>NC_091455.1:69841070-71264403 GCF_027789765.1 Dendropsophus ebraccatus | reverse complement strand
TAGAACGGATCTCCCCTCCGCGATCGCATCGCAGGGGGGAGATGACCCACTAGACACCAAGGAGAGGGGCACAGTCACTATTCAAATGCAGCTGTCAGCTTTGACAGCTGCATTTGAATAGTTAATTAGCTGGCCGTGGTGATCAGCTGCGGCGGCTAAGACCTGCGGTCCCTTGATGCACATAGAAATCGGGGACCACGGGCTGCATAGAGGGCTCACGTCATGAGCCCTCTCTGATCCCCCTTAACGCCCGCATGATGGGTATACCCGTCATGTGTCATTAAGGGGTTAAAAAAAAATCAAGGCTCACCTGAAGGGCCTTGTTCCTTATTTTTAGGGGGCTCACCTTTTTGACCCCCATATAATTTTTTGGAGGGATAAGCTCATGGGCCTGCATATAATTTTTTAGAGGGCTCATCTCATGGGCCTCCATATATTTTTTTGAGAGCTAACCTCCTGGGCCTGCATATAAATTTTTGAGGGCTAAGCTCGTGGGCCTCCCTATATTTTATCTAGAGGACCCACCTCATGGGCCTTCATATAATTTTTTTGAGAGCTAACCTCATGGGCCTCCTTATAATTTTTTTGAGGGATAACCTCATGGGTCTCCATATAATGTTTGAGGGCTTACCTCTTGGGCCTTCATATAATTTTTTTCAGGGCTAACCTCATGGGCCTCTAAAAAATTATATGGAGGCCCATGAGGTGAGCCCACTTAAAAATTATATGGAAGGCCAACCTCATGGGCTGCCATATAATTTGTTACAAAGCTCACCTCATGGGCCTCAAGCTAATTTTTCGAGGGCTCACCACATGGGCCCCAAGCTAATTTTTCAAAGGCTCACCTCAAGGGCCTCAAGCTAATTTTTGAGGAATCATGGGCCTCAAGCTAATTTTTTTTTTTTAGGGCATACCTCAAGGGCCTTTTAAAAAGATACAAGTTGTCATAGTAGATGACAGATACGTGTCACAGAGTTTCCTGGCCTCGGTAAAGTGAGCCGGAAGCTTTTGACAGTAACTCTAGGTTTCTGACACTTTTATTAAATGTATCAGCTGTGCAAACTGGAGCTGTACTGGAGCAGTCTAAGAGACAAGTGGCATGACTGCTCCCACGTATTCCAGGCTTTTCCATTGCCTCATAAAATAAAAGGATTGCTGTTTGGCTAAACAGCATGGGTAGAGAGACTCTATTGCCATTTAAAGTAATACAAATCTAACTTCGCTTTTAAAAGGCGAAGGGTCGGTGCTGTTTAATTTTCCCCTTGCTTGTGTTTATCATTGGCAACGTGATTTAAAGGGGTACATGATAAAGTTTCTTTTGATTACTATTTGGCTTTCTGTTCACGCTAATGTAGAGGAAAGAAGTTTTCCAAGTATTTTTTCCATTACATATAGCAGTTATATTGTGTTTGGAGTGTTTGGATATTCTGTGATAGTGGCATAATACTGTGACTTGGGTGTGTTAGAGTCACTCAGGCATGCTTTCTCTGCTGTCCCAGATGCATTCCAGAGGTGTTGGCATCATTTCCTGAGGTTGTATCGTGCACTTGGTATCTCCAAGTGGTCGAATATTGATTTCCAAGTCCATTTCTCCCATAGACTATAACAGGATTCGAAATTTGATCAAATAGTCGAATATCAGGGGCTATTCGAGTTTCGAATTTTTGATTATTTCACTGTTCGATCATCTCTAGATACAATAAGAACTGAGATACTACTGTTGCTGACAATAAGCTTGAGGGAGGGAGAAACTACACTGTAGCACAATGTACATACAGCAGTAGACACACTTGCACACACTTTTGAAATAATTTTGTATTGGTCTATTGCACAATAAACAGAGGGTAAGGTTATTATAAAGCTAAAAAGGTATATCTACTTTTGCAACCAATTTTTCAATACTTTAAAACATGAACACTAAAATAAATCAAAGAAACTTTGTACAATATCTTGATTTGCAAAAAGCCAAAAACTACTATGACTTCTGGGGTCCCCTTAATCCCTGCAGAATGGAACTGCGGCATGTATGTGAGGTGCTTTGTTCTTTCTGCTGGGATTTCACGGTCCCTGTCCTTGAGGTTGGGGGGGTTGTTGCAGCAGTTGGACCCCTTCGATCTCTTAGTTATGCTCTATCTTTTGCACACTTAAAATAGAACATAACTACAACCTACTTTAGGTGGGAACACCACTTTAAAAGCAATGCTTTTTATTCCTGGTTATGGAATTAAATAATGAATTGTACTTGTTAACCCTTTGTACAAGCCAGAATGTCCTCACCATTTTGTTTTGCTAGTTATACACCACCTTTCCAAAATTAAAGTATCCACAACAAAATGAAAAGGCAGGGTTATTTTGAGATTACACACCAAGAATGATGGAAAGAAAAAAACTGTACATTAAAGAGGTTGTTCACCAAAAGATGTTTTCTATTAAATCAACAGTTGCCAGAAAGTGCAAGAGATTTGTATTTGTTTCTATTAAAAAAAAATCTCAAGCCTTTCAGGACTTATCAGCTGCTGTATGCCCTGCAGAAAGTGTTGTATTCTTTTAAGTCTGACAGTGCTCACTGCTGCCACTTCTGTCCATGTCAGGATCTGTCCAGAGCAGCGGCAAATCCCTATAGAAAACTTTTCCTGCTCTCCAGAATGGAAAGAATACATCACTTCCTGCAGGACACACAACAGCTGTCAAGTACTGGAATACTTGAGAATATTAGAAGTAAAATACAAATCTCTGCCATTTTCTGGCACCAGTTGATTTACATTTTTTGCTCATTTACCTCTTTAATAAATTATCAGTTATTACATGTGTATTCAGTGAGGTTAGAATATACAGAAAGAGTAGTTTGCAAATATTCTGTTACATGGTATGCTTTACATGTGATTTCACTTTAAAGGCTTCTCAAAATTCACGAGAAGTAAGGCTGAGGTCAGGGCTTTGTTTGCTCATCAATAAACTATTTGCACTTTTCTCTGAGCTTAAGTTCCAGAAGCAGCAGGTAATAATAGTTTATCTAAAAGGAATATGCAACAGAAATGCTTTCATCTTCACCATGGAAAAAAAATGATTACTTACAGTGTCGCTTCTGAGTCATAACTCCTAAAGAAAAATCTTCTTTTTGTTGCGATGAAAAGAGAGCTATTACCTGCTAATCCTATTCATTCCAGGAATATAGGAACATATTTACACTTACAATTGATCATAAATAGAAAATATCTTTTTTTTTCATGGTAGTAAAATAATAGACAGCCTCTTGGCACAGGAGGCGATACTCACCTCAGGGTCCGGATAGAAATCACAGTAGGTGGGTTGGAGTCACCTGGGCAGTTTCTATACACACTGCCTATGGTGGTGTGTGTGGCCCCATTAGTCCATGTTATATGTGTGCCTTCTGGAGACATCAGAAAATGTTCCAGAGGTGCGGGAGTTTACTTCCTAAGTGCACACATTCTGCTGGCGCCGCCTTGTGCTACATTCTGTGTTTTTTTATGAATGGACTCCCTTTTTTTACTTCAATTACTATGTCATCAGTCAGTGCCTATGACTGAATCACTAGAGGACTAGATGCCTGTGGGCAGTGGGAATGTGCTTTAACTCTGAGGAGAGAACAACTTCCAAGAATCTATTCAGTATGCTATTTCATCTTTCTACATACCAGGGCTCCTCATCTAGCGTGAGTGTCTACTGCTGCTTACCAAATGTTTTTTGCAATTGAATACATCTATTGACTTGCCATATTTCCGTAAGACATTCTGAAGTCATCTCTTCCCCTTTACCATGTGCACTAATGACAACTGTCACAAGATAAGCAAAGTTCCAGGAGCTGATGCCTGCCAGCGCTCCCTACCCTTGACATAGAAATGCAGCAGCGGCAGAGCATGCCACTGACTGTTAGGAGGCACTGACAGCGTCCTTAGTTACCAGCTTCGTGGCTGTGGCCGCATCACTCTTTGGCCACATTGCTCAGCTGTTTCCCTTTTCATTTTGCTGACTGGCAGACGCTATTGCCAGTCAGCTTTGGTTCTGAAGGAGGGGTTGGAGTCTCTGCGCCATTCCAGCCCTGGTGCCAGGACTCCAGCCAATATTTACTACTCCCACCATGTGTCAGTGCCTGCTATAAAGCTTTCTATTGCTAGTGCCTACACTAGTGTATTTCCCTGTTGCCTTATACTTGTATATCTGACCTTGGTTTTAGTTTCCTAGACTTCCTCTCTGCCTCTTGACTTGGTACCTTGTAGCCCAACTATTACTGACCCGGTTTGCTGACATCTCTTTTATTGTGTTTCCATCTGCCTTGTCTTGGTATTGTGTTTGCACCTATCCACAGTAGCCTGCAGTGTTTAGGTTTGTCCGTCACTGACCTGTCGTCACACAAAGTTATTCACACCTGTCAGTGTTTTAATTTTTTCTAAGAATTTATGGTGAAGGTTTTTTTTTCTAATTTTTCATCTATCTCTATGATTTTCCTGACCTAAATATTTTTCCTGATTTTACCCAAATGAAAGGTGCTCATTCCATTTTTAAAGACAAAAAATATGCAATACGTGAAATTGTTTTCACAAATGAGAAATTTTGTTTTTTGTGCTTTCATTTTGTCCTCCTTGTGTTTAACCCCTAGACGACCCTGGACGTACACTTACACCATGGAAGTCTGTCACCAAAAGACCCTTGGCGTAACTGTACGTCCAAGGTGTTTCTCTTGCTATGAAGCGCGCTCCGCAGTGAACAGCTGGCACCTCACCGTTAATGATAGGCTGCAGCGATCGCGCTGCAGCATGTCATTAACTCCTTAAACGCTGCAGCCGCTGCGTTTAAGTGTAAGTGACAGGGGGAGTACCCTGTCACTTACCGATCGGGTCCTGATAGTTGAAACGGACCGCCGGTGGCCTCTCACCTGCCTCTGTGCGGTACGATTGACGATCTGCTCACTGAGCCTTCACACGCAGGCTCAATGAGCAGATTGCCTATCACACTGATCAATGCTATGCCTATGGCATAGCAGTGATCAGTGTAAATAATCAAACAAATGTATGTAAAAGTCCCCCAAAGGAACTTAAAATATGTAAAAAAGTTAAAATCACTAATACACTACCCCAAAGCCCCTCCCCCAGTAAAAGTTTAAATCACCCCCCTTTCCCATTATATAAATAAAACATTTAAAAATAAATAAATAAATAAACATATAATATACCGTAGCGTGCGTAATTGTCCGATCTATTAAAATATCAACAAGCGTCATTGCGAACGGCGTACACGAAAAGAGAGAAAAAAGTGTGCGGATTACCGATTTGATGTTACATTATATATATATATATATATATATATATATATATATATATATATATTAAAAAGTGATCAAAACGTCCGATCTTCACAAATAAGGTATTAACCCTTAGGGGACACAGCAAGTTTTCATTTTTGCGCTTTCGTTTTTCCCTCCTCGTGTATATAAGGCCATAGCGCCTGCATTTTTCCACCCAAATGAGCCCTTATTTTTTGCGCAACTAATTGTACTTTGCTATGGCTGATGTAATTTTTGCCTAGAATGTGCCGGGAAACCAGAAAAAAATTATATGTGTGGTGAAATTTATTTTTTTATTTGGGGGGAGGGGGGGTTGTTTTTACTCCGTTCGCCCTAGGGTAAAACTGACTTGTTATATATGTTCCTTAAGTTGTTACGATTACAACGATATGTAACATGTATAACTTTTATTTGATTTGATGGCTTGTAAAAAATTAAAACCTTTTAAAGAAAATATATGTTCTTTAAAATTTCTCCATTCCCAGGCTTATAGCGCTTTTATCCTTTGGTCTATGGGGCTGTGTCAGGTGTCATTTTTTGCGCCATGATGTGATCTTTCTATTGGTATCTTAATTGCGCATATATGACTTTTTGATCGCTTTTTATTACAATTTTTCTGGATTTGATGCGACCAAAAATTTTGCACTTTGGGATTTTTTTGCGCTTACGCCATTTACCGTGTGAGATCAGGAATGTGATTAATTAATAGTTGGGGCGATTACCCATGCGGCGATAGCAAACACGTTTGTTTATTTATTTATTTTTATTTATAAAATGGGGAAAGGGGGGTGATTCAGACTTTTATTAGGGGAGGGGATTTTGTTTTATTAAAAATACATTTTTCTTTTACTTTACACACATACTAGAAGCCCCCCTGGGGGACTTCTAGTATATGCACTCTGATCTCTCATAGAGATCCATGCAGTATAGTTATACTGCATGAATCCATGAGATCGGTGTTTATTGCTTTTGGCTGCTGCAGTATTTAGAAGCAGCTGTCAACTTTGACAGCTGCTTCTAAGTACTTAATTAGCGGCTACATGCGGCACCCGGGAAGTCGCATAGCAGCACAAGGACGTTCAGTAACGTCCTGGTGCACCTAGAGATCATGGTGGAAAAAATTATAACCCATACAGCCCTGTAAATGAACAAATAAAACAGTTATACGTGTCACAATAGACCCATTTTATTAATAATTAGTTGCCAAAGAAAAGGATTTCATTAAAAAAAAAAAAAAAAAAAAAAAAAAAAAATATATATATATATATATATATATATATATATATATATATATATGTATATATATAACATTAGAGAATCTGTGTAAACCTGCATGTGGTTGTGTTCGGGCCGACCTATAGGATAATGGTATCTTGTCGCTTTTACCATATAGTGCATTACGTAGACCAGTGCTTCTCAATGCCAGACCAATGTGATAATACCTGATGCACTGACTATAATTATATCACCTGTTAAATACTAAGGAAATCATCAAAACATGACCTGTTGGTTAGGCCTGAGGACTGGAATTTAAAAGCACTGATGTAGACACAGGGCCCCCCCCCCCCCCCAACGTTACCATATTGCATTCTTTTTTACGATTTCCCCAATTTATATCTTCATAAGTAATAATTTTGTGATTCCGTCATACATGTTATGGTAAAATGAAAGACGCCATTACAAAGTACAACTTTTCCTGTAAAAAACAAGCCCTTACATGGTCCTGTAGATAGAAAACTGAGAGTGCTGGAGGTCTTAGAAGGGGAGGAGGAAAAAATGAAAACACTAAGATAAAAATGTGTGCGGTGCACTGGGTCATTTTGGGCCTGATCCTCAAAGGGTTAAAAGGCCATAGCGCTTGCATTTTTCACCTACAGACCCACATGAGCCCTTATTTTTTGCAACACCAATTATACTTTGCAATGACAGACTTAATTTTTCCATAAAACAGAAAAAAAAATATTTGTGAGGTTTTGGGTTTACACCATTCGCCCTATGGTATAATTGACATGATATCACTGTTCCTCAAGTTGGTAGGATTACAACGATATGTAACCTATATAACTATTATTCTATTATTTTATTTGATGGTTTTTAAAAAATTAAAACTTAAAAAAAAACAAAAAAAAACTGAAAGTTCTTCAAATTGCCCTATTACCATCCTTATAACACTTTTATTTATTTGTGTATGGGGCTGTGTGAGGTGTCAATTTTAATGCCATGATCTGTTTTTTCTATCAGTACTTTTCCTGCATATACTCCGCTTTTTGAACACTTTTTATTACAATTTTTCTGCATTTGATGTGACCAAAAATCTGCAATTTTGCGCTTACACCATTTACCTCGCAAGATCAGGTATGTGATAATTTAATTGTTCAGGTGATTATGCACGCGGCGATACCAAATATGTTTATTTATTAATTCTTGTAAAATGAGAAAAGGGAGTAATTTTCACTTTTAAGCTATGTTCACACTACGTATATAACCGGCCGTTTCGTGACCTGGCTGGGTCACGGAATGGCTGGTCTCTGCAAGGAACATTCTGTCCGGTACGTACCGGCCGGATGATCTTTCCGGCCACAGGGTTCTGATGCGGGCGCAACGTAGTGTGAACATAGCCTTACTAGGGCATGGGATTTTTTATTAATAAAAAAAACCTTTTTTTTAATATACATTAATTTAAGTTCCCCCTGGGACACTTCTAATACAACTGTACTGATCTCTCATAATGATCAGTGCCATACACATAATACAGCACTGATTAATTAGATCTTGGCTGCTGCAGCCCAATTGTACAGATTGCCGAGCCGAGATAAGCATCAGTGCGACACTGAGGCCTGGCCCGATGAGATGAAGGGATCTCCCCTCCGCAATTCTTTTTTCGAATGCCCTGGAATAGTTATGATCAGGGTTGTCACGCTATAAACACCAGCAGTAGTCTGTCATCATGTTTGTGTTCCATCTGCCCTGATATCTATGTTCCATAAATATATATATAGCCACAAAATGTCGAAATTAGCAGTTTTAAACTATTCTTCCATTCAGTCATACCTACTGCATATCTTTCTGCACACTATTGTCTTTTTTCACACTCAGCATTTCCAAATAATAAAATATAATGTTATGTTATAACTGGAAAGATTTACTAGTAAACAGAGTTTTGCGGAAAAACTGGACGTGACTGGAGGAAATAAATGTTATTTTTAGATTCAGTACCCCGAAATACATAAAGATCACATGTTATCTAGTAGTCAGCAAAACTGATGTATACCAGTGTACAATCGGCCAATTTGGCCAATTATAGTTCCATGTATCATTTGGCTGATTGTTTCTTTAGGTCCACAAAGAAAATCATCAGGTGTTGGATGCAAAAAACATCTCTCTGCGCTCCCTGGCATCCTGCTAGCTTCGGCCTGCTCCTGGCCCTGTCTGAAGTGATGGCCTGTTCAGCCAATCACAGGGACAGTGCCGTAGCACTGTCTTGTGTTGGGCTGAGCGGTCTGTGACTTCAGACAGGGCCAGGAGCAGGCCAAAGCTAGCAGGACATCAGGGAGTGTGGAAGATATGTAGGTAATGTTTTTTACAAGAGCTGCCGGACTGCTAACAAGGTCCGTGCAGCCCTTGCTGGGCAATTGCCAGGCAGTGTATGGGCTCAGTAAGCGAGTGCTGATCTAGGAGATTGGTGCTTGCTTACAGAAAGTCATCAGGCCGTTTAAAAGGGCCCGAAACTAAGACTTCCTGTTGTGTCTGTGGTAATAAGAGGCTGCAGTAAAGTGATATGTACAGCATTGCAGAGACATGTGACACCAGAAGATGGCATCAATAAAAGGCAATAGCAGCTCCCTGTGGAATGACCTCTTCACAGGTCACTGAGAATGCTCAATGTTTCACATTCATCTCAAGGGGACAAACTGTATGTTGTTGGCTATGTCCATGATTCTTACTGTAAAACATGTCACTAAAGATGGCAGCCCAATAATAATGTACAAAACCTGAAATTTAAAAAAAAAATCAGTCAAAAAATAGACGCAGAGTAGAATAAAAGAACAACTTTTCTTTATCTGACTCTAATTAGTAAAAGAAAATCTAGATGATACATTCCTATTTAGTCCACATTTACTAAACCAATGTCTAGTGAGTAGAAACATTACAATAAAGAAATGGAGACTATTAAATACACTTGTTCCAAAATGTTTTAGAATTCATTTATTTCCATGTGGATAACACCAATGTATTCCAATATTTTATCAATACAATTCATAAAGTTATCTACCGCAAATGATGTGTTCAGCTCAAAGGTCACTTAAATGTCATATTTCAATATCTGCTGAGAGAGAATAATAATTATAGTGCAAGAATAATAACAAAAGATTTACTAGTCCCATCAAAGTATGTATGCCATATGGTTATAGCCATATTACAGTGTTGTTTAGATCTTCTGGGTGGGTAATGGTAACTGTTAGGCCTGATTCCTATGTTCTGTATATATGGTCCATGAATAGACCGTATGCTATGGACCAAACTCATCAGAACTCACTGCATCTTACTGCACAACTTAGCTATATCAGTACAGTAACACAGAGCTTTAAAGGGGTACTCCAGAGAAAAAAAATATATGTTCAAATCAACTGGCCTTAGAAAGTTATACTGATTTTTAAATTCTTCTATTAAAATTCCCAAGTCTTCCAGTACTTTTCTATACGTCCTGCAGGAAGTGGTGTATTCTTTCCAGTCTGACACAGTGCTCTTTGCTGCCACCTCTGTTTGTGACAGGAACTGTACATAGTAGAAGCAAATCCCCATAGAAAATCTCTCCTGCTTTGGACAGTTCCTGTCACAGACCAAGGTGGCAGCAGAAAGCACTGTGTCGGACTAGAAAGAAAACATCACTTCCTGCAGGGCATACAGCAGCTGATAAGTACTGGAAGACTTCAAAGTTTTTAATAGAAGTAATTTACAAATCTATATAACTTTATGGCACCAGTTGATTAAAAAAAAAAAATTGCCACCCCTCTAACTGTTTTGGTGCTCACTGCATTGTAATTAATTATGATGCGGTGAGTTCAGTCTAAAGCATACAGTCTGTACACTTACATGTGACCTATGTAACATGGGAAGGTAGCCTTATACTGGTTGGTTGTATATACAGGTTGGCTGAACTTAAATCTTTTAAATTAATTGAAGACCACCCTCTACTGCCCTCTCTGAACAGTGGAGAGGCACGGTAGTAAGAGCACCAAGGTGATCCACAGAGTGAAGTCTGAGAGTATTCTGTCTTGTAGTTTTGCTATGATGCAGCTAAAAGTTTATTTGTGAATGTTATCAATATTTTATAATGAAATAGAAATATTTTAATATATAATATTATTATACATAATATTTAATATTATATTTCATATTTTAAAGCATAGACCATATTGACACTACTTATCCACAGAAGAATAATCATCTCTACTTTGTCTACTACAAGTATGTACTGTACATAGCGAGTCTGTATAATCTCTATGTACTTATGCCATGTTTCTTTACAGGGGTTGTCCAGGAAGCATAAGACAGCTGGCTGAAGCCTTCTGCAACCTGGTGCTAACTTTTGATTCCACATCTCGGAAGTATTGCTTCCAGGATGTGGGGGGCGGGTCTAAATCTTGCATAATAGGCTTGCCATTGATTGGCTATTGCCCAGCCACCCAGTGCCAGGAATCTGGTCAGCTGACTGTAACTAGGGCTTGTTTTTGGAGTAGGGCTTATGTTAAAGCTTACTCCAATAAGGGTCCAATGAGATGGGCTGATAACAGCCTGATCACTAATGTCAGCAAGCACCAATCTGGTTTATCGTGCTTGTTTACTGAGCCTATTATTATTTACTGAGCCTATTACACAGTTTAGCAAGGGTTGCAGGGAGATCGTTAACCCTTGATCTACACTGTTAATACATTACCTCTCCACGCTCCCGGTCTTCTCCTGCCCTCTGCTTGCTTCCCGGTGCTAAGGCTACAGCTTCAGAATGGTCTGTCTTAGCTGACAGACAGAGAGAGAGAGCAGAAAATGAGATGTAACACTCCAAATAAAAAAAAAATGATGATGCCAAGCGGTGTGCCCCCCTATGACCACTGGTGCAGTGTATACACATCGAAAAATCACCACAGCACTCCAAAATATTGGGGGGAAAGTGTGGTTTATTTTGCACTGCAATGTTTTAATCCACAATGGAATCTTTTTCAAGTACAGTGCAGTAATGCTGTTATGACATTTGATTGTACATATATATATATATATATATATATATATATATATATATATATATATATATATATATATGTGTGTCCTAATTTTCTAATAAGCAAGTCAAAGGTATATGTGGCAGACGCACAAATACATGTATACAATAAAATGAGAAACCTATAGGCCAGGATCTGGGCTGAAACCCAAGTCTGTATAGTCAATCAAGGTATAGAATGAAGACAGCAGATGCAAAATGTGTTTGTTTATTCACAGTAGATGCAATAAATGAGCCAAGATATCTAGTATTCAGATAACACACAAACCAATAACTGATGGCCAAAACATTGAATCATCTCTCATTAAGGTTTAAGTGACAACACTGACTGAGGAAAATGCAATTTCATTATTTTTTTTTTTAAAGACAAGAACTATTGCAGAGCCGTCATCTCATTCTGTTTTACATTACTAATATGAAAACTTGTGTGGAATATAGGGCTGAATAAATTGACTAGATTACAAGCAATGTTTTGGCTCAGTAAAGCTGTTTATGATGTATGAGCTCCTGGATTAAATAACATGATATAAACCTTTCCTTCTCAGCTGTTGGAAAATTGTATCTGAAATATGTGAAGTAGTCCTTAATGTATAGAACGTAGAACATAACATCAGCGTAATATGGCTTCATTTTCCAAGCAAATTATAATGAAACACTAGCCATATTTTCCACTTGTGTAACACCAGTAAAATGTCATCACAAATGATTCATATGCAAGCACATACCCTGTTTAGCCTTTGTATACAGGTGTGTGTGTGTGTGTGTGTGTGTGTGTGTGTGTGTGTGTGTTTTTTTAATGTCTATTGTTACACAAAAACAGCTGAAGGCTAGGTTCACACTCAGCAAGAACAACGGCCGTGTCAAACAATGGCCGCTGTCGTACATGTTTACCCGGACGATATTGCAGAACAGTACTGCAGAACATCATTATATTTTAATTGAAATGCGGGCACATTTGGATGTTTACACACCGTTAAAATTACAGCCATAATTTAACAGCAAATAACAGCTGTTATTTGCCATTAAATAACTGTCATCCAACGGCCATCCGATTTCATTTTGATGGTGTGAACAAAGCTTCAGGCTATGTTTCCACAATGTAAAAGTAAGGGCAAATAACAGCAATTCTTACAAAACAACAGCCATCATTAATGATCATAATAATTAACAACAGCCATTGTTTTGCAGTTAGGACAAGCGAAGAATAGGAGAAATCCCGTAGGCGTACCTAATGACAAGAAGGGTGGGAAGAAGAACGGAAAGTCGTTGCAGGGATGGGACACATACACTCTAGGCCAAACCTCATTGACTCAGCTGCTGCAGATTAAACGATCATCTTTTACACTAACCAAGGCACCAGGCACATTTTAAAAGACATGGCCGGGAAGGACTTACTTTATCAAACAAATGGTACCAGCGTTTGCATGGGTGGGTTGGTGGATACAATATTGCTTTAGGTAAGCCAACTAGTATTTGGTTTACACGTAGACTACATTTTTAGATATAGTCTAGCCATTCAACAGTTTCACGAGATGTAATATGCAACTTGAGTCACTGTAATAAATCTGACACATTTGTAGGCTGTTTAGTTAGAATTGGCAAAATTAGAGAGAATTATTAAATTCCTCACATTGTACCAGAAACTAGGAAGTACTATCACCAACAGAGGTCCCTATCACAGCAATTGTAAAGTTATATTTGCTTATACAATAGTTGCTCAATCTAACCAACTGGAAATTTCAGGGATCCTTCTGTATGCCATCAAACAATTAGTAGAAGTTAATTGCTTTGTTCCTTGTGTTCAGCAATATTGTTTAGGAGAATTATCGTTGACCTTAGGGACATCAACCAAAACACTGCAGAGACACCATGTGTTTCTCAACATCAGTGAATCTAGGAACATTGCCCCCTGGGAAATTTAATATGCAATACAGTCAACAAGCCACAGTTGATTCTGGCTTGTTGGAAGGTGGTTTCCTTGACTGGAAATCCCTCTTGGCTTGATTGTTCCAACCCGATAGAAGGTCTGGCTAGATCACTGATGTTGAGAGAAACATGTGACGGACAGTGTCTCCGCAGTTTTTTTTTTTTTGTTGCAATATTATTTATACAGATTAGATTATTACTAGCGATGGTCCGAACCTGCTGAGGTTCGGGTTGTATGAACCCGAACACTCTGCATCAGATTCCCGCTGTCTGCCCGCTTCGTGGAGCGGGCAGATACAGCGGGAGGAACGCCTGAAAAACTGAGATACAGCCTATGGCTATGGCTTTATCCCAGTTTTCCAGGCGGTCCTCCCACTGGATCCGCCCGCTGCACGGAGTGGGCAGACAGCGGGGATCATTACAGAGGGTTCGGGTTCGGGTTCGTACGAACCCGAACCAAACTCGGTTCGGACCATCCCTAATTATTACCTTTAGGTATGTTCTTGTAACCTTCTTGAGAATTTTCTTGCAACTATAAGGGTACATTAACATGTGGTGGGTGTGTAAAAGATTTGCTGCAGATTCTGAATTGCTTATTCAAGTTGATTAGGAAGATCCTCCAAAAATCTGTAACATATTTAGGTGTGAACCTGATCGCCGACTAAATAGATAGAAAATATATATTTTTTAATTGTTTCCACAGTTGTCAACCCACCACTTACTAACCACACTTCTGTGCTTAAGTAGTCCATAAGGCTATGTTCACACAATTATTAACTACGGCTATTATTTAGCGCTGTTGTTTTAAATGAAAATTACATTGAAGTCTATGGACATCGGTCAGAAATAAATTAAATATTCATTATTTTGATGGCCGTAGTAAACAGCGGCCATTGTTTACTACATTGTGTTCTTAATTGGAAACAACACCCCTTCTTTTCATCAAAAGTACTTTGTGTGAACATAGCCTAATTATATTTTTAAGGTTTCTCCACAAAATATATAATACTGACAGTATATGGTTATGTTTCTACAACGTTATTTTTGGTCGTTTTCACATACATACACACACACACACACACACACACACAATCAAAATGATGTCCGTTTTCAGTGTAAGACCATTATTAACAGCAAATAACCTTTCTTATTTTAAACCAATGGACGTTATTCGTACAATGACGGCTGTTGCACTTCTCCTTATAATCCCATTTTCATGCCATCATTTGTCAATTTTTTTTTGAGGCATCACTTAAAAGCATGGTATAGAAAATTAGAAATAATCCCTTAGATTACAGTGATTGTTTTTTTTTCCTGAAATAATAGAAGTGAGAAATAATGTTCATTCCAACATAAAATGTAAACATAACGTACTGTAACCACATTGCATCACACATGTGCACTGCATATGGTTTTATCCACGAAGGAAGAACAGAATAATTTAGGAACAATAAAGGTTCTTGCATAATGTTGTTCACTATGAGGCCCATTAGATATGCAGTAATTACCATCTGGCAATATCTAGGATGCACTGCATGTTTCTTAGCCATAGATATATTCTAAGAGACAACAAAAACAGCTTTCTTTGTGATGCTGCATTTTCCTTGCCTTAGGAATCTGCATTTTACAATGCTGTTTTGAGGCTCACATACAGAAGTATGATCTAGTAATATAACGTGGGCATTTTTGTGTGTTGATTTAATTTGTTGCTAATATTTATCATTTCACACTAAACATGACATGACTCACAGTTTAATATGTGTACTCTGTTTGTTTAGGTTACTCGGAAATTGGCATATGCCTTTGTTATTGTGTTGTAAATGATCCAATATCTTGTTTTTTAGTAAGAGCCTAAACAGAATTAGGCTATGGTCACACATAGTATGATACCCGGCCCGGTCATAGAACAGCCGTTCTCAGAGAAGATCGTCCTGGCCGGTACTGCAGTACCATCCAGATGATCTGTGCATGTCCGCATCAGAACTCCCCACAGCACACAATAGAGCCTTCAGCCGGAACCGCTCGCTCCATTGTGTGAACTGAGTTTTCTGCGGCCACTATTTACTGAATAGCGGCCACAGAAAAGCCGGGATTCCCTCAGCCTGCAGCACTACGTAAGTAACGCAGAAATCACGGCCGATGTAACAGGCAGCAATTAAATTGAAAGTTTTAGACAAGAGCCAAACTGTGATGGCTAAAGGACTGGGTCATTTCCAAAACAGCAGGTTTTGTTGGTTGTTCCCTGAATGCACAGATTAGTACCTATCCACTGACCCAAGGTAGAATAACCGCTAACAGGCTCATGGATATCTAAGGCTAACTGATTTATACAGGGAGCCATAACAGGCAATGGATGTGGACCAATTGAGGTTTTAACCGGTTTGTCTTTGGGACGCTCTTTAGAGCAGATTCTAAGCAGCTCCTTGGTGTTTGAGCTTTTCTCTCTGCCTCCCCCTCCTCCCCCTCCCTTCTGAGACAGCTGATGTAAACAAGTCCCTATATGCAACTTCTCAGATGTAAGAGGGGGGACAGGGAGAGAAAAGCTAACAACATTTTTTTTGTGTGTGTTCATGAAAAAGCAGCAGCTCAGAACTGAGAGAAAGAGACTAAATAGATAATAACAAGCTTTGAATGAATTGTCAAGGTGCGTTTACACAGATTTTTTTAAGCTAAAGCAAGAAAAGGATTTAAAAGGGGGAGAAATCTCAATATTTACTTTCTCTGTTTATAGTCTGTTCCTGGCTTTGGCTTCACAAATCTGTCAGATAAATCTCTCTGTGTAAAGGCACCCTTAGTCTCACCATGAGCAGCAACATACAAAAATATATCCAGTCCAAAAAAGAAGAAAGAGCTAGCACTCACCGTTTGCTGAAAAACATTATCCAATTTATTCGGGGTTCAATACAGCATGGATCACGGGGAGGGAGGTGGAAGCAGGTGCGTCAAAGCCTTGACGCACCTGCTTCCACCTCCCTCCCCGTGATCCATGCTGTATTGAACCCAGAATAAATTGGATAATGTTTTTCAGCAAACGGTGAGTGCTAGCTCTTTCTTCTTTTTTGGACTGGATTGGATTTTTCTTATTATTAGCTTTATGCACCACCCAGCTGAATATCCACTGCCTACACGTCCTCTATTCTTAGTCCTGACCCAGAGTACTTCACTAATACCCTATATGCGCATTGGTGCTCGCTCCTATTTCTCTTTGGACTGTTTTTATACAAAAATATATGTTTGAGTGAAATACCCCTTTAAGGATGAGGCAGAGGCATAGCCCTATAAAAGGCATATGATTGAGACAGAGGGCACACCTTCAGGTCAGCAATGCAATTTGGCAACAGAAGAAATGGTGTGGTTTAGAAGGGACTAGACAAGATCAGAATATAAGACACAGGCAGGGATCAGGACAGCACACCTCTGCAAATGAACACTAGGAACCAACTCCAACCAACAATATGCCCCAAATATTGTAGAAATCTTGAGCGGACAAAACAAAATTTGTGGACAAAACAAGGGAACATGCTGTAGGTGGGAGCATAGTACCTTAAAGGAAAAGTCCAGCGTTTTCTAAAAACCTGCATCCTGCAGAGCGAAGGTGGAAATTGATCACAATTACTGACTTACCTCTCCGTGTGCCCGCAGTGACTGCCAGCAGCGCGTTGTGATGACGTCACAACCCGGGGGAGAGGGCCTGCCCCAGATACTGAACTGGCTGCTCAACCAATCAATGACTGGAGCAGCGTCCCGCCCCAGTCACTGACTGGCTGAGCGACCAGTCCATTAGCTGGGTTGTGACATGGACACCCCAGAGATCCTGGAGACTGTTGGGGGTCCCGCAGCCGGTCCTGCTGCTCACCAGTGGCATGAGGAGAGGTAAGTTAGTAATTGTGATCAATTTCCCCCCTACCACTGCAGGTTGCCGGATTTCTAGAAAACACTGGATTTTTCCTTTAATAAAACTAGGTCAGAAAAGGTGTTTATTACAAAGGCACTTTTATATGTAAGATGTTTGTTCTATTCGTTAACTATTGGAATGACACACCACAGAGTTACATTCTAGCTATATAACTACTGAGCTTATCTGAACCAGTGTTCCCCAACTCCAGCCCTCGAGGGACACCAACAGATCATTTTTTGAGGGTATCCCATGCAAAGAACAATGCATGATGGACTGACAATTTTTAATGCTCAAAATACTGCAAAGTAACAATTCTTACCAATCCCATACTGATCCCTTTCCAATGTATCCCATGTCTCCATGACCCCACAGGGCCAGGTATGGACAATTTTTGATGGAAGTGGAAGCAGCAGCAGGACTCTGACCACAAAATCAAGACAGCAAACACTACACTGGTAAATTTCATGGGTGACTCCCAGCTTATACTGAAAGCAAGCTTATATGACTGCTGTGGCATTTGTAGTCTTTCACATTTGCAGAATCACTTTTTGATACTGATATTATTATAGATTACAGACAACTTCTCCTCTTTCCTTTTTTTCTCATAGAAGCTCATGTAAAGAGCATCCTCATCATCTTTCCATCATTACCGTGATCCTCAGTAACTTCCATTGCTTTGTGATGTGCAGTCTGTTGCAATCTGGCTGTCAGTTTCAGTGATATTCCGCTTACAATGTATTGCACATTACAATGCAGGGTAAAATTTAATGCTGAATATACAAATTTATTTTTGTTCCATGGATCTTATTTTTTTTTCTTTTATATTTCACTTTCCCTTAATTAGAGCTTATCCTGCTTTGGGTGACCCTCTCCACAATGAGAACGGCTGTCTGTAGTCAGCATGTTATTACTGCTGACAAGTTCACTCCGCTAGAATTTTCTGTCACAATAACTCAATCTCTGGGAATTGGCATGATGTTTTTGCAGAGTTTTCAGTTAATTTTCCTATCAAAGTGCATAGCACAGTAATTCATTTAAATCTTGTAATGTGTTGTTGTTATGCATAATTTTCTCGGGTGGCGGTGTGTGAAGTTGTGCACTTACAGACTGTCACATTATAAACAGAATAAATATTTTTTTATCTTTAGCTATTACCAAACCTATTGCTAAGGGAGGCATCTAACACTCAGAGACATCTTTATACTGTATAACCTGTCTTCATATGGAACCTTTACATAATAAATACAATATAATTTAGTTCATTAAAAGGGAAGTAACAGTAGGTTATGTACCTGTAGCAATAGAGCCCAGGGCCGGGACAAAGAGTAGGCAGGGGTAGGCGATGGCCTAGGGCGCCAAACAGCAGGAGGGGGGAGGGGCGGCCTCCTGCTGAGGACACTGCTGTGGCTGAGCTCCCACTCCCAGGAGGCGTCTGACTTGGTGCAGGACGGCAGCATGGGGGAATGTGCAGCATTACTCATCCCCTGCTGCACATCTGCCTGCCTGTGGGAGCTGCTCAGCTGTCGGGCCAGAGAGGAGGAGGTGAAGAATGGCAGCCTGCAGACACAGCACATGGTGACCAGGAAGTGTCTGCAGCTCTGTCTGTCCTGGGCCTCTCATCTGCATTGTTGTCTTCATCACCAGCAGACCCCTCCATGACAGTCCCAGAATGGAAAGAAGGTGCAAGCGCCACACACCTAGATGGGAGGTAGCTGTTGTGTGTGTGTGTGTGTGTGTGTGTGTATATATATATAAATATATATTGTACATAAATGTGTGTATCTGTGTGTGTGTGTGTGTATACATGTGTATATATACTGCCTGTCTGTATACATATATGTGTGCCTGTGTGTGTATATATACTGTACATAAAAGTGTATGTATATGCATAAATGTATTCGCATACATAAGTGTGTATACATAAATGTGTGTCTGTGTGTATATACATAAACATGTCTGTATACAGTATGTAGTTTTTTGTCTATGTATATTACTGGAAGGTATGTATAAGCTCAGGTTCACACTGCATTTTGTGTTCATGTTTCACAGTTTGAATAGAAAAGCGTAGGTGACTATGCTATTGTATATACAGTAATATAGGTGACTATGCTATTGTATATACAGAAATATAGGTGACTGCTATTGTATATACAGTAATATAGGTGACTATGCTAGTGTATATACAGTAGCATAGGTGACTATGCTATTGTATATACACTTTATATACAATAGCATAGTTACCTATGTTACTGTATATACAGTAGCATAGTCACCTATATTACTGTATATACCAGGGGTACTCAACAACTTTTAGTGAAGGTCCGCTTACCGGGGTCTATTGTCAGGTGAAGGTCCGAGCTGAACATCAGTAGGAAACGTGTTTTGTTACTTTTCACAAACGTTCAACTATTTACGTACAGAATTGCTGCTTATTAGTTGGGAAAACTGGCATTTTTTCTCTCTCACCAGCCCTTTGATATTAGGTACAAAGGGGGTGACTGCTCTGGTAGTATATAGCCCCCTGTTGCTCCCCCAGTAGTGTATAGCCCCCCTGTGCGCTCTCCCCCAGTAGCATATAGCCCCCCTGTGCGCTCTCCCCCAGTAGCATATAGCCCCCCTGTGCGCTCTCCCCCAGTAGTATATAGCCCCCCTGTGCGCTCACCCCCTGTAGTATATAGCCCCCTGTGCGCTGTCCCCCAATAGTATATAGCCCCCCGTGAGCTCCCCCCAGTAGTATATAGCCCCCTGTGAGCTCCCCCCAGTAGTATATAGCCCCCCTGTGAGCTCTCCCCCAATATTATATAGCCCCCCCATGTGCTCTACCCCTGTAGTATATAGTCCCCTGTGAGCTCCCCCCAGTAGTATATAGTCCCCTGTGAGCTCCCCCCAGTAGTATATAGCCCCCCTGTGAGCTCCCACCAGTAATATATAGCCCCCCCTGTGCTCTCCCCCTGTAGTATATAGCCCCCATGTGAGCTCCCCCCGGTAGTATATAGCCCCCCTGTGCTCTCCCCCTGTAGTATATAGCCCCCTGTGAGCTCCCCCCAGTAGTATATAGCCCCCTGTGCTCTCCCCTTTTAGTATATAGCCCCCTGTGAGCTTCCCACAGTAGTATATAGCCCCCCTGTGCTCTCCCCCTGTAGTATATAGCCACCCCGTGCGCTCTACCCCCGTAGAATATAGCCCCCTGTGAGCTCCCCCCAGTAGTGTGTAGCCCCCCTGTAGTGTATATAGCCCTCTGTGAGCTCCGGCCAGTAGTATATAGCCCCCATGCTCTCCCCCTGTAGTATATAGCTCCCTGTGAGGTCCCCGCAGTAGTATATAGCCCCCCTGTGCTCTCCCCCTGTAGTATATAGCCCCCTGTGAGCTCCCACCAGTAGTATATAGCCCCTGTGAGCTCCCCCCAGTAGTATATTGCCCCCCCTGTGAGCTCCCCCCAGTAGTATATAGCCCCCCTGTGAAGTCCCCCCTGTAGTATATAGCCCCCCCTGTGCGCTCTCCCCTTATAGATGGCCCCCAGTCAAAAAAAAACAAACCAACCACAACTCACCTATCACCTCGCTCCCCCGCCGCGCCTGTCTTCTTCTCCTCTCCTGGTCCGGCCCCCGGCTGATACGCGCTCTCTAGGGTTGTGCCGGGGATTCCCCAGCAGAGCGCGCACCAGTCACCTCAGTGTACGCTGCCGGCCTGTACTTCCGGGAAGTTCAGGCCGGCAGCGTACACTGAGGTCTGTGGTGCGCGCTCTGCTAGGGAATCCCCGCGACGTCCCCAGAGAGCGCGTATCAGCCGGGGGCCGGACCGACACTGCCCCCAGCCCCACAGGCGTACTGACATCTAAGGACAGTACGCCTATGGGGCGGGAGGCAGTGCGGTGGGGAGCGGGACCTCCTAACTTCCCCGGGACGGACCGGATCCGGGGCGGTTAGGAGGTCTGACCAGGGGTCCGGTTAGCTGTCCGCCAGTTGAGGACCCCTGGTATATACAATAGCAGTCACGTATATTACTGTATATACACTAGCATAGTCACCTATATTACTGTATATACAATAGCATAGTCACTTATTACTGTAGATACAATAGTAGCACAGTCACCTATATTACTGTATATACAATAGCAGTCACCTATATTACTGTATATACAATAGCATAGTCACTTATTACTGTATATACAAAAGCATAGTCACCTAATATAGGTGACTGTGCTACTATTGTATATACAGTAATAAGTGACTATGCTATTGTATATACAGTAATATAGGTGACTGTTATTGTATATACAGTAATATAGGTGACTATGCTATTGTATATAGAGTAACACCTAGGTATTCTAAACATATTTCCCTCTGAAGTTTTGTTTGGTACTGGAACATTGCTTTCAGAAAATCGGGGGGAGAACTGTCAGGTTGTATTAAGGTGTTCAGACACCAAGGTTACAGCTTCTGGATACCCACTGCAAATACTACTGTGTGTATTGGGGCTCATAATATAGTGTGGGGGCACTTTCAGGGCACTATACTGTCTGTGGCGCACCAATTCTGATAACACTGGGATCGGGGGGGGGGGGGGGGGGGGGGAGGGCGCCATTTGCCTTCTCTGCCTAGGGCACCAAAACTTCTTGTCCCGGCCCTGATAGAGCCTCTGATAAGTGGTCCCTTCTCCCTGCTCTTGCACATGCGCAGTAACAGTGCCAGTACATTGCTGGACTCTTTCCTGCGCATGTGCGAGATCTCCTAAGCAGGGAGGTGGGACCACTTATGCATCCTGAATATGCATAAGTAAGAGGAAATATGGAAGCGGCGGGTGGGAGTAAGGGGGCACTAAGGTACCAAGGAACGTCCCCCGTGCACCACAGGTGAAATAAAGTACAATATTCTGATAAAAAACAATTTTTTCAACTAGATCATTAAAAGCGTAACTATAAAATTTTTTGACCTTTCAGTTTTAGTTAGCTTAGGGCATGATAACAATTTTTGCAATATACATTAATAACCTAAAATGAACAGTTTTTTAAATACATAAGGCTGATTATGCCCTTACAGCTCTGTCTGGCTCTGACTTATTTCTGCATTCCTGCTGGACACGCCCCGTACACGATCCGTACTGAGGGTGGTATTACACGGGTGGATGGGGGCCCAATAATACCTGTAAACGAGCAGCGATCTGCTAGATCGTTGCTCGTTTACTTGGCCTATTACACGGCCCTATAATCGTTAAACAAGGGCTGCAGGGACATCGTTACCGATGTCCTTGCAGCCTTTGTTTAAATTGTATACATTCCTAATCCATGGTCCAGGGTTCCTCTTCTTAACTTCTCCCCGGGTCCGCGCACTTCAGCTTCACAGCGGCTTGTCTCTGCTGACAGGCCGCTCGGCCAATCACTGGCTGCGGCGGTTCCTGCCTGTGATTGGCCGAGGGGCCTGTCAGCTGACACAGGCCGCTGAGAAGCCGGAGCGCACAGGACCCGGTAAGAAGCTCTGAGGAAGAGGAACCCTGGACCATGGATTAGGTATGTATTCTTCTTTGCTAATCGTCAGCGTCGGCCGCGCACCGCTATTACACGTATCGGTGCACGGTCGGCGCCCGACGATTATAGGTCTGAACTTATATCAACGATCAGCCGATGACAACGATCATTGGCTGATCGGTGTCTTTAGTACACGGAACGATAATCGGCCGAATCGGGCCGATTCGGCCGATTATCGTTCCGTGTAATAGTACCCTTAGAGTACAGACTCTGACAGCAGCATCAGATAAAAACCCTGACACACACATAAACAAACCCTCCTCCCCCCCCTCCCCCCCTCCTAGCAGCACGCTCTCCCCCCTCCCTTCACAGAGATCACATAGCAGAGCTGAGGGTGTTGTGTGTGAGGAGCAGCGCAGGGGAGGGAATGGATAGAGGGACAAGTACTCAGTGCTTCAACAAGGAGGGACATCCCAGCCATGACTCCAATGTGCTGCATGAGGGAGAGTGGGTGAGTCACTGAGGGGAGGACTACAAGTCCCAGCACAACACAGCTGTAGTCCTTCCATAGTACATATAACATTCACTATCAGAGGTCTGCAGCAGGTGCCCCCACCTCCATGGCTGACATTATCCTACAGTGTAATGAGAGCAGATGACTGTATCTAATCCCACTGTGTGTAATACCATCGGCTGGTGCTTTGTATCTAATCTTACATTGTGATACTGTATGCTGGGGCTCTATCTGATCCTGCTATGTGTGATACATCTGCTAAGGTGCTGCTCAAAGAATGGAGGGACACAGCCAGGGAAATGAGGGATAGGCCACGCCCACTTTCTCTCAGCCAGAAGAAAAATTAATTTATTCTTCTGAGCCAAACAACTGGGGATATCTCAGCGAGCGCAGTTTAGGGCTCTTTTTAAAGGGTAACACGTGGGCTTTTTATTTGAGAAATTTCATTTTTTTGGCTACTGAAATTATAGTTACGCTTTAAATGAACTGTATAAAAGAGGACATATTAAAGGGTTATTCTGTAATTTATTTTATTTAATTAAATAAATATATACAAAATATAGCCAGGAGCTAAACAGAAAAAACTTATACTTACCTTTCTTGTCTATACACACACACACACACACACCACCACCATCTCCATTATTACAGAGCTTCAGCTCAAGCATTTAGTTACCAACTCCCAGTGTGCTTTAAAAGCAGTGGTCAGACTGAAATATAGATAGATGTATTGTAGCTGTATAGAGATGTAGTGTACTGTATAAATATAGGCGGACGTTTGTGAAAGGTCTGCCCGAGGCATAAACCAGGGAGAAGGTGCAGGTTCGCCCCTTCTCCCTGGTGTATGCCTGCCATATCCCACGCTCACCCGTTGGCAAGGCGGTGAGAAGGCATGATCCAAATCTACACCTGCTGGAAAAGGATTGGGCGCCCGGCTGGCTGGATTCACCAAGAGACATGTGTCTCTTAGTAAATACAGCCTGGGAAAAGGGGCGGGGCCTAAGGGGTCTTGAAAAATCCCCCACTTGATCAAATCCAGGGAAATGATGAAATGTCCACGCCGTTACATCATTTACCTGAAAAAAGTCAGGGATTTAATCTAATCACTGACCCCTTTCAGGGAAATGATGAAATGAACAAGTTGTCAGAGCATTGCTTACCATATTGGGCCTCCTGCTCCCCATCCTTCCTAGTAACCTATTTACTACTTATTATTACTCACCACAGCCAGACACAGCAGCGGGCAGACGGGAAGCAGGAGGCCTAAGATAGTGGTGGCCTCTCAGCAGGCACAGCAGCAGGAGGCCCAAGAAGTCGCCGACATCCTGTCAGGCACTGCAAAGGGTGGACAAGGAGAAGGAGGCCCAAGATGGTGCCGGCCTTCCGGCAGGCACAGTGACTAACAGATGGTGAGCAGGAGGCCCAAGATGGTGCTGGCCTCCTGGCAGCCATGTTGACGGCCAGACAGAGGCAGAAGGCCCAAGATGGCGCCGGCCCTCTTGGTAGGCATGGTGGTGGGTGGATGGGGTCCATGCGGGGGGTCCACATGGAATCTCAGCTCCGATTCCATAGTCTAAACGGGATCTTAGATGCACACATAAATAAAAGGATCCATGCGTAGATAAACACAAATGTAAAAAAATTTAAAACAAGAAAGACATTTAGTTGATTCAGTTAAATTATCCTACTTCAGTTGAACATTTGAACATTATGGACTGTTGTCTTTTTTTCAACCTTATTAACTATATAACTTATCTTGTGAGGTCAGAAAGATTTTTTTTTTATTCTCACAGAGATGTAAAAATAGCCAAAGTTGCCATGGGGTTACATCTAATGGACTTGTGCCATCTCTAACTCCATCTGTCTGTATATGTTACCCTGGTTTAGAAAGTGTTATTTATTAAACAGTTTATTCATTTCTATGTTAAGTCCCTTGATATAAAAATACCAGGTTGTTCATAAATCTTAAATAATTTGCAAATTCTCCTTTTGTCACAGAGGGATTTATGTAACTATAAAACTAGGTCTGGTGTTATGATATTTCCTAGGGCATTGCTATAACAAATGATCTGATTGTACGGAAACAATAAAGAGCTATCACATGATCAAAATTATTTTCAGTGTGAAATATGTCTCCATTATCTTTAAAATATTTTAATTAAAAAATATGCTTGTTAAACACTAAAGATGAGCTAAGTGAATCCAGTGAATTGAACAAAACATTTGCTTAGTTGACAAAGTAAATTTTTGCTAATTTGAAATTGGAAAATAAATAAATAAAAATTGTTCACCTGTCTGCACTCCCCCGATACCCTCTTCTGTGTCTTCAGCCTGCTTAGGCAATCACTGGCTGACTGAGGGGACAGCACCACTGACAGTGATTGGCTGAGCATTCACTCTTGAGACACAAAAGTCACAGCCTGCGGCGCTGTCCCTCAGTCAGTGATTACCCGGGCAGGTTGGAGCATGGATGGGTACTGTAAGTATATACAGTGGGGAAAAAAAGTATTGTCAGTCACCAATAGTGCAAGTTCTCCCACTTAAAAAGATGAGAGGTGTCTGTAATTTACATCATAGGTAGACCTCAACTATGAGAGACAAAATTAGAAAACAAATCCCGAAAATCACATTGTCTGATTTTGTAAGAATTTATTTGCAAATTATGGTGGAAAATAAGTATTTGGTCACATACAATCAAGATTTCTGGCTCTTATAGACCTGTAACTTCTTCTTTAAGAGTCTCCTCTTTCCTCCACTCATTACCTGTAGTAATGGCACCTGTTTAAACTTGATATCAGTATAAAAAGACACCTGTGCACACCCTCAAACAGTCAGACTCCAAACTCCACTATGGTGAAGACCAAAGAGCTGTCAAAGGACACCAGAAACAAAATTGCAGCCCTCCACCAGGCTAGGAAGACTGAATCTGCAATAGACAACCAGCTTGGAGTGAAGAAATCAACTGTGGGAGCAATAATTAGAAAATGGAAGACATACAAGACCACTGATAATCTCCCTCGAACTGGGGCTCCACGCAAAATCTCACCCAGTGGGGTCAAAATGATCACAAGAACAGTGAACAAAAATCCCAGAACCACGTGAGGGGACCTAGTGAATGAACTGCAGAGAGCTGGGACCAATGTAACAAAGCCTACCATCAGTAACACACTACGCCGCCAGGGACTCAGATCCTGCAGTGCCAGACGTGTCCCACTGCTTAAGCTAGTACATGTCCGGGCCCGTCTGAAGTTT
Organism: Dendropsophus ebraccatus; assembly: GCF_027789765.1. NCBI lineage: Eukaryota > Metazoa > Chordata > Amphibia > Anura > Hylidae > Dendropsophus > Dendropsophus ebraccatus. Next base: position 71,237,770 of record NC_091455.1, on the reverse strand, counting down.
GCTAGAGAGCATTTGGATGATCCAGAAGAGTATTGGGAGAATGTACTATGGTCTGATGAAACCAAAATGAAACTGTTTGGTAGAAACACAACTTATCGGGTTTGGAGGAAAAAGAGTTGCATCCATCAAACACCATACCTACTGTAAAGCATGGGGGTGGAAATATCATGCTTTGGGGCTGTTTCTCTGCAAAGGGGCCAGGACGACTGATCCGGGTACATGAAAGAATGAATAGGGGCCATGTATAGTGAGATTTTGAGTGCAAACCTCCTTCCATCAGCAAGGGCATTGAAGATGAAACGTGGCTTGGTCTTTCAACATGACAATGATCCAAAGCACACCACCAGGGCAACGAAGGAGTGGCTTCGTAAGAAGCATTTCATGGTCCTGGAGTGGCCTAGCCAGTCTCCAGATCTCAACCCTATAGAAAACCTTTTGAGGGAGTTGAAAGTCTGTGTTGCCAAGCGACAGCCCCAAAACATCACTGCTTTAGAGGAGATCTGCATGGAGGAATGGGCCAACATACCAACAACAGTGTATGCCAACCTTGTGAAAACTTACAGAAAACGTTTGACCTCTGTCATTAAGATGAAATTTTGTTACTGACCAAATACTTATTTTCCACCATAATTTCCAAATAAATTCTTACAAAATCAGACAATGTGATTTTCTGGATTTGTTTTCTCATTTTGTCTCCCATAGTTGAGGTCTACATATGGTGTCAATTACAGGCCTCTCTCATCTTTTTAAGTGGCGGAACTTATAATATCACAGTTTTTGATTTCTGGATTCTGTCTTACTATATAAGATTTTATGGGCACAGGCACTTTAGGATCTAGAGGGAGTATGGAGATTGGTAGCACCTTATAGAGGCAGCACGTCATGTTACTTGTTATTGTACCCACTGTGGGTTTATGGTTACATTGTTTATATTGTTTGTATTGTGCTGCAGTCAATTGTCCTCCATTACTGAATGTCTTTGTGTATTGCCATCCTGTGTGAAGGATCATTTTTATTCTGCTCTGCATCTATAGTTTTTAAAACTTGAAATTATTTAATAAAGATTTTTTGAGATTGTGATTATACTGTTGTATAGCCCAATTTTTGTAGGATATAATAGTGGATGCCTGGGGAGGCTGGTGGTGATATAGGATTATATTTTTTTTTTCCACTGTATTTATTAAGTTTGGTTCTCAAAGTTCGTAAATTTTCTGATTTTGAAAATGAAAAATTTTCATTGATCTCTATTAAACACACATTTATCTTCTAAAAATGTGTTAAAGTTGTGTTTCAAATCAACTGGTGCCAGAGATTTGTAATTTATTTCTATTAAGTCAGTTGCTGTATGTCCTGCAGGAAGTGGTATGTTATTTCCGGTCTGGAGAGCAGTAGAGGTTTTCTATGTAGATTTTACTATTGCTCTTGTCAGTTCCTGTAATGGACAGAGGTGGCAGAAAAAAGCATATGTTCACACACTGTCTTTTTTTGGCTATTTGAAAGGTGGCTCTTTGGACATCCATCATTTAAGGCAATGACATCAGTGATTTCAAAATAATGGATGTTATTTGGCCTCAAAATGAATGCTGTCCAAAAGGACTGCCATCAAACGGCCAAAAAAATGATGGTATGTGAACTTAGTCTATGTGATTATTTACTATCAGACTTAGTCTATGTGATTATTTACTATCAGACTTGGCAGCCAGAAAAGCTTTTTCAATGTTTGGATTCATCTGTTATAGGTATATTATAAAGGCTGATTATATATATTAAAAAAAAAAAGTTTATGAAAAAAAAAAAAATCTTATTCCAAGTAGCTTTTTTTTTTTTTTTTTTTTTTGAAGAATGATGTAAACTATCTGCAAAGGAAATATACAATTTAGGCCCTGAATCATGGCCAAATCTGTAGGTCTGAACAGGCACGGACATGACAGATGATTTGCAACTTTTATTGGTGGATGGGACTTAAACGTACACTTCTACTGTATGTTTGTTAGTTGTTTGTGAATGTTCGGTGAACACGAACTCAACCTGATCACAATATTTTTTTTTGTGTTCGTGTTTAGGATCCGAAACGAACATCGGGGTGTTCGCTCATCACTAGTCACTTGCACTACTATTACAGGGCAGGTCCTCAAGGGGTTAAAACAGTAAATTGTTAGCAATTAAGCTAATGGTAACTTATGCCAGAAAACTACCTGTTGCACCATGAGCAACATACTGGTGACAAGAACAGGAGGCTGGTTATTTATAGCAATGGATCTAGTTATGTAGAGGATGAAGTATTGTCAGATTGCTTTAACACTTGAATTTAGAAGTCAAGACAGTGTAACAGTAAACAGAGGTCAAAGCTAAAGGCATCACTCCCAAGCCACTGTTAAGTCCATTGTAGAGCATTGGGGCAGAAGAAGAGCCACAAACATAATTGCCCTTACATAGATCAGTAAAATGGTCCATTACACAGTGCACTATCCCCTCATTTCTATGTGTAATTTAATGATCCAATTTCGGCCTTATGGGCTGTTAGAGGCATCAAATAAATTCCTATTAAAAGGATTACTTAAGTGCATCGACAAGATGAAGATCTTTAGCTACATACAGGTCATTAAATATCCCGTTTTTTCTGTTCTCAAGGTTATAATAACTGAATCCTTTTTATTTTGCTTTGTCCGTTTATGGAAGAATTGCCTAATACATGTAAATCCTGGGTGCACCTAGGTTAATGAAAGCCATTCATATTAGTTAATCTCACTACAAGAAGATGATATGGACATAGCAATAAATAAGATACACTAAAAGGAGGATTACAATTAATTAAGATAAATGCTTCCGAGTAAAGAACAACACAATTCCTCGAACACATTTTGTTTATTTATTTGATCTATGCTGGTAATTCCATTTGCTATCAATTATCATTTATATTTTAGCTGTCTGATTACATTTGCATTTTAAGGCAAGGCTTTTTCCTTACAAGTGTTTCTATTGTACTCACAAAAGACATCATGAAATTGAAAGTGATGGTGTGGAAAACAGTGTGTTCTAAAATTGGACCGTTCAATTAAGGTGCCAAGAAAGAATGCTAGGAAATAATCTAGTAAAATTATTTGTGATTTATCTCCTTGGCAGCTAAATGACAAAACCCTTTTTATTCCCCCCTGTTCAGCTCTAGGTAACATAGACACAGCAGCGTGTGCCCTAAATAAGTATCATCAATTGATTAAGGTGATCATCTCTGAATTCTACATAATATTTACAACCGCCTATGTAATTGATCATTTAGACAAAGGCTTCAAGTAAATATATCTTGTAAAAGGCCCCCAAGGAAAAGAGAATGAAATTATACAGATAAATCTGGCATATTCCAGCTATGGGAGCATTGCTTTATTATTGTGTGTTGCTGTGCATGTTTTATGTTCAGAATATTGTCTGTTTAGAATTTGTATGCACTTATATGTATTATTAAAACTAAAGTAGTATTTGCACGCTGTCAATGTAACATCACCTTCACTAAGCTCTCATGTTAACTTGTTTGAAAACAGACTTATGGAAATCTAGTTACATTTTTCTCAGTATATTACTGTTATTGCTATAATAATTACATATAATGCAGGTTGCTTTAGAATATTCGTCATGAGCGTTGACGTTCCCACAGACACTCGGGCTGTGTGAGAGTTACTAAATAGTCTGCACATGACCTCAGTGATGCACAAGTAGAATTATAGTCTTTACCATCTTGACATCCTTGATTATTGTCTTGTTTTTGCCTTGAGAAGTTGTTGTTCTTTCGTACAAGACATGGATGTAACAATCAGCTTTCGCATCAATCATTTGATATTTAGATGAACCCAAGATTCCCCCAGATATTAATTTTTGTGCAAAGATGTTGAAAGCAATGGATTTTTCTCTGTTGTCAGCAGCTTTTGGCAGAATGACTTAGTTTAGGATGTATTTTATGTTCTATTGCTAATGACAGTAAACAAGTCAACTATTCTGTCTAATAAAAATGTTAACCATGTACATGTGTTATTCTCTACAGCACTCTCTAGGGCTCCATTCAATTTCTTTAGCCACCGGTATTCAAACGGCAAAGGCTCATCTCCAGGGCTAGCCAAGTATCCAAGTATGATGCATTTTATCTCAGGTTCTCCTGATGCAACTAATTTCACCTGATGCAACTAATAACACTGACTTTGCAAATGAACTCAGGGGGTTAAAAGTGACATTCCATGTTAAATTTAGAGAGGGATGTATGACATCCTCTCCATACACCCTCTAAATGAGCCAAGAAATCTCTGAAATACTCAATCCATTGATTGAAACTGCCACCATGCAGTAATGGATTATAATAGGGGCGTTCCGGGTGGCCGCCCAGGGCCCTAAGCTCCTGGGGGGCCCATGACCACCCAAAAAGACTTATACTTTCAGTGGTGTACTGTCTCCTGGCTACACTTCCGCCATGATTTGCAAAAAAAATCACAGTTTTTTTTATGGCAATTTTGCACAAATAAGGACATCATGACATTATCTATACTGTACTATGAACGCCAGGCTAGTGCTGCCATAGTTACAGTGGGGTGGGGGGGCCAGGCCTGGTGAACAGCCCGGGGCCTATGGTGAAGTTAATCCGCCCCTGCCACCATGTAATACCACTACTTCACCATGCTAATCTAAAAGACAACTGGGGAGATTTATGAAGGCTGTGGCCCGGGCGTTTGCCAGGGAGAAAGCACAGATTCTTGCCTTCTCCCTGGCTCACGCCAGCCGTATCACCTGCTTGCCTGATGGGTGGCCGGGCAGGCGGGGGGAGGTTGTTGCACCAGGCACAAAGCCAGACAGATTTGCTAAGAGGTGTGCACTTCTTAGTACATCTGGCCAGGGAAAAGAGGGCTGGGCTTTAGTTAAGACTCACGTACAAGTATGCCAGTATTAATAAATGTCCCCTATTGTCTCAGATAATTGAAATAAAATAGATTATAATACATAATCTAAGACATGAAGCACATAAAATGATGCCTCATGCAGCCTTTCTGTGCACAGGTGACAGGTCCTTATTGTTTGTTCTATACAGCAGTACAAATAACATTCTCTGTATGATTTAATATACATTATGTGAAATATCTAACATTTTTCCTTTTGTGTTTCCTCATCAAGGACTTCTAATGTCAGGCCACTAATTCAATTTTTCCCATCACTCCAATATATTTCTTACACACCACTGTTATACATTACAACTGAATAGCTACGAAATAGACCAACACATTGCTTTTTTTCCCCAACTTAGGTTATGTGCACACTATGAATTAACATGTCAATTCTTCGGGTGGATGGCAGAATTCACCGGCAAATATCATTGAGTCTACGTAATAGGCAGAACTTCAAACGGAGGTTGTGCGGCGGTATCCGCTCAAAGTAATACTGGATGCGCTATAAATTGTTAACCCCATTTATACCCCAGACTTTAAAAAAAAAAGTAAGTCAGCTGGAAGCTGGGTCCTAAGCAAGAACAGGGATGAAAGGGGAGGCAAGGAGGCATTACAGCTTGCAGCAGATCCGGAGCTTGGGAAAGCCACTTTGACATATTGCACAGGAGAATAAGCACATTTTTCTACTTTCTGGAAGCACAGATGGATATATGAAAAGTACTTTTTGCCTTGACCTTGAGCTATCTAACAGTGTCAGCGGTTTGCAATGTGAATTATGGCTGACAGATTCCCTTTAAAGGCTAGAAAATTACTTTCTAAAAGATCTTTCATATGTACAGTATACCATGGAAATCATATGCTGCCAATAAAAGAGGTGACAATGGAGGTTCATAGCTACAGTGTACAGTTCTTTCTTCTTCTCTCCAGACATATACTATGGTGTGAACTAGAGATGAGCGAGTACTAAAATACTCAGGTTCTCGTCACTCGAGACGAATATTTCCCGATGCTCAGGTGCTCGTTTCGAGTAACGAACCCCATTGACGTCAACAGGAAACTCGAGCATTTTTGCAGGGGACCAAAGCTCTGCACAGGGAAGGTTGCCTGAAAACCTGGAAACCTCAGAAAATGATGGAAACAACATGGAAATGGACAGGAAACAGCAGGGGCAGCATGCATGGACACCTCTGGGGCGGGCTAATTGCAACATTATGCCAAATTATGGGCAACAGCCGAGTGGTGGCCCTTAGTACAATTTTGCTGACCCAGACCAAGATGGGCAAGGCACATGTGCTGGCACATGTTAGGAAAGCACCCAACTAGGTGCACCAAAGCATGGCAGTGACACTGCACAGTGAAGATAGATATAGCTGAACTAAAGATCCCAGCCAGCCAAGAGAATGTCAGCAACAGGACAAATTGACTACTGACAGCTGCACTACAAGTCCAAGCCAGCAGCCAAGAGTAGCAAAAGAAAAAAATAAGTTTTAAAAATTTTAAGCCCTTACAAGGACTGTTGGGTTCTTCGTGTCGGATTCCTGCATAACTGCACACTAATTCCCTGCCTAACTCTCTCCCTGACAGACAGCAGCTCTCTCCCTATGCTCATCCAGCCTGCGTCCGAAGCGAGCATTGTGGGACCTGATTCTTATATGCCCAGGCCATCTGATCTGGCCAGCCAATCACTGCTATAGACATGTAGGGTTCCCATGCGATTCTACTAGCTTCCAAAGACTCTCCTGCATGATGATTGGTTGAAAAAAAGCCACTAAACATGCAGGAAGAGAAGATGCCAATGTCTCGAGTATCTGGAGATGCTCGTCTGAGTAACGAGCACCAACGAGTACCCGAGTACCAAGCTTGGACGAGCATGCTAGTTCATCACTAGTGTGAACGAAGCATAAATTCTTCCATTGAAGTTTAAGTTCAGAAGTTTCCTAGGTAGTTTTGATCTACTTATCGTGTTAGCTTGTTAATCCATGTGTAACCCTTGTTCATAAATGTGGGAGTGCTTCTTGTTTTCAACAGAACACTTGTAGACTAAGCAGCATTGAGAAATTGGAAAAATATCTAAGTGAAAATGTAATAAATGAGTTATTATTAGCAAAGAAAGAATTCTTACTGTCAGATCATGCCTAGACTGAAATAGCAAGGAATGGTCAACTACACCACTGAGGTTAGATCAGCTGCAGGATGATCAGGTGGACAGAAACAGAAAGGAAGATGAAATGTCACCATCAGAAGTCCAATATGGAAGGAGAAATCAGCAACCTCATGATAAATGTGCTGAATGAAGAACAAGAGACTCAAATCCGCAAAAGTACTGTCACAGGAAGTTTGTCGAAGGATGAATAGCAGTCTCTAACCCATTTATCAGGAAGAGAAATAAGGCCAAATGCCAGCACATCACATCCCGGAATTTCACAGCAGATTACGGAATAAAGTTCTGAGTACTTATAAATCCAAGTATAAGATGTAGGGCAGTAACAGCAGAGAGCACATAAGGACAAGAACAAGGATGAATACCACAGACCAAAAAAAAAAAAAAAAAGACATATTGGGGAAAATGTACAATTATTTAATTATTGGAGTCCTCTGGCTATTCTAGAGATCGATACCTGGGAAACATGGGTCTGGAGCACCGTGGGCATGTGGGGAATTACTTTTCCATTTAAAAGTATGAAATTTTAAACGTTGGGGCTGTCTTACTGTGACTTAGGACCTCAAACTATACAGGGAGTCTCACCATTGTATGATTGTGCCATAAGGCCTACTACCGCCAATAACTTACATAAATGTTACCATGGGTCACTGAGGTGCAACTCTCTACCACACAATGCAACAAGATCCACCAGAACTTCAGTCTAGTATGCCCTTCCTTATAGCTTTCATGTCAATGGTCTCTTACAGTGGCAGAATCACCAAGCTTTCATAGCCATCTTTCCAACCATAACTGTGCCAGACAACTACTTAATATATCATTAATATTTGCGTCCTCTACAAGACGACAGGTAGATTTAAACTGCAATTTTGCTGTCTGACGGATCCATTTTAAACAGTTACTTTTAATGTACACAAAAACATGGTGAAAAATGTTTTTGCGTATGCAACAGAAAATGATTTTTTTTTTAAATAATGGAAGTCAATAGAAAAACTGATTTAGGCTATGTTCACACTACGTAAAAGTACGGCCGTTGTTGCCATCGGTAACAACGGCTGTACTTTGTGCGGAGCGGAACATAGCCTATTGTTCTATGGGATCCCGGCCGGATCATATACACATCGTATACTCTCTGGCCGGGATCCCGTGCGGCGCCACAAAGAACTGACATGTCAGTTTTCTGCGGACGAAATTCAGTGACTTGCGGCCATAGGAAACCTTGTCAGTTCTCACAATGAAGCGAGCGGCTCTGGCCGCTTGCTTCATTGTGTCCTATGGGGAGTTCTGATGCGGACGCGCGCTGATGCGCCCGCATCAGAACTTTACAACCATAAAGATCATCTGTCCGGTACTGCAGTACCGGCCGGGATGATCTGTGCAGAGACTGGCCGTTCCGTGACCCGGCCGGGGTCACGGAACGGCCAGTCGTTCACGTTGTGTGGACCTTAAATGGATGAACACAATTGCTTCATTTTTTTCCCATTAAACGGATATGTTAAACAGACTGCAAAAAAACGTGTGAACCTACCCTAATACAGCCCCTTCATTTATTATACAGAAGATAAGTTGCTTGTCACACTCAGGAGAGAAGTTCTCTCAGGCTAGGTTTACACCAGTGTTTATCCTCCACCTCAATTCAGTTTCTCTTTTCCATTTTGCCAACAGAGAAATGTAAGCTTGTGTAGTCATCAAAGTCCCTATTTATTCAAATGTTTTTTATTGTGCTTATGGCTCAGCCACACTAGCATTTTTACATAAAACTGACGGTTTGTTCATTTTTTGTAAACGGATAGCTAAAGACGGATTTGCTAACGGATGTCAACGGATGCAAACGGAGAGCCAAAAATGTTAGTGTATCCGTTTATTTTAGTAAAATTAGCGGAAGCTTGCCATCCGCTTGCTTCCGTTGTCATCCGTTTGTAATTCCATTTGTGTCCGTTTTTCACTGTCTTTTTTTTCCCCCAGCTCCTCCCCTTCTTTCCCAGAAGAACTTCCTGTCTTCTCTCCCCTTCTGCGCATGCTCCAACTAAAAAATGGAATGGGACGGAAAATTGAACAACGGAAGCAAACGGATTAACCTTTCATTTCGATCCGTCACCATTGACTATCATTATAAAAAAAAATGGATTGCATCAATCCGTTTGTTCCGTTTTTAAAAACTGAAAAAAAATACTGCAAACACAATTTTTTCGTCCGTTCAGAAAAACGGAACTTGAACGGATTGCATGCTAACGGAGCACTATTTGGTCAAACGGAGCACAATAAAATATCATTGAAACTTATGGGGATTATAATGGATCCGACAATTTCCGTTTCGCTTTCTCTAAAACGGAAAAGGATGACGAAATGGTGTCGGAAGGACGAATGCTAACGTAGCCTTAGTTTGCATCAGTTGTGTTTTATTTGCAACAGTTGTGTTCAGTTTGCATCAGTTGTGCTCAATTTTCAAAGTCCATCAGTGTTCAGAATTTTTTCTGTAGACATAAAATTTCTTCATGCACAAATGTTTTGTCTGTGCAAAAAAACTGATCACAAATGGAAAGAACATATCTGTCTTTTTATTCACAATATCACAATATCACAATCAATACAGATTTAAACATGAAGTATCCCTGTTCACATATGATTTTAAATAAGGATTGGGTCACTCTGTGTTTTTGCATCTGTTACTGTTTTCTGCTTTAGTACGTTTAATTTTATTGTACAGAAAAACGTGGTCAAACTCGAAAAAATAATCTTTTTTTATGTAAGTCAACGGAAAACCTACAGTCAACCTACAGTATGGTATACGACAGCCTGGTATATGTATGGTATGTATGGTATACAACCTACAGTCAACCTACAGTATGGTATACAACAGCATCTGTTTTTACTATCCATTTTTTCCTTTAAATGTTTAGGTTAGGTCAGGTTTTCTGTCACCATCATTTTTTTTCACTGAGCATGCACAGAAGAGGTGAGAAACCGGGAAGGAGTATAAACTGATAGGCAAATGGATGCCAACTAAAGCAAACAGATGTAAACAGTCAGTTTTTTTAAAAGTAAACATAAAACATAAAAAAAATTATTATTTTGCAATCAGTTTGCATCAGTTTGCTCATTTGCTTGTGCTTATCCATTCATTTAATATGGATGGATCCGTTCATGAACAGAGACAGATGCAGGTGTGAACCCACCCTCAGACTGTTTCCAACAGCGAGACGGTGGAAGACGACCATCCTGGTAAATAAATTATCATTATTAGCGGCCCTCTATGTTACAAGGTCGCTGCCTTCCCTGATATTTTCCCGAAGTGGGAACATAGCCTCTATCTTTATGCAATCATTGAAATTGAGATAAAACAGAGAATTATATTACAGCTTCATGCTTTAACAATGCCGTCTACAATCAATAGTCAATTAGATAGATGAAACTCTAAAAGCAAAACATTACAGCCATATTTTCCTGTGCTGTATATACACTATGCTGTATAATCTATAAGTCTTAGGTCTATACCTTTGAATAATATTTTACTTCTAGAAATAACCTCAATAGAGAAATACTATAAAGAATAATATGTATTTATAGATAGCCTCTTCTAGTCTATAACTATTATAAAAAAAGTAGATAAATATATTTGTTAAGATGACCAGAACTCCTAAAGTACTGTAATACCATGTATGTATATTTCATGAAGAATCAAGCAATATGTAAGACAAATGTATTTAAGCTTTAGAAAAGGTCACTGTTGTCCAAATCAGCACTTACAGATGCTTTTACAAATGAAGCATGCAAGTGAAGCGGAGATTTTTCTTGAAACCAGCAATTTGGCTGTCTTCTTATTGTAATCTCAAAGGAGTAAAAGCACAAACAATGAGTTAGACATTACACTGAAGAAATCACGAGGCTCTAAGATGATTGACGCCTCCTTTCATATAATACAAAAAGGAGAGCCTTCCTGACTATTTATGTGAGCATGATAGCACAGACAATAATTATCAGATGCTGAGGTCATGCAAGACAGAACGCATAATTAATTTGAGAAGAGAGTATTTGCATAATGGCTACTTCCAATTTCCAATATGATCTAATAGGTGCAATCATATTGAAGAGTTCTAGTTTTACTGTCAATGTGTATTAGGCTGTGCAAAGAAGCATAATAGCATACATTTTTCTTAACACTTTTGATATCTTCAAGAATTCATCCGGGTAGAGCTTTTGTTTTCTTTTCTTCAATACCTTCATTTTGCAAGGTTAAACATCTAGGCTAAAATAATAGAAGGTCTTTCAGGGTGAAATTGAAATGTAGACTTGTTTATGATACCCAGATTGTGTAGACACAAGAACTGTACCCTTGATATAGTGTCATGCAATCCTTTGCAAAGCAATTGAAGCCAACTGTGTATCAATCCTTTCAAATAACTAGGGAAAAGTTTAGGGTCAGCAATGTTCAGAATCTAGCACTTAATGCATTTCTAGTTTTGCATTTGTCAGTGTTTGACAATAATATTTGTCTTGACAGACCTGTTTGTTTTGATCACCTGTAATGAGCCTTCCTTGCCAGGGGGACATTTGAGGCACAAAGTTGATGCCTAAGTTTTTACAGTAATTTACGCTATAGCAATTGGAATTCTCACTTTATTTGGTAACCAGTTATGTGAAAGGTGTTCACACAGATTCTAAATTCCATCAGTCCCACCTTTGGCCTGCCCACCTTTAGTCGTCTCTCACACTTCTGTTGGTATATCCTTCTGTTAGCTGTCAGCTTAGAAACCTTTATTCTGTCTGCCATCTACTGGGACAGGGCATAGAAGTACCACCAAGTATCCTGTAATACCAATCCAAGCAACTCAGGAGCTTAAATAGCTAGTGTGAGAAACATCACATAACAAAAGGTATAAAAGACATAAAGTCTATGGCTATATTCACACAACGTAAGTTCAGTAGTACTCACGATCGTTGTTGCCGGTTTTCAACAATGGCCGTGATTACTACTGAATCTTCATTGTGCTGCAGGCTAAGGGAATCCCAGCCGGAGTGTATACACATAGTATACACATTTTACCGCAGGGGTGGGGAACCTTCGACCCTCCAGCTGTTGCAAAACTACAATTCCCATCATGCCCGGGCAGCCGAAGCTTTAGCTTCGGCTGCCCAGGCATGATGGGAATTGTAGTTTTGCAACAGCTGGAGGGCCGAAGGTTCCCCATCCCTGTTCTACCGGCTGGGATGATCTTCTCTGACACCGGCTGTTCTGTGACCCCAGTGACCATAGTAGGGGGCGACCACTACAAAAAAAGACAAACAGTTAACTAACCTGGTGCCCGTTCCCGGCCTCTGTGCACCTCCTGGCCTGTTCCCGGCACCTCCTCGACCATTCCCGGCGCTGGCACTGTGAAGTACACTGACTGCACTGGGAAACCCCAAAGATCTCCCAAGCAGCCGAGCGTCTCATCGAAAAAGTTCGAAGACGCTTGGCTGCCGGGAGAGCTTCGGAAGAATGACAGAGGCTCCGGAAGTACCCAAAGCCTCTGTTATTCTTCCAAAGCTCTCCCGGCAGCCAAGCGTCTCCGTGTTTCTCCGATGAGATGCTCGGATGATTGGGAGAGCTTCGGGATCCCCGGAGCAGTCAATGTACGTCACACTGTCTGCATCGGGAACGGTCCAGGAGGTGCGTGGAGACCATGGTGAGTTAACAGTTGTTTTTTTTTTTTTTAATTTAGCTGCAGGTAACCCCTGCCTGACCGCAGCAGGGTTGCGGTCAGGCAGGGTTTAACATTTTCCGGCGTATAAGGCGAACCCCTGACAATCTTCTTAAAAGTCAGGGGTTGTCTTATACACCCAGTCTCCTTATACGCCGGAAAATACGGTAACAGCCAACTGTATCATACAGAAAGAGCTTCTGTGATAACTTCAGACAGCCTAGCCTAAATATTCACTGTGTAAGTAATAGACAGGATTAGTTAATCTCCCCCAATAAGTTTTATTGCTTACTTAACAATCTTAAGTCAATACATTTATGAAGTTGGAGCTGAAGAGATTAAAATATACCAGCTTCAAGAGCTGTCTAAAAATATAATTTTATATTCAAATGCATAAGATTATTCCTAGGGAAGTGAAAATTATAAGAACCTTAAGAATTTAAGCAGCAAAAATATCTTTGATCAAGGAATTACTGTAGCTTATAATTTTTATTTCTAATGTTTGTTTGCTCTAAAGTTTTAAGCTAAAGGTTCTTCGAATCATGTAAAAACAAAAAACTCACGAGTACCTTTTAAGACTTTCCCAAAAAGGCATTCTCACTGTGCAATCCTGACAGCCTTGGTTAAAGAGGAACTATCAGGAGGTTAGAGGCCTCTAACCTGATTTGTCCATATAGCGTACAGGTTGATGATTCAACGAAGGTAAATTTCTTGACTTGAAGTTTCAAGAAATTGTTGTCTTTTAGATATGTAAATTAGGCGGTTTAATGAACTGGGGACCCCTCACTGCACCGATCTGCCCTAGCCGGAACGCACTTCTAATAAATATTAATTCAGCGATCTGCAGTGCTGACGACCAGAGGGACGTCACTGCAGAATGCTGCCCCAGTATTCCTTAGGAGTCCTCCAGTGCACCAAACCACCTCATTTACATATCTAATAAGCCACGAAGCCCCTGAAAATGGTTTTGATGATCATGGTAAGAAAATAACCTTCATCCTCAGCACCCCACACTTCATAGGGACATATCAGTAGGTTAGATGCTGGGGTAGATGCATCTCACTGTTCTCTCCTGTGTACTGCCAAGTTGTCACTCCTCTAAAATGTCATCACATTTAATTGTGGCACAGCTTCCATGCTTTATAATACCAGAGAATGGCCCCTTTCTGGTTACAAAGCACAGGAGCATATATGGGAGTGGATATCAGGTGATGGGCAAGATTATACAGTCAGGGGGTGTAAGCGTTTTGTATGTATATAGATCACAGTTCAGGCATTGTGTTAAACTAAGCCTAATGAAGAGACCTAGGCAGTCTGGGAAGCTTATTTGTCATCCGTTCACTGAATTCTTATTATTTCTAGCCACTTGTTTTTAGCAGTATATAACAGAGACTATTCAATTATTGTAAGGGTATAGTCACAAATGGCAGATTTGTTGGGTACTTTCTTTTACACATAATTATTTCTGCAGCATGTGTATAGTTTTCTGCTAATTTTATACCAGTGAACGGGACCATCATAGAAATATCTGCAACATATCTGCTGCATATCAACTTACCCTTAGTGAGCTGGAGGGGTGAAATTTCTAATAAATGTTCATTTATATTAACATTCATCAGAAGTAAAATCAAAAATCCTTATAATCCAGATGGCAGTAATAATTTTAATCAGAGATGACAAATGGCCTGATTAAGTGCTGAGTGCACTGATGTATAACTCATACACTCACTCCACTAGTGACAAAGTAAAAAAAAATCCCCCTCCCATACACGTGAAAATAAGAGAGTGCAAAGTGCATGGACTGTATCATCGGTAGGAGAGGGGATAACATGAAGTAAAGTTGCTGCAAGGTCCATAAATCATTGACCATCAATCGTCATCCGTAACATTTTGCTTTGTTTATATCCGAACTATGATGCCCAATTTATATAGGAAAAGTTGTACTTTGCTTAGGCACTATTTAGGAGTACATGCAAATACTGTCTAATCAGCATAGATATAGAAGACAATACAATTATTTTGCCATTTCTATATATTTTTTACATTTCTTTAAGTAACTTGTTAAATTAATAATTCAGTTTTTTAACCCCTTAAGGACAGAGCCTGAAATGGCCTTAAGGACAGAGACAAATTTTATGAATATGACCTGTGTCACTTTATTCATTAATAACTTCGGGATGCTTTTACCTATCCGACTGATTCTGAGATTGTTTTCTCATGACATATTGTACTTCACATTTCTGGTAAAATGGAGTCGATACTCATAACGAATCTTTATGAAAAAAACCAAAATAACGTGAAAAATTGTGAAAAAATGCATTTTTCCAACTTTGAAACCTTCCTGCTTATACAAAAAATGGTAATGCCACATAAATTATATATTAAATAGCATTAGCAACATGTCT
Source organism: Dendropsophus ebraccatus (assembly GCF_027789765.1). Taxonomy (NCBI): domain Eukaryota; kingdom Metazoa; phylum Chordata; class Amphibia; order Anura; family Hylidae; genus Dendropsophus; species Dendropsophus ebraccatus. Next base: position 71,222,604 of record NC_091455.1, on the reverse strand, counting down.
ACTTTATGGTGGCAGCATTTATTAAACTATATTTCATTTTTTTTAGACAATAGAAAGCTTAAATCATTAGCAGCAATTTTCCAAATTTTCTGTAAAATTTAAAATCAGATATTTTCAGGGACCTGTTCAGGTTGAAAGTGTATTTGAGGGGCCTGTATGTTAGAAAGCCCCACAAAGCACCCCATTTCAGAAACTGCACCCCCCACACTCTGCAAAAGCATATCCAGAAAGTGTTTTAACCCTTTAGGGGAGTCACAGAAATAAAAGCCAAGTGTGTAAGAAATTTGAAAATTTTTATTTTCTGTGCAGAGATTTTATTGTAATCCAATATCTTTCATAATGATAAACCTATTACCAGAGAAATGCACCCCAATATTGATTTCCCCGTTTCTGCAGTTTATAGAAATACCCCATATGTGGCCGTATTGCGCTATTTGACGCAACCACAAGCCTCAGATATAAAGGAGCGCCCAGTGAATTTCAACGCCTCCGTTATATTTGGTTATTTTTGACCGTACCACTTCAGGTTGGCAGAGGCTCTGGGGTGCCAAAACATTAAAAACACCCCTAAAGGGACACCATTTAGAAAACTACACCCCTCAAGGAATGTAACAAGGGGTGCGGTGAGCATTTGGACTCCAAAGGGGCTTCACAGATTTTCAGAACAATGTGGTGTAAAAAAGGAAAAATTCTATTTTTTACACTAAAATGTTGTTCTAGCCTTCATTTTTCATTTTTACAAGGGGATAAAAGAAAAAAAAAACACCAAATGTGTAGCGCAGTTTCTCCCGAGTACAGAAATACCCCACATGTGGACATAAAGTGCCAAGCGGGCGCAGGACGAGCCTCCAAAGGGAAGGAGCGCCAATTGTCCTTTGCAAGCTGGATTTTACTGGAATGGATTTCAAGGGTCATGTCGCATTTACAGAGCCCTCGTGCTGCCAAGACACTGGAAACCCCCCACAAGTGACCCCATTTTGGAAACTACACCCCTCAAGGAATCTAACAAGGGGTGCAGTGAGCATATGGACCCCACTGGTGACGGGCACAAATGTGGAACAATGTGACGTAAAATGGAAAATTTTCATTTTTTCACTTTCTCGGAACAAATGTGGCCGTCATCAAGGGGTCCATATCCTCACTGCACCCCTTGATAGATTCCTTGAGGGGTGTAGTTTCCAGAATGGGGTCACTTGTGGGGGGTTTCCAGTGTTTTGGCAGCACGAGGGCTCTGTAAATGCGACATGGCGTTCATCATCCATTCTGGCCAAATCCAGCCTCCAAAATCCAAATGGCGCTCCTTCCCTTCGGAGGCTTGCCCTGCACCCACACGGCGCTTTATGTCCACATGTGGGGTATTTACGGACTCTGGGGGAATTGCTCTACACATTTTGTGTGTTTTTTTTCTCTTTTAACCCCTTGTGAAAATGAAAAATTTAAGGCTAAACCAACATTATAATGTAAAAAATGTAATATTTAATTTTCACGCCATATTGTTCCACATTTGTGCCCGTCACCAGTGGGGTCCATATGCTCACTACACCCCTTGTTACATTCCTTGAGGGGTGTAGTTTCCATAATGGAGTCAATTGTGGGGGGGGTTCAACTGTCTTGGCAACACAGGGGCCTTTTAAATGCAACAATGCCCTTGGAATCCCTTCCAGCCAAATCCAGCCTTCAAAAACCAAATGGCGCTCCTTCCCTTTGGAGGCTTACCCTGCACCCACATGGCGCTTTATGTCCACATGTCGGGTATTTCCATACTCAGGGGAAATTGCGCTACACATTTAGTGTTTTTTTTTATCTTTTAACCCCTTGTGAAAATGAAAAAATCAAGACAAGATCAATGATTTAGTGTAAAAATTAAACATTTTTTACACTAAATGTTGGTCTTGCCTTGATTTTTTTCCTTTTCCACAAGGGGTTAAAAAAGAAAGTGAACACAAAACGTGTAGGGTAATTTCCCCTGAGTACGAAAATACCCCACATGTGGACATAATGTGCCATATTGGCACAGGGCAAGCCACCAAAGGGACAGAGTGTCATTTAGAGGCTGGAATGGAGGATGGAGGATGGAGGCCATGTCGCATTTACAAAGCTCCTGTGCTGCCAGAACAGTAGAAACCCCCCACAAGTGACCCCATTATGGAAACTACACCCCATAAGGAATCCAACAAGGGGTGCAGTGAGCATATGTACCCCACTGGTGATGGGCACTTACGTAGAACATGTGCCGAGAAAATAAAAAATACCTTTTTTTTTTCATTTTCACGTCCCAAATGTGGCCGTCACCAGGGGACCATATCCCCGCTGCCCCCCTTGTTAGATTCCTTATGGGGTGTAGTTTCCAGAATGGGGTCACTTGTGGGGGGTTTCTACTGTCCTGGCCGCACAGAGGCTTTGTAATTGCATCATAGCATCCTCTAATGGGAATGGCAGCCATACCTACTTAGCTGGGGAAAAGGGACAATTCTAATTTATTTGGGGGTATTCGAGTGTCCCTTCCTTCATACACTGTAATGGTACATGTACACTGCGGAATGGCGAAGGATAACCCTTTGTGCATTCCGCAGCTGGCACCCGCCGGCGGACTGATGCAGGCGTGCGTCTCCGCTCGTGTCACACTCCATTCTATGCACGGGCGGATTCCGCTCTCCGTCCAACGTGTTCATTCTTTGGACGGACAACGGAATCCGCCCGTGCATAGAATAGAGTCTATGACACGGACGGAGACGCGCGCCTGCAGCAGTCCGCCGGCGGGTGTCAGCTGCGGAATGCACAAAGGGTTATCCTTCGCCATTCCGCAGTGTGCACGTACCCTAAATCTGTAAGTGTACCCTGAGGTACACTCACAGAGTTTGTAGAATTTCACGCCATACCGTGATCTCTTATTGGGACGGTACTGGCGGAAAAGACATGTCTGGGGGGCAGCGTACGCTACGCTACCCCCAGACATGTCACTGGATGATGAGGAGGATGAGTATGAGGATGAATGGAGGAAAGAAGGATCCCCCCATTCATTCCCACTGGCTGTTTCGGTGTTGGAGGCAATAATAGCATATGCGTCTGACGCCGAAAACACCCTGGGGGACATCTTTTTACGGGGACTAGTATATGGGGTATGTAAATGTTTATTGTAAAACTTTATTCCATGTAGTGTGGTGTAATGTAGTGTTTTTAAGTTTTTTTGACAGAAAGAAAATAATATCCCTACGCCAAGAAAGGAGCTGCTGATAAATGCCGCACTTACGTGCGGCACTTATCAGCAGACAGTGGCGGTAGGATATAGGGGGGAAAAACACTCCTACGCCAAAAAGGAGGAGTTGCTGATCAGTGGCGCACTTACGTGCGATGCTGATCAGTACTCAGCGGCGTTGGGGTGCAAAAAAAGTAAAAAAAAAAAAAAATTGGGGGAAAAAAAATAAATAAAATCTTTTTAACCCAAAGCAACTGATCAGTGAATGATATTCACTGATCAGCCGCTAGGGGGCAGTAGAGCGACGCTGCCGGAGATTACCGAGGCCCGCCGAAAATGAAGACCCGAGTGTTTCCGAAGATTTCCGACGCTGGACGAACGAACCTGGAAGCGACGCGAAGAAGACGCGAGGACGGCGCGGACTGCAGATCTTCGCTCCGGACGGCCAGATCAGGTGAGTATGGTACACCTGCACCACACACAACTGTTCTGCACCTCTCAGCTACCTAGCTGGGGGGTGCAGAACTCGGCAATACTGTTTTTTACAGTATGATCGCCATGATGGGCCGGCCGGTACTGGCCGGCCTATCACAGCGATCGTGGGGGTGGCACCGCGGCCATCTTTGTTGGGGACACTTATGGCGATTGGTGCTATCTCGGACAGCACCAATCGCCATTGCTTTCCGGGCCACCGGGTCACCGATGACCCGGAAAGCTGTTTTCAGCTGCTATATGCTAATCTGTATTGATATAGCAGCGATAGTCGGCACGGGAGGGGTTAATCACCCCCCGTGCCGACGAGCAGAGATGGCCTGCTATACATTATAGCAGGCCATCTTCCCCGACCGCTGTGTGTGAACACACAGCGATCGGGGAAACATCGGGTGTACCTATACGCCTGTTTGCGTTAAAGCCCACCCTGCGGGGGCGTATAGGTACGCCCGATGTCGTTAAGGGGTTAAGGACATGTGGATACTTGAAAAGAGTGGGTTTGGTATTTAAATAGATTGTTAATGGCTGACTGATTTCTAAATAAAACTATAAGGCTATGTTCTCACAATGTCCTTTTTTTGGCTGTTTTATGGACGTCTTTTCAGACTGTTGGCATTTTGGCACCAAAACACAGACCGCTTATGCAAATTATGGATGGTATTTGCATTACATAGCTTTATTTTGGCTCCAAAATAACAGTTAACTTTTGAACGACCATCATTTTAATGGCAAACATGGCCATGTTATGCAAATTACCCCCATAATTTACATTAAATGGGTGTGTTTTGACATCACAATGATGGTTGTCCTAAAAGACGGTCATAAAACAGCCAAAAAAAGACTTTGTGGGAACATAGCTTTATAATTTTATTCAAAAATCAACACAGTCATTAACAACCTATTTAAAGACTAAACCCACTGCATGAAGAGCTGCTGCTATCAGTGATGAGCGAATAGTGAAATATTCAAATATTCGATATTCGTACGAATATCTCCAGAATATTCGAATATTCGATCGAATATTCAATCCCATTAAAGTCTATGGGAACAAGGATTCGATTATTGAAAAACATCTATTCGACCACTTGGAGGTAAAAACTGGAAGCTGGGGGATTTGAACGCTTATTAAATATTTATTGAATATTTGGTGAACTATTCGATAATATTTGATAGATCAAATACCTTACTATTCGATCGAATATCTATTCGATCAAACAGTATTCGCTCATCACTAGCTGCTATGTTTGGCCCTACTATTAAAGCATCTTGTCAAAATGACAGCCATATTTTGGTATTATTTTACTATGTTTATGATTCCTTTACTCTGTGACATCCATATACCCTCATATACAACTTTACAACTAGGAGGATGACAGTCTAAGAAAAAAGAAAAAAAAACACTACATATAGTCAAAATTTAACCCCACTAGTTTGCTTTTTAAGCCTCTTCTGATATAACACACAATGACTATTAGTACTTCCATTCATATGGATTGTATGATTTGTCATACAAATCATGAAGACCTTCCACTCTTAACCTCTGGGCGCATTTTTAATATAACCACATTACTGGGCATAGTCTACAGACATCTAACCTACAATACCACAATAACTGCAAATAAGATGGTCTGGTGCTTCTCATGTTTATAGCAATATCAATTATACATTAAACTAGTGAAGAAGGAAGACATCCATAATTGTCAAACATGTTTTACCGGTGAAAAATGCCCAGTAGACTTGAGCCGAAGAGATCATTGTATGGTATGTAATGGGCATTGTCTCATGGCTGACATCACAGATATTGTAGAACTTGCAAGCATCTAGAGAGAAATAAAAGTCGTTTAGCTTGGGGCTAAAATGCTATTGTAGCATTGCCCTCTACTGCCCTCCATGATCAAAAGAGATTGGGAAATTTAGAAAAACATGTCAACATTATAAGGAACTTAGCATGTATTAACCCTGAAGACTCACTACACTTACAGCTTTCTGCTAGATAAGGACTTTTTCATTTTTTTCCTTCAATATAATAATCTAAATATTAGTCAATATCAAATATATCCACCATTGTGATCTTATGGGTACTACCCCATGTAAACAAGAATACAACCAGAGGACAGCAGCGATGCCCTCCCGGTGATAACTCTGATCACAGAAACTTACCCTCTTAGGTGCCATGGTGGTCAATAATGATCTCAGGGAGTCAAAGAGTTAGGGTACAAACCCACAAACCGTGTACGCAGCAGATAGTTATTTAGATTTATCTGCTGCGTATTTGCTGCGTATCGCAGCAGTAAATAAGCTGTGTATACGGTGTGTGGGTTTATACCCTTACAATGAAAACCTGCAACCCCAAATAGATTAATTGTGACGCTGACAATAAAATGCTTTGGAGTACTAAAGGTGGCCATTAGAGATGAGCAAACCTGGAGCATGCTCGAGTCGATCCGAACCCGAACTTTTGGCATTTGATTAGTGGTGGCTGCTGAACTTGGATAAAGCATTAAGGCTATGTGGAAATCATGGATATAGTCATTGGCTGTATCCATGTTTTCCAGACAAACGTATAGCTTTATCCAAGTTTAGCAGCCACCGCTAATCAAATACCGAACGTTTGGGTTCAGATCGACTCGAACCCGGTTCGCTCATCTCTAGTGGCCATACATGTGATATAAGGGTTAGTCGAAAATGATGATTTTAATCATTTTGGCCATTGTTTTTTGATGTCTGTCAAACATGTCATCGGTCATGTTGGATTGCAAAATAATAATAATAATATAATAATAATACCGATAATAATAACTGTAATTTCCAAATCCTCATAATCATATGTCATCATTGTTAGGCATGGGGTTTTCAAAAAGATCAATCTTGATCAGAGGAAAATAATCCAAAAGAACTTTTATTTTACTCCACAAAAAAAAAATTCCCATGACAGTAGTCAGTTTGTTGCTTTCCACCTTGTAACATAGTACAAAACTTCATAATCCACCCATTTACTTACACCTGATGCAGTTGTATACCATTAGAAACTCCCAGTATGCTTTGCACATTTTCCTATAAAACCCCTGAGTTTGTGCTCGTCTGCCTCTGTACATGGTACATGGTCAGATCACACACCTTGCTGCAGCTGCTCCAGGGCAGAGAAGTAAAAAGAAAATACTAAATTGTTTTCATGTTTACAGCACTTTTACTTAGTTTTGGTACATTGTTCCTGGTGGCAATAGCAAAAATGAGAGAAAAATGAGAACATTAGGTGGCCAGCCTAATGAGTAAAAGCAAAGCAAAAAACAAAAGAACCATTCACACAGGTGGTTTGTAAGTCCAGGGAAATTCATGTGCCAACACAAAGTTTACAAACATAAACAGTTTTTTATCTTTTTGATTCACATCAATCTGTTAACATCTTCACAATCATCTGTCACAACACTTTCTATACCAACATAGAAAAGGGTTCTTTACTGTAAATGGAAAGGAAAGGAAATCTATGGAACTGTTCCAGAAGAAGTGGTGGACATGGTGAATTCCCCAAAGAGTTTAAAAAGGGCCTGAAAAAAATTCTGGTGTATAATTATCTAACAGGTAAATAGTTGGAGGCTCTTTGGACCTGAGATTTATTTTGACTGTCGAGAGAGAATTTTATTCCCTAAAATGAGAAAAAATGGCGTCTACTTCATTTCTTTTTCCTTGTTTTTTTTTTATTTATTTTATTTTTGCTTCCCCCACTGGACTAACCCAGCAAGTACAATAGGCTAAACAGGATGGAGGTCTGTCTATTTTCAGCCTTACAATTTACACTATAAAATGACTGTGTAACTAACAATTAGAATGGTTATTAGTAATACAGTACTTTGACATAACATTCAGATGTCAAATGGAATTCTCCATTCTTTAAGACAGGCTCATTAATTTTTGAAGTGATTAGTTGACATTGATAATTCCAATTTTCTGAAGGCCGTAGAATTTTTTTTTTCTCTATGAAATCTGTTCATGGAAGGAATTAGAAATTTTTACTGCTGTGTCTCTCAAACATTTCATTTCATGCAAGGCTGTTTTTATAAATCTCATTGCTGAATAGATACTTTGGTTTGTCTTTGTTCCGTTAGTATTTGTATGTGACTTGTATATTAAGAAAAGCTGCTCCTGCAGTCAAGCCAGCCAGCCATCATATTTTATTCATTGTAATATGTATGGCTATATGTTTTCTAAAGAAGCATTTAACCCCTTAAGAGCTCAATAAATATTAGTTTTTGCATTTTTGCTTTTTTCCTCCATTTAAATAACTGTATAAAGTGTTTTTTCTTGCAGGACTTTTAATAGTATAGTAAGTTCATATAGGAGCTATCAGTTTCCCTTTCACCTTATTCTGCAGGCCAGTAAATAAAGTTTATTTATATACAGTAGTTTTTATTACCTTTTACTACTAAAATTCTAAATACAAAAATATTTGCATTTTTATTCCATATATTCCCTTTTTATTCTAGATTTTGTGAGATATGAGGTGAAAATATGGTCAGAAAAAGTTTGAGATCCCGTAAGGGTAAGAGAGCAGGGAACTTTTATGACAGCTATTTGTTCAGGCCATTGGACCTGAGCAGAAACTTGCAGCCATTATCCAAACTCAAAAATGTATCTATATTATGCTTGTAACGACTGGAGTCGTAGATCCACTGGACCACCACTAGTGATGGTATAAACTGCACCAGGGAGAGGAGCCTAAGGGCCTCTGGTCTGAGAGAGAGTCTAAGGGGCTGCTGGTCTTTGCCAGAACCTGCCGCACGGCAGAATAAACTTGCTGCAGTAGGCAACCCCCAGGTCATTATCCCTGGCTTTGGCTTGTTAGCGGTGACAGGCAAGATGCAGCTGGAGACAACATAAGCTGGACAGTAGGCAGGAACACACAGGACAGCCAAGAATAGGGATGAACGAACCAAAACTTTGAGAAAGTTCGTAACGAATCTGGTTAAAATTACAATAACAAATAAATTCAAAGACATCTTTAAAAAGTGATGCAAACACCTCTGGAATGCATCTGGGAAAGCAGGGAAACAGTATTAGAGGAATCGTCATTACGGGGTTAGCGATCCTATGCAGTAATGCCAATGTCTCTAATGGTTAATATATTTAATTAATAGAACATATTTTCATTGTAATAAAGTCACTTTCGTTGTTCAATAATTTTATTAAAACGAATCCATCATTGTGCAATTAAATATACTGTTAAAATAAATATATATATAAATAAATGTATATTTATATATATATTTATTTTTTTTACAGTATATTTAATTGCACAAGTATGGATTCCTTTAAATTAAATTGTTGAACAACGAAATTAATTTTATTACAACAAAAATGTGTTTTATTAATTAAATATTAATTATTACAGAAAGCTCTATTAAGCCGTTAATTCATATACCCGGTAATAGAGCAAACTGTAATAATCAATACTTTACTTTAAATAAAACATCAAATGTTTCGTCTAATTATGTTATCACAATAGCATTATTAGAAGAAACATTTAGAATCATATGTGCGCTCAGCTGATCGGCTGAGCGCACATATAATTAGCGGGTCCGCAGCACAGTGACTTCATTGTGCTCTGGACCAGCGAAGAGGACACATGGGGACATCGGATGGTGAGTATAAAGCTCTCCCCACCCCCTCCCCAGCACTGCACCCATCCCAGCAAGGAAGGGGGTCACTTAACCCCTTCCTTGCTGGGATGGTTGCAGTCTGACATCAGTCTGGCCCCCAAGGGGTTAAGGGGGATGCGGTGCATCCTTCCTTAACCCCTTGGGGGCCAGACTGTAAGCAGCGATCTGTAAAGATGTTGCATACTGTAAGGTGCACAACACCGCTCAAAATGATGGGTGTTGTGCTCCTGTTTGTGTGTTTTTTGTGTGTTTCTCCCTTTTTGTTTTTCAGATATCGGTATCCTGTGGATTACGTCGGATTCGGTGGACTTTATCGATGACCAGCGGTTGTTTGGATTTTTTTTTTTTTTTAAATAAAATGGTCAATGAGGGGTGTGGGGGTGTTTTTATTTGAATAAAAAAAATTTCACTTGTGTCTTGTCTTTATTTCTTTACTTTATAGACTTAGTAGTAAAAGCCGTCTAATAGACGGAATCCATTACTAAGTCGGGGCCTAGTGTTAGCCGGTATAAAATGGCTAACACTAACCCCCCCATTATTACCCCAGTACCCAATGCCACCAGGGGTACTGTGAAGAGCCGGGTGCCAGTGGTCCTGGAGCATCAAAATTGGCGCTCCTGGACTGAGGCGGCAGCAGGCTGGTAATATTTAGGCTGGGGAGGGCCTAAACCAATGGCTCTTCCCACCCTGGTGTTACCAGGCTGCTATTGCTTGGTTTTTAACCCGGCTGGTTATGAAAATAGTGGGAACCCTACACGTTTTTAACACTAGAACCCCGACTTAGTAATGGATTCCGTCTATTAGACGGCTTCCACTACTAAGTCTATAAAGTAAAGAAATAAAGACAAAACACAAATGAAAAAAAAATAATTATTCAAATAAAAACACCCCCACACCCCTCATTGTCCATTTTAGTAGTCCATCGAAACCGACGTAATCCACAGGATACCGATATCTGAAAAACAAAAAGGGAGAAACACACAAAAAACACACAAACAGGAGCACAACACCCATCAGTGTGAGCGGTGTTGTGCACCTTACAGTATGCAGCATCTTTACAGATCGCTGCTTACAGTCTGGCCCCCAAGGGGTTAAGGGAGGATGCACTGCATCCCCCTTAACCCCTTGGGGGCCAGACTGATGTCAGACTGCACCCATCCCAGCAAGGAAGGGGTTAAGTAACCCCTTTCCTTGCTGGGATGGGTGCAATGCTAGGGAGGGGGTGGGGAGAGCTTTATACTCACCATCCGATGTTTACATGTGTCCTCTTCACTGGTCCACAGCACAATGAAGTCACTGTGCTGCGGACCCGCTAATTATATGTGCACTCAGCAGATCAGCTGATCAGCTGAGCGCACATATGATTCAAAATGTTTTTTTTAATAATGCTATTGTGATAACATAATTAGAAGAAACATTTGATGTTTTAATTAAAGTAAAGTATTGATTATTACAGTTTGCTCTAATACCGGATATATGAATTAACGGCTTAATAGAGCTTCCTGTAATAATTAATATTTAATTAATAAAACACATTTTTGTTGTAATAAAATTAATTTCATTGTTCAATAATTTAATTTAAAGGAATCCATACTTGTGCAATTAAATATACTGTAAAAAAATAAATATATATAAATATACATTTATTTATATATATATTTATTTTAACAGTATATTTAATTGCACAATGATGGAATCGTTTTAATTAAATTATTGAACGAAAGTGACTTTATTACAACGAAAATAAGTTCTATTAATGAAATATATTAACCATTAGGGGAGTCGGCTCGGCATTATTGCCGATTTGCCAGCTATTTTTTTTTTTTTCACTATTTTTGCACTTTGATTTTTTTCCACTTTTTTCATTGTAATAGCAACTGCAACTACACAAAACTTTACCCTATCACACTCCCACTATTGTAGCGGCAATTATTCAGCCGTTATTGCAAGGTTCGTTTTCGGTTCGGTTCGTCAGAACCCGAACTTCAGGAAAGTTCGGGGGATCGAACCGAACCGAACTTTTCAAAAGTTCGCTCATCCCTAGCCAAGAACCATAGGACAGGAGTCACTGCCAGGAATCTCGTGCAAGAATATCGGGCAAGAGTCTCATGCAACAGAGCTGGCATCACAATGCTAGGGTAGCTTTGCAGAGGCAAGGAAGCCTAGGCAGGAGCAGAAATTTAGAGTTGAAGTGCTTTTGTTCATTAACCAATTAAGAGCGCCCTGCCCCTTAAAAGCTGCAAGAGCCGGTGTGCGGGCCCTAGGAGGCGGGGACGCACGTTGGCCAGGGAGAAACAGAAGAGGAGCATGGGAAAGTAAGGCACTGAAAGGGACCAAAGAGGAGGACAGCATGCTCTGGGGGAGCTCCAGCAACGTGGGATGTGTGGAAGGTGAGTTTTTTTTTTCTTTCTGATCATTTGATGTGGGAGGTTTTGATGGTCATGGGCCCTAAGTGGCCACCAACTACCCACATTATAATCTGCCACTGACCAGCCACCTTGCAGAGATCCCAGTCTGAGCAGGTGTCTGACAGCAGTGAGCAAAACACTGGTAAGCACCCGTGCAGCCTTAGCTGGAAAAGTCCCACTAGCATCATCACCGCATTATAATTATATTTCTGGGAGCCAATGTCCTTTCTAAAGATAATAGTAGGGGGATGCTAGGGCGAGTCTTCTGGTCAGGGTCACCAGTATAGAGGTTAGTGCCCTTTTTTACATTCTCCAGAGCATCACTGGGCCTCCCCCCCTCTAGTACCCAGTAGCCTATAATACACTGTGGTCTAGTGGTCTTCCTTAGGTTTTTCCTTACCAAACACTTTATTATGCTGCTGTGATATTACTGTTCTGTTTGTATAAATTAATTTAACTCTTGACTTTTTAAAATGTGATTAATAAAAGATTGTGATTTTTTGCCGTTGTATAGGAGAAACTAAGTTTTAGTGGGTAGAGAGTTGCATGTTTTTTTGTGTTGAATTTGAATTTGACCATTTGACGAGTATTTATTTCACACTCTTGGTAGATTCATCGGTTTTATTAGGTATATAGAAGAAAAAAGAAAAAAAAAACAGAAAAGCTACATACATACAGCTACATGCTACATACAGCTTGCTGAATATGATGCTACAAAATATCTCCAATTTGTTTCTGCTTGTATCTGGAGGTGTTAATTTTGTTTTTATTGAATATAACTTCCATCTAACTAAGTCTTAGGACATGATAAAGTACTGACCGCAGTGGAGCTCCTGACAGTTGCTGGCACCTGGGTCCTGTTGTGGATGACACCAGCACTTTTCCAGAACTGGCGCCACTTTTGTAGGACGGGGTTAAACATCATTTATCATACAGGGACACCTTTCATGATTGAATTCTGATACATAAAATATAGGTTTGTAGTAAAAGTTACAGGATAACTTGTCATTTATTCATGTAAACCTCTGCTCATGTAGGCTAAGTAGTGGGTGGTCTGTATCAGCAATAGACAGTTATTTGTGTAAAACTGTCAATCATGCCCACTTGATTACTTAGCCCCGAACGAGCATAGATTTATAAGTCATAAGTTATCTTGGATCTTGGATTTTGCTACCAAGGAATGTATACGAACTAATGATTTTAATTTGCAGAAAACAGAGACGGTAAGCTACTCTTAACTTTTCAGTATTCAAGATAGAAAAAAAATTGTAATCCAATCCATCTAGAGCAATGGTTGGAGGGGTCAGTGAGATCCAGTCTTTGAGCACACAGAATTTGGCAGATAGTAACTCTTCCTGTTCTATAACATGATACCTGCTGATTGGACTATATTTTTAATGTGACAGGTTAGACAGCATAAGAATATATATGTTGTAAGCTAAAATGTTAAAAAGATCATGATTTATTTAACCCCTAAAGTGAGTGTTGAGTCTAACAGTATGTTAGGTGATAGAGGTAAATATTAGTCAAATGTTTTTCGCAGTTGTACTGTAGTTCAGCAGTTATGTGTTATCATGCTAGCACAATATTCTTCAACACATGCTGTTCTCCTTGTGAAGGTTTCCTGGCAGCTAGCCCAGTTCTATTATGAGTAGCTGTACTGAGAGTGCTCCAGGTAACCCTTACGCATCATCAATATAAAGCCAAGCACTGAAGAATTGTTCTTCTTGTACAGGCATCTGTCTTGCAGCAGTGAAATTTAGTATGTTGCTTGGCCTACAGGAAGGTGTTCATTTTATATCCACAGGAGTTTCAAAACTCATAAAGAATCTATTTTAAATTATCCAAAAATGTACAAATAGATTTAGCAGACCTCACTTTCGAATCAACTCTAGTATTTGGCTAGGTTTGTATAAAATGCAGTTAAGATTAAGTATTTCCTATAGAAAATAAACTTTAATCTTAGAGGTAAGTTTTAATTCGTGTGCTGGTGGAGGAGGATGATATAATATCTTATCCTAGAGAAAAGCTAAGCTACTTGCCATGCAAATCCTTCATATGTGATAGTATAGATTATACGACAAACGTCCATCCATTCCAGGTCCTGTATCACCTATTTGCAGCAAAGTGGTGGTCTCACATGCATGCTCATACGCTGTTATATGGTCTAGAAAATATGCAGAAAAATCTGAATCAGCACGCACAGTTTTACTTATGGCCTGCTCACCACCATACAGATAATGCACCGCAATGGGTCATTCTGCTGTTCCATTATAGAAAGGAATATCACTCTGAAAAGCACATAAAAGAAGGAAGCTATTGTCTACCACAATAAGAAATCCCCAATAAAATTATTTGTTGGTAGGTCAACAATTCACTGCACAGTGTACTGTATGGCTTACAACAATATACTGTACATTTTACAATTACACTATTCTGTTTACTTGGCTGAGATCCACATAAAAAAAAACAGTTATACAAACATGATCAACAGAACAAAGACAACACACATTTCCTAAATTAGACTTCACTAAAATAGACTCACAAAAGAACTAAATTAGAAAGTAATTGTTGCCTTGAATCATAAAGAATGTTCAGGCAAGTCTCATATAAAGCATATGCTGAATACAGAATAAGGCATTATAATCACTCTATTATTACTGATGAGATCCGGGATATATGCACTATATGTGCCATGTTATCAATTTACGATAAAAAAAGGATTCATTTGTTTCATTCAATGCTATCACACTTTCATTACAATTACTTTAGCTTACCTGCCATGTCTTAGAATGATAAGATTTGTAAATATCGGTAGGAACAGGCGCACACAGAGAAGTTTTATCACCGTATAATGTATATGTCTCCCTACAAGATGCCAAAAGAAAGCACTTTTCTCAATTACAATGGAGAATAGACATATTACTGAAACCTTTGAAGACTATTACTTACACCTACATAGAATATGTACAAAAACCAAGAGTAAAGGCCATATCACACAGCACAATTTTTCAGGGGAAGTGAGCACTGACCTGTCAGCTCAGCGCGCTTTTCCCCCTCGTTCCCCGCTCGCTGTCTGTGTTATTACATGCACAGAGAGTGAGCGAGGAGGGACTGTCTAAGCTATCACTAGATCGTTTGGGCCATTGAAGTCAGAAGCGATCTGCTGCCGCCGCAGTTCCTTTTTCACGGGGTCATGCACTGCAGACCGTCTTATATAATCGTGATCTTCCAACATTTTGAAAGATCATGATCAGCCAACATTGTGTATGTCAGTTGACTGTTGCCTTTTGACATGTGATATTACACTAAACAATTATCGGCCTGAATGGTCTGTAATGGTTTAGTGTAATAGGGCCTTAAAGCGAATGTACCATGATCCATGGATAGATCGGTGCCGGCGCAGGGAAGCCACTGCCGTGGTCCATTTTTTTAACCATGGCCCGGTTCCCCTGTACGGCACCGTTCTATCCACCGGTATTGGGTTGGGGCTGAAGCACTAGAGGCGGGTCCCAGTAGGAGGAATCCTCTGCCCCTCTATGACACGGCTGCATTAGAATCAATCGACCTCGGTTCAAATAATGGACCACAACATGGGCTTCCCTGCGCCGGCACCAATCTATCCGTGGGTCATGTTAAAGCGAATGTACCTGATGGTACATCCGCTTTAAGTCTAACAGTAAGTAGTCAGATGTGAGGCATTTTCTGACAGCATTGCTTGTTTTGAAAGTGTTATACTGTATTGTCAGTCACTAATTGTATACATATATGTCTACACTGTCTATATGTATATTTATCTATGTATTGCTGTAAAAAGTTATTGTAGTCAACAATTATCCTTCCATTAAGACATACTTTGTGTCATGGCTTCCTACAGTTGCATGCATACCAGTAAAAATGACTATAAATGTAATGCTTAAGATAAATGTAAGTACTAGAGATGAGGAAATCAGCAGGAAATTCGCTTTGCGAGCTTCGTGAATTTGTGGTCAAACACAAAGATTTGCAAATCGAATCTTAACAAATTTTATTAAAATAGACAAAACCATAGTAGCTACAATACTAGGACTATTACAGAAGGGCAAATTTTTTAATCCATGTTGTAAAAGCGTAAAAAATATCAATCCGCCAGTCAATCATCTAATTTCCGCCATTTCTCTCCTCTCCCCCCTATATCACTTTTAGTCTCTCCCTGCTCTGCTCTAACTGCCTGCTGCCATCCTACTCTCTCCTCCACACACAGCCGACTGGCCACCTCTGCTAATGAACCGCCTTATATAGAGGGGGAGGTGCTGACATAACAGAGGGGCCTGCAGCTGATTGGATGGGTGCTAGGGTTTATGGTTATTTCCTTTCTCCTGCCCAGTGATGCAGGTGTGGTCACCATTTTTTTTTTTTTTTATGAAACGGCAGGAATTCACTTAGCAGAACGAGTACTATTAAAGTTCTTATAGTTCAAGTACAACGGAAAGAGGCAGACTTAGGGGAGTAAGTATATATGACTGCCTAACAATGCAGAGGATTCTTAAATAAATATGGACAGTGGAGACAAACCTTAGACAAAAATGTTATACTAAAGCAATACATAAATGGCTGACACACACAAAGCAAAGCAGGCAGCTTTGGGATTATTTCCGTTTTATACCATGCTTATAACTGCAGAGTAAGCTAAAATGTAGATAGTGTAGGTGTTTTAATCCATGTACGTGTGACCACATAGTTATGGCCTTATCTAAGTATGTGAGCATTTTATGTGACTGCTAAAAGCCCTCTAACAGCTGGGAAACAACATTTTAAGTTTATTCTTTAAATCTGCAAGCACTAAACATTTAGAGCTTAGCTCCTAGCTGATGTAATTCTGCTTGATTTATGAATGTCTTATTAAACTGTGGGCTTTCTGAAACCTCTGACTTACACATTTAGACCTTGTTCACATACAGTGAAATAAAAGCAAAATACCATTTAAAAAAAACACATGCTCGGATGCTTGTTACTCGAGACGAATATCTCCTGATACTCGAGTGCTCGTTTCAAGTAACAAACCCCATTGAAGTCAATTGGAAACTGGAGCATTTTTGCAGGGGACCCAAGCTCGGTAGAGGAAAGGTCGTGTGTCAACCTCAGAAAATGATGGAAACACCACAGAAATGGACAGGAAACAGCAGGGGTAGTATGTATGGATGCCTCTGAGGCTGCCCAATCGCACCATTATGCCAAATTCTGGGCACTAGTTGTGGGATACAATCTGTTGGTGGCTGCACCTATACACACACTCTGGTTGTTTCGCTAGTATTCTCTGCCTACTGGAACGCTAATTCTCTCCTTGACCAGCAGCAGCTCTGTCCCTAATCTCTTTCAGCATGCATGTGAGCCGAGCCTCGGCGGCCGAGATTTTTATATGGCAGGGTGGTCTGATCTGGCCAAGCAATCGCTGCTATCGACATGTATGGGTCCCATGGGATCGCAGCATGTACCAAAGATTGTTCTGCATGTTTATTGGCTGAGAAAAAGTGCCGAAACTTACAGGAAACGGATTATGAGATTTTCTCGAGTATCTTGAGATTCTTGTCCGAGTAACTAGTACCATAGAGTACCCTAATACTCGAACGAGTACCAAGCTCGGATGAGCATGTTCGCTCATCACTATTTATCATCTCATAATCTAATACATTAAAGTCTATGGACTTTATTTTATTTTTATTTTATTTTTTAATCATTGACAATTGTTATATTCAAAAATATAGCTAAAAAAATGTTTGTATAGGTGAACTGTTGTTGTTAAAGTGGAACTATCAGCAGGTTAGACGAATATAATCTGCAGATAGCCCCCTATAGCGCCCGGGACACTGAGGAGGAAGGCATGTGTCTTACCTTTCTCATCGACGCTGGTCCCGTGATGCTAGTTGGAGTAATCTTCGCTCCGGTGCATTGTTAGGAGCACTGCAGTGTCATCGGCCTGCTCCTTCTAATGATAATCAATGGAGCGGTGGGTCGATGATGCGGCAGTGCTCCTAACAGTACACCTAAATGAAGATATATCTAACAGTACAGAAACAGCACCGAGGAGGAAGGTAAGACACATACCTTCCTCCTCAGCATTCCAGGCTCTATAAGGAGCTTTCCGCAGGTTAGATTCATGTAATCTGCTGATAGTTCCCCTTTAAGGTACCATAATGACTCAGTATACACTAGTACACACTAATATATAGTTTGTTGACTGAGAGTAGTAACTGTGAATTTTAAATTGCTTTGTTTATTATGCATTTTAAAAACTTTTATGCCGGGTCTGAAAAAGGGGCATGGCCTATGCAGAAAAGGATGTTGCGTCAAAAAATACACCAGCATCTGGCTGAAAATTCTGGTGCACTTCAAGCAAAATAATAGCTAGTGTAAACTGAGAGTTTGACAGATTTATCAAACAGCTTGCCCCACATTGATAAACCTGCCACATTTAAATATTATTAAGTTTAAAGTGTCACTGTCGTTATAACTTTCAAAATCTAAATCTTCAGTAGATGTGATATAATGCGAGTTTGCAATTTACATTCATTATTATTTTTTTAGTTATGATGGAAAATACGCCACTTCCTGTTTTCTGACTTTTTTTTCCCCTCAAAAACAGGAAACAGTAAGAAAACAGAAAGTCCTGTGTATCCCAGGCCATCTGAGCACTCACAGAGAGAAGGCAGTCATGTGACTGATGGACATATTAAGCCGTGACTCTCTGTACTGGCCAGAATTCAGGAGACTGAACCTGGATTTCTGGTAAGTTCAGCTTTATTTTATAGCATGATAACAGCAAAAAAAAAATTATGTAAATTACAAACTTACTTTATATCACATCTTCTGTCGGTTTAGATTTTAAAAGTTATAACGACAGGTACACTTTAAGTTTGCTCAGACAGTTTTAGAATACAGTTTTAGTAGGACATTGTCTTTATTTTATCCTGTTATTATATTCTATTGTTCTTATGAAAACTTACACTCCATGAATCCTGGTGATCCTGTGTTGGACTTGTGGTCATACATAACAGCCTATGAAGGTGGAGCTGCAGGGAGGAGGAAGAGAGAAGCAGCCTGAACCAATGGTGAGCCAGGGGGTTGTCTCAGACTTCCTTAGACTCCCTGTAGTCTCTGTACAGTAGCTAAACTGTAGTCACAGATCACATCTCTTCCCTTATCAAACTGAGCTTAAATCAGCCAAGCAGCACAATCTGAGGAAAATAAATAGCAGGTAGGCAGCACCTCTAGCTATTGACTGACAAATCACTGTGGAGCTCCTGACTGCAGGGTTGTTTCAACAGGGAACATTTCCAGCCAGCTCTTTTTTATTTCATTTTTATTCAATCACCAAGACATAGGAAAGAGAACTAGAGCATGAAAAATGATTTTTCGTACATTATAGATGGAGTCTAGTACATGGTGAAATCTAATATTTTCATTTCCTGTAAAATTGTCTTGTTAAGTTTCTCCTTCATCTTGATTGTTTACAAGGAAGTATACCTTACATGTTAAATATTCAATTAATCCTTATAAGTGACAAGTTGGCTCATGACCCTGATGAGAGGATGCTGGATGACACTTGAGACATATGTTTATACGTATGCATGGTTGGGTATTGTTCCTAAATGTGCAGACCTTCATCATTTAGGGGAAAAAAAATTAAAAAATTCACATTTCTGATACATTTTTTGATACATATATTATTCAACTGAAAGTTTATTCTTAGCAAATCAAAGTAAATAGGCTACATTCATACACATTGCAATACGGTGACGGTACTGCAGCGTAGTCAATGAAATTACGCAGTACCACGTCAGCACTGAATAAGTATTGCAATGGAATGTCCAGATTTATCAAGCTGTGTAAAATAGAAACTGGTGTCTCAGCCTCCTTTGTAGATCATATCAATGTCACAGAATGAATATAGTTAATTTTATCTTGACTGAGTATTCTAAAACAACGCCTCAAAGGGCTTCCAGTGTGCCTAAAAACTTATCAATTTGGGGGATTGTATCCACATATATAAGATAATTTTCCATGCATGATAACCTCGAACACTAAAATACAATAATCATACAGCTACAAAATAACACCAGCAAAAATAATCACCATACATATTATGCATCAAAAATGTCACATGTGAGCATAGCCTCAATAGTAGAAAAAGACTCCTATCTCTAGAACAGGCAGGGAGAGAACAGCACAGCTGAGACTTAAGGCCCTATTCCACGGGTCGTTTAGAGGAGCAATATCGTTCGTATTCGGCCGATAACGGCCGCTACGAACGATATTCGTCCCGTGGAATAGAGTGCAACGATCAGCCGACATCGTTCATGTCGGCTGATCGTTGCAGTCGCTTGTTTTTCAACATGTTGAAAAACAAGCGACTGATATAGCAGCGATCTGCTGCCGTCGCTCCGTTGAATAGGACCGTCGGCAGCAGATGCTGCTATATCCTATGGGCTGCCCGGACGATCAGCGATCCCCCGGGCAGCCCCCCCAGCAGCTCCCCGCCGCCCCTCCCGCACTCACCCGCTCGCTGACGCCGCATTGAATAGCGGTGGCAGCGAGCGGGGAACGAGGAGCAAACGAGCGCTAATAGCGCTCGTTTGCTCCTACAAACGACTCGTGGAATAGGGCATTAAGGCCCTATTCCACGGGTCGTTTAGAGGAGCAATATCGTTCGTATTCGGCCGATATCGACCGCTACGAACGATATTCGTCCCGTGGAATAGAGTGCAACGATCAGCCGACATCGTTCATGTCGGCTGATCGTTGCAGTCGCTTGTTTTTCAACATGTTGAAAAACAAGCGACTGATATAACAGCGATCTGCTGCAGTCGCTCCGTTGAATAGGAGCATCGGCGGCAGACGCTGCTGTATCCTATGGGCTGCCCGGACGATCAGCGATCCCCCGGGCAGCCCCCCCGCAGCTCCCCGCCGCCCCCTCCCGCACTCACCCGCTCGCTGCAGCCGCGTTGAATAGCGGCGGCAGCGAGCGGGGAACGAGGAGCAAACGAGCGCTAATAGCGCTCGTTTGCTCCTTCAAACGACTCGTGGAATAGGGGCATTACATTGGAGTCTGTCTCAGTCACGTGGCACACAAGGCGGGGGAGAACACATTTAGCGCGCACTCCTCCCTACTCGTTCTGTTTTATCACATTTTAATATTTTTATGTTTTTCTTAGGGGGAGAAGAGCAGAGTATGTATGCAATGCTGATTTGGTTTTCCCACCATGCGTCAATTGGATAGGACTCCTGCAATGACAAATGGAGGCGTTTCCATTACTGCATCCAGGATGTCTTCTTATGGAGCTTTTGCGAATTGTTTGTTGCCAATCAATGCATAGTCATGTCACACAGCACAGCATGATTGCATTTTTATTGGGGCACCTACCGATTGTGGTGAACAAACTTCATGAGAAACGTTGGATGTTTGTTTATTTCTGCACACCTCTGTGAGTTTTATTGTAGATGAAAATGTTATATGGGGAATAATATTTTACATAATATTAATATGTTGTGTATTGTGGGGTTTACATATTTTAAATTGGCTAATTGCCTATGACATTATCTGTGTTCTGATTGGAGGTGAGTTGTACATAAGCTTAAGGAAAATCTGTTGGTTGAAACGTCACTTGTAACTTTTTGTAACTGTGCCATGAAGGAGTAAACTACAAGTGCTACATTGATATCAAATACTGGGGTGCTGTTACATTTACTCAACTTGGATTTATGTGGCCTTATAGATACTGGGACTGGTGTCTTTTGTGGGAGTATGGCCTGATGGTTGGCTAAAAAGGAGTGCTTCGAGCTTAACTATCTCCTATAGGGATTTAAAGAATTGTCTTCACTGTTGCATAGAAGTGAATAAGAGGTCATATTGCAGACCGATTAGCTGTCAGCTTACAGAGGACACTGAAAAATTATGTAATCTTAGAGAGCAAAGCCCTAATGAATATACATGATCAGTAATTTCAATCAAGCAAATTACGTACAGTCACCGTGTGTCATTGTGAACTAAGGTGGTACAGGGGCGTTAAAAAAATAAGCAATAAATATTGCTAAAAACAGCCAAACGTGCTTTATGTATTAAAACAGTTTTGTAATGACATAATAAGAAGTAGCTTTGTAATATTCACTGAACTTTTATTTTTCCTTAGGATAGGTTTCCACAATGCCTTTTTAGGTAAAATAACGGCTGCTGTTTGATAATAACAGATGTAAATGATGATCATGATCATTATTGATGGCCGTCATTGTAAAATAATGGCTGGTATATTGCATTAAAAGACATTGGGGTAACATAGCCTAAAGGGGTATTTCAGTATCCAAGTACTTTGTATATTGTTGGAGCAAAAGAAAAGACAGCAATACCTACTTACAATACCCCTAGTCCCTCCCAGCTCCCATTGGGCTCCTTCTGATCCCCTGATCATTTTTTTTGCCTGTTTCTCAGCAAGAGGTTAGAGCAGGACCTTCCCACTAATCACGGCTGAGAGGGAACACCGTTTTATGGGAAGCCATTTTTAGCACTGAAACTTTGAATTTTTTTTTTAAATAGTTCCTGTCAGGTAGGGTTACTGGAAAGACACGTGGACAAGTGCAGCCCTAGAACTCGCACCCGCCCAGCTGTCCCTACCT
Source organism: Dendropsophus ebraccatus (assembly GCF_027789765.1). NCBI lineage: Eukaryota > Metazoa > Chordata > Amphibia > Anura > Hylidae > Dendropsophus > Dendropsophus ebraccatus. The sequence continues at coordinate 71,200,207 of NC_091455.1, read as the reverse complement.
ACTTGCCTCAGACAGTACTAATATTACTGCGAACAACTGGTTGACAAAGCCATACACTAAAATAAGTGTAATACAGAACGATGCAAGACAAACAAACACAATAGAGAATGGTCAGAATATCAGGTCAGCAACACATGGGCAGCAAGGTACAAAATCAGAATCCAGGAAGCAAAGTCAGGGTACGAAATCCAAAAAAGGTCAGAATAACAACAGCAAACAAGTCAGGAGAACGCTAGTTCAAGGCACAAGGCTCTATCACAGGCAATGAATGAACACCAAGGGCTGAAACTTATAGTGAACAGGAATCTAGGTGCTGACAGCTAACTGGCTAGGTCAGCTGTCAGTCACCACACAGCAGAGACAATTAGTGAGTGAGCCACAGCAAGGAAAGTGCAGGGAGAACCAAGAAAACATGGACCGGATCACAGAAGACATAAACAAAGAACATAATAAAACCAGGAACGGACTAAAGGTCAAAAGCGGAGCGGTAGGATCTTCACCACAGAGGGTGGCACTGTTGTCTTTCCAGACACGATCATGACAGTTCCAGTTCAAAACTTGTTTGGCTTACTTCAAGTGGTGAGCGCTGAGCAAAAAAATAGGGCACCTTGCAAAAGGAGTAACACTCCACCAATCAAGGTGACATTGGCTATACCTGCATAATATTATCCTTTACAAAAGGCCTGCTTAGTATTTAAGGCTCATGATGAATGTTCACACCGTTGAAATGATGGCTGTTTTTATTGGACAGCCATCAATTAATGCTAAATGACCAATAAAAATGGCTGTCATTTTAATGGTGTGTGAACATCGCCTTAGGAGAAAAACGTTTTACTGGAAAGATACTGTATGTAAATAGCAGCAACAGCAGCACTTGTTTTATAAACAAAGTGGTAAACTGCAAACTGTGTGATCCATATATACATACTTATTATGGATGACTGGTTTTCACAAACTTAGAAAGAAAATGAGTTATGTACTGTACACACACAATGTTCTAAACAATAGATGAAAAACGTATTATAGAGAAGCAGCTAATGAAAATGTCATACAATAATTATATTCCCTAATAACACATGATTTTAATGAATGGACACATAAAGTAGTAATGTTTTGATGTTTTTTTTTTTAATTTTCTTACACTGAGAAAATATTGCTATGATTACTCAAACAATCATTACGACGAGTCTTTGACAACACAATCAGTTCATAGCAGGTGATTCAACCAAATCTCCACTTTAAGTTTCACGTAAATTATATGAAATATAATAGTGAAACAGAGAAAGGCTATGTTCATACACCCTTGTCATGACATTGACTTACAGTGTAGGGCCACTGAATATAGAGGTTTTGGTGGTTTCCCTACAGGAGCCACGCCTTTGCTTAGTCCTTCCCGGAGGGATATCTGGCTAGTCCTGTGTTTTGAGACTCTTAAATGAGGTTACATGGGCTCTTCTTTTGCATATTCATGTTTTCCAGGGAGCAATGCACCTAGGATTTCACTGCATTGAGCACTTTAACCAGCAGCTGGCGGTGTTATCTTTGGCTGGTCTCCCTGAGATCAGAGATCTGTTTCTCTTATGTTCACACACCGTCCTTTTTTAATAAAGAAAGAACTGATTGCAATGGAATGAGTTTGCGTTCTTTACTGCAGGGGCGGCATTGCATTGAAGTCATTGCAATGTCGCCCGTTGTGTTCACACAGCATTATGATAATGCCCGTTCTTTATTACAGGCATTAAACTAATATATTCGCCTATTATTTCCGGGCGCTGTTCAGTGAACAGCATCCGGAAATAATAGCTGTTTACACAATGTAATGTGCGGCAGTGCCCGCACATTACATTGTAGTGAATGGTTAATTAACAAAGTGGTGTATTTTGCAAAAGCAGGTGGTAAATAATGAGCATGTTCATTATTTGGATAGTCATAATCAGTTATGGCCATTTTTCTTTACAGTGTATTTTTTAAGACAAGAACAGCAGTTCACACACTGTATTGTTAACACACTGCACTATATTGTTCACACACTGTATTAAAAAAAAGGGTTGTTGTTTGGTTTGGCCGCCAAAATAATTGACATAATTTTTTTTCCGGCCACTAGAGTGTGAATAACGGACGTTGTTCACACAATGTATGGCCATTCTAATGGCTGCACATTGCATAGAGTGCTATGGTGATTTGGATTGCAAGCACACCCAGATATGCCTACAATCCAAATAAAATAAAATGATGTTACTATGGCTGATATGGCAGTATCAGCCGCAGGAACATGTAAAACAGTAGCTGTTGTTTGACACGGCCAACAACGGCCGCTGCTTTTACTAAATGTGAACATGGCCTGATCCTGTAAAACCTGATGCAAAAATTGGCATTACAATAAAGGGTAGCAGAGTGATTTAACCATACATGATTTTAAAAACTCTCTGATGTCACAATAGGAGGAACTACATAATGTGTACAGTATATACGAACTGAAGTGACACTACATCCACTAAGTACCCGTGCTGTCCTATAAACCACTTTCCCATGTCTCCCAATAGTCTGTATTTTCTGGTCCCTCTCCACACAAACATGCGACCGTTACTACCATTTATCTATTTTATTAATAAATCTGGTGACAGGAAACATGACTCAGGAGCTATCCTTCTTTTTGGTAGCAGAAATTTTGTAAAAAATAGAGTGAGCAGTCCCTTGTCAGTCAGTGACAGGTGCATATTTTATTATATGCTGGAATGTGTTTTGTGAGCACAATATATCACAAATTCCTTTGATAAGTGACTGAAGGCTCTGCTGTGCTATGCTATGTATATTTTGCTTACATCTGAATAACTGAAGCGAGCAGATAGTAGGTGACTGTAAGGATGCAGGAGCTTGGAGCAATCCTAACCCCCTCCCCCACTACTATCACACAAGTAAAAAAAAGAATAGTTTACTGTAAAGAAAAAAAAATGACTACTGCTGCTTGGAATAAGACAAGACAATCAGTTCTTTCCTGGTCATGCTCTGTCCCAGTATCTCTTGTTGTGAGGATCATCATCATTCCTTTTTCCAACAAAGTTAAAGCTGATGGTTTTAAAGATGGTTTTCTGTTGATAATGACAGCCTAAATAATGTTCATGATCAGCGCCAAAAAGACGGCCATGATTTTTCTGTTGTAGGAACATACACCTCACAACGAACCTTTTGGGTGGTGGTACTAAAACCAGAGAGGAATCTCCAACCCCTTAATGGCAGAGGCACTTTTTCCAACATTTTATCTTGCCTGAAGTTCTAGCCACAAGAAGAACCACTGAAAAAGTGGGAATAATTTTGAAAACTGGGAAGGTTGTGTGAAAAAGTTTGAAAGACTTCAAAAAAGGGATAGGGAAATTTCTGTAAATGTTTGTTTTTCTTCTCTCTCCCTCTCTCTCTCTCTCTCTCTCTCTTTCTCTCTCCCTCCTCTTGGCTGGTGGGGGGAGATAGGGTCGGAAGGTTGTTAGGGGTTTTATATGGATTTATGTATATTGATTGAAATTATATGGAAAAATATAAATTGTTTGAAAATAAAATTTAAAAAAAATCAGTAATAGTGACAATGATCAGCTAAGGATCGGGCAAATGTTTGATCCATTGCTGATCATGTCTTTAGAACATGCTACAAAATTTATAATCATCGTTGGCATAGCTTCCTGTTGAAACAGGGGATGTGTGTTGCCGATAAAGAGAAACTGACAGCATGAATATGTATATATGTGCTATCAGTTACCAGATCACAAGCGGTCTATACTTGCCATCAGCGCTGCTTGTGATCCGGATGCTCTCTCGTCCTCAGCCGCTGTTATATCTTCAGACCGCCACCTCTATTTTTGTGAATATTTTTTTGCATCTGCCCCACCTGCGCCACCTTCGCCAGAAGGGGCATTATGGGGGGTGCGGCAGCATGCAGAGGGGGCCTCTGAGTGGGGGCCTCAGAGGGGGCCTCTGAGTGTGCTGCATTTATAATTTTTTCCAAGGTTTTAAAATTTTTGCGGACGGGCTCTGTGCGATCGGGATTTATGTAGAGGCAATGCGCCTCTACATAAATCCCCTTAGCTCTAGAGCTGCGGGACATTTGTAAGCCTGGCATAAAAAACGCTGGACTTCCTAAATGTCCCCAATAGTGTACGCTCTGGCCGGGATCCCTAGCGGCGCTGCAAACAATTGACATGTCAGTTTTCTGGGGCCGCTATTCATTAAATAGCGGCTACAGAAAACCCTATCAGTGCACACTATGGAGTGTGCGGCTACGGCCGCTCGCTCCATAGTGTGCTGTGAGGAGTTCTGATGCTGGTGTGCACGTATACGCCCGCATCAGAACTCTACGGAGCAAAAGATCTTTTTAGAGACCGGCCGTTCAGTGACAGTCTCTTACATAATGTGAACATAGCCAAAGGCTAGGTTCCCAGACAGTATTTCTTCTCAGTATTTTGCAACCAAAACTAGGAGTGGATTGAAAACACAGAAAGGCTATGTTCACACACTGTTGAAATTAAGTGGATGACCGCCATTTAATGGCAAATAGCGTGCGTTATTTCAAAACAGTGGTTGTTGTTTTAAAATAACGGCAATTATTTGCCATTAAATAACGGCCATCAACTCAATTTTCAGCAATTTTTTAAATAAAAATATGGTCATATTTTATTAATTATGGTCGTAAATAATTGTCATGGTCATTATTTACAGCTATTATCAAAATCTGGCTGTATTTTCACCTAAAAAAAACATTGTGTGAAGATGACTTTAGGGTTTTTCATACTATTGAAACCTGCTCTAATTTGGACACAGAATCCATGCCAGTTTCCAGATCCAAATCTGCGTGTTTTCTCATGGAAATTCACCAACCACAACTTCAATGACAATAAAATGGCATTTACTATCCATATGACAATGGAAAACTTGCCTGCTTTTTGAAAATAGTGTAGAGGATTTTAGAGGATCTGTTTCTGCATGAACTTTTTTCTATTGAAATTAAAAGCAGCTTTGAAATTCTTGCATTTGACACAGATTTTAATGTGGATCTGAGGGTGGAAGCCCTGGGCACCTATGTACAAATTTAAATTGACAACATGTAACATGAAATCATCTTCCAGTCCCCGAGTAGCATTGATCCACTTCCCTGTCGCCCATTTTTTACTTCACTTTTAGCTTTTAAAGGAGTATTCATGGACAAAATGACTTGTCCCCTATCCAGAGATCGCGGGGGTCTGACCTCCATACCCCCTGGTTATCTCCATATTCGCCTGTGATTCCTTTCTTTTGAATAGAGTAGCAGGTACGGCACGTGACCTGCAACTCTATTCATACCTATGGATCCACAGAAAAGAGCCGAGTGCTGTATTTGGCTCTCTCCAACACCTTCATTCATTGTCTATAAAGGCACAGGAGAGACCCAAGTATAGCACTTGGCTCTTTCCGACAGCTCCATAGGAACGAATAGAGCTGGTATGGTAAGTGACCTGCAGCTCGATTCAAACCAAAGGAGCCGCGGGCTGATACAGAAATCGCCGGGGATAAGAAGTTAAGACCCCCCCCATCTCTTACTTGTCCCCTATCCTGTCCGAATCTTTTTCCGAGCCAGGATATAAGACTGTTTGTTAATAGGTAATTGAGGCTCAACAATTTAGGAACTATTCACCAGCACAATCAAAACCTAAGTAAGTTTAGTCCATGTTCTCAGCCAAATGTGGTAGATGGATGCAAGTAAGCACAGAGGCAGTCAATGACAGCATATTGGGATCTAAAGTACTCTTTATTATTGATGAGTATTGCTGAGTGGTGATGCCCAACTGTTCAGGTTTGGTAATGTTCTCCAAATCGAATGCTCAGCATTTGATTCCCTGCAGCTGCAGAAGTTGGATGCAGCCCTAGGGAGTCAAGAAAAACATTGATAAAGCCGTAAACATGCGTTCTGTGAGGTGCTTGATTGTAAAGCCTTTACACGGCAAAATACAAGCAATTGTTGCATAATTTGTGTGGCCATTACACGTAACACACACAGGCCCAAATCAGTGCCAGAGTGCTCGCCAATAGACTTGCAATTGGGATATTGCAGAGAATAATTGCAATATTTACACACCGGATTTTCTGCCACTGCCACAATCTGCCACTTGAGGAGTATCCAGACGATACAGATTTAGGTTCTTAGGGTACAAACACACACTGATTGGTTGCGTGGGACATCTAGCCGGGAACCCCCAAAACAAGCCGTATCGCGGAGCAGGTAATGTATATGCTTTAGCCAGCGGGGGGTTAATGGGGCAGTGTCCTAACATATTCTCAGCAGGATGTTAATCCTCTGTCCATAGACATTACAGGGCAGAGATCCGCAGTGGATCCATGTGTGTTTGTACCCTTAAAGGGATATTGTCACTGCACCCTTTCCATACATGCAGTATTCAGCACCATTTAGAAGCTTTCATATCTACCTGTGTCATCTGAGTGGGGCTTCATGGCTGTTGTGCCCCTATTTCTGCACCTACATTGGTGCAGTCTGCCCCCCCCACATGACATCATTAGAATGGTCTGCTCCTAGTGCAGCAAAACAGCCGGGATAATCTTGCTGGGCTATCCAGCAACAAAATCACTGAAGGCAGATTTAGGTGCGGGCACAGGCACCATAAGGGCAGCTGAGGATATGACAACATCATGGCCAAACCACACAGCACTTTGCTGCGGTAGGAAGGGCCCATTTAAGTCACTGAGTATGTTTCATGCTTTCACCATTTGTGTTCTATTTTATCAATGTCTTTTTTTAGGTGAGGTGCCCAAAACTAGACACAGTATTCCAGATGTGATGTCACCAGAGCTCTATACAGCGGGATCACAATCTTCCTACTGATTATACCTTTAGCTATACAGCCCAGCATATGATTAGCTTTCCTTATCACTTGGCTGCACTGGTTACTCAGGCATGAGAAAGGTGTAGAAATGGAAACATCGCTGGTGTGAATGTACTAAGAGATTGAATTTAAAGTGCTGCCTTTTTCCTGCGTTTTTGGATTACCTTCGGGGCTAGGCCCCAGAAGTTGAGCACCATTTTGTGAGATAATTGTTTGTGCTGTTTTCAACTGCTGCTGTTTTGTTCCATTTTGAGGCTGTCAGAAATCACTACCCAAAAATCTGTCTCTTCTGAAGTCTTTGCTAACACAGAATTGCAGATATGCTACTCGGATAGAGGATTGCTTTTCTCCAAGTGCATCATTTTACATTTGGAATCATTGAACTGCATGTTTCATTGTTTTCACCACTTATCTAGTGAATAATTTTCCATGTTACAAACACCTCCACAAATATCAACCCTATTAGGCTGGGTTCACACTACATTTTTGCAATGCGTCTTTTTCATCTGTTTTTTTGAAAAAAAAAAAAAAAAAACGGATGAAAAACTGATTAAAAAAAGTATGCCTTTGTGTGCATCCGTTTTGATCCGTTTTTCCATGGACTTCCATTATATAAAAAAGCATCAAAACATGTTTTTTTTACGTACACAAAAACGTAGTCAACCTCATTTTCGTGTTTGTTAAAAAAAAAAAACGGAACCGTTTTGATACGTTTTCTTTTTATAATGGAAGTCAATGGAAAATTGGATCAAAACGGATGCATACAAAGGCATTTGTTTTTTTCATTCGTGTTTTTGCAAAAAAAGGATGGAAAAAAAAGGATTGCAAAAACTTAGTGTGAACTCAGCCTTACATATTTTTGTCACTTACAAACATAATAAATTGAATAGGGCCAAGATCAAACCCTCATGGCGTACCACTTGCAACCAGCGCATCAGCCAGCCAGCTATCAAACTGTCTTATAGTAAGATTTACCTTGTTGCTCATGGCAACCAATTAAAGCTGAGCTCTGATTGGTTGTTTTGGACAACACAGACAATGTTACTAAAAAAACAGCTTTATAAAGCTCCCTCAATGGTTTGACCAGCAGCAATGTGTATGAACACCATTATAGCATCTTATCTCAATCCATGGAAGTTAGCAGCAGCGAGTTATCAGTTCAGGGAAGTAGCCAGTAGATGATCACTCCTACTGAACATATTCCAAGGTTTTTAGAAGACTTCATAACTTTTATAGGTATCTAAAAAAAAGATATCCTTTATATGGGAGATGCCAAGTCCCCAATAATTAGGAAGGTTTTAGGAAGTGTATGAAGTGTATCACCTTGTACTGACAATTCTTAAAAGTAAAATGAAGAATGTGAAGTTCCAAGAGAACAAGGAGAGATATTATGTACCCTAACAAATCCTATTGGCAGCATCAAAGTGATGTGATCATGACAAAACAATATTTAAGACCAGTCGCTTGCACAGAAATTTAGCCATAAGAATACATTAAAGCTATTTTAACCCAAACACATTGTTCTTGGGAGCTAACTCACAAGCCAAGGTCTACATAAAGTCCACCTCCCTTTGCCATTGCTATGTATGCTTTGCTTAGATCAGTTGTGCAGAACTAAATTCACAGGCTACTTTGCCTGCGAGCAGAGAACAAGCAGAAAACTGATCGTTACCATGGTTACATTCCATCCCAATGGTTTAACCCGTTATGTCTCTAGCAATATGATCCCTTTCCTGAATGCAGTTTGGATTGGTTTGTGGGCCGGGGATGAGGCAGGGTTGTGATAGTTAATTAAGACTTTATCTATATAGTACATACTCTTAGTGTAATTGCTTTTTTATCATCTCATTAAAAATAATTTTGTTGCTATCAGTAATTAGGTTTGATGTAACTGTCAAGATGATAAAAGAAGCCTTCAAATGCAGTGCACAAGGGAACGGCCCAGAGGCACGAAACAAGTCATTGAACTACTGAGGTACAATATATTTTATTTTATGCCCAATCAATCTACTGGCTGCATGTGATATATTAGTAAGGCAAAGTCTGGTAAATATTATTCAACTTTGTCACTTTATAATAGAAACTAAATGCTAATTTTGTCACCATTAGCAATTAGGGTTAATGTAACTATCAAGACAATTATGAAACCTTTCACAGAGCCGTGAAGCCAGTACCTAAAGCTGCCTTAAGGCTCCTGTACAGTTGTTTCCATTATGGGAAAGCATTAGTATTGATCTGGAAAGCCAAAATAGCTCATTTATTTACCCTCATGGAGGAATGCTTAAAGAGGTCCTGCAGATTTCCATCTTTCTATCATATAGTATCGTATAGTATCTATTGTATAGATTAAGCTAAACTTAAGGCGGCAATCAATTTTAGATGATTAAAATGCTAAGGTGTTGCTTTTGTGCACAGACCACCTTGTGAAACCAAGTTCATGTCCTCCCGCAGGGCTAAGCATAGCTGCTGCAGCCCAATCGCTGTGCTGGCGATGCTCTACAAACATATCAGTCCATATAATGCACCCATTGTGGCATTTACCAGTAGTATAAAAAAAAAAATTGCACTTCATTCTAGTTTGTAGACGCAAGAAGGAGAAACAAAAGCAACAACCATTTCACACGTGGACACACGCACTTCTGGCCCCATGAGTCACTCTGAAACTCCTTGCTTTAAAAACTTGTCCACTCCCGAGTCACATGATCTCCAAACACGGCCAGAGAAAAAGTTACATTGTGTATTTGTATTGCCAACAACCAGTAACAAACAATACTACATAAAGATTTAAAATCACTCTATCATTCAATCCTAGCGGTCCCACTGTGTTTAACCTAAGGATATACTGTTTCTTTTTTCAATAGGACCTTATAATGATCCCCTCCCCCAGGTAAGATGGAAACTCGCTTTAGACCCATAAACCACATATCACCCGCATTGCCCCCATGTGAACCACGGATATGCTCAATTAATCTGGGACTACCTTTTGTGGCACTGCATATGTCATTTATGTTATCACATACAGTTGCAGTTTTTATCATATTGGTAAGACGATACGGCCCTTGTTTAAAGGTTCTCTGAGAATGTACATTCTATTCGTAGTGGAAAAGATAATCACAGATTAATCCAGCATATGCATAGTACACACAGGGACAATGCGGGGGATATGCAGTTTATGGGTCTAAACAGAGGTCCCGTCTTACCTGGGGGTGGGGATCATCATAGGCTGAGATTGCTATTAGGGATGAGCGAACTTTTGAAAACGAACCTTGCTCTAACGGCTGAATAATTGCAGCTACAATAGTGGGAGTGTGATAGGGTATAGTTTCGTTTAGTTGCAGTTGATATTACAATGAAAAAAGTGGGGGGAAAAATTTCCAAAAATAATGAGAAAAAAATAATAATAATAATAATAATAATAGAAATAAAATTAATAAAATATAGTGAATCAAAGTGCCAAAATAGTAAAAAAAAAAATATTGGAAAAAAAAGTTTACAAGGAGGATGCGGCAGCACTTGATTGCACCCAGGCCAGTATTGTTGAGAAGAGACAAGTCGAGAACCAAGAGGAGACAGCAGTAGATTGCTCGCCTCTCAGTCCAATATTGTTGAGAAGAGACAAGTTGAGCAGCAGGAGGAGGCAGCAGTTGATCGATTCCAGGCCAGTATTATTGAGGAGAGGCTACTTGAGGAGGATGAGGCAGCAGTTGATCGATTCCAGGCCAGTATTATGGAGGAGAGGCTACTTGAGGAAGATGAGGCAGCAGTTGATTGATTCCAGGCCAGTATTATGGAGGAGAGGCTAATTAAGGAGGAGGAGGCAGCAGTTGATTGATTCCAGGCCAGTATTATCGAGGAGAGGCTATATGAGGAGGAGGCAGCAGTTGATCGATTCCAGGCCAGTATTATTAAAAACAGACTACTTCAGGAGCAGAAGGCAGCAGTTGATCGATTCCAGGCCAGTATTATTGAGGAGAGGCTACTTGAGGAGGAGGCAGCAGTTGATTGATTCCAGGCCAGTATAATTAAAAACAGACTACTAGATGATTATATTTCTATTTTTGTTCCTCGGCTTACAAAGTTCTGACAAACTAAATCTACTTACTCCTACGAAGCAGGTTCACTGGCCATGATACAATTGCATCTAGGGGGTCACGTGATTGTTTTGAGAAACAAAATAACAAATGTATCATTCTTTTGTTCCTGTGTGTATATGCCAAGGTTATTTCTGCATTTTGTGTATGTTCACATCTGAAGAGTGAAAGGAATTCACTTAATTAGCTTATTTAGAACTGTGAAGGCAAATCGATGGAGGCAGATATGGTTATCGATAAATCACTCATCGACATTTATGGACTAATCTTAGAAGTGAGTATTTGATAACGCCTTGCCATTAATGAGTTAATAAATGTTGACATAGGTGGAGTTCTAACAGCTTACCGCTTTTTGGCTTATCATCTGAGAAGCGATGTGTGTGACAGTCACTTTTTTAGAGTTAGTGTCAAAATTAAATGTACAGGTCTGGTCTTCGAATATATCAGATATCTGTTCTCAATAATGCTTACATTCTGTCCCGGTACTTTACATTGCTTCAGTTTATATATGTGTTGTTAAAGGCTCTTTCCTTCCTAATTTCTCAATTACAAGTTAGTCATGAATGATCTTTATTTATGACGAAGCTAAATGTTTATTATGGATTTTTGCCCCCACCCATTGCCCTGTGTGACTACATTGGTCACCATACATTGCTGATAGTAGTTCACGTCCCTAAGAATGTGTGTAATTCCTATGGCTTGCCCATAAGGGTTAGCTCTAAATCGCACTATACATTTATATTTGTTAGGGTACAAACACACACACCGTATACGCAGCAGATACGCATCAAATACGCAGCAGATCTGCAGCAGATTTGGTGGTGCAGATTTGATGCTGTGTTCAGTTATTTAGATCTAATCTGCTGCGTAATTGCTGCGTATTTGCTGCGTATCGCAGTAGTAAATAGGCTGCGTATACGGTGTGTGTGTTTGTACCCTTAGACGATGTGTCTGTGTGAAACATAATGCAATGTATTTCCAATTGTAGCCAATGTGCCGCTAATTATGTTTGATTCGCTATGTTTGTGTAATATCTCTTCCAGGAATTTTCTTTGTTTGATCACATGTTGCTGAGAAACGAGGGTGTGACTTATGGTTTGTGTTAGCGAGCTGCCCGTGTTGCTAACTCACTCCCCCATCTCCCCTCCGGATTGTGGTGTCGAATTTACTATTACGTTATGTTTGAAATATTTGAGGCTTACACTATGACCACATGATGGGAGTAGTTGTGTACTGTGTATATGATATGGGCCGGCAGCAGACATCATGGAGGGAGAGGGAGGAGGGAGTTAGCAGCACGGGAAGCTCCATAACCCACCCACATAATTGACGTCATATTTAGTCAGCAACATTGCCTCTAAGGCAGGGCCGCTTTAACCAGAGGGCACATGGTGCACGTGCAGCGGGCCCACTGGTTAAAGGGACCCCCCCAAGCAGGCCGGCCGTTGCTATGTGCGACCAATGCGGTCACACAGGGCTCCAGCCACCAGCCTGTCAGGGGGGAGCGCCATGGATGGGTAATCTACTTACCCCTCCATGGCGCCCCCTGCAGGGCCCCCCATCCGCCGCTGCCCCCGCCCCCCGTCCGCTGCTGCTGCGGTGCTTCAGCGCTTCAGCAGCAGCGATACTGACAGAGAGAGAGCCATTGGCTTCCTCCCTGTCAGTCACCCTTGTGGCAGCACTTCCTGCGGTAACAAGAGGCCGCACTCTCCCTCTAGCGCCCAACGTCACTGGAGCGTCGGCACGAGGGTAAGGGGAGTGCAGCCTCTTGTGACCGCAGGAAGTGCGGCCACAAGAGGGAAGAGAAGAGGAACGCGTGGACCTAGGTGAGAAAAAAGTGTTTGTTATATAGCAGCTATATACTATTGGGGAGCACAGGGAGCTATACACTATGGGGGAGCACAGGGGGCTATATACTATGGGGGAGCACAGGGGGCTATATACTATTGGGGAGCACAGGGGGCTATATACTATTGGGGAGCACAGGGGGCTATATACTATTAAGGAGCACAGGCAAGCTATATACTATTGGGGAGCACAGGGGAGCTATATACTATTGGGGAGCAAAGGGGCTATATACTATGGGGGAGCACAGGGGAGCTATATACTATGGGGGAGCACAGGGGAGCTATATACTATGGGGGAGCACAGGGGAGCTATATACTATGGGGGAGCACAGGGGAGCTATATACTATGGGGGAGCACAGGGGAGCTATATACTATGTGGAAGTACAGGGGAGCTATATACTATGGGGGAGCACAGGGGGGCTATATACTATGGGGGAGCACAGGGGGCTATATACTATGGGGGAGAACAGGGGGCTATATACTATTGGGGAGCACAGGGGGCTATATACTATTGGGGAGCACAGGGGGCTATATACTATTGGGGAGCACAGGGGAGCTATATACTATTGGGGAGCAAAGGGGCTATATACTATGGGGGAGCACAGGGGAGCTATATACTATGGGGGAGCACATGGGAACTATATACTATGGGGGAGCACAGGGGAGCTATATACAATGGGGAAGTACAGGGGAGCTATATACTATGGGGCAGCACAGGGGGCTGTATACTATGGGGGGAGCACAGGGGGCTATATACTATGGGGGAGCACAGGGGAGCTATATACTATGGGAGAGCACCGGGGGCTATATACTATGGGGGAGCACGGGGGAGCACAGGGGAGCTATATACTATGGGGGAGCACAGGGGGCTATATACTATGGGGGAGCACAGTGGAGCTATATACTATGGGGGAGCACAGTGGAGCTATATACTATGTTGGAGCACAGGGGAGCTATATACTATGGGGGAGCACAGGGGAGCTATATACTATGGGGGAGCACAGGGGGCTATATACTATGGGGGAGCACAGGGGGCTATATACTATGGGGGAGCACAGGGGAGCTATATACTATTGGGGGGCACAGGGGGCTATATACTATTGGGGAGCAAAGGGGTCTGTATACTATGGGGGAGAGCACAGGGGGCTATATATTATGGAGAGCACAGGGGGGCTATTTACTATTGGGGAGAGCACAGGGGGGCTATATACTATTAAGGGGGGGCACAGGGGGGCTATATACTATTGTGGGAGAGCACAGGGGGGCTATATACTATTGTGAGAGATCACAGGGGGGCTATATACTATTGTGGGAGAGCACAGGGGGGCTATATACTATTGTGGGAGAGCATAGGGGGGCTATATACTATTTGAGAGCACAGGGGGGCTATATACTATTGGGGAGAGCACAGGGGGGCTATATACTATTGTGGGAGAGCACAGGGGGGCTATATTCTACTGGGGAGAGTGCACAGGGGGGCTATATACTAATGGGGGAGCGCACAGGAGGGCTGTATATAACTGGAGGAGCACATGAGGGTCTATATACTACAGGGACATTTTAAAACTATGGAGGCACAGAGGGGTGTAACTATGTAGGGGTACAGAGGGGTGTAACTACTGTATAGGGGTACAAGGGACCTAACTACTGTATGTGTTGGAGCCTAAAATATTTGTCTGGCAGATTCTGGAGATAAGATTCACAGCCAGGAGAAGACTTCAAGGTGGCCCACGCTGGATGGAGAGAAAAAGAAAAGGTGACAGACTCTGATCGGAGAAGACGCCCCCGGTGAGTCACTGGATGTAACTGCACTCTGTTATAGGGTTGTAGTGTTAGGGGTCATGATGTGGCGGTATTATGTAATGGTATCATTGGTAATATCTTTCTGTTTTGTTTAGTGCAGTTTTTATGTAATATGTAATCACTGTATGGTGGAAATAGTGTTATAAGGTAACTACTGTATGTATTGGGGCTCTTGATACAGTGTGGGGGCAAATTCAGTACATTATACAATGTGCCGAAAGGTAAGGGGGGGCCCACTCTTGAGGGCTGTGCACTGGGCCCACCAATGTATTAAAACGGCACTGCTCTAAGGGTGCAAACACACACAGCAGATACGCAGCAGATTTGATGCTGTGTTCAGTTATTTAGATCTAATCTGCTGCGTATCTGCTGCGTACAGATGTAGCCAGGGTTAACATGATCCCTGACTCAACAATTGTGTCAGGGAGCTATTCTAAGTCAATTAGAGTGTCGAGTTAAATGCGTCATTGTGATCAAGTTAACCCTGGCTACATCTGTATCTGCTGTGTATCTGCCGTGTGTGTTTGTACCCTAAGGGTACAAACACACACATCGTGTACGCAGCCTTTTTACTGCTGCGATACGCAGCAAATACGCAACAAATACGCAGCAGATTAGATCTAAATAACTGAACACAGCATCAAATCTGCACCACCAAATCTGCTGCAGATCTGCTGCGTATTTGCTGCGTATCTGCTGCGTATACGGTGTGTGTGTTTGTACCCTAACAAGGAAAAAGCCTCGACTAGCTATTACCTTACCAAGCGAGCATTGTTTGCAAGAGGTTTATATTATTTATTTATCTTTTTATTAAGGTCCATGCTCGGCCATTGCTATGGGACGGCCCTGCGCCTGGGTACACAAGCCGGGTAAGGCGGAGTGCCCCATGGAGGGAGGTTGCCCGGATTGTGTACCCAGGTTGGGACAAGCATAGTAGATTACAGAAGTTGATCATTGGTAAGTTATTTACCCACTATGTCAAACAAGAAACTCTACTGTTATGGTCACCTGACGCTCATATATTACTAATGTCTGTAAATTTTTTGCTTTCAGCCAAACATGTGGAGACCAGATGGTCCAGTGTGAGGGACAGATTCATCAGGGAGCGACGGCAGCTGATGAGGCGTGGGGCCTCACAAGAAGAACTCGGCTCTCTGTGTTTTGCCCCAATGCTGCGTTTCATTTTGTATGCCAGCAGACGGCGCCAGTAAGTGTGTGTCTTAATTGCATCTGTCCATGCTAGGATCAGATGATGTCAGTATTAGTTCAGTCTGTTATGTGTGCAGACATATAGACATGTGTTACGTAGACAGATTATATACATCGAGCTTCCTGCAGGGGGACCTATATATTTCTGGAACTGGATAATAATAAAGTTACTAACAATAATGCTCCCCCTGCTGCACACTCAATATTCTTTATAAATGCAGCGTGCCCTAACTGGATACTAAAAATTGTTTAATAAGCCGATGATGTAAGACCTAACTGGAGTTCGATTTAGCTACAAAGCACGGACAGGATAAATGGCGACAAATGTGCCCCAATGATTACATATGACCTAACAATGTCCCACTCATTTCTCAAGTGAGATTTTTAGGGAGCCAAGGGCTAATTAGCGCAAGATGTGAGAATAAATTACTATTTCTTTGCAGACATATTATTTTCCCTGAGCATCATTTTTGGGGAGCAGTGTGTGAATGTTGATCAATAGTCTAGATTATGCGCAAAGGTAAGGCTAACACCAGGGGCGTAACTAGAAATGGCTGGGCCCCATAGCAAACTTTTGATTGGGCTTCCCCCCCCCCGACTGACCACTAAACGGTCAAGTGAAGTCATAACTACATAACTGCTAGCTCTGGTCAGGAGTGCTTGCAGTTAAAGGGACATTTGCAAAACCCAGGAGACCAGCAGGGCCACCCGGTGCTGCAAATGATGACGGCTCAGGGGGCCCAGTGTATTGCAGGAGCAGGCCATGGGGCCCCCTGATGCGGCGGGCCCCATAGCAGCCGCTATGGCTGCTATAGTGGTAGTTACGCCCCTGGCTAACACATTGGACATACTGGATAAAAAAGGACACAAAAAGCCTAAGTAAAATCCTGCATTGGATGCATATTGGTTCTTGAGAATTGTTACAATGTTGCTAACATGTTTGTAATAACAGATTTTGACCACTGTTCATTTGTCAGCAGAGATGAAGAAGCTCAAAAAACAGCAGAGGCCTCATCAGATGAAGAGAATGAAGAACCTCATCTGACGGAGGCACGCACCATGACTCCACCACCAAGAGGCCAAGAGGGCCCTGTGGAGCCTGGGCAGGGAGACGAACATCTGGCTTGACGTTAAAGAATAAATTGTGGGCGGCCTGCCTGCACTCCCTCTTATACTAAGGTTGTTGTTGGCATAAATGATTGTGATTAGTGGTCACACAGCCTCTGCCCCCCCCCCCCCCCCCCTCAACCACTATCCTGTGCTTTATACTATTTCGAGCATGTAATAAAGATATTTTGTGATATATCAGTGTTTGACTATTTTCTGGATATCACAAGTTTTTTTACTTCCTATCTCTGCCTATCTCTCTCTCCCTCTCTCTACCTCCCTGTAAATATCTACTTGTTTGCCTATCTATCTTTGTGCTTTCCCTCCCTAACTAGCACGGAGCTCCTCTCTCTCTGCAGTCTAGACACACAATGAGAAAGAGCATGGACGCTCAGGCACTTCCTGTTCCTGTAGTGACGTCACACACCTTGATATTCACATAATAACAGGATAAAAGGGATTATAGGAGTAATAATTCCTTATATCTTCTTCCATTCTGTGAAAACAATACAGTTTTGCAACGCTGTTGCGGTTTTAACGAACTTCGGCACAAACCTTTTGAAAGTTCGGTTCGGACCGGTACCTTTTGCAAAGTTCGTAACGAATCTGGTTCGTAACGGTTCGGTTCGCTCATCCCTAATTGCTATAGATCATGGCATTTAAGGGGTTATTGGCAGGATCTAGTGCGATCACTGGTGTCCATCATTGTACCGGCTGCTGGCACTTGTGGAAAGAGCTATCAAACAGGAAAGTGTGTCTTATACAAAAGCAGTGCAGCACACATCAAATTCCCCACCACACTGGCAACGCATATATACATTTCAACTGTATGGAGCATCAGCAGTTGGAATGTTTATAGCCACAGGGCTATTGGCCACGTGGTAAACTGATGTGGCCATTTGGTAAACTGATTCTTAGGGCCCTATTCCACCAGACGATTATCGTTTGCATAATCGTTAACGATTAACGATCTCAAACGACCGCTATTGCGAAAGACCTGAAAACGTTTACTCATTTCCATGGAACGATAATCGTTACTTATGATCGTAATTGCGATCGTTTTTTCTTCGCTATTTATTCGCTATTGCGTTCGTATCTATTGCGAACAACCGAACGATGTCTTATTCAAGGCGAACGATATGCGAACGTTTCGCGAACGAGCAACAATAAAAATAGGTCCAGGTCTTACAAAGCGATCAATGATTTCTTGTTCGGTCGTTAATCGTTAACTGCATTTCAATCGAACGATTATCGTTTAGATTCAAACGATTTAACAATAATCTGAATGATAATCGTCCGGTGGAATAGGGCCCTTAACTGCAATGTCATGCAGCCATTTACAATAAAACTGCTTGTAGCTAAGGTCAATTAGAAAATAGCCCTGGCTTGTATGCCAATGTAGTTTTAGTTGCACTATTAATAATGGAGGGTATAAAAATAAAGACATTTTAATTCATCCTGTACTATTATCAGAGGGGCATTCTGTTGGCAAAATGGCTTCTGGGTATAATGTCGTTTAGAGGCAAGGAGTAATAAAAGGCCTTTGGTGGGAACAGTCAGGAGAACAAAAAGTGGCAAAAATGTAAAGAAAGGAGAGGAGGGGTTGTACCAAGTTACAGGCTCTCTAGAGAGTGAGAAATAAGGTGGGAGTACAAGGTAATGGACTTTAAGAAGGGAGGGAAAGCGTGAGGTGTCAGTGACTCTTAAAGGGGATAGGGACAACGAGATACATTCTGTAAAAAAAACTCTTTGAAAAGCATTCAACATGCTTATATGCTGATGTGGCAGTGATGTGGATTTTCAGCTATATCTGCATTTCTAGACTGCAATGATTTTCTAATGGTGCATACATTAAGAGCCTGGAGTCTGTTACGACTGCAGATCAGCTAATACGACCAACCTTATCACAGTAAAATAATGCTGTTTTGGAAAAATCACAACAAAATCACAAACAAATGTGAACACAGCCTAAGGAGAGGTATATAACTGTAGTATATCCTCATCTGAATGGTGTACCTGCCATGGGGGCAGGGTAGGCAGTTTCTATGGGGCCTGGCACACAAGGTGGCCCAGTCAGGAACCAAGCGACCCTACTTCCTGATCTACCCAGCAGATCCTAATCTAATCATGGTCATGAGCTCTCTGGGAGGCTTCCATCTCAGACAGGAGCCCAAATTGTCCACTTTTTCATCCACTTTGGTGCTCGCTAATTGTGGACACCAAATCGCTTACAGTTGAAAGCTGTCAGGATATAACACAGGCAGTCAATTATTGGTGCCTACACTGCAGAGGAAGAAGGAAGCAGTCCAGTTTCTTTGCTCACAGGGGAAACTGTCTGGCTAGTGCAGAAACTACCTGCCTATTGAGGAGACATACCTTCCTACTGGGAGGGCACACCTGGCTAATGAGGTATCTAAATTAAGGATAGAGGAACATATTTTCCTATGACCCGGGGGGGGGGGGGGGGGGGGGGGGGCCTGCCAACCTGGAAGAACATACCTGTTAAATGGGTGGACTTATCGGCCAATTGAGGGGACTACTTGTCTATTTGGAGGCCATATGAGGCTAATGAGGAAACTACCTGGCTGATAGGAGGAAATGCCTGTCTACTAAGGGAACTGCAGTCCTACTGGGCGACATACCTGATTGGTCATGGACTACCTGCCTAATTAGGGGGTAATAACTGCTTGTGGGAGACTTCCTAACTGCTGCACTTATTGGGAAACCTATTAACCTATGTGAACATGGCCTAATACTGGACCTACTTAACTACTTTGAGGCTATGTTCACACTGTCAAATGATGGCTGTTTATATTGGCCCATTGTCATTTCATGGCAAATTACAGCTATTATTTTATAATAATGGATGTTATTTGTATATTGATGCCCATCATTTTAATGGTGTGTGAACATAGCCTTATTGTGCAGGGCACCAAGAGGAGATCATTACAGTCTGAGGGACTATAAATGGGGAGATTTTACTGAGGATGATGGTGGAAAAGTAAAGAACCTTAGATGTTTTTTTTGTCAGATTCTGAAGAAAAGACATCATAGTGGTCTTAGATAGGGAAGAAAAAGGAAACAGAATGACTGTGATTAGAGAAGACTTGGTGTAACTGGGTGTATTTGCACAGTAATTACATATATGGTCTGCATTGCTAGTAGATACTGCTATATGGGAGGCTATTGGTCTGTGCACATAATTTTTTTGTAACAGTATTGAAATATTAGTTCTTTACACAACATGCATAAAATACAGTGCATAAAGGATGCAGAATACATTATATCAATTCTCTGCGTCTTTTGTAAAATCAGTTCAATTGTTATTGAAAATACTCTTTTTATTCACATAAAAAGAAGCCAAGTTTCCTATTTCTAGTTTCAATGAATGTTGGCACATTAAATTAAATTAATTCAGAGTAGGTAGACATATAGCTGAACTGTAAACTCACCATTATTTTCAAGGCAATATGTGGCTTTGTAGACACGAAGCAATTTAAACAGAATATGCTGTAATGTAAGTATTACTGTATCCAATCTTGTCCATTTTATCTTGCCTCATTAACATACGATCTTTGGAAAACATTGCATTATGTTCATGCTTAACAGAGTGACTCAGTGTGGTCTTATTATCTCACATTACTGGGTCCAGTAACATTTGAAGATAAGTAGTAATAAAATGGACAGGCCTTTTAGTAGGTTATCATGGCCAGTTTCCAAGGTTTTACATTAGGTATGCAGTCTAGCAGTCGTTTCAATTTGTAGACTTTGCTGTAATATCATTGTGTGAAAAGGTTCTGAAGATAATGTAACTTGTGACTGCACAAAACACAAAGATTATACTTGTCAGGTAAGCATAGGTTCACACTGCATTTATGCATTCATTTTACTGTATCCGCTACAGTACGTTTAATTTTAACATACAGAAAAACATTGACAACCACCAAGTGTATTCTTCCACCTGCAGGATGGTATACTACAGCATCCATTTTTACCATCCGTTTTTGCATCCGTTTTTTTTTTTTTAATCCTGTATAAATTAAACAAACAGCAAAGAAACAATGTGAACCTAGCCTAACATAAATGGGAAATAATCGTGCAATCCAATAAAGAAGTGTAAAAGTATCCTATCGGTAAATTTGATCTAAGGATACCTAATAAGTAGCCAGAAAAAAATAAAATAAATTCTGTGACATTATCTGGCATTCTATGTTCAGCTGGACTGCTTGAAATGGTTCCGCCAAATGTACTCAACTGAAAGCAATATACAAAAAAAGTACAGTCCTTTATCAAAGAGTAAACTAATCACCTTTATCAGTAAGTTTGGATGTTAAAGTCTATTGGCATAGCCAACATATAAGTTGGCATTTACCTGTCACAGCAAGATCTATTTTTGACTTTTACCTGTCTTTTTCTCAAGTCTTCTAAAAAAATTTTTTCAAAAACACCAGGAAAATGATTGAACAAACTGACATAAAACAGCAGTAAATCCCACACATAAACCCATAAAAATACAGCCTTGGATTACGAGCATAATTTGTTGCAGGACCGTGCTTGTAATCCAAATCCACTCTTAAACCAAAGCATATTTTCCCATAAGAAATCATAGAAATGCAGACAATTGGTTCCACACCCCAAAAATAATGATTTATTATTCTGAATAACATGTAAAACTAATGAAACAAACATTCAGAAACAGCAGAATATGTGATATTATAAGTTACTGTACAGTAATGGAGAGGATGGAAAACACAAGGGCTGACAGAGACTGCAGGGAGCATAAAGGAATGAGCAGGGCAGATGTGGGCACATACATGCAGCACTCTGTCTGGAAAGAGAGGGGTTACAGCTATGAAGAGATTACCTCCACAGTCTTGTCCCCTGATGCAAGCCCCAGCCTGAAGTGGATCTGCTATGATTTGAAAGGTGAGGGAGACTTTCTGGGTCAGAGTACAGTGCTGTAGACCCCGCTGTGCAGGCCATGCCCCTCCTCCACTCCCGCTCCCACCCAGTACAGAGAGCTCTTAAACCAAAGCCAAGCTCTTAAGCCAAGTCACAATTTTGAAAAACTGTGAGCTCTTAAACCAAAACGCTCTTAAACTAAGTTACTCTTAAACCAAGGTACCACTGTACTGTACTTCAAAATAGGATTTTTTTACAGCTTTTTAACCCCTTAACAACAACAGGAGTACATTTACACCCTCACTGCCTGGAACTTAACGCAGGAGGACAGGCTATGGAGCGGGCTCACGAGCTAAGCCCGCCCCATACCGGGTGAGGACCTGCTGCTATCTGCAGCTAGGCCCTCACCCTCAATGGCGGGCCGCCGCAATGAACGCCTTAAACGACCGCGGCATTTAAGTATAAGTGAACGGAGCATCTCCGGTCACTTAACGATCGGGACCCCCACTTTTCCTGACTGCCGGAGGTCTCTTACCTTTCTCCGTGCAGTCCTCGGATCGGTGATCTGATTCAGCCTGCCACAGGCAGGCTGAATCAGAAGTTCACAGATAACACTGATCCCTGCAATGCTATGGCATAGCAGGGATCAGTGTTACCCCTAAGGGAACTATAAAAGTGTAAAAAATAAATAAATAAAAGTTTTACAAAGTGCCCCAAAGCCCTTCCCCCAATAAAAGGGTAAATCACCACCCCCCCTTCCCATTGCATACATAAAACACAAAAAAAGTAATAAAGTTAATTAACATATTATATACTGCAGCGTGCGTCCGATTTATTAAAATAAAACAGTACTTTTCCCGCACGGTGAACGGCATGAAAAAAAAGCTGTAAAAATACGCAGAGATTGCTTTTTTTAATGACATTTTTTGTATAAAAATTTTTACAAAAAGCGATCAATACATTTGATATAGAAAAAAATGTTCCTAATAAAAACTAGAGATCATGACGCAAAAAATGACACCCCATACGACCCCGTAGGTGAAAAAATAAATGCGCTATAGGAGTCACAATAGGACCATTTTAAATATGCCTATTTGCAAAAAAAAGTTTTACCGCTAATAAAAATAGTAAAACGTAAGAAAACCTAGTAAACCTGCATGTCACCGTGTTCAGACCGACCTATAGAATAAAAGAAAAATGCCAGTTTTACCGCAAAGTGGATAACGTAAACATGGAAGCCCCCCAAAATTTGCCGAATCGCATTTTTTGACCCAAGTTAACCCCATAAATGATATTTTGGGGGTTCTGTCATTCATTTAATGGCAGATTGAAAGATGCCATTACAAAGTACACCTGCTCCTGAAAAAAAACAAGCCCTCACATGGCCCGGTAGGTGGAAAAATGAAAGCGTTATAGGTCTTAGAAGGAGAGGAGGAAAAAACGAAAACGCAAAAGTGATAATTGTCCCTGTCCTTAAGCCCATTTCAGGCTCTGTCCTTAAGGGGTTAAGTTACAAGTAAATAAATAAACCCTGGCCAAGATTTTTCAAAGGGTAAAACAGAAACCGCTCATTATGACCAATTGCAGCTCAGCTTCAAATCTGGTAGCATGTAACTGAGCTGTGATTGGTTGGTGTGGGCAATTTATACCAGGTTATGTCTTACACAGTTTGATAAATCTGATCCACTGTGGGAAGAATTTGTAAGTAATTAACAGTGAAAGTTCTTCAAACGGACACTTATTTAAGGAGGCAGCCCCCTTATCCAGACCAGAACTTATGTGTTTGATTTTTCAGTCCACCTTATATTATGCAGAAACTACCCCATAAAAGACCACAGTGCAGTTTTGGATCTATCTATCTATCTATCTATCTATCTATCTATCTATCTATCTATCTATCTGTATATTGCAACAAAACATTGATTGTTTACGAGTTCAGTAAATACCCTCTTTCTTTATTTTCTTCATTTTCTGACATTTCCACAGTACTTTTAACAAATCTTTCAACTGTTCTTATCGCTTACTTATCCTTCACTGACCATGAGTTTTAAATATAATTTCTCATTTCCCTTGAAATCAAGTGCTGTGTGATGGTGTGGCTGCATTATTGATGAGTTGTTGAACAAAGCAGCTGTGATACTCACTTCACTTTGATATTCCTAAAGTAATGGATGTCTCACAATCTTAATTTATTTCAAAAATGATTCAGAAGAGAGAAATACAAATGCAAGAAGAATTTTCTGTAAAGTGCTGTGGAATCTGTCAGTGCTATATAAATAATAATAATAATAATAATAATAATAATAATAATAATACATCATAGTTATTATTGGTATTATTATTATTAGAGATGAGCAAATTTACAATATTAGCAAAGTGAAGTGATTTGCTAAGCTTGGCTGTTGGCTTGTCAGTCAACTTTCTTAGAACTCCACTCCAGTGCCTGGAAAAGCTGGATGCAGTCCTGGAAGAAGAGGAGCGGAGTTCAAAGGCAGCTGGCTGATGGCTGAGTTTAGCAAAACACTTAGCTAATACTGTAAATTCTCTCATCTCTAGTTTCTATCATTATTATTATTATTATTATTATTATTATTATTATTATTATTATTTTGACATTGCACTGATTTTATTCTGTAATTTCTTCCCTAAAGATGCAGCAATTTTTTGCCTTGTCGCAGCACAGTACAAGTCTGACGTGCCACTTTCTATTTCTTTAAGTTACAAGTTGTAAATTTGGGTTGATACATTTTTTATTTGTGAAAAACAGCAAAACTGGAAAAATACCAAATTAGTTAATAATTAACATTTACCATGTGTTCATCATTTGTTAATACTATTTTAGGCTGGTGTCTTGCACAGTATTTTTACAAAAAAAAGATGCTATTTTTATGGCAGTTTCTTTCTTTTTTTTTTTACCAGGAGTGGATTCAAAAGGAACAGGAAATTAATAGGAAGTATTTGTCCCAGGGATAGGGAATCTGCAGCCCTCCAGCTGTTGCAAAACTATAATTCCCATAGATAGAGCAGCAACTCAGTCCATGTGAATGTGGGGGTTATCTATAGTAAGCTCTATGGAAATGGGTAATAACTAGAGATGAGAGAACCGGGTTCGGGCTCGAGTCCATCAGAACCCAAACGTTCGGCATTTGATTAGCTGGGGCTGCTGAACTTGGATAAAGCTCTAAGGTTGTCTGGAAAACATGGATACAGCCAATGACTATATCCATGTTTTCCACATAGCCTTAGGGCTTTATCCAACTTAAACAGCCACGACTAATCAAATGCCGAACGTTCGGGTTCGGATGGACTCAAGCATGCTCGAGGTTCGCTCATCTCTAGTAGTAACTGAGAAACCGATGGTGCTCAGCTAGCGTGCAAGCTTCATGATGTCTGTAAGTAATGATAAGCACAAAACACAAACATACAAAAAAAAATATTGTGCTTGGTTCATGTTCATGTTCACCGAACATTTATGAACAATTAACTAACGTACAGTAGAAGCGTACGTTTTAGTCTACGCACATGCATACAGATTATGAGGTGCAAAATGTAAATTACGCACTTGCGTACACATTTGTGTTCACAGTAGCGTATGCAGTTGAGCAGAGATTATTAGGTTCAAAGAGTAAATTATGCACTTGCATACGTTCAGAAGTTTGAATATGGTCGAAAATTATCATTATAACCGTTCTTGTTCCGATCTTCAAAAAGGTTGTTTGTGATTGACGAACAAGAACAATTAACGTCATGTTCGTACGAACATATGAACATTTACGACCATGTTCACTCATCACTAAGCCAACTCTATGTAAGTCCACTCTAACAGATAAACAGAACAGCATTTCTTTCATTTGTTATAGTCACAGATAGTGAATGAAGAATAATACTACAGGTTATTGGTACTATATTTATGAAGATGAATTGTGGATTGTCTTTTATTAAACTCCTGCACAGTAACCACATGTGTGATTATAAAAATACCCCAAATTTTTATTTGAAAGAATGCAAACATACTCTTAATACACAAAGAACATTTTTATGCCGTTAAACAAAGCCTTTCTTATTCACAATTTTCTTAACAGCTAACACCTCTTTATGTACCACAGTGAAACTCATTCAAGTATTATCCCTGATAAGCAGACTCATGTAGAACACTTCTTATGTTTCTTAGTCAATTGTTTGTTTCTGTAATTTGCTCATAAATGAAATAAGCTTTTCATTCAGGAAGACAAATGTATATGTGGGGTTCAGCCATGCTAAGCTTTAAAGAACTGGGTTTCTTTTGCCTCATTACTTAGCTAATATCTGCAGTTCTTAGTCTCTCTGTTTTCCTTTGTTCTGATTCCTTGTTTGCAGTCCCTTGTATACCTATTGAACCACTTTCATTTATTTTACACAATCATATTAAAATTATTATAATGCTTGTAAATAATTGTAAATCAATTAATCACCTGCTTAGAGAGTCGCCTGAGGGAACATAATGTTGTGTTCAGTAGATAAGTGCTAAGGTATTCCTGTTAAATATGTGCTCTAGTAGCTATAAGAGGTTTTAGTTATTTGTCTGACCTTCAGTTGAAATAAACTTATTGTTATTCATAAATAAGAAAAGGTATTGTTGGAAAGACATGGGGGGACATTTATTAAAACTGGTGTGTGAGCATGTCAGTCATAAATGAAGCCCCGCCCCCAGTTTGCCAGACTGATTTGCTAAGAGGCTCACACTTTTTGGTAAATCTGGCCAGCCCTTTGCCTGGTGTAGGCATTTCATAACAAATCTACACCTGCTCGGGAGTAGATGTGGATTTGAACCATAATTTACACCTGCAAGCTGGCATAAATCATGATAAATCAGGCACAAGATAAGACCAAGCCTCCACCCCAACTTGCTGTGCCCATTGATTCTGCCCCCTTTTCCAAGGCCTAGGCGTATCTTCATAAATATCCCCCATGGTGGACATTGTCCTGTCCATTAGTTTCTGTTTGCAGCTAATAAAGTGTATTGTTATGCAGTTCACTAATAATCGTATCAATGAAAGTATAATGATAAGCGCCATACAATATGGCATCGAAATATTAGTGCCATACATTGGTCAGGTAACACTTCCATAAGTAATCTAACTGAAAATGCTACACAATGTAAATATAGTCAATTGAAAATCTAAAATTAACAGTAATATTCAGACTACTCTTGTCAGCAAGGAAGCACTGAAATGATTTTACCAGTCACAGCCAAAATGTTTATTAAATGGAGTGTCTTCCCTCCATGGTTGAGCACAGTGTAGTGCTATGGAGGAGACACAGTGATGTGAATCCTCACATACTCCTCTATCAGCAACCAATTATAGATGGATGAGCTACGCGGCTGCATACAGAGAAGGGCTCAGAGCAACAGAGGCAGGGGTGAGTGTGTGGATCAGTAAAGTGAAAGAGGCTACAAATAGTCAACCAATAGTCAACAAATAGTCAGTCTCCTGATAGGAGGTAAGAAAATTTTCCAGTGCTGCCCATAGCTATTCCTTGGTGAAACAATTCACCGGTTCTGGGGTTTTCAGGGCAAATTGTACTAATAACTGATTGGTGGGGTGTTAACACTTGGCTTCCATACTGATACATGTGAATGGACTTGTTCTCACTTTATTGTGTAACAGTGGCAATGTGTAACTGCAGCTCAGGACCCATTAAAGTACGTAGGGGTGAAGCTGCAGTCACACCTTGGAGACTAATGACTGCAGAGTGAGATACACACAGAGAAGCCCTGAAAGATTTAATAAATCTCTCATCCTAATTATTAATTCTACATGTGCTGCTGCATCTGAGGATGTGCCTAGGAAATATACTGATGATCTCATATACAAGTTATATAAAGGCCTGAAATAATGCTACTGTTTATGTGCACACACATAACTGCTTACACAACAGCAGTAAAATACAGTATTAATGTTAAAGGTTTACATTTTATATTGTATAGACATATTCCGTGTTGAACAGTTCATGTTGGAGCAATATTTTGGTAGGGCATGCCTAATGCACACACAGTACACAGTTCTATGTGGTTTGCACTGCATCCAACACATGGAATCTCTGCCACACGTACAGTTCAGTAAGCTAGGGATGCTTGATTCACAAAGATCCTCCATTCCAATGAATATATATTGAGCAGCAGGTATAGAGTGTATGCCTTGCTTCCCAGTATACAGCAGCAGAGGCTCCTGTAAAAATGACAGGAGCCCTCCACTCCTCCACACTACACTAGGGCTCCATGGAAACTATGTGCTGAGCAGGAGGCATACACTGTATGTCTCCTGCTCAGTGAACACTCATTGGGCCGGGCAAAGAGAACCCAACCCAGGGAGTGTCAGAGAGTAAGCGGCAAAGCTTACAGCAATGCAACTTGCCTCCGAGGGGCATGCTTCTACTGGGCCTGGAGTCTCTCTGCTCCTTACAAATTTGTAATGACTTTGATTTGTTCCAAAATTATTCCTTCATCTCTAGTGACACCTGAATCACGATAAGACTTCCAGCTAAGCATCAATTAGAACTATTATCATTGTAATTTTCTTTGTTGTATTGTGGCACTATCTGATTTGTGGCACTATCTGGTTTGTTTTAAAGGCAAAAATAAAAGGCAATCCTGTAGTGGCTACTCTGAAAATAATAAGCCAAACGTGCCCACTGAGCGTCCACACATGTTCCTGCTGTTTCATTGTTATAATACTGATGAAGCACTGCTGGAATCCAAGGGACTAAAGGAAATAAGCAGAGCACAGCAAAGAGCTGGGTTAAATGGCCTTTAGAAAAACCGATTGAAGGATGGATGAAATGTGAAAGTAAATCCAGCAAAGGAGCAAGAATAGTCTGCAAAAGACAGGTTACAACTGCACACATCTGGAATCACAATACTCAAGCATTGTTTGGATTTTCATGTATTCTGCTATGGGCCAAAACTGCAAGCAAGATGACTTCTGTTAGCAACAGCAAAACTGTAAGGAAAATATAAAGGCCTCCAAACTGTAAAGATAATGTAAAAGCCTCCAAATTGTAAGGATAATATAAGAGCCTCCAAACTGTAAAGATAATGTAAAAGCCTCCAAATTGTAAGGATAATATAAGAGCCTCCAAACTTTAAGGATAATATAAAGCCTCCAAACTGTAAAGATAATGTAAAAGCCTCCAAATTGTAAGGATAATATAAAGCCTCCAAACTCTAAGGATAATATTAGTGATGAGCGAATACTGTTCGATCAAATAGATATTCGATCGAATAGTAAGGTATTCGATCTATCGAATATTATCAAATAGTTCGCAGAATATTCGATAAATATTCGATAAGCGTTCAAATCCCCTAGCTTCCGTTTTTTTACCTCCAAGTGGTCGAATAGATGTTTTTCAATAATCGAATACTTGCTCCCATAGACTTTAATGGGATCGAATATTCGATCAAATATTCGGGAGATATTCGTACGAATATCGAATATTCAAATATTTCACTATTCGCTCATCACTAGATAATATAAAAGCCTCCAAACATGCCTGGTTACCTTTACCTCTAGTGACAATGTCTTCCAATGCTACTAAACATGTGTGACTACTCCAAGATGGCGCCGACTTCTCTATATATGTATAGTGACTGCCATATTCATGTCTGGTTACCTTTACCTGTAGTGACAATGTCTTCCAAAGCTACTGCACATGCGTGACTACTCCAAAATGGTGCCGGCTTCTCAGTCGCTTTTATACTCATATATGCGGCTGCCATATTCTTGAAGCCCATACACTTCTGCCTCTAGTGGCAGCTTCTTGATGCTACTGCACATGTGCAGCTCTTCAAAGATGGCGCCGGACATGTTTGAGATGTTTGATTCTCCTGCACATGGTATGATATAATTTTTTCATCTAATCTGTAATTGCTTTCACATGTTGTATAGGTATATATACTATGCCCCTCACTCTACTGCCCACATCCCTGAGGAAGCCGCTAGACGGCGGAACGTGTGGGGTGATTCCTTATCCCATCTGACTCTCATTCTGTTGGACTGTATATGGTGATCTTTTCCAATTTCCTTTTTTTTCCCTATGCTCCATTATTTGTGGTTATATTTTGTTTTACTGGGCCTCTGTCTAGGTAGAGATGTTGGATTTTTGTTATTGTATATACGGTCCAGAGTCAGAGTGGTTGATTAGTCCCGGCTGGAACACCAGCAGGACTTTTGGTGACATTTTAGTGTTTTTAATGTAGAGCAGTATTTGGGGTGTTGTCTCCCTCATTTTACTACTCCTGTACATTCACTTATTTATGTGGTACTTTGTATCTATGTCAGTGTTATAATAAAGATTTTTGTGATGTGCTACCATTTTTTGTGCATATGCTTTTTTTCTTTTGAGAGGATAATGTACTACTTATATGCATTGGTTTAGCACTCCATGATTATTAGTGGTGCCCACTAGCTTTATATATATAACAATTTTAGTGCCAAAAGACATCCATCTATTGATAACAATGGCCACAAATAATGTTTATGATTAGTGATGAGCGAACATTGGAAAATCTTTTGGGTCCAACCAGATTGTTGTCACAAACACATTAAACTCCTGGCATCTGAACAAAATTTCCACACTGCAGGATTTTGCAGCCGTCATTGTATATTATATTGAATATAAGATACACATTTTCTTCATCACTCAATACTGTACCAATTTATTGTGTTAAAAAAACAATGTTATTATTGCTATTGTCTTTTACATATGCAGTATGCACAAGCATTTTGGAAATTTTTTAACAATGTAAAATGGCATCATAAGAAGAAACATATAAGCTATCGAAATATATTTGGCAGAAAAAATGACATTTTATTACAATTTTCCAGGACAAAATGTAAGCAATTTTGCACTTTGGCGGGTTTTTGCTGTAATGTGCTTTTGATGTGTTTGATTGGGAATGCCATTATTTAATAGTTCAGGTGATTACGCACGCGGCCATACCATTTTTTTATTGGTGAAGAATATTTTTTTTATTTTCATACTTTAACTTTTAGTCCCCCAAGGAGACTTTTATTATTACTTCACAAATCTCTCATAGATAATACATAGATCTATGAGATTAGTGATAGATTGCTTAGGGCTGCTGGAGCCCGGAGCAATCTATTACTGAGCCGAGTTTAGCGTCATTCAGACGCTGAGGCTGGCCGGGTGGGAAGAAGGGATCTCTCCCACTAGACACCAGGGATGGGCTGTAACAGCAATTGCATCTAATTAGCTAATTAGTCAGACTTATACATGTGATCCCCAGCTGCTGGTAGGTGCCGCATGCTGCAGAGAGGGCCAACGCCGTGAGACTTCTTTGCTCCCCCTTAATGGCGGTAGAATGAGCATACTCATCCTGCGTCATTAAGAGGTTAAAGGAATCATTTACATTACAAATACCTTTTCATCATAGTACAATATATTATTGCACTTTATCTATGAATTCATTTGATAGAATTTAAAAGTTTAAAGTTATGTTTCTTGAAAGACTGCATTGTCTTCTCCCATTTGCATAGCAGTTTAATGCCACAATAATATATTACATTTTGTACCAAAAATATTGTACATTCAGCATGCTGTAACCAGAGGCTATCTCCAAACTCGAGTAATTATTTGAGTGACATAAACTGCAATACGATTCAGAATATTAATGTGTTCAGCTGCCTTCTACAGCATTTCAGTTTTGACATAAATGAGCTCTTTGAGGAGAGTAAAAAAATAGCTGCAATTAGTACCCAATAAATCGGAATAACTGTGTCTAAATGATGGAAGATTCATTCTCCTTCATGTTGGTTTACTGGTATTTATAGATATAGTTACCGTTTAAAACCGTACAATATTGTTTGCCAACTGGTGAACCGGTTCATTGAATTCAAAACAAAGGCAATAGGGGAATGACATCTACAAATATCACCCCTAGTGTTAGAGAAAAGGACAAAGCTGGGGAAAGCTGTTGAAAAGTGATCTCTACAGAACAGCGTCAGCTTATTATTGGGCTTAGTTGTCAGAATGGAAACTACAAACATTTATTTATTAATAAAGTGTGAATAAAAAAAGGCTAATAACACCAATAACCGTATTGTCAGGATGGTATCTTTGCAGAGCATTATGCGCCCCTCGGCTCGTGCTGTGCGGCCGAGAAGGCGCTGATATTCTTGTCTTCGGTTTCTGTGTTTTTGTTTGCAATGTGTGAACACTGGTTTATATGTTGGGAGACACACCCGACTTCACCTGCTGAGTTCTGTCTGGCCATGTCTGGGTTAATCTGTGTTTTGGTTCTGCTGTGACTGACAGGTCTTCCTGCCAGTGGATCTGTTTTGTTCTCAGGTGTCTGTGCTTGGAGTTCAGGGGGATGGTCCAATTATGTTCTTGATCAGAACCCTGGCCTCCTATATAACTACCTCAGTCTCTGCACTCATTGCTGGTTATTGACTTAGTCTCTGCCTGCTTGTGTGTTCTGTTTTCTGGTTTCTCCTGACTCCTGCTTAGTTTCTTTTGACCTCGCTTGCTTGCTGCCTGCCCCCGACCTTATTGCCTGTTTTCTGATTACTCTTTTGGATCCTGATTTTGTACCTTTGCTGCCCGACTGTTGTGACCCGGATTGTGGACTTTTCTTCATTGTGTTTGTCTGTCTGTTTTGTATTTGTGTTCCACCTAGCCAGTGCAGGGACTGCCGCCCAGTTGCTCGCCGCCATCTTAGGGCGGATAGTGGCAAGTAGGTAGAGGACAGTGGGCGGGGCTGAGCTTAGGGCTCACTGTCTTGTCTTGTCCTGCTGTCTGGTTCCTAACACGTATACTTTCTAAATTGAGAAGTAACAATATATACCTTTGTATGTTATAAAATATTAACGAATGTAAACATTTATTTAAAGGGGATGTGTCCATTTTACTGTCTGTGTCTATTTTACTGTGAGCCTGGTCCATACACAGAGCCTCCTTTCTGCGATCAGCAACCGGGGACAAGGGCTTTTTGGCTGTGCCAGCTAATTGGCCATTTAGATGCCACTGTCAAAACTGATTGCAGCATTTAAATGTCCTGTAAGTGCCTTCATTAGTGGTCCAGTAGGGGTATCCATCTGTTCCACAGACAAACTTAGGCCTCTGCTAGGCCATTCAGCCTGCCGTGGCTCTGGGATTGCTACAGGTTGCTTTCAGCAGCTTGTAACATTCGAGTGAAGATAGGACCGAGCAATGCAGTACTTATGTACTACATTAATCTCTTTGAGCAATCATAGTATTGCTTATAGGAGTCCCCTAGGGGGGCAACAAATAAATGAGCAAAAAAGAAAAAGTTTTTTAATATGAAAAAAAATCTCCTACTTTATAAAAAAAATGTACTTATCCTCCTTTTTCCATTTTTTAACCCATTCCCTCCGCAGGACGAAGCGTTACATCCTGCGGTGGGTGGGGAGGTTCAGAGAGGGGCCGCGTCCCGACACCGCTCTGAACCACCGTGATCCCGGCTGCTTTCTGCAGTCCGGGACCATGGCTATTAGCAGGTGCAGCCGATTGCCACACCCGCTATTTAGGACAGTTAAATCCCACTGCCAAACATGACAGCTGCAAGTCCTTTGCAGCCCCTCTCCCAGTTGTCTAGTGGCCAGATCTTCCCCCTGCGATGCGATCGCGAAGCAGGGGTACATTATACTGGCCAAAAGATGCTGATCCTGACTCGCCAATACATGTATCTGGTCTGCTGCAGCCCAGAATTATGCTGTGTATATAGAAGTCCCCCAGAGGGCTTCTAATTAATTTATGTGAAAAAGGAAAAAAAAGGGGTTTTATTAATACAAAAAAATCCTCTCCTCTAATAAAAGCCTGAATCCACCCCCCTTTTTCCATTTTTATAAATAAAAATAAATAACCATATTTGGTATTGCCGTGTGCATAATCGCCTACATTATTAACCCTTAGGGGACACTGCCAATTTTCATTTTTGCGCTTTTGTTATTTCCTCCTTGT
Organism: Dendropsophus ebraccatus; assembly: GCF_027789765.1. Taxonomy (NCBI): domain Eukaryota; kingdom Metazoa; phylum Chordata; class Amphibia; order Anura; family Hylidae; genus Dendropsophus; species Dendropsophus ebraccatus. The sequence continues at coordinate 71,166,405 of NC_091455.1, read as the reverse complement.
GTATATAAGGCCGTAGCGCATTTTTATTACAGTTTTTCTAGATTTGATGTGACCAAAAATGTGCAATTTAGCATTTTTGATTTTTTTTCGCTTACGCAGTTTACCGTGCGATATCAGGAATGTGATAATTTAATATTCCAGGCAATTACGCAAGCGGCGATACCAAACATGTTTATTTTTTTATTTATTAAATGGGGAAAGGGGGGTGATTCTGACTTTTATTAGGGGAAAGGATTTTGTATTAATAAAAAAAAAAAAAAAAAATTTTTTTTTTTACACACATACTAGAAGTCCTCCTGGAGTTAGGGTTATTCCCCTTGGGGGTCTTCTAGTGTGACTGGTCTGATCTCTCATTGTGATCTATGCAGTATAGTTATACTGCATAGTTCAATGAGATCTGGGCTCTATTGCTTTTGGCTGCTGCAGTCAAAAGCAATAGAATGCCTAGCCGGGATCAGCGCCACTACAGTGCAGACCCCGTCCGGCTTCAGATGCGGGAATCGCTCCTCCGCGATCATGTCGGGGGGGGGGGGGGTTAATCTACACTTCCGGGTACACGGGTGGGGGTGGTGGGACACGGGGAAGGGGGCCATTCACAGACATAACATACATTACAAAGTTGTATAACTTTGTAATGTGTGTTATTCTGTGAATAATTTTTTACCGTTGCACTACTCTTTAAACACGAGGAGGAAAAAAATGAAAGTGCAAAAATGAAAATTGGCTCAAAATCATGGCATGCAAGCTTCCCCTGTTTACGCCAGCACAGGTCATCCAGGCCCACTTGAAGTTTGCCAATCTGAGCATCTGGATGATCCAGAGGTGGCATGGGAGATTATGTGGTTAGATGAAACCAAAAGAGAAATTTTCGAATCAACTCCACTCGCTGTGTTTAGAGGAAGAAGAAGGATGAGTACAAGCCCAAGAATAAAGACCTAACCATGAAGAATGGAGGTGGAAGCTTCATACTTTCCTGCTTTGCTGCGAAGGGGACAGTATGACTGCATTACTTTAAAGGGTGGATGGATGGGGCCACAATTCCCAAGAATTTGGCTAACAGCTTTGTTCCCTCAGTAAGAGCATTGAAGATAGATCGTAACTGCCTCTTCCAGCATGACAATGACCCAAAACATACAGTATTCAGAAAAACTACAGAGTGGCTCCGTAGGAAGCATTGCAAGGTCCTGGCGTTGCCTAGCCATTATCCATACAGTACCTGAACCCAACAGAAAATCTTTGAATGGAGTTGAGACTCAATGTTGGATCCTGAATGCCCAGAGCATAGGCTTATTATATGCCATGGAGAGGCTAGTACAGTGTAGGTCCATCCCAGTATGAGGCCACCTTATCGTTGGTGGGATGGTTTACACTATTTGCAAATGGTAACCAAGAGCCTCATTACTTTTATGCAGTTTTTTTTTTTTTTTTGGCAGTTGGGGGGCTGCTTTTGGGGACTTTCATATTTGTATTGGGTCTATATCTTGCCATTGCGGTGAGCTGTTGCATTTCTCCGTGCTTTTGTGTGTTTGAGACTCATGCAAACATGGTCAAGAAGTACAAGAAACCTCTGTAATTGCAAACAAAGGTTTATATACAGATTTAAACAGGTTCACAGCTCCCAGCATCATAATGATACATGATAACGGAAATTTATGATGCAACTCGCAGATTCATGCTCTGTAATATCCTTGATTTATGGAGAGTCTGATGCACCTGGTAATACTGATCACAGTCTTATGTGCAGAGTTCACATGGGCATCAACAGGATGTAAGCAGTGTCAGAACATGGAGTCAGGGGTAAAACTAAACTCTTAACGACACATGACGTACCTCGTACTCCATGGCACCGTTAGGGGAGTTCAGCAAGGGGCCGTGCCTTGACACCACTCTAAACGGGTGGGACCGCAGCTATAAGCAGGTGCTGCCAATCGCAGCTCACTTTAATTAGGCCATTTAAATGCATCTGTCAAACATGACAGCTGCACTTAAATGCCCTACGATGCCCCTTAGTGGTGGTCTAGTGGGGGAAAACGTCTCCTTACCTGCCTGGGCCTCAGCTTAAATCCAGAAAACTGTAATATAAAGTAAAGGCGTTTTTAAGCTGCCTTTGCTTTCAACGTAAGCTGCCAACTGGATCCATTCTGAAATGGGTTGCATGTTTTTTCAGTGCTGTTTTCATACTGTTCACCATATTACATTATCAAGTTTTAAAAATTCCCCAATTGGAGCCAAAAAAAACAAAAAAAAAAACCTGTGTTATCTGGGGCTTGGTTGGGGGGGGGGGGGGGGGGGACATTTTGACACTTGTTTAAGATTTTTTGTTGAGTGAATGTACCTTAAAGTGACACTGTCACCCTCTTTTAGCATTATGACTTCTCTTCACTGGTGTAAAGGGTAAATGTTGCAGTTTTCATACCTTATTTTATATCATACATCATGGTGCTTGTTCCAGTGAAAAGTAATATTTTATCATCTGCGGATTTTGCTAACTTGGTGAGGATTCACGGGCACAGCACCACTAAGCCCCGCCCACAACTCCACTGTAGGCCCGTCCCTCTGTGACATCATCTGATGGACCCCGCCCCTCGGTGGCCATTGGTAAAGGAGTGTGGCCTAGAGGGGGTGTGGTCATCTCGCTGTGAGCATGTAAGTAGACCGCCCCATTAACCCCTTGCTGGCGGGGGGTTAATGGGGCGATCTCCTTACATACTCGCAGCGAGATGTCAATCCTGCTGGAGGAAGTATGTCTTCTCATAGAAACTAAAGGCAAGGGATCCGCAGCGGATGTTGCTGCAAATTCGCAGCTAGAAATCTGCTACGGATCCGGCCTGTGTGTTTGTACCTTTAACTGGAACACGCACCATGACATATGATATAAAATAAGATATGAAAACTGCAAAATTTACCCTGTACATCTGTGTAGAGAAGTCAATATGCAAATAGGGGGTGACAGTGTCACTTTAAGACTTTTTGCAGTAAGACTTTTTCAGTACATTTTGTAACCAAACCTATTGCCATGTCACACAAACATGCTAGAGAAGTAGCAGAGGTAGTGGAGCTGCAATTTGAATTATTTGGTCCTCTGCACTAAGAAGTCTTGTTTTATTACCATACCTTTCTTAGTCTTCTGCCAGACAGTTATGTTCCTCATAGTGTAACTAGACTCAGGAAATGCCTTTGGTGTAGCAATCACTTTTAGGCTGCTGTGTAACTATTATTTGTCATGGTGACACCCAGGCTTCATAAAACATAGCTCTTGCGCCCTCAACCCTTTTGTTCTCTTTGTGGCTCTTTTGATTTTTTGCACAGAATTTAATGTAGAGGCAGAACTATTGCTATCTTGAAGTGTAAGGCTGGAAAAGAGTATCTTTGAGATCAATTCCACATAACATGACAGTGATGTTTTCCTTATGGCCAAAAACATAAGACATCACAAAGTATGATTTTACACAACCTCCTTCTATCACTGTGAGCAAATTCTGGCTTTAGGGTACAAACCCACTTGCCGGATCTGCAGCGAGTCTCCTTGCTGCGTTTTTGCAGCGAGACTCGCTGCAGATCCCAGCCCTATACTTTCATTAGCAGAGAAACTTGCAGCAGGGATGTACATCCCTGCTGCGATTTTATCTGCAGCCCTCCCCATTAACCCCCTAGCCGCCGGACATTATACATTACCGGGTCCCCGTTCCTGCTTGCTTCGGGGCTCCCGGTGTCTTCACGGCCCACCCGGCCAATCAGTGCGCTGCGGCAGGGCAGCGCACTGATTGGCCGGGCAGAACGTGCCGGGAGCCGCCGAAGCAAGCAGGAGCGGGGACCTGGTAATGTATATCCTGCCCGCCCCCCCCTGCAGCCCCGATCGCCCCCAGCCCCTGGCCGCATGATCGCCCCCCGCACCCCTTGGCCACATAATCGGGCTAGGGGGAGGGCTAATGGGGAGGGCTGCAGACAAAATCGCAGCAGGGATGTACATCTCTGCTGCGAGTTTCTCTGCTAATGAAAGTATAGGGCTGGGATCTGCAGCGAGTCTCGCTGCAGATCCGGCAAGTGGGTTTGTACCCTTAAAGTAATCTGTTATAAAGTCATAGTTGAGTAAGTAGTGAGATAGACGGATTATTTACACCAAAGCAAAAGCCAGGAACAGAATACAATCAGAATACACACGATGCGGCACTCGCTTCAGTTTCCACTTACTTTATTCAGCCATAGACATGACAAGGATGCACATGAATGTGGTAGGCGACGATCGTTTCACGCTTTACAGCGCTTCGTCACAGCGATGTAAAGCGTGAAACGATCGTCGCCTACCACATTCATGTGCATCCTTGTCATGTCTATGGCTGAATAAAGTAAGTGGAAACTGGAGCGAGTGCCGCATCGTGTGTATTCTTACTACTGCAGATGGTGACGTCTATTTCCATTACATGGTGAGCACCGCCTAATCCACTGACTGTGTCCAGGTGAGCCGCATCCATTTGACTGCTGTGCGGTGGGGGGATAGTGCCGGGGCTCCATTGCTCTACACATAAGAATACAAACATAGAAAGGCTCATAAAAGGAAAGACTGGGATCTATCCTCTTTTCAAATCCATTCCTGGCTTTGGCTTCAAAAATCTGTCTGATAAATCTGTCTGTGTAAAAAAAAACACGTTTTTTTCAGCTCCGTTTAAAATGACGTCCGTTATTTTGAGTCTAAAATAACAGACATCATTTAGCTGTCTAGCCTCCCCTTAGTGCAATGACTGGTGTTTGTACATTATTCTAGTTTGGGATTACTAATTGCCCTTTGGGTGCAGCCTAATTGAAAAGTCCATTGAATTTAATAGTAAAAACAGGGAAATAACGGTGACAAAAGAAAAACTGTGTGTGAGCAACTAATAAAAAACGTCCGCTGTTTGCAAAAGACGTCCGAAAATTATTTTGCCGACCGCGGTAAAAAGTTCCATTATTCAATACATTGTGCGCATTGGAAGTCCTTCTTTCCACTGACTTCAATGTATTACCATTGCAGTCAGTTAAATCATTTTTTTTAAATATCAAAATTGGATGCCTTTTCTCCATTTTTGACATTGTGTGAACATAGCCTAAGGCTGGTTTCACACGCTGTCGTTTTTTGAAAACTGCCACTGCAGTTTTTGTGCCAAAGCTAGAAGTGGATTCAAATGGGATGGAAAAGGTGGATTTTTGTTGGATCCATTTCTGGTTTGGGCACAAAAACTGCAATGGCAACAAACAGCTCTGTGTGAAACCAGCATAATTTGTTGCTGTGGGCAGTTGCCACCAGTGTATATTTTAGGTTCCATTTACACAGAAAGATTATCTGACAGATTATCTGCCAAAGATTTGAAGCCAAAACCAGGAATGGATTTGAAAAGAGGAGAAATCTCAGGCTTTCCTTAATGACTTAATCTAGTCTATTATAGTCTATTATAGTCTATTCCTGGCTTTGGCTTCAAATCTTTGGCAGATAATCTGTCAGATACTCTTTCTGTGTAAATGGACCCTAATGCTGGGTTTACACGGAACGATTATCGTTCGAATTTGCACGATAGCGATCAAATTTGAACGATAATCGTACGTGTAAACGCAGCGAACAATCGAACGAGTGAGAAATCGTTAATTTTGATCTTTTATCTTGCTCTTAAATCGCTGTTCGTCGTTCGCAAAAAAATTGTTTGGTGTAAACAGTCGTCACGCGAAAGTCCGGCCGCCCCCTGCTCATCCGCAGCCTGGCCCCCCGCTCATCCGCAGCCCCTGCGCTGCCCCGATCGCCACCCCCGCCGCCCTGATCGCCACCCCCGCCGCCCTGATCGCCACCCCGCCGCCCCGATCGCCAACCCCACCGCCGCTACTCCGATTGCCACCCCCGCCGCCCCGATCGCCACCCCCGCTGCCGGACCGATCGCCCCCTCGCCACCCCCGCCCCCCGCCGCCGCTGAAGAGGGGCCGTTTGAAATTCCCGGCTCCCCTCTTCAGCCAATCAGTGCTGCCGTGCATTGATTGGCTGAAGAGGGGGAGCCGGGAATTTCAAACGGCATCTCTTCAGCCAATCAGTGCTGAAGAGGAGCACTGATTGGCTGAAGAGGAGCCGTTTGAAATTCCCGGCTCAGCTATTCAGCCAATCGATGCACTGAAGAGGGGAGCTGGGGATTTCGATCGGAGCGGCGGCGGCGGGGGGGGGGGGGATCGGAGTGGAGACAGCGGGGGTGGCGATCAGAGCGGCGGCGGGGGTGGCGTTCGGAGCAACGGGAGTGCCGATCGGGGCAGCGCAGGGGGCTGCGGTTGACCGTGGGGCCAAGCTGCAGATGAGCGGGGGGCCGGGCTGCGAGCGGGGGCCGGGCTGCGGGCGCGTGATCGCAAAACGATAAATTTCCCCCTAAACCTTTCTGTATACATAATTCGTTTTATGCCTCACTAGTCACACTAGTATTTTAGAGCTCCATATTTTAGCAGGAAGTAAATCATCCATTTCCCCATCTATTGGGACTCATCCCCTTTATTTCACTAAAAAATGAATGAATATCAGTGAATCTGTAAAATGCTAATGAGATCATATGTGCAATCCCAAGGATAGTTTCTTCTGATTTAAAGTCTGTAAAATCTGATTAAAAATGACAGATTACTGTATTAACAAGTAATTATATTACATTACAAAGATAAAATTGGCTGGAGTATACATTCAGTGATCAGTACATTCAGTCTTTAAGAAATGTTCTGGAATCTTTACAGAATATCTATATTCTACAGAATAAACTGTGTAACATCAGAGGTGTCTTGATGGTTTAGAAAAAAGTCCAAAGCAACAGAGCTGTGTTGCTTTGTGCAGTTACTTAGTGCAATGAGAGGGCATGCTGCTTCAATGCCCCGGAAATGTAGATGTACTGCAAAAAAGATAGATTTTACAGGGTTGATATCAAATAAAAAGTAATTAGTGTCCATTCTGTACATTAATTTAAAACTGCTATATTCCAGCTAAAGTTCCTGGTTATATGTATCATGTAAATGCTGAATTCAGCATTTACATAACGAACATAACACAATGACTAATTAACGGGGTATTCCGCTCAAATTAAACTTTCAATATGCTGTTACCCTTAGGGACAACATAACAAACCGTCTATTCTTGCCTTTGCTTCGCAATGCTCCAACATCATCTTTGGGTCCCGGCTGAACAATCCCACCTCCACTTACAAGACAAACTCATCTCAGGGATGAAAGCCCACTCAGTGACTTAGATGGAATAGCACTGAGGCCAGTAATTGTGTGGGAAGGCACGGGGGATTGGTGGTTTTCCCTGCCGGCTCAGCTGGTATGGTGGTATGGTAGCTGAGTGGGTTTAGGGTTACGTGGGCACTTGTGACGGTAGCCAGGAGTGGTCTTGGACCTACCCCGGACAATTGGCACCTCACCAGCACAAAAAGAGATTCAAGGGAACCTGTCACCCCTCGTGATGAGGTGAAGGCCGCTTGACCAACCGCTAGAGCCCCGGATACTTACCCCATCTTGCCAAGTCCTGCTACTTGAGCTGCAGCCCGAAGCGCACGCTGCATAGATGAGTCAGATGCCCATAGAGAATGAATGGAGCCGTCATTCTCTATGGGCGCAGGACTCATCTCTGCAGCGCGTGCGCCGGGATTCCGGCAAGGATATCTCCGTCCCGGGACCAGCTCCAGGAGTACTTTTACTTTGGAACAAAGTAGTGCACACCAAGAACAGTACACGTGGTAACAGTTTAGACAGAGGAGTTGCCAAAGGGGCCTTGCGAAGGTAGCAGTGTGCTCTGCCCAAACAGAAGAAGTGAATAGAAGTGAACGAGAATACTCGTACTGACGGATGACATTTAGTCCTGACCGCCTTATGGCCCTTTGTTGCGAGCTACCCATCCTAGGTGGGTAATATGAGCCCCAGTCCTTTGTTACCTGGGTTAAGCAGACTCCCAAGACTTCCTAGTTGTCTTGCACAGCACAGTGGGATATATAGACGTTCCGTACCTTTGTCCCACTGGGGTCATTTCCTATGGCTTCTGAGGTAACTGCCCTGCACTTTAAGAGAGGTTCCTGGCGTGGGCAAGGTGGTCCCTGTTTGACTTCTCTCCTCTCTGTAAGACTTAACACTGCATAGTTGTTTTAGGGCTCACATGAAGAACTTTGTGACTGAGCTGATCCTCACACACTGAACAATAGGGTAAGACTGACCACTTCCTCCCACCAAGAACTAACTCCTCCTTCAGGGGCTGTGTGTGTGTGTGGAGAAAGAGGATAGGACAGAATCAGAGGGAAAAGCACCTGCATCTGTGAATGGACAATACATAACATGTGACATAAAATACTTAACCTTTTGTACCTTCAGCTGACTCTCCACATACACAGTATACATAGAAAATACAAGTACAGTTACACCATCTTCCACTTGTGTGAATCTGAGGGACTTACTTACTCAGGTGAAAAAGACCAGCACCCTGTGCTGAAACACTACATTTGGCTGAGCGAATGTCACCACCGAGATCAGGACCTAAAGATGACAAAGCAGAAGGGACAGTGCTGCAAGATAAGAATATGTTTTCCCCAAGGGCAGCGGCCCACTAAAAGTTTAACTTGAGCAGAATACCTCTTTAAAACAGTGGATTTAGAGTTGGCTTTGACCTAAGCCCCTCTCCGCATCATATTTGGGGTATGTGTCTGGTGTACACACACTGCAAATGTACGGTCCTATTCACATGTCTGTAGTTCTGTCCACACATGCAAACCCACAATTGCAGGCAAAACAAAGGACCAATAGATTTCAATGGCCACGTTCACCTGTCCATACAGGGCCATGATCCCATCTTCTATGTAGTAGTCTGTAAATTGCAAGAATGAGGGCTAATATTAGCATAACACTCTCTTGTGTAAATAGTATTGTTGCATTGCACTTGGTTAAAATCTAACCAAGGCCAATTTCTGCATGGAGTTTGTAGAGTTATTCCTGTTTGTATGAGTTAGATTTATATGTACACATACTTTTGTTATCGTTATATATTCCAGAAACATTCAAGTAACAGCGCCTCTTAAAGTGTTAGATAAATTTGATTGTGTTGATTGAGTTATATTGTCCTGTGATTGTGACAATTACCTCATGTTTCGTGCTCCTCAGATCCTCAGGAAATTGTCTTCTCTAACAACATTGCCTCTATGAGAGAATAGCTCAGTAATACAGTGTATCGTGTGGTATCCCAGGGGTGCTAGGTGTTGCTTGCAAGGGCAGGTGTGGCAATACTACTGCGGCATTTGTCACAGGGCTCTGAATGATATATCCCCTCCCCCATGCCCTTTATAGGTATAGGAGCAATTGTAGTCCCTGGTGTCCCTTATAGTGTGGTGCGTTTGAATAAGCACAGAGTCCAGGTTCTTAAACACTTTAATAACTTTGCCTGAAAAGTTTTCGAATTGACATTACAGTTCGGATCTTACAGTTCGGATCTTAGGCACAAGTTCAGATACAACCTTTTACACTCTAGAATGATTGCCAGTGTTTTAGTAGATAGACTGGTGATAGTGGCTTAATAGTTAAGGCTTTAGATGAGGATACTTTAGTGTCTTAGTTGTTTTTTTTGGGGGGTAGGTTGACTTATACTGGTGACAAGGGGGCTACCTAGGAACCTGTCTAGACAGTACAGATTTTTGATAAGGAGAATACCTGTACTAGTAGTTTGGTATATACACCACATCTTGCCGGAAGACATTAGAATACCAGGGTCCAAGGCTTGGAAATCCGGGTGGAGCTAATCCCTCAAGATTACCCAAGGAGATTGAGAAAAGGTTCAGCGGGGTATTCTGGCTTAGTCGCAACTTAACCAGCACGCTGGGGAAAGTTGTTAGGGACCCCCAGGACCTGGATAGTAGACAAGGTCAGAAAGACAGTGTAAACCCTAGCACTAGGACCCTCCAGTACTGTCCCTGCTTACTTTCCAGTCTTGCGCCAGGCCGCAGGCGAAACCTTGGCATCGGTCCCTATGCTGGGTAAGGTGATAAATGCTATAAAGAATTGTCAGGCAGATACAGGTCAAAATAGAGATAGCAAAATAGTACAAAAACAGCAGGCAAAAGTGAATAGGATGGGAAAAGAGGTCAGAATTCCAAGAAATCCAATATAAAACACAAACACACACACACACACACACACACCTCCCACCACATCTAGACAGACAGAATTTGCCCAGATCTTCGTCAGTCATGACTTTCCAGCAGTGCAGCATGTCTCAGTCCACCCACCCCAACCAGCTCCAAAATAAACAGTATTAATATTGTCATATGGTCACATATACAATCCATACATATCCAATTCTCAACACTGCTTTCCTCTGTCCCTGTGTGAAAGAACTACAAGTCCCAGCAGGCCCTAAAAGCTGCAGACTTTCAAGACCTGTTAAAATTTTAGGCACTGGGTATAATTGGCAGAACAGGCTGATATCGCCCAATGTCTTACCCTCAAAGATCGGCCTAATACAGTTATAGATTTGCAGGCAGTCCTTTTAAGGAAACCATAAGGATGATGCGGACTCCATGGAAATGAGTTTGACACTCCTAATCTATTACTTATTGGGGTTACCCTTTAAATATGTTACATGTATACACATACATAGCAAAGAGACCCCTTTTCATATGTGATACTGACATACTGGGGGCTACTTTAACCCCCTCGGTTTCATGTTGCTGTTGCTGCATGAGTAAATAAAATGCTTATACAAACTGAAAAAGTGTGAAATCTGTGTAAGTGATCAAAGCAGATTATTGTGGTTCATCTATTGTATAAAAGTTGTGTCTGGGAAGAATCCTTTGTACTAAGCTGGTGTAGCTCAGGTAAGAATAGAATGTGGATGAAGCAGAAAGCTCAGTGGCGGCCCCTGCAGGCAGGAGAGGAGTACTGCAGGCAGAGACATTCTCCAGCCTGGGCTCGTCGCAGCACTGAGCAGCCGACAGAAGGAAGGAAGGAAGCTCCAGGCAGAGCATCAGCCCAGGCGACAGCCCCACAAGCATGTGAGCCGGATCGATAGTGCCAGGAGGCGCTCAATGGAGGAACATGATGAACATCCGATTCCAGGAAGGTCTCAGGATCTAGTGCCTGTGCTGTCACCAGGCATTAATTCTCTGCACAGCAAACTGGTGAGTGCAATAATGGATTTCTCTCCCATCAGCCAGAACATGTTGTCTCCTCCATCAGCTGCTGCTACTGCAAAAAAATAGCTTTTTTATCCCAAAGTCAAAATGTTACTTGCATAGTAGTGGAGATAGAAGCCCCACAATTCCAGCCTGTCAGTGAATGTGCTGCTGTTCTGGCATCACTCCCTGTACCATTGATCCCAGTCTGGGGAGGATCAGGACTGGCTTTTTGTACAGCTTCTAGTCTTAAGAGCTTCAGCACAAAGGTTGGAGTTTGCTTCCTATGTAAAATACATAGATGAACACTTTGTGTCCTAATGATAGCTTTAATGGCAGAGCCCCCTTAAGGATTCCACCTAAACCCTTTTGTATCAAAGGCTGACCATAAATAGGCTACAATGGTCTTTTGTTATTGTCTTCTATTTAAAGGTGTAGCAAATCAAAAGTGCCAGGGTGAGAAAAGTAAAAAACATCTACAACTGATACATACACCTGTGTATATGAAGGTTTCTAGAGCTGGATATAATCAGTGATGGGGGGGGGCAGATGCTTTTTTCTGGACTTCTTGTCAATAAATCCTTATAGTCAGTAAAAATGTAGTCAGCTTCTCCCCAGCCTGAAATGGCTGCTACACTCAAGGTTAATTGGTTTTCCAAGAAATTCCCCACAATGTAGGAAAATAGATTGCAAGCCTCTGGGACTGTTGAGTGTAATGCATTCTGGAGCAGATTTATAGATAATGCTTCAAGGACAAGTTCTAGCTCTATATTAATTTGCCATTGATGGGAGAGATGCCCGCTACATGCTTGTTCATGCTTTTTTGGATATACTAATAGCATCAAGGGTTCCTCTATGTGTTTGGGCATATTGTATATACCCAGCCTGCAGGGGGCACCAAGATGCATGTGGTAAGTGCACCAAGTGGCTGTATGCTGGAGGTCGCTCTATTCCTCCATGCACTGTGTTTGTCTCAGTGACATCTGAGCGCTCTCATTGAGCCGGGGCTCTTCTGCTGCATGAATACATTTGTATCTATGTAGAATCACTATGGCAACGCGTAGATGAGCCCACGTGACATATACACAGAGGCTTGCAGCTGGGAGCAGTTCTGCAGGTTCCAGAGCTTCTGATGTGCTCCTGCGAGTTTCAAGGACTGGGAGACTATGTCACTAGGGGTGAGTAGGCTTAGCTGGCGCGGTAATAGCGGGGGCAGTGCCAGGGACCATAGTCTGCATCCTGCTTCCTAACCTTAGGGTATTCTTTCATGCATTCTTGGTATTAGCCGCTCAGCTACATTGTGATTTTCCGATTAGAAGAGACATAGAAACGTGTAATAATGATTCAATAAATAGCTTTCTGTTTCCCTTTCATTTGGTAATGGATGTGCATTGAAGCACGGATTCATAGCATATACTACATAGGCATCTTTCTAGGCATGTTGTTAGTACTGACAGATGTGTTATATAAGGGTGACAAGTGCTGGTGTAATCGCTCCTATGGAACTGTTTCCCATCTAAGACATGAAGCAGACAGGCAGGGTCATTTTATGGGCTCTACTATGTAAACACCATTCCTCACCACCCTCTGCTGTATTGTACTAACGTGTAAGCAGTCAATGCTTTAGTGACTAGAAAAGGTCAATGACTGGCTCCATTGATTACCACTATACTTCTGGCTGTAATGTATATTAACACCAGTAATTAAATTCTGACCTACAATAAGATAAATGTAATACATGTGAAATGTATGTTATATCCAATGACTGCATGCTTCTGTGTTCTGTCAGGTATTGGTAAGGGTATTGTCCCTTATGCCATGTAAGGGTTAAATGTATTAATCTACTGTATCTTCACAATCAGCACACACAGACCTCCACGTGCACACAAGCTCCATGTGGCCCAGTGAGTTTTTCCAGCAGTGTTCAATCTCTAGGTGTCTGTTGTGTCGTGTCGCTGAATGACAGGGATAATATTTAGGGTATATATTCACACAGGGCTGTTGTTTCATTCATCTTAATAAGGTTGTTTTTGTGGCAAGGACATGGATCTCTGTAAGCCTTATACTGTATATTGGAGTTTACTTGTGTTTTTGAAATATAATTTAGAACGTATCAATCTGAATAATATTATCAAACAAATTATATTGGTTTTTGTCATCAAAGTGTTATATACAATTTTATAAGTATCATGACCGCACATGCGCACATTTTGTATGTGTACCCGAGACGTCATTTAAGGATATATCCACACAGAATATTTTGGTAATTTTGGGGGGGACCAAACCAGGAGTGGAACTGACAAAGAAAAACGATAATTGAAAAATAGCACCTTTATCTACGTTTTGGACAGAAAGTTTCAAGGTTATAATATTAGTAACGTACAATGCTCTAATTGCATGGTACGCTATGATATCAGGGTATTACAGCATGATGGTGATTGGTAACCTTGCTACCTCTGGAAGGATCAAAATACTGTATGTACATGTACCCTAACACTTTTATTGTGGTGAGCTCGGCTTCTCTGTGGCAGCATTGTTAGCATCCCTCGTGCTGTGGTGATTGACCCTTCTAAGAGTGGGGCCGGGGTCAGACGAGCAGGGAGCAGGGTCAACCTATCAGGGAGCAAAGTCAGCCTATCAGGGAGCAGGGCCAGCCTATCAGGGAGCAGGGTCAGCCTATCAGGGAGCAGGGTCAGCCTATCAGGGAGCAGGGCCAGCCTATCAGGGAGCAGGGCCAGCCTATCAGGGAGCAGGGTCAGCCTATCAGGGAGCAGGGCCAGCCTATCAGGGAGCAAAGTCAGCCTATCAGGGAGCAGGGCCAGCCTATCAGGGAGCAGGGCCAGCCTATCAGGGAGCAGGGCCAGCCTATTAGGGAGCAGGGCCAGCCTATCAGGGAGCAGGGTCAGCCTATCAGGGAGCAGGGTCAGCCTATCAGGGAGCAGGGCCAGCCTATCAGGGAGCAGGGTCAGCCTATCAGGGAGCAGGGCCAGCCTATCAGGGAGCAGGGTCAGCCTATCAGGGAGCAGGGCCAGCCTATCAGGGAGCAGGGCCAGCCTATCAGGGAGCAGGGTCAGCCTATCAGGGAGCAGGGCCAGCCTATCAGGGAGCAAAGTCAGCCTATCAGGGAGCAGGGCCAGCCTATCAGGGAGCAGGGCCAGCCTATCAGGGAGCAGGGCCAGCCTATCAGGGAGCAGGGTCAGCCTATCAGGGAGCAGGGTCAGCCTATCAGGGAGCAGGGCCAGCCTATCAGGGAGCAGGGTCAGCCTATCAGGGAGCAGGGCCAGCCTATCAGGGAGCAGGGCCAGCCTATCAGGGAGCAGGGTCAGCCTATCAGGGAGCAGGGCCAGCCAACTGAAGGTGGGTTATTTAAACAGGTGGCTGCTGGTGACAACCACCTGTGAGCGTTCTGCATAGATTGCTCTGTTTTTCATACCTTGCTTGTGACCCAGATTACCCCTTCTGTCTTGCAAGTTGGAGTTAAATGAACACTTCTAACATCCATCTGTGTACTGATTTACACTGACTTGATGAGACCTCCTAGTACTGACCCTGCACATTTTTATCTCTGTCCTGACAAAAGGCCTCTTTTACAAATATTGATTGACAATACCAACTGAAATACTGCCATATAAAAGTGGTCTCAGGCTGTGTTCACACACCATTTATGAGCCTTATTTTGAGATACAAATGGCTGAAAAGACTTCACAAAAGGGGAAAAAAAACTTTCTGTATTTGGTACAATGTCAACCATTGATGACTCAAAATGAGTCTGGAAGAATGGTTGCTAACATGGTCTTAAAAGGGAAAATGTATTAATAGCTCTTACGGCAGTAATAGGATTTTGACCTTAAGGGAAAGTTTCAGTAATAAAATGACATCCCTGTTTCCATAATTGGTATTTAGAACTACCACCAGCTGGAAGCCACATGTAGGGGACCCAAGAACTGTGCCATGTGTGGCTTGTGAGCCGCTGGTTGGGGAAGACTGGTCTAACCTGTTATAGTTTTGGCACAAAATGTGGTATACAGATGGTCATACACATGTCTGCATGCGGTGTCTGCTTATCCATGCTTCTGTTGGGGATTTGGTTTTTAACAGAAAAAAAATGTACAGATGATACATGATCTGTGAAGTGCTGTGCTCATTCATAATGTGATTTATACATAAAGTACTACTGCATGTAGATATGCAAATGATAAACCCTGTTATATCTGCTGTTGTGCATTTATAAGGTTTGGATTATATCATGGAGCAAATTTTCATTGATAAGAAGCAATTGGATTGGATTTAATAGACATAACCTATATAGTTAATGACCATAGGATCAATGCTTATTATTATTGAATTTATAGGGCAGTTTACACACAACTGAATGGAGTCACTGCTCTATTACCTGCAGTTTCTGGCCAATAGAGGGGATATTTTCCCAGGCATCATATTGCATATTCTTCATATGTTGCTCCTTATATGATCCTCCAGTCTGTTCACGTTCCCTGTGTACCAGTAAAGGCAAGGGATTTCTAATTACTGAGTAAAATTACAACACTGACAGAAGAAACGCTCATAAAAACCAGGCAGCCATAGTAGAACATGGGCGATCTCCTTCATCACATTGAGCGTATGTAATTGTGCTGAGCCCTGTTTTGGTACATTATAATGTTCTGCTGCATTGACAAAATATATTGTGTACTGTGTAAGAAATATAAATCTGTTATGCGGAAATAGGTGACCAGGATCCCTGCTCTCTAGCAGTGTAATGCTTGATATGGTACACAAAGAGGCCAAGTATTGGCATTGGAATAATTCTAGCCACAGGAGTGCCATATCTTGTGCTTCATAGCCTGCAAGCCTATTTGGGTTAATAGGGAAACAGCCCAAAGCATAAAAATTAAATACAGATAATGGACCTTACTGTATGTATATCCATGTTTAAATCCACTGGTATTTAACTCCTTCCTGCCAGATTCCCTTCAAAGGTACGTAGTATAAAGTAGCATAAAGTTAAATGCTCAATCTGTTAAAGGGGTTGCCTGGCATAAACGACTAATGTAAGATGCTGCCAGGGATGTGGGGGAAATAACATTGCTGAATGCGTACCTTTTCCTGGGCTGCCCACTGTCCACTGCTTTCATCTTTTCACAACATCCACTGTCATGCTGTTCCCTAAGGATATAGACGCCCAGCACAGTGCATAGCATAGTCTATGCTGAGTGTCCGTTTCCTGTGGGAACAGATGTTGTGAAAAAGATATCAGCAGATTTTGTTAAAAAAATGACAGCGTTCAGGGAACTGGTGGAATGGTAGAGATAAGTATATGACACTGTTATGTCCTCCGCAGCATCATGCATTAGTCGTTTTTGCCAGTCGTTTTGCCTTTAAATCATTTAAATCACACAATTACTCACCACTTACTGGCCCAAAATGTGATTTTGTTTAGATTTAGTTGCCTACAGTTGGGTATGCTCA
This sequence comes from Dendropsophus ebraccatus, assembly GCF_027789765.1. Lineage (NCBI taxonomy): Eukaryota > Metazoa > Chordata > Amphibia > Anura > Hylidae > Dendropsophus > Dendropsophus ebraccatus. Next base: position 71,149,807 of record NC_091455.1, on the reverse strand, counting down.
AAGGCAGCACTAGAAGTTATAGGGAATAAGGTGTTAGCAGCAGGGCTGGGACAAAGAGTAGGCAGGGGTAGGCGATGGCCTAGGGCGCCAAACAGCAGGGGGCGCCACCAGGCCGAACCCGGAAGCAGTATACAGGAGCTGATTACATCAGCCCCCTGCCGGGAGATTCACAGCCTGTGTGAGTCTTCAGCTGCTGCTGATGTACATAGGAGGGGGGAGGGGCGGCCTCCTGCTGAGGACACTGCTGTGGCTGAGCTCCCACTCCCAGGAGGCGTCTGACCTGGTGCAGGAGGGCAGCATGGGGGAATGTGCAGCATTGCTCATCCCCTGCTGCACATCCGCCTGCCTGTGGGAGCTGCTCAGCTGTCGGGCCAGAGAGGAGGAGGTGAAGAATGGCAGCCTGCAGACACAGCACATGGTGACCAGGAAGTGTCTGCAGCTCTGTCTGTCCTGGGCCTCTCATCTGCATTGTTGTCTTCATCACCAGCAGACCCCTCCATGACAGTCCCAGAATGGGAAGAAGGTGCAAGCGCCACACACCAAGATGGGAGGTAGCTGTTTTGTGTGTGTGTGTGTGTGTGTGTGTGTGTGTGTGTGTATATATATATATATAAATATATATTGTACATAAATGTGTGTATCTGTGTGTGTGTGTATATACATAAGTGTGTGCCTGTATACATGTATATATACTGCCTGTCTGTATACATATATGTGTGCCTGTGTGTGTATATATACTGTACATAAAAGTGTATGTATATGCATAAATGTATGCGCATACATAAGTGTGTATACATAAATGTGTGTGTCTGTGTGTATATACATAAACATGTCTGTATACAGTATGTAGTTTTTTGTCTATGTATATTACTGGAAGGTATGTATAAGCTCAGGTTCACACTGCATTTTGTGTTCAATGTTTCACAGTTTGAATAGAAAAGCGTAGGTGACTATGCTAGTGTATATACAGTAATATAGGTGACTGTGCTACTATTGTATATACAGTAATATAGGTGACTATGCTATTGTATGTACAGTAATAAGTGACTATGCTACTGTATATAAAGTGTATATACAATAGCATAGTCATATATGCTACTGTATATACACTAGCATAGTCACCTATATTAATGTATATACAATAGCATAGTCACCTATATTAGTGTATATACAATAGCATAGTCACCTATATTACTGTTTATACAATAGCAGTCACCTATATTACTGTATATACAATAGCATGGTCACTTATTACTGTATATACAATAGCATAGTCACTTATTACTGTATATACAATAGTAGCACAGTCACCTATATTAGGTGACTATGCTATTGTATATACAGTAATATAGGTGACTATGCTAGTGTATATACAGTTATATAGGTGACTATGCTATTGTATATACAGTAATATAGGTGACTGCTATTGTATATACAGTAATATATGTGACTATGCTCTTGTATATAGAGTAACACCTTGGTATTCGAAACACATTTCCCTCTGAAGTTTTGTTCGGTGCTGGAACATTGCTTTCAGAAAATCGGGGGGAGAACTGTCAGGTTGTATTAAGGTGTTCAGACACCAAGGTTACAGGTTCTGGATACCCACTGCAAATACTACTGTGTGTATTGGGGCTCATAATACAGTGTGGGGGCACTTTCAGGGCATTATACTGTCTGTGGCGCACCAATTCTGATAACACTGGGATCGGGGGGGGGGGGGCGCCATTTGCCTTCTCTGCCTAGGGCACCAAAACTTCTTGTCCCGGCCCTGGTTAGCAGCTAAGGATGGGAACTAGGAACTCATGTGAGAAGCTTAGCAGTGAGGGAGCACAATATGACGGGCACTAGGGGGCTTAGACTCACTTTTCATCAGAAAATACAGGAGACAAACAGCCTAATATAGATGCCAGGTAAGGCAATATTACACAGGGTAAGCCGACGAATAAGACCTGTTTACAAATCCTCATTCAGCCGCCAATGAATAAAAGAGGCAAAGGACTGCAGCCTATTGCAGTATTCATGTTTTCCAGGACTCCCTAGGGCGGCATCCAACTTCTCCAGCCACTGGGAGTCAAATGCTGAGCATTCAGGTTTGGAGACTGTTGCCAAACTGCACGCTCGTCATTAGTTATTATACACGAAATGTCAATTTTTTTCGCGGCTGTTTTAAACCGGCCATTTTTCAATACAGTGTGTGAACAACAACCGTTGTTCCTTTTACACTTCAATGCAGTGCACTATTTTAAGGCAAGAATGGCCATTGTTTAATTGCCAACAACATCTAGCAGGATGAATTCTGTGTATATAGCTATGCTTTCTGACCAGATTCAGTCAAATGCTACATAACTGATAACTGCAAAGCATACTGTACAGTTAACACAACTTAGTCCTTAAAGGGGTTACCTGGAGAGCCGAAAAGGTCCTACCTGTTCTGCTCTCTCCTGAACTGCACTTCCTCCCTCTGGCTGTTTTGCGTGATAACTTTTGAGATGAGACGGGGAGGGGGCAGGTCGGAATAAATATAGCAACAGAACAGGTAGGACCTTTTCGGCTTTCCAGATAACCCTTTTAAGTTCAAGACCAGACCATTTATGACCAGACACATTTTTTAAGTGATATTGTCACCCCACCCTTACTTTTGCTTCATTTCATTGGTGGACAGTGTCACCCAGGTGGGGCTTCACTACAGTTGGGCCCCAATCTTCTGGCTGGGGAGGGGAGGCCTAATTGCTGCAGAGCTCCACCTAGGGGACACTGTCCACTGATGTAATGAAGCGACTTTAGAGCAGAAACAAGACACAGGTATGTACAGGTATATATTGTTCACAGCATTTAGGCCTGTGGATGGTGTGGAGAACCGCACATAGATTAAGGTGGGGGCGTGATATTAAATCATTTATGCATCCTTTTCTGTGATTCTGTCACGATAGGTAAGAGAACAGTGCAGCACTGCTCTCACTTCAACCACTGTCCCTGACTAGTTGGACAATGTGCTAATTGGCCGCCCCCAACTGGGCATAGAACCTACACTGACTAGGTGCATAGGGCTTACACTGTACAGGTAAAGTCAGACAGACTGGGTCAAACCAGACAGACACATTAGAGACAGAAAGAGTCCTAAGGGCCCTATAACATGGAGCGATGATCAGCCGAATTGAGGCGATTGTTGCTCCATGTAATAGAGTCAACTAGGGCTGCACTGACATCGCTAACAATCCTAAACGATTATTGGGCCGTGTAATAGGATCAGAATATAATACTGATCGGGCCTTCATCAACCCCTGTAATAGTACCCTAAGAGTGTAGTCAGAAAACAAACAGAGGGTCAAAACCAGGAGAACCATAATAGTACAAAACCAGTGTTCAAAATCAGTGCCAGTAAACAGTCAAACCAGGTCAGGTCCAATTCAGCAGGCAGGGTCAGAAAATGAGGCAGACAGCCAGGATCCAGGGAAATTCTTATTAGGGAAATGCTAGTGAAGACTTGTAAGACCTATCAAGGGCATAGGTAAGATCCAACTGCTATTTTAAATAGAGAGTTGGGAAATGGGCGCCGGGTCTGATTAGCCTGGTGTCTGCACTCCAATTGGGAGGTCTGTCCTGTATCCCGCTCACATCCAGCCCTGTTAACATCATAGCAAGTTGCTGGGTTCCCCTAACAATACATTTTTGAATTGTGTCCCCTTCCCATTACAGTTATTTTTATATAGGGAATGTATACATGGGATTGGCTAGAAGCAATGGTGTGAGCTAATGGTGCCTTTGATCATTTTATTTCGTTTTTTTCTTATATAGTTCTTATATAGGTCTTTTAAAGTTTTTATTTTTTACATTGTGCTTCCCCAAACGCCATAAAAGACATTTTTTTATTGCTAATTTCCCTTAAAACATGGGCAGGACAAGTTTGACAGCCCCAATAGCTGAACTAAATTCACTTAGATCCGTGATGCGAACCTATGATACGTGTCAGAACTGTGCCAAAAGTATGTTGCAACGTGCCAAGAAGGACTCTACCACAGCCCTGGCGGCGCCACAGTGACAGCAGCTGCAGCCTCTGGCAGTGTTCCCTGGCGTGGCTTGCCCCACATACCCCTGGACACGTGCTCTGCGTCACCCGTCACTATTCACCGATTGGTTGTGTACGGAACAGCGGTGCCACACTCGTGCACGCGTACACAAGCAGAGCGTTCCATCCTAAAGAATGGATTAGACGAGACCTTTCTACAAGTCAGTCAGTATGCGGGGGTGGGGGAGAGGTTTCGGGATGAAGGGATGGGGGGGCAGAGGGACAGGGGTGTGTTTGCTGGTGAAGGGATGGGGACGGGGGACTGGGGAGTATGTTCTAGTGAAGGGATGGGGACAGGGTGACAGGGAGTATGTTCTAGTGAAGGGAAGGGGGCAAGGGGACTCGGGGTGTATGCTGGTGAAGGGATGGGTTCTGGGGCACTGTGGTGTTTGTGTTGGTTTAGGAAAGGGGCAGGGGGACTGGGGTGGTGTGCTGGTGAAGAGACTGGGCAGGGGGATGGGCTGTATGCTGGTTAAGGGATGGGGGCAATATATTTTTGTTATTTCAACTATAAACTTTGTTTTATTGTTTTGTCGAAGTGACACACCATCCGAGTTGTACTCATTTGTACTCATGGCAACTTTATGAACTGTGTTCATGACAATCATTGATCCATGTGTATACAGCTATCAAAAAGGCACTTCCAATTGATGCTTATTGACAGAATAATAGATGAAACAGTTTATACTTGAGAGTTTCTAGCAGATAATCAATGTGAGTCTAAGTACTAAAAACATCAGTTGTTTTTTCCAGGAAAACATTGGGTGTGCACGCTTTGCTTTTTGTATTACTGTACATTGTCACACCAAGAGTACCATAGCAAAAGCTACTCTTTGCAGCTGCTGTCACTGATAAGAAGTATATACACAAAAATAGCAGCAAGAGTGTAAACAACCAAAACATAAAAAAAAAAAGTAATCACAGATGCCAGCGAGATATAGGGGACACTGCCAATGCATATCAGTAAACATACTAAATCTAAAAAAAAATAATGTTTATTATTCATGAAGATCAGGATAACTATAGATGAAAACAGCAACAAATTGAAGAGGAATCATGGGATACATGGTGTTACAATAAATATATTACATACCATAGTTATATACCAGAAAGCAATTTGAAGAAATAAGTTGCCAAAAAAAAACATGAATAGAATATAAAATGCAAGTACATCCAAATGTGAATGCTATTAATTCAGTGTAAAAATCCAAAGCAGGGATCAGAGAATGAATCTTAAGTTATTACAGGATTTACATATTACATCATATGAAAAAAAAACATCATATAGAAAAAAAAACAGGACTAAAAACATGCAATGTACTACTGATACAGGTTTAAAAAAGACCTGTAGTCAGTTTAAACAATCTTTTTTTTTACTTTGTAAAAATATTTTATGTTGGCCTGATACATGATTTCTTTGCTGCTTTTATTTTGCTGCTACACTGCACCCAATCCTCCAAGATGTAGAGATTATCAGTCTTAGTTCACGTCCTCTTGACTATCAATGATACAATGCAGATGTACAACCAAATCTTTTCTTTTAAGACTTTTCTTTTTATACATAGTATACACTCCTGCCGGGATCCCTAGCGGCGCCGCAAACGACTGACATGTCAGTTTTCTGTGGCTGCTATTCATTGAATAGCGGCTGCAGAAAACCCTGTCAGTGTACACTATGGAGCGGGCGGCCTTCTTAAAGAATAAAGAGACCTAGCCATTTTTGTAAGGAGGAGAACAGAAGATTGCAGAAAGACATTAGGAGAACAATGTAACCCACCATTCTATATCCATTGTAATAATACATTATTGGGATGTTTGTGTATTATTTGCAATTACAGGGGGTCTTGAATCATCATATAGCTCTGCTATTCCCCATGACTATCACCACCACTACTCATTGTTATCTGTTAAATCAACCAAATTCCCCTTTTGCATGTTGAACATCCCTTTAGTTAGTAGGGCTGGGCGATATTGGCCGAAATCAATATCGCGGTTTATCGTACATGTAGCCGCGGTAACGATAAATTGATCATTATGACATGCCCCTTTTAAAAGCCACACCCCTTTTGAAAACCCCATTTTCTGATGGTAATACAAACGTGAATTTATTCCATATAACAATGTGCAGCAAACTTCACAAATAATACACAACGTTTTGTCATCTCCTATGCCATTTTCAAATGCCACTTGTAAATGGAGTAGGAGACGCTGAAACATCGTATATTACTTGTGAAGTTTGCTGCACATTGTTATATGGAATAAATCCCCGTTTGTATTACCATCAGAGTGCTGCACAGTATTTTTTACTCCTATCTCCTATCTATCTATCTATCTATCTATCTATCTAAATCAATCCAAGAATTTTGCGGCACATCCGTATAGTCTCGAGAAAGGTCTCGAGATGAGACTGAAACGTTGCACTTGCTTTTTGATGTACCAATAAATATCACAACTTTTTTCACTATACGGATGTGCCGCAAAATTCTTGGATTTATTTAGTTAGAGATTTAATCCAATCTCCGTTGCTAGGCACTCCAGCACTGAAACTGGGAGTGCGCTCTATTGTGGACATTATCTATCTATCTATTATCTATCTATCTATCTATCTATCTATCTATCTATCTATCTATTTATCTATCTATCTCCTATCTATCTATCTATCTATCTATCTATCTATCTATCTATCTATCTATCTAAAATCTACCCCCAGTCACTCTTTCACATGCTTTTCTGCCCCCCTTCCCCGCACATACAGTTGGGGTCAGCTCCACCGGGCACCCCTCTCTCTCCCACACAGGAATCCTCTGCCCCTGTCACTCAGTGTCGGTGTTGCACATATATCTGCGTCCTGGCTGCTTCCAGCACTGACAAAAGATAACGGGTGCCGAGGATTCCTGTGCAGTACACAGTGTGGTCTCCAGTGGAGAGAGGATGTGCCGACCTATACCTCTCCCCCTGCAGCCACTGTGTGTGTGGGAGAGGGGGGCAGGGCACACCGTGCAGCTTCCAGAGAAGCTAGAAGTGAGTGAGCTGCCCGGCAGCAGCAGCGCTGAGCACACACTGGAGGGGGAGCTGCCGCCTGGATGCAGCCTGTCACATCTCCAGCCTTCCTCTTAAGCCCCCCCGCAGCAGGATCCCATCCCTTGCCCTGAACCAGTATATGTGCGTCCTGGTTGGGATCGGGAGGTGAATCGGAGGATCAGCTTTCCAGCTCTCACCTCTCCACCTGGCACCCCTCTCTTTCCCTGCACCAGAATCCTCAGTGCTCTGCGCTCAGTGTGGTTGTAGCAGGTAGAAATGTGAGAGTGATGCTAACTAGTCCTGGACCGAGTGTCACCCCCTCCCCCTCCAGACAGCAGAATAGTTGGCCGGGCAGCATAGGAGCAGGGACGTGAGGAAGATTAACTGAGGGGAGCAGAGCATGCGGCCGCCGGGTGAGGAGGGGGGGAATACCGCAGATAGGGTATCTGTATTTTTACGGTATACCGCCCAGCCCTATAAGTTAGTTGACTTTACGAGTTTGACAACAAAATAAAGGACTATTAAAAACAGTGTTGATAGTTTGTTGATCAATTTGCGCCTTGTTTACATTCATTGCATATTAAATCCCCGACCTCAGATTTGGAAGGGCACATTCTGTATTTAGCTATTTAAATAATAATGGTTCTTTTATGTGGAAAATGAATATTGATGAATTGCACAGTAAAAGTATTCATCATAAGAAATATAACATGCATTACTGACAGGAATATTTTCTCTGTTTGTACCGGGATGCTTTTGATCCATTTATTTTATTTTATGTTGCTGCTAAATGCTAATCCTGTAATCCTCACATGGTGGCTCTGAATGTGATTTGGCATCTGACCGTGTAGAATACTGTAATATAGCAGTATGCAGCTTGGTATACTAATGTAAAAAAATTATAAAAAAATTGAAAAATTCTGTGAACATTACCCTGCCGATTACATGCTGCTGAGAAATATTGCCAGTTAAAAAAGGTGCAATGAAAGTTGCAATAGCAGTGTACAGTCTCACAATTAGTGATAAGCGAACATCGAGATCTGAAGACGAACATAAAAAATCATTATTCAGATATGTTCGAAAATAATCCTTATAACCATTCTAAAAATTGAACAAATTGTTCGTAAACGGCGAACACAAACAATTAGCGTCCTGTTTGCATGAACATACGAACATTTACGAACATGTTCGCTCATCACTACTCATAAATTTGTAATATGTGCAATGAAACAAGCCTCTCCCAGTCTAAAATGGCTGTTTATAGATAAAAATACATTAAATTTAAAGTGGACCTGTCAGTAGTAAAACAGGGATGCACTTGGCTGGATAGAGCTAACTACTATGATTCCAGACTCATCTTTGTTATGTCACCAGTCCTTTCTATTAACAAAATAAAAGTCTTTTTAGTATGCAAATTAGGTTAAGTGACCAGTGGGCTTTCCATTTTTTTCTCTTGTGTCTGTGTTTCATGATCTGTCTTATGTTGTAAAAGAGCAATGTTGTTTTAACAAACTTTGCATAGAGCAATGGCACCAATGAATATAGCACCAATGAATGCAATATATCTTACCAGACAAAAAGGCTCCCCTCTCCTGTTATCAAGCCTTCAGCTAATGTATCTTCCACTCATCAGCTCAGTTCCTTTCTATAACTATCTCAAAGATCAACTTACAAGCACGGAAACTGTATGGAGCAGGGTGAGGAGGTATAAGGGATGGCAGGGGTCCAAATGGCCTTAATGGACAGAGCACTAAATTTAAATTCATTCCTATCTGCATTCTTCTCATCAGGCTGCAGGCTTTGAAGTCTGCTCCGCTCCATGCCGCTCCTCCCCGGGTGCTGGGAGACTTCTCCCAGCTTCCCAGGACTGGATCCATCTTTTCCCAGCATCTGGGGAGGAGCGGCATGCTTTGTGAACGCTTTGTCACTGTAGAAAATAATAATGTTACACTAAGTGATAACATAGCGGGGCGTACAGGATAATAAGTATGTAGCTTAAGTGTGTTTTCAGGTGCATGCCGTGACTAGAAACAATTATTAAGACAGTTGTGTATATGCTGTGTCGGTAATATATACTTATTGCATATTACAGACCCTTTTTAATGAATTTTTATCATGCTGGGAAAACACAGAGTCTGATATCTAAAATTACAATAGCAAGGGAAAGCAGATACTGAATTTTTAATGCTGTAAAGACTAGTGACTAAGCCATAGAGTGGTTTGAAAATGGAGCTGACATAGTATTTTCATTTTTCTAGCCTTTTTTTTTTTTGAAGAGTGAACTTTGTAAGAAAATACATTTTCAGGCAAAGCCAGTAAATAGCTATCCAGATGCAGTGTAATATTCCTGCCTGATGCCATAATAGAGCAAATAATGCACTATGTATGGCCAACTATCTGAGAAGTTAGAATGTCCTGATCTGAACCTTTTCCAACCTATTGTGATTATAAAATGCAAAACATTTCTAATAAAAAAAGGAAAAATGACAACCTACTTTGCCAAAAGGCAATCAATGTATCAAATGGGGATAGAAATTGGGAGCTGTCTTAATGTGTATGACTACCTCTGTTATCCTATTGCTGATTATGAATGCATGCACTGTGCTTTTAAAGCCAGTACTCATTGTATATTTCTAGTTCCCAGTTCTTAACGATGTCCCTGCAGCCCTCATTAAACGATTATCGGGCCGTGTAATAGGCCCAGTAAACGAGCGCCAATCTAGCAGATCAGCGCTCGTTTGCATTATTGATCGGGCCCCCACCGGCCCATGGAATAGGACCCTTATATCCACATGATCCCTGTTGTTACTGGTTATCATTATTGTCTTAGAAAGATTGTTACTGAACTATCCTGAAACTGAACACAGAAGGCTACAACAGAACCGAGTTTTGTTTTTCCTCTTATTGTGATCAATAATTATAATTAGCATGATGCAAAGAATATGGAGAAATTGTGATGTACGATTGTGTCAGATCAGAAAAGAAATTGCATTTGTATATTTTCCTTCATCAAATCTGTTCTGATAACTGACCAGCCACTTGTGGTTTTGATATTGATTGCAAAACACTTGGGAGAATGGGTACCATCTGCTTCTTTGTTTCAGCTGTGAATGGACTGTTGGCGTTGGTACAGTGCCCAGAACTAGATCTGTGGCGCTGTTCATTAAGCATCGATTTGGATAGAGAAACAGTGTAAACTCTTCCTATTCGTGGTAATTATGCAGCGCTCAGTTGTAATCCAAAATCAAGCAACGTCCTACTTCATTTTTGTAATTTTGCTGTTGCATTAGAATTTTATTCCACCTAGACATTATCTGTATGAATCTATGGCCTGTATGGAACTTTTGCATGTCAGTTGCTAATAAATGATGTATATTTTCTGTGCACAGACATATTACTGCATGTATTCTAAGTGACTTGCAGCTCTGCCACACTGATGCAGAGAATATTAAGGCTATGTTAACACAATGTCTTTTTTGGGGGGCTTTTACAGCTGTTTTTTGTTATATTGCCGCCATTTTGGCTCAAACTGTGTCCGTTATTTGCATAAACCGGATGCCAAAATATGCCAGTAACCCTGTCTCTTAAGGGTTAAAGAGCTGCAACAATGGTTACTTGGGTTTACTGTTGATCGAATTGATAATTTATCCTAGGCTGATCAAAAATATGAAAGGAAGCAATCACCAGCAAAGTGGTTTTCTAGACCCACTGCTTGTGTTTTTTATAGATTTAACATCAGATAATTGAAATGTATTGTTAGGTGCGGTGATGTGTTTTATTGATTTTCTTGGTTTCCTATTTCCTTGTTCATGTGGAGTGTTTTTTCCCCCCAGATACTATAGAAAACAAAAACTGTTGGTAATTTATTGCAACCAACTTGCTATATGATCTATTGTATTTTATAGATCTGCGCGTCTTGGAAATCATCAATGTTAAATGTAAAATAAAGATATGTGGCACATTTATAGGGAGCATAAATCTAGAAATGAATGAAACAAACAAACAAATAAAAACAACAGAAATCTAATGTGTTTGTTAGATTTATAGGTCTGCAAGACTTCCTGCCTGCAGGCTCTAAAAACAATCTTGTAGACGTCTGTCAGAAAAAAATAAGTGCACTTAACCCTTTGTATTATACTAGTGCACTTAGAGTAAGTCCAGGCATGGCTGATAATTGCACCGTGGATTTTGCCATGAAGCTGTGACAAGATCTGCATGGATGACATGGACTCGTTCACAGATTTAGCTGCAAAGTGAAAATCTGCATAAAATGCATTTGCATTGCACTGTAAATTGCTACAGATTTGCAGTGTGAACATCACTAGCGATGTACATGCAGCCCCTTAAGCCCCTATTACACTGAGCGATGAGAGGGAGTAAGTGAGTGCCAACGTGTTAAAAGACAACGATCAGCCGATATCATGCATGTCGGCGGATCGTTGTCTTCTATTACACAACGCGATTATTGGCCATAACCGTCAGCATTGGCCGAATACGGCCGATAATAGGCCCTTTGCTGTAATCAGCCGTCAGCTGACTATCTCTTATTACACAGAGAGATGTGTGGCCAGCTGCAGGTTTATTTTTTCACACGTTAAAAGACAGTGATCAGCTGACAATTAAGCATTTGCTCGCTCATCGGCTGATCGTTGGCCTATTACACGGTCCGATATCTGTCAGATTTGGCAGATAATCTCCCAGGTATTAGGGCTGTAACTGTGTTAATTGGATTAGATAAAGTAAAGTCATGGGGGGGGCATTTATCAAGTTAATAATGCGTGTTTTTCGGCGGAAAATGGCCAGATGCGAATAAATTTATTCGCAAATGGACGCGTTTTGCGAATAAAATATTTGCATCTGGTCATAGATATCAGTGCTCAATAGAATACAGAGCTGGAATCAGAGTCATTCTAACGCAGAGTCCCAGGCCGGTAAGGGATCCCCCCTCCGCAATCGCATTGCTCGCGTGCGGGGGTGGAGGGAGATCCAGCCACTAGACACCTAGTGATCGCTATGTAGGACTTTTAACTGCAGCTGTCATGACGTTTAAGATACGTCATGGGTCGTTAAGGAATTAACTTTGTTTTTATAGCCATGACATATTATTAATAGCAAGCTTCAGCGTGATAGTCTTTTACTTTATTGCTACCACAATGTGGCTCCATCTTTACTTGCTTAGTAATATATCCTGAGGGTTTACTGTTCTACATGTGTGGGATTATATTGACCCTTTTTGTAATTACTTGTTAGCAATTTAACATCTAGGTATTAAGGATATTAGAAGATAAAACCTAACATTGCTTCTGGTTATTCAGAAAAAAAGTTGCTTGTGATCTCTGTTTCATACTGAAAACATTTATTTTTCAGCCAAATACAAAAGTCAAGAGTATATAATTTAGCTGTTAATGGAAATGTAAGACCTCTATAGAACAATTTAATTTCCTTGTTTGATTATTGTTATAGAATAATATTAAATACCCTGTTATTATGAACGGTGCCTTTCTTCTTGATTCAGTGCCTGGGGAATAAGGTTATATAAAGCATGATTGTGTATCCCTAGTTTCACACCTGCTGAATGTTTGAATATTTAAGATCATGTCCTGCTTTGTTGCTTACAGTTGTTTTATGTTGAACACCATCATTCAGTGTCTTTTTATTAATGTGTCTATATTAAACATAAAAAAAAAATCAAAAACTGAAATTATATAGATGACACATGAGTGAAAGAAAAGAAGGTAGCCTTGGTTCACAATAACACAAGTTCTAATCATCCTCATCTTCATCCCATTCCCATCCACAACATATTCCAACTGGTAATAGGATCCATTAATCACTTTTAACAAATGGGCCTGACTGCTTCTGGAAATTGCATATATAGGAAGACGTTCTACTATTACATATCATAATGTGCAAGTATTGGGAGTCATCAGAGCTTTCTAAAGTGGCTGATGGATACTTCTATGAGTATATTGCTCTGCAGTGGGTATGAAGCTTGTGAGTATATGTGAGTTTGCACATTTATACTTGTATGGATAAGTGTTTGGAGTGAACACTACAAGAGCACCTTACAGCACTATTATTTATGGCCTGTATAGATATTTGTTCTCTTTATTGCTCTGTTACTTTTTACATTAGCATTTAGGGCCCTATTACACAAGCCAAAGTACTGTGTTACCAAGAGCTGATCGCCAGGATCCCTTTATTGATGTTCCTTTCTGACCCTTCCCTCTTTGGGTTAATGTCTATAGCCCACAAATCCAGTCTCATAGTTTATGTCATGACTTTGCTGAACACCTTTTCATAAGCTCTCAGATATTTGTTTCTACCCAGCCCTACTCATTGAATGGACCTGGAGCTACTTTACTCACAAAGCTAAAGTATGCTTCAATAGTGTGTCATACATTATGTCCAATAGTGTGTCATACACTATGTCTGGCATTCTCTACTCCTCCATGACAACATCAGAGCTGGTGGATGTTGGAGGCCCTGTGCTTCTCTACCTTCTGTTTGAGGATGCCCCTCAAATGCTTAATAGGGCTTAGTTCTGGAGACATGCTTTGTCAGTACTGCACCTTTACCCTTAGTTTTTCTAGCAAGGCAGTGGGGGTCACGGAGGTGTGTTTGGCGTGGTTAACATGTTGGGATATGCACTCATGCAGCTCTAAACCATGACACTGCCACCACCATGCTTGACTATTAGGCAAGTCTCACTTGTCTTGTTCCAGTATTACATGTCCTTATTCTGCCTGTCTATAGCAAATAGTTTATGGCTTTATAATGGCATGTTTATGGCATGCATTATCTTTTGAGGAGGCTTCCTTCTGGAATGACAGCCTTGATGTAGTTTGCTAACCCCCTCTCCCACCCCTTTAACCCCTGCAGCAATGCCAGCAGCACTTATACAACTTTTGGATATGATGCTGAGCACATGCTCTCCTACTCTTTGAAACCATGGCAAGGCCTGTTCTGAGTGAAATCAGTCTTGTTAAAGGGGTTGTCCGGCAATAAAAAATTATTCACAGAATGTATGTTATGTCTGTGAATGGCCCCCTTCCCCGTGTTTCCCCCCACCCACGCTAGACCCGGAAGTGTGGTGCATTATACTCACCGCATGTCGTGTCGTCCACGGTCTCCGATCGTCAGCAGTGACGTCTTCTTCGTGAGTCCGGCGGATCTTCCCGAGTGCCGGCCGCCCTCTGCAGCGTCATCCGAAGCTCAGCCGCGATTGGCTGAGCATAACTGTGCTCAGCCAATCGCGGCTGAGCGGCTGATGACGCGGCCACGTCATCAGCTGCTCAGCCGCGATTGGCTGAGCACAGTTATGCTCAGCCAATCGCGGCTGAGCTTCGGATGACGCTGCAGAGGGCGGCCGGCACTCGGGAAGATCCGCTGGCCTCCCGAAGAAGACGTCACTGCTGAGGATCGGAGACCGTGGTCGGCACGTGACAGGTAATGTATAGCGCACCACACTTCCGGGTACACTGGTGGGGGTGGTGGGACACGAGGAAGGGGGCCATTCACAGACATAACATACATTACAAAGTTGTATAACTTTGTAATGTGTGTTATTCTGTGAATAATTTTTTATCGCCGGACAACCCCTTTAAATGGCTGTATGGTCTTGGCCACCATGCTGCATCATAGTTTCATGATGTTTGTTATCTTATAGCCTAGGCCATCTGTGTGTAGAGCAACAATTTCTTTTTTTTCAGGTGCTCAGAAAGTTCTTTGCCATGTTGAACTTCCAGTGACCAGTATTAGAGAGTAGTGATGAGCGAATACTGTTCGATCGAATAGTGAGATATTCGAATATTCGAAATTCGTACGAATAACCCGCGCATATTCGATAAATATTCAATAAGCGTTCAAATCCCCCAGCTTCCGGTTTTACCCTCCAAATGGTCAAATAGATGTTTTTCACTAATCGAATACTTGTTCCCATAGACTTTAATGGGATCGAATATTCGATCAAATATTCAAATATTCGCAGAATATTCGTACGAATATCGAATAATCGAATATCTCACTATTCGCTCATTACTATTAGAGAGTGTGATACCACACTGCTCTCCATCCACACCCGAGGCACCAGGGAGGGAAAATGGCTTATTGGGCTCTATTTGGCCATTTTCACTTATGAGTGTACTCACTTTTGTTGCCATGGGTTTATACATTTATGGCTATCTGTTTAGTTGTTTTAAGGGCTCACCTACATTTACACTGTTATAGACGCTAACTACTTTACATTGTATCAAAGTGTCACATCTTCAGTGTTGTCCAATGAAAATATATAATACAATATTTACAAAAATGTGAGGGGTGTATGCACTTTTGTGAGATACCGTACCATCCCACTCCCTACAGTCGCTCAGCAACACAATACAGCAGGGCTGTAACATAGTGTAGTCCACCAGCCCATAACACCAAAAGGCTAATTGGTGCACAAAGGTAATGGGTGTACAAAAGATAATTGCATGTACAACATCATGGCAATAACAAATGTTTATTAAAGTGACACAAGTACATTTTTTTGTTAGAGTAGGGGGTTGTAAAGTAATCCCCTTTGCAAATTAACTTGGAATCCTAAATGATAAAAAAGGATCTGCCATCTAGCTAGCAGTCACTTAAAATCTATCATTTGAACAAACTTCTGACATGTTACAAGTTTGTATCAGTGGAGGTCCGGGTGCTGAGGCCCCCGCTGATAACTAAAACGAAGGGGCAGATGCACTTAGCAGCAGCGCACTCTGGCCCTTTATCTTCACTGCTAATGAAGCAATGGATGAAATTATAGTGGCAACCTATGAAACGTCCGGTAGACACAATTCCCAGACGTTCCATAGGCTCCATTATACAGTAAGTCAGAAGTTTGTTTCAATGACATGTGCGCTTTAAATTGGGCTTTGATGCAATACTAGACACATAGCCCATAGAGTGCCACTGCTCCTGCATTTACCAACACACCAGCAGATGAGAGGTGCTGATAGTCTTTCCTATTATTAGGTAGTCCTTTTCTGTGTAAAAGGTTAATTATGGTAAGACAATTCAGAAGCAACATTTTATGTATTTTATGTGTTCCACCAGCTCTCCGACCAATTACACTGGTCTGCAAAGTATAATGACTCATGGCCATTGAATCATGTTATGCTATATTAACTAAAATGCTGGGCTTTCCAACCAGCAGGGAGTGATCAGTCTCTCCATGGAGCAAGGAAAAGAAACTTCATAAAAGCCTGATTCAGTGTAGTGAACAGCACAGATCAGCATGTAATGTTACTGATATATACAGAAGAGCATGTTCTTACTAAGCAATTTGGTGCTAGCTTATGATGCCTGTGACAGGTTGTACCTGGTATAGGCCACTGCCACTGTTATAAAAAAAAAAGTGGTCACAAAAATGCATAGAACACAACCTAAAAGCCACACTCTATTTTTCTGACAAAGATTTTTAGTGCGGTTATACAGTAATATAGTATGGTAATATACTATAGTGTTATTGTGGCAATTTAAGAACTGTTGACATTCTTAAAGAAAACATTATTACATTTAATTAAATTAGATAAATAAATAAATAAATAAGTAATAAGTAAAACTAGTCAACACAAGTTTCCTTAACCAGTGAAATGTCCTGAGTAGGGATGGTCCGAACCTGGTTCGGACGGGGTTCGCACGAACCCAAACCCTCCGTAATGATTACCGCTGTCTGCCCGCTCCGAGCAGCGGGCGGATCCAGCGGGAGGAACGCCTGAAAAACTGGGATACAGCCATAGCCATAGGCTGTATCCCAGTTTTCCAGGCGGTCCTCCCGCTGTATCCGCCCGCTGCACGGAGTGGGCAGACAGCGGGAATCCGATGCCGAGCGTTCGGGTTCAGCCGAACCCGAACCTCGGCGGGTTCGGACCATCCCTAGTCCTGAGCTTTCAGCAGTTATATGAAACCCTTTCCCCTCTGCTCTGACTAATGGCACAGCAGAAGAGTTTACTTGCATGTTTCCCCAAAAATAAGACATCCTCCTAAAATAAGACACCCCAGCTAACATACCAACAAGCCTAAAATAAGGCACCGCCACCCTAAACTAAGGCACCCCCTGAAAGTAAGGCACCCCCCAAAAGTAAGTCCGGCTGGACTCTTTATGTGTACAATAACATGTAGTAACTAATGCTGAGTATAGTGTGGAGTATATTGATTTTCTAGAAATAGCTCACCTGAATAAAAATATCATAGTTAATAAGTTTCTGTTCCTGCTGTGTTCTAATTTGAAATGATCAATAAATAGTACAGATTGAAGAGCTACTGATCTATATGCTATGTAATATTTTCTATTGGTGACATTGACAGAAATGAAACAAAATGATGTCTGTATTATTTTCATATCATCCTGTCAGTCCCACTTATTTCAGCTTATACCAATATATACCACTAATAGCAAGGTAGACATTGTTCTGCTTAACAAGCATAAAAGCTGAGGTCTGTGTTGTTAAAACACAGATTAAAATTGTATATGTTGCTCATATACTATTAACATAATAATAATAATAATAATAATAACAATAATAAATCCACACTCATATAGCGGTTGTATCTTACCTCCCAGAAATATCTAAGAAGCGATTATGGTACTTATTACACAAAATGCTGCAGCAGCAAAGGGAAAGCTGTTAGCAGTTTGGCAATTTGTATGTTGACAATGTGGATGGAAATGATACATTACAGAGAGAGGCTGTATTGCCACTACGGGGTCATAGCCATCTATTAATATTGACGGCCACTAATAACGATCATGATCGTTATGTGCGGCTGCCAATATAAAGAGATGACCCCTATCTTCTTCTGCTATGATCCTGGGGAGTATTGTATTTCTTGTTTGAATTTGCTTTTTAAATACCCAGTGGGGTATAACCCTAGAACACAGATTTCCACAATAAAAGGGCTAGAAGGCATAAGGGGGTTAGGCAGGATGAACTTTTGTTTATAATGGCTCCACATCAGTCCTAATGTTGTGTGTGGTATTACAAACCAGCTCTATTATCTTCAAAGGAACAGAGCTGCAATACCACTTTCAAACTGAGGGCAAGTGTGGTGCCATTTCTGGAAGAAAGCTGCTATTTCTTTTCTAACTCTAGATAACCCCTTTAAAGTAGTCATGGACTGCCAAGCATGTACCAGCAGATGGTTCATTGAACAGCACACAGTTCTAAGAAAAGCTGCTTCAGAATTGCTATACCACGGAGAATACATTTATCATTTGCTATGTGACATGTCAGGAAAAGTGACAGGTCGTCTTTAAAGTGAAGTGTGGTATTTGCCTTCTACCTTCTTGGATTTCGGGTAATGAATGGTGTCTCTGCTAACATAGAGAAAGTGGTGCTGAGTTCATCTTTATGGCATCTTGCAGTCATACCTATTTAGCCTTGTACCCTATGAATACAATAAGATGCATGATCATACTTCCTTTTACATGGTCCTTCAGTAGATACTGTGAGGTATGTTTTTCATAGATAGAGGAATAGGAGGAAGATGGTTGTGTCACAATTATTGTTTGCTAGAGCCTCATGAGAGCTAATATGGCTGCCAGGAAGCTTCTACTTGGCTGATCTAACTAAAGAAGGACTGCAGACAGTTACTCTACATAAGGATCCAAGAGCACACATTTTCTGTTTTGGCAGCTTTTACCCTTTTATACAGAAGTGGGGCAGGGAGAATAATGTCGTTTTCTGACATTAAGAACATTGGTGTTGGAAACACATTTGCTGTAAAGAAACAAATTCTTTATATTGTTACTGTAATAACCAATTGTATCTATGTTTACCTTGCTAATTTGTTGTGCAGACAGGAATCCATCTCTAGCCTGTACACAACGCATTTCATAGGTCTGCAGATGTTTTTGCAGCTCTATTTGTTCTTAATAAGCTGTAATGTAATTTAAAGTATCTGGTAACATATTGAGGTCTTAATATAATGTAATGTGTTATCGAGTGAAACACAGGAAGCTACATAGAAACAGCCAAATATTGTAATTATATACATAAACACAAGAAACTTGTGATATTTGTTACATTTGCATTCTACAGTTTTTCTTTTAACTACTTCATTGCTGTACTGTAGGTTTATTTCTAGTTTTTAGCATAATTTTTCTTATAGTTTTACATTCACAATCTAGGGAAATCCAAACAGGATGAGGATTTAGATTAACTTGAAGGTTGCTTAATAATTATTTAATGAGACAACATTGATTCAGATTTAATATTCAGGTTTTGTGGAAAACAGAAGTTCAATCCATAGGCCATTGATGTGTGAGGCGTCATGCACAGTTCTGTGTCCGTTTTTACTACCAGGAAATAGTGATCAAGAAGTGTTAACAATGTCCGAGAACCCTACTCATTTGAATATTCAGTCGTGGAATAAGCTTACCTGCAGCCTGGCTGCAGCACTGCTCTCCTTGAGCTTCTCTTCTTCTTCCTGCTTGGGGCCCTGAGGGAGAAAGCAGCCTCTTGTGGCCGCAGGCATAATGCTGCCTTCAGCATTGTGTGCTTTCCATTGTGTGCTATAGTGAATTGGGGTGCGGGCGCACACGGATGCGTCCACATCACAATACAGCACAAATAAAGTTCATCCGGACGGTACTGCAGTACCTTTGTGATGTTCTTACAGTGTGTGAACCCAGCCTCACATTGTAACATACAATTATAGGGGTGTTACTATCTCAACTAATATATTTATACTTCTAAGGCCCATTAGCAAACTTGCCTCCTTCTCCTCATATGCTGCTTCCCCCCCCCCCCTTGTTGGTTGCTCACTGTCTAGGTTACCAACCACCACTCTAAAGCCCCTATTACACAGGGTGAATCAGAGATGCAAACGAGTGCCCACCTGTCACGTCAGCGCTTGCTTGCTCCTCATTCCCTGCTGTAAGAGCCGGAGGGCCACAGGGAGCTGGGGTTCCCAGGTGATTGCTGGATCGGCCGAGCAGCCCATAGAAGATAGTGGTGCTCTGCTGCCGCTGCTCTTATTACATGGAGAAGCAGCAGCAGATCGCTGCTATCTAGATCGCTGATGTTTCAACATATTAAAAGACAACGATGAGCCGAGATTGTGCGTGTTGGCTGATCGTTGTCTTCTATTACACAAGATAATTATCATCCGTAAGGCCGATAATTACTTTGTGTAATAGGGCCTTAACTCGGCATATCAGGAGGAGGAAGCAAGTCAGGAGAAGGAGGAGGCTCCTGCACTGCTTCCAATTTTGTACCATTCCGTCTCTGCTGTGTAGTTACTTCTGTGTTGTGACATTGCAGGCCCCTCAGCCAATCACCGTCTGAGGCTGGACACCACTGCTTCAGCTGCTGACATGCACGACCCCAGAACCCTGAGGAGGCAGAACAGTACGAATGGAGCTGTACAATGCAGTCAGTGGGGCATATGGCTAAAGGGTCTGCTGCCTGGACAACCCCTTTACTGCTGAACAGTAGTTTTTGCACAAAATAAAAAATCCTGCACGATAAATCTGACTAAAAAATATCTTACTTAAACCACGCCCCTCTAATAAAATAAAAACAAAAAGAAATGCCACAGCCGGCGTAAAATGCTCAAAAAATAGTGCAAAGTGCTTTATAAATAATGGGCAAAATATTACACCCTGCACAAAAACACAAATATGCCAGAATAATGGTGCAGAAAGAATGATACATAGGCCCCATAAAATATTGTGTACAGGTTTGGACCCCAGTGTACAATAACACATGGTGGAGCTGAGAAGGGATTGGAATTTTAAAGTTAAAAAGAGAGTATTGAAACCATGGAATTCTTTGCCAGAGGAAGTGGTCATGGGGAACACAATAAGAGTTCAAAAAAGGCCTGGATACATGTATTAGTGAATATGAAGTGATTTAAATAAAATGGTAATAAAACTACCTTTTTTCTCAGTGTCTCTTGCCCCTATGGAAATATAACAGTAGATTAGATTCCTCTAACCTGCTGTAAGCCTCCCTATACTATTCTCTAGTCAGGACACAGTACTCTTTATTATGTATGTGTTTTTCTTCTTTATTAGTTAAATACGGTTTATTTTATTTTTGCACAGATGCAATCATTTATATTTTTTTTCAGAGAAACAAATAATTTATAATATACGTCTGCAAGAATACATATGATGCGGCACTCGCTTTAATTCCACTTCACTTTATTTAGCCTTACATGATACAACGATGCACATGAATAGAGTACAGTAGGCTACTCTAGTCATGTGCATTGTTGTATCATGTATGGCTCAATAAAGTGAAGTGGAATTAAAGCGAGTGCCGCATCATATGTATTCTTGCAGGCGTATGATGAACTCTTTTCTCTGTGTACTGTATGCTGAACACCACCACGGGAGGTGTCCAGGTGAGCCGAATCCATTTGACTGCAGTGAGGTGGGGAGTGCGGTGACTCCACAACATGCATTTATATTTATAATATGAAGGAAAGTGGATTTAACTAGTCAGGAAGGAATGATGTTTGCGTAACTATGGCTGTGACTATTTCCTAACCTTCCTGACTATTTATAGATTGTTTATAGGCGCTGAAAGATTGTTCAATATCTCTCAATGTCAGATGTCATCTTTAAATGAAAGCTATAGGACAAATGCATTCTTGTTTCCCTTCTAACCTTCACTTAACGTCATGCCATTCCATCTACAGGCATTGAATCAATTAAATGAATTCTTTAGATATAACTCTGGCTGCACCTAGGTCTACATATGTTCTTCCTAGGAAAAATAGATGCCGTGACTATGCATTTGTCTCCACAATCATTGATCTACTTTTTATACAGAACAGTATACGTGGCTGCCCCTATGTAGGTAACTCTTATTCCCCTTCTGTTTATACTGGTGGATTTTCCTATGTCAACGATGCATTCACATGTAACTAGTTTGCAGCGGATTTCATTATAGTCTATGACCCTTCTAAAGATTAACTGCTTAGCTCCTAACATCATGCTTAACAGTCAACCAGTGCGCTCCCGCATGCTTCTCTAGGTCCCTGCTCAGTGATGACCTTCTCAGCCAATCACTGGGGTGGCAGGACAGTGCAGCGATTGGCTGAGTGGGCTGTCAGTGTGTGGGGACCCAGAGAAGCAGGCAGGAGTGCGCCAGTGGAACGGAAACAGATAAGCATAATGTTGGGAGATAAGTAGTTAATTTGTACACATCTATAATCCACTAGAGCGCCACTTTGAAATTAGTTTTGCACGGATCTCACTGAGAGAAAATCGCAGCATGTAGTGCCATTCCCTATGGTTGTACATTCTTGAAGTGGATTTTCATGTAGCCCCTGGCCACTTAACCCACCAGCTGCTGGACTAATACATTACCTGTCTGTGCCTCACTCAGCGAATCAGTACGCTGTTCTGCTGTAGCCACTGATTGGCTGAGCGGGCCGCCAGTGACCCGGGAGCAAAAGAAGGAGACTGGAGAGCAGACAGGTAATGTATTAGCCTGGCAGCGGGTGGGTTAAGTGGGCAGGGGCAACATTCTCGCAGTGAAGAATGTAGAGCCATAAGGAACGACACTACAGAGTATCACAGCAGGTTTTGCTATGGAAATGGCAGAGTGAAATCCGATGCAATACTGTACGTGTGGAGGCACCCTAATGGAGATTTTAGGGATTTGGCACAAAAATGGCTGTACGCCCCATTCTATTCCAGGTGTGATTTTCAAATTCCACCACCTGAGGCAAACTTGACAGAGCAGGAGTAGCAGAGTTAGTACAGCTACTCTGTATTGCAGCAATGTTTGTCATACCACCTTGGTCATCCCCCCTGCCTTATCTACTACTGGTCTTCATTAGGTATTATTGCAAGTGGAATGTATATTCTGCCTTAGAATTTGTTAGAACGTGGGTTAGGACACCTAGGAGAAGAAGATTAGGGTTGATTAGGTATTAGGAACTACCTGCCAGGATGTAAAGTAATAATCCCCCTGTCTCATCATGTCATAGTCCCCCATCCTATGCCCCGATGTAGTCCTAATCCCCTTCCTGTGTCCCCCATCTCCTCATAATCCCCCCGGTTGTATCCCTAATCTCCTCATATTCCAACCTGTCCCCCATCCCCTCATAAACTCCCCGTCTCGTAATGTTGTCATAATCCTCCATCCTGTGCCCCTATGTAGTCATAATCCCTCACCTGTGTCCCTAATCTCTTCATAATTCCCTGTGTCCCCCCATAATCTCCCTGTCCCCATCTTCTCATAATCCCTCCAGTGTCCCTCAATCTTCTCATAATCCCCTTCTCCTATGTCCCCCAATCCCCCTGTGTCCCGATCTCCTCATAACACCCCCTGTGTGCCCTATGACCTCATAATCCCCCTCCTGTGTGCCCTATCACTTCATAATCCTCTCCACCTGTGTCTCCCAATCTCTTCATAATCCTCGCTCCTGTGTCCCCCATCTCCTCATATTCCCCCCTGTGTCCCCTTCACCTCATAATCCCCCCTCTATCCCCCTCACCTCATAATCTCTTCCTGTGTCCCCATCACTTTATAATCTCCTCCTATGTCCTTCATCTCCTCATTTTCCCCCCTGTGTCCCCATCTCTCCATATTCCCCCTGTATCCCCATCACCTCATATTCCCCCTATATCCCCCATAACCTCATATTCCCCCTATATCCCCATAACCTCATATTCCCCTCCTCCTGGATGGACATTTCTTTAGGAAAGTTAAAGTAAAGTAAAAAAAAAAAAAAACAGCTACTCACCTCACCAATCGTTCCCACGCTGCTGTAGAAGTGAATGGCACAGAGCAGACAGCTGATGTCCCTCTGCTCTGAGCCTGAGCAGTGCAGAGCAGGGAGTCCGGCATCAGTCCAGAGTCCCTGCTTCTGAACGTATATTCCATGAGCAGTACGCTATTAGTGTAGCACGCCCCGGAATATGCACACAGGAGCAGAGGCATCAGTCTATGTCTGATCTCTCTGCTCCTGTAGTTCAGTGAGCGGTCATGCATATAATATTTGCATGAACGCTCACTGTGCAGGGGTGGACGGTGCAGGGGGGCCACTATAGCCAATAACCTCCGGAGACCTCAGTGGGCCCCCTGCCAGGGTGGGCCCGGAGTGGCAGCCCCCCCTGCTTCCACCTAATTTTGCGACTGTTCAAATCCCTAATATCAGATCTGTGCTGGCAATTTTTGTGGCTTTATTTGTGGCATTTAAATAAATAAATGCCAAGCTAACTTTGTGTCTTAGAGAGGCCTCCCCCTGAAAATCTGTGCCTTTCTGTGTGTGCATATGACATAATATATGATTCTATGGAGATTCAGGAGAGGCCTCACTCAGCTCTGTGGCAGCCCTGTTATGGCCATGTGCTACAACCACATATATTTGTGCTCTTTGTCTGACACAATACTTCTTATATTTGGGTTTTGCCAGCAATAATAATTTGTTGCTTTATTATTTGTATCTTTATTTGTTGCTTTGA
Organism: Dendropsophus ebraccatus; assembly: GCF_027789765.1. Lineage (NCBI taxonomy): Eukaryota > Metazoa > Chordata > Amphibia > Anura > Hylidae > Dendropsophus > Dendropsophus ebraccatus. Next base: position 71,125,259 of record NC_091455.1, on the reverse strand, counting down.
ATAGCAGCTTTTATGTGACATTTCACTGTGTAATATCTGTCAGACACCATATATTTTCTGGTTGTTGTTATGTACAGAATTTTCGGTAGCTTTTCACTCTCTTTTAAAGCAGCAAAGTTTATAAAGGTCACGGCAGACAATGGTATTTTAATATGGTTAGTTTGAATTTAAAGCTAAGAGCAGATCAAGATCTGGTAACCGAACAAAAATAAAGAGAACTGAAGGCTGTAAACAGACAATACACTAAGCGGTAATGTACTTTGGATGCTTTTGAACTTATATAAAGGTCGATTCTAGTTGCTATGGCAACCAGGGAAAGGATGGCTGTTAAAAGCCCAACAATGAAACCTAAAGCTAACCACAAATATTATAATGTATCAACAAATATCAAGCAACTGACTAGAAAATATGGCTTGTAACCTAAAGACTCCCCTGGTGCCAAATAATGATTTTACTGGAATAGAAAACTTTTCATTGGGCATTGTGGAAAATCTCTCTTAATAATGACGGTAACTTAGGGAACTATTGGGTGGAGCGCTTATTGGCCAAACAAACCAATATTGTACTATTGCCAACAGTCAGATGGTGCACAAGCATTTGATTAGCGGTGGCTGCTGAACTTGGATAAAGCCCTAAGGCTATGTGGAAAACATGGATATAGTCATTGGCTGTATCCATGTTTTCCAGACAACCTTAGAGCTTTATCCAACTTCAGCCGCCACCGCTAATCAAATGCCGAACAATCGGGTTCGGATGGACTCGAGCATGCTCGAGGTTCACTCATCTCTACTTGGATGCATATTTCACATTTATAAGGGGCTGTGTGGGTGATGAGTAATGGCAGCAAAGGGCCACATGAACAATCTAGTGATCATTCCGGCATGACCAAGCTGTTTAAAAGGCTCTGTAAACAAGAATCGATCTGCAGGATCAGCACTCATTTACAGCACAGCTAGTGCCATCTAATATGGCCCCTACCATGATCTTCCATCTTCATTAACAGGCAACTTAGGAGTAATAGGCTGTTCAATTCCAAGACAGCATTTGTATGAAATTGACCACTAGACTGGGCCATATTTGCTACTAGGCACCTGAACAACTGTATATAGGGTGTCAGTGTTAAAGGGGTAGAACTTAAGTGAGTTAAAAAAAAATAGACCTGCAAAAAACCCTTGTGTTACATGTGGTTTGTGACTGATCTACAAGAAAAAACTCTTAGAAAAAGTGTACAATCGCCCTAATGTATGTTGTCTAAGTGTCTATGGCAGCACAAATAAGGCACAGGGCATAGGTATGTGATGATATTAGTTTTCCTATAGAAGTGACAGTGAGATAACTGCTAAAGCATTCATTTTTGCTTGTTGGCTCATATAAAGGCGTTGGCAGTACAACTATAGACAGTATGACAGATTTTTCTACAATGTTGCAGGGACAAGTTCTGGCACTCTATAACAATCTCAGTTATGTCTGTGTCTTATTTATTAAAATGTCACAGGAGCCATCGTAAATTTCTAAAATACTAAAGAGAATTGTGACATTGGAACAAACTCGGCTCTAGATGATGGGGAACATAAATGAAGAGTCTGGGAAAGTCTGTGTATTGTGTATTCCTAGTAGCTTGATTTTTGAAACTTTTTGCTGGAGAATTCTTGTGCATTTTGGTGCAGAGTGTTACATCTAAACGTACCCCCCCCCCCATTTCCTTATTGAAGGGATGTGGTACACGTGATGTAATATATTTTTTTTTATCAAATTGTCACAATTCTAGCACATTAGCAATAGTAAATTTGCACCTATTAAAGGGGTACTCCAGTGTGGGGCCTATTTTGGGATCTAGCCGTGGAGGAGGTAGCTGAGAGAAAAGACGTCCACTCACCTTCCCAGATCCAGCGGCGGGTCCACATCGATGCGCTCTGGTCCTCGGTTTCCAGCTGATTCCTGATGTCTGACGCGGGCTCGAGACGTGACGTCTCAAGTCCGCTCAGCCAGTCAGTGACAGAGGCGGGGTCTGAGCAGACTTGAAACGGATCCCGCCTCTGTCACTGACTGGCTGAGCGGACTGAGACGTTACGTCTCAAGCCCGCGTCAGGCACCAGGAAGCGGCCGGGAACCGGGGACAGGAGTGCCGCGATATTAGGGGAGGTGATCCTAACAGGAGATGTCCCTGATGATTGGAGAACGGCCAATGTTATACCAATCCACAAGAAGGGGAGTAGAGAAGAGCCCAGTAACTACAGGCCAGTGAGCCTGACATCTGTAGTAGTGAAAATGATGGAAACTCTTCTAAAAAAGAAGATAATGGATCAACTAAGAATCAACAATTTGATGGATCCAAACCAGCATGGCTTTACTGAGAGCCGATCATGTCAGACTAATCTCATTGATTTCTTTGATTATGCCACAAAAGTGCTGGATGAAGGTGGTGCTGTGGATATTACCTATCTGGACTTCAGCAAAGCTTTTGATACAGTTCCCCATAAAGAGCTGATAGAGAAGTTGGAGAAGATTGGACTTAATCCCTGGATAGTTTAGTGGATTTGTGGTTGGCTGAAGGATAGATATCAGAGGGTTGTTGTTAATGGTGTATATTCCGAGCAGAGACTGGTTACAAGTGGTGTGCCACAAGGGTCTGTTCTGGGTCCTATTCTTTTTAATATGTTTGTAGGTGACATAGGAGAAGGGTTGATAGGTAAAGTTTGTCTGTTTGCTGACGACACAAAAGTGTGCAGTAGGGTTGATATTCCTGGAGGTGTCAGTAATATGGAAAACGATTTAGCTTTGCTAGATAAGTGGTCCAAACAGTGGAAATTGAAATTCAACGTTTCCAAATGTAAAATAATGCACTTGGGGAGGAGGAATCCTCTACCCGAGTATCACATCGGCAGTACTGTGTTGGAAAATCCTTCAGAAGGGAAGGATTTAGGGGTAGTGATATCCGACAGCCTTAAAATGAGTCACCAGTGCAACCAGGCGGTGGGGAAAGCAAATCGTATACTGGGGTGTATAGCTAGAGGTATAACCAGTAGAAAGCGGAAGATTGTGATCCCGCTGTATTGAGCTCTGGTGAGGCCACATCTGGAATACTGTGTCCAGTTCTGGAGACCTCACCTAAAAAAGGACATTGATAAAATAGAACGGGTCCAAAGACGGGCTACAAAAATGGTGGAGGGTGTGAGGCAACTCAGCTTTTATATCTTATTTATATCAATATTTGTAGTGTAACGATTATTTTGTGGTTGTCACATGGTCGTTTAAAACATTCGCCGGGGTGATCATGACCATATGACACACCTACTTTTTTAAAAAACCTTTTTACGAACGACAGAACGATTATCGTTAACGAGCGGTCGTTGGAGCGAGTTTATGAACGATAATCGTTCCTTGGAATAGGGCCTTTAGATATTAATAAATTTGTCTGGCAGCTAGGACTGACAACTCATGTTATATGTCTCCATGACACCGGTGTCATTGCCTTAGATCAGGGGTGAGGAACCTTTTCCATGTCGAGAGCCGGTCGTGTATTAATAAAATCATTCGAGGGCCGCATACCGTGCGTGGCAGTTAGTAGCATGGGTTTGCAGCACCCGGGGCAAGGCAAAATATTATTCCCCTAGTGCCCCTGCTATTGTAGTTAACCCTCTTTGATGCCCCTTGTACCTGATGTGAATCCTTAGTTAACCTCCAGTGATACCCCCGGTAGCTGTAGTTAACCCCTTACTGATGTCCCTGGTAGTCTAGTTACCCCCCCCCCCTGTGACGCCCCTTGTAGTCTAGTTAACCCCTAGTGATGCTTCTGGTAGGCCTAGTTAACCCCCCACAGTCATGTCCCTGGTACAGTAGTTATCCCCCCCCCCCCCATTCATGTCCCTGGTAGCCTAGTTTAACCCCAGTGCCTGTCACTGGTAGCCTAGTTAACCCCCAGTGCCTGTCCCTGGTAGCCTAGTTAACCCCAGTGCCTGTCCCTGGTAGCCTAGTTAACCCCAGTGCCTGTCCCTGGTAGCCTAGTTAACCCCAGTGCCTGTCCCTGGTAGCCTAGTTAACCCCAGTGCCTGTCCCTGGTAGCCTAGTTAACACCCAGTGCCTGTCCCTGGTAGCCAAGTTAACCCCAGTGCCTGTCCCTGGTAGCCTAGTTAACCCCAGTGCCTGTCCCTGGTAACCTAGTTAACCCCAGTGCCTGTCACTGGTAGCCTAGTTAACCCCAGAACCTGTCCCTGGTAGCCTAGTTAACCCCAGTGCCTGTCACTGGTAGCCTAGTTAACCCCAGTGGCTGTACCTGGTAACCTAGTTAACCCCAGTGCCTGTCACTGGTAGCCTAGTTAACCCCAGTACCTGTCCCTGGTAGCCTAGTTAACCCCCGTGCCTGTCCCAAATAAAATAATAAACATCCCACTCACCTTCCCACGCTGCCCAGGTCCTCTTCTCTCTCCTCTAGTCTGTGCCTGTCTTCTACTGCAGGCGACGCGCGATGAAATGACGTCATCGTGCGGGGCTTGCAGGAGAAGGAAGACATGCGGCGCTCTGGTGGGGCAGGGGATGGCACTCACAGCATCCTCCTGTGTCTGGCAACCGTCACAGATGCTGTGTATGCCAGCTCCTGCCCCACCAGAGCTCTGCATGTCACAAGGGAGCCGCAGGCCGCATCGGGTGGTCTCAGGGGCCTAATGTGGCCTTTAGGCCGGAGGTTCCCCACCCCTGTCTTAGATCCTACAGTACTTACAGTAACAATTAGTTTCTATTTAGTTCAATATTGTCTAACAAGTCAATAGTTTGTTGTAGCTTTAATATGTGTCGATCAATGTACAATAATAGAATAATAATTATAGACAGACGGCTCCAGTAGTAAAATCAAGTAGCACTGGCTCTATGCACATGCACGAAATTGTAATAAATAAGAAAAATAAAGAAGAACCTAAAGAAATGAGCTACTCTATATTAATAGGATATTGGCTTAGTAGAGTAAAGCATATGGGTAAGGCAGAGCGGAATGTTTCTGGCCTTTTTGATCTTGGTACAATATAGGTAGCATTCAAAAATCTATGTATATGTATTATAATACACTTTCCAAGAATATATTACATGCGCCATTTTATATTTTCCAAGTTTAATGACTGTATATATGTTTTTGATCCATAGGAGCTGGAGTAACAAATCAGGAGATCTGAGGTCGGCATGATCGCCACTGGAGGTCTGCTGAGGATCTCTGCAAGAAAACAGGATCCTCTCAGAACAAAAAGCCAACCTCCAAAACGTAAGCGGAAAGCAAAAAAGAAGCGCAAGAATGATGTGGTGGTAGTAAAAGGCAAACTTAAACTTTGTTCCATTTCTGGATTAATTGCGCTATGTGGAATTTTAGTACTTCTTGTTGGAGTTGCCATGGCTGTTATGGGATATTGGCCAAAAAGTTATTCTGTTTATCATGGAAATCTAGGGACAAATAAAGCCAAATTTTCATCAGGGGATACAAATATAAGTAGTGCTAATAAAAACCTATCTTGGAGCCATCACAACAGTCATGGAGCTAATACCTTCAAAGTAAATGACACAAATTTGAGAAGCCGTCAGCAAAAAACATCTACTGGGTCTTCTGGCTTTCTTGCAGGTTTTTTCTCTGGATACTTACACTCGGATAATCTTAAAGTCTTTGGTCCTCTAATAATGGGCATTGGAATATTTCTATTTATTTGTGCAAATGCAGTCCTTCATGAAAACAGAGACAAGAAAACTAAGATTATCAACCTGAGGGATCTATACTCTACAGTGATTGATGTTCATGGCATGAAATGTAAGGATGGAGCTCCACTCAATGGCTTTGTAAATTATGTGCAATCACGGAGCATGGATGGGAAAGGTGGAGATCCTTTTGGGGCTGCAATGTTAGCCAAGAGCTCTTGGCACTCTGCTCTTGGTGGCACAATTTCATTCTCTCCTCCAAATCCTAGGGAAACACGGACGTCTTCTCCAAAGGACCATCGTCATGCAGCAGAGAACTTCAACATGAATGAAGCAGTATACAGTATTTACAGGGAGAGGTCTAACTCTGCTTTGCCATTTGATAGAATTTCTGGGAGGGGGAATGAGTCTCTTTCGGGATCTCCTGATTTGAGGTGGGGTAGAAACAGCACAAATTCAATTGTTGGCCATTCCCTTAGTGCATTTACATTGCCCATTGTGAAGTTAGATAACTGTCTCTTGGAGAAGAAGGAAGAATGTGGGGAAGGTAAAAGTGCCAAAGAAGTACAGAAAGGAGAAATTGAATTAAGTTTGAAAACATTTAGCCATGTAGACTTAAATTGGGAAATTCCCAAAACCCACAGAAAACTACCCTTAAGGCGCCAGAGCACAAGTTGTCTGCCAGACTTTAGGAGACCTATGTCACCTGGTCCACTGTCAGACTTAGGTAGCCAGTCTTTAAGTAGCACAGATTTAGACTGTAGCCTTTTGGTGAGAGCCTCTCCATATGGCAAAACAAAACCCGCAGTTCTTGTAGATTCTCTTACAACAGCACCGTTAATACGAAGAGATTCACAGAGCTCAGGGTCTGACCAATCAAGCAATAAGGGCTATGTTCATCTGGAGGAGGCAGGAACCTCCTTTGAGTCTATAGACACCTCAGCCAATAAAACCCAGGAGGACTGTGAAGATGCCAAGACTATAGACATAGACATTCCCCTGGAGGATACCAGCACAGAACATGTAGTACATCTTCAAAAGCAGTACACTAATAAAGAAAAACTGTTGATGCTCTCCAGGTCACTCGCTAAGTCTGAAGAAGAGGATTTAGATAACACAAGTATTTAAGGCACAAATGAATTTATAGCAAAAATCCACTCTGAGATTTATTCACACAAAGTTCCGGAATATGCTGTTTTACATGGAGCTTGCCAAATATCCAAAGATCTGCAGTGTCAACAGTTGTCATGCGTATTGATAACCGTCACAAACATCTGATTGTAACTGTATGTATGATTGAAACCAAACTGTATTAGTAAACTTTGAAATAGCCCATCTTATGAAATGAGATTTTTATTTTTTTTTACATATATATACAATAGCTGTGCACTTCATTTTTGGCTATGGTAGATCCTTATTCCTGCTGATGGCATGTCAGTACTGTAATTGCTTGGTTATGGCAATTTAGTTTGGCTTACTCAAACGCTTAGGCAGCAAGTCTGTCTACTTACTGGATTAACTGAATTATTTTATTTTTGGAGAAGCTATTTTAGAAGTTTTATCATTGTTTTGTTGAGAGAATATTCATTTAAAGACGGACGATGGACAGATTTAAATTGTGGGACTGTTAGATTTATTCAGATTTTTATTTTCAAATATTTTGAACCTCCTGTAATACAATGTTATATTGGGTGTTATGGTTACAAAGCTACTGACAGCATTAATAATTATAATAAAAAAAAAATCTTTTAAGAAATGTTTACATTTAACTATATCACATGCACCAAAATGTATTTTTGTTAATTTTTTTTTCTTTTTTTATTTTTCTTAATCTCTTGCAGTATTTTAATAATGGCATGCAAACAATTGTGCTTCAAACAAGCAGACTTGAAATGCAGAGTATATAATAAATTAGAGATCTCTTTGCTAGCTACCATAGACTTTAATTTCTTTACATAGAAATTAAATGAACTGCATGATAAAAAAATGTATTTTTGCTACATTTCATATTTACTCAATGTAGATTTGCATCACTGGCCCATTTGTCAGAATGTCAGCCTTTGGGTGTTTTCTATATTCAAGATTCTTTATAATAACAATAAAGCAAATAAAATAAAACATTTTACTACAGAAATATACAAAAGTGTTATTACAAAAAATATATATATTTGTCCTACAGCAACATATATATGTGAAATATTATGTACAATGACATTTAGACTGGAGCTAAGGTTGTCAATTGTCACCGTTTATTGAAACAGATATTCATTAGTTCTGTGACCCTGGTTTATTACGAGTAGAATGTACCATTCAACCAACCAGGTAACAAACTTATTTTTGGCTGTGTAAGATGTAGGTTCAGTTCACATTGGTGTTATGTCCTGTTCTGCCAGGTTTCCACTGTTAATGGTAAAAATAGCATTATTATTGCCGTCAAGAACACATGAAACCTAATATTCCCTATGAGATCCATCACATTGGAGTCAACAAAAAAACAAACCATTATATGTCATACCAGTGGCAGACCCACTAAGAACAACAGCCATTACAGTAATGTGAACGGAGACATAAAAGGTGAGAAAAGCCATTTTATATGTAAAATCTAATGTTTGGCATATATAAATATATCTAGGGTGCCTCAAACTTGATGTATCAGTTGTTCCTATCATAGCTATTGTATTTATATTTCATATGTGTATGTTATGTCCAGGTTATAGATAGACTGCACATGCTAAAATAAATATTTATATAGTAAACCACAGTTAAATTCTTTAAGATTCTGGGCGAGAAGTGAGAGATCTTTGTGGTGTAGGCTGCAAAATAAAAAAAATTAAAACATTGCTATGGGCATGGGCTCAGGTTAGGTTCATATCTGTGTAGGAGGCGCCATTTGACACATTGTACATTCCATTTGGTGCTAGCATACAGAGCCAGCCAGCCAGCTGTGCAGTGGAGACAGACAGAACGTAAAGGGGTTATCCAGCAATAGAAAAACAGGGCTTTTTTTTTTTCCCAGAGACAACACAACTCTTTTCTGGTTTGCAATTAATCTCTATTCATTTTAATAGAACTGGGTTGCAAAACCCCACCCAAACTTAAGACCAGAGTGTTTTTTTCTCAAAAAGAAAATTGCCATGTTTTTTTTAACACTGGATAGCTCCTTTAAAGCATACATGTCACTAGAAATAACTTTTGATATGTCATCGCTCTGATGAGAAGATGTAGCCGGAGAGAGATTGCGTCCGGCCACTTATTCTGTCATTGACTTTAATGATGTCCATTGGGTTTTCCACTTATGTTTATTATTTTACAAGATTCTAATGGGACGACAAAATTAAAACTATATAAATGCATTCTGCAATGGGAGCTCCAAACAGAATTTCGGACACAGATGGGAACAATGACTTACCGTATTTTCCGGCTTATAAGATGACTGGGGGTATAAGACAACCCACAACTTTTCCAGTTGAAATACAGAGTTTGGGATACACTCGCTATATAGGACTACCCCTCTTCCATCGCACACCAAATAAAAATTAATAAAAAAACATCAAACAGCAGCGAGATTTGAGAGGCAGAGAAGGAGGTACAGTAATACTGATAGGATACAAGAGTGGGCCAGATGGGTGAAAGTAGTGTGTTTTTCTGGGCCCAGCCCCACTGTATCTTTCTTTTCCATACCCTAGACGCCTGTATTTTACTCTGCCCTTCATAAGGTTGCTTCATGCAGTGAGGATGCGGCCATTTGTGAGCTCCCCCTGCCATATGCGGTGACCACAGATTCTCCAGTCCGGTTCTGAAGTTTTTTAGCACCTGCCCTATAAGACGACACGCAGCGTATAAGACGACCCCTTACTTTTGTGAAGATTTTCCTGGTTTAAAAAGTAGTCTTATACGCAGGAAATTACTGTACATATTATCATCTCTTTTACTTTTTAGTAAATGTTTTTTTCATATGGTATATTTAAACATTATGGGGAGAATTTGTCATCCCTGTGCCTGGCATAGATTGGCAAAAAGTTGAAAATCTTTGCTTAACCTTTTTGCCAATCATTGATGAACAGACGGGGGGTATGACAAGGTTCCGATAGGTCATGGCCCCGTTTGAGTCCCATTTTCCATGTAGGCAGGCCTAAATCTAGCCAACTCAGAGGCGGTGTTGATTAACCCCTTGCCGCAAAATGACGTTCCTGGAACGTCATGTAAAGCAGGTAGTTCCCGCAACATGACGTTCCAGGAATGCCTCCCCCCGCTGTCCCTATGTAAGATCGGGCAGCAGGAGGAGGCTGTGTCACACAGCATCCCCCTGCTGCCTCTGCCTGGAGGGGAGCCGCGCTCCCCCCGGGCAGTTAACCCCATAAACGCCGCGGTCAGTGCGACCGCAGCGTCTATGGGGAGATTTGTCATATGCCGGCAATCGGGCGGCGGGGGGAGGCTGCAGCACGTTGCCTCCCCCCACCGCCACAACTAGTATGTCCCCCGACCCCCCTCCCCTCGTCCCCCGATACCGGAGATCACCGCTATTACCGTTATAGCGGTGATCTCCGGTACCGGGAATTACCGGCGCCGCCGAGAGCTTTCATCTCCCCCCACCGTGAATCCACGGTGGGGGGAGATGAAAAATGTCCCCTCAGACCCCAGATCAGCCCCCCGATCAGACCCCAGATCACCGTACCCGGGCGGCCATCAGATCCAAGATGGTTACCACCATCCATAATGATCAAAGCCCCATGCTCTCCACCACCGGAGGTAGCGGAGGGCATGGGGCAGTGATCGGGGACCCCCCTGTGTGGTCCTGGAGCAGGCGATCGGTGGTATATACTATATACCGCCGATCGCCTGTTCCAAGTGCAAAGAAGCACTTTTTATCCCCTGTCACCATAAATCATTGGTGACAGGGGATAAAAAGTGATGTCCCCCCACCCCCCAAGTCGCCCCCCACCCCCCCTGTCACCCCTGTCCCCCAGTCACCCCCCCCCCCCTACCTCTTATACGTTACCTGATCCTGGAGCTCCTTCCTCCTCGACGTCCTGGCTGGTTATGAAGTGCGCATGCGCTTCACAACCAGCCAACTCTGAAAATTTAAAGTGACAGAGACCAATTTGGTCTCTGTCACTGAACTATGATTACTGTGATAGAAAATATCACAGTAATCATAGTAATACAGTGAAACAAATGTCTAAAAGTACAAAAAGTGACAAACACACAAAAAAATAAAACACACTTTTTTTTTATTATAGTAATAACTGCAGTTTACTCCCAGATTACCCCTAACCCCCCAGATTACCCGTAACCGCCCCAGGTTGCCTGTAACCGCCCCAGGTTGTCCGTAATCACGCCAGATTGCACGTAACCGCCCCAGATTGCAGGCAACCACTGCACGTTGCCCGTAATCACCACACGTTGACCGTAACGACCACACACTGCCTCTAACCACTGCACGTCGCCTCTAACCACCGCATGTCGCCTCTAACCACCGCACGTTGCCTCTAACCACCGCACCTTGCCTCTGACCACCGCACGTTGCCTCTGACCACCGCACGTTGCCTCTAACCACCGCACGTTGCCTCTGACGACAGCACCTTGCCTCTAACCACCGCACCTCGCCTCTAACCACCGCACGTCGCCTCTTACCACCGCACGTCGCCTCTGACCACTGCACGTTGCCCATGACCACCCCACGTTGCCTCTGACCACCGCACGTTGCCCATCACCACCCCAGGTTGCCCGTAAACCACCCTGCATTACCTGTAATCTCATTTTTTTATTGTATTTTAGTAACTGCGCTATTCTTGGCGCTCCCTTCCTTCTGAGCCCTGCTGTGTGCCCATACAGTGGTTTATGCCCACATATGGGGTACCGTTCTACTCAGGAGAATCTGCGTTACAGATTTTGGGGTGATTTTTTTTTTCTCCTATTCCTCGTGAAATTTAGAAATTTTAAACTAAACAAACATATTATTGGAAAAATTCGAGTTTTTCATTTTTAATGGCCAATTTTGAATACTTTCCTCTAATACCTGTGGGGTCAAAATGCTCACCACACCCCAAGATGACTTCTTTGAAGGGTGCACTTTCTAAAATGGCGGGACTTATGGGGTTTTTTTTTACTCCGCTTGCGCTACAGGGGCGCTGCAAACGCACCTGGCGCTCAGAAACTTCTTCAGCAAAATCTGCACTGAAAATGCTAATTGGCGCTCCCTTCCTTCTGAGCCCTGCTGTGTGCCCATACAGTGGTTTATGCTCACATATGAGGTACCGTTGTACTCAGGAGAACCTGCGTTACAGATTTTGGGGTGAATTTTCTCCTCTGTTCCTCTTGAAATTTAGAAAGTTCAAACTAAAGGAACATATTATTGGAAAAATTCGAGTTTTTCATTTTTACTGTCTACTTTTGAATACTTTCCTCTAATACCTGTGGGGTCAAAATGCTCACCACACCCCAAGATGAATTCTCTGAGGGGTCCACTTTCCAAAATGGGGGACTTATGGTGAGATTTTACTCCGCTGGCACCACAGGGGCGCTGCAAACGCACCTGGCGCTCAGAAACTTCTTCAGCAAAATCTGCACTGAAAATGCTAATTGGCGCTCCTTCCCTTCTGAGCCCGGCTGTGTGCCCATACAGTGGTTTATGCCCATATATGGGGTACCGTTCTACTCAGGAGAACCTGCGTTACAGATTGTGGGGTGAATGTTCTCTCCTGTTCCTCGTGAAATTTAGAAATTTCTAACTAAGCAAACATATTATTGGAAAAATTCGAGTTTTTCATTTTTACTCTCTACTTTTGAATACTTTCCTCTAATACCTGTGAGGTCAAAATGCTCACCACACCCCAAAATGAATTCTTTGAGGGGTGTACTTTCCAAAATGGAGTGACTTATGGGGAGATTTTACTCCGCTGGCACAAATGGGGCTCTGCAAACACACCTGGCGCTCAGAAACTTCTTCAGCAAAATCTGCACTGAAAATGCTAATTGGCGCTCCTTCCCTTCTGAGCCCGGCTGTGTGCCCATACAGAGGTTTTTGCCCACGTATGGGGTACCATTCTACTCAGGAGAACCTGCGTTACAGATTTTGGGGTACTTTTTTCTCCTGTTCCTTGTGAAATTGAGAAATTTCAAACTAAACTAACATATTATTGGAAAAATTCAGGTTTTTCATTTTAACTGTCTAATTCTGAATACTTTCCTCTAATACCTGTGGGGTCAAAATGGTCACCACACACCAAGATGCATTCTTTGAGGGGTTTACTTTCGAAAATGGGGTGACTTATGGGGGGTTTCTCTCTGCTGACACTACAGGGGCACTGCAAACACACCTGGCGCTCGGAAACTTCTTCAGCAAAATCTGCATTAAAAAAGCTAATTGGCGCTCCCTTCCTCCTGAGCCCCGCTGTGTGCCCATACAGTGGTTTACGCCCACATATGGGGTACTGTTGTACTCAAGAGAACCTGCGTTACAAATTTTGGGGTGCTTTTTTCTCATGTTCCTTTTCAAAATTAGAAACTTTAATCTATACGTATATATTATTGGAAAATTTAAATTTTCCAATTTTTTACGGCCTAATGGTGAACACTTTCCTCCAGCCCCTGTAGGGTTAAAACGCTCATTATACCCCTAGATTAATTCTTTAAGGTGTCTAGTTTCCAAAATGGGGTCACTTATGGGGGTTTCCAGTATACAAGCCTCCTGAATCCATTTAAAAAAAGAACTGGTCCCTAAAAAAAATCCATTTTGGAAATTTCATGAAAATTTGATATATTGCTGATAAATTTCTAAGCCCCGTAACACCTTAAAAAAGTAAAATATGTTTACCAAATTATGCCAGAATAAAGAAGACATATTGATAATGTGATTTAGTAACTAATTTATGTGCTATGACTTCCTTTTTTAAGAAGCAGAGAATTTCAAAGTTCATAAAATGCAAATTTTTCAAATTTTTCATGATATTTTGATGTTTTTCACAAAAAAACACAAAGTAGTGAGCAAATTTTGCCACTAACATAAAGTGCCATATGTGACGAAAAAACAATCTCAGAATCGCTAGCATACGTTAAGGCATCACTGAGCTATAAGCGCATAAAGTGAGACAGGTCAGATTTTTAAAAAATTAGCGTGGTCATTAAGGCCAAAACAGGCTTTAAAGGCAAGGGGTTAATGACACTGCCGCATGGCAGCCTTAGATTTGCTGGAATTGGAATTGAGGGGCATGCACTTTTGACTAAATTTGTGCACCTGTACATACTCCCCTATGTACTAGATAACAAAAACATAGGCATCACAAATAATTAACCCTTAGAGGACCGGGACAATTTAAATTTTTGCGTTTTTGTTTTTTCCTCCTTGTGCTTAAAAGGCCATAGCACTTGCATTTTTTCACCTAGAAACTCACATGAGCCGCTATTTTTTGCGTCACTAATTGTACTTTGCAATGACAGGCTGAATTTTTTCATAAAGTACACTACGAAACCAGAAAAAAATTCAATGTGTGGTGAAATAAAAAAAAAACGGATTTCTTTTATTTGGAGGGTATTTGTTTCGCCCTAAGGTAAAACTGACTTGTTACATATGTTCCTCAAGTCGTTATGATTACAACGATATGTAACATGTATAACTTTTAAATTATGAGATGGCTTGTAAAATATTCAAACCATTGTTAACAAGTATATGTTCCTTAAAATCGCTCTATTCCCAGGCTTATAGCGCTTTTATCCTTTGGTCTATGGGGCAGTGTGAGGTGTCATTTTTGCGCCATGATGTTTACTTTCTATCGGTACCTTGATTGCGCATATGTGACTTTTTGATTACTTTTTATTACAATTTTTCTGGATTTGATGCAACCAAAAATGCGCAATTTTGCACTTTGGGATTTTTTTACACTTCCGCCGTTTACCATGGGAGATCAGGAATGTGATTATTTAATAGTTCGGGCGATTACGCACGTGGCGATACCAAACATGTTTATTTATTTATTTATTTATTTTTTATTTATAACATGGAAAAAGGGGGGTGATTCACACTTTTATTAGGGGAGGGGGCTTTTTATTATTAATGACACTTTTTTTTTTACTTTTACACTTATACTAGAAGCGCCCATGGGGGACTGCTAGTATAAGTACACTGATCTCTTATTGCGATTTATGCTGCATAGATATACAGTATAGATCGATGAGATAGTCACTCGATTGCTTCCGGCTGCAGCCGGAAGCAACCGAATGCCGAGCCGGGATCAGCACCATTACAGCGCAGACCCCGGCTGGGTGAATACACGGGGATCGCTCCTCTGGGACAATGTCCCGGGGGGTCAATCTCCGCCACTAGACACCAGGGAACGGCTGCATCAGGTAATCGATTGCAGCTGTCATCTTTGACAGCTGCATCCGATTATTTAATTAGCGGGCACGGCGACTGGACCGTGCCCACTAATAGCCGCAGTCCCGTGCTACACGCATCTGGGACCAAGGCGGTTCAGAGTGTGGCCGCGGCCCCACTCTGAACACCTGTGGGTGGCCCTGGGGTCAGCTAAGGGTTAAATGAAAGGGGCTACAAAATTATGCCAACCCTACAATATTTCTGCCCAAAAAAGGGGACAAAAAAGTATGTGTATTATTGAAAAATACATACAATATAACCTAAAACAGAGATAAAAACTTAAAGGGAATGTACCATCAGGCCTGGGCTGAAGCACTGTATGAGGGCCGACCCACTCACAGAGGGAGGAAACCCCCGCCTCTTTATGACACGGCTCCATTAGAATCAATGGAGCTGCATCATAGAAAGGCGGGGGTTTCCTCCCACTGGGGGTTGATCGGCCCTCCTACAGTGCTTCAGCCCAGACCTGATGGTACATTCCCTTTAAAAACCACAACAAAATGTTAGAGGGCTTACAGGGAATATTTCATGACAGCATGCACACTAACCTATTGGTATGCAGGCATCCTGGAGATATATCCATGTTTGTCACAATAAAACTTTCTCAGAATCTCTTGGGTTAGTTAAAGCATCCCAGAGTTATACCCAAATAAAGTGAGAAAGCTCAAATTTTAAAAATTGGCCCTGTTCCTTCAACTTTTTTTTCTGAAATCTACAAAATTATAATACTCCCAGACCTGGTACTAGCAATACTAGATATTTCTACTCAATACTTACCATTTACTATTTGCACTATTGGGCATCATATCTTAATAGCTGCGTGGAAAGTCTCTTTTGGAAATTGTACGCTGTGTGAATTCCCAATGTCATCACAAATTGACACTTTCTTCCTTAACACCTGTAAAACTCTTTGAAAAAGTAATACAATGTATAAGGTTGCCCTTATTACAACCAACTATGATTAACTCTAAACACTGCGGTGTTTCAAAGAAATCATAGGTTTAAAGCCATCCAGAAAGACAGTTGGGCTGGGGGTCTCAGAATAGTATAAAATTTGTTGTAATAATGTAATAATGTTTTAGTTTTACACTACCTGTTATTTGGGCAACATGTAACTCCAAAATGGACCCCTTTAAAGAGGCTTTTAGTCCAAAATTACTGGCTACTGCAGTACCAAGTAGGTCAGTCTTTGAACTCAGAAAGGAGATGGCTTTCTAGCATGTAACTATGGCCTTTTCCTTACAATACTGCTGTACTAAATCATATATTTCTTTAAAATATTTTTGATTCAGGATAAGAATTGAAAGGGAAGAGGAAATAATTTTTGTAAGAATAACTGTTATTAAATATTTGGCCTTCCTCCACCATATACTTGGGGGAAACAGATATGAACTATTATTGTGAACAATACCTTATAATGTACAGTAGATTATACAGTATAAGGCCATGTTAACACAACGTAAGTTAAAGAGAACCTGTCACCCCCCCCCCCCTCCCAGTGCCGGGGCAGAGCCCGGCCGACCCCCCGGTGCAGACACATGTACTTACTGCATCCACAAAGTCCCGATCCCAGAGCCCATCCCCCCACAGAGATATCCCTTCCCGAAGACACGCGCTTGCTCATCAGAAATGGGTCCGGCGTCCATAGAGAATGACTGGACCTGTTTCTCTATGGGCGTCGGACTCGTCTCTGGGGAGTGGTCTGAAATGCTTTATGGGTAAAACAGGTAAACATCTGTAAGTAAATACATGTTATTTTAGAAAATTTCAATTTGTATGCTCACACAGGCATTAATGAATACCAGGCAGATGAAAGTAGGTGGAAAAAAAATAATGGAGTTGTATAAGGGAAAAAACTAATGTAAGAAAATAGCAAAAAACAGGAAAAAATCAACTCACCCAAAAGTCCTTGGTCTGTGTATAGCAACCCTCGGTGGAGCACTGATGAAAATGGTCCGAATCCCATCCAAGAACAATGGACCAAATGTGCAATAATCAAAGATAAATCCAGCTCCAGCCAGTGCGATAAAATCCAAATTTATTCAAAAGTAGAAAAAATACATGATTTTAAAAATACATGGACGTCCATACAAGGAAAAACCAACGCGTTTCAGAGCCTAAGCTCCTTAGTCATGGCTAACTTTCACTGACTAAATGCCAGTATTATATAAATAAATATATAAATACTGGCATTTAGTCAGTGAAAGTTAGCCATGACTAAGGAGCTTAGGCTCTGAAACGCGTCGGTTTTTCCTTGTATGGACGTCCATGTATTTTTAAAATCATGTATTTTTTCTACTTTTGAATAAATTTGGATTTTATCGCACTGGCTGGAGCTGGATTTATCTTTGCTTATTGCACATTTGGTCCATAAAACTAATGTAGTAGTTACATAATCGGTATAGTCTGAAGGATAGAAGACAATCAATATCAACAACATAACATAGTTGAACAGCATACAGACGTGTACTACATACTGCTCAAGGTACTGCACGGGTCTGTATGCTGTCCACTAGAGATGAGCTGCGAATCGTGCTGTTGATTCACTTCGTTTTGCGGATGTACATGTACGGGCCATGTAATCCCTCCTCCTCCTCTTCCTCCTCCGACACCATTCCGTCTCTCTCCAGGCTCAGGTTCACATGGTAGACTGCTCCCTTGATGATGTTTCTCAATGCAGTCTCCATGACAGGCAGGGGGATGATGTCATTTACACTGCAATCATTGTGGTGGATCAACAGTGTATCTACCTCAAACGAATACCAGAAACTGGCAGACATCATGCATCATCTGCAAATGGGTGACCTGGAATTTGAAGTTCTGCATGAATCTGCCATAATGTGTCACGAGGAAGTCAGAGACCAATTATCTCTGTTGGTACAGCCAATCCAACATGTGAAGGGACGAGTTCAACTGCGTCGGCACATCACAGATCAGGCGATGTTGTTGCAGTCCACGATTGCATTGGATCTGATGGAGCATTTTATGTGCCACATACAAGTGGCTGAAGTGGGTACAAAGTTTCCTTGCCGTCTTCAGGAGATCTTTCAGCCCTGGGAAGAAGCGGAGGAACCTATACAAAATGCGTTTCAGCATGTAAACCATGCACAGAGTGAGCCTTCCCCACAGCAGAGCTAACAGGATGTGTCACCATTTAGCCAAGTGCCAAGTGTGGCTGCATTCACACAGGTGAGGTAGGCAATGAGGTCTCCAGATGATGTCCACACTCAAATCTAGGACGAGACAGCAGTGTTACTTTCTTTTCTTGTTGCTGCTGCTGCTGCAATGCTTTCAAATAGACTATTATCCAGTGGGCAGTCATGGACATATATTACCCCTGGCTATTGCTAGAACAGTGCTAGAATAGTATATAGTACCGTGTTGTATATAGTAGTGTATATAGTTCATTAATATGATATGGTTAGTAGTAGTTAAAACATTTTTGGGATATATTGTAGATATAGATTGTCAGGACTCAGGTCACAGAGAGATGCAGGAGAGACACGGACAGTGTACCCTAAGCTCAGCCCCACCCACTGACCCTACCTACTTGCCGCAGTCTTCCCTAAAATGGTAGCGGGCAACTGGGCGGCAATTCCCTGGCCTGGATACATGAAACAAAAGACAAGACTAGACAAACAAACACAATAAGAATAGTCAGCAATCCGAGTCACAACGGTCGGGCAGCAAAAGTACAAAATCGGGTCCAAAAGCATGGTCAAATAGGCAATAAGGTCAGGGGCAGGCAGCAAGCAAGGGAGGTCAAAGATACTAAGCAGGAGTCAGGAGAAACAAAGAAACAGAATTCACAAGCAGGCAGAGACTAACTCAATAGCCGGCCAGGCACAGGCAGAAACAGAAATCTTAAATAAGAGACCAGGAACCCAGTCCAGAAGGTGATTGGAGGAAGCAGCTGTCAATCATAGAGGCAAAAGCAGGTTAACCATTACCTGACCAGAGGAAACTAGCAGAACAGAAACGAGTGGGGCAGGGAAAACAATTAGCAGAACAGAAAGCATAAGACAGAGTTCAGACTGGTACAAACAAAGGCAAATAAAACACGGTATGGCTATGTTCCCACAGTGTCAAAAATATTGAGAAAGCGGACAATTTTCATTAAAAAACGGCCGTTTTTGCCACGATTTAACTGACTACAATAGCAATGCATTGAAGTCAATGAGAAGACGGACGTCCAGTGCACAGTGTATTGAATAACGGACGTTTTTGCCGCAGACGTCAAAATAATGAACATGATCATTATTTTCGCACGTCTTTTGCAAACACTGGATGTTTTTTATTAGTAGTTTACACAGTTTTCCTTTTGTCACCATTCTTTCTCCGTCTTTACTATTAAATATAATGGACTTTTCAATTAGGCCGCATCCAAAGTTCAATTAGAAACCCCAAACTAAAATAATGTACAAACACCTGTCATTGCACTAAGGGGAGGCCAGGCCTCTAATTAATGTCCGTTATTTTAGACTTAAAATAACGGACGTCATTTTAAACAGAGCTGAAAAAAAACGTTGTGTGAACATAGCCAATAGGTTGAAAGTCATGGCCAAAAGCGCAGTCTTGGTCGTACCTTATGCACCGAGGACTGTGCCAAAGTTGCATTCATAACATAGATTGTATAGGTTGTAAGTGGGAAGGAATGAGTGTGGGGGTGGACCGGTTTTACCTTTATCTTATGGTGTGGTTCATTATGTTTTGTTAATTTTTATTATTTTGTTCGGTTAGGATATGATATGTTTGTTTTTATACATAAAATTTTAATACAAGAAATACAGAGAAATCAATTTAGCCAGTTGTCCATTTATCATCTTTGCCATATTATGGCAGTTGCTGGACTAGTGTCTTATTGTGATGGCTTCAGACTTCATCTGCTGTCTCAGCAGTGGCTGTGTTTTCCCACTGATCCAGACAGAGGAGGCAGAGGTAGATGTGAGGGACCTATTCCTTCCAGTTGAGGTTGCAGAATCCTGAATTGCAGAGATGGTCTGCACAATAGTAGCTGCAACCATTGTTGGTTACAGGCAAGAAGTGGCATGGGGGGTACCAGTTCTTCCAGGCAATGGGGTGGTGGAGTTCCAGGTGCTGATGCATAAAAGTCTTTGCCACCAAACCATGGCATCATGGTCTTTGCTGCCACCAACACACAAAAACTGCCACACTGATGGCAGTGGGCAGTTATTTTTAGCAGGTGCACTGCTAGACTGTTGTTGAGGGCTGCTGCTCCCTTGGGGCACCTGTCAAATACCTGTGCTTTCCTGTACACCAGTCTGGTGACTAGCTGACACTGTACCCCTTTTGCCTCTGAACGGACAAGCTGTGGATAGGACCTTGACTTGGTGGAACAACATCTTAGAGTTGGTTAAACATAAGCCTTCATTCCTTCATGATGACATCTGTGGATCTAGATTCCACGTGGGGACTACAACATCATTATTGTAGTCTGGAAGAAAGGTTTCCCCTCTTAAGCTCTCTTCTTCCAGTCAATCCCTGTACAATCCCATACATTTTTCATAGGCTACTCCTCCCTTGCTGTCCTCACTGCTTTGTGGCCTACAAACTCCTTGGGTCTCAATGCTGCTTTCCAATCACTTACTGTTCTGACATTCCTCCAAAAGAATACAGCGGCTGAGACTCGGGGAAGTGCTAAGCTTGCCAGATGCTCTCTTGCTAATGGTCCTCTAAAGCTTACTTGCAGCTGAGTTGAGCTGTTGCATTTTTTTTGTGTTTTTGTGTTAACAATTTCAGCCATAGCAACGCGCTCTTGTCTAGTGTGAATGGTGTTCTAGGAAAGCTGACCAAATTTGTCTTTTTTACTGTGTTCCAGATGGGGGAAGGGCCGCCTCTACTTGGTAGTGCACTCCACCTATCCCACCCAGGTGGTGCAATTATTTTTGCAGGTAGACAGATCTTGCATGCCCAGAGCATAGGCATATTGTACGCCATGGAGAGGCCATAGTACAGTGTAGGGTCCGCCCCGAGCATGAGGCTACCTTATCGTGGTGGGGTGGTTTACACTGTTTGCACATGGTAACCAAAAGCCTCATTATTTTTGTGGGAAATTTTTTTTTGCAGTTGAGAGGGCTGCTTTTAACTATATTCATGTCTGTAGTGGGTCTACAGCTTGCCATTGCGGTGAGCTGTTGCATTTTTCTGTGTTTTTGTGTTAACAATTTCAGCCGTAGCAACGCGCTCCTGTCTAGTGTGAATGGTGTTCTAGGAGAGCTGACCAAATTTGTCTTTTTTTCTGTGTTCCAGATAGGGGAGTGGCTGCCTCTACTTGGTCGTGCACTCCACCCATCCCATCCAGGTAGTGCAATTATTTTTGCAGGTATAAGACGGATCTTGCATGCCCAGAGCATAGGCGTATTGTACGCCATGGAGAGGCCATAGTACAGTGTAGGGTCTGCCCCGAGCATGAGGCTGTGCTAGCTAGTATTAAATCTACGAATATTTGTGAATTCCCACGAATATTTGCAAATCTTGCAAAATAAATTTTTGACTGATTCGCTCGTTTCTACTGTCCATCAATGATATGGTGATATTGTTTATTATGTACTGTAACTACTGCGTTTAATTGTGTTGGTGCTTACAGATGAAGTATTTATTCACATATTTTCATCTGCTTGGTATTCATTACAGTCTGTATCGGGACACACTTCAAACTCTTAAAATACTAAGGGGGGGAAAATTTAAGACTGTAAAATTTAGACTGGTGCAAACTGCCCACAGCAACAAATCACAGCTCCTCTTTTCTTTCACCAGAGCTGAAAGTTGAGCTGTGATTGGTTGCTGTGGGCAGTTTGTACCAGTCTAAATTTTACACCCTTTGATAAATCTTCCACTAAGTATTTTCTTATAAGTGTTTATTTTACCCGTTTGTTATACTGTTTCAAACCCTTTTAATTCAATGGGGAACAGAGTATGTGGCTAAATCTCTTTGGTTCTCTGTATATAGTATTTTTAATTACTATTTCTTCTTTATTACGTATTGTAAGGGTGCAATGCTTGATTTATTCCAAGGTTTTCTTCTTCTTGTATGTTTGTGATATATAGCTGTGCTTAAAGGGGAATCTATCAGCAGGTTAGAAGCATCTAACCTGCTGATATGTCCCTATTGCGCATGGGGCATGGAAGGATGAAGGTATGTTTCTTACCTTGATTCTCAGTGACGTTTTTGGGAACTTTGTAGTTTATTAGATATGTAAATTAGGCAGTTTGGTGCCCTGTGGGCAGTACTACCACCCTGGCCAGAGTGACATCACTACAGTCCCACCCCCAGTGCACCAAACCACCTAATTTACATATCTAATGGACTACAATGCTCCCGAAAACAGCGCTGAGGATGAAGGTAATATTATCTTATCTATAGGGACATATCAGCAGATTCAATGCCTCTAGATTTACTCTAAATTTGCAGAGTGCCCGCCATATTTCTTTTTTAAATAGTGATACATTTTGCTGTTTGCTGTTTGGGTATGACTTTTTCCCGTAGGATTCTATAAGATTTGCCGGTTACAATTGTTACTATTGTTAATTGCTGACTTTCTGCTGGTAAATCAATGATAACATCTGCAGCATATACAGTATGTGTGAACATACCCCTAAGGCCCTATTACATGGAGAAATCATCTACCAAATCAGGCAGATATCTCTCCATGTACTAGAGCCAGCGATCAGATATTACATATCTCCCCATGTAATAGAGCCAGCACTGCTGATGGTTAAAACCTGCTTTACACTATTGGTATGTTACAGCCTTCATATGGCAGATATGGTATGGTAGATATCCAGTGATATAAGAAGCAAAAGAGAAATGCAGGTAAAGGGATGTAGGTGTTTTAGGTGGTTTTCTTCAAAAAGATTTATTTATTTATTTATTTATTTATTTATTGGCATAGTGTAGAGACTTTAGTGTTCTCTACATTTACAGATAGTTCTTCTAGAAGGCTATCTATTTGCATGGATTACTTGGATTATATCTTTAGTTCTGCACAATATTTTGATAACCTTACTATCTGTCCAACTACAATGATAAAAAGTCATTTCCCACACAGACCATTACAGACAGCCAAATTTCCATCAACATACTGTATGTCACGTGGTTCTTGGCTCGCTGGTCTGTACAAACAGTAATTGTTGTTTACTCAAAACAAAGCTGCTAGAATATCTCTATAGCACCTTGTGTGAGATGCACACACCTGGTGCACTTACTGTATGCTAGTGTAAAGTACATGCACATACAGTATTTCATAGTAAGAGCTAGAGTCTGATTTAATAACGAAGACTTTCAGTAAAATATTCAAAATAATTTTATGATAATTTATAAAAAATAATTGCTACTAAAAAAAATAGGAGTCTATTCTTTAAAAGTGGCCTAAAATGGGGCAACAATGATGCATTGTTGGAAAGGCATTTAAGTGAACAGCAGCTAAACTTCAGTAACTAGGTACGGCTGTGTAGTGGGGCCATCGAACAGCTGATCAACGAGGGTGTTGGCACCCTGCCAATCACCGACTGATGAGCTATCATGTGGATAGTTCATCAGTAGGTTTTTCCTGGAAATATTAAACCTCTAAATAAATTTGAGCCAACCCTTTTTATTTTTGGTTAAGGCAGCAAACATTATCATATGTATATGAGCCTTCCAACTCCTCTGTCAGCAGATGTCAGGAGAAATAGGGATCAGCCCTGTTGGATTTTAACTGCCCAGTCTTTTTGTTCACAGTGAGGTAAGCCAACCAGTCTGGCAGCAGCTTTCTCCTCTTTTCCCATGCAGCACAAGGAAGAGGGTCAGAACATATAGTATGCACAGTGACTGATCTGCGTTTATGGCCAGCTATAGTGATGCAAACATTGTCAGAACCAAGGGACACATAGACCCTTCTGGTAAATAAGAGAACCCCAGTCTAAAGGCCATATTACATGGCTCAATAACTTGATATAAGCCTAACTCAGTTCAAGGACTGCGTGGACATCGTTCACAATGTCCATGCCACCCTTGCCTAATAAGTGTAAAATAATAAAGTTATACATACCCCTCTGCACTCTATGATTTCCCAAAATTAAAAAAATAACAGCAATTCTCCTCTCCCTTCCAACAAATCCAACATTTCAACCCTTTACAACAGGCTTCTTTACAGAGCTCATAACTCATCTAACACCTAACATTCCATTTTTGTAAGCTTGAAACCTGTACCGTGTTTATGTCTCTTCTACTCTTTAGACTTACTGACTCGGGTATTGTCAAGATTATTATTCTGTCATTCTTTGCAGATGTTCACTGGGTCTGAGAAGAATGTTCTGCATAAGTAAATAGACTTTCAAAAGCACAACTTTTTTGGACTATTTTTTATACACTATGAGGCTGCGTTCACACTACGTATATTTCAGTCAGTATATTTCAGTCAGTATTGCAACCAAAACCAGGAGTGGATTAAAAACATAGAAAGGATCTGGTCACACAATGGTGAAATTGAGTGGATGGCCGCCATATTACAGTAAATAACTGCCATTATTTCAATATAACAGCCGTTGTTCTAAAATAACAGCAAATATTTGCCATTAAATGGCGGCCATCCACTCAATTACATTATTATGTGAACAGATCCTTTCTGCGTTTTTAATCCACTCCTGGTTTTGGTTGCAATACTGACTGAAATATACTGACTGAAATATACATATACTGACTGAAATATACGTAGTGTGAACGCAGCCTTAGCTGGTATTAGAATGCTTTGGGCACGCTGTGTGATGTACAGAGTGAAGTGTGAGAAGGGTGAATGGTCCTAATAACCTATTGGAAACCGTGTGATTCTGTGTTGTCTGACCCTATGTGAATCTGTACCCTACTCCTTCAGACTACTATTATTAATGTGTAATAATGGAGATGCATAGGTCCTCAAGAGAAATCTTCTGTCCATAGGTAAGTATTATTACTCACAAAATAAAGTTGCAGCTCCTAGTACACCTCACACACAGCAAACTAACTAGGTTTGAGAAGCTCGGTAGTTACATTCCAGACATTCCACCACTTTTCATGGACATTCTCTTCTCCTGTTCCTTAGCGAGCGGACAATACAGTATATAGGCTGTAACTACTAGTAAGGCAGCCAGCTGCCAGTTGAGCATAACAGACAATATATAAAAAGATAAATGACACTGCTAAAGGGACACTCTCTTGGTCTCTGACTAGCATATCAGGAGCTTTTTTAACATACACTCTAGAAGAGGAAATGCAGTTTGAACTAAGGCTTCCATGAACTGGAAGGAACAGCTGTAGAGTTATAAAGCTGTGTGTTGTATTTTTATAGCGGTTGTCTAGAGATAAAACATTTTTATACATGCTCCTGATTCCTGTCTATCACAGCTATTTTCTTGTTCCTGATGACATGTCTTCCCTGAAGGAATTACCTTGATCAGCCAACCAATAACTGATGCAGGACACCTCCAGGGCCAGTGATTGGGGCACTTCCTGTGGGGACAAAACCAGGAACCGGAATCCATCATCGTGGGTGGACTAGCTGCTTCTCCTTTATTTTTATACAACCGCCATATATGAATTGTTTTTTTTTTTGTTTTTTTTTTACCCCTGGACACCTCCTAAGCCCAAATGATTTGACATGACTATTCAAATGTTAAGTTATTCTGGGTAGGTTCATTTTAATGGATAAACATTGGGAATGTTTGTACAGTAACTTTAACAAGTGAAAATTTTCAGTGTCATATCTGTATGTACTTACTGTCTTATTAACAAAGTGCAGTACACATTCCAGTTTCCTCTGATCAGCCTGATGGTCCATTCTAGCTTCCATCACATTCACAGCTGTTTATTAAGTTAGATAATATTTTTTGCTAGCCAGCCCCATTAATGTCACATTAGGCAAGACACCTAAACATTCTATAATATATTACCCTCATTCCTTTCTCAGCTACCAGGCTGTCCTGATTATACCAATGCCAGGCACAGTTTTCCAAGTATTATATAGCATTAACCCCTTTGATAATTTTAGCTTTCACGATAATTTTTCCATTTTTACCTCCCTGTATCTTAAGAGCTAGAAAGTTTTTGTTATTGTTGGTCAGTGCAGCATAGTAGGTTGTATAGGTTGTACCATTTCATATAGTTTTTCAGTGTGTATATATATATATATATATATATATATATATAACACCTTTCTTCCAGTTTTAATGACAATGTTTTAAAAGAAGAAAAACTAAATTATTTATTTGTGATCTAGCAGAAATTATAGGAATAACTAATATGTGTATTTAGATTTTTCTTTTTTACTTATGACTTCTATTTTACTTAAAAATTATATGTTCTATAGCCTAAAACTTTAAGTGAACCCCTTCCTTGCTAGGAAGGGTGCAGTGGGGGGGGGGTGTGGGGGGTGTAGTTCATACTCACCCTTTGATGGCTTTTCTTTTCACCAGCGCCTGGAAAACTGAGCTTGATGTGTGCCAGGCTTGATGTGTGGGTCCTAATATGTCCGTCCAGCCAATCAGAGGTGTTCCACCTCAGCCGCTGATTGGCTTAGCGGCTATGATCAAGAAAGAAGACCACCAGAGGGTGAGTACGACTTTCCTGCTCCCCTTTCCCCCTTGTACCCAAGACACCCTCCAGATCAGCACCAGGAACGGGACCTTCTGGATTAGCAAAGAATCTCACCGCTGATCTGGACGTTTACTTTTAGGGTGGGTTTACACATAATGTATCCGCAGCAGATTTTAAGCTGCGAGTTTGCAGGGAAATCCACTGCAGATCTCTTCATTGTCACTTCCAATAAGATTACATGCTCGCAGGGGAATTGTAAGCCCGCTGCGAGTATGTACATACATAATGGGTCCGCACTCTGGCTTGCTTCGGGGGTTCCCAGCGTTGTGAAGTACTGCGCTGTCCCGCTGCAGCCACTGATTGGCTGAGCAGGATGTCCAAATGCTGGGAACCCCCCGAAAAAGCCAACGTGGACCTGTAATGTATGTTCCAGGCCGCAGGGGGTTAAGGGACTGCCTTGTACATATTCGTAGTGGGATCAAAATTCCCCTGCGAGTATGTAATCTCATTGAAAGTGACAGTGAAGGCATCCACAGCAGCTTTCACAGCAAACTGCATAATCCGCTGCAGATACGTTAAATGTTAACCCAACCTAAGGCCATGTTCCGACAGCGTAAGACACCGGCCACCTTGTGACCTGGCCAGGTGACAGAACGGCCGGTGTCAGAGAAGATCATCCCGGCCGGTACTGCAGTACTGGCCGGATTATCTTCACTGCTGCTGAATTCGGATGTGGGCACATCCATGCACGCCCGCATTTGAATTCCTCACTGCACACAATGGAGCGTGCGGCTGGAGCCGCCCACTCCCTTGTGTGCACTGACAGGTTTTCTGCGGCCGCTATTTACTGAATAGTGGCCGCAGAAAACTGACATGTCAGTTTCTTGCGACGCCGCTGGGGATCCATGTGTATACACTCCGGCCGGGATTCCTTAGAAGGCAGCACTGCGTAAGTTCCGTAGTAATCATGCCTGTTGTTACAACGGCCGTGATTATTACAAAATTTACATAGCCTTAGGCTATGTTCACACTATGTATCTGTGCGGCTGTATTGCGGGCTGTAAATCATCGGCTGTATTTTCCGGTTCATGCGTACGCTGGAAAGTATACGATATACGGCTGCACAGTGCACACTATGTATGAGCCTACGGCCCGATCGTAAACGGACCCGTAAAAAATGAACAAGACCATTGTTTGCGGCTGGAACTGTGCAAATTCACAGCCATGGATTGACAGGCGGTCCGTACGGAGTACTTTAAAAATAGCCGGCAATAATGCCGAATGCCGATGCCTCTAAAAGTTAATATATTAAATTAATAAAACACATTTTTTTTTGTAATAAAGTCCCTTTCGTTGTTCAATAATTTAATTCTAACGAATCCATCATTGTGCAATTAAATATACTGTTAAAATAAATATATATATATAAATAAATGTATATTTATATATATATTTATTTTTTGACAGTATATTTAATTGCACAATGATGATGGATTTGTTTAAATTAAATTATTGAACAACGAAACTGATTTTATTACAACAAAAATGTGTTTTATTAATTAAATATTAATTAGTACAGGAAGCTCCATTAAGCCTTTAATTCATATTCCCGATAAATAGAGCATTCTGTACTAACCAACACTTTACTTTAATTAAAACATTAAATGTTTCTTCTAATTATGTAATCACAATAGCATTATTAGAAGAAACATTTTGAATTATATGTGCGCTCAGCTGATTGGCTGATCAGCTGAGCGCACATATAAAGAGCAGGTCCGCAGTACAGTGACTTCATTGTGCTGCGGACCAGCGAAGAGGACACATCGGGCACCAATTTTGACGCTCCGGGACAAATGGCACCCGGCTCTTCCCAGTACCCCTGGTGGCATTGGGTACTGGGGTAATAATGGGGGGTTAGTGTTAGCCATTTTATACCGGCTAACACTAGGCCCCGACTTAGTAATGGATTCCGTCTATTAGACGGCTTCCACTACTAAGTCTATAAAGTAAAGAAATAAAGACAACACACAAGTGGAAATTTTTTTTTATTCAAATAAAAACACCCCCACACCCCTCATTAACCATTTTATAAAAAAAAAAACACCAAACAACCGCTGGTCATCGATGTAGTCCACCGAATCCAACATAATCCACAGGATACCGATATCTGAAAAACAAAAAGGGAGAAACACACAAAAAACACACAAACAGGAGCACAACACCCATCATTGTGAGTGGTGTTGTGCACCTTACAGTATGCAGCATCTTTACAAATCGCTGCTTACAGTCTGGCCCCCAAGGGGTTAAGGGAGGATGTATTGCATCCCCCTTAACCCCTTGGGGGCCAGACTGATGTCAGACTGCACCCATCCCAGCAAGGAAGTGGTTAAGTGACCCCCCGTTCTTACTGGGATGGGTGCAGTGCTGGGAAGGGGGTGGGGAGATCTGTATACTCACCCCGATGTGTCCTCTTCGCTGGTCTGCAGCACAATGAAGTCACTGTGCTGCGGACTGGCTCTTTATATGTGCGCTGAGCCAATCAGCCAATCAGCTGAACGCACATATATTTCAAAATGTTTCTTCTAATAATGCTATTGTGATAACATAATTAAAAGAAACATTTGATGTTTTAATTAAAGTAAAGTGTTGATTAGTACAGAATGCTCTATTTACCGGGAATATGAATTAACGGCTTAATGGAGCTTCCTGTACTAATTAATATTTAATTAATAAAACACATTTTTGTTGTAATAAAATCAGTTTCGTTGTTCAATAATTTAATTTAAACGAATCCATCATTGTGCAATTAAATATACTTTAAAAAAATAAATATATATATAAATATACATTTATTTATATATATATTTATTTTAACAGTATATTTATTTGCTAAATGATGGATTTGTTTAAATTTAATTATTGAACAATGAAAGGGACTTTATTACAACGAAAATGTGTTTTATTAATTAAATATATTAACCATGAGAGGCATCGGCATTACTGCAGTGGATCGCAAACCCCGGTAATAGCGATTCCTGTAAACTGTTTCCCTGCTTTCCCAGATGCATCCAGAGGTGTTTGCATCATTTTCTAAAGATTTTATTTGTTATTTTTAGTTGAACCAGATTTCCAAGTAAATGACCGTATGTTTTCAGCCGCATGTCTATTTTTTCCCACGGCCGTAGTTTCAGCCGCACATTTCCAGCCGCGTAAAAAATACAGCCGCACAGATACATAGTGTGAACATAGCCTCAGGTTGCATTCACACATACAGGATCCGCAGCAGAAATGGTGCTCATGTCTAAAAATATAATTTTATCCTGGACAACGCCTTTAACATCTGTGGATATACTAAAACTATTTTCTGAAAGCAAATATTTTTGTTCAGTTTATTTAACTTTGAGGTACAAGAGCAACAGTGGGAACAATCATACTTCTATTGTGTTAGGTAAAAAATAAATTCAACAGTCTATGTGTATAGAAAAGAAGAATAGGTAAACAAACAGTGGGTCTTCTATGTCCCATAAAGTCCTCACATTCTATTTTTAAAAGGAGGCATGCAGTGTAGATAATTTATTTTCTGTATTATGATACATTGTAGATTTTATGGTTTTGGTATTGGAGAAAAAATGCAATATACCATACTTTATATACGTATTTTATTATACGTATTTTATTATATTATTATTATTATATTCACTTTTCCAACCAGTGCTTTTTTGCTACAATACTAAAACTTGATTAGAAACAAATAATCCTACAGTTCTGTTACTCCTTTCCAGTTTTCCCTGGCTGCTATCTCTAGAATAGCTGGCTATATAATAAGATAAGAAGCAGTGCACCTTGTCATAGTAGAAGCTAAATTGGCAATAAAAATTTTGGTTGAAGCTGAATACACAGTACAAAAAATATCTGAAGAAAAAAGATTTTATAACCAAAACCAGGCTGTCACCTCATATAAAAGTTTCACCTGCCTTTATACTAAGGGTCTGTCAAGGCCGGCCATACATCCTGTGAAAATACAAAATAAGACAAGACCCAGAAAAGCTCAACATGCCACACCTTTCCCCCAAGTCGAAGCACTCCTGTACTTGCTTAGCTTATTTCTTACAGAGCTGGTATGAAGGCAGGCATTTAGTCAGTGAAGTGTTCAATAGTGTCTTTGTTTTTCGTTTCACTTGTGTATATAGCCAATACAGTTGAAGAAATTCACTTACTGTATATACGGACTGCTGTGATTTTTCCTATTATTATCTCATACACTTACTCAAACCTAAATGTCCAGATTTAACTAAAGGTACGTGTCACTTTTTTTTTTTTTTTTTCAAATAAATTTGTGTCAGAAAATTGTATAGATTTGTAATTTACTTCTATTTAAAAATGTCATGTTTTCCAGTACTTAAAGAGAACCAATCACGCCGAAATTGCCCCCATTGATAAGGAAACGTGCTGGTACATCAGCCAGCACGCTTCCCAAACATCCCCCTGTCCCCTCCGTCCCCTCTTTTGTTAGCCCGTAATCTTACTTTTGTGATGTCCCGCGCCATATGCTAATCAGCCCCAAGTAGTCAAGGTGGGCTGAACTAGTCAAGGTGGGCTGTACTAGTCACGGTCCTGGGCGCTGTAATCACGCCCAGAGGGGCGTGATTCAAAGACCTTCGCTCCGCCGACGTCATCTCTGGCCCGCGCTCACGTCGTCGGCGCGCCGCGCTTTGCGGCGAATGCCGCGCCGCCGACGTGAACGCGGGCCAGAGATGACGTCGGCGGAGCGAAGGTCTTTGAATCACGCCCCTCTGGGCGTGATTACAGCGCCCAGGACCGTGACTAGTACAGCCCACCTTGACTAGTTCAGCCCACCTTGACTACTTGGGGCTGATTAGCATACGGCGCGGGACATCACAAAAGTAAGATTACGGGCTAACAAAAGAGGGGACGGAGGGGACAGGGGGATGTTTGGGAAGCGTGCTGGCTGATGTACCAGCACGCTTCCTTATCAATGGGGGCAATTTCGGCGTGATTGGTTCCCTTTAACAGCTGCTGCATGTCCTGCAGGAAGTGATGTATTCTTCCCAGTCTGACACAGAAGGAAAGGTTTTCTATGGAGATTTGCTGCTGCTGCTTTGGACAGTTCCTGTCATGAGGTGACAGCAGAGATCATGGTATCAGATTGGAAAGAATACACCACTACTTACCATTAATGACAGGCTGCAGCCATCTCGCTGTCGCCCATCTCGGTGCCGCCCTGCAGAGTGGTTAACTTATCTAATTTTTTTCCTAATTTTGTATTTTTTTTTTAACCACACTATGTAACTATGTATCATTGATCATTGTATAACACTATTTGCATTAGTTCTGCGTGTATAATTTTATGTAATTTTATTATAATGGCAAATCCTCTAGAAATCATCCTTGTGCTGATTGTAGCATGACACAAATCATTTGTCTGTGATATTTTACAGATAAGTAAATGAATATATTACTTTGCAATTGAGTTCTAGACTCCCTCAAGTTATTTACCAATGTTTACATAATGGCTCAAGGCAAGCAATAAAATGTGGGATTTATTAGGAAGCATTCCTAACATTTCATGTTAATCCAGTGTAATTTATTTCTGTTACTAAATATGCTCAATCTTTAAAACAAACGGAGACCTGCCATAGGCAATTTATGTATTTAAAAGGGATGCTTTATAGGCAGCGTAAAAACAATATATAGGTCCGCTATTATATCTAGTAATATATGCACACATTTTTTTATTTTAGAAAATATATTTAGAAAAAACAAACATTAGTGTCCCTTTATATTAAGAAGGGTTTAGGGGTGTAGATGGCAGCTCAAGAATGTTCCCTAGTAGAGATGAGTGAATACTATTAGATTGAACAGGAATTAGATCGAATAGTATGCTATTCGATGTATTCGACAGCGGTCGAATATTCGTGCTAAAACGCAGTAAAAATTCAAGGGACAGGGACAGGCACTAGAAGTAGGCAGGACTTTAAAAAAACCCTCTAACTGTGATTGGCTGGCTAAACCATGTTACCTCCTGAATAAAAGAATAGTGATTTGAGATTCGTGTCACTTGCTGGTTGGAACTAGAGGGGGACAGTCTGTAAAGCAGGGAAAGGAAGGTTTTAGGTAAAGTTAGGTAGGAAGGGACCCTCAAAAGCCCTTGTTAGGACTGAAACTATATGAAAACAGACATTTACAAGCTGTTGTGAGACAGGCAGTGTGTACTCACACTGTATAGGCAATTGAGAGACAGGCAGTGTGTATACACTGTATAAGCTGTTGTGAGACTGGCAGTGTATACACACACTGTATAGGCAGTTGTGAGACAGGCAGTGTGTCTAAACTGTATAAGCAGTTGTGAGACAGGCAGTGTATGCACACACTGTATAGGCAGTTGTGAGACAGGCAAGTGTGTATACACTGTATAAGCTGTTGTGAGACAGGCAGTGTACACACACACACACACACACACACTGTATACGCAGTTGTGAGACAGGCAGTGTGTATACACTGTATAAGCTGTTGTGAGACAGGCAGTGTACACACACACACACACTGTATACGCAGTTGTGAGACAGGCAGTGTGTCTACACTGTATAAGCTGTTGTGAGACAGGCAGTGTATACACACTCTGTATAAGCAGTTATGAGACAGGCAGTGTGTCTACACTGTATAAACTGTTGTGAGACAGGCAGTGTGTATACAGTGTATAAGCAGTTGTGAGACAGGCAGTGTGTATACGCTGTATAAGCTGTTTTGAGACAGTAAGTGTATACACACACTGTGTAAGCAGTTATGAGAAAGGCAGTGTGTCTACACTGTATAAGCTGTTGTGAGACAGGCAGTGTACACACACTGTATAAGCAGTTGTGAGACAGGCAGTGTGTCTACACTGTATAAGCAGTTGTGAGACAGGCAGTGTGTCTACACTGTATAAGCTGTTGTGAGACAGGCAGTGTATACACACACTGTATAAGCTGTTGTGAGACAGGCAGTATGTATACACAGTGTGTATACCTACTGATAGTGTAAACGGCTGTATACTGTAATTGTGGGATAATACCTTTTATCTTGCTACCACAAATTTGCGCGGTCTGCGTCCAGTGAAGGTGCTGAGCAGCCCTTTATTTATATTGTTGTAAAAACAATTTTATATCTGGTTTATTGCTGTATACAGTAATTGTGGGATAATACCTTTTATCTTGCTACCACAAATTTGTGCAGTCTGCATCCAGTGAAGGCGCTGACCAGCCCTTTATTTCTATTGTAAAAACAATTCTATATCCAGTATACGGCTGTATACATTGTTTGGGATAATATAGCTGTTATCTCGACTCTAGAGATTTGCACAGTCTGCGTCCAGGGAAGGTGTTGACCAGCCCTTTATTTCTATTGTTGTAAAAACAATTCTATATCCAGTATACGGCTGTATACAATGTGTGGGCAAGTACCACTAGACCAAAAGGTACACTTGTACTTTACGTTCATGTACCCAGGCATGCTTCCCCTGCTGTCCTATATGCATCCAGAGGTGTTGGCATCATTTCCTAAGGTTTCATTGGGCACTTGGTGACCTCCTAGTGGTTGAATCTTGATTTCCAAGTCCCAAGGATTTTTCTCCCATAGACTATAATGGAATTCGATATTCGAGTGAATACTTGAATATCGGGAGCTATTCAAATCGAATCGAATATTTCACTATTCGCTCATCTCTATTGTCTAGGGCAGGGTTCACACAATGTAAGACACTGAACTTTCTGTGACACGGCCGTGTCTTAGAACGGCCAGTGTCAGTGAAGTTCATCCAGACCGGTACCGACCGGATGAATTTAATTTCTTTAGAATTGGGATGCGGACACTTTCTGGTGTGCCCGCATTCCAATTACCTGTAGCACACAATGTAAAGTATGGCCAGAACTGCACTTTACATTGTCTACACAGTCAGTTTTTTATGACCAAAAAAGAAAACAAATACTGATTTTACGTAGCAAAAAAATGTCTTTATTAAATACACATTTAAAACAATTCACATATATATTTAAAACAAGAGAGATAAACCAAACATTAAAAAAGAACGGCGGCTATCCTGAAGGTATTTCTATTGTAACCACATCACATGTGCTGGGATCCCTTGACCTACAATTTGCATCACAAACTAGGGGGATGAATTCTGAAATCTCATACAGTAGGGTATTATGATACTTGTATTGCAAATAAAGTGCTAGTGCACTCAATTCATAAACAAACCTACAGCCAATTAGTTAATCTCTTATCCACCCTTCACCTAAATATTACCACCCCATCATATCCAGGGATCCGGCCAGTCAGATACCTTTTGCAGTGTAATATCGTATGTATCCTCCAGAACGCCACCACCCCGACGCGCGTTTCGTTGCCTTCGTCCGGGGGTCTACTGAATACTTGAATATCGGGAGCTATTCGAATCGAATCGAATATTTCACTATTCGCTCATCTCTATTGCCTAGGGCAGGGTTCACACAATGTAAGACACTGAACTTTCTGTGACACGGCCGTGTCTTAGAACGGCCAGTGTCAGTGAAGTTCATACAGACCGGTACTGACCGGATGAATTTAATTTCTTTAGAATTGGGATGCGGACACTTTCTGGTGTGCCCGCATTCCAATTACCTGTAGCACACAATGTAAAGTATGGCCAGAACTGCACTTTACATTGTAAACACAGACAGTTTTTTGCGGCCACTATTCAATGAATAGCGGTCGCACAAAACTGAGGTGTCACTTTTTTGTGCGGCCACAGGGAATCCCGGCCGGAGTGTATACAGAGTGTATACCGTAGATTCCGTAGACTTCAATGCAATGTATATGTTCAATTAATCACAGCTGGTGTTGCAATTTGCAACAACAGCTGTGATTAATTAAAAATATACGCTGTGTGAACTTAGCGTAGGGCTGCATCCAACTTCTTTAGCCACCGGTATTAAAGTGCCAAATAATCATGCTAATCTCTAGTAGCGGTTTAACTTGGACCCTTCCCAAAAAGTAGACACCACAGTACACGATAGGTGAAGGTAGCTATTTCTGAACTGGGCCAGTTAGGCTGGGATTACATGTTGTGGCCATGGATTGGTGGTACATTGTTGCATGGCTCAAAAGCTCCCACACACATGGTTTACAGTGAGTTGCCGTGGCCTTTCCAGCAAGTACGTGTAAAACACAAGAAAACTATAAGGGACATTTATGAAGCATGCAGGCGGGGCATACGCCAGGGAGAGGGCACGGATTCAGTATCCTCAGCTCGCCCATGGGTGCGGCAAGACGGGGCAGCAGGCGTAAACCATGATTCAAATCTACACCTGCTGAAAGCAGATGTAGATTTGGTACACTGGGCGCAAGTTCAGGCGCCGGCCAGCCTGATTCACTCAGAGGTGTGCGTTTCTTAGTGAATTTGGACGGTTAAAGGGGGCAGGACCTAATTTAAGTATGCCTGTCTTCATAACCCTCCCCCCAGGTGTCTAACCTGTAGTGGGTGCAAAATGACAACAATTCTCAGTAACCCTCAGGCAGTCTTGTCATGAGGTTCTCGACTATGTAGCACATTTCTACCATACTGTAGCTAAATGTGAACCTAACCTTATGCCTCTGGATTTATTGTATGTTAATCTTGAAATGGGAGTGTGACCTATTTTCCATATAGTTCTAATGTCAATATTTCAAAGACCAGTCAAGATGTGTAACTATCTTTATATGCTTTGAAAAATAATGCTATTTGATTGTACAGTAAAAGCCTTGCAGGCTTCAGTGACCTGGTTTTGTTCATATTATGATTAACTATTATACTAAACAAGTATAGTTTATGTGCAGACAGTGTAGCTCCTACTGTTTCCAGCTCACCATGGCATTGGCCATTCTAAAACAGGTTGTGAATTATTTAGGATTTTTAATCTTGGCATAGCAATCCTTTCTTTCATATGTTACCACTGTGTTGTACTTGTGTACTGTAATAGACTGTATGCATTCAGAAAAATAAAAAGTTTCAATGCATCGTTTAGAAAGGGAATCAACAAAGCAATGGTGTCATTAACAAAGATAGGTGGCTTATTTACTTTATCTAGGATAGTATGGCACCATCATATATTGTATCACTATACAGTAGGTCAGGGAAAAAACATGCAAATATTAGGTCTAGAGATGAGCGAACCTCGCGCATGCTGGAGTCCATCCGAACCCGATCATTCGGCATTTGATTAGTGGTGGCTGCTGAAGTTGGATAAAGCCCTAAGGCTATGTGGAAAACATGGATATAGTCATTGGTTGTATCCATGTTTTCCAGACAACCTTAGAGATTTATCCAACTTCAGCAGCCCCCGCTAATCAAATGCCGAACAATCGGGTTCGGATGGACTCAAGCATGCTTGAGGTTTGCTCTTCTCTAGTTAGGACCCATTAAAAATAACCAGATAATCAAAGCTGAAGCTACTTAGATGTACAGTCATATGAAAAATTTTGGGCACCCCTATTAATCTTAATCATTTTTAGTTATCAAAATGTGTGTTTTTGCAACAGCTATTTCAGTTTGATATGTCTAATAACTGATGGACACAGTAATATGATAGGATTGAAATGAGGTTTATTGTACTAACAGAAAATGTACAAGATGCATTCAAACAAAATTTGACAGGTGCAAAAGTATGGGCACCCTTATCATTTTCTTGATTTGAATACTCCTAACTACTTTTTACTTACTTACTGAAGCACTAAATTGGTTTGGTAACCTCATTGAGCTTTGAACTTCATAGCCAGGTGTATCCAATCATGAGAACAGGTATTTAAGGTGGCCACTTGCACGTTGTTCTCCTATTTGAATCTTCCCTGAAGAGTCACACCATGGGCTACTCAAAACAACTCTCAAAGGATCTAAAAAAAAGATTGTTCAACATAGTTGTTCAGGGGAAGGATACAAAAAGTTGTCTCAGAGATTTAGCCTGTCAGTTTCCACTGTGAGGAACATAGTAAGGAAATGGAAGACCACAGGGGCAGTTCTTGTTAAGCCCAGAAGTGGCAGGCCAAGAAAAATATCAGAAAGGCAGAAAAGAAGAATGGTGAGAACAGCCAAGGACAATCCACAGACCACCTCCAAAGACCTGCAGCATCATCTTGCTGCAGATGGTGTCACTGTGCATTGATCTACAATACAGCGCACTTTGCACAAGGAGAAGCTGTATGGGAGAATGATGCGAAAGAAGCCGTTTCTGCAAGCACGCCACACACAGAGTCACCTGAGGTATGCAAAAGCACATTTGGACAAGCCAGTGCCATTTTGGAAGAAGATCCTGTGGACCAATAAAACAAAGATTGAGTTGTTTGGTCATACAAAAACATGGTCAAAAAAACACAACATTCTAAGAAAAACACTTGCTACCCACTGTAAAATTTGGTGGAGGTTCCATCATGCTTTGGGGCTGTGTGGCCAACGCCGACACCGTGAAATCTTGTTAAAATTTAGGGTCGCATGGATTCCACTCAGTATCAGCAGATTCTTGAGAATAATGTTCAGTTAAGTTAAGGTTAAGTTAAGTTACGCCGGGGATAGATATTTCAGCAAGACAATGATCCAAAACACCACTCTAAATCTCCTCAGGCAGTCATGCAGAGGAACAATTACAATGCTCTAGAATGGCCATCCCAGTCCCCAGACCTGAATATGATTGAACATCTGTGGGATCATTTGAAGTGTGCTGTCCATGCTCGGCGACCATCAAACTTAACTGAACTGGAATTGTTTTGTTAAGGGGAATGGTCAAAAATACCTTTATCCTGGATCCAGGAACTCATTCAAACCTACAGGAAGCGACTAGAGGCTGTGATTTTTGCAAAAGCAGGATCTACTAAATTTTAATGTCACTTTTCTGTTGAAGTGCCCATACTTTTGCACCTGTCAAATTTAGTTTGAATGCATATTGCACATTTTCTGTTAGTACAATAAGCCTCATTTCAATCCTGAAATATTACTGTGTCCATCAGTTATTAGATATATCAAACTGAAATAGCTGTTGCAAAAAAACTAATTTTGATAACTAAAAATGATTACGATTAATAGGGGGGCCCAAACTTTTTCATATGACTGTAAGTAACTGTATAGAGTATGGGCAGAGACTTATCATTATGCGCCCCTGGCGTACAATACAGAAAAGGAGCAGGATTGCCCCTTTTCCATGGAGTATGCCAGCCGTATCCCCCTCGCCTCATTTATTAAGGTTTACACCTGGAAACAGGCATGAGCCTGGCAAAAATCTACACCTGCTTAAAAATAGTGGCACCCCTATATTTCCATGCATTTATGTTAAAGTGTACCTGTCATGACAGCCCACTGCTGAATCAGCAGAAA
Source organism: Dendropsophus ebraccatus (assembly GCF_027789765.1). NCBI lineage: Eukaryota > Metazoa > Chordata > Amphibia > Anura > Hylidae > Dendropsophus > Dendropsophus ebraccatus. The sequence goes on along the minus strand of NC_091455.1, from coordinate 71,086,271 downwards.
TTTCCTTTGTCCGGTTTTGGTCTCCATAGCTACAAACAGCCTTGACATTGTAATGCGTAACCCCCATTCAGGGGCTTAACTAGGTATTCTGGGGCCCCATAACAAAAAATTGTAAGCCCCCCCCTGCCCCCCACACAACACAAAGCACTGCGCATATATATATATATATATATATATATATATATATATATATATATTTATATTTATAAAATATATGCTCTGTGATGTGGCCAAAACATAAAATCGCTTGCGGCCAGAGGAAGAATCCTGGCTGCAGCCACAAGAGTGACTGGCAGTGCAGAAAGCCAATCGCTGATTGCTATGACAGTCCACTGTTTTTATCTATAAGGGCAGATTAGTAGAACGTATGGTTAAATACATAGGTGCAGGAGCAGACTACCTTCTGCTTGACCCCATATGTACTGCAGTGTGTAAACGACCCAATGTTCAGTAGACAAGGAGATATCTGCTTTACTGCTTGTGCACTGATAACCCCTGACCTATGCATATTTTCCTTAAGGGGTTAGCAGACACAGCTCTTATCTTCCCTGTGCATCCCCGGGCCCCCCTCCCCCATGGGTCTTATAGCAGCTGCCTACCCTGCCTCTATGATAGCTACGCCACTGCCCCTATTGGATCCAATTATGGTCACATTATGGTGCATGGTGTGTTTGTAACCATGGAGACCGAAATTTCTTGATTAACAAATGAAATTTCCAATGACCAGGCAGCGAGCGGTCATGACGGCTACACTTTAAGCCTTTTCCACAAGTTTTTAGGCCTCAGAAATCAGGATCAGTGATGCCCTGGTGTGTGTCATCAATGAGGCATCAGTATCCTGCACCTCACATAATCCAATCAATGCTCACTATGTTGAACACACCTATTTAACAAAGGGTTATAGTTTTTACTAAAATGCTGTCTCCATGTCAAGAGAGCTGATGGCTCTTATTAAATATGTCCAAATTTACTTGTATTTTATTAGGATATATTCAATCTGAGTATATGGAGATGATATTAGTAGAGAAGAATGGCCAATCAAATGTTTTTAGCTTTACTAGATGAGCAGAGAAGTTCATCATAGTCAGTATACCATAACAATTATAAATCTCTAGTATCAATCTCATCTCTAACAATCAAGTTCAAATTGGATGTATATGGATGTAATTGGATGTTATAGATGTATCTATAACACATAGAGGATCAATAATACAATGGGCATAGTAGAAAGTATAGAAAACTACATATGTTTAAGAGACCTCAAAATCTTTGGATATTAATTCTAACCTAGGTTAACCCCTTCATGACCAGGGACGTAACTGTTCGTCCTTCGTCGGGTTGGGGAGTTCAGAGCGGGTCCAAGCGGTAACCCCACTTGGAACCGCTGCGATCCCAGGTGTTATTATAATAGCCCGGGACCGCGGCTATTAGTGGGTCCGATTGCAGCACCCACTAATGAGCCGTTTAGATGCAGATTGCCCCCCTAAGATGTGATCGCGAAGGGGCGATCCACTTAACTTACCCGGCCAGGCCTCAGCGTTGGAATGATGCTGATCCCGGATCAGTATTCTGTTGATCTGGTCTGCAGCAGACCAGACCAACAGAGCACCAATCTAATGGATCGGTGCTCTATAATATATACGCACCATTGATCTCAATTGGAGATCAAGGCTGTCTATATAGAAGTCCCCCTGGGGGCTTTTAATTACTGTGTAAAAAAAATATATATATATTTTTTTTTTCATTAATAAAAAAAAGCATTTTATTTTCAATTTCACTGCACAAAAATTTTTTTTTCCAATTTTGCAGCATAATTTATGGAAAAATTGAGTCTGTCATTGCAAAGTACAATTAGTGGCGCAAAAAGTAAGGGTTCGTGTGGCTAGGTAGGTGAAAAAAAAGGAAGTGCTACGGCCTTTGAAACGCAGAAGGAAAAAATTAAAGCGCAAAAACTAAAACTTGCACGGCCCTGAAAGGGTCAATGAAATTTATACATGGAAGAAATGTCAGAGTGGGGGTGATGCCATGAGAAACAGAAGCAATAGCAGCCTCGAAATCATGAAACATTCTAAAAATAAAAGTAGTTTTTATATTGCGATAAAAAAAACTTAAAGGGGGCGGCCACTTTATAGTAAGATAGGTCAGTACAAAGTATTAGTAAGTGTACTCACTGTATATACTGACAGCAGCTCCTTGTGTACCTCATAGAGCTAAAATCAGACTCCCCTTCACCAAGCTGTGCTGCCCTGGTCACATGCTCCTCCATGTCCGCCATCTTATGGACCAAAACACCACAGAGCAGGGCAGCCCAGCCTGGAGGTGGGGAGTCTGATATTAGCTCTATCAGGTACACAGGGAGCTGCTGTCAATATATACAGTGACTACACTTACTACTACTGTACACTGAACTATTTTACTATAAAGTGGCCAACCCCTTTAAAAGCTATAGACATGTTTTCCTACACTTTTCAGTTTTTCGTCTACTGCTTGCATGTGGTACAATACACTTCGAGCTGCTCAATCCCATTTATTCACAATCCTAAAAGTCAGCTCTTTGTCAGCTCAGTCTCTTGGCCCTTCTTTCATACGCTCACATCTAAGCTTAATTTTATTTTAGATCATTTTTTAGAGCTTATATGTGCATTTGTAAGAAGGAAAAAGAGTCTGGAGACTAAGCCAGTAACAGATGGCTGCAGAAGCTGCAGAATTAAAAATTGTAAAAGATTTTTAATAACAATTGCTTAAATGTGTTATATCATATAATACACGCTTATGCAATGGTGTACTTACAGGAGTGAACAAGCATTAAAGGGGTAAAATAAGGAAATCTCACTGGCTAATTATCGGAGGTACTCTAGCAGTCTTTCAGCATTTTGTCTAAGGGTCTTACAACCTTACTTAGCCTCCCCCTATGATGCCTGCTCAGCTATTACCTGATTTCCTTTGGTCTTCTTTCTCCACCAAACCATGAATGACCCCTATGCTGATAGCAATCCTAAAACTTCTCTTCTTCCTAGAAAAAGCCATGTCAGCTTTTGTTATGCACTTATCCAACTTTGACACAACTTGCTACTTACTCTTTTACAAGCACCCCCAGAGTATGGCACTCTTATCGGCTGGAATTTATACTCAAAGCACCTGTTATCTCTACTGTCCAGACCTTATGAATATCTCCAGACTTTTAAAGCCCAGGGCAAACCCAAGATCCTGTTGACACGAGAAAGCGAGCTTGAGACCTCCTTCTCTATCAAGGACACCTGCTGCATTAAGTTTTATTCCCATTGCTTTTCTATGGAGCACATCTGGACTGGGATAATACTTTGAAACTCTTTACTGCTGTGGTCTAACACTGTATAAGCCTTGCTAGAGGTGCCATACTGGTATGCTCTCACATATATGACTCCATCATGTATTTTATTATGGGGCCCTAAAACCTCTTTCCCACCCTCTAGAATAACCTTCTCACTCACTGTCTGATGGCAGCTTAACTTGTCATCCGACTGCCCTAGCACTGCCCTAATGTAATGGACATACATACATGTCTTGAAGAATTAGTTCGCTGGAATAAGGCTGGGTTCACACTACGTTTTTGCATTCCTTTTTTTGCAAAAAAAACGGCTGAAAAATGGATGGAAAAAACGGATGCAACTGTGTGCATCCGTTTTGATCCGTTTTTCCCTTGACTTCCATTATAAAAAAAAAAAAAAAACTGATCAAAACAGATCAGTTTTTTTTTGACGGACACAAAAATGAGGTCGATGAGGTTGATCCGTTTTTTTTTTAATAATGGAAGTCAATGGAAAAACTGATCAAAACAGATGCACACAGTTGCATCCGTTTTTTACATCCGTTTTTTTGTTTTGTTTTGTTTTTTGCAAAAAAAAGGATTGCAAAAATGTAGTGTGAACCCAGCTTAATGCTACTTGCGCCATGTACTTACCTATGAATCTACTTGGTGTACCCCCCCCCCCCTTGTCATAAATGTGCCCTCAGTGAGCTCATCACTTTCCCTGTGTATTTCTACTTTAACCGACCAGCTGCAATTCCATTACCTCAATGTACAGTCACCTTGTCACCACCCCTTTCAGTTCTTCCTTTTCAGTTACGTTGTGTTGGAACATGTCAGTGCACTTTTATTGTGTCATGTGTATATGTAAAAGCTTCTTTGTACTATCTCACGGGCTCTGTACCCTTGCCTGCAGTGCTCCACGGTTCTCTCAGTATTCTGTTGTATTGGTTATTTGAATGATTTATAATAAACATTTGAAGAAAAAAAGTAATGAAGATATAATCAATATTAACAATAATAACCACCTAAAACCCTGTGATAAGTCTGCTTTAAATTAGAATAATTATTTTTTAACTTATGACTTTGATAAATAAATAATTCCAGTGCAGAGTCTATATGAAGTGAAATTTATTTGTAGTGATCTGTTTTGTAAACTAAAATAATAGCTCTGTAGAAAGCTTTTTTTTTTCTTTGAGAAGAACCAGTGAGGAGCAGTTGGTTATTGCTGTAAGAATTGTAAATGTTAGAAACTCTCAGCTGCCTGCAATCAGCGTCGGACTGGGCCACCGGGGAGCCGGGGGATTCCCCGGTGGGCCCCACCCCCTCCTCCCTCTTGCAGGGCCCTTCCCCTAAGCCAGAGAGGGGCCTCCCGTTTGGAAGCTGCCTAGTATCGGGAGCTCAAGGGGCCCCCTGCTGGCTCCCACACTGCTGGGGTGAGTTCAGCACGGCATCAGGGCCCGTCCTTTGTATAATGATTGGCCCTCCCCTCCCCTCCCCTCCCCCCTGCTCACCTGGCTCCTTACATTAGCTCCGGGCCTCAGCGCTGACCTCTTCCTGCCTGTCAGGAGAGCGGCAGCAGCAGCAGCAGCAGCAGGGCCTCCTCCATCCCCCCTCCCCTCTGCAATCACATGACTCTCCTGTTGCTGTGTGTGCAGTCGGTGCACAGGAGATGGGGAGAGGCTGCAGGCTGCCCGGCCTGGCTGGGAGAAGAGAAGATGGAGACAAGAAGACTGAAGCCTCCTGCCCTGCTGAACATGTAAGTGTGTGAGTATATACTTGTCTATCTGTCATCAGTGTGTGTCATGTGTTTATGCATGTGAGTAATATATATGTGTGTTTTCTATGATGTATATAGTGTATATTATGTAATGTAGTTCTATAGATGGTTTATATGTGTAATCTGCATGCTTTTGTATCTGTGTATCCATGTTGGTGAGTCTGTGTGTGTTAGTATGATTAGATGTATATATGTAAGGTGTGTTGTGTCTGCATGTTTGTGTATGTCTGCAGTAATTCTATATGAGTATATATGTATACTGTATGTATGGCTGCAGTATGTCTGTGTATATATGTATACAGTGTGTATGTCTGCAGTATGTCTATTTGTGTATATATGTATACTGTATGTATGTCTGCAGTATGTCTATTTGTGTATTTATGTATACAGTGTGTATGTCTGCAGTATGTCTATTTGTGTATTTATGTATACAGTGTGTATGTCTGCAGTATGTCTATTTGTGTATTTATGTATACAGTGTGTATGTCTGCAGTATGTCTATTTGTGTATTTATGTATACAGTGTGTATGTCTGCAGTATGTCTATTTGTGTATATATGTATACAGTGTGTATGTCTGCAGTGTGTATGTCTGCAGTATGTCTATTTGTGTATATATGTATACTGTATGTATGTGATGAGAAGTTCACACTTTGGAGGTCCAGTTGTGCCGGAGATCCGTGAGGCTTAGGCTCTGATCAGCTGAGGATTCTCACATCACAGATGATAGGTGTTGTAGTACATATAACAGTAATGCTTTAATCAATGGATGACGGGTTTCATCAGATGAGATCATCAGATCTATTGAGGATTCCCTTAGAAATGCCTCATCCATTGATTTAAATCTTACTCCTACATCTACTACAACTCCTATCATCTGTGAGAATCTGGACTCAGCTGATCAGCGCCCAAGCCTCACGGATCTCCTGCACAACTGGGACCTCCAGAGTGCAAACTTCTTCTCAACTATTGTACCGACTCAAAAATAAAGATATAAGCAGCAGACACAAGTGGGATAATGCCCCCCTCACCAGACTGCACCCCCTCTGGAGCAGCAGCAGCAGTATCAGTGATAGGTAGGATTATGCCCCCTCACCAGACTGCACCCCCTCCGGAGCAGCAGTATCAGTGATAGGTAGGATTATGCCCCCTAACCAGACTGCACCCCCTCCGGAGCAGTAGTATCAGTGATAGGTAGGATTATGCCCCCTAACCAGACTGCACCCCCTCCGGAGCAGTAGTATCAGTGATAGGTAGGATAATACCCCCCCTCACCAGACTGCACCCCCTCCGGAGCAGTAGTATCAGTGATAGGTAGGATTATGCCCCCTAACCAGACTGCACCCCCTCCGGAGCAGTAGTATCAGTGATAGGTAGGATTATGCCCCCTAACCAGACTGCACCCCCTCCGGAGCAGTAGTATCAGTGATAGGTAGGATTATGCCCCCCCTCACCAGACTGCACCCCCTCCGGAGCAGCATCAGTATCAGTGATAGGTAGGATTATGCCCCCTCATCTGACTGCACCCCCTCCGGAGCAGCAGCAGAGGCAGCACTAAAGTAGTAAAAATTCTTCGTTTTAGCTCTGAGAAAGGCAAAACATTGCACAAGAGGGGGTTAATAAAGTCACAAGATTTTTTACTACTTTGGTGCTATCTTCGCTGCTGAATTATTGTCCAAGTCTCCTGGTTCCGTTGAAAGGGCTGCAAGTGGCATCAAGGTGTACAAACCACCGCTAAAGTGACTGGCGGTGTTGGGCTTGTAGCATGACCGCCCAAGGTGAGCAGCAAGTTTAGCCACTTGCACACATTTGTTCTGCAGTAATACGCTATGTGCGCCGCATGGTGTTCTCTCTCTTCTACTAGTAGATGTATAAAATGGCAGATTACATCTTAAAGCCATGTTCACACAACATATGTTTTGCATAAATCTTAGCTGTTGTTGCAATTTGCAATAACAGCCGCGATTTATGCAAAACATACGTTGTATTGGAATGAATGGAATCCCAGACGGAGCGTATACACATAGTATACGCTCCAGCCACACGAAAAACTGACATGTCATTTTTCTGCGGCCGTACAGACATGGCAGTTCACACAATGGAGTGTGCGGCTCCGGCCACACGCTCCGTTGTGTGCAGTGGTGAATTCGGATGCGGGTGCACACTGGTGCACCTGCATCCGAATTCAGCAGAAATGAAGATCATCCGGCCAGTACTGCAGTACTATCCGGGATGATCTCCAGTAACACCGGCTGCTCTGTGACCCGGCTGCGTCACAAAACAGCCGCTGTTATATGTGGTGTGAACCCAGCCTAAATCTAGGTTCACACACAGTATTTTTGCTCAGTATTTTGCAACCAAAACCAGGAGTAGATTGAAAACACAGAAAGGCTATGTTCTCACACTGTAGAAATTTAGTGGATGGCCGCCATTTAATGGCAAATAATTGGCGTTATTTTAAATTTCAACAGCGTGTGAACAGAGCCTTTCTGTGTTTCAGATCCACTCCCGGTTTTGGTTACAAAAAAAATGACCAAAATACCGTGTGAACCCAGCTGTGTGACACCATGCTTACCGCTTTCTTTCCACTGGTGCACTCCTGCTGCTTCTACTGGTCCTGACTCGCTGACAACCCGCTCAGCCAATCACTGCAATGACCTGCTGCAGCCATTGATTGTGAATATTTGCAGTCTTTAAAGTGTTAACTGTTATTTGAATGAACTTTTGACATATGAGAGGTTTAGCTTGGTCGGGGTCTCTCTGATAGTAACAGCCAGGTGAAGCATCACTCCCAGACCTTGTGCGCAGTCCGGCTGATTACAGGTCACTGTCTCCACTATATTATATAAAGTTTGTTTCCTGTAATCAGCCGGACCCCTAAGAAATACATGTTATTAAATGGCCCAGATTGCAGCCGGGCTGCATAGACTTGGGCAGCGTGCATTTATGGAGGCATACACGGATGTGTGCAAGAGCCTGGACTGTCATTATAAAAACTTTTGACATCATACAGACATGTAAAATGTTTCGATCAGTCGGGGTGTCAGTGCTGAGACCTCATCTGGGGGCTAGATCATCACTCCATCAGTCATGTTACACATGACGGGCCCATAGACTATAATGGAACCCATCTCCTATAATGAGTGCTCAGCCCCTCATTTGCATTATGATGGACTGAGTGACATTCTGGCCATTGTTGGGTGTCTCACCCCTAAGACAGATTAAACTTTTAATCACGTCTGTCTGACATTTTGTATTGACCTTAAAGGGGTACTCCGGTGAAAAATATTTTTTTAAACTAACTGGTGTGAGGAAGTTATACGAATTTGTTTATTACTTCTAATTAAAAATCTCCAGTCTTCCCGTACTTATCAGCTGCTGTATGTCCTTCAGGAAGTGGTGTATTCTCGCCACTCTGACACAGTGCTTTCTGCTGCCACCTCTGTCCATGTCAGGAACTGTCCAGAGCAGGAGAGGTTTTCTATGGGGATTTGCTGCTGCTCTGGACAGTTCCTGACACGGACAGAGGTGGCAGCAGAGAGCACTGTGTCAGATTAATAAGAATACACCACTTCCTGCAGGACATACAGTAGCTGATAAGTACTGAAAGACTGAAGATTTTTAATTAGAAGTAATTTACTAATCTGTAACTTCTGACATCAGATTTTAATTTTTTTTTTTTTATCAGAGTACCCCTTTAACGCTTTAATGACCACTGATGTGCCTTTCATGATGGTCCTTTAAAGTCTTATTCTAGCCCAACAGCTTGTGGTGAGGCTAGAATAAACAGTCATGGGTCTCCTCTGCTGGAGATTGTAATAGAGGAGCAGACTAGATGGTCATTTTTTCCTTCATCTTCTGAGGCTGTGTTCACACATGACATTTTTATGTGTTTTTACTGCAATATTGTTGGAATTTCATTAAAGTTTCTACATAAATGGTGCAGTTTTACCACAATTGCATAAATCAGTAACAATTGTATAAGTGACTGGCAGTGCACTAGCATTTGCTGCTCACATACACAGCTCTATGCAAAGTCGCTGTACTAACGTGAAAGGTTTGGCGCTGATTATGTCTTTTTATGTTGGGTGGGCCCCAAGAATCAATTTCCCTGGTGGGCCAAGGTACCCCAGTCCGACACTGCCTGCAATGCAGTAACTAAATAGGCAATGCAGGAAGATTTTCCCATGACTGCACTAGAGAAAGCCCTGAGAGATCGTCTTGCTGTGCCAAACTGGCCCTGTCTAGAAATGTAGAGTTTTTTTAACTTAAAAAAAAATACAGTAAAATCTTTATTTAATTGAAAGTTATTTAACATGGTTCAAATGCTAAGAACATCATGTGATTAACCAATGACTTCTCCAGCCAAGAAAATAGAAATTAAGGTTCATGCAGTATTTATCAATTTTGCCTTAGTAACAGGTAAGAGTCCTAAGTAATGACACATGGACAGGCTTGCACTAGTATTTTATTACTAAAATAGATAGTAAATTAGTCACTAATTTAATACATTTAAGGTACCTTCACACGTACCGGATTCGCAGCAGATTTGACATTGCGAGTTTGCAGGGAAATCCGCTGCGAATCCATACAGTGTGAAGGTCTATGAGGTTACGTATCTGCAGTGGAATTTTCATTCCACTGCAGATATGTAACCCGGCCCCTTTAACCCCCCCGCCGCCTGCAGCCCCCGGCCCGGAGCATACATTACCTGCCTGCCTGTAAGGCTCCTGACTCCCCTCAGTCCCCATCAGTCAAACAGTGCTGCTGAGCAGGTAATGTATGCTCCGGGCTGGGGGGGCTGCGGGGGATTAAAGGGTTTCGGTTACATTTCCACAGTGGAATGAAAATTCTGCTGTGGATATATAACCCCACAGACCTTCATACTACATGGATTTGCAGCGGATTTCGCTGCAAACTTGCAGCGTCAAATCCGCTGCGAATCCGGTACAAGTGAAACTACCCTTAAGAAAGGTTTCATATGAATTAAAGGGAATCTGTCAGCACCCATGCCCTACCTAAGGTGCTGACAGTGTGCTATAGCTGGCAGTCCCCAAGTGAGCATAGTACCTTTTGGTAATTTGTCTGTGCAGTGGATTATGCACAATCCTACTGTAATGAAATATCAAAGAGGAGTGGTTTGTGCCACACTCTGGTCGCCTCACCACTCCTTCCTCCTCCTTCTTCTTTGTGGATAATCAATGCTGCCTGGCCTCCTGCTCGCTCAGCTGTCCGCCAGTGTTTCTCATTGCAGATCAGTCCTCTGTAGACAGTTTATGTCTGAAAGAAACTGTCAGCTATAGCTGAATCTCTGAACCCATATGTGTTTGAGCTGTTGTCTAGGGGTAACTCACCTGTCTTTTGTTTAAATCTCCTGATGGAAATGAAATATAGGTCTTTATTTTTTTCTTATTATTGTATCATTTTTAAGGTTATGTTCACACTCATTATTTTGATAAATATTTAGCAATGAAAACCAGGAGTGGATTGAAAATACACAAAGGCTATGTTCACACACTGTTGACAGGTGGGTTGACTTATACTGAGTACTGAATAATGAGTGTGAACATAGCCTTAAAAATGATACAATAATAAGAAAAAAAATAAACCAAACCAAATTGAACCAAAGACAGGTGAGTTACCCCTAGACCACAACCCCAACACATTTGGGTTTAGAGATTCAACTATATCTGAATGTTTCTTTCAGACATAAACTGCCTACAGAGGACTGAGCTGCAATCAGAGACACTTGCTGACAGCTGAGTGAGCAGAATGCTGGGCAGCATTCATTATTCATGAAGAAGAGAAGGAAGGAGGGTTGAGATGTACCAGAGTGTAAATCCAAAACACTTGTATCTGTAAAACAGTCACAGTCCCATACCGAGAGCTCCACTCAGCTCTTCCATAAAGCCTTCTACAAATCAGGTAACAGGATATTAACACAATATACTGTCGATGTAGTATGTACTTTTGACACTTCTTATTCAAAGAACAAGTTTCCCTTTATTCACCAATGAACATAGTACAGCCAGGGCCATGTTTGCCATTTGGGGGGTGGGGCAGAACTTCGATAAGCATATATATATATATATATATATGAAACATACTGATAGGTGAAGAGCTGCGCAATCTGTGTGCGCTATACAACTAAATAAAAAAAATAAAATCCACATGGATCAGAACTGGTGCAAAATGTATCTGCAGATTTTAGGCTGGCATGCTCATTATGTTGTGGATGTGCTACAGTCAGGCAGGCTCCCCTCCCTCTGGGTACTGAATATTGTTATAAGAATATATAGTATACAGGGGGGACCCTGCTTGGTATCAATCGCCCTGTGTGCCAGCACTCGATCAAAGCAGGAGATAAGGAACTACAGGGCTTAGACAGCCCTAAGGTTCCTGACATGAACGTTGGTGGCAGAAGAGGGGCCTGTGACTGCTGTCTTTAAACTGAAGTTGATATGTAAAGAAAAAGTATTTATTTTCATGAAGCTATGTTACAAAGTAATTATTAAAGCAATTTATTGACAAAAAAACTAAACTTTATTCTCCAGAGAACCTATATATCCTACAAATTCACCACACCACAATCAAGTAGAGAAACAATTTGTATTTATTGCACAAATAAAATAAAATTATTTATATAAGATCACACACATCACTGGTTACTACAACCAGAAGATTACACAGGGTACTGGTTAAAAAGCCAGGGCACAATAGTTACACACCTGTATGTAGTGTGATAATATAGAAGAGTATTAGATTACATAGTAATCTGGCTCCATTTTCAGGCTACACACAATAATATTTATACAATGATTAAGGCGCTTCATGCATATGTGACTACTTATAGCCTTTACACCGACATCACAAAAAAGAGATAAAAGACAGGGGGGGGGGGGGGAAACAAAAGATACAGAAAGACCAGAAAGCAAAAAAGTGAAGAATTTGACCCCTTCCCCCAATATGACGTCAGGAAAAGCAGCGAATTACTGCCTCATGAGGCCCTTGGACGTCATGCTTTCCCTGCCTCCCCCTCTGTCCCTAGCTGTGATCACAGCAAGAGGAGGCACATTGCCTCCTCCCACCGCTACTGCCTGGAGAGAAGCCACTTTCCCCCTGGACAGTTGGTCTATGGGGAGTCCAGAGGGAGATCCGCTCCCTCTGACCCCCCTTTCCCCTCCTTGAAGCCGTGCAACCCATAGCAACCCAAACGCTTGGCAGCAGGAACGTTTTTTTTACAGTTCAATTTTTACAGTGGAAGGATTTATGGGGGTAACTAACATACAGGCCACACAAATCCACTTCAGAACTGAACTGGTTCCTAGTAAAATCAGAATTTGAAATCTTCCTGAGGGTTCAAACCCACTTGCCGGATCTGCAGCGAGTCTCCATGCTGCGTTTTTGCAGCGAGACTTGCTGCAGATCCCAGCCCTATACTTTCATTAGCAGAGAAACTCGCAGCAGGGATGTACATCCCTGCTGCGATTTTGTCTGCAGCCCTCCCCATTAACCCCCTAGCCGCCAGACATTATACATTACCGGGTCCCCGTTCCTGCTTGCTTCGGGGCTCCCGGTGTCTTCACGGCCCGCCCGGCCAATCAGTGCGCTGCGGCAGGGCAGCGCACTGATTGGCCGGGCAGAACGCGTCGGGAGCCGCCGAAGCAAGCAAGAGCGGGGACCTGGTAATGTATATCCTGCCCGCCCCCCCTGCAGCCCCGATCGCCCCCGGCCGCATGATCGCCCCCCGCACCCCCCGGCCGCACGGGCTGCGGGGGGCAATCGTGCGGCCGGGGGCTGCGGTGGGCGATCGTACGGCCGGGGGCTGCGGTGGGCGATCGTACGGCCGGGGGCTGCGGGGGGAGATCGTGCGGCCGGGGGCTGGGGGCGATCGGGGCTGCAGGGGGGAGGGCAGGATATACATTACCAGGTCCCCGCTCCTGCTTGCTTCGGCGGCTCCCGGCACGTTCTGCCCGGCCAATCAGTGCGCTGCCCTGCCGCAGCGCACTGATTGGCCGGGCGGGCCGTGAAGACACCCGGAGCCCCGAAGCAAGCAGGAACGGGGACCCGGTAATGTATAATGTCCGGCGGCTAGGGGGTTAATGGGGAGGGCTGCAGACAAAATCGCAGCAGGGATGTACATCCCTGCTGCGAGTTTCTCTGCTAATGAAAGTATAGGGCTGGGATCTGCAGCGAGTCTCGCTGCAAAAACGCAGCAAGGAGACTCGCTGCAGATCCGGCAAGTGGATCCGGCAAAATTTCGAAGCCCTCTAACATCCAAAAAAGTAAAAGGACGTTCACCAAATGATCTCACCATAAAGTAGAAATGTTGCATATATTGCATTAATAATTAGTTAATGTAGCATGACTATCTTTTTTAGAAAAAGAGAATTGTGCCGGTGCCCATTTTGTGTCTGATTACAACAAGAGAATTCCACAATAATATTGTACAGGTGTGTAATACAGGAACTTGGCATGTGATTCGTGTAAGGGGATACAGGGGGTACAGTATAGGGATGAGCGAACTTTTGAAAAGTTCGGTTCGGTTCGATCCCCCGAACTTTCCTGAAGTAATGGGGCGGGGAACTACATACTGGCAGCCGGATGACAATCCTGCTGCCAGTATGTAATTACATTGGAATTTACAGGGGCGGTATCTGCTGCAGATCCGCCCATGTGAATTTACCCGAGCCAAAACACTGAGCTCAGTGTGCCGGCTCCGGCAAAGAAAGAAGATAGAAGAGAGAAGAAAGAAGAGAGAAGATAGAAGACCTGGGAGGGTGAGTAGAAAGCTCCCCCCCTCCCCTGCACTGCACCCCTCCCAGCAAGGAAGGGGGGTCACTTAACCCCTTTCTTGCTGGTATGGGTGCAGTCTGACAACAGTCTGGTCCCCAAGGGGTTAAGTGGGGACCCCTACTTAACCCCCTGGGGGCCATATTGTTCAGTATGGCACCCAAAGGGTTAAGGGGGATGCAATGCATCCTCCCTTAACCCCTTGGGTGCCAGACTGTAAGCAGCGATCTGTAAAGATGCTGCATACTGTAAGGTGCACAACACCGCTCACAATGATGGGTGTTGTGCTCCTGTTTGTGTGTTTTTTGTGTGTTTCTCCCTTTTTGTTTTTCAGATATCGGTATCCAGTGGATTACATCAGATTCGATGGACTACAACGATGACCAGTAGTTGTTTGGATTTTTTAAAATAAAATGGTCAATGAGGGGTGTGGGGGTGTTTTTATTTGAATAAAAAAAAAATTCACTTGTGTCTTTATTTCTTTACTTTATAGACTTAGTAATGGATTCCGTCTATTAGACGGCTTCCACTACTAAGTCAGGGCCTAGTGTTAGCCGGTATAAAATGACTAACACTAACCCCCCCATTATTACCCCAGTACCCAATGCCACCAGGGGTACTGGGAAGAGTCGGGTGCCAGTGGTCCTGGAGCGTCAAAATTGGCGCTCCTGGACTGGGGCGGCAGCAGGCTGGTAATATTTAGGCTGGGGAGGGCCTAAACCAATGGCTCTTCCCACCCTGGTGTTACCAGGCTGCTGTTGCTTGGTTTTTAACCCAGCTGGTTATGAAAATAGGGGGAACCTTACTCTTTTTAAAAAAAAAAATAATAATTAAAAAAAAAAACGCTAACACTAGGCCCTGACTTAGTAATGGATTCCGTCTATTAGACGGCTTCCACTACTAAGTCTATAAAGTAAAGAAATAAAGACAAGACACAAGTGAAATTTTTTTTTATTCAAACAAAACCACCCCCACACCCCTCATTGACCATTTTATTTAAAAAAAAAAAATCCAAACAACCGCTGGTCATCGACGTAGTCCATCGAATCCGACGTAATCCACAGGATACCAATATCTAAAAAACAAACAGGGAGAAACACAAAAAACACAAACAGGAGCACAACACCCATCATTGTGAGCGGTTAAGTGACCCTTCTTCCTTGCTGGGATGGGTGCAGTGCTCGGGAGGGGGTGGGGAGAGCTGTATACTCATCAGATCAGAGCTGTATACTCATCTGATCATCATACTGATCAGCTCAGCGCACATATGATTCAAAATGTTTCTTCTAATAAAGCTATTGTGATAGCATAATTAGAAGGAACATTTGATGTTTTAATTAAAGTAAAGTATTTATTATGACAGAAAGCTCTATTATCGGGAATATGAATTAACGGCTTTAATAGAGCTTCCTGTAATAATTAATGTTTAATTAATAAAACACATTTTCGTTGTAATAAAATTAGTTTTGTTGTTCAATTATTTAATTTAAACCAATCTATACTTAAATATACTGTAAAAAATAAATATATATATATATATATATAAATATACATTTATATATATATATACATATATATATATATATATATATATATATATATATACAGTATATTTATTTTAACAGTATATTTAATTACACAATGATGGATTCATTTTAATTAAATTATTGAACAACGAAAGTGACTTTATTACAACGAAAATGTGTTTTATTAATTAAATATATTAACCATTAGAGGCATCGGCATTATTGCAAAGGATCGCTAACCCCGTAATGCCGATTCCTGTAATTCTGTTTCTCTGCTTTCCCAGATGCATTCCAGAGGTGTTTGCATCACTTTCTAAAGATGTCTTGGATGTCTTTGTTTTTTTTTTGTTATTGTTATTTTAACCAGATTCGTTATGAACTTTCTTAAAGTTCGGTTCGGTGAAGTTCGTAACGAATCTGGTTCGTTACAGTTCGGTTCGCTCATCCCTAGTACAGTATATAAGTAGCCCCAATTGTCAGTAACATCATCTCCTGATGAAGCACAGAAGTTTGAAACATGTGTCAGGCAGTGCCAGGGATACTGGTGTAGTAAGGCAACAGTGATAATGTGTTTTCCTCAAATACTTTCTTTTTTGCAAAAAAAAAAAAAATTCTGGTCTCTCTTTACCTTTTTTTTTTATTCCCGGCTTCTTTTTCTTCTTCTTTCTGTGATGTCGGTGTAAAGGCTATAGGTAGTCACAGACATGCATGAAGCGCCTTAATTACACTATATGTAATATTGTGTATAGCCATAGTACTCTGGCTCCATGTTATCACAGCACATACTGGTGTATAACTATTATAACTGTAGTGGCCTGGCTATTTTACCAGTACCCCATGTAATCCCCTGGTTGTTGTTTCTTTGTCTGTAACCAGTAACCAGTTTTGTATCTAATTTTATATAAATAACTTTATTACACTTGTGCAATAAAGATTAATTATTTCTCTACTTGACTGTGGTGTTGATCAATTTGTAGGATATATATATATATATATATATATATATATATATTGATTTTGAGTCTTAACACCCTAACAGCTATTTTTGGGTGTGTCCCCATAGAACCTTCTTAAAGGGGTTATCCAGTGCTACAAAACATGGCCACTTTCTTCCAGAGACAGCCACATTCTTGTCTCCAGCTTGGGCGGGGTTTTGCTGCTTAGTTCCATTAAAGTGAATGGAGCTTAATTGCAAACGGCACCTGAACTGGAGACAAGAGTCGTGTTGTCTCTGAAAGAAAGTGGCCATGTTTTTGTAGCACTGGATAACCACTTTAAGTCTACAGCAAACAATGTCATTGAAGGTTGTGACGCCATGTAGGAAATAGTGAATGTACATGATTTTGAAGGCAATTCACACATTTTCTCACTCTAAAATAATGGACCTACAAACCCAGAACATCCCCATTAAAATCCTTTTTTAACTAAACGCAAGAAAGGTCTTTCAAGAAAATTGATAAATCTGCCTATTTAACTGTAAATGGACCAAGAATCCTTGTATTTCTCAGCAGTACAAAATAATTATTTCTGCAGAAATCCCTCCATAAATCCTGAATCTTTCATATTACCTTTGACATACATTTACACTCATGAAAGACAAAGATATAGAGGATTATTAAATTACTATTTTAGTATGTCAAACAGCCACATGGAAAATATATGGCCATAATTGTCTCTGTTCTGAAGAAGAATGGAGGACAGACTGCATATAATGACTGATGTGAAAACTAATAATAGTAGTTCACTTATCTCTGAAGGAACGTTGTAAGGTTAGGAGCATTGGCTGAAACCCATATGGATAATTTAGTGACCTACATTTGTATTATTTTGTCAGTATAGTGCCACTTTTATCCTTTGGTGCCCATTGCCTTTCCTCAAGTGAAGGTATTGTATAAATTTATGAATTATTCTGACTATTTATACTTTGTTGCTCAAGATGTTATTATGATTCATTCAGATCAGTATTCTGTAAGGAAAATAATGAGTTACTTATATGTAACAGAACATAATAGTATTGAGAGCAGAATGGTTGCACAGGAAGTGCAGCTGCCTTTTCTGAAAAGGAAATGAATATATGAATGTAAATTAAAATACTGCATGGAAAATACATTATTGTGGTGAATTGTGCAAGCAGAGATAAGTTTGTCTAAAGACCTATAGTTCATGAAAGTGTATTAAAAGACACAGGAAGCTATATAATTTATTTTTGTTTGTTTTAAATTTCATTTCCTTTAAGTAGAATAAAAATCTTACAAAAAGACATTTTTGTAAACTTTACTGACATTTGATATGTCTTCTAAGGAAGTTTACATCTACATATGTGTTCTAAGGAAGTTTACGTTTTGATTAGGAATAATCTGGGACGTCTCTGTGTCTATAATATTGCTTGGAGGAGAAGTTGACTATTCTCCTCCCTCAGTGTCCGCTATAGGCACATACAGGCTCTGTGGAGGATGCCGAAGGAGGAGCATGGTCATGTGCTCCTCCATGCTCAGCCATATTATAACTAGGATTGCTGTCCTAAGAGCTGGGCAGAATGGCACAACAAGGGGGCAGAACTTCCTTTAAGATCACTGCAGGGCACAGTGGAGGGATTGTAAGTCCTTACTAAATATTACTGATTCAGAAAGCTGCTTATTATAAAGTGGCAATCCTCTTTAAAGGGAGCAGAGAGTTTGTATGTATCCTTCATCTTTGCATGGGGGCAGGGCTAGCAGGGGACCCACAATTTCTGAACAGCCTGGGGCCAACGGTACCCTTGATCTGCCCCTTTTGCTAATTGTTTCTCTTTGTCTTTTTCAGGTCACTCGTACTTGGACTGTTTTCAGAGCCCTTACTCAATTTGGAATGGCACAGTGCACAAACCGTCCTCAATTTGTCCTTTGGGCACATGTTAAAATATCTCCAGAACAAGGAAGAATGAGCCCTCGATGGGGGAGCTTTGCGCGGGGCCCTGCTGCTTTTAGCCTGCCTTTTCACTATGGGCTGTCCTCTGCCTCTGGCCCCTTCACTGCTTCTTCGTGCCTTTGCGGTGCTACGCATGCCTCAGCCTCCTCACAGCTTTAACCGCTAGACATGACACTGGGCCAGGTCACTCACTTCGTCACAAGACAATTTTAAAGAGAATGTGTCTGACCACATTCACACACACACGAACAAACAATGACAGTTACGAGTGGGTGCTGTTTTTGATTTCCTCCTTGCCCACACCACCTGCAGTTGTCATAGGCAAGGTGATTTAAAGGGGTGCATGAAAATGTTTATTTTGCTTAAAATTTGGCTTTATGTCCATGCTAAGGTAGAGGTGGTGTTTTTTTTTTTTTTTACTTTACATAGAGGTTATATTGTGTTTGGAGTTTATTGTTGAGAGGCTGTGACAGTGGCATAATGATGTGACTTTGGTGTGTTAGAAGCACACAGGCATGCTTCCTCTGCTGTCTCAGTTGCATTTCAGAGGTTTTGGCATCATTTCCTGAGGTGTCATTGTGGACTTAGTGACCTCCAAGTGGTTGAATTTTGATTTCCAAGTGTCGAGCATTTTTCCTATAGACTTTAATGGGATTTGATTTTCGATCGAATAGTCGAGCATCGGGGTCTACTCGACTCAATATTTGAAAATTCAAATATTTCACTACTCACTCATCTCTACAGAAAAATCACATAGCAATGTTTGGAAGCTTGAGATATAAATGTTTTATTCTCCTCTTATCAGGCTTCTTACCTCTCCCCCACTAAACGTTCTTTTAGTCTTAAAAACAGTTCAGTTCTGCCCTATGTTTATGAGATGGACTAGCAGCTCGTTGAGAGATTAGGTTACATGCTGCTCATACAAATCTATGGGCAGGGGGACAGTGAAGAGAAAGATGGTAGGAAAAGTTAAATCAGAAAGAAAGACACAGAGACTGCACAGAAAAGAGCTTACTGTTTAGTTTATTTACTACTACTATATATTGTCCTCCATGCCAGTGGCATAGCTACCATAGAGGCAGGGTAGGCAGTTGCTATGCCGCCAGTGCAGGAGGGGGGCCCGGGGGAGAAGGTAAGAGCATGTGTCCTTCTGCTTAACCCCTCATGTACTGCATTGTGCGAGTGACCCAATGTTTACTTACATGCTGCAACACAAAAAAGGGTTAACAAGCAGAAGACAAAGAGATCTCATCTAATAACCTCTAACCTCTGTTCTCCAGCTGCGCAATCAAGTAGAAAAATGTGCAGAGCTCCATGCAGAGGTCAGAGGTTATCAGTGCACCAGCAGGAAGGCAGATGTCTCCTTGTCTTCTGAACTCTGGGTCACTTACACACTACAGTACATAGCGGTTAAGCAGAAGGTAGTCTGCTCCAGCACCTATGTATTTAACCACATGGGCTCCTAATGTGCCCTTATAGGTAAAATCAGTGGACTGTCATAGCAAGCAAACATTGGCTCTCTGCTCTGCCAGTCACTCATGTGGCTGGAGCCAGGATTCTGCCTCTGGCCACAAAAGATTTTATTTTTTAAAGAGCACATCACAGAGCACATATATATATGCAGTGCATTGTGTTGTGCATAGGGGAGGGGGCCCCTTAAAATTTTTTGCTGTGGGGCCCCTTGAATCTTAGCTACGTCTCTGCTCCTTGCTACTGTTGCTCCTTAGGGTTTACTGTAAAAATATAGAAGAGCAAGGCCTCCTCTTATGTGTGCAATGTATTACAGCAAGCCTTATGGACATGGTCGGCAATAGACAGACCCTGTGCCCTTGAAATGAATGCAAAACATTACTGAGCATACTCTGTGACCTTTGAAGAGGTTATTGATATAGAGCTGATATTGTCTCCTCTATCTACTGGCGTCACATGTTGCTGCAATACTGTACCAATCACAGACTCCTCTTATTACTAAATACAGAACAGGAAGTCTCAGCTTAGTTTTAGCCCATGTGATGGGAATAAAAACAAGATTTCATGATTACGAAACCTTAAGAAAATTGTTAAGAAATTTTAAATGTAAAAACCTTATTTCAAGGGAATGACACATTCCTTTTTACAGTGCCCTTGTTTCTGTCCAGTCATATATGTACACCCATTTCTTAAAGATCCATTTCTCTTGTTAACAAAACCTCATAGTTTTTGTTTTCATATATATATATATATATATATATATATATATATATATATATATATATACACATATATATATATTTGCCAAGCAAAGTAATATCACAGACAAGGCTTTACTTAATCAAATTCTTTGGAGTGCTCAACCCAGTATGGCATGTAAAAGTCAAAACTCCATAAGTAAAATGCAAGCCATGCCATAGAATCTGTAGGTGGAACTTCTACAATAATTGGCTGTATTGTAGTGAAAACAGTATATCTTTATTGGTACTAAACGACTACAAGTGTCAACACACAAGATGAAATCATTTAAAAAGACAATACAGAGAACTGTGTACAATAGGCACGGTGCCAGGACACACCGACATGCTTATAGTCAAAAGGACCCCTTATAGTGCTAATTGTAATGGCCAAAATGTATAAGAAAAATCAGGAGTAAACAATAACCAAATAAACTGATGGACATAAAACAAATAGTAGCAAAAGTGTGTCAAATCATATTAGTGACCAAACAGAAAAAATATCACCAAATAGAGCAGTCCATGTTGGAGCCTACTGGTTCAGTGGGCCCCAACATGGACTCCTCTATTTGGTGATATTGTCTTTTTAACCCCTTAACGACACAGGGTGTAAATGTACGTCATGGCGTCGTTAAGGGCGTTCAGAGGGGGACCACGCCCAGGGGGACATCTAGTAAGTGTGTAAAAAATATATATATATTAACAAAAATCCCCTTCCCTAATAAAAGTCTGAATTACACCCCTTTCCCCATTTTATAAATAAAAATAAATAAATAAACATATTTGGTATCGCCATGTGCGTAATCGCCTAAATTAATTTATTTTATTCCTGATCTCACACGGTAAACAGCGTAAGCACAAAAAATTATGCATTTTTGATCGCATCGAAACCAGAAAAATTCTAATAAAAAGTGATAAAAAAAGTTGCATATACTTAAACAAGGTACCAATAGAAAGTACAGATCGTGATGCAAAAAATTACACCTCACACGGCCCCATAGTGCAAAGAATAAAAGTGCTATGGTAATAGAGCAACTTTTTATTTTTTTTAAAAAAAGGTTTTAATTTTTTTTAAAAGCCATCAGATAAAATAAAAGGTACACAAGTTACATATCGTTGTAAAAAGTACTAAATTGAGAAACATGTATAACAAGTCAGTTTCACCCTAGGGTGAACGGCATAAGCACGAAACCTTCCCAAATAAAAAAATTGTGTTTTCTTTTTCCAATTTTACCACACATTTCATTTTTTTCTGTTTTCGCAGCATACTTTATGCAAAATGTAAGCCGTCATTGCAAAGTAAAATTAGTGGCGCAAAAATAAGGGCTAATCTGGGTCACTAGGTAAAAAAAAATGTAAGTGCTATGACCATTTAAGCCCAAGGAGGAAAAAGTGAAAGCACAAAAAGGGAAATTGGCTCAGTCCTTAAGGGGTTAAATGATTTTATCTTGTATGTTTTGTACCAAAAAAGATATACTGTTTTCACAACAATACAGCCTATTTATTGTAGAAGTGCCACCTACAGATTTTATGGAATGGCTTGCTTTTTACTTATGGAATTATTTTTTTGCCATCTGGGCTCCAGCACATGCACAATCCAAATGGTCATGTGCAGTGGTCCATAGTCTAGAATAAGTCCGATACTGTCGGCAATTGTGAAATGGGGTCCCCTTACATGTAACGGATCGCAGCAGATTTCTTTTAGAACGATGTGAGTATGTACATTACCCACCCCCTTGCCCACATGCTGCCCACACATACATTACCCACCTCGCTCTGGCTTGCTGCACGGTCTCCTGGCTTCCAGCTCTTTGGCTCAGCCAATCACTGGCTGCGGCTGGGAAAAGAACTGATTGGCTGAGAGGGAGAGCAGCAAGCAGGAGTGAGGACGGGTAATGTTTGTGCCGTCAGCATGAGGATCAAGGAGGCGGGTGACTTACATACTCGCAGCGGTCTGAGAGATCTGCTGCAAGTATGTATTCACAAAGGAACTGACAGGACCTTGGATCGCAGCAGATCTCACTGCAGAACTTGCAGCTAGAAATCCGCTGTGATCCGTTACATGTGAAGGCATCCTTAAGGTAATAAAAGAACAATTCTGAATTCCTAAAGGCTTATACACATTAGAAAAGCATTTCTCTGACAGTGAAGGTGTAAAGGCAGCTTAAATATTCCAACTGCAGGTTCAATAATGCAACAAGTCAATGACCTCATCATGCAATCATGCAAATAACTTATCTACAGACCTTAATATTTTAACACAGATACAGTGTGCATCTTTCAAATGTAGGATAAGAAGGTCATATACCTCATTAAGATGCATTGTTGTTTCTTTATTTATTCTAGTAGCAGAGAACAGGTGTTGGAATAAGTACACAGATGTTCATGTCATCAAGGTTAAATGTACGGCAGCTTAGTTCTGTCCTTATCCATGACAGAGAATCATTTTAGTTCTGTTCCAAAACAGCTGAAAATAAAGTCCTATAACTTTTAACATCAATACCAAGTGAAGTGAGTATGTCTAAATATGTTTAGTAATTAGAATCTGTCAGTACAGAATTAGATCTTATATACATTGGTGCCTTGGATTATGAGCATAATTCGTTCCGGGGCCGTGCTTGTAAATCAAATCACTCTTAAACCAAAGCAATTTTCCCATAAGAAATTATAGAAATACAGACAATTAGTTCGACACCCTAAAATAATGATTATTCTGAATAACATGTAAAACAGATGAAACAAACATTCAGAAACAGCAGAATATGTGATATTATAAGTTACTGTACAGTAATGGAGAAGATGGACAAGGGTGGACACAAGGGTGGACAGAGACTGCAGGGAGCATGAAGGAATGAGCAGGACAGATGTGGGCACATAAATGCAGCACTTTCTGTCCGGGGAGAGAGGGGTTACAGCTATAAAGAGATTACCTCCACAGTCCTGTCCCCGGATGCAAGCCCCAGCCTGAAGTGGATCTGCTTTGATTTGAAAGGTGAGGGAGACTTCCTGGGTCAGAGTACAGAGCTGTAGACCCCACTATGCCGACCATGACCCTCCTCCATTCCCGCTCCCACCCAGTACAGGGAGCTCTTAAACCAAAGCAATGCTCTTAAACCAAGTCACAATTTTGAAAAACTGTGAGCTCTTAAACCTAGTTACTCTTAAACCAAGGTACCACTGTATATGTAATACACACTTGGACTGCTAAAACATGTAATAACTCCTTTTAAAGACATACTCTAAGGGCCCTATTACATGGAGCGAGAATCTGTCAAATCACTCTCTTTCAGCAGATTATTGCTCTATGTAATAAAGACAATGATCAGCCGATGATAATGATCATCGGCTGATTGTATCTTTAGGTCTTGACCTAAAATCATCAGCCTCCGGGCAGGCATTGCTACATGACATGACATGCCGACGGCCATGATGAAGAAAGTAATAAATGGTATACATTACCTCCCCACGCTCCCCTATGATTAGTGTCTTCTCCACCCTCCCTGCAGCCACCGATACAACTTTAGAGCCAGAGTCTAAAGGCCCTATTCCACGGAACGATTATCGTTCATAAACTCACTCCAACGACCGCTTGTTAACGATAATCGCTTCGTGGAATTGGTTTAAACGAGCAAACGACAAAGGCGAAATCATTTTACTGTTGCTCAAAATTGTTTTTCAGCGTGTCGAAAAAAAGTTGTTGGTCTTTGAAAAATAAATCGCTAATCGGTTCGTAAATTTAGAAATCTTTCAGTCATTCGTAAAAAGGTTTAAAAAAAGTAGGTGTGTTGTATGGTCATGATCACCCCGGCGAACGTTTTAAATGACCATGTAATGACCGCAAAATAATCGTTACACTACATATATAGTTCACGTTATGTGTTATCGTTCGCTGAAAAAAATCGTTTAGTGATCGTTAACGAGCAGTGATTAGCTGAGCAGCCTGTCACTTCAAAGACTTGCTCTGAAGTTGTACTGGTGGCTGCAGGGAATGGGCAGAAGACAGAAAGAACTGGGGAGCGTGGAGTGGTAACATATACAGTTTGAGGCTGGGTTCACACTACGTATATTTCAGTCAGTATATTTCAGTCAGTATTGCAACCAAAACCAGGAGTGGATTAAAAACACAGAAAGTATCTGTTCATACAATGTTGAAATTGAGTAGATGGCCGCCATTTAATGGCAAATATTTGCTGTTATTTTAGAACAACGGCTGTTATATTGAAATAATGGCAGTTATTTACTGTTATATGGCGGCCATCCACTCAATTTCAACATTGTGTGAACAGATCCTTTCTGTGTTTTTAATCCACTCCTGGTTTTGGTTGCAATACTGACTGAAATATACGTAGTGTGAACGCAGCCTTATATTTACTATATACAGCAAGGGCTGCACAGACATCGCTAATCAAGCCATGAGTGCCGAGTAATACACCCAAGTCTATCATCACAGTATAATGTCTCCTTTTGTATACAGTATATATATATAAACCGCTCTGTGTAGCATTCCCCACGTAGAATAGCCATCATGTGAAAAACAAAAGAAAAGCATACTCA
This sequence comes from Dendropsophus ebraccatus, assembly GCF_027789765.1. NCBI lineage: Eukaryota > Metazoa > Chordata > Amphibia > Anura > Hylidae > Dendropsophus > Dendropsophus ebraccatus. Next base: position 71,061,220 of record NC_091455.1, on the reverse strand, counting down.
CTTCTCACAATGCTCCCCAGCAGCGTTTCTATCTTCCTGGAGCCCTGATCAGCATCTATACAGAGAGCTTCCAGTGCATGCAGCCTGATACACAGCTGCCTACACCAGAAGTTCCCTGCTCAAGCCCAACGGCGCCTGTGTCTCTGCTCCTCCATGGGCCTGTACAGGTAAAGTCTATGCAGCTGACGTCCCTAGAGGTACAGAGCGGCCTCTTGTGACTGCAGGCTCAACGCCGCCTGCGGTCACAAGAGTGACTGATAGCTCTTCTAAAGCTGTCAATCAGGGCGCCATATTTAACTATAAGAATGCCATTAGGACCTTAAAAAGCTGAAGTGATGGCTACAAGGAACTACTGGCCATTTTATTTCTTTCGAAATACAATGCAGATTGACAATCACATTGACAATATAAGCACTGTGCAATATAGACATTCCCTAGTGCCTGGTGTAAAATTACCTGAGTACCACAATATAAGGCAGTTGCCATCTAGTTATCTGAACTGAAAATTGCATTTGTAACTCTTGAAACATTTCAGCCTAGGTGGAATAGGATGAAGTTATGAGCTCAAGACAGTGTCACAGTGATTTATAGCGCATAGCATTTATTCTTTACTGTGAAGCATAATGAAGCAGTTCAGCATGGCACGTAATGTGCTATATAAATATTCATAGGCTCTATCTCTGAGGCTCAGCCTATGGAACTCTAGCAACAATCCCAGCAGCGAAGAAATTAAACACATTTTAAATACAGAAGATTTTAGAATAACAAGGAGTGACTTGTCTAAAATGAAGTGCTAAAAACAACAAATTTTATATTAATATTGCTGCATTGGAAACCCCATGATGCTATGTAAATGACTAGATTCAAGTAAAACAAAATAAAACTGTTCAATAGCGCAAAGAGAAAGCCAGAGGTCCAAGTCCAGGCTTTAGCTACTGTATGTGGTCTTAAAAGTCAGCCTTTTGTAAGTATTCCTTTGGATAGGAGATAAGTTAATTTAGGTGAAATACACCTTAAGGCTATGTTCCCACAACATGAGAGACTGGCCGTTTCGTGACCCCGGCCGGGTCACGGAACAGCCGGTCTCTGCACAGATCATCCCGCCCGTTACTGCAGTACTGGCCGGGCGATCTTTCTGGTCGCAGGGTTCTTATGCTGGTGCATCAGTGCGCGCCCGCATCAGAACTCCCCATAGGACACAATGAAGCAAGCGGCCGGAGCCGCTCGCTTCATTGTTAGAACGGACAGGGTTTCCTACGGACGCAATTCACTGAATTGTGGTCGCAGAAAACTGACATGTCAGTTATTTGCGGGTCCGCATGGGATCCCGGCCGGAGCGTATACGATGTGTATACCCTCCCTCCGGGATCCCATAGATCAATAGTGTTAACAGGCGCATAAAGTAAGGCCGTTGTTGCCGATCGCAACAACGGCCATACTTTTACATAGTGTGAACAGAGCCTTAATCCTGCAGCATTGCTTACAATAGAATAGTCTGAAAAAAAAAAAGAAATATTTTTGTACAGAAGGCTTTTACCACAGAATTTATTGGTTTCTCATTTATATTCTGGATTTTCCAACCTAATATTTATGACATTAAAATGTCATTTGGCATGATGTTTTGCAAGGAGAAGCCAGATTTCAGAACCCCAAAACAGCTGTCTGTGGATGGATACCTTGATACGGTGGTTTCCTTAATTGGAGACATTCCTTGGCTTGGTTGTTCCTTCCCGGAGGAAGGTCTGGCTAGTTCACTGATGTCGAGACATGTGATGGTGTCTCTGCAGTGTTCTTTTGCATATTTGATTTCCCAGGGGGCAATGTTCTAGAATACATCGGACCGTGCCCGCTAATAGCCGTGGTCCCGGGCTAGGAGCGGCACCCGGGACCACGGCCGCTTAGAGCGGGGCCGCCGTGCGGCACCACTCTGAACATCCCTAGGCGGGCCAGGATGTACAGGTACGCCCAGGGTCGCCTAGGGGTTAAAATAACAGCAAATATTTGCCACTAAATGGCGGCCATCCACTAAATTTCAAAATTGTGTCAGCATAGTCTTTCTGTCTTTTCAATCCACTCCTGGTTTTTGTTGCAATATGAGGACCAAAATACTGACTGAAATATATTGTGTATGAACCCAGCCTAATGCTGAAATCACCACTACATAGGGGGATATTGGTTTCTGTATATAGTTTTATTAAGTATCAGTATAGTGGTATTATCCAGTTACTATATGAGGGTAATGCATGGACATTGTGTAAGTGAATTATTTTTCCCTTTTATAGTGGTATTATTGGTGATATTGAACTGTGTATATATTTTTTGTTTTAATAAATGGCATGTTGGTATTATTAGTGCAGTCTTAATATGTGGTCTTTTTGTAGACGTATACAGCGATGCATGCATGATTGTTTTTTTAAATTACAAATTTTTTAAAAAAAAGCTTACTGAGCTCTTGGAGTGCATAGACCGATTAAATGCAATGATGCACTGCTGCAGATATGTTACACTACATAGCCTACAGAAGATGGAGGATATCCACACAGCAATCCCACATTGTTTTGCCATCAAAAATAACTACCCACAAAATTATGTTAGCTGCATAGCAATGACTATACAATATTGTCCTTCCCTTCTACTGTAACTTACAGTTACCTGCAAATCAGCCATTATTAAACTGCTGATTTTCTGCAATCTTTTTTGTGATTTCCAAGCAAAAGTAATATATGATTTATCTACATATCACATATGTAGCATTGCAGTAAATTGCTGGGATTTCCAAACTGTTTATTAAATCCTATAATCTTGTTTGTCATGTGGTAAGGTGCATGAGCCTCACAGAAGAGGGTGACAAGCTTCATATGGATCCCAAGCAGGTCTGTGCCTAACCATACTATAAAGCTTGTCATCAGTAGATGCAATAACATGCAAAGTCCTTGGGGCTTAAGTACAGTACAGTACATGGACCATAGACATGTAAGTTGTACATCTGCTGAAATAAAGAATTCACTGTGCTGTATAACTATGTATCTGCCATTTCCTATAATAAACACAGTAGGTCAAAATGACAACATAGAATAGCTAATTGGTTTAAAATAAGTCCCAAGTAAAAAGCTGCAGTGTGATGACTCATTTGTCAGATGATGCTTAGGAATAGGAATAGTTTGTGCTTGGAATCAAATGTAGATTAATATGGCACCTGCTGACTATCGGTTTCAGAAACACCATGTGGGCACTCAGTTCACCTTACCCAATAACTGACAGCTATTTCATGAAGTACGGGATCCAATGCAAATTCTTATTTAAATAAGAATAGAAGTATTTGGCTTACTATGTGAAATCCTCCTCCATAAAAATGAATGATATACAGTATACAGTAAATGATTTTAAAAGCTGATGCAACCTAATGAAAATGTAAATGTGGAAATAAATTGAGACTTGTATAAAACAGTGAACTTTCCAGTTATTTACATTTAAACATATATAGCATATAAAATGTAACAAGCTTTAGCAAGTTTAAACTTTAGCTTGTGAAAATAAGAGGGTAATGATAATATATTCATTTCACAAATGCAGATTTTATCACCACTAAAAGGACTGAGTCACTTTTGCACTAAGGAATCAGCTCCAGGCTATACAACTTAAATTCTGGCTTCTATGATTCATGCAGGCAGGCATGATGACATAATTGCATTGTGCCAAGCTGAACTGCGATCCCATGCCAGAGTGAGAGCTGTAAGCTTGGACACCAGTGCCCGCCAACATATTGTGGTGACATTTTAACAGTAAATTGTCAGGTGGTCTGGATAGTCAGTAGACAGACTGATGAGGTCTAAAGAGGGTAGGCAGAAGTGTAGAGTACCTTTGCACTTCACAGGAATCAAGCAACATTATTGCTTAGGTAGGAAGAAATTGGAGATGGATCCTTAAACGGTCCTAGGGCATTTTCAATGGAAGGAAATTAGTACACGCTGGCACTTTAAGAGGCATGAAGTCAGCACATGCACTGTGCAACACACAGGGCTAAAGCACACGTCCCTAAAAACCCGTCCATGTACGGACAGTGTCCTGCAGAGTGGACCTCAGAGCTCCCAGCACTATGGTTAATTATGATCTCGGGAGTTCCAATACTGTTGGAAAGTTTGCACTAGTGTACTGACACAGCCACATGGCCCCTTTAAATAGTGAGTTGCAGTACATTCTAGCAGTGTGACAAAAGCCATTTGACATTGGTACAGCACCTTAGCGATTTTTCCATAAAATAAGCTGCATTCTGTAAATTATCATAACATTCTCTACAATTATTTTTATACTCTCACCATGACTCAGGACAAGTTTATTCATGTTACAAACTGGAACACATTAGCTTTCTTAACACTTCATTGCATACAGAATAATGAGAACTGTGTTAGAACTGCAATTAACTATTCTTCAAATAAAACTATCAATCTATTTCTGTTTTCTACTAGGAGATGCACTGTAACATGTAGGGCAGTTTCCATGACCTTCCACATATATGAACACCATTACACTAGTTATATATAAAATCTTTTTATACAATTAAAGGGATTATCCAGGTAACAAAAACAATATTTTAAACGACCCCCCTTCCCAATACTACCCTATGTCTAATATATATGTATAACTTATCTTGCAGCCTTTCCCTGTTTTTTTTCTCATACTTACCAGCTCTAGACATCTAAAATAATCTTCTCTATGTCCTCTCTGACAACACGTTGCTTTCTTCGCCCCCTCCCTTCATAGACGCAGAACACATTATCTCCTCTCTGGGGGCTGGGTTAGCTGTCTATTGACTTGGTAACCCAGCCCCCAGGAGACATCATGTGCATCATCCATGCACCTGATCACTGCTAGTGAAAGTGCTGCTTCCATAGACTTACATGGGTCCCTGAGCCTAGGTTTCTGTAATATGGAAAGTTAAAATTCTATCTGTGCTTGCTCACAGTAAATGCAGGCATATGTACCTATCTTCGTGTCACAGCTCTGTATAATGTAAGTGTTATGGATGTTCTTAGAGTCTGGATGGAACTAGAATGGTTTTATTCACAGTAAGCAAGCAGAGATCTAAACCTACACTACAACCCCCCAACCCTAGGAAACAGAGGCTACACATAGCTACACCAAGATCGCGTCAGCTCTGCTATACCATGTGCGCATCAGCTCGCATGTGGGTGGGGCATCAGCGCAGATGTGGGCAGAGTGAAGTGGCGCTGACTCTGTAAGGCCCCACCCAGGTTGCTCAATCCACCAACAATAGAAAGCATTTTTCTCTAGAACAAGCACCAAGAAATCTATTAAAATGTAAGGTATGAGAATTGCAGAATTTAGGCTTTACAGCTGTGTAGAGAAGTCCTCATACAGAAAGGGAGTGACAGTAACGCTTTAAATTACTGCAGATTAGCAGGTAGGTTATACACTCTAACTTTAAAGTGTACATCCAGTGTTTTGTTTTTTAATTACTATGCATTATATTCATTTTTATAACATACATTTATTTTGCATTTGATGCAAACATAGGTGTCCGACTGCTCGCTCTTCTAGCCCTCTACTTCAAACAGCTATACCTATAAAACAAGCTTCCAGCTGCATCTCCATAGATTCTGTCTCCAGTAAAATAGACTTATGTCCTCTCCCAGCACAGGTGGGAGGCCTTGTTCCCTTACTTTTGCTACCTATGACCCCTCCTCTCTCTTGCACACACACAGCCCCACCAATCCCTCTCTAGCTAAGGTAACCCCTTTAAAAGGAGCTTGTTCCTGGTGGGATAGTCTTCTTAAGTCAATAGAGGTGGAGAGAGACAACATAGAGAGTAGTTCCTGCTGCAGTGAAGCCAGGGCCTGGCTCAAGCTAGGACCCTTGTCAGGGACCAAGAAACGTATTTCTTTCTATGCTGTTTACTACAACTAGAATGCATTGCTAGACCCTCAGGAGGGAGGATGTTGTCTGAGGAAAACCTTGTTCATGCCAGGGATATCTTCTACAACACAGGGCAGTAACCTGGAGTTAGGTACTGACCCCAGTAGGACAAAGCAGCAGTTAAGCCTATGTATCCTACTGTATCGCGTGGCAATTCTGGGAAATCTGCCCCGGCGCAGGGACCTGGGACCTGGGACCTTGTACTTCCCTAGCAGGACGGGTATCCCCACACTACAGGGCATAAGGCGGTTAAATTCACAATATTTATACATGTGTATATCTTTTTCTTTTCTTTTTAACTACGATATCCCAGCAGAGTACAATGCTACTGTACCTTGGACACAACTTTTCTTACGACCTCCTGCCAGCACCTGCAGTTACCAAAGTGTGTTTATTCTGTATTGCACTGAAGTTTCTACAAGTAAATGCAATTATCGTGTTTACGCTTTTGAACTCTGTTCTATTTTGCCCTGCACCTACACACCAGTTTGCACTTGGGCTGTCCAAACCTCGAACATAGTGCCTGTTTGTCTGGAGTGGGTTCCAACACCACTCCTGGCCACTGTGACAAGTACCCTACACCCACAGAACTGCCATAACACCACACCAGCTACCCCCGGCATATGGCACATACATTACACTAGGTCTCATGCTGGAGATAGGAGCTATGGAAGCTAATTTTATGTGGTATAGTTAGGAGGATCTGTAAGAAGAGGGTCAGGTACACCAATCTGTGTATAATGGAGGGGGCATTATAAGTAGCAGTGTAAAAAAACAAGTTGTAGATTAGCTCCTTCACTCCACACTAAAGAGATAGGGTTTAAAGTTCACAAAAACAAGATTCCTTCTATTATTCAGCGTTTATTAATAAGTCACAATCCCGACTGGAAATACGACCATCAAATCTGACAGAATTTGGACTTAGTATCCTTATTCTTAGCATCTCTGGACTACAGCACTGTCAGCACTGATTGGAAAGTGTCAGATTATGTAGGGACACCACCCCCAAACTGGTACAGCACAATGTAGATTTCTAAGAAACACTGAGCCAGACTTGTTATTGTACAAAGAACACTATTATTTCTCAAGACAGACATGTCACAAGTAATGACAACTCTTCTTCAAGTTACATAGCAAAATTGTTTTATTAGGGAACTGCTAAAGTAAAAGTATTAAACCAAACCTTCTGCCATTATATCTTCTAAATCCGCACTAAACGTCAGCTTTCACTGCCTCTAAATTCTTGCCTGTCCTTTCTGTACAAAATATCCATGTAATTAGTTTGAGTCACCCTTTAATACAGAAGTACCAAAATAACTAAGCAGCTTAATATTTCCCAGTAGTTTTAGGCAAATAAAAAGAACCAGTCTGTTTTACATACAGTCTAAATTTATTCTAGTCCTCTAATGATTAATTAAAAAAAAAAAAATTCCAAATGAGCACTAGCACTTTTGACCATAAAACACTAATATATATATATATAGTTACCGTTCTAAAACTTAAAAATGACTTTTTGATATATGGCTATATATTCAGACAGGTATACAAATGCCGAACAGTTGGACTCAAGCATGCTCAAGTTGCGCTCATGTCTAATGGTGGACACGTCAAGGACACCCTATATGAGATCTAAATCCTCTAACAAGGCTTATGGAGAAGGGTTGTCTGTTAATTTTGTAACTGAAGGGAACCAAAAGTTAAATTGATACTGTCACCCCCTTACTCTATGTGCAGTTCTCCACACCATCCACAAGCTTAGATGTTGCACCTTTAACAGTGTCCACAGATTAAATAAAGCTATTCTAGAGCAGACAGAAGACACCAACAAGTCTTATACGGATATATTTATGCAGAGAACTGCACAGAGTAAGGGGGTGACAGTATCACTTTGAATATTGGGTCTACAGTATACTGCTTAACGGGAACCAATCACGCCAAAAACAGCCTTAACACTAAGGAAACATGCTGGTACATCACCCAGCATGTTTCCCAAACCCTTTGGGCATAATTAAAAGCGATGTTTTTCTGTGACATCACCCGGGGTCACCTGCGCAGTACAGCAGGAAAAGACACTGCTGTACTGTGCCTGCGCAGCTTAGTACAGCAGCGTCTTCTCCCACTGTTCTGTGCATCTGTGTTCTGTGTTCTGCTCGGCGTAGTAAAGAGTACTTGCCCGGAATTTACATACAGCACAGGAGTTTATAAAAAAAAGAAAGATTGTGGTTTATTTACAGTTGGGACGCAGGCTACAAGGGTATGTTTTGGGTGATGTAACAGCACGTTTCCTTAGTGTTAAGGCAGTTTTTGGCATGATTGGTTTCCTTTAAGTTATTAAAAAATAAAGAAAAAGGCAAGGCTGCTTATTTCTGCAGAATATATTTATATCATAAATATTTGAAGCAGGTACTTTGTTTGTCCTGTGTCATATGTTTATGGAACATGAGTGATTGTTGAACAAGACTAACACTCTAGAAGCCAAGAAGTACTCTAATGTTTAATGAAAGTAGAAGACTGACTGACATTTAGGTAAATGTTTTTATGAGTATTATTTGTTTTTAAGACAAACTATTAGATAAAATGTGACTAATAAAAAGTCCTGCTAGTATAAAGCATGTGTAAAAATATTAGATTATTTTTCTAAATGTTTTAAGATTGAGATACTTGTACTGTGTACCAAGTACAGGGCCATATTCTTTACTAGGCACTGAAGGAACAATGTCTAGGGTGATGAAGGTGCATAAAATAATGCACCAGGCACTTTCTTCAGACATATAACTTTACTCATCGGATATGCCGATATGGTGTCTCCAGATTAACAACAACTGTAACACTTGGGGCTTGTCAGGTTGTATACATGGCCTACCACTGCCTCCAGCTGTAATTATCACCCCTGTATGGCTACCCTTTGGAGAAGATTCTGGTTTGGTTGATGATCCCTAGTTATGTTTCAAAGCTCTTTAGTGGGTAAGACATTGACTTACAGGATAATACATTGACTTACAGGGTACTTACTGTTCTTCATTATATCAGGACCATCCAAGGGTTAACCTTCTCCCTTTCTACTTGTATAGAAGTGCTCCGCTTCTTTCATGCAGTTAGTGTGTTCCGGCTCCTATAACATGTTCCCTGAGCAGCAGTCAAGAGGGGGAATAAAGGGGTAGGAGGAGGGAGAGGCCGTCCATAGTTACAGTCTGCTCAGTTCTGACAGGGCAGACATTAAAAACAGGTTTAGAAACATAGAAACATTGTCGGCAGAAAAAGTCCACTTGGTCCATCAAGTCTGCTTTTTTACTGGTAGCAATTACTTAATTATTATCTTAGGATAGATATATGTTAATCCCAGACATGTTTAAATTCTGTAATTGTAGATTTACCAACCACATCTGCTGGAAGTTTGTTCCAAGCATCTACTAATTTTTCAGTAAAATAATATTTTCTCCCGTTGCTTCTGACATTTCCCCTAGCTAACCTCTCACTGTGTCCTCTTGTTTTTGAGTTTAGCCATTTTCTGAAAACAGTTCTGTAAGCAGCCGCCGCTCTGCTCCGGACGTTTTGGCGGTACATGCCTCCATGCATGAGGAAGGAAGCGTGTACCCCCAAAACTTCCAAAGCAGAACGGGTGTTCGGAAATTAAGACTTCAAGCTTGTGAGCTTATATTAATTGTATCAGACAATTGCTCTTAAGAAATAAAAGAATCTTTGTTAAGACAACTGAATCCTGAGCACTATTTAATGTGTGCCAAATAAGAAGCAGATCAAGTCTCCAATCATCAGGAACATCTGTTAGGAAGGATATAGGGTTATACAGATATGTTAGGGGGGCAGCAATCACACATCCAATTTCTTTAAGAACCCTGGACTGGACATTATCTAGACCTAACGCCTTATTCAACTTTAAACAGACAAGTTCCTTTGAAACATCGACCTCTGAAAACACTGGGGCCTAACCCATACACTTGGAGCCAATGCTGTGTCCTTCTGATACACTAAACAGAAGTGGCTATTCAAATAGTCACCAACCGCCTTATCTCCATCAAGAAGCGATTTGCCCCATTACTTATTTTTTGTAGTGCTGCAGCTATTCTTTTTCTTCTTGTTGTCACTTATATATCGGAAGGAGATTTTATTCAACTCCCTAAAGTGACTCTGTACCCACAATCTGTCCCCCCCAAACCACCTGTACCTTCAGATAGCTGCTTTTAATCCAAGATCTGTCCTGCAGTCCGTTCGGCAGGTAATGCAGTTTATTGTCCTAAAAAACAACTTGCAGCCCATACCAAACGGGAGTATATGTGCCCTAACTTTGCACTACCCCTCCGTCCCTCCTCACCACCCTCTTCATCATTCAGTTTGGGGGGGGGGGGGGGGGTCAGATTGTAGGTACAGAGTCACTTTAACAGATTTTGCCATTTCTTCCTCTTTTGAGGCTTTAGCAGCATTTATAATCTGTTTTGCCTCTTTCTGTATAATTTTATACATCTCTCTGTCAGCTACATTTCCAGTTTCTTTATACCTCCTATAGGCTGCCTTTTTCCCTTTACAATAGCCTTAACATCTCTAGTACACCATATTGGTTTCTTCCACTTGATAAGGGTGCGTTTACACAGAAAGATTTATCTGACAGATTTTGGAAGCCAAAGCCAGGAATGGATTTGAAAAGAGGATAGATCCCAGTCTTTCCTTTGTGACCTGATCCCTGTTTATAGTCTGTTCCTGGTTTTGGCTTCAAAGATCTGTCAGATAAATCTGCCTGTGTAAACGCACCATTAGCAGCATCCATTACTAAATAAGTGCTTAATGTTAGATTGAATAACACCCCCAACCTCCTTCCCCAAATAGTGGAAAGCTAAAAATATAATGGGATTAAAAGGATGATAATCTTGAAATTGAATGTACACTGGAGGTGGGGGAGGGAACAGTGAGTGTACAATCAGCATGTCTGCATGGACATTTGGGTTTGAAACATTATATATGATCGGAAACTTAGTGTCAATATCATAACCGAATAATAAAGTCAGGCAATTCAGATGAGACACGGTCATCTAGTACTATTCAGATATTGAACTGGGTAACTTAAAAATGGTCAGTTATCCAAGTCTGCCACAATTAAACTCATTCTGTGTGTCAAAATTAGCAATTTAATTTCCTCAGTGCCCAGTGTAATTGCCCTTAAGAGACTCGTGCTGAGAAGCCTAGAAATACCTAAGCATTTTTTTTTCAGCTGCTGCTTTTCCTTACAGCTCTTTAGAGATCACCTTAAAGAGAATAAGGAAGAGAAATTGTGTACATCCTCCCAGGGCACACATTTGTAAAAGAATCTGCAAAAGTAATTATAACATTGGACTAGTTTCAATTAAATATGTGTAGCTAATGTATAGGATTTATCACACAGTAATTGGATTAATTTGTGACAGACAGTATGGGAAAGCAAAAATCAAACAGTTTACAAGCTGCTGGGACTGAATATATCAACCTGTTCTATAAAAGGTTAAATGTTATGTTTTAAAGTGTACCTGTTAGTTCAAAACTTCTATCATCTCGCAGAGACAAGTCACACATTTTGATCGAAGAGAGTCTGGATTTTAAGACCCCCATCAATTATTTGAAGTGTGGCTGAGCACTGCTTCAGCCTGCCCTGTGCGTGTGATGGTCCTAGAGTCTCTATAGAAAATAAATAAGTGACTGAAAATTTAAAAAATCCACACATATCAATAGATTATATAAGATTAGAACCAAAAGGTCTGCTATGTATTCAGAAAATATAGAAAGAGGTAGGGGTGCACAACAGGTGGCCGGATGCTTGGTGCTTCTTACGGATGGGTATTAACCCAAATATACTGTGATAGAAGACTCCATAGCATTTTTATTTAAATGCAAAGTATTCAAAAGTTTATTGACAGTGTGCAAAGGGCAAGGCCATATAAAGATAGATAGATAGATAGATAATCTGTATCTTGAAGCAGCACTACCGTGATAGCGTGATGTGGGTGCCAGCAGGTAGCCGAGACCATGACTCCACCTTGGATATTTGTAGAAATTTCCACAGCACTCCAGATTAACAAAGCAAACGTAATTTATTTCATAGTGAAGCAGCACAACAATGTCAGAAGCGACGTTTCTACGACCTCAGTCGTCTTTTTCAAGCGCTTGAAAAAGACGACGGAGGTCGTCGAAACGTCACTTCTGACATTATTGTGCTGCTTCACTATGAAATAAATCATGTTTGCTTTGTTAATCTGGAGTGCTGTGGGAATTTCTACAAATATCCTAGATAGATAGATAGATAGATAGATAGATAGATAGATAGGAGATAGATAGATAGATAGATAGATAGATAGATAGATAGATAGATAGATAGAAAATTTCAACACCTCAATGGTAAAAATAGAATGAAAGCTTTTTTGGGAGACTGATGGACATTTTGACCCTAGCCAGGGTCTTTTTAAACGTCATAGTGGCTGATTGTGGCGGGAAGCACCCTGGCACTGTCCTGGGGTGTCGACACATCGCTTGATATGCCCCAGACGTATGCTGGAAGAGATTAGGGACAGAGCTGCTGCTGGTCAGGGAGAGCGTTAGAGAGGGAATTAGCATTTCAGTAGGCAGGGAATACTAGCAGAACAACCAAACAGCCCTTTTAAGGGCTTTAAATTGTATTACTACAGACTGCTGGCTGGGACTGGCAGTGCAGCTACCACAATTTTAGCAGCACACTGTGGTGATCGGCTGCTGGCAGAAAGGGGACATTAGGTGTTGCACACAGACCCCTAAGAAGTGCTCAGTACTATTTTATTGGGGTATTTCTTACACAAGGCATATCTAAGTTCACTACTGCTTCCACAGTGTAAAGGGGTTGCCACAGAGTGTATATAGGTGCAGCCACAAACAGATTGTATCTTACAGCCCCCCAAAAACTATTGGGACCACTAGTATATTTCCAGATTTCTGTCTTTCTTACTCAAGCCATATTTAAGTTCACTACTGCTTGAAGAGTGTAAAGGGGGTGTCACAGAGTGTATAGGTGCAGCCACCAACAGATTGTATCTCACAGCCCCCAAAAACTATTGGGACCACTAGTATATTTCAAGATTTCTGTCTTTCTTACTCAAGCCATATTTAAGTTCACTAGTACTGCTTGCAGAGTGTAAAGGGGGTGTCATAGAGTGTATTGGTGCAGCCACCACCAGATTGTATCTCACAGCCCCCTAAAAACTAGTGGGCCTTCTATATTTTTTTCTGATTTCTGTATTTCTTACGCAAGGCATACAGTATCTAAGTTCACTACTGCTTGCAGAGTATAAAGGGGGTGTCACAGAGTGTATTGGTGCAGCCACCACTAGATTGTATCTAACAGCCCCCCAAAAACTATTGGGACCACTATTATATTTCCAAATTTCTGTCTTTCTTACTTTCTGACTTGGAGGTGCTGGGCTGCCCTGCCCCAGTGTGTTGTCAGAGCGGGTCTTCAGTGCAGCTGGTGGCATCATCAGTCACTAATAGGCGCACCCGCCTGTCAACTGACAGCGCTAACAGGCTGATGTTTATTAATTTTGTATTTATTTATGTCTTATTGAAGCCATATCCAAGCTCACTGCTAATTACCCTGTGTAATTAGCAGTGAACTTGGTTTGAGTGTGACAAGGGGCGGAACCTGGTGGCGGCTCTGCAAGTCGGCAGCCTCACACATGTACCATGCCTGGCCCACTTCTTCAACCTAGTGTTGCTGCTGTTCCTTAAAACCTACCCCCAATTTTGCTGACTTGCTCACTAAGGTGCACCGCATCTGTGCGCATTTCCACAAGTTAACCAGGGAAAGTTACCCCAACTGCTACAGTCAAATATAAAGTCGAAACAGCGGTGGGGGGAGAACTGGGGAATCACATTATGCAGGGAATGTTACCCCAACTGCTACAGTCAAATTTAAAGTCGAAACAGTGGTGGGGGGAGAAGTGAGGAGTCACATTATGCAGAGAATGTTACCCCAACTGCTACAGTCAAATTCAAAGTCGAAACAGCGGTGGGGGGAGAAGTGGGGAGTCACATTATGCCGGGAATGTTACCCCAACTGCTACAGTCAAATTCATAGTCAAATTCAATTTAGCATCCTTGTCTTGTCCATTTCGAACCATATTATCTGTGGATGTCATAGTACTGGTGTCCTCTGACGTCCTTTCACCAGTACCTTCTACCTTTTCTTGATGTTGTAGCTGTTTTGAAGGCAGGATTGACCAGGTCATTTTAATAGACAGGCTACCGCACTTGCCCTCTCTTAGAGACTCTTTAACCCCTTAAGGACCGGGGCAATTTTGATTTTTGCGTTTTCGTTTTTTCCTCCTTGTGCATAAAAGGCCATAGCAGTTGCATTTTTTCACCTAGAAACCCACATGAGCCCTTATTTTTTGCGCCACTAATTGTACTTTGCAATGACAGGCTGAATTTTTGCATAAAGTACACTGCAAAAGCAGGAAAAAAATCAATGTGTGGTGAAATTGAAAAAAAAACCCCACATTTTGTGTATTTAGTGGATATGTGTTTTTACGCTGTTCGCCCTGGGGTAAAAGTGATTTGTTATATATGTTCCATAAGTCGTTATGATTAAAACAATATATAACATGTATAACTTTTAGATTATGTGATGGCCTGTAAAAAATTAAAACCATTGTTTACAAATATATGTTCCTTAACCCTTTGAGGACCAGGCCCAAAATGACCCAGTGGACCGTGCAAATTTTGATCTTTGCGCTTTCATTTTTCCCTCCTCCCCTTCTAAGAGCTCTAGCACTTTCAGTTTTCTATCTACAAGGCCATGTAATAGCTTATTTGTTACAGGAATAGTTGTACTTTGTAATGGCGTCTTTCATTTTACCATAACATGTATGATGGAACCCCAAATATATTATTTATGAAGATATAAATAGGTGAAATCGTAAAAAAGAATGCAATATGGTAACGTTTGGGGGCTTCCTGTGTCTACGTAATGCACTATATGGTAAAAGCGACATGATACTATTACTCTATAGGTCAGTCTGAACACAACCATATGCAGGTTACACAGATTCTCTAATGTTATATTTTTTTTTTTTATGAAATCCTTTTTTTTGGCAATTAAATATTAATAAAATGAGCCTATTGTGATGCTTATAACGGTTTTATTTTTTTACCTATGGGGCTGTATGGGGTGTAATTTTTTCCACCATGATCTCTAGTTTTTAATAATACCACATTTATGAAGATCGGACGTTTTGATCACTTTTTATTATTTTTTTTTTTTTATATATAATGTAACATAAAATCGGTAATCCGCACACTTTTTTCCCTCTTTTCGTGTACGCCGTTCGCAATGACGCTTGTTATTGTTTAATAGATCGGACAATTACGCATGCTACGGTATATTATATGTTTATCTATTTTTATATGTTTTATTTGTATAATGGGAAATGGGGGGTGATTTAAACTTTTATTGGGGGAGGGGTTTTGGGGTTGTGTGTTGGTGTTTTTAACTTTTTTTTTTACACATTTGAAGTCCCTTTGGGGGACTTTCATATACAGTACTTTAATTTCTACACTGATGATTGCTATGCCATAGGCATAGCATTGATCAGTGTTATCGGCGATCTGCTCATTGAGCCTGCCTGTTCAGGCTCAGTGCAGCAGATCGCCAATCGGACCACACGGAGGCAGGTAAGAGACCTCCAGCGGTCCGTTTTACCGATTGGGACCCCCGCAGTCACACTGCGGGGGTCCCGATCGGTAAGTGACAGGGGACTCCCCCTGTCACTTACACTTAAACGCTGCGGCCGCGCCGTTTAAGGGGTTAATGGCACGCGGCAGTGCGATCGCTGCAGTGTGTCATTACCGGTGAGGTCCCGGCCCCCACCTGCTACGAAGCGCGCTCCGCTCTGGAGCGTGCTTCATAGCTCAGGACGTACCGGTACATCCAGGGTCGTCTGGGGACAGACTTCCAGGACGTACCGGTACGTCCTAGGTCGCCTAGGGGTTAAAATCGTTCTATTTCCAGGCTTATAGCACTTTTATCCTTTGGTCTATGGGGCTGTGTAAGGTGTACCTTGATTGCGCATATACGACTTTTTGATCGCTTTTTATTAACATTTTTCTGGATTTGATGCAACCAAAAATGCACAATTTTGCACTTTGGGATTTTTTTGCACTGACGCCGTTTACCGTGCAAGATCAGGAATGTGATTAATTAAAAGGTCAGGCGATTACGCACACGGCGATAGCAAACATGTTTATTTATTTATTTACTTTTATTAATAACCTGGGAAAAGGGGGGTGATTCAGACTTTTATTAGGGGAGGGGGCTTTTTATTAATACCAACACTTTTTTTTTAACTTTTACACTTATACTAGAAGCCCCCCTAGGGGACTTCTAGTATAAGTGCACTGATCTCACATAGAAATCTCTGCAGCATAGATATGCTGCAGAGATCCATAAGATAGGCACTCGTTTACTTCCAGCTGCTGCAGGCAGAAGTAAACGATTGCCGAGCCAGGGACGGCGCCATCTTGGAGCGGTCCCCAGCCGGCTTCAGTAACAGAGATCTCCCCACTAGACACCAGGGATGACGCTGCAAACGGTAATCGGATGCAGCTGTCAACTTTGACAGCTGCATCCGATTACTGTATTAGCGGGCACGGCGATCGGACCGTGCCCGCTAATACCTGCGGTCCCGGGCAACAAACGGCACCCGGGACCGCCGCGGTTCAGACCGCGGCCGCCGCGCGGCCCCCTTCTGAACGTCCTTAACGACCACAGGGCGTGAATATACACCCGCGGTCGTTAAGGGGTTAAAGGATTGAAAGTGTATTCATTCGATCAAATCAAATTCCGGGGCCTCTTAAGAAGTCTGTATTGTTATTCTTCGCCCCTACCACCAAAGATATGCCTCTCACGCACAACTGCATTAGGGGGTGAGGCTAAATCTAGCCATAATCCTGCTATTTTAGTTTTAGACGCAGCAGCAGTGCCGTGGGTAAACGCCAACAGGCGGTGCTCAAACTGCTGAACAGCACAGTCTACCTTCCTTGGATGTTTTAGCCATTTTGAAGGCAGGATTGACCAGGCCTTTCAACTGTAGTTTCTATCCTTCCTTGGATGTGGTATTAGCCTTTTTGAAGGCAGGATTGACCAGGTCTTTTTAATAGACAGGCTACCGCACTTGCCCTCTTTTAGAGACTCTTTAAAGGATTGAAAGTGTATTCATTAGATCAAATCAAATTCCGGGGGCCTCTTAAGAAGACTGTATTGTTATTCTTCGTCCTTACCTCCAAAGATATGCCTCTCACGCACAACTGCATGAGGGGGGGAGCCTAAATCTAGCCATAATCCGGCTATTTTTATTGGATGATTGTATTGTCCATCTTGGTCTGTGGTGTCAGGCTAAGTTTTTGGGTGGTTCATATGCTACCTCTGTTTTTAATGGTTCTCTGTATCCTCACCCCCATGCTGTGTCAGGCTAAATTTTGGGGTGGTTCAAATGCTACCTCTGTTTTTAATAGTTCTCTGTGTCCTCACCGCCATGCTGTGTCTGGCCTAATTTTTGGGAGGCTCACTTGCTACCTCACTCACTTTTAATGGTTCTCTGTGTCCTCACTGCCATGCTCTGACTTTACTACATCTGCGGAGGAGCGGGACTGGTTGCTGGGGGCCCACCGATCGTGCCCCCCCCGGCAATCAGCCAGCTGTGTTATCTTTTTTTTTTTGTGTGTAGCCGCGGCCAGGGCCTCACCACCCCTGGTCGATCAGCATCAGGTGTACCCTTGATGGTGACTGACAGGTGGCCTAGCCAGTTAGCTGTCAGCACCTAGGTTCGTGTCCACTATAAATCCTAGCCCCTGGCCTCACTCCAATTTTTTGGGAGGCTCACTTGCTTTCTCACTCACTTTTAATGGTTTTCTGTGTCCTCAATGCAATGCTGTGTCTGGCCTAATGTTTGGGAGGCTTACTTGCTTCCTCACTAAATTTTAATGGTTCTCTGTGTGTTCACTGCCATGCTGTGTGTGGCCTAATTTTTGAGAGGCTCATTGGCTACAGCTTCTACCTTGGTCACTCTGTCCTCACCCCCACGCTGTGTCAGACAAAATTTTGGGGTGGTTCATATGCTACCTCTGTTTTTCATGGTTCTCTGTGTATTCACAGCCATGCTGTGTCAGGCTGAGTTTTTGGGTGGTTCATATGCCTACCTCTGTTTTAACCAGTGTTTTTTTAGAATTTGGCAGAATGGTGCAATTAGGCAGCCTCAGAGGCATCCATACATGCTGCCCCTGCTGTTTTCTGTGCATTTCCGTTGTGTTTCCATCACTTTCTAAGGTTGACAGGTTTTCACACAACCTTCCCTCTACCAAACTTGAGTTCCCTGAAAAAATGCTTGAGTTTCCCTTTGACTTCAATGAGTTCGTTACTTAAAACAAGCACTCGAGTATCGAGAGATATTCGTCTCGAGTAACGAGCACCCGAGCATTTTAGTACTCGCTCATCACTAATACATATCTAAATTGTTAGCAGAACGGCTTGGAGTGCCGCCTTTTTCCTACAAGTTTGCTATAATATATACAATTTACACACACACTATATATATATATATATATATATATATATATATATATATATATATATTGTGGACATGTGACGGGAAAAGTGCTCGAGGGGATGTACATCTCACCCAGGTTAATACATAGCGTGAGATGGTGAGTCCAGGAGGCATCGGTGCTCAGCAGTGTTATGCTGCTGAGCTATTATTTATTATTGCCGGGCCTGGACTTACATGGAATGGCAGGTAAGTTTTGGTAGTGGGACTTGCCATTCCCTTCCCCCGATCCAGTATGGGTTTTAGGATCAGGTGAGCTCTGATCCCAATCAGCCTGAGAAGGCAAAAGGTGGGCTCAGTGTACAGGTCCTTGCTCTCAGACAGGAGTAAACAGCCTGCGTGGTCTGTTTGGTGAGAGCTGGGAAGACAGCCGCTGCTGGGGCCTGTTCACACCCCGCAATACTGCCGACTGAAGTGCCAGAGAGGTAACCTGCTTTGTTAGTTAGCGCCCAGACGGGCAAGACCTTTTTGTTTTGTTCTTAAAGCACAGTGTTGCTATATTTCTGTTATGGACTGTTTATGCTGCAAATAAACGCCAAGCTGTTATTTTACAAGTCCAAGTCTGCTGTGAACTGTGTCCAAACACACCATCCCCCGGGAAGATCCCTACAATTGGTGCTGCGGAACGGGAAAAACAGTTACTAGGGGCAACGGTGTGCATCAACTTGGCTACAGCTGCTTATGTCCTGGGTGAAGGCTGCGGCTTCACTCCAAAAACAGACAAGCAACATGGAGGAGATGATGAAGCAGTTAATGCAAGTGAGTTTGCAACAACAACAGGCATTGGCCGCACAACAACAGGCTCAGGCAGCCGCTAAACTTGATCAAGCCCTGGAAAGACAGGGAATCCTTGGTGGCGACAAAGCCTGTTGGTCATCTGTCAACACCAATCCCTCCGGTCAGGATTGGTGACACCCTATCAGTGTCCCAGAAGCAGGAAGCTAAGGAGTTCCTGCAGAGAAATAAAGACAAGTTTTCTGACCTACCAGGGCGTACGCATCTCATTAGTCATCATATTGAAACTGAGCCTAGAAGCAGAGTAAACCTTAAGCCCTATAGGATACCAGAAGCACGGAGGGAGGCGGTATCATCCGAGGTAAAACGTATGCTTGACCTAGGAGTCATTGAGGTGTCCCAGAGCGAGTGGTCCAGCCCGATTGTGTTAATCCCAAAGCCCAATGGAACTTGGAGGTTCTGTAATGACTTTAGAAAGTTAAATGAGATCTCCAAGTTCGATGCCTACCCCATGCCCAGGGTAGATGAGTTGATAGAAAGGATGGGTAATGCCAGGTACATAACTACCCTTGATCTCACTAAGGGCTACTGGCAGATTCCCCTCACTCCTGAGGCTAGAGAGATGACTGCATTCTCCACCCCTGATGGGCTCTTCCAATACGTAGTGATGCCATTCGGGTTACTTGGAGCCCCTGCCACTTTTCAGAGGTTGATGGACTTGATTCTGCGACCACATTGTGATTACTCCGCTGCCTACCTCGATGATGTGGTCATTTTTAGCCCGGATTGGGAAAGTCACCTCTGTAAGGTCCAGGCGGTGTTAGATGCCATAAGTGATGCGGGGTTAACCATCAATGCAGAGAAGTGTGCACTAGCCTTAGAGGAGGCCAAATACTTGGGCTACATTATTGGGAGGGGGTTAGTGAAACCACAACTAAATAAAATTGAGGCAATACAGAATTGGCCTCAACCCCTCACAAAGAAACAGGTCAGAGCTTTCCTGGGTATTACGGGCTATTACCGAAGGTTTGTGCCGAATTTTGCTTCAGTTGCAGCCCCACTAACTGACCTGACAAAGGGTGCGAAGTCCGCAATGGTGACATGGACTCCAGAGGCTGAGAAGGCTTTTCAAAGCCTTAAGTCTGCCTTTGCTAGTTACCCCTGACTTTAGGCGAGAGTTTCTAGTACAGACAGACGCCTCTAATACAGGGTTAGGTGCCGTCCTCTCACAGGTCGTGAATGGCGAGGAGCACCCGGTGATGTACTTGAGTAGGAAGCTATCCCCGGCCGAGAAAAACGACGCCATTGTTGAGCGAGAATGTCTGGCAGTGAAGTGGGCCCTAGAGTCCCTGAGGTACTACTTACTAGGCAGGAGATTCAAGTTAGTGACAGACCATGCCCCCCTAACATGGATGAAGCTAAACAAGGAGAAAAACGCGAGGGTGACTAGATGGTTTCTGTCCCTACAAAACTTTAATTTTACTGTGGAACATAGGCCAGGGAAATTACAGGCGAATGCTGACGCCCTATCAAGGGTACACTGTCTGTGGGGACAAAATGCTCAGCCCTCCGGTCTGAAAAAGAGGGGGGGGATATGTGGACATGTGACGGGAAAAGTGCTCGAGGGGATGTACATCTCACCCAGGTTAATACATAGCGTGAGATGGTGAGTCCAGGAGGCATCGGTGCTCAGCAGTGTTATGCTGCTGAGCTATTATTTATTATTGCCGGGCCTGGACTTACATGGAATGGCAGGTAGGTTTTGGTAGTGGGACTTCCATTCCCTTCCCCCGATCCAGTATGGGTTTTGGGATCAGGTGAGCTCTGATCCCAATCAGCCTGAGAAGGCAAAAGGTGGGCTCAGTGTACAGGTCCTTGCTCTCAGACAGGAGTAAACAGCCTGCGTGGTCTGTTTGGTGAGAGCTGGGAAGACAGCCGCTGCTGGGGCCTGTTCACACCCCGCAATACTGCTGACTGAAGTGCCAGAGAGGTAACCTGCTTTGTTAGTTAGCGCCCAGACGGGCAAGACCTTTTTGTTTTGTTCTTAAAGCACAGTGTTGCTATATTTCTGTTATGGACTGTTTATGCTGCAAATAAACGCCAAGCTGTTATTTTACAAGTCCAAGTCTGCTGTGAACTGTGTCCAAACACACCATCCCCCGGGAAGATCCCTACAATATATATATATATACATACACACACACACACACACACCTGGCCTTGCCCTTTGCACACTGTCAAACTTTTTGAACACTATGCATTTAAATAACAGTGCACTGGAGTCCTCTATCACATTGTATTTAGAAAAAGCATCACTCTGATATGCTTGTGTCTGGTATTGCAGCCTTTAAAGGTGGTATACCTATCTGGGACATTTATGGAATATCTTAACGGTTATGCCATAAGTGTTCCCAGGTAAGGGTCCCACATCTGGGGCCTGCAACTATCTTCAGATAGGCCCAGGGCTGGACAGGAACTAAAAATCAGCCCTGGCACATTAATCACCTTTCCACATTTTTTCTTAGCTTAGGAATACTAATTATCTATTAGGACAATTCTTTATGTCTGTTAGAGATGAGCAAGCACGCTCATCCAAGTATAATACTCACTTAAGCATTGGGATACTCAAGAGGCCAGACTGCTCAGTCTGAACCCTAAGGGGTTAACTGGGATTGCATAGCTGGTAGTCAAATTGTTCAGTCTGGCTGACAGGGTGTTATGGTCTGTTTATGGTTGGGAGGGAAAATACTCACAGGTCTGGTCTTCTAGTTTCTAAATTTACAATTA
The DNA here is from genome assembly GCF_027789765.1 of Dendropsophus ebraccatus. Taxonomy (NCBI): domain Eukaryota; kingdom Metazoa; phylum Chordata; class Amphibia; order Anura; family Hylidae; genus Dendropsophus; species Dendropsophus ebraccatus. The sequence goes on along the minus strand of NC_091455.1, from coordinate 71,039,156 downwards.
GCACTAGTTTCTAAATTTACAATTAGCACTCAGCCAATCTGTTGCTGCAGCAGTGTTCCGCCTCAGCCGCCGATTGGCTTAGCAGTGGAAGTGAAGATAGATAAAGATAGTGAAGATGGTAATTATCACACACACACATGCACACAGAAATTCTCCTGTTGTTTTCATTGGGGCTCGTTATTCAAGTTGGGCACTCAAACACTGAAAAATACTTGACTTGAGTAATGAGCACTCGAGTATTTTAGCGCTCGCTCAACACTAATGTCTGTGCAAATGATTTATCGATGGAGAGTCTAATATTGAAATCTACAGCATGTCTTGGCGCCATAAAATAAATGATGGATTTTCAAAACTAATGAAAAGAAATTAAAAAAGCAAAACATAAAATAGCTCCCCTTCACCTGAAACATCGCACAGACTCGAGACTGCTGGCTGGACTTGCAGTGCAGCTACCACGATTTTAGCAGCACACTGTGGTGATCGGCTGCTGGCAGAAAGGGGACAGCTGGTGTTGCATACAGACCCCAAAGAAGTCCTCAGTACTATTATATTTTTTTTGTGGCTGGTGCTGCTGCTGTACATTGTATTGCTGTGATTTGTAGTACAGCTGCATAGAACCTCAATGCTCATTGTCCTGTGTAACAGGTGGCATAGACCATATACCACCACTTACACACAGACTATACAACAACCTCCAAAAACTAGTGTGACCAGTATATTTTCATATTTTTTATTTCTTAGTGCAGCCATATCCAAGCTCACTGCTAACTACTCTGTGTAAGAGGGTAGCATACACTATATAGTAGCACTTACCCACAGATTTTATACAACAACCTCCAAAAACTAGTGTGACCAGTATATTTTCTTATTTCTTAGTGCAGCCATATCCAAGTTCACCGCTAATTGCCCTCTGTAAGAGGGTGGCATACACTATATAGCAGCACTTACCCACAGAGTCTATACGACAACCTCCAAAAACTAGTGTGACCAGTATATTTTCTCATCTGCAGTCAGTCATCAGGGTTGCTTAACTTCTTAGTGCAGCCATATCCAAGTTCACTGCCAATTGTCCTGTGTAAGAGGTGGTTCATATGCTACCCGTTTTAATGGTTCACTGTGTTCTCACTGTCATGCTGTGTCAGGCTAAATTTTGGGGTGGTTCATATGCTACCTCGGTTTTAATGGTTCACCGTGTTCTCACTGCCATGCTGTTGCCCAGAATTTGGCATAATGGTGCGACTAGGCAGCCTCAGAGGTTGACAGGTTTTCACACAACCTTCCCTGTGCCGAGCTTGGGTCCCCTGAAGAAATACTCAAGTTCCCTATTGACTGCAATAGGGTTCGTTACTCGAAACGAGCACCCGCGTATCGGGAAATATTCGTCTCGAGTAACAAGCACCCGTGCATTTTAATACTCCCTCTTCACTAGTGCTATCGTAATTTCTCACATTATATTATATACATATGTTTAGGATCACTATATCTGCATAATTTTTGGTGTATATATAGTCGTATAACAGTATTAAAGCAGAACATTAATTGTGCCAACCACAATTCTCTCGACTTGCACCATTTTTGCTTAAGAAGAGGTTCTATAGTAGGTTCTACAGTGTATGGAAAACATTTTTGGTTCTAACCTGGAGGACTCCTTCCTATGAGCACACTGTCCACTGAAGCTGCATGAGTGTTATGTGACCAGCATCAATACTTCCTTGATGTATGACCATTATGTGTGGCGAATATATTACAATTTTAATCCTTGCACTTTCAAGAAACCTAAGGAGTGTTCTGGTTTATCAATGTGCCAAGCAGAATGCCAGTTCGAACAAGAAAGTATGATAGCTAGACAAAGTTGATGATACATAGAAAGTATAGATGAGCAAACTGAGCCAACCCACATTTGTTCCGAACATTGAAAAAGTTCAGAACAAGTTTGGGAAGATGGCAGTTGCACATCTAAAAGAAAAAAAAAATACCACTTGTCTGAATTCCCCTGGTGTCCCCTTGTTGATCTCCAGTGTCTTCAGCCGCCTCTAGAGTGATGGCCTGCTCAGCCAACCACTGGCTGATGGGGACAGGACAGCACTGTGGCCAGTGATTGTGTCTAGAGTCAAAGTCCACTCAGTTTCGACTGCAGTTTTCCACTAAGTGAGACACCTAGTGGCTGATGTTACAGCAATGTATTTCATATAGAAAACAGGCACAAAAAAAAAGAAAATATACAACATAAATTGCAAAGATGTAGTATATCACCTTCTATGCGGATTTAACATTTACTGGTTATAACAGTGCCCTTTTAAGTCATCCACTTCCCCATTCCAAACTGGTAAAGGTTATTGATTTAATTATTTTATTAACACTAGCTAGTGCTACTGTTATTTTTTTATATTTTTGAAAAATTTATGAGATATTAAACTTTATTGAATTATAGCTTACTACCCTGTTTAGGCTGTTTTCAATAGAAGGTCCGCCTACGACATTGAGATTAACTGATAAATTAATGTTTCTAGTTGTTTAACCCCTTTATGACCCATGACGTATCTGATAAGTCATGGTGCCGCTGGGGCTTCAGAGGGGTCTAAACCCCCGCTCTAAACTGCCGCAATCCTAACTGCTATCTGCAGTTTTTGGCTTTTAGCAGGCGTGGCCAATTGCCGTACCTGCTAATTAGGACCGTTAAATGCAGCTATCAAACATGACAGCTGCATTTAAAAGTTCTCCATAGAGCCTCCCTGTTGCCTAGTGGCTGGATCCCACCCCCCCCTTACCGCAGGACTTGGCGTTGGAATGATGCTGATCCTGGCTTGGTATTCTATTGATCTAGTCTGCAACAGACCAGACCAATGTAGCACTGATCTTATTGATCAGTGCTGTATAATGTATGCTACACTGATCCCTATGAGGAATCAGTGCATATTTACATTAGAAGTCCCCCAGGGGGACTTCTAACTAATGTATAATAATTTTTTTTAAAATATTAATAAAAAAAAATCCCATCCCTTAATAAAAGTTTGAATCACCCCCCCCCCCCCCTTCCCATTTAACAAAAATAAATAACTAATAAATAACACCCGAACTATAGAATTATCACATTCCTGATCTCACAAGATAAATGGCGTACGTTGTATATATGCAAACAAGGTACGGATAAAAAGTAGATTATGGCGCAAAAAAATACACCTCACACAGCCCCATAGACCAAAGGAAAAATGCGCTATAATAATGGTAATTGAGCAATTAAGGAAATAATTAAGTAACTTTTTTTTTCAGATTCCATATTTTATACAAAAATTAAATCTGTCTTTGCAAAGTAAAATTAGTGACGCAAAAAATAAGGGTTCATGTGGATCTGTTGGTGAAAAGACACAAGCATTATGGCCTTTTAAACACGAGGAGGAAAAAACTAAAGTGCAAAAATTAAAATTGGTTCAGACCTTAAGGGGTTAAGGTATAATGTTGGTGATTGTTTAATTTTAGGGAGGTAAAGTTTTGGAAAAAAATCTCTTAAATAAGAATATTGCTTAATGGTATGAACGTATAAATCATAGATATACATTTATTTAACATCAACTTACTGCCTATTGTAAACTACTCAGAAAGAAGACATATTGACCCTCTAGAGCAGAAAAAAGGTTTTCCTTGAGTATAGTCGCTAAAAGCCAAGTGAACTATTACACAACAGTGGATGACAGAGGAATGGAAATATACAATTTATTCTGTGTATAATATTTCAACTAATTTCATATACAGTTAAGTTGTCTGCAGGAAATGCCGCATATTACATAATAAGATGTATGGCTTTAAAGCTAATTTCTCAGTAATGTGCTCAGTATAGCGGCGCTCTGGAGTAGAGATGAAATATTGTTACAAAGGGAGAATAGTACATGAAATTCTTCAAAAGTTCCTGTTTACTTTAACTGAAATTACACCCATTATTTTAAACAGCAAAAAAGGCTGAATTTAATCTCAAATAAATTGCTATGCCATTTATGTTACAAATATTTTATAGTTTAATATGAAATCAAGCAAATACACTTGACTATATAACTTATGTGTTGGAAGGTAGTAGCGATATGGGAGCGAAGTTTATAGGGACTGTATATGGCATGTTAATGTATGTCTTTATTTGTACAGTCCCAGGTCTCTTACTTTTTATATTCATTAAATGTACATAAAGTGTTTCATGTGTTCTTAAATCTGATATCCTGGTCAGCTCTGTTAAAGAGAATTTCCCAGAGGGGAGACTTTTAGACTCTTTGGTCACTGTCATCATTGACAACAACTATATTCATTATTGTTGCGGAACTCTTCTAATAAAAAGGAGTTGTCTAACAATCTTTTTAAGGGTATATTCACACGAACGGGCTCGTAGCGAGATTCTCGCTGCGAGCCCGGCAGGTCCTGGCAGTTCCCATCCACTACATACTTGCTGCGGTCTAAACGACCGCAGCGAGTATGTAATTCTGCCGCCCTTAACCCCTCCTGCTCCCGCCCGGCTCCCCCGCTGTAAGCATACATTACCTGTCCTCGCTGCACGGGTCCGGCGTCCTGCTCTCCTGTCCGGCCAGTGTGTTGCCCAGCCGCAGCCACTGATTGGCCGGGCGGGAGAGCAGAACGCCGGACCCGTGCAGCAAGGACAGGTAAAGTATGCTTACAGCGGGGGAGCCGGGCGGGAGCAGAAGTTCGTGTGAATATACCCTAAAACAGGTTGTCTAGGGCAGTGCTTCTCAAGCTTTTTCTACTGGAGCCTCACCCAACAGACCAAGGCAATGCCTGGGCCACACCAGAATGACCAAGAGGGTGCCTGGGCCTCACCAAAGTCTATTTAAAAGCTGAAAATAATGCCAGGGCTACCTTTCACCCATCTTCCAAGCTCTAGATACTAATAAAGAAAGTAATAAATAAATGAATAATGTTGTTAAAATGGAGATTTTTGCAAACAGCAAAAGGACTGTGCAGATTATAGTTACTTTTCTGAAAACTGGCTCCCCAGCTGGGCCTCACCAACAACTAGGGGGCGCCTCACTGGTGAGACCCGCCTCACAGTTTGAAAAGCACTGGTCTAGGCAATGCTTTCACAGATAGACATGCACAGACTGGAGTAAAACTATGTGTGTGTGTGTGTGTGTGTGTGTGTGTGTGTGTGTGTGTGTGTGTGTGTTTATACTCTACCCAATCCCCCACAAACGTTGGTTCTACAATCAGGCTGTGGAGCACTTCCTGGTCTTAGTCACAACAGATGCCCACTTAACCAATCATTATCTGAGGCAGATCACCATTATTATCAGTGATTGGCTGCGCAGACACTTCCAGGGACCATGGTGTGCTGTAAAACAAAATCGGGTACTGCTGAATAGGCAGTAGAGGATCTGTGCAGGTGAGTACACATTTTATTTTTTTAATTACTTTGTATGGGCAAATTTAACCAAAAAATACACGTTTTGTAAATCCCTTTAAAGCCTAATTCCAACACATGTATAAAGTTTAAAGGAAATCTGTCAGTTCTACATCATGCTCAGAACTGAAGGGTCAGGAATGTTGCTGAACCGCTGTATGCATGCATGCCACTTCCCTTCCCTACCCCTCTTTGCTTTGAGTGATTGATGTTCAGGATTCTATGCTGTAAGCTAAGACCTGTATGACAATCATGCTGAACGGTAATGGATGGGGAAGATGGGGAAGAAGCATGCATGTTGCATCTCAGGTCTGAGCACGATATAAAAACCGACGGATTTACTTTAATTAGCATACATTAGATTACAATCCTACTTTTGAATAATCTTTACTTCCAAGTGGCTCTGAATCTGGGAAAGAAAATTAAAATCTTCTACAATCCTGCAGCCAAATAATACCTTTACCTTTAGAGTTTTTGAGCAATTCCCAATTTTCTTACTGAAATTGAAGGTAAACCTAAAATGGCGGATAACTCAAAAATGTGTAGTATTACTGTTTGATAGTATTTTTTACAAAGACCCAATTCCTTAATAGCTGGTTAACAAGAGAAATGTGAAGCCTTCACTGATAGGGGCAGGAACATTTGTCTGCAATTCTTCTTTAGTTCCAGTTGATCACATTTATTTTGTAACTTCACTCGTCATACAAGTGTAAAATATACCTTGGTGCAATGAGGCATCATTTTGTGGGATGTTAGACAGCAGGATTTATTCTGCTGGATGTGAGAAGCCAAATACATCCCCTGCAGCTCAACCTGAAATCCTTTTTGCATTAGTGCCATCTAATGGCCAAAAGATATTATACAGTCCGTAGCTTTTATACTCCTTTTCTGCTATACACAAATGATGACTAAGAAATGCTAAAGAACTATTGCTTGTGGCATTGGTTTAACCCCTTAAGCCTCAAACTAACAGTGTATAACTTATTTACAGAAGTAAAAAAAAATCAGCAAATATACTATATTCTACTTTTTACTTTATTGCTGAAAAAGCAGACAAAGGGTTTTTTTACACTGAAGAAACCTGGAAAAATCAGATGAATAAAAAGTTAAAGTAAAGTAAATCACTGAACTATTCTCCCCAATTGCTCTTATCACTACTTAATTTCCATCCTGCAGTGCTCCCTACTTAAACAGTGAGTTTTTAAAAGCCACTGTGTGTATTTTAATAAGTGACAGACCTATGAAAACATGTCGGTCTTACACTGACCTAAGGCAACGGCAGCATCATTTATGTGACAGGTTCCCTGATCATACCCAGGAGTGGTGTTCGATGATTCCTACTCTGAATAGTCCCCGGCTATAAGTAGTGTACCCCAAGGATCAGTACTGGGCCCCCTTCTGTTTAACTTAACATGTCAGTCGGCTGCTTCCAAGGCCAGCAGGATATAGTCATGCATTAAAACAGGCCTGGACTCTTGGGACAGAGATAAAATTTTACCACTCAATAAAAAACTTTGGTGCGGCCTCATCTGGAGTATGCTGTTCAGTTTTGGAACCCAATTCATAAAAAGGATGTTCTAGAGCTGGAGAGGGTGCAAAGACGGGCAACTAAACTAATAAGGGGAATAAAGCATCTTAGTTATGATGAAAGATTTAAAAAATGTAATTTGTTTAGTCTGGAGAAGAGAGACGTTTAAGGGGAGATATGATGAATTTATTTAATATAAATGGCCCCTACAAGAAATATGGGGAAAAGATGTTTCAGGTAAAACCACCTTAAAAGACAAGGGGGCACTGCCTACGCCTGGAGAAAAAAAGGTTCAATCTCCGGAGGCGACAAGTCTTCTTTACCATGAGAACTGTGAATCTGTGGAACAGTCTACCACAGGATCTGGTCAACGCAAAAACAGTAGAGGGCTTCCCAACAGGCTTAGACAAGTTCTTAGACCAAAATAACATTAATGCATATGTATAAAACCTACCCATCATCCCTTCCCTCTGTCCATCCCCTCCTTGGATGAACTTGAGGGACATGAGTCTTTTTTTAACCGTACTATGTAAAATATTCATAAGAAAAGTGTAGAATTTTCTATTTTATACATAATGAGTAAAAATACAACGATTATATATTTTCTTTAATGATCATACATTTATGATCTGCTATATATTTAACCCATTGAATGACCAAAAGGTCAATAATACACTAATGTTCAGGTCATATTAAATCAATGTTCCTCCTCACCTTCTAAAGACTCATAACCCTTTTTTTCCCCATCTGCAGAGCTGGTTGGTAGCTCACCATATATTTTTTTGTACTATTATAGATTTTTTTTATTTATCTCTTTTTTTCTGATATATTATAATCATCAATTTGGGTGTGTTTTTTCCCCTTTAAGTTTATACTGTTTACCGAGCGAGAACAATATTGTAATATTTTAATAGATCGAATAATTCTGCATGCTACAATACAGATTTTATTTTTACATATTTTTATTTGTATAATGGGAAAGGGGGTGATTTAAACTTTTGTTGGGGGACTGTTTTATTAATATTTTTAAAACTTTTAGTTTTTACACTTTATATAATAAGTGTATGAGAAGATCACTAATCTGACAGGACAGAGGGGCACCAACAGTAGGAACATACTGTATATATAGACGTATGGCTGTTAATTGTTCTAGCATAACCAAAATAGAATATTAAGCAACTTTTAAAAAATTATTATTTTTTTCTTTTTTTGCAGCTCCTTTAAAAACATTGTGCAAGCAAACCTGGCACTCACACTCTTTTTTGCATCTCGGCAACCTATGAAATGTACATTAATAAGATGGGGACAGGAATATAACTGCCTCAGTTGACAATATAAGTATTCAGCTTGAAATATCCAATTAATACCAACAAGCAGAAAGCAGCTTATGATCTGTATAAGACCATGATTAAGCACAGTCACATGAAACGCATTGGTCAGTTTGTACACACTATGGGGGAGATTTATCAAACATGGTGGGAAGTGAAACTGGCTCAGTTGCCCCTAGAAACCAATCAGATTCCACCTTTCATTTTCCAAAGCTTCTGTGAGGAATGAAAGGTGGAATCTGATTGGTTGCTAGGGGCAACTGAGCCAGTTTCACATTACACCATGTTTGATAAATCTCCCCCTATGTCTTAACTAATATTAATTAAAACTTTTGTTTTAACTTTCACGTTTGGAGTTCCGGGATCCACACCTTGATTTCTGCTGAACTTTGATGTTACTCATGCCTAGCCAGCATCAGACGCATGTGCACCCTCCACCCTTCTAGCTGCTGCAAGTGGGAAATATCAAGGTGAGCTGAATCGCTATTCCTATGATCTGTATAGCCATACCTTTATCTACTGAAAGGCAACTTGTCCTCACTGTTGTCTGAACAGTTAGTCGTTGGGGCAGTCTGCAGTGGCTTTTCTCCACACCATCTGTGTCCACAGTACTCTTCTTACTTGGGTATAGGGAGAGATTTATCAATCAAAGTTGGATAGGCAGGTAGAAGCTACTGTGGACAGCCCTAATTTATATGATGACAGGTTCCATCTAGTAGGGTGAAGTATAGGGGCCTATACATTTCAATTATTCTATTTAACAGAGATTATCAAATGTTTCCCCACACATTTTATACCAACCAACTATACAGTATGACACATTCTCCATCCAGTCACGAATTATAGATATTGCATTAGTGTATAATGATTGTGACACCCTACTAACTCAGACATTGACAGCTATGTTAATAAAAATCCAATTATCTGTGCCAGTGTCTATATATAGGTTTCCTTTTTATTACAACGTTTTATGCATTAGAATTTCCAATCTCCATGCAAAAAAAAAGGTCTAAGACATCTTAAATCACAAATGTCATAATTTGCAATATTATTATTATTTGATGCTAAATAATATAAACATACTTTCACTTCTTTTATATAGTACATCATACAAGGATGTGTTTAATATTATAAAGTGCTGAGGAGGTGTTTATTATAAAGCACTGTTAGGCAACATTTCCACATAATTGCTGTAGGACCGATTTACCCGAACGATGAAATTCACATGTCTACAAATTTCATCCATTAAAGCAGACCTGTCAGCAGGTTTTTAAACTGAGGCAATGACTGTAAAGAGCTTCTGAGCCTGAATCATTGCATAACTTTTGATAATTGACTCCTCCATTAAATCTAAAGCCCAAAGGGTGCTCCAGTGGGCAGCAACAGTGCAGCCAACTCAATCCCATCCACTTGGGGAGGAGGTTATAAGCGGCCCGAGAGTTCGATGGGATGTACTTTGCTATGCTATTGGAGCCCAGGGGAAGATCCTGTGGGGTTATAAAGCTACTTTTCATATTAATGCATAATATCCTGATGCTAAAAAGGTCAATTATTAATTTAGGGTCAGAAGCTCTATACCCTCCTGGCCTTAGTTTATACACAAGTTTATTTAAAGTTAACTATAACGATCACTAACACACAAAGAAAATTTCAGTTTCTGACAACAGCATAAAATGGTGAAGTAAGCCGCATATACTGTTCTCAATGGTATTTACAAAAAAAGATAACCCACTCTTCAGTCCAAAAAAAACCAACTTATTCTTTCTTTTTTCTTGGTCCCACTTATATCAGTAGCTCATTTCTGCCATTCTTAAAATGTCTTGATGAAGAGAACATACCATCTGGCTTTGGTACTCCTGGGAGCTGCATTCAAGCTTAGATTGCTATTGTAGCTGACAATCTACCTCTCTGTATAACCTTTGTAATGCATCTCCTGATATGGTCTCATTAGTTGGCATTGTACCATTAAACACTGGATTCTCTTGCTGCAGAACGCCTGATTTCCTCCTGATCTCTGCGTTTTCTTAAGCCATGCAGACATTTCTTTGGCAGCAAATTTTTTTCTGTCAGTTTTATTTCTCAAGTCCATCATCCAAAGCTGTTGATGCTATTGGTTCTGCTTGAAATAGATCAGGTGTTGACTGGAAGCAGGATTTTTCTCCCAGATTAGTGTTTGTTGCTTGGGGCTGTCCATCCGTCTCTTTGATTCTTTCTGTTTTGCTTATGGTTAATGCATCAGCAATGTCGGAACTTATTGTGTCAGCATCTTTAGCCAAGGAAGAGGTATTGCTGGAATCTGCACACATTTTTCTGCCTGGTACTGGATTATTAGAATCTTCTTTAATCTCAGTGACTGACTCTTTCACTTCATATGATATTGTGCCATCTATATTGATTGAACTCTCACAGTAGTAGTAGCCAGATTCCTTGTTCTTCTTGTGCATTGAGCACAGATCTATTCTACTTAACATCTCCGTGCCAAAAAAACAATCTTCGTATTCTTTGTATAGCTCATTACATATTTTTCTGAATCCCTGTGGAAGAAGATAGAATAAAAATGTAAATAAACAATATTTTAATAACTCCTCCCACACACACCCATACTCCTATTTATTTATTGTTTTACTATTTTATATCGAAGTATAAAGCGATATTGTAAGTGACCTCCAGACAATGCCTTTTTTTGTGCCCATTTTTGGTGCATATTGAGTGTGTGGCATAAAAAAAAACATGCTCTACATATGGTGTCTTCCTATTATTTTCTCATAGGCTTCTTCACGGGTGAAAACAAGTGCAATGAAAACACTTAAAAACTCAAAAGCAAATGTTTAGGCAAAAGTAACATAGCATAGCAGAGATCAACTGCTGTAACACAGTACCCCCCCCCCCCCCTTTGGCCGCCCCCTCTTTCTTGCCTGAACCGAACCACCGCAGTAGAGGCAGAGATTCAGCTCCAGACGACGAATTCTTTCATCAGGCGTCAGGTGAGCCCGTTCCACCTGCATAGGAATCTCAGGAGTTGACTGGGACACCGGAACGTCAGGATCCTGAAAGACCGGCGCCAGCTGGTGATGGCGACGGGACAGGCTAAGTTGCCGTTCATGCCAGACCTCCTCCTCTCTCTCAGAAAAATGAGTATCGACCCTGAAAGCCAGTAGGATGAGTTCGTTCAGAGAGGTAGGTAGGTCTCGGGCGGAAAGCACGTCTCTCACCCGACTGGACAGGCCCTTCTTGAAGGTGGCTATTAGAGTGGCCTCATTCCAGTCTAATTCTGCCGCCAGGGTGCGGAACTGGATGGCGTAGTCACCAACAGAGGAGCTCCCTTGAGAGAGGTTGAGGAGAGCAGTCTCAGCTGAAGAGGCACGGGCAGGTTCCTCAAAGACGGAGCGAAACTCGGCCAGGAAGGTACGGAGATTGACAGCAGCAGGGTCATCTCGGTCCCACAGCGCCGTGGCCCAAGCCAGAGCTCTACCCTCCAATAGGCTGATGATAAAAGCCACTTTAGAGCGCTTTGTGGGAAACTGACTACTTAAGAGTTCAATATGCATGGTGCATTGAGTCAGGAATCCTCTGCACAACTTGGAGTCACCAGCGTATTTGCTTGGGAGAGCCAGTCGAAGTGTCGAAGAAGCAGCAGGAGGTGGTGTGCGCTGGGCTGTAGTATGCTGCTGTAAGGTGGCAGTGAGTTGCTGGATCTGCTGCGACTGTTGCTGGATTTGTAGAGCCTGTTGGGCGACCACTCGGGCTATGTCGCGGATATCAGGCACCTCGCCGGGATCCATGGTTGGAGCCTACTGTAACACCTGGAGTAGTGGATCCACTGGACCGTCACTAGCGATGGCACTAACCTCACCAGGGAGCGGAGTCTAAGGGGCCGCTGGTTTTCACCAGAGCCCGCCGCAAGGCGGGATGGACTTGCTGCGGCAGGTGACCCCGAGGTCGCTACCCCTGGCTTGGTTGCTAGTGACGGCAGGCGAGGCGTGGCAGGAGCAGTAGGCAGGAGATGGTGCTGGCAGAGGTCTGTAGGCGTAACCGCAGGTGACAGGCTGAACACAGGAGCAATAGTGTAACAGAGGAGCAGGAACCAGGAATGAGGACTAGGGACCAGGTAGCGGACAGGAATCAGGAACAGGGAGCTGGGCCAAACGCTATGGGAAGCATGTAGAGGCTCCAACACCTGTAGTGGGGCAGGGCTGGAATTTATAGAAAGTGATTAGTGCACCTTCCAATAAGGGGCGGACTGGCCCTTCAAATCTGAGACAGCCGGCGCGCGCCCTAGGAGGCGGGTACGCGTGCGCCGGCCGGCACAGCGGGTGACAGGAGCGGGGCGAGGTAAGGCGCCCCCCGGGGCCGAACTAGTAGCAGCGCCGGGTCCCTGTACATGGACCCCGGCAGCTGCATGGAGAGGTCGCGGCGGCGGTCCGGAGCACGGGACGCCGCCGCGGCCGTGACAACTGCTCATTGGTGAGCTGGTGTCCCAGAGTGGTGATTAAAGTGCAGTGTGGAAGGTAAAGGTAGAATGATACAGCAACATTTTGCTTTCTTTCTTGCAGAAACCTATTGCATTTTCCCATGCTAATCATTTATACATCCCTTCAAGAAACAAAATATACAAAAATTAAAATGAAAAAAATGCAATACGTTACTGAGGTTGGTGAGAGATATAACTAACTGCCATCAGTTTGTTTGGCTGTCTGTTATTGAAGGTGTAGTGCCACCATGAGGAGCGCTATGCTCAGCTGAGCATGCTCACTCAACACTACTAACTATCTAAAAAACAGACTGGTAGCTAAATATTAACACTACTCCCCTAAAAACTACTCATATTACTTTACCATCTTTCCCGTCTAGACTACTGCGATTCCTTACTAATCGGCCTTCCTTCCTCTAAACTCTCCTCTCTCCAGTCCATTCTCAATACAGCGGCCAGGCTCATCTCCCTGTCCAGCCACTATACTGATGCCTCCCCCCTGTGCCAGTCACTACATAGGCTCCCCCTACAAAGTCCTCCGGCTCACCCACAAAGCACTCCACAGTGCTGCACCTCCCTATATCTCCTCCCTCATCTCTGTTTACTGCCCTAGCCATGCCTTTCGCTCCTCTAACGACTCACGACTAACATCCACCTTGATCCGCACCTCTCACTCCCATCTCCAGGACTTCACCAGAGCTGCACCAGTTCTATGGAATGCATTACCCAAGACTGTAAGACTCAACTCCAATACCCAAAGCTTCAAATGTGCCCTCAAAACATATCTGTTCAAGTAGGCTTACCATGTTCCCTAATTTGACTGCTACCCTCAAATCCCCCCCCCCCCCCGCCACTACCACCACCACACACACACACACACACACACACACACATACACACACAAACCAAGAATTTAAGCACTTAGACCTGTGCATGCAGGTATTGGTTGGTGACTGGTTTACCCACCCTTACCTGCACTGCCTTATTTATAAAGATGGTCGGACCATAAGAACAATGAAGCACTTTGCCCCTCTGCCATTGTGTCTCAAACCCCTTCCTAGTAGTCTGTAACTGATACATGCGAGCAGGGACCTCATTCCTCATGTATGGATAATTATATGCATCTCTGTAACGTCTATTTTTGTCTATGTATGTACCCCCAGAATTGTAAAGTGCTGTGGAATTGTCTTAGTTGCCCCTAGAACCAGATTCCACCTTTCTTTTTTTAAAGAATCTTTTAGGAATGAAAAGTGGAATCTGATTGGATGCTAGGGACAACTAAGACTATTCTACTTTACACCAGTTTGATAAATCTCCCCCATTGTTCTTTATGGAAGCATAAAAAAACTGATTGCAGAAAAAGACCTTTTTTATTTTTTATCTCATGATGGCTATAGGTTTTTCCCAAGCATGGAGGAGACGTGGAGTCATTTAACCTCCTAAATGCCAATATGCATTAGGTAGATGTCTGACAGGTGTTCGCCAAATAATTGCTTAATTAAGTGCCTTAGGGGGACTTGAGTGTAAAAAAAAAAAAAAATCTTTTCCCAAATAAAAAATGTAAATAACCACCTTTTCCCATTTTTAAAACAAAAAAGTCCAAAAAAAAGAAACATAGCTGGTATATTCCGAGCATATATTAACAAGTGCTGGTAAAATAAAAGCTGACCTCTTGGTCGCTTTGGATAACAAATAGTCATACAGTACTTAAGAACGGCTTGATAATTTTCTCCCACATGCCCTGATTAAGATAAGGATTTTCTACTTACAGTGAATATATGCCTTAATGTTGGACTATAGTGCAATATTGGGTTATAGTGTACTGTTGGCATTTTTTATATATCTTGTAATTTATAAGGAGCCGTGATAAAGCTTGAAAGAGCAACAAGCTGTGTCCTTTGCATAAATTATTAAGATTAAGAACATCTCCAGGTTTTCTACAGGGATGCTGTGAGGTGGAAAGCTTCTGCCAGATGTGTTTAGACACTTTCCACGTCACAGCAGCTCTGCAGAAAGAAAATGTTAACATATCCTTAAAGGATCACCTCTATTACTTGTCTGCGTGTGAGCGTATTAGGATTATTCTAATCAGCATCAGAAATAGTGAAGTTTCCCATAATTACAATATTATCCTCTGTTGCCATAGTCATCAGTTTTCTCCAAAGGACTATATATCACTCTAATTTACAGTTCCCTCTTTATTTTTCTTGCAAACTCAGAGACAGTCTACTTGTATGTGTGCATGTTTAATTACTATCAATTGAAGACTATTCTAGACTTAACCCTTTGAGGACCAAGAACAAAATGACCCAGTGGACGACACCAATTTTAAATTATTGCGCTTTTGTTTTTTCCTCCTCCCCTTTTAACCCCTTCGTGCTGCAGCTAGTTTGGGCCTTAATGACCAGGCTAATTTTTCAAAATCTGACCTGTCTCACTTTATGCTCTTATAGCTCAGTGATGCTTTAACGTATGCTAGCGATTCTGAGATTGTTTTTTCGTGACATATGGCACTTTATGTTAGTGGCAAAATTTGGTCACTACTTTGTGTGTTTTTTGTGAAAAACATCAAAATATCATGAAAAATTAAAAAAATTTGCATTTTATGAACTTTGAAATTCTCTGCTTCTAAAAAAAGAAAGTCGTAGCACATAAATTAGTTACTAAGTCACATTACCAATATGTGTTCTTTATTCTGGCATAATTTGGTAAACATATTTTACTTTTTTAGGGTGTTATGGGGCTTAGAAATTTATCAGCAAATTATCACATTTTCGTGAAACTGATTTTTTTAGGGACCAGTTCTTTTTTTAAATGGATTTAGAAGTCTGGTATCCTGAAAACCCCCATAAGTGACCCCATTTTGGAAACTACACACCTTAAAGAATTAATCTAGGGGTATAATGAGCATTTTAACCCTACAGGGGCTGGAGGAAAGTATTCACAATTAGGCAGTAAAAAAATTGAAAATTTAAATTTTCCAATAATATATACGTTTAGATTAAAGTTTCTCATTTTCAAAAGGAATATGAGACAAAAAGCACCCCAAAATTTGTAATGCAGGTTCTCGAGTACAACGGTACCCCATATGTGGGCGTAAACCACTGTATGGGCACACAGCAGGGCTCAGAAGGAAGGGAGCGCCAATTAGCTTTTCCAATGCAGATTTTGCTGAAGAAGTTTCTGAGCGCCAGGTACGTTTGTAGTGCCCCTGTAGTGTCAGCAGAGAGAAAACCCCCCATAAGTCACCCCATTTTGGAAAGTACACCCCTCAAAGAATTCATCTTGGTGTGTGGTGACCATTTTGACCCCACAGGTATTACAGGAAAGTATTCAAAAGAAGACAGTAAAAATGAAAAACTCGAATTCTTCCAATAATATGTTCGTTTAGTTTGAAATTTCTCAATTTCACGAGGAACAAGAGGAAAAAAGTACCACAAAATTTGTAACGCAGGTTCTCCTGAGTACAATGGTACCCCATATGTGGGCGTAAACCACTGTATGGGCACACAGGAGGGCTCAAAAGGGAAGGAGCGCCAATTAGCTTTTTCAATGCAGATTTTGCTGAAGAAGTTTCCGAGTGCCAGGTGCGTTTGCAGAGCCCCTGTAGTGTCCACAGAGTAAAATCTCCCAATAAGTCACTCCATTTTGGAAAGTGCACCCCTCATAGAATATATTTTGGGGTGTGGTGAGCATTTTGACCCAACAGGTATTTAAGGAAAGTATTCAAAAGTAGACAGTAAAAATGAAAAACTCGAATTTTTCCAATAATATGTTCCTTTAGTTTGAAATTTCTCAATTTTACGAGGAACAGGAGAGAAATGTCACCCCAATATATGTAAAGCAGGTTCTCCTGCGTAGAACGGTACCCCATATGTGGGCATAAACCACTGCATGGGCACACAGCTGGGCTCAGAAGGGAAGGAGCGCCAATTAGCATTTTCAGTGCAGATTTTTCTGAAGAAGTTTCTGAGCGCCAGGTGCGTTTGCTGAGCCCCTGTAGTGTCAGCAGAATAGATTCCCCCCAAAAGTCACCACATTTTGGAAAGAGCACCCCTCAAAGAATTCATCTTGGTGGGTGGTGACCATTTTTACCCCACAGGTATTAGAGGAAAGTATTCAAAATTGGCCAGTAAAAATGAAAAACTCGAATTTTTCCAATAATATGTTGGTTTAGTTTGAAATTTCTCAATTTGACGAGGAACAGGAGAGAAAATTCACCCCAAAATCTGTAACGCAGGTTCTCCTGAGTAAAACGGTACCTCATATGTGGGCATAAACCACTGTATGGGCACACAGCAGGGCTCAGAAGGGAAGGAGCGCCAATTTACAGGAGCAAAACCGCGGCTAGTAATGGTTATTAGAATAGCGCAGTTACTAAAATAAAATAAAAAAAATGAGATTACAGGTAATGTGGGGTGGTTACGGGCAACCAGGGGTGGTTATGGGCAACCTGAGGTGGTTACAGGTAATCTGGGGTGGTTACGGACAACATGGGGTGGTCACGGGCAACCTGCTGTGGTTACAGGCAACGTGGGGTGGTTACAGGCAACGCGGGGTGGTTACGGGCAACGTGTGGTGGTTATGGGCAACGTGTGGTGGTCACGGGCAACCTGCTGTGGTTACGGCAACGTGGGGTGGTTACAGGCAACGTGGGCTGGTTACAGGCAACGTGGGCTGGTTACAGACAACGTGGGCTGGTTACAGGCAACGTGGGCTGGTTACGGGCAACGTGGGCTGGTAACGGGCAACGTGGGCTGGTTACGGGCAACCTGCTGTGCTTACAGACAATCTGGGATGGTTACGGGAAACGTGGGGTGGTTACGGGCAACCTGCAGTGCTTACAGACAATCTGGGGTGGATACGGGCAACGTGGGGTGGTTACGGGCAACCTGCAGTGCTTACAGACAATCTGGGGTGGTTACAGGCAACGTGGGCTGGTTACGGGCAACCTGCTGTGCTTACAGACAATCTGGGGTGGTTACGGGCAACGTGGGGTGGTTACGGGCAATGTGGGGTGGTTATGGATAAACTGAAGTTCTTATAGGCAATCTGGGGTGGGTACCTGTAATCTGACATGGGCACCGCAATCTGGAGGGGGTCATTGGCAATTTGGGGTGGTCAGAGGCGACGTGTGGTGGTCAGAGGCGACGTGTGGTGGTCAGAGGCGACGTGCGGTGGTCAGAGGCATCGTGGCGTGGTCAGAGGCATCGTGGCATGGTCAGAGGCATCTTGGCGTGGTCAGAGGCATCGTGGCGTGGTCAGAGGCAACGCGCGGTGGTTACGTGCAATCTGGGGGGGGTTACATGTAATCTGACATGATTACGGGGAACCTGGGGGGGTTATGTGCAACCTGGAAGGGTTACAGACAATCTGGGATTGTTACTGATAAACTGAAGTGCTTATAGGTAATCTGGGGTGGGTACATGTAATCTGGAGGGGGTCACTGGCAATTTGCGGTGGTTACGGGCAACGTGCGGTGGTTACGGGCAACGTGCGGTGGTTACGGGCAACGTGCGGTGGTTACGGGCAACGTGCGGTGGTTACGGGCAACGTGCGGTGGTTACGGGCAACATGCGGTGGTTACGGGTAATCTGGGGAGGGGTTAGGGGTAATTTGGGAGTAAACTGCAATTATTACTATAATAAAAAGTGTGTGTTTTATTTTTTTGTATGTTTGTCACTTTTTGTACTTTATACATTCATTTTCACTGTATTACTATGATTACTGTGATATTTTCTATCTCAGTAATCATAGTTCAGTGACAGAAACCAAATTGGTCTCTGTCACTTTAAATTTTCAGAGCTTGGCTGGTTGTGAAGCGCATGCGCACTTCATAACCAGCCAGGACGTCGAGGAGGAAGGAGCTCCAGGAGCAGGTAACGTATATGGGGAAGGGGGGGTGACTGGGGGACGGGGGTGACAGGGGGGGTGGGGGGGCGACTTGGGGGGTGGGGGGACATCACTTTTTATCCCCTGTCACCAATCATTTATGGTGACAGGGGATAAAAAGTGCCGGGAGCACATGGTACAAGCGATCAGCGGTATATAGTATATACCGCTGATCGCTTGTACCGGGACCCCACAGGGGGGTCCCCGATGACTGCCCCATGCTCTCCGCTACCTCCGGTGGCGGAGAGCATGGGGCTTTCATTCATTTTAACTTTTTAATCGCTGTGAACCGACGTTAGTCGGTTCACAGCGATGGCGGCGGCCATCTTGGAAATGATGGCCGCCGGGGGAGGGGGGTTAGTTATCGGGGCACTAGGGGGGTCTGATCTGGGGTCTGATATACACTTATTTCATCTCCCCCCGCCGTAGATTCACGGCGGGGGGAGATGAAAGGCGGCGGCGGCACCGGTAATCCTCTTTACCGACGGCCGCCGCTATAACGTTAATAGCGGCGATCGTCGGTAAGGGGGGGGGCCGGGACGGACCCCACACACTGCCCCAACCCCTCAGCTACCTCCGGTAGCCGGGGGGATGGGGTGGGGGCCGTCCCGGCCCCGCAGCCTTATTCTCTGCCATCGCCGTAAAAAGCTGATGGCAGCAGAATAAGGCCCATTAGTGACCGCCGTAGAAAGCCGTATCGGCGGTCACTAAGGGGTTAAGAGCTCTAGCACTTTCAGTTTTCTATCTAAAGGGCCACGTAAGAGCTTGTTTTTTTCAGGAATAGTTGTACTTTGTAATGGCGTATATGTGTCTATGTAATGCACTATACAGTTTAAGCGACATGATACCATTATTCTATAGGTCAGTCCGAAAACAATCATATGCAGGTTTACACAGATTTTCAATTATTTTTTTATTAAATCCTTTTTTTTTGCAATTAATTAGTAATAAAATAGCCCTATGACTCTTATAACGGCTTTATTTTTTTATCTACAGGGCTGAGGTGAGGTGTAATTTTTTGCACTATGATCTCTAGATTTAATAAAACCATATTTGTGTAGATCAGATGTTTTGATCACTTATTAATTTTTTTAATATACAATGTAAAAAAAAGAAAAAAAATTGTGATCCTTGTGCTTTTTCCCCTCTCTTTGTTTACGCTGTTCACCATACGGGATGGCGATTGTTATATTTTAATAGATCAGACAATTTTGCACGCTATGGTGTATAAAATGTTTATTTATTTTTATATGTTTTATCTATACTAAGGGATGGGGGTTAATTTTAACTTTTAACTTTTTATTTTTTATACACTTTAAGTCCCCGTGGGGGACTTTCCCATGCAATCAATAGATTGCATACACTAATCATTGCATACACTAATCATTGCTATGCCATTGCAATGAGCAGAGCGCCGATCGGACCACATGGAGGAAGGAAAGAGACTTCCCGCGGTCTGACACAGCATTACACTGCGGAGGTCCCGATTGGTAAGTGATAGGAGCTGGTCCTGTCACTTACACTTAAACGCCGCAATGTTTAAGGGGTTAATGACCGATTGCAGCGCGATCGCTGCAGCCTGTCATTAACAGTGAGGGCCCGGCTACTGATTGCAGCTGGCCCCCACCTGCTATGAAGCGTGCTCAACGCTGCATAACCCACGACCGTCTGGTGACAGGCGGCCAGGGCGTACACGTACGTCCCAAGTCGTTTAAGGGTTAAAGGGGTATTCCAGGGGAAAAAAAGGAAAAGTAGGAGGTTGCGGGGGTCCAACCTCTGTACCCCCTGCCAGTCTTCATATCGAGCCCCGTCGGCTCAGCTATGAATAGAGCCGCAAGTACTGCATGTGACCCGCAGCTCTATTCATTCATTTGGAACCGATGGAAAGAAATGAGTACAGCGCTATTCCGGCCTATTGTGAGATTGGCAGCGGTTACAGAGGTCGGAAACTTCAGCAACAACCTGTTCCTGGCTTTGGCTTCAATAATCTGTCAGGTAAATCCGTCTGTGTAAACATATCATAAGACTCACTTTTTTTCCCAACAAGCTATAAGTTAACCATCAATAAACTATAGGATGGTATTTGGAAAGAATTAAAAGGGGTATTCACTTAAGATTTATCCCTCTAAAAAAAATCCCCATCCACAATCTAAGTTTATTTTTAAATAGTTTTCTTTTAAATTAATTGGTCCATTTGTCTGCAGCACACCATGAGTCACAACCTTAAGCTGCCGAAAGTCTTCACTGCCTGGTCCACTCTGTCTTGACGCCTCTGTCCTCTGCCACCCTTCTGGGACAGAGGTCACATGCTCTCTGTCTCTTCTGTTACCAGGTAGGCTTTAACACCTCATCTTTAACCCTGCCCACCACTGACATCACACCAATCAGTGATCACCTGGCCATGAGGCGGGAAAACAGGTTCTCCTGAGCAGCATAGAGGAAAAGAGACTCAGATTCACCTCTCTCCCCCTCTCTCTTTTTAATCTATAGATGAATAGATACATACTGTAGGTACGGATAAGAGCAGCACCTAAAAAATATGAACGGTGCCAGCAGATGAGACCGATGATCATAGTCCCACAGCTATGTTAGTATGAATCCGCAGGACTCCAGTATAAGTAAAAATAGAAAAGTGGATTTATTCCATCAAAAACATGCAACGTTTTGGTCGCCTGGCACGGCTATTTTCAAGCTTGAAAATGACCGTGTGAGGCAACCGAGACGTTGAATGTTTTTGATACCGAAGTACTTAGGATTCATCCTTACATAGATAGATATACTTTGTTTACTGTGCAAAGCAAAAGCAGATTGAGTCAGCGATACTACAAGATGAGGTGGATACCCGGCAGATGGCTCTGAGGTATAATGCATGCTGGGAAATATAGTTTCCTAGCCGGGTGACATGATGTAAAACTAGGATTATTTGTAAAAGTTTTAATCTAGGGTTAGGAGCAGTGTAGCGGATAATGTGTCAAACAACCGGTGTGTGTGGGGGGGGGGGCTCAGTGAGTGCACCTATATGCTCTTTCTGCATTCTATTTTTTACAGGATCATTGGAGTAGCCCTTTAATTCTTCTCATATACCCTCCTACAGCTCATTTAAAGTTAATTCCTTGGCACCACTTCCATCTATACAGAGGGTCACTGATACGAAATGCACTGTATGCAGTAAGGGGCTGACAGTATCACTTTAAAAGGTGGCTGATGAGCTATCCACGGGACAGCTCATCAATCACTGGTGGGGTGCAATTACCTGGCACCTATGCCAATCAGTATAGCTTTGCACTACACAGTTTGTTTAGAAACTCTTCATTTGAATGGGAGCCGAGCTGCAGTTACACATCGGCACCGCTACGCAATAAATGGAGACAAACTGTTTACAGTTTTGTGTGGCACTGAACAGCTTACAATTGAATCTGCAAAAAAACACATCAGTTAGGGTATATATGTTTTATTATGTATTTTCTGCCCTAAAAAAGGTTAAGGATTAAAAATTCTACAAGTCATCAAATACAGTTACTGCTATATTGTTAAACCTCAGATTCCTTCAAACCAGACCAATCAATAATAGAAGGAAGTCATATCCACTGTAAAATAACTTTGAATTATACTGATGTGCAACAAAAGCTTATTGAGCAGGAAAAGAGCATCAAAATCCTCTCAGAGACTAAGCAGAAAGGCTTTAAATAGTTATCCAAGAGAGTACGAATGAATAGGTTATTAATGAGCAGACATGGATAATTGCTGCTTTTTACCAGAATATACACATTTACATTTTTAAGTCATCATTATAAATTAAGTGTTAGCTTTTATTTACATTATTTATTCTTGTGTTTGAGGGTCTTAATATGGTGAGGCTATTGACAGCATCATTGGTATGGCATGTACAGCAAACGCACCACATGCTGTGCATCCTTTCTAGGATGTAAGACTTATTTTTTGTAACTAAAACACTGCCAGTTAACCCCTTAGTGACCTTCCTATTTTGGCCCTTCTTAATCAAGCAAATTTATGACTTTTTTTTCATAATTTCATCAAGAGTCATACTTTTTATTTATTCTTGCTGACGTAGCCATAGTTGCTCTTGTTTTTCGTGGGACAAAGTTTTTATTGGCACAAGTTTGGGATTCATGTAATTTATTGATCTAGGTGTGGGCTTGTTTTTACTGGAAAATGTATACAGTAGCTTTTAGTAATACAATTTCTTTTTACTTATATGAGACTTTTTGATATTGCTTTTTCCAAAGAGGATTGACAAAATATAACATAGCTGGCACTGGTTTTCTAAAATTTTATTTACAGTGTTCGTATATGTGTTATAAATATGGCAATACTAACTATACTACAGATGTAGCCAGGGTTAACATGATCCTTGACTCAACAATTGTTTCAGGGAGCTATGCAAAGTCAATTAGAGTGTTGAGTTAAATGCGTCATTGTGATCAAGTTAACCCTGGCTACAATTGTATATGTTTTTCATGTAAATCGAGAATAAAATGTAATTTTATGATATAGGGGTAGGATTTTTTTTTATTATTACTATATTTTAGTTCACACTTCTTGTTTCAATAGTGTACTTTAACCAGTGATCTGGGAGGGCAGACCATTGTAGTGCAGTGTATTGTAATTGGCAGTAAAATTTTGACAGGCAATAAACACAGCCATGCCTCTGACATATACAGTAAATGGCAGGCCGAGGGCCTTCAGAAGAGCCCTGGCTGCCATAAATACTGATCTGCAGTCAGAGATCTCGCTGATGGACGGACGATGGGTAAGTGGACAGAATCTGATATGATTTGACAGCGGTATGTAATAGATTAACATGCCATGATGCCAATGTAGCATTCACTTATTCCAACTCCATCATAAAAAGGTGTATTGTTGGAATAAGGCCAATTAGTGACCGATGTAAAAAGGCATATTGAAGAATTTATTCTAGGACATTTTGGACAGAGTCTAAAGTACTATGAGTTCTTTACCCATAAAGTGAGGACAAAAACAGGAGAATAAATAAGCCCATGGCTTTATAGGGCTCATCATCATGATCAGGTATAGCTTTTTATGCCCATAGTCTTCTTCATTGTCAAGATATAAGCCATTTTGGTAATATATAAAAGATGCATAAAAGATGCTCAGATTTTAGGGGTGTTCCTCAGTAGGGAAAGAGACCAGGTAAGTGCAACTCATGTTCCCTTATTCACTGCCTCTATGCCCGCTTGCATCTGCCAAAAGATCACAAGGACATATACATATTAATTAACAAAAATTCTAATATCTCAGCACTGGAACAGACTATAGAGATAAAAAGGTATGGGCGGAATAATTTTAGTGCCATGGTTTCCATTGTGCTGTTTCCACAGGGGATATTGAACATGTGCATGGTGGCCAAAAAGCAGCTCAATAGAAATCTGTTCTAGATGTATGGTGTCCTACCACGGGTGTTGCTATTGGTTACACCCTTCGTAAAAGCCTGTACTTATTAGTCAGTGGTGATGAAAGTAGTGATAAAGTTTCGCCACTAGATGTCGCTATTACAGATGTATGTGCACAGATGCTGCACAGCTGAAGTATGTAAAGGGTTATTGTTTGTGTGTCACATGGTTCTGTGAACCTATAGGAGTCTTTTCTTCTATCCTATCATCTCTCACTTTACTTCTTCTAATGCACTCTTCACCCACTCACAGTGCACTTTAGATACGCTGGGGAAGAAAATCACATGGGTGATAGGAAGTGTAGTTCAGTCTTAGATGGGGATGGGTAGGAAGCAAGACAAGACACAGCTAGAAGTTTCTTCTCAGTCTATTCTACACAACACTATGCAGTTTTAGAACCCTCACAGGAGAGGACAAGTCAGAGATCATCTCAAACCACGTCGTGGACTAGGAGAGACACATTGCAGGACAGTATCTACAGACAGCAGAAACTCATCCGGATAGAGCAAAACTGCTAAGAGCCTAGGAACTTTATCTCCAGCGCGGTTGTCAGCAGGAAACCCTCAGCATTCCACTCATCCCAGGTAACAAGGTCTGGGGCCTTGTGTCACCCTCATTGGACGGGGCCCCCACCACCCCGAACCCAGAAGCAGTGTTCCAGGTTTAGGCTGGTGGATCTATGGCAGGGGTGGGGAACTCTGTTCTCCTGATGCGGCCTGCATGCACAGCGCTCTCCTGTGTCCAGCGGCCACTAGACACAGGAGAGCGCTGTGCCTGTCAGCTCCTCTCTGGCGGCCCGCGCACAATGATGTCATTTCATCGCGCACTGCCTGCCGGAGAAGACTTGCACTGCAGGAGATGCCAGAGGACCCAGCCAGCTCTGAATCAAGGAAAGGTGAGTGGGGAAGGGGGCAGCGGGAAGCGAACTACAGCTACCAGGACACCACTGGGGGGGGGAGAACTACAGCTACCAGGACACCACTGGAGGGGAGAACTACAGCTGCCATGAAACCACTGGTGGGAAAACTACAGCTACTAGTACACCACTTGGGGGGGACTACAACTACCAGGACACCACTGGGGAGGGGGGGAACTACAGCTACCAGGACACCACTGGGGGTGGGGAGAACTACAGCTACCAGGACACCACTGGGGGGTACTACAGGAACCAGGATAGCACTGGGGGGGGGGGCTACAGCTACCAGGACACCACTGGGGGGGGAGAACTACAGTTACCAGGACACCACTGGGGGGGAAACTACAGCTACCAGGACACCACTTGGGGGGGGGGGGGTTGAAGTACAGCTACCAGGACACCACTGGGGGGGCTACAGGTACTTGGACACCACAGGGGGGAGGACAGCAGGCACCAGGACACTACTAGGGGGAGAACTACAGCTGCCGGCACTACAGGTACCAGGACACCACTAGGGGTGGAGAACTAGAGAACTACAGCTACCAGGACACCACTGGGGGAGAGAACTACAGCTACCAGGACACCATGGAGGGGGTGGGAGATCTACAGATACCAGGACACCACTGGGGGGGAGAACTACAGCTACCAGGACACCACTGGAGATAGGGGGCTAACTACAGCTACCAGGACACCACTGGGGTGGGGGGCTACAGGTACCAGGACACCACAGGGGGAGGACAGCTCTAGGGGGGAGGACAGCACTGGGGGGGGGGCTAAAGGCACCAGGACACCACTAGGGGGAGGGAGATCTACAGCAACCAGGACACCACTGGGGGGGGGAGAACTACAGCTACCAGGACACCACTGGGGGGGGGGGGACTATAGCTACCAGGACACCACTGGAGATAGGTGCCAACGACAGCTACCAGGGGATCCTACGTACAGGGGGCAACCCACATACCTACTCACTTTACTGGAAATCACACCAAAAAGTGGAATTACTACTGTTTGGGAACTTATGCGTTGGAATAAAGGAAGGAAGTTGCTGAAAAAGTAGCGAGTCTAAGATGTTTGTCTGGCAGGTTCTGAAGAGATAAATTGTAGCTGAACGAAATCATCATGGTGGCCGGATGGAGAGGAAAAGGAAAATGATGCCTCAGATCAAAGACGACATCACCTGTGAGTCACTGAATGAAGTTTATTTTGTATTTTTTAGAACATTATTCATTAGGGGTGCCCTGGGGTAAAATAAAAGGCTTCTCCCTAGCAAAATCCCCCCCCCCCCATTAACTGATCAATGTCTTTCTACATGTTCAAAAATCATTGGCCACCGGCCGTGCATTGCTGAATTTAATAGTGATGTGCGTCCGATGGCTGATCGGGCCTTATAATAGGCTCTGTAAGCGAGCGCCTATCTAGCAGAACAGCGCTACTTACCTAGGATATCACACTATGTAATATGGCCCTAACACAGTAGGTAAGAACGCAGAGAAAGTGCTAGGTTCTCACATTGCGTTATTAAAACAAACTCAACGTAAGAACACTGAGCCCTCCCCTCTCCTGTTTCTA
Source organism: Dendropsophus ebraccatus (assembly GCF_027789765.1). Lineage (NCBI taxonomy): Eukaryota > Metazoa > Chordata > Amphibia > Anura > Hylidae > Dendropsophus > Dendropsophus ebraccatus. The sequence continues at coordinate 71,012,625 of NC_091455.1, read as the reverse complement.
GAGCCTGGCATCTTCCTCTGCACTGCAGCTTCTTGTTTTCTTTGTTTTTTGGGGGCGGGGAGGGAGGGGGGGCCCCCAACAAGATTGACGACCGGAGCCTCCACCTAGGGCTGCTTTAACCTGGGTGCATATGGTGCACGTGCATCGGGCCCCCTGGTTCAGATCACGTGACAGGGGCCCCCTGGCTAAGGCGCCACAAATTTTCATCCCCCAACCACCTAATGAGCCGGGACGCCTGACTGCGTGTGATGACACCCGGCCCGGCACCTGATCGGATGCGCAGCGCGCGCAGCGTACGGCCGGCCCCAGCGGCGCCACTCTACTTTCCCGCCTTCCCTGCAATTCTGTCTGCGTAGTCAGTGAGGAGAAGGGGGAGCTGGTGGTGGTTGGGAAGGAGGAGGAGCCTGTGTGCTGTGTTGCCCGGGCTGTAGCTGCTTCCTGTGAGACCGGGTCACCCTGCACTACATGCTCTACTGGCCCTGTTTGCGGGGGAGCCCAGGAGGCACTGCAGAAACATCCAGCCTCTCCCCAGGCAGAGGGGGAGCAGCACCTGCACGATGGATGTAAGTAGTATAGAGGTGGGGGTGTATGGAGAAGGGGAGGGAAGAATTGAAGCTGGGGGCCCACTGACAGAGGATTTGCCCACCGAACCTGTCCGGGGTATGTCCAGATAAACCACGCCCTCTGATTTTAGGCCCCGCCCCCGGCACAGACCGTGGGTAGTATTTTAACACTCTGACTGACTGCCATTCAGAAGTCACCCAGCTTTCCTGCATCTTATATTGTTGTGAGTATGACTGAGGCCACCCAGCTTTCCCAGGATCTTATCCTCAGTATGATGGGGGTCACTGGGGGACACAAGACCTTACAGACTAGGAGGACTGAGTCAGTCCTCCTAGTCTGTAAGCTCCTATGTCCCCCAGTCCTCCTAGTCTGTAAGCTCCTGTGTCCCCCAGTCCTCCTCCTAGTCTGTAAGCTCCTATGTCCCCCCAGTCCTCCTCCTAGTCTGTAAGCTCCTGTGTCCCCCAGTCCTCCTCCTAGTCTGTAAGCTCCTGTGTCCCCCAGTCCTCCTCCTAGTCTGTAAGCTCCTGTGTCCCCCCCAGTCCTCCCAGCGTGTAAGCTCCTGTGTCCCCCAGTCTGTATGCTTGTGTCCCCCCAGTCCTCCCAGTGTGTAAGCTCCTGTGTCCCCCAGTCCTCCTAGTCTGTAATCTCCCGTGTCCCCCCCAGTCCTCCTAGTCTGTAAGCTCCTGTGTCCCCCGAGTCCTCCCAGTGTGTAAGCTCTCATGTCCCCCCAGTCCTCCTCCTAGTCTGTAATCTCCTGTGTCCCCCCCAGTCCTCCTCCTAGTCTGTAAGCTCCTGTGTCCCCCCCAGTCCTCCTCCTAGTCTGTAAGCTCCTGTGTCCCCCCCAGTCCTCCTCCTAGTCTGTAAGCTCCTGTGTCCCCCAGTCCTTCTAGTCTGTAAGCTCCTGGGTCCCCCAGTCTTCCTAGTGTGTAAGCTCCTGTGCCCCCAGTCCTCCTAGTCTGTAAGCTCCTGTGTCCCCCCCGTCCTCCTCCTACTCTGTAAGCTCCTGTGTCCCCCCAGTCCTCCTCCTACAGACTAGGAGGAGCACTAGGGGTACACAAGAGTTTACACACTAGGAGGACTAAGGGGGAACACAGTAGCTTACACACCCATACTCCCGGGGGGGTCCTTATTAGTTCACCAATCCCTACAGTGGGAACCTGTCAAAGCTAGAAACTGTTCCAGTGGTGATATTAGGTCTGTACGTGCCCCCACTAGCTTCACTCTCCATTATTCATAAAGATTTAGGGGTATTGTACCTGACATAGGAATGCTCCCCGACCATACTCCCTTTTTATAACTTGTGATAAAACCTGATGCACCGAGTATAATGCACCAGTGATAATACCTGATAAATATAATTCAGTTAACCTTTATAAGGAGAGGGGGCCCACTCTTGAGGTCTGTGCACTGGGCCCACCAGTGTATTAAAACGGCCCTGCCTACACCAACCTTAAAGGACAACTCCCACGGGACCCCCCCCCCAAAAAAAAAAACACAGACACACACAAACACCATACTCACCATCCCTCCGGTGACGATCGCCACTCGATTCGCCCGCTGTCCGCCTCACCGTCACCTCCGTCCGCCGTCCAGCGATGTCTCTCACTTCCGGGTCCATGGGAGAAAAAAGGCTGCCAGTGCACTTGCGCACCGGCAGCCTTTTCATTGGCTGCAGCGCATCACATAGCTTACAGCAAGCTCAGCCAATCAGGGCTGAGCAATCTGGAAGCCATGTGATGCGCTCCAGCCAATGAAAAGGCTGCTAGTGCGCATGTGCACCAGCAGCCTTTTCTCTCCCATTCACTTTCCATGAAGACGCCGAGGAGGAAGAAGACCCGGACCGCCCACCCCCCTCCCCCTCCCGGCTCTGACGTCGTCATCACCAGATGGCGCCCAGGAGGACCGTGACGGCCATAATCGGTAATGTATACATTCTTTAACTTCTGGGGGGGGGGGTTGGCGGTCGGAAAGTGGGGAAGGGGGCCAGACCAGTTATTTAACCACATTACAAAGTTATATAACTTTGTAATGTGTGTTAAATAAGCAAAAAAAAAATCGTGGGAGTTGTCCCTTAATCTGGCCCTGCACCTGACACTGGTGGGCATAAGGTGGTGCGAAGACGCAAAGGTCTAAACACGGGCACAAGGTATTCTCTTCCTCTTCTAAGTATTCTTCTACCTCATCCAACATCCTGGCAGAGCACAGTACTACTTGTGTTGCGACTCTCATGACATCCTCCTCTCTGCTCCTCTGATTTTTTGGTATCTTTCTACACGCAACTTGGTCAGCACGATTATACTTCTCACTATACTCCTATTACAGAACGGGATCCTGTATTATCAAGTGTTCTACTAAGTGTGTTATCAAGTGTCTTATCAAGTGCTTTCTCAAGGGAAACTTATCCTGTCAAGAGAGAGTTGTCATTTCTGCTGCACACAAGTACCTTTACAGTAAACCAGAGATTATTTATGCTACAGAGACTTTGTGATTCTTCGCCTCACACCAACACAATGTACACTACACCCTTGGGACATTTTTCCTTTCTGTGGGTGGCAGTACCAATAATCCGGAAGGGTCACTACACCACTCCGGCCAACCGTTTTAACATCCCAAGGGACCCCGTAGCAACCCGGCAGGACACTGACCACAGGGGAACAAGGTACAACCGGCCCTCTAAACTAACAGCAGGCATGCCATCACACCTGTGTGCCCAACTGGCGTCATGATATAGCATCACTGGGCCCGGCTGTATCTCGGCCAACCACCATAGAACTGACGTCACCATCTAGCAAGTGACCGGCCAATCCTCCGACACGACACCTCGGGGGCACACCACAAATGCACAATGACTCTCCTACTCTTCTAAACTCTTTTGATTTATTTTGTGGTTTGTTTTGTGCTCAGTTTTTACCTGAGCTGAAGGTGTAGAAGGCAAACATAAGATCAACTCTAAGTGGTTAGTACTCTACTCATTCAATCTCAGGACACATGCTAGAAAAATGTGAACATGACAACTTGTATCCTTTCATATATTCAGGATACAGCTGAGCAAATCTTTAAGAAATGTTGTTGAATAACCACTAGATGGCGCTTACAAACAGTTTTTAAATAGTGGATCACACTAGTATAGTTTAAAATCCCTCTGTGGGTATTTTATTATGATAAAAATTCTTTTATGTGTCCAATAAATGTATGTATTTAGTGATGAGAAAAGGACATGTTAAAATAAAAATACAATTATAATGATTATTATTAGCAGTAGTAACATTTATATAGAGTCAACATATTCTACAGGACATTACGATTATAGGAAGCAGTAAACATTTACAATGATAGAAACTGAAAAATTAAACATCATCTTGTAGTGATTTTGTTAATTACAATCTAAAAGGAGGAAAGAGTACAAAGAGCAAAATGTACAGCTGAGAGTGTGAAAGGCTGCCCAGTGTATAGCGGACATCACATGTTAACTATTATTTTGTTTTGGAAGTCAGCCAATGACTTTAAACATTCTATTCCTTTTATTCCAATTATCTCTATTATAAATCATCATTGATGCAACCTTCATTTATATTTATCCCAAGTAGAACCAAAATGTATATCATTCCGAACTATACTGAAAGTGTACTCAGTAATGAGCTGTGATGCAGTTGGAAGGACACCAAAAAATGGAGGCAAAGTCCTTACTACCTTAAAGGACAACTCCTGTGAAAACCTTTTTCTCAATAACTGAAACATGTTACAAAGAAATATAACTTTGTAATATGCTTCAATCACCTATCTGCCCCCTTTCCCTATCTTTTCCCCCTCTCAACCCTCAACAAGGAAGTGAAGTAAACTCATTCATATCTGATGACTGTTAACAGGCTGCTCTGTGGCAGCCATTTTGTGACAATGATGTCATCTAGAGGGAGGCTGGTATAAGCCCTGTTAGGCCAGCCTCCCTTTGTCAGATGACTCCGCTTGCTAAGCTCTGATTGGCTGAGCAAGCTGTAAGCCATCTAACAGTTCTACAGAGTCAGTGACTAACTCTTCTTCTCTTTCCCCAGCAGTTACAGGGACCCCCCCTCCCCCTCTCTCTGTGCCCAGTACAGTCAGTGAGTAAATGAATCCTGTTATCTCCTCTTTCCTCCATGCAGATAAGCACTTCTCTCTCCCGGAGCTCAGGCAGTGAATGAGTCATTTGCTCTTTACTCTGTCACCGCTGCCTGTCTCCCCCTCATCTCTCCCCCAGCCCTGAGCTAACAGCTGTCAGGTTTCAGTGTGTGTGTGTGTGTGTGTGTGTGTGTTTGTTGGGGAAGGGGTGGGGTGGTTGTGCACAGACATCACAGTAGACAAAGTGCATCATGGGAAAACCCAAACCAGGAAGTAAAGAAGAAATGAATACAGCAACTAGAGTTTCAGGGACCTGCAGGCAGCGGGAAGTTGAAATAGAGACAGACTCCGGAGGGATGGTAAGTGTGAAAACTATGTTAATGATTGATTTTGTTTTTTTTAAATTAGCGCGGGAGTTGTTCTTTAAGAGATGAGTTCACACTATGTAAAAAAAAAAAACGCTACATAGACAGTTCAGTGACTTTCAAAACTATTCCAAATCATTTCATGTTCACGCATAGTATTTCTGTCAGTATTTAATTTAGTCTTTTTTTTAACCAAAATTAGGAGTGGAACTGGCAGGGCAAAATTATAATGGAAAGATTTGGCCAGTTTCTGTCAAGAAAAGATTTTTGAAGCTAAAGCCAGGAATGGATTTAAAAAAAGGGAAAAATCTCAATCTTCCCTTTAGGAACTATTCTCTGTTTGTAGTCTGTCCCTGGATTTGGCTTCAAAAATCTGTCAGATAATCTGTATAAACACACCACTTAGCTATGTTGATGACCACACTCAACTGTTGCAACTACCCCTATTAGAATGTAACCACAGTGCACAGATTCAGTTATGAAGCAATGCTGAATACACCACAAAGTCTAAGGCTAAATCCCAGGAAAAGGTGTATATATATTTATACTTAAAACTTAACTTTTAATTATGAATGCTAAAAATGAACACCCCACACTCAAAACCAACATTCAAATATTAACCATATGTAGCCACTATTTTGATGAACTACTGCTACCAACTATAACCAGTGTTGCATCAAGTACAACACTGTTTGTCAGAAGTCTAGCAAACCTTTATCAGTCAGTGTCAAGAATCGATTTTCAATACCGGTTTAACTTGTCAGGGTAGTAAAGCTTATACAGAGTAGGGACCACCTCACCCTGTTACCCCCTATCCAGATGATGTGTGTGGTCTAGCCCTGCTCGCACTGGGTGGAGCGGGGCACTCGCCCTGAGAAGGACAAACCCTACCCTGATCTATCCCTTGGTAACGACCCTATTAACCCCTTCAGGACAAGGCTAATTTTTGTTTTTGCATTTTGCTTTTTTCTTCTCGTGTTTAAAAGGCCATAGCGCTTGCATTTTTTTTACTTACAGACCCAAATGAGCCCTTTTATTTTGCGTCACTAATTGTACTTTACAAATGTAGACTTAATTTTTCAATAAAGTGTGCTGTGAAATAAAAAAAAAATAATAATTATTTGTGCAGTGAAATGGGAAAAAAATAATAAGGAATTTGTTTTCATTTTGGGGGGGGGGGGTTCATGTTTATGCCATTCATTCTATAATAAAACTGACATGTTATATATGTTCCTCAAGTCAGTACAATTACAACGATATGTAATTTATATGACTTATTTTATGACTGCTTTAAAAAAATTAAAACCTTTAAAAAAAAAAGTAAATGTGTTTAAAATTGCTCTATTCCCAGCCTTAAAATGCTTTTATCCTTTGGTCTATTGGGCTGTGTGATGAGTCATTTTTTGCACCACGATCGGTTCTTTCTATTGGTACCTTGATTGCGTATATGCGACTTTTTGATCACTTTTTATTACATTACATTTTTTCTGGACTTGATGTGACAAAAAATGCACAATTTTGCACTTTGGCGGGTTTTTGTTCTTACACCGTTTACCATGCAAGATTAGGAATGTGATAGTTTATAGTTCGGGCGATTATTCATGCGGCGATACTAAATATGATTATTATTTAATTTTTTTTATTTATAAAATGGGAAAAGGGGGTGATTCTGAACCGCCCCTCCCGCATAAGGGCATAAATCGACTAACTGATGCGGGAAGGGGTTAAGCCCTTTACAATAACGCTTGTCTCTTAACCTCCAAAGAGGGTACACATTTTTTATTTATTCAAATTTTTCTTCACTGTCGCACTTCGGCTCTTTTAAAAAAAAAAGCCGGCACGCAACAGGAATCTCCCAGCATGCAGAGAGACGGAAAGGGCTCCCATGAGCCTTTGCCCACCGCTCTGTCAATACACAGCGATCTTGCGCTATACAGCGCAAGATCGCTGTGCATGAATAAGTGTCCTAACTGATCCTAATAGTTTGTAAAGAAGATACAGACTGCCTTTGCAGACTGTATCTTATACTTTACCTAATCCTTCATAGAGGTGTAGTAAGGTCGGGCACCGCCATCTTGATGACGTCACTTGCGTTCCACCACCGGAATGCAAGTGACGTATTCAAGATGGCGCCCGGTCTTGCTGCACCGCTATGAAGGAGTAGGTATAAAATACAGACTGTAAAGGCAGTCTGTATCTTCATAAATAGTCTTCATGAAAATACAGACTGCAAAGGCGCCATCTTGATGATGTCACTTGCGTTCCAGCGGTGCGTCCCACCGCTGAAACGCACCGTTTGATCGCAATTGATGTCATCAAGGTTGCGGCGCCCGGCCTTACTACACTGCTACGAAGGATTAGGTAAAGTATAAGATACAGACTGCAAAGGCAATCTGTATCTTCAGCAATAGACTTAGGGAAAGATAAAATTTTACAACAGGGACAGTTAAATTTAGATGATAGGTTCTCTTTAAGTCCTGTCTCAAAACCAGGAAGCAAACGGACACCAGGGGACCGGAGGCGGTATTCCTGTTTACCTGGCAGCCCTAGAGTGTCAGAGAGTCAAATGCCAAGTGTTCAGGCTTGTAGAACTTTGCCAAACCCGAACAGTTTGACTAATTCGCTCAACACTACTAAACACCTGTGCCCATGAATTGGTATGAGTGATGTTTGTTGTATCATTGGCCGTGTCCACATTTTAAGGTTTTAAGTACACTAACAGGCTGGCCACACTTTAGAAAAGATGGCTGTTAGGCTGTAAATTAGCCCATTACTATGAATTGTACCATTTGTGTGACATAGGAGCACAGCACATGGTAACTGAAGACAGATGTCTTTATAAAATGTAAATTTTCTATGAAGAATTTGTTTGAGTGCAGTTGTTGGCATACTTTGAAAGTCATTTGTGCCAGACAAAAGATATGCATCATATGGAATGCCCAAATCAATTGTGTCATGATTCATCCAAGTCAAGGTCACAAGATTAACTTATTGCATTGTCATTCAAAAGAATAACCTTACAAACAAACAATGAATGCCAAGTTACTTTTAAAGAAAAAAAATTGCAAATGAAATTATATTGACCCAAACTACTTACTCAGATACTGTTGATCCCCGTTGTGACAATTATATATGCTATTACATACTTGGATAATGCATTGTATTCTAAAGTCATGATGACACACAATATCATCATACAGTATGCAGTCTATGGCAGGGACATAACTAATTATGGGTGTCCAGAGCAAAATATTGGGACCATCTCTCCAGCAAGTAAATTGGAACGCATTACAGTACACATAACATTAATTCACGCATAGTCAGCATGTTCTGACAAATTGCACATGCATATTAGAACCAGTAGCGGATTGTAATAGGTCCCTTTTGGGCGGTAACCAAGGACTACCAAAGCTCCTTGGGGGCCATAGCTGCCCAAACAGACAAATAAGGGCAAAAGTGCAGCCAGGAGACAATTCAGTAACATTAGAGACCATACTGAAGGACCTTAACATGTGACTATGATGTAACCACAGGTCCTTTACAGTCTGCACTATGGAGGAGAAATAGTAAAGCCACAGGTATGGGGAAAAAGAACAGGAAGGACAATCAGTAAAGAGAGGGATACTGGGTTACCAGTCTAGGATGGGGACGGGGGGACAGTCTGGGGTGGATTTCAAGGCCCATTTCTAAGCAGAACCCCAAGGTTTAAATCCTTGCTGAAAAAAAAAAATATTTTTATATATTTTAGCAGACCCCTTTTTTTTCTTTTTTTTTTAATACAATGCCACTACATTACAATTACACGTTTCAAAACAGAGATGGCTTTGAGACTGTGCCAACCAAGTAAGGCAACTATACGCAGGATGCATGTGATAGGCAATGTGTTTTTACTGTTTGACTTCAATTTTTTTACAAGATGGGAAGTTAGATGCTTCCATATACTGTTAAATGTTAGCTTTTAGCTTTACTCTTTGAAGTTTAATGGAATGCTTAAGTCTTATATGCCCTATATGGTTCACAAGGGACTTCAATTACCTCAGAGCATTTTGCTGCTAAAATAGACACGCACACTTCTATAATCTTAGCTAAACCAGTGGTATCAACAATATACTGTGTGGCCTCAGCATCTAGCAGTAAAATATACATTAGTCACAAAAACTTAGCGATATTCGGCTTGCAGGCGAAATTTATAACAAAGAAATAAAAAAAAAAAAACATAGAAAGTAGAAACATGCAATGATTTTCTCGTCTCAAACAATTTATTAAAAGAAATGGCAACAACAGTGGTGGGTATACCATCAAAAAATGTCAATGTCTCAATAACTTGTCTTGTGCACTTTAGCATCACTTATAGTTTGATAACAATGTTTCAAGATGGTCACATGTCAACTGATTGTCTGCTGAGGCATGGCATCTCATTTTTAATGAAGAGTGGCCCACAGTTCATTGAGGTTCTGGTCTACAGAGTTTTGAGCCTCAGCTTGGTTACACAGGTCTGGGGAAAGTGCAGGATACTGCCTTTAAGGTACCCCAATTTCCAGAAGCCGTTTCCAAATCATATGACCAGGATGTGTATCTAGTGCAATAAATGTTTTATTTTATTCCCTGGTGTAGCGCCTAATACAAGATCCCCCCTTTTTTTCTTTTTTGTCCTACATATGACCAGGATGAGCTGGAGTATTGTCATCCATGAAGGTGAAATTAGGCCTATGTTATCCATGCAAAGGCACAATGATGTTACTCAAGTAGTATGGGCTTGTCACTGTACCATTCAAAAAGTGTAGGGCAGTTTTGTATTGACCAGACAACTGCCCTCACTACAACACCCCACCACCACCACCACCACCATCACCAAAGGCTTGTCTGGTGACAACAACGACCGACACATAGAATTGGTGGCCATTTTTTTTTTTCCAGTGGAGATTTATTGATTAGTGAACTGCGCCACTGGTCCCTCCTTTAGCATAGATGCTTCCTCACCCATGCAAGATGATGTTGGTAGTATTTTTTAGGCATTAGAATTGATGTAGAATTATGTGTAGTATAGGCTGTTTCCTATTGCAAACCTTGCAATAATACAAGAGAAATTGACAAATTTGGAAACCAGCGATACCAAGTTTATAATCACAAACAGCTCTGTAGATTCCAGGAAGCTGCTCTGATAATAGGTGACCCCCAAGTGTTACATAATGTACACAATTTGTTGATAAATATACAAACTCTTACAATCAATACAATCCACACAGTGGAGTCAGCGAAATCCCCACACTGATGCACAGCCCTCCTCCAGGTCAGCTTCCACCCGGCAATTAAGTATAAAAAAAATTGTGCAAAACGAGGACAGCATCTTTTCAACGTAGAAAGGTCTTACTTTATTGTGCCAAATGCATATAATAAAAAACGATGTTTCGGCTCTATAACATCCTGAGCCTTTCTCAGGTATATACTAGAGAGAGGCTCAGGATGTTATAGAGCCAAAACGTTGTTTTTTATTTCATGCATTTGGCACAGTAAAGTAAGACTTCTACGTTGAAGAGATGCTGTCCTCGTTTTGCACTATTTTTTCAAACTCTTACAATCTATATAGAAACAAAAATTTGATGTACCTTTCTCCGAAGGGAGGGCACTTTAGACAGCTTCAGAAAGGTTAAATGCGGTTTAAAGTCTTTGCTTCCAGTCATATTCACACCGGCCTCGGTGAAGCTCTGCATCACTATTTCTAACAATAAAAAAAAATAAGTGCATTTACATTTTAAACATGGACTTTTTATAAAACATGTTAAACACAGTTTAGGAAAACATCCTTCTAGCACTTTCCGGATACTCTTTCCTGCTGTGCTAGTGGTTGCAGTTAACACATGGGGGAGAGCAAAGGGTTTAAAATATCCTCTGGTGTAAATTGCCTACATAAACCAATCAGCGCTCACGTTTCAGCTCTGGTTAAATGATAGAGGAGCTGTGATTGGTTGCTGTGGCCAAATTATACCAGTGTATATATGTTACACCCTTTGCTTAATCTGGGCCATAAAAGTTGTGAACGGTAGGAGAAATCTGGAGGTACCATTATTTAAAGCGAATATACCAGTAGGTATATGGGGATTCTAGTGCTGTGGTCCTTTTTTTGAACAGTGGCCCGGTTCCCAGTCCCTGTGCCAGCAGCCCGGCTCCCCTCGCTCCCCATCAGCCAATCAGTGCACGGCAGCACTGATTGGCTGATGGGGAGCTGGGAGCCTCACACACAGCCGTGGCACCGAGCAGGTAATGTATGCTCCAGGCTGGGGGCTGCTGGGGGTTTAAGGGTCCGGTTTACATATCCACAGGGGAAAGAAAATTCTGCTGCGGTTATGTAACCCCATAGACCTTCACACTACCAGCGTATTTTTCTGCAAACTCGCAGCGTGAAACCCGCTGCGATTCCGGTACGGGTGAAGCTACCCTAACAGTAAGTCCAGGTCCTGTTTGCACTTCACAACCACATACACTAACTGTTGCCACTAGCAAGAGTGCATTTAGTTAACTTACATATTTTCGAGTTTATAGCTTATTTATTTTAGTTCCTCACATGTAGTGGACAGGGGACAGAGGGCAGCCATTGATAGTGATTGACAGATTGGAAGGCAGGGTGGAGCAGAATGGGGGAAAGATGATAAGTTCTGTTTTGTCCATGTTGAGTTTTAGAAAGCAGGAGGAAAAAATGGAGGATATGGCCAATAGACACTTTGGAATCCTGGATAGCAAAGAGGTGACATTAGGACCAGAGAGGTAGATCTGAGTGTCATCGGCGTAGAGATGGTACCTGAAGCCCTGGGATTCTATGATATGTCTCAGGCCATTCCCCCTACATACAGATAACAGTGGACATAGATATAATAAATATGTAAAACACATGTATAAAGTGCAATAGTGCATGAATAAATATGAACAAACCAAAAAAAAAGCCTCAGAATCACAGATGCAGTAAATACTTGAAAGGGGGGGGGGGGGACAAAATCAGGGCAGGTGTTCAGTAGGAAGGAAAGCAGTAAAGTGACTGCTGTGCTTGAGCCAACTACAAACCTGTAGATATACAATGAAACAGTAACCTGGAGGTCCGGGGGGTACAAACCAGATGTACATTTCGCTACATGGCAGCTTCTTCTGAGGTTGAAGTGCAAGTGCCAAACCAGTCCTTTAAATATGTAACCCAGCTGCAGCATAATTCCTGGTTGCTACTACTTTTGTAGGCAGACCATCCTTGCCCTCTACCAACAGGTTTGGGGTAAGGTGTGTGCTGTGCAACACCATCAATGGCATTAATGTAGTGACGGCTTGGCAGGCGGAAACCATTTTGTCACATACTGTATCCACCTACCACCTAGGATTGCTGGACGGCAAGCCTTGCCTCCTCTTACAAAGCTTGCTTCTCTGCCACCTCCTCAGAAAATGGACAAAGTAAAACTCTAAGGGAATAATGTGTACTGCCAATTACTGGTAACTGGATACGTCCTATACATAAGCGAAATTTGGGGGGTGCAGGGGGGGCGGTGGCTCCCGGGCCCACACTGGCAGGGGCCCACTGAGGTCTCAGAAGCTTAATGCTGTCTGCAAAAGCTATTTCTTTTGCAGACAGCCTGCAGAGCAATGAGGAAGGACCTGTGGTGACGTCATAAGGGGGCGGGGCTGAGAACTGGAGAGGATTCTTGTGGATGAAGGACCTGTGGTGATGTCATGAGGGGGCGGGGCTGAGAAGATGCTGGTGCATGAAGGACATGTGATCATTGTCCTCTTATATCTCCTCCTGTAATGAGATAGATAGATAGATAGATAGATAGGAGACGGATAGATAGATAGGAGATAGATATAGATAGATAGATAGATAGATAGATAGATAATAGAGATAGATAGGAAATGGATATCTAACAGCTCATCACATATCTTGGATTGTACATGTATGATCACAACCAGCTCACCCCTTTGAGGCTATGTTCACACTGCGTATGTTTCTGCACGTAGTTTTGAGGTAGATGCGTACGCTTGGAAGTATACGATATACGGCCGCACAATGCACACTACGTATAAGCTTACGGCCGGATCGTATACGGCGCCGTGAAAAATAAACAAGACCATTGTTTGAGGACGGAAATGTTTAAACTCACGGCCGTGGATTTCCATGCGGTCCCGTACGGAGTACTTATTTCAGCCAAATTGAACTTGATTTTTCGATCCAAAAGGTTCTGTGTGGTTTATTGGGCTGGGCGAAGATTTCCAAGTAAATGACCTGTTTCAGATCGCTTCGAATCAAGCTAGGGAAGCATAACTGTACTACGGGCGTATGTTCGCTTTTCGTACATATCTGGCCGCATGTCGATTTTTCCCATGCCCGTAGTTTCAGCCGCACATGTACGCCGGCGTACGAAATGCGGCTGGACTCATACGCAGTGTGAACATAGCCTTAATGTCTAAAAACGTATTACCTATACCACTATTATTTTTAGGCAAAGATAATCTGGTTAAAAGGGTTCTCCAGAATTAAGAAAAAATAAACATAGTTGCTTTCTTCCAAAACAGCGCCACCCCTGCTCTTAGGTTGTGTGTGGTTTTACAACTTGGCACTATTCACTTCAGTCGAATACCACACACAAACTGAGGACAAGAGTGGTGCTGTCTGTGGAAGAAGGCAGCTATATTTTTCTAATCTTAAGCACTTTAAATTTTTTTGTGGATCTATATATGAAATGTACAGAAGCCTCTTACACTGCTCTTTATCCTTATTCATTATAAGAAATGTAGAAGAATATTCCCTTTATTATTCAGAAATCCTTGTCACCTGCTGAGGTTCCCTATGGGTAAGGTTGGTTGGGGGCCCACTCAGACTCACTCGCCCCCCCTAGGCTGAACCCCCTAGCTAAGCTCCTCGTCCTATACCTTTTTTTAAAGTTATATGCCACATTGATAGTCACATAGTATTATAGAGTTACATTATTCAGTTGAACATTTTCTGTAATGCAGTTCTAGGGGTCTTGCTCATTATTCATTTTTAGCTATCATTTTTATTTATTTTCAGTAAGCAGAATAGAAAATTTTCATACAGAACCATTCCAAATATTAATAAAAACCTTCTCAAGACTATACCTGCAACTTTAGACAAACGTTCATGTTCTTGCTCAGCTACCTTTATGTATATAACCTGGTTATTAAACTGGCCAATTCCATGTAGAGGTAGTCCAAATGGTTTACCGTGCAAAAGCTTCTCAACTTTATCTTTACTCTCAAGCAAGGCAGAGATAGCTCTACAAAAAATAAATAAAAATGGAAAAGATAACGTTAATTTTACCAATTTTTTAATTATATTTCTCTACTTGCCCTCTGACACTATACATTTTACACCCACATCTCTCACCAGCATTTAAATTATTATGTACCTTAAAGAGGACCTGTCACCCCCGGTGCCGGGTTGACAGGCTCCCGACCCCCTGCTAGAGCCCCTCATACTTACTTGATCGCGCCGCTGAGATGAGTCTGACGCTCATAGAGAATGAATGGCGAGTCCAACGCTCCATTTATTCTCTATGAGCATCGGAGTTAGTTCAGCGGCGCGCGCGCTGGGCTTCCCGCAGGGATATCTCCATCCCGGGACCGGCCGAAGAAGCGGGACCTGGCACGATCAAGTAAGTATGAGAGGCTCTAGCGGGGGTCGGGAGCCTGTTACCCCGGCACCGGGGGTGACAGGTCCTCTTTAAAGGTTTTTCTAAGATCTTAAAAAAAGAAAAAAAAAAAGGCCAAAAAAAGAGAACTGTGATGTGAAGAGCCACCAGAAAAGTCACCCATCACAACAGTGGGTTTTGGTTCATCTTGAATGGGGAATTCTATCAAATATAACTTTAGATATGGACAAGGAGCGAAACGAGTGCTGCACTTCACACGTATGGTTTGGGGGGGCCTTTTGGATTTGGTCCTGTGACATTGGGGTTGCAGGGCCATTCTATGGCCTCCCTTCCCTGCTTGTGCACACTTTGCGGGGTTGGCGGTCACTTACCTACACAGTGTGGAGATAGTGTAGGGACCCATGTAAACCAGGAGACCGGCACGTGGTACATGGGGCAATATGGTTTGATCAAATTATATACCAACATCCTGGCGTTGGTTTTTAAATGTAGCCGAGTGGCATTAGTGTCAGCCATAGGTGTGATGTGCAGCAGCTCCTCTCTCTCCATGTCGTATTTTACTTTTCTCTCTTTTCTGAGCAGTTGGCACTCCTCTTTGTAAGACCCACATGACCCAAATTAGCAGGAGACACTTGTGCACACATGTCAAGTACCTCCTATCTTTCCCATTCTACCTGCAGGAGCTATGGTGAGTACAAGACCATATTCACACTTGTGTTGTTTGTTGGCAGCTTTTCCCCCGCCGGTGGTGCCTGCTGGGTTTTGGGGGGGGGGGGGGGGTTTGGGTTTGGTCCTGTGACATTGGGGTTGCAGGGCCATTCTATGGCCTCCCTTCCCTGCTTGTGCACACTTTGCGGGGTTGGCGGTCACTTACCTACACAGTGTGGAGATAGTGTAGGGACCCATGTGAACCAGGAGACCGGCACGTGGCACATGGGGCAATATGGTTTGATCAAATTATATACCAACATCCTGGCGTTGGTTTTTAAATGTAGCCGAGTGGCATTAGTGTCAGCCGTAGGTATGATGTGCAGCAGCACCTCTCTCTCCATGTCGTATATAACTTTAGATATGTTGCTGCACCCAAGTGAGATTAACAAGTCATATCTGTCCAGTCTTCTTCCCCAGTTCTCAGCTGCTGGTTTCTGCTGAAAACACAAAAATCTGTGTGTAAGCCTCTCTCTCTCTGCCTCTCTCTCCATTTCGAGACAGCTGATGTAAACAAGTCCCTTACTGGCTTTATCTGCAACATTGTCGCTTCTTTGTAATGCTGGGAGGGTCAATCACAGCGAGTTTATCAGCAACTTGACCTCAGAGTAATCCTCCCATGCTTTATGCTCTTTGCTCTGCTATTGACTTACGCCTAACATCCTCCATAATCTGTGCCTCTCACTCTCATCTTAAGGACATCACCTGAGCTTCACTCATTCTATGGAATGCATCTCTTAAGAATGTTAGACCCCTGTCCAATACCCAAAGCTTTAAACGTGCCCTCAAAACTCATCTTTTTATGTATATCAGGCTCCCTTATCTGGTCATTTTATCCCGCCAACCCCCTGCCCCTACCCTATGCCATGCACTTAAAGTTAATGTACCTGATAGCATCCCATCTTCCCTGAAATCCCTTTTAGGCTACAAACCCACTTGGCGGGTCTGCAGCAAGTCCCCTTGCTGCGTATTTGCAGCGAGACTCGCTGCAGATCCCGGCCCTATACTTTTAATGGCAGACAAACACGCAGCAGGGATGTACATCCCTGCTGCGAGTTTGTCTGCAGCCCACCCCATTAACCCCCCGGCCGCTGGAGCTGATACTTCACCTGATCCCGGCTCCGGCGGTTCCCGATGTCTTCAGCAAGCCGGAGTGGGGACCAGGTGAAGTATATGCTCCAGCCAGCCGCCCGCAGCCCCTTTAACACCTCCCGCAGCCCCGGCCGCCCAATCGCCCCCCCGCAGCACCGATCGCACGCCCCCCCCCGCAGCACCGATCGCAGGCCCCCCCCCCGCAGCACCGATCGCACGCCCCCCCGCACCGATCGCACGCCCCCGCAGCACCGATCGCACGCCCCCCCCCGCAGCACCGATCGCACGCCCCCCCCCGCACCACCGATCGCACGCCCCCCCCCCCGCACCACCGATCGCACGCCCCCCCCCGCACCACCGATCGCACACACACACACACCCCCGCACCACCGATCGCACGCCCCCCCCCCCGCACCACCGATCGCACGCCCCCCCCCCCCCCCGCACCACCGATCGCACGCCCCCCCCCCGCACCACCGATCGCTCGCACGCCCCCCTGCAGTCCCGGCCGCGCCCCCCCCCCCCCGCCGATGCGGGCTGCAGGGGGGCGATCGGTGCTGCCGGGGGGGCGATCAAGCGGCCGGGGCTGCAGGGGGGTGTGCAAGCGATCGGTGCTGCAAATACGCAGCAAGGGGACTCGCTGCAGACCCGCCAAGTGGGTTTGTAGCCTTAGAATAATCTTTTCTGGAAACCAAAGCGGTCACTGGCTGCACATCAAGCCTTGTCATAGTTCCATGGTGGGATTTTTTTAAATTGACATACAAAAGGGTAAAAAGGTCTGCCTACTTGGGAGGGGGGCTACTACTTACCTTATAGGAGACATACCTGCCTACTGGGGGGTGGGGGGGATACAGAACTGTTGTGGGGGACATGTTTACTTTAAAGAGGTACTCCAGGCAAAAAACAAAAAATACACTGTAGGCAGGTTGTGAGTGTGTGTGGGGCATAATAAAGCATGTATACTCACCGAACCCCATGCCCCCACAATGCTGAGTGAACAGGCTTCTGGACTCCATTTACCTGTTTCAGCCAA
The DNA here is from genome assembly GCF_027789765.1 of Dendropsophus ebraccatus. Taxonomy (NCBI): domain Eukaryota; kingdom Metazoa; phylum Chordata; class Amphibia; order Anura; family Hylidae; genus Dendropsophus; species Dendropsophus ebraccatus. The sequence goes on along the minus strand of NC_091455.1, from coordinate 70,995,124 downwards.
GAAATAATAGAGGTTGCCACTATTCCAGACAGTTTTATTAAACACCTGGACATCAATTGTTGTGTACAGACTCTATCCTGGCTGAGGTAAAACTTTTTTTCTCACGGTTTACATGTGGTTTTATTGAGACAACTGTAAAATGTTGAAAAACTGCCATACTCCGAACATATCAAGTTAAAAAATGCAGCCTGTGAATTTTAATAAATAATTTACCACCTTCGATGTAGAAGTGAAATGGATTACAAATCACAAATCCAAGAAGTTACATAGGCTGATTTTGCTGTGGATTCATTATGGAGTTGTTGTTAAAAATGAAGAAAAAGGCACCATATGTGTTTTAGAGCGCACTCACAGTTGTTATTTGGGGCTACAAAATATTATATATATATATTTGTTGTAATGCAATGTATGATTAAAATCCTCCAGTCTTCTAAAGAAAATATTTTGGTTTCTCCAAGCATTCTTTATACCTTTTTATGTCTTCTTCACTTTGCAAATAAGCCACTAAAATGGTGATATGTACTTTTTCTGCTGGTATTAAGGCTCTCAAAAGCTTAGGTTCCTTCAAAACAATGTGTTCTTGAACATCTTCAATTAAATCTAAGATCTAAAAGAAAAAAAAAAAGAAAAAATTTCTTGCAATTGAAATAACGTATACAATGATCATAATCACAATAGCCAAGGTTGAAATATGTCAAATTGAATTCATTGTAGCAGTAATTTGTCCATTAATCGGTCCATGTAAAAGAGTCTTTACTGGTATTTGTGCGAGATGTCAATATCTTTCTAAAAACCAAAACTCCAGTCTAGATTTTTTCTTAATACATCAATAGATTTTGTGGAATTGCCACTCATCTTTGGCTAAGTTTACATCTGTGTTGGGGCTCTGTTCAGGATGATCCATTTTAGAATCCTTTTAGGGATTTAAAAAGGAAAAAAAAAAAAATGCAAGCTGATTTTTTTTTTTTTGTTAATTTAAATCTTGATAAATAAGCAGGCACCATACAGAAACCCAGCAGACCCCATTAAAGTCATAAAAAGCATACCATTGATCAGTATAAGCAATCTAACAATTGCTTGTAATAGTCCCCTAGGGGGACCTACGAAGTGTTATAAAAAGAAAAAGTTTTTAAAAATTTCACAAGGCCCCTCCCTTAACCTATTTAACCCCATTATGTAAACATAGGAACCTCACAAAGTTTGCGGAATTGCAGTTTTTATTCCAATTTCACCCTATAAATATTATTTTTGGGGTTTCGTCATACATTTTATGATAAGAGGCACCATTACAAAGTACACTTGTTTCTGAAAAAAACAAGCCCTCACATGGACCTGTAGAAGGAAAAATAAAAGAGCTATGGATGTTAGAAGGTAAGTAGGAACAAACAAAAATGCAAAATTGAAAATTGTCGCAGTCATCAAGGTCTTTTTAGGCTCTGTCTTTAAGGGGTTAACATCATATCACGCATGTACGCATGTATGCATGTACGATCAAGCAACTTAGTACAATATTCCTGCGCTGCGAAGAGCGTAAACGAAAAAAGGCAAAAAGTAGAAGACCTGAATGCATGAAATACACAACTGTGGAATTTTATCGGTGTAAAAAGAAAAAACTTCCATAATAGGCATGTCAAATAATATAAGCAATATAAGCATACTGTATGTTATTGCTCCTAAAATAAACAGCTTACTATAAAGTGATACATACCTCATCATTAGTTACTGGTAGTGCAACAAAGTAATTTGGACGCAGTCTTTTATCACCAGAAACTTGCGGAATATTATTAATTGATACACTAGAGTTCCCATCTCCGGAACATTTCATTTCAGTTTCCCTTGACAGGCCCTGTATGACTTCACACTCTGTTTCAAGCTTTTCTTCCTCTCCACTTGGATGACAATTCTCATCTTTTTCCATCTTCGAGTCAGTTTTTTTTAGATATTTATTTTCAATGACCATAGAATGCAGCGATTGTCCTTGCACCGGGTTGTCTTCTTTATTAATAGATGGCTTGGAATTCTCTGCTATATGACTTTTTGATGTCATCTCTCCAGCTGTTTGGATAGCATCCTGTAATTGTGGTGTGCTACTATGAATCTGTTGAGTCTGCTTTATTATCCAATTGGTTTCCGTGTCACATACCTTTAGCCCCCCGGATTGCATGAAAGGGCTTTCTGCTCTTGTACTGTCAAGACCTTCATTCTCTTTATCCGTGTTCTGTGATTCGGTGTGCCTGTCCTCATAATTAGTTAATGTTGGGGAATGCACCTTTTGCCTCCTATACCTTCTAAAGTACCATTTTCTTTTAAAGAATGACCTTTTTTTCCTTAGTTTGATCTTTACATTAGTTTCAACTAAAATAGAAACAAAATGGGTCCATTACCAACTCAATATACGGATATAATCAAATCATATAGTCAAATTCAATCCACATTTCAGTATGCTGCTTGGAGTGATATGGAAGTTTTATACCTACTAGAACAGATATACATGTATAGTATAGCAGATATAGATATAGTGATACATACACATACATTTTTCAACCTGTGGTATGTGTACCTTAGGACTACCCCCTACCCCCTTTAGCTTAGTAGTCTGTCACTTCAGAGAACCCGGCTGAGAAGTCTTACCTCCCAAGAGTCCCTCATTTGGAGGGACAGTCCCGACTATTGACCCATGTCCCTCTGTCCCTCTTTGCCCCCTCTTTTTGACCTAGTAAAGAGATTGACATTAATAAACTTTCTTTGTTGCTCTTAAAAGTGTCTGGTTTATTACTGTATTATAGATTCAAATGTGCATATGATTACATCATGTGGTGTAAGTTGGATCCTAAAAATTGTTTTATTCAGATATATCAAGAGATATTATGGCTCCTTTCTCACATCATCTCCCATATGCAGTTCCTATGGCCCCATACACACATCAGTAGGTGTTACAGATCCGTTTTAGGGACAAAACTGACACAGAGAAATTATTAAGCAATTATGCTTCCATGTCACCTATTTGAAAGTGAGTCCCTGCAAATGGGGACAGTTACTGAAACACATTCGTAATCCTGTCCACAGGTGTGGTTCCGCAATTACAGCAGGGTTACCGATGTGTGAATGGGACCTAAGGATGCATCACAAATACAGGATCTGCTGCGGGGGCTGCCCGGGTAATTGCTTTGACCGCTATCTTCCATGCAGCCCATTGAAGATTGCGGCGGTCTGCTCCAGACAATTCTATTCCACGGAGTGACGGCAGCAGATTGTTGCTATCTTAGTCGTTTGTCTTTCAACAGGTTTAAAGACAATGACAGACCATTAGCCGACAACGTTCATGTTGGCTGATCGCTGTTTCTATTACACAAGACTATTATTGGCTGTAATGGCAGATATTGACCAAATACGGCAGATAATCGTTTAGTGTAATAGGGTCTTAACAGCATGCTTGCCCAATCACTGGCCACAACGCTGTCCCTTCTCAGTCAGTCAGTGATTGGCTGAGCGGAGATGAAAATCCCATTTAGCCAATCACTAACTGACTGTGAAGGGACAGCAGCGCGACCAGTGGCTAAGCAGGCTGTCACTTCTGGCCGAGGTGCTGTCCTTTAGGGCCCTATTCCATGGGCCGAGCAACAATGTAAACGAGCGCCGATCTGCTAGATCGGGGCTCGTTTACTGGGCCTATTCCAGGGCCCGATGATCGTTTAGGGAGGGCTTCAGCATAAATTACCTGGCAGGGCTTCTCCTGTGCTCAGTCTTCCTCCCCGAGTCCCACGGCGCAGCATCAGCTTCCGTGCAGCCTAACTGAGCTGTCAGACCGCTCAGCCAATCACTGGCCAAGGCGGTCCCGGCCTGTGATTGGCTGAGTGGTCCGACAGCTCAGTCAGGCCGCTCCGGAGTTGATACTGCGCGCGGGACCTGGGAGGAAGACGGAGCACAGGAGAAGCCCTGCTAGGTAATGTATGCTGCTTGGATCGTCGGTTGCTGCGGGTGGCGAATGACAATTTTAAGTTTGAACCTAAATGAACGATCAGCCGATGACACGATCATCGGCTGACCATTCTCTCTATTCCACCGATTCTGCCAATTATCGCTCCCGTGGAATAGGCCCCTTAGTCAGTGATTGCCTGAGCTGGCTGGAGGTGGCTGAAAACACGGAGGATAACACTGGAGGAGTGCACAAAGGGAAGTGAAGATTTGTTAAGGTTCAGTTATTGAAGCTTGCAAATTTTGTGCTAAACAAAATGAAAACGCTGCAAAAAGAATTTTTAAAAGATTTGCTGAAATCTACTTTTGATCATTCACAACTGAGACTGGGTGCTAAGACTCCCACTGACCTCTAGAATAAAAAGGAAGAACTGCTCAGCAAAGTGCAGATTTTGCTACACATTGACTTCAGTGGGTCCACAGCACATCCACCATTAGGCTGTGTTTACACTACGTATATTTCAGTCAGTATATGTATATTTCAGTCAGTATATTTCAGTCAGTATTGCAACCAAAACCAGGAGTGGATTAAAAACACAGAAAGGATCTGTTCTCACAATGTTGAAATTGAGTGGATGGCCGCCATTTAATGGCAAATATTTGCTGTATTTTAGAACAACGGCTGTTATATTGAAATAATGGCCGTTATTTACTGTTATATGGCGGCCATCCACTCATTTTCACCATTGTGTGAACAGATCCTTTCTGTGTTTTTAATCCACTCCTGGTTTTGGTTGCAATACTGACTGAAATATACTGACTGAAATATACGTAGTGTGAACGCAGCCTAGGGCTGCGTTCACACTACGTATATTTCAGTCAGTATATTTCAGTCAGTATTGCAACCAAACCAGGAGTGGATTAAAAACACAGAAAGGATCTGTTCACACAATGGTGAAAATGAGTGGATGGCCGCCATATAACAGTAAATAACGGCCATTATTTCAATATAACAGCCGTTGTTCTAAAATAACAGCAAATATTTGCCATTAAATGGCGGCCATCCACTCAATTTCAACATTGTGAGAACAGATCCTTTCTGTGTTTTTAATCCACTCCTGGTTTTGGTTGCAATACTGACTGAAATATACTGACTGAAATATACGTAGTGTGAACGCAGCCCTAAAGTGGATTTGTAGATTTGCTGCTGATCCATTGAAGTTAATAAGAATCAAAATACACAGTGGATTTCTTGTAGCTAATCAGAGAAAAACTTATTATTTGTGAATGCATACTGTTAGTGATTTTGAGTGATTGAGTAATTGTCTAGTTCATACACGTGTGCTTAACCAACTCACTCGCACACACTGCTCTAGACTTCCTGTCCACATAGAGCTACTTCTCCAGGGGCTGTGTGTGTGTGTGTGTGTGTGTGTGTGTGTGTGTGTGTGTGTGTGTATATATGTGTGTAGAGCAAGATAGGTAGAGGAAGAGAGAGAGTGTATCTCCTATAGGTCAGCACAGACCACATGGTACAATAACAATAGTAACCCTTTGCTTACTTCAGCTGTGCACCACATAACAAAGTTTAGAAATAACACTGACACCTAGTGGTGAAGCTAGAAAATACTACCTTCATCACCACTGAACTGAAGAGAGAACTTTACGACAGGTGCCAAGGGCACTTAACTGTGGGGTACCACAATAGTTTTTAAGAATAATTTCCTGTTCTGGCTACGACATTTTTTCCAAAATCCTATAGGCTGCAAATTGTCAGAAAAAAACATTACTAAAGATTGTAAGAAGATACCTGATGGAGTAAAGAGAAGTACAGCAAAAAGGCTCCAACATGGCTGCAGCTTACAGCTCTATGTCCTTAAAGGTGATGGAGCATCATGTGATCTGTGAACTAGTACTGAGCTACAGGAAGACGAATCAGGAGAATCACTTCACTCAGTGAGCTATGAACTATATGAGCCACAAGATCAGGAGAATCAATCATGGGTGCAGTAAATGACTAAGCTCAGCAGGGACAGATGTGGTAGTTACAGGTACCGACCCATAGTTAATGTATCAGGAGGAGTCTAGTTCTATCACATCTACTGTATATGACCAAGCTCAGCAGTAACACCTGTGTTGGTTAGAGGTACTGACTAGGGATGAGCGAACTTTTGAAAAGTTTGGTTCGGCTCGATCCGGCAAACTTTCGTGAAGTTTGGATTCGTACGAACCGAACCTAAAACGAACCTTGCAATAACAGCTGAATAATTGCAGCTACAATAGTGAGAGTCTTATAGGGTGTAGTTTCGTTTACTTGCAGTTGCTATTACAATGAAAAAAAGTGGAAAAAATCAAAGTACAAAAATAGTGAAAAAAAATTAGCCAAGGTGTAAGTTATTACACGGGACATAGGACACAAACTTCCTTGGACCCAGTAAGGTGGAAAACAGACATTTGACAGTGGAACCAGCAGTAGTAATAGTACTGTATTGGACCCAGTAGGCTTCAGAACAGACAATTGACAGAGGAGGAGGAGGAGGAGGAGGAGACAGTACCTGATTGCACCCAGGTCAGTATGGTTGAGAACAGACAATTGATGGAGGAGGATGTTCAGCCTTGGAGTAGTGGCCTGGGAATCCTTGCTGATGATGTTGTTCAGCGCACTTTCTAGAACATGGGTCTCCAAACTGTGGCCCTCCAGCTGTTGCAAAACTACAATTCCCATCATGCCTGGACAGCTAAAGCTATGGATTTGGCTTTCCAGGCATGATGGGAAATGTAGTTTTGCAACAGCTGGAGGGCCACAGTTTGGAGACCCATGTTCTAGAACATGGACGAGTGGGATGATGTTGTTGATCCCATAGTCATGGTTGATCACAAACAGTCGCGTCCTCAAAAGGGATCAACAATGGGCAGGAAATGTTCAAAGAAACCTGTGCACTATGAGGTTTATCACATAATCACATTTATCACAATGTTCCTCCCATTGTCGGTTACAACACTTCCCACCGTTAGTTGACGTGGGGTCAGCCATTCATAAATCTCCTCCATGATGGTCCAAAGGAGCTCCTGCCCACTGTAGCTCCATTCACCCAGGCTCACCAAATGGAGGACAGCCTGAGAGCGCCGGGCCTGACATTGTTGGTAAGACACCGGGGCAGGTTGGACTGCAGTCAAAGCGGCGGATGGTTGCAAGGTGGTGGAGACAGAACTTATGCAGAACTGGCCCCCTAAAGCACCGGGGAGGTGCCAGTGGCAAAAATGGGCCAACTTCCTGATGGTCTTCTGGGAGGATGTTGACCCAATGGGCAGTAACAGACATGTACTACCCTTGCCCATAATTAAAAAGGACCAGACATCAGCACTCGGGTTCACGGTCTTGGACACCAAGAATCCCAATGAGTCGCCAACATTTTTCTACACAACTGTGCAGTGATGGGACTTTTTTTTTTTTTTCTGCTAGGACAGTGATGGGACTTTTTTTGTTGCGGCTAAACAGGGTTCTCCTATTTTATTTTTTTGAAGCTTTCTTGTAAAGTAATAAACTGAGAGATTTTCACTTAGTAAAGTAGATTAGCTTGTACACTGAAGTTGCTTTCATGTCTCTTGGTTGATACTCACAGACAGCTGTCACATTACATTTTTGATTAGGCAGCACCCAGGTAGATCTGAGGAGACTACCTTAAGGTCTCACCCCAACAGGGTGACGTCACACATCTTGAAGTTCACAGAAAACCAGGATACAAGGGATTATAGGAGTAATAATCCCTTGTATCCTGGTCTATTCTGTAATTTTATTTGTTAGTGTTATTTTAACCAGATTTGTTACGTACTTTCTCAAAGTTCGGTTTGGTGATGAACAAAACATTTTGCAAAGTTCGTAACGAATCTGGTTTGTTGCGGTACGGTTCGCTCATCCCTAGTACTGACTATAGTGAATGTGTGAGGGATCAGGAAAGCTGCAAGTACAGCACAGAGGATACAGGAGCCAGTGCTGGCAGCAAGACTGGAGCTCTGGACTAACAAAATGGCTACACTACAGGTGAGCTGGGTGAACATTTTCTCACACACAGACTCGTGGGCTATGTATAGTGTAATTACATAGTTTTTATTTTCTTAATTTGTATTTTCTGGGAAGTGCTGTGTTTATTACTCTTATTTTCCAGTACAAGGGACTAGATAGCAGATGGCAGTGTGACAGTCATAGAACTGGAGCTGGACTCTGTCACCCCCTGGCTGTAGTTCATTTGCCAGGAAAGTGACCTAAATCATTTAGGTCACTTCAAAGATTAGTTGATTTTGAACTGATGCATTCACAAACTACCCATCGCTCCTGTACAATCATTGAGCCTTGTTAAAGGCTCATTATACCAGTGCTAATCTGCTACACAATTGCTTATATTAGGCTATGTTAAGACTGCTTTCACATATAGAATTTAATGTGTGTTTAATTAGCGCTATTTTGCCGTGAACTGCATAATTTGCAATAAAATACCAATTTTTGCCACAATTGTCAAAATAGCGCCAATTAACAAAAATTAAACTTGCAATAAATGCTGTGTGTGAACATACTCTCAAGCATGGGTCTGCCTGTCTAACAAGACCCTTACAATGACTTAGTTTAGGTTGTTTCACTTTAAATTAGCCTAACTAGTTAACTTCTTAAAGAAAAGGTCTATAAAAGTTTTAGCTGCAGATTGGTAGAGATCGATTATGCATGCCACAGGAATTTAAAAGAAATAGCAAAAAAAATAAAAATAAAATAATGACAGAAAGACAAAGTTTTGCTTTTTGTCGTTACCACTTAAGACTGATATTTTGACTTACTTTCAAACACTTTTGAAATGTCTTCTTCAAAGAATGGAAGTTCTGTTAACTCAGACTCTGCTTTGGAACAGTAGCACACTGCTGTAAAAAAGAAAAGTTAATAATTCATAAACTTTAATGTGGCACTAGCTACATCTTATTAGCAAACGAAAAATGTTCAAAAAATCAATTTGATACAGATCGAATGAATATTATGGCCAAATATTATCTAAGCGTCTGAAGTCAGTCGCTCAACACCATGCATAATCATTAAGATGTACAAAAGGGATGATAAAAATGTGCTGCATAGTATCCTTATTAGAAAAAATGGTTATAGATATTATATATATATTATATTATATATATGTATATATACACACACACACACACACACACACACACACATTTATTATATATTCTTCGAGACATGCAAAACTCAAGGGTTCAACCAATGAAGAACCGGTGAGAAGAGACATGCTGACCCAGTTCTCTTCTGGATTCATCTGTATCTGTGCCCACAGCTTCCTTGGGAATAACGGTTTTAGTCAAACTACAAGTCTCAGAATACCCTAAACGTATAAAGCCCTGGGTATGCTTGATTTTGTAGTTTGAGGGGGCAACCCTTTGATAAATGGCAGAAACATAAAAAGGTGAGCTGATAGTTGTGTAGAGGCTACTAGTGGCTGCAAGCTCTAAGGAAAACTACAACCAACAGCCCTGAAGCTCCATCAATAAATCTCTCTACAGTGCCAGCAGTTATCAGAGGATTATCTGTTCATTTATACTGTATAATCCCAGCATATCCTAAGGGCTTGTACTTGGGTTTCTAATATATATGTGAATGTTTTCTCAACTTGGATGCTTTTGAAACCTCTTTACATGTCTTAGGGACATCAAGGGCAATAGTTTGAATAGGTCCAGATTTGGGTGTTTAAACTCCCACAAATTCAGTTTGCCTTGCTACAATCTCAATAGACTCACAATAAAGTGTGTTACCTGCATTGAGATGGCAAAGAGTACAAGAGTTTCATTGATTACCTAGTGAGTATCAAGTGATTATCTATGTCAAAGGCTGTTTGAGCCTTTGTTAGGCGCAATTTGCATTGGATGCAACTCGGGAATATAAACCTAACAATGGTAGAATATATGTACACTCTGCCCTATGTATTCTCATATTTCTTGTTTTGTCGCCACCATGCAGCAAGGGCTGTATATATATCATTAGAATGAGCAGCCCTTGCCTTAACTGCAAAATAAAAAATGTTACACTTCACATTTCCACGCTCCCTTTGACCTCTAACTTCTGCCTGCTACCTACAGCCACAGGTTGCATATCCAAGCTGGTCTGTGAAGCGACAGGCTGCTCAGCCAATCACTGGCCGAGATGGGACAGTGCTGCAGCCAGTGATTGGCTAGCTTGAAACCGCGTGATCAGCTGATGATAGTTTTCATCGGCTGATTGTTGTTTTTAGTACACAGAGCAATAATCTGCCATATCGGCCTGATTAAGCAGATTATGGCGCCAAGTAATAGAGCCTCTAGGCTCCATTTACACAGCCCTAATAAGATTTCCAAAAGAGACCCTCATATTTTGTGCCAAAACCAAAAACTAATCCAATGGTAACAGTTAAAAAAAAAAAAAACATTTGTCCACCATGCTGTATCAGAGTCTACCAAATGGGACCCTAGTTTTTATAAATCACAATACTCTAGTTCACTGACATAAGTAATATTTTCCTTCTAAAATATTGCTGTTATTTTCCACTAAACAGACTTTCACTCGATCTGAAAGGTCATTTTGTTTCATCAAACATTCAATTTCTATCCCCTCAATCAGGAACAGAGCCAAGTATGATGTGAAATGGCCTGTATTATTGACTCATTTCACAGAAGCATTCTCTTTACCATTTTCTTGCTTTCTTATGCCTTGTGACTCCTGTTTTATATCGGGCTACTGAACAGTGCAGAAGCATTTCCCATCATTCTCAATTTGTATTCAAAATAATCTGAAGTATCTTGATCACAGCTAGAGGAAGATTACGGCGCGCATCCAGCAGAGCTCTTTGAGATAAATGACCGGCCAATTATGAGATCTCCTCTGTTAATGCATTACAAGCTTGGAAAATCTTAATAGAATTGATGTAGCAAAGCAGGCTATATTAAATATCCTCTTAATGTGCCAGTCATTAATATAATACATTGTCCACATACCAGTTATCATGGGATTAGCAGAAAAGCTTGACTGTGTCTTATAGTAATATTGTATTTATAAAACAAAATTGTCCAGATTAGTAATCATCTCTTAATGTCTTAAATCCGCTGCTTATTGCCTTCACTCCCCTCCAAATGTAAAGTTATGTGTAAGTTCCAAAAATATCGGCAAGTAGCCATCACAACTCTCCGAATCTTTGGGCAAATAAGAGAATTTATCGCCTGGGTTTGTTTTTACTGATGTTCTCTTTTTCCTGTTCCCAATTTCAGTATTTTTTTAAGTATCACTGTCACTTCGTAAAATCTTTTGACAAGTCATGGAGACTCATGATGTGACAGGGAGCCAGGAGAAGACCGCACTAAGGTTGGTCCTTGCCCAGCCCGTGAGTCAGGCTAAGTGGAGTCTATGGAGCCTGACCCTTTTTTTTTCCCCTCACACAGTGGGGAGAAGAGGTGCTGCTGCTCAGTCTTCTGCCGGCTTATTCTCCCAATGGGTATGGGTCTGAACACCTATACTCAAACTTTTAATATGTCTCTATGACATGTCAAAAGTTTGTACAAACGACAGTGAAGCTTTAATTTTATTTGTTGTATATTATTATGGAGCAGCCACCTTGCCTAAGTTGGTTTTAACAGGATTTAGTGACATCTTAAACGGCAAGCCGCATGGAGAGACATGGTGAACAACTCCAGGCTCTATTCTTTGTATGGGACATAATTGTCAGCATGCTCTGTGGGCTCTTTCACAAAAAAGGGGGGCCGAGTTGTAAGCAACAGCTATTGTGTGTCTATATAGTGGTGCAGTAGTAAGTGCAGGGAAAAAAGCACTTTATAAGCATTTCATGTAATAAGTGTTTATTGGTAATTTGTATAACCTTTGGAGGACAATACAATACTTTTACAAATACAATACAAAAATTTTCACTGGACTTCTCCTTAACTCCACCTAGAGGCTTTGAGGAATACCCCCTTAAAAGATTTATAATGTCTACCACTAACTTTATTGGCACCTCTTTACCTGCCCTTAAACACCATTTCTGATGTTATCACAAAGGAAAGGTAACACCATTAAAACAAGAGTTCACCAACACTAGTTCTATGCATCAGGGGATGCCAGGGCTCTGTGGGCACAATGGCATGAACATTACAACACAGTCTCACACATTTAAAATTAAGGCTCAGAAACACATCTCAATGGCGCAACAGAACATAACTAAATTGTTCAGCTTTTATAGACTCTATGTCAGCTATAAGCCAATGTCCCAGAAGGGCAATACTGGTAAATTTCTGCACACGACAGCTGTAAATCGTGGACTCACCAATAGCATCATTTACACTACTGTTCAAAAGTTTGGGGTCACATTGAAATGTCCTTATTTTTGAAGGAAAAGCACTGTACTTTTCAATGAAGATAACTTTAAACTAGTAAAGAAATACACTCTATACATTGCTAATGTGGTAAATAACTATTCTAGCTGTAAATGTCTGGTTTTTGGTGCAATATCTACATAGGTGTATAGAGGCCCATTTCCAGCAACTATCACTCCAGTGTTCTAATGGTACAATGTGTTTACTCATTGGCTCAGAAGGATAATTAATGAATAGAAAATCCTTGTGCAATCATGTTCACACATCTGAAAACAGTCTAGCTCGTTACAGAAGCCACAAAACTGACCTTCCTTTGAGCAGATTGAGTTTCTGGAGCATCACATTTGTGGGGTCAATTAAACGCTCAAAATGGCCAGAAAAAGAGAACTTTCATCTGAAACTCGACAGTCTATTCTTGTTCTTAGAAATGAAGGCTATTCCATGCGAGAAATTGCTAAGAAATTGAAAATTTCCTACAACGGTGTGCACTACTCCCTTCAGAGGACAGCACAAACAGGCTCTAACCAGAGTAGAAAAGGAAGTGGGAGGCCGCGTTGCACAACTAAGCAAGAAGATAAGCACATTAGAGTCTCTAGTTTGAGAAACAGACAACTCCCAGGTCCCCAACTGGCATCTTCATTAAATAGTACCCGCAAAACACCAGTGTCAACATCTACAGTGAAGAGGCCGCTGAGGGATTTTGGGCTTCAGGACAGAGTGGCAAAGAAAAAGCCATATCTGAGACTGGCCAATAAAAGAAAAAGAATTAGATGGGCAAAAGAACACAGACATTGGAAAGAGGAAGACTGGAAAAAAGTGTTGTGGACGGATGAATCTAAGTTTGAGGTGTTTGGATCACAAAGAAGAACGTTTGTGAAACGCAGAAGAAATGAAAAGATGCTGGAAGAATGCCTGATGCCATCTATTAAGCATGGTGGAGGTAATGTGATGGTCTGGGGTTGCTTTGGTGCTGGTAAGGTGGGAGATTTGTACAGGGTAAAAGGGATTCTGAATAAGGAAGGCTATCACTCAATTTTGCAACGCCATGCCATACCCAGTGGACAGCGCTTGATTGGAGCCAATTTCATCCTACAACAGGACAATGACCCTAAACACACCTCCAAATTGTGCAAGAACTATTTACAGCAGAAGCAGGTATTCTATCGGTAATGGAGTGGCCAGCGCAGTCACCAGATCTGAACCCCATTGAGCTGTTGTGGGAGCAGCTTGACCGTATGGTACGCCAGAAGTGCCCATCCAACCAATCCAACTTGTGGGAGCTGCTTCTAGAAGTGTGGGGTGCAATTTCTCCAGCTTACCTCAACAGATTAATAGCTAGAATGCCAAAAGGTGTGCAATGCTGTAATTGCTGAAAAAGGAGGATTCTTTGACGAAAGCAAAGTTTGATGTAAAAACAATGTTATTTCAAATACAAATCATTATTTCTAACCTTGTCAATGTCTTAACTCTATTTTCTATTCATTTCACAACATATGGTGGTGAAGAAGTGTGACTTTTCATGGAAAACACAAAATTGTTTGGGTGACCCCAAACTTTTGAATTGTAGTGTATATTGACAGTGGGATTTGTTAGCATACAGCAGGCACATAAATGCATCTATATTATACTAATTTGAAATGTACTTTAACCCCTTCGTGCTGCAGCTAGTTTGGGCCTTAATGACCAGGCTAATTTTTCAAAATCTGACCTGTCTCACTTTATGCTCTTATAGCTCAGTGATGCTTTAACGTATGCTAGCATTCTGAGATAGTTTTTTCGTGACATATGGCACTTAAGTTAGTGGCAAAATTTGGTCACTATTTTGAGTGTTTTTTGTGAAAAACATCAAAATATCATGAAAAATTGAAAAAATTTGCATTTTATGAACTTTGAAATTCTCTGCTTCTAAAAAAAGAAAGTCGTAGCACATAAATTAGTTACTAAGTCACATTACCAATATGTCTTCTTTATTCTGGCATAATTTGGTAAACATATTTTACTTTTTTAGGGTGTTATGGGGCTTAGAAATGTATCAGCAAATTATCACATTTTCGTGAAACTGATTTTTTTAGGGACCAGTTCTTTTTTTAAATGGATTTAGAAGTCTGGTATCCTGAAAACCCCCATAAGTAACCCCATTTTGGAAACTACACACCTTAAAGAATTAATCTAGGGGTATAATGAGCATTTTAACCCTACAGGGGCAGGAGGAAAGTATTCACAATTAGGCAGTAAAAAAATTGAAAATTTTAATTTTCCAATAATATATACGTTTAGATTAAAGTTTCTCATTTTCAAAAGGAATATGAGACAAAAGCACCCCAAAATTTGTAATGCAGGTTCTCTTGAGTACAACGGTACCCCATATGTGGGCGTAAACCACTGTATGGACACACAGCAGGGCTCAGAAGGAAGGGAGCGCCAATTAGCTTTTCCAATGCAAATTTTGCTGAAGAAGTTTCTGAGCGCCAGGTGCGTTTGCAGTGCCCCTGTAGTGTCAGCAGAGAGAAAAAAACCATAAGTCACCCCATTTTGGAAAGTACACCCCTCAAAGAATTCATCTTGGTGTGTGGTGACCATTTTGACCCCACAGGTATTAGAGGAAAGTATTCAAAAGTAGACAGTAAAAATGAAAAACTCGAATTCTTCCAATAATATGTTCGTTTAGTTTGAAATTTCTCAATTTCACGAGGAACAAGAGGAAAAAAGTACCCCAAAATTTGTAACGCAGGTTCTCCTGAGTACAATGGTACCCCATATGTGGGCATAAACCACTGCATGGGCACACAGGAGGGCTCAGAAGGGAAGGAGCCCCAATTAGCTTTTTCAATGCAGATTTTGCTGAAGAAGTTTCCGAGCGCCAGGTGCGTTTGCAGTGCCCCTCTAGTGCCAGCGGAGTAAAATCTCGCAATAAGTCACTCCATTTTGGAAAGTGCACCCCTCAAAGTATTTATTTTGGGGTGTGGTGAGCATTTTGACCCCACAGGTGTTTGAGGAAAGTATTCAAAAGTAGACAGTAAAAATGAAAAACTCGATTTTTTCCAATAATATGTTCCTTTAGTTTGAAATTTCTCAATTTCTCGAGGAACAAGAGGAAAAAAGTACCCCAAAATCTGTAACGCAGGTTCTCCTGAGTACAACGGTACCCCATATGTGGGCATAAACCACTGTATGGGCACACAGCAGGGCTCAGAAGGGAAGGAGCGCCAATTTACAGGAGCAAAATTGCAGCTAGTAATGGTTATTAGAATAGCGCAGTTACTAAAATAGAATAAAAAAAATGAGATTACAGGTAATGTGGGGTGGTTACGGGCAACCAGGGGTGGTTATGGGCAACCTGAGGTGGTTACAGGTAATCTGGGGTGGTTACGGACAACATGGGGTGGTCACGGGCAACCTGCTGTGGTTACGGCAACCTGGGGTGGTTACGGGCAACCTGCAGTGCTTACTGACAATCTGGGGTGGTTACGGGCAACGTGGGGTGGTTACGGGCAATGTGGGGTGGTTACGGATAAACTGAAGTTCTTATAGGCAATCTGGGGTGGATACCTGTTATCTGGCATGGGCACCGCAATCTGGAGGGGGTCATTGGCAATTTGGGGTGGTCAGAGGCGCTGTGGCGTGGTCAGAGGCGACGTGCGGTGGTCAGAGGCGACGTGCGGTGGTCAGAGGCGACGTGCGGTGGTCAGAGGCGACGTGCGGTGGTCAGAGGCGACGTGCGGTGGTCAGAGGCGACGTGCGGTGGTCAGAGGCGACGTGCGGTGGTCAGAGGCGACGTGCGGTGGTCAGAGGCGACGTGCGGTGGTCAGAGGCGACGTGCGGTGGTCAGAGGCATCGTGGCGTGGTCAGAGGCATTGTGGCGTGGTCAGAGGCAACACGCGGTGGTTACGTGCAATCTGGGGGGGTTACATGTAATCTGGCATGATTACGGGGAACCTGGGGGGTTATGTGCAACCTGGAAGGGTTACAGACAATCTGGGATTGTTACTGATAAACTGAAGTGCTTATAGGTAATCTGGGGTGGGTACAT
The DNA here is from genome assembly GCF_027789765.1 of Dendropsophus ebraccatus. NCBI lineage: Eukaryota > Metazoa > Chordata > Amphibia > Anura > Hylidae > Dendropsophus > Dendropsophus ebraccatus. The sequence goes on along the minus strand of NC_091455.1, from coordinate 70,978,794 downwards.
GTAATTTGGGGTGGTTATGGGCAATCGGGAGGGGGTCACTGGCAATTTGCGGTGGTTACGGGCAACGTGCGGTGGTTACGGGCAACGTGCGGTGGTTATGGGTAATCTGGGGAGGGGTTAGGGGTAATTTGGGAGTAAACTGCAATTATTACTATAATAAAAAGTGTGTGTTTTATTTTTTTGTATGTTTGTCACTTTTTGTACTTTACATATTCATTTTCACTGTATTACTATGATTACTGTGATATTTTCTATCTCAGTAATCATAGTTCAGTGACAGAGACCAAATTGGTCTCTGTCACTTTAAATTTTCAGAGTTGGCTGGTTGTGAAGCGCATGCGCACTTCATAACCAGCCAGGACGTCGAGGAGGAAGGAGCTCCGTGGATCCGGTGAGTATATGGGGAAGGGGGGGGTGACTGGGGGACGGGGGTGACAGGGGGGGTGGGCGGCGACTTGGGGGGGTGGGGGGGACATCACTTTTTATCCCCTGTCACCAATCATTCATGGTGACAGGGGATAAAAAGTGCCTGGATGCACATGGCACAAGCGATCAGCGGTATATAGTATATACCGCTGATCGCTTGTACCGGGACCCCACAGGGGGGGTCCCGATGACTGCCCCATGCTCTCCGCTACCTCCGGTGGCGGAGAGCATGGGGCTTTCATTCATTTTAACTTTTACATCGCTGTGAACCGACATTAGTCGGTTCACAGCGATGGCGGCGGCCATCTTGGAAATGATGGCCGCCGGGGGAGGGGGGTTAGTGATTGGGGCACTAGGGGGGGCTGATCTGAGGTCTGGGGGACACTTATTTCATCTCGCCCCGCCGTAGATTCACGGCAGGGGGAGATGAAAGGCGGCGGCGGCACCGGTAATCTCCTTTACCGACGGTCGCCGCTATAACGTTAATAGCGGCGATCGTCGGTAAGGGGGGGGGCCGGGACGGACCCCACACACTGCCCCAACCCCTCAGCTACCTCCGGTAGCCGGGGGGATGGGGTGGGGGCCGTCCCGGCCCCGCAGCCTTATTCTCTGCCATCGCCGTAAAAAGCTGATGGCAGCAGAATAAGGACCATTAGTGACCGCCGTAGAAAGCCGTATCGGCGGTCACTAAGGGGTTAAATTGTGTGAATTAACACTGATTTGCTATTAGTACACTTCATAGAGGAGGGGCTGGGGGCTTTAATTCTTAGTTATCACAGAAGTGTACAAAGATTTGACAAGAACTAGGGAATCTTCTGCAGTGCTTTTTTTTTTAATTATTATTCTGTATTCCACATTATCCTGTCAGCTTGATGCAATTTGTACTGTGGAATAAGTACTGAAGACAATGGATTAAAACAAAGTCATTGAATCTCCCAAATTATTTTACTAGCCAGCAGCATCTGAACATTTCAAGCAAATGTAACATATTAGCAAAGCTAACAGGAAAGTGAAGCAACCATTTCACTTTAAATTGATCTTTAAATCACACTAATGTCTTTGTGAGAGCAGACAAAAGTTCTCGAATTAGAGCTGGTTTTGGTTACAACGCTAACAGTATTGTGCCAAGATTACACCGCTCAAAATATGGCTTTTAAAAGGAGTCCAATTAAAGTGACAACAATGTAAATGTCAGGCTGTTAGCAATAAACCGTATATCTGACATTATCATCAAAGCAGTCTTTGTGCAAATACAAGATGGAGACAATATAATACAAACAACTAATGATTTCAAGTTAACATTACAATACACACGTTCAGAGATTGATAAATGTTTGGTGAGCATTGAAGCAGCTAATCAACATTTATGTTGATGAAACTTTAAAAATTTAGCAGGGCCTTTGCACTTATTTTTAGGTGAATAAATGGATTTTTTACCCATTTTTGGTCTAAGTTAATTCTTTGAGCAGAAAGCCACAGAATCAGAGGCGCACATGCCGCATCTGCTGCGACCCATGCCGAGCGCAGCAGTTAACCCTATAGGAGCTGTGATCAGGCCGATCGCAACACCTATAGTGCTTCCCTGAAGCCTCCTATGACATAATTATGGTGACTGATCAGGCTCAGCCTAAAGCACATATTCAGTATTGCCGTGTGCGTTATGATGTTGATGATAAAATTATCACATAACCCGCACGGTGACCGCAGGAAAAAAAAAAAATCTGAGACTCCCTAATTTTGTCATTTTTTCATTAAATGTGGGCATTTTTCACACGAATATTGTAAAGATATTTGCCTAATTTTACCACTAACCTATGGTACAATATGTCACGAGAAATGGCTAGGTTAAGTTCTAATATCATGGAGGTATAACCACATAAATTAAGACTGGTTAGATTTCAAAAATGGACTCTGGCCCTCAAGTCACTATCTGGACCGGTCCCGAAAAGGTTAAACAGAAATTCCTTCCTATTATTTTATTGACCACTTTAACTGTGGTCTCATCCTGTTGATTGTTCCCAGATTTTGTTGTTTGTCTTTCTGGTCTAATGATTAGAGATGAGCAAACCTCGAGCATGCTGGAGTCCATCCAAACCTGAACGTTCGGCATTTGATTAGCGGTGGCTGCTGAAGTTGGATAAAGATCTAAGGTTGTCTGGAAAACATGGATACAGCCAATGACTATATCCATGTTTTCCACATAGCCTTAGGGCTTTATCCAACTTCAGCAGCCACCGCTAATCAAATGCCGAACGCTCAGGTTTGGATGGACTCCAGCATGCTCGAGGTTCGCTCATCACCACTTTTGATTCCTGAACAGTCCACTTATTACTATTTTGTCTTATACTCTGCTTTGGGGACCTTTTAGGACTAATGCCTGTATTGCTAAGTTTACTAGAGGGCACTCACCACCAAATCAGGGACTATTCTGGTAGATTGGACCTGGTAGTTCAGTCAGAAAAGTCTCTCTTTGCTGGTGTTAAGAGCGGATACAAATGATAGTTTGATATACTCCTCATCCAAGTCTATCCAGTGCCAAACAGACTAAAAAAAAAATGCAAGTTTTTCTGTATAAGGACTCATCCATGTGGCATTTTACTGCACAAGCAAAATATAAAAACTATAAAAAAAAAAAAAGAAAAAGTTATCTATGAGAGTAGTTTCCTATGGCCAAAATGGCCTCTTAAAAATAAGTGGTGTAATCTGCTTGATATTACATAAACTGATCAACATTTCCTTCAAACTAATTTTAATTCATTTCAACCATTATTTTTTAAAATACACATATGGGGAGATTTATCAACAGGGGATTTTTCTAGATGTGGTCTATTTCTGCAACGACATGAATAGACTGGTCTATTTAAAGTGCAATTTACTATCAGGGATAGGTCTGGTCTATTTTCTGTGGTGCTGATTTGTTTGGCTTAGAATTTTCTCTAAATAGTCTCATTGGCCCTGGTTTGCCTCTGAGCAATTTTCTTCTCCCTTTCTTTTTCAGATACCGGAATGCAGAGGACCACGTCGGATTCATTTGGACTAGGTCGATGACCAGCGGACTTTAATGTTCAATAAAATAGTCAACGAGGGGTGTGGGGGTGTTTTTATTTGAATTAAAAAAAATTCTAGGTGTGTTGTGTTTTCTTTCATTACTTTACAGACTAAGTAGTGTAAACCATCTGATAGACAGAATGCACAAGTCGGGACTTAGTGTTAGCCGGTATAAAATGGCTAACACTAACCCCCCCATTATTACTCCAGTACCCAATTCCACTAGGGGAACTGGGAAGAGCCGGGCGCCAGTAGTGACGGAGCGTCAAAATTTGCGCACCTGGACAGGGCGGTAGCAGGCTAGTATTATTAGGCTGGGGAGGGCCAAAATAAACGGCTGCGGTTTTTAACCTGGCTGGTTATGGAAAGGGGGGGGGGGGATCCTATGCGTTTTTTTAATAATTAAAAAAAAATGCGTAGGATTCCCCCCCCCCCTTTCCATAACCAGCCAGGTTAAAAACCAAATAGCAGCAGCCTAGTAATACCAGGGTGGGAAGGGCCATTTATTTTGGCCCTCCCCAGCCTAATAATACTAGCCTGCTGCCGTCCAGGAGCGCAAATTTTGACGCTCCAGGACTACTGACACCCAACTCTTCCCAGTACCCCTGTTGTTATTGGGTACTGGGGTAATAATAGGGGGGGGGGGTAGTGTTAGCCGTTTTATACTGGTTAAAACTAAGTCCCAACTTAGTAATGGATTCCGTCTATCAGACAACTTCCATTACTAAGTCTGTAAAGTAATGAAAAAAACACAACCCACCTAAAAAAAAAAATGTATTCAAATAAAAACACCCCCATACCCCTCTTTGACCATTTTATTGTACATTTAAAGTGACATTGTCACCCCCTATTTGCATTTTGACTGCTCTCCACAGGTGTAGAGGGTAAATGTTACAGCTTTCATTACTTATTTTATTTCACACCTCATGGTGCTTGTTCTGGTAAAAAGTCGTTTTTATCTCCTGTGGATTGGTATATGTGGGTGGGGCATCGCGGCCTATGTGCCAAATCGCTCCGCCCCTAGCGCCACTTAGCACCGCCCCCATCCGTGACATCATAGGCCCGCACCCTCAGTGGCCATTGGAAGGGCCAGCCTAAAGCTCTAGGCCCCACCCCCCTAGATTGTCCCACTCCAATGGCCGCTGAGGGGGCGGGGCGGAGCGGAGCGATGTGGCACATAGGCTGCAAGGCCCCGTCCACATATACCAATCCACAGGTGATAAAAACGACTTTTTACCAGAACAAGCACCATGAGGGGACTTCGATGGGGTCCCCTGCAGCACCAAGTGTCGCCAATATCTTCATGTCTCAGTTTGAACAAAAGCATGTATGGACATGTATGGCCCAGAACGGTATTTATTGTCAGGCGTCTGGAAATGTATTGTTGCTATTGGCAACCTTAGACAGTCTGTATTAGGGCCTATGTATTTGCTGCTCTTCCTTAGCTCTATTGTAGTGGTATTGTTTTCTGCTATGTATTTATTCAATATGTTGTTAATTAATTGCTAATAATACAAGTGTTGAGCTTGATCAGTGCTCCTCCCCTGCAACCTATCACACTCTAGTGATTGGCCAGGGGAAAGTTAGCTCCGCCCACCTTTTACCCAGAAGGGCTGTGCAGTCTTGTCAGTGACAGTTGGTAGTCTGGCATTGCCAGAGTCACATCTAACCTCCCTACGTCACCTCAGTAATCCTATCAGACTCCATCCTCAGCCCCCTAACATGTTTCCAGTCAGCCATAAGGACTAATACGTGTCTTCTAAGTCTCAGCAGGACATCCTCTGTATTTATTAGTGCCTGCTGTCGGATTGGTGAAGTGATAGAAGGTCTCCCATTCACCGTCCACATCCTCCTGGCTTACAAGTCAGTGTGTCCATGCGTCTTCCTCCTACCTGATAGTGAGCGTCGACAGTGTCAAGTCTCTTCGTACCTTATAAAGGCGGAAAGCTACAAAGTCTCTGGAACAGGTCTGTCTCTTTGAAATCCTATTCATCCACCAAGTCTAAGCTATAGTAACCAAGGTAACCCTCCCCCTGAAGCAAAGGACTCTGATCAAGCCAACAGTTTGCCATCATCAGATGCCCCTGTATTGGATTGTATATAGTTATCCTTCAAGTAAAGTAAGAAGACAAGGGCCCCAGCACCCTCGGACCCCACCGTGACAGGAAGGTTTCAGAAGGTGAGCCCTAAGGTTGCACTACACCACCCAGCAACACAATACCCTCAGCATATTACCATAATACCACCAAAGGGACATTGTAGACACACGAATTTAGCTCCCACGTCAAGCTTTGGACAAGGTATGTGGATGACGTGTGCTTGCTGTGGTCAGGCAAAAAGGACGCTCTTGTGTCCTTTGTCACATACCTTAACCAATGCCATCCACTCATTGAATTCTCATTGGAGTGTGACCCTGTATACATCCACTATTTGGATGTAGAGATTAGAAAGGAGTTAAATGGTGATGTAGTGACTACACTTTATTCCAACCCCACCGATAAGAATAACGCACTGATACGTAGCAGTGCTCATGCCCCGCAAACTTTTAAAGGGATTCCCCGTGGCCAGTTCATCAGGGCCCGCCGCATATGTAGCAGTGATGAAGAATATCTTATCCATAAAGAGAAACTCATTGCTAGGTATGCGGAAAGAGGTTATGATTCTGTAGAATTAAGAAGGATAGGTGACAAGGTGGGAAGAATTGAGAGGAAAGATCTATTCCAGGGGAGTAGGAAAAAGAAGAGTGATGACTGTCCAATGTTCATCTCCACCTATGATGCGCACTCTAGGATGGTTGAGAATGTTATCCGTCCCCATTGGAAAATGATGAAACGGGATCCTAAATATGGCCGGATATTTGATAAACCTCCTAGATTCGTGTACAGAAGCGGTAAGACATTGGCCAATCACTTGGTTCGTGCGGACATGAAAAAACGCAGCATATCAAGACAAATGTTCTTGCGTACGGCAAAACGGGACATTTCCATGTAGGAACTGTCAGAATTGCAGCTCCATTATAAGGGGTAACGAGCTTCTACACCCCAGAAAAGGTACTCCTGTATCACTTAGAGGAAGACAGTCATGTGATAGTAAGAAGGTCATTTATTTCTTAAAATGTCCCTGCGGGATGGCATACGTAGGGCAGACTATGAGGACTATGAAAATTAGACTTAATGAGCATTGCGCAGCCATTAGGAGAGCATCTGTGGGTGGAGGCACAGCTACATGTAAATATGGTGAGACCGGGGTTGCCAGAAATTTTGCCGAGTTCAGACATAGCGTCAGTGAGCTTAAATGGACGGTTCTGGAAGAGATACAGGGCGTTAGTGATGAAGAGGTTAAGTTCAGACTATTAAGAAGGCAGGTGTATTGGATACAGACACTGGAAACCCCTTTGGAATAAATGAGCAATGTAATTTTAATGTATTTCTATACTATTTTAAGGTATTTCTGTAAGGAGTTAATCAGATAATTGACAGTCACAGAAGTATAAATACATGTATCATTATAAGATGATTGTTTAAAGCATTAATTCCCGTTCATCTATGCTCAATTGTAGTGGGGGAAGTGATCTCGCAAGATTTCCCCTGTATTTCATGTGGTTTTGGGACTTCACAATTCATGCTTGAGAAAGAGAGATTACTCTTGAAAAGTCGCTGCACAGCATGTGAACGCGGACATCAAGACCTTGTTCCGAGAGGACCGTAAGAGCTCTATGTGAGCCATAAGGAGCTCTATGTAAGCCGTGGACTTTATTTATTTCTTCCTCGTTTACAGCCATATTTGCACAAAAGGTGAAATGTTTATTACATGTAAGATGTGAAAATTTTCATATAAAGGAAAAAAAACAAACGCATTGCAATTTGTGTGTGTGTTTACATTGGACATATATGCTGGGGTTGGAGGCCCCTAATTCACACGCATTTTAGTACGAGGAAGTGGCAGCTTTATATATTTATATTGCACTGTGATATAAAATAAGTAATGAAAGCTGTAACATTTACCCTTTACACCTGTGGAGAGCAGTAAAAATGCAAATAGGGGGTGACAATGTCACCTTAAACACGAGCAAAAACAAACAGCAACTAAGGGGTTAAGTCCCTGGGAGCCAGACTAACTCCCATGCTCATGGTGGAGGTTACCCAGCTTTCCCAGCATCCTGTAAGGTTAACCCTTACAGGATGCTGGGTGACATACAGCATGGGCATGAGAGTTACAGTCTGGCTCCCAGGGACTTAACTTCCTGGGAGTCAGACTGTTCTGGCACTGCATCTGCACGGTAGGAAGTAAAGTGCCCCCTTCCTTGCTGGGGCAAATGCAGTGAGCTCTTAATAGGGTGGGGATGTTAGGGGCTGGGGGTTACCTGTTGCTTCCATGCTAGCAGTCCCGTAAGCCCCACCCCCATGACAGCAAGCCCCACCCCCTGTACAGACCACAGCCGGTACAGGGGTAAGACTTACCGGGACTGCTAGCAAGGAAGCAGCAGGTAACCCCCAGCCCCTACCTTCATGCCCCCCCCCCCATTGAGAGCTCACTGCATCTGCTCCAGTAAGGAAGTAGGCACTTAACCCCCTTCCTTGCTGGTGCAGGTGCAGTGCCAGAACAGCCAGGCTGTAACCTCTGTGTGGGCATTTCAAATATCCCCCTGAGAAGCAGACTGCTTTCTGCTTTTGGGTGGGAGACCCCGTAGGGCAGGAAATATCGACTTTATGAGAGGATTCCCTGCTCCTGTACTGTAAGGAGAAGTGTGCTATGCACCCCTCCTAACTGTACAGCCCCAGAGGGTTAGTAGTGATGCTACTGCATCACTACTTAACCCCTTACACTCCGTGGACCAGGTGCACTGCATCCGACACATGGAGGATATCAGCTCCACATTAGGTGGTGAAATATACCACCTCTAATGTGAAGTCAGTCTGAGACCCATGTACGACTATTTTAATTAGTTGCACATGATAAATCTTGCCTAGAAATCAGAAAAAAGTTCACTTGGCACTACTCCCCATCATATATACACATTCCGTATGTAATTAACTGCTTGTGTGGCTCACCCTTATGGTCGGTCTGTTTCAGCGTATAACTTGGCGTGGTGCTCTGCAATCCAAAACGTAGAGTCCAATATGCAAGATAGAGAATGATGACGTTGCGGCACTCACTTGAATTCGTTGAAATCTTTATTAATCGCTGAACAGCATATAATGTAACCACATGTGCTCAAAAAAGGTTACATGGCAGATACAGGTGCATTCCACTTAAAGCGACGGCCGTTTCGCGGTCAAACGCATCAACGGGCTTAGTGGTACGTCATAACGCTCTTACGTGTTCATTAAATAGTCTGAGACGTAAGGCGTTACTGCCAAAATGTTACAACCATTTAAAGTGACAGATCACCATTAAAACAATTCACAATATAAAAGCATATTTACTGAATGTAAATGAAAAATTATAAAAACACTAGGTCTAAATGACGGTAACGATCTTAGTGTGTTTTTATAATTTTTCATTTACATTCAGTAAATATGCTTTTATATTGTGAATTGTTTTAATGGTGTTCTGTCACTTTAAATGGTTGTAACATTTTGGCAGTAACGCCTTACGTCTCAGACTATTTAATGAACACGTAAGAGCGTTATGACGTACCACTAAGCCCGTTGATGCGTTTGACCGCGAAACGGCCGTCGCTTTAAGTGGAATGCACCTGTATCTGCCATGTAACCTTTTTTGAGCACATGTGGTTACATTATATGCTGTTCAGCGATTAATAAAGATTTCAACGAATTCAAGTGAGTGCCGCAACGTCATCATTCTCTATCTTGCATAAATCTTGCCTACTTTCAGCATAAGCTGAAGTAGGCATTATTTGTGTCTGTGCGAGAAAAGTCGCAACATTTTTTGCACAGCTTTGCGGTTGCACAAAATTTTGTGACTTTTCCACTCCAAAAAGTGGCGTATAGTTTTAATAAATCTCCTCCATAGTCTTTTTTATTAAAATAACGGCCATCGTTTTCGGTCTTCAATGATTTCTATTGAAGTCTTCGGAAATAACGGCCAGTTTACACAATGTATAGAATAGTGGTCGTTGTTTGCAAATTAATGTTCAGTACATATATTGGTCATTTAGCGAACAACAGATGTTCACACAGATTTTGTTTTTTTCTTTGGCTGTCCTTTCACAGTCTTTTCAACAAAATTCCTTTAACCCTTAGACTGAGGACCGGGCCAATTTCAATTTTTGCGTTTTCGTTTTTACCTCCTTGTGCTTAAAAGGCCATAGCACTTGCATTTTTTCACCTAAAAGCCCACATGAACCCTTATTTTTTGCGCCACTAATTGTACTTTGCAATGACAGGCTGAATTTTTAAATAAAGTACACTGTAAAACCAGGAAAAAAAATTCAATGTGTGGTGAAATTTAAAAAAAATGCATTTTTTTTATTTAGGGGTTTTTCATTTTTACGCCGTTCTTTACGACGTTTTTTACACTTATACTAGAAGCACCCCTGGGGGACTTCTAGTATAAGTACGCTGATCTCTCATTGAGATCTATGCCATTACGGCGCTGACCCCGGAAGGAGTAAGAAGTGTGGATCGCTCCTCCGGGACGTCACCAGGGATGGCTGCATTCAAGTAATCGGATGCAGCTGTCAACTTTGACAGCTGCATCCGATTACTGTATTTTAATAACTTTACTTTAATAACTGCGGTTCTGGGCTACGAGCAGCACCCGGGACCGTGGCGGTTCAGAGTGCGACCGCTGCGCGCCCCCCGCTCTGAACGTCCAGGGTCGCCTAAGGGCTAATAATAGCCGCACCCAAAAGGGTGTTGACAGTGGCCATCATTCAACCTACTTGTAAAGAATGTACAAACATGGCAGCCGCCAAAGTATGTTAAACAAAGGCTGTTATTTCATACTCAAAACAACGAGCATTGTGTGAACATAGCCTAAAGAAAGTTAACTGAATAGAGATTCCAAGTAATAATACCACAGTGCCAACATATTCCGCAGCACTTTACTATTCTGGAAGTACATACATGACAATCAGACATTACAGATACACATATAACCATAAAGCCAAACAGGAGGTTTAAGGGTCCTGTTTATGAAGACTAAAGGGAAAAACTACATTAAAGTGACTGTACCACCAGGCCCAGACTGAAGCACTGGAGGCAGGCCGACCCACCCTTAGTGGGAAGAAACCCCAGCCCCTCCATGGCGTGACTCCATTAGAATCAATGGAATCCTATCATAGAGGGGCTAGGGTTTCCTCCCACTAAGGGTGGGTCGGCCTGCCTCCAGTGCTTCAGCCTGAGCCTGGTGGTACAGTCGCTTTAATATGTATGAACTGGGTCCAAGAAAGGCTTTTGCATGCGCCCAAGCAATATATTTGAAGACTGGACTAAATTCCATCTTCTGAAAACTGAATAGTGTGAACCTGACAAGCAGATTATATTAGTACAGTTAAATAACCAAACCACAAACATTTAAAAAGACTATATAGCATAATGCCATTTGACATGCAGATTTTTTACTGCAAGTGTGGGGTATAGCATAATGCATTCCTAAGAAATGTTTCTAAATAAAGTTGCATGTGCAATCCTGGATGTTGTAAAATAAAATATGTTGTAAAATAAAATATGAACATATATAACCTGCTACTGAAAACCTACAGTTTGCTCCCCAATCACATGACTTACTGTACAGTGGTCTTCATAATGCTCTCCACACTTCCCATGCCAAGTATAATGTATTGAGGGGTTGGCTCTGTTGCCCCCGGGCCCTTATACATCTTAGGTATGACAATGATACTGCTGCAATTTACAAGCAAGATGTGAGTATATTAAATTATTACAGTCTACAGCGAACAGTGAATAAAAGGTGTGCAAGCCCTCAGTGCTTATTGTGTATGCTGCACATGCACCACCAGGAACTTAGCTATATACTTCAATGGGCAGTTTCGCTTTGAACACAAATGTTGCCTTGTGGGCCAAAAGCCCTCTCATCTTAAAAGTCATTTCCAGTTTCAAGTTTAAAGAACAGCAACAACAAAATCTCATTTAACTTTACAGCTAAATGTAATTCCATGTCACTTAAGGGAAGAGCTCTAATAAATAATACAAAAATTTGCTGACTGCTTTTAATATATTTCAGAGATTTACCTGAGCACTCATCAGAGGTCTCTGCAAAGTCCTTTGAAGATATATTAGCATTGATATCACCTGGTAAAGAGAAGCATGGGTCAGAATCCATTATTGTTGCACTACTCAGACACCATTCACTGCAACCTAAAATTCTCTCCAGCTGATACGGGTGGGTCTTTCAAGTTATGGTCAAATGGGAAAACCAATGGGATTATCCACTCACTATTAGGGTGCCTTCACACCTACCGGATCCACAGCGGATCTCACTTCTGCAGATTCGAAGCGAGAACCGCTGCGGATCCGGTATCAATTCACCCCTATTAACTCCCTGGTGCCTGCAGCCCCGCCGTCGCATCCCCCATCCCCGGCGGCAGCACATCCCCCCATCCCGGCCACATCCCCCCATCAGCCCACCCCCAGCCCGCCGCTGCCGAGAGCATACAGTACCTGCTCGGCGGCGCGGCTGCAGTGAGGCTGCCGGCTCCGGTCCCGCTCAGATCAGCTGAGCGGGACCGGAGCCGGGAGCCTCACTGCAGCCGAGCAGGTAATGTATGCTCGCGGCGGCGGCCAGGAGATGGGCTGATGGGGGGATGTGGCCGGGATGGGGGATGCGGCGGGGCTGCGGGCACCAGGGAGTTAAAGCACATATTCACAGCAGGATGTCAATCCCGCTGCGAATATGTACTATCATAGGGGTGAATTGATACCAGATCCGCAGCGGTTCTCGCTTCGAATCCGCAGAAGTGAGATCCGGTAGGTGTGAAGGCACCCTTAGGGTACAAACACACACACCGTATACGCAGCGTATTTACTGCTGCAATACACAGCAGATACGCAGCAGATTAGATCTAAATAACTGAACACAGCATCAAATCTGCACCACCAAATCTGCTGCAGATCTGCTGCGTATCTGCTGCGTATACGGTGTGTATTTGTATCCTTAGGGTCCGTGCACACTACGGAATTCCCGCGTGTGACCTGCGGCGAATTCCGTCGCTCGTACCCACACGTGGCTGCGCGCACTATTCTATGCACGGGCAGATTTCGCATTCCGCTGAAAGAATTGACATGTATTGACATTGAATGGAACGTCAGTTATTAAAAAAATAATAAAAACGGCCATTGTTTTAAAATGACAGCAATTATTTGCCATTAAATGATGGTCATCCACTCAATTTCCGCAGTGTGTGAACATAGCCTTTCTGTGTTTTCAATCCTATCCTGGTTTTTGTTGCAAAACACTGAGCAAAAATACTGTGTGCGAACATAGCCTTAGGCTATGGTCCTACACAGTATTTAGCTTAGTATTTTGATCAGTATTTTTTTTAACCAAAACCAGGAGTGGTTTAAAAACACAGACTCTTTGCACATCTTTATATTATAGTTTTTTTTCTGTCAGTTCCACTCCTGGTTTTAATTACAAATAATGACTAAAATTCTGACAGAAACCCTGCCTAAAATACTGTACTATGTGAGAACATAGCCTAAGGCTACTGTATGTTCCCACACGGTATTTTTGGTCAGTATTTTGGTCAGTATTTTGCAACCAAAACTAGGAGTGGATTGAAAACACATACTGTTGAAATTTAGTGGATGGCTGCCATTTAATGTAAAAAATTACTGTTATTTTAAAACAATGACTGGTATTTTGAAATGATGACTCTTATTTGCCATTAAATGATGGCCATCCACTAAATTTCAACAGTGTGTGAACATAGCCTTTCTATGTTTTCAATCCTTTCCTGGTTTTGGTTCAAAATACTGACCAAACTACTGAGCAAAAATACTGTGTGTGAATGTAGCCTTACACCTAAAGGCTATGTTCACACAATGTCAAAAAAAAGAGAAAAGGTCTCCGCTTTTTCATTTTAAAAAGACATCCATTATTGCTGCAATGTAATTGACTTCAATGCAATGCATTGAAGTCTCTGGAAGGACGGATGTCCACTGCACGCAATGCACACAATAGCGTCAATTATTTTCGGACATCTATTGCAAATAGCGGATGTTATTTTTTAATTTTTCACACACAATTTTTCTTTTTTCACCATTTTTCACTGCTTTTACTATTAAATTCAATGGACTTTTTAAGCAAAGACAAACCCAAAGGCTAATTTACCCACCTAAACTAGAATAATGTACAAACAGCAGTCATTGCACTGACGTGCGGCCAAACAGCAAAATTTTGCCCATCATTTTAAACGGACAGGAAAAACGTTGTGTGAACAAAGCCAAAAGATAATGCATTGGCGATATTCCTGTGGCACATTTTTTCTTTTACCCTTGGATTTCTGCCATTATCACCATCCACTGCTGCGGCCACAGTTCTGGATGTGAATTAGCCCCATGCAAAGAGCTAATCCACATCCTGGACACCTCATATATTTTCCACACTGAATATGCCTAAAAAACTCATAAAAGATACATGTCACATTTATTTTCTAAAAAATCTGCAATATTGCCACACTGCATGCATTGGAGTACACCTGAAAATGCATTGTGTGAACTACTATATGTGAAGAGCTATAAGGATATGCTCACAAATAGCAAACTTCATGCAGACATTTCTGCGTTTGTACATGAAGCAGAAACAACCCAATTCACATGCATGGAACACATAATTAGTCAGAGGATGGCTATGTTCACGCAGCGTAATTTTTTTTGTAAAGAACGGACGCTGATTGCAGTGGAATCAGCTTCCATTGTTTACTGCAGGGGTAGCATTGCATTGAAGTCAATGCAATGCCACCCGCAGTGTTCACACAGTGTTATGTTAACGTCCGTTCTTTAGAACGGGCATTAAAATAATGTATGTGTCTATTATTTCTGGATGCTGTTCAGTGAACAGGGTCCACAAATAATAGCTGTTCCCAAAATGTAATGTGCACTAACGGCTGCACATTACATTGAAGTGAATGGCTAATTGATTTGCAGGCACACCAGTGTCGGACTGGAGTGCCTTGGCCCACCAGGGGAAATCATTCTTGGGGCCCACCCTTCTGCCACCGCACTTATCTATGGTAACATTAATAAGGGTCCATTAACACGGCGTGATATGGGGCAGCATAGGGCTGCAAATGATTGCTAATCAGCAGGGCAGGTGATGTGCAGCCGACAGCAATGATCTTAGCCGCACAAAAGATCAAATCAGTTTACTATGGGACATTTGCTTGCATGTCAGCAGATCTCTGGCACTTTTACATGGGTCGATCATCGGCTGAATAGACTTCCTAGGAGCACTTGTTACCGATTATTGGCCGGTGTAATTAGGCTATAAGACAATTTTTTTGTATGATAACACTGTATACTTAGATACAAGTCATACAGCTACCAATAACACCAGTATACAAAGAGCAAATATCCCCACACATATTACCGCTATATAGTAACTGACCAAATCCTGTCTATCAAGACCGATATTACCAATAAACCAGTATACAGGAGGGAAATGGTATCACCATACATATTACCGCTATACTGTTACTGACCAAATCCTGTATACTGAGACCAATATTACCAGTATACAAGGGGGAAATATTACCGCAACACCACAACCATTGCTACCATATTGTTACTGACCAAATCTGGTATACTAAGACCAATGAACAGCACACCAGATTACAAGTAACAAATAATACCCCCACATACTGACTAACACCACCACATACTGACTAACACCACCAAATACTGACTAACACCACCGCTGCTACTGAATAAAATCCTCTGAACAAAAGATCAATATCCCCTCATACAGTCATATAGAGGTAGCCCCAGCTCTACACTATATACGTTACAGTGCACATAGATTTAGTGACTCACAGGGGACGTCTTCTCTGATCGGAGTTCTTCCCTTTTCATCTTCTCCATCTGCCCTGAGCCCTTATGAGAACTTCTCCGAGCCACGAATCCACAGAATCTGCCAGAGAAATATATTAGGCTCCTCACTCTGTCACCATCCTCATCTCTCTACACACTGCACATCTGTACTGGCCCCTTTACACCTTCTCTCAGTGATTAGCCCTGACTATTTGTAGCGCGCGTGTGTGTGTGTGTGTGTGTGTATATATATATATATATATATATATAGTGTACACACCTTGTAGATGGCCCCTTGTTCAGTTCTCCATATAGATGGCCCTGTGTGCCTCTACTATAGTAGAGATCCCCCTCTGTGTAATCCCCTTACAGTAGATGACAACCTCTGTGCATTCCCTATATCAGGGGTAGGGAACTTCTCCAGCTGTTGCAAAACTACAACTCCCATCATGCCTGGACAGCAGTTTTGCAACAGCTGGAGACCCAAGGTTCCCTATTCCTGCCCTATAGTATATAGCCCCCTCTGTGTAGTCCCCTTATAGATGACCCCTCTGTGTAGTCCACTAAAGTAGATGCCCCTCTCTGTGCATGCCCTATTGTATACACACCGCACCCAGTATAGTTACCCTTATACATTGTTGTCCCCCTCTGTGTAGTGCCCTTTATAGATGCCTCCTCAGTGTTGTCCTCCTTATAAATTGCCCCCAACCAGTGTCCCTTATAGATGGCTCCCTGTGTTATCCCCCTTATAACTGGCCCGCTTGTGTTATCCATCCCCCCATATAGATAGCCCCCTTATGTTGGCCATCCCTACCCCCCATATAGCTCCTTATGGTGTCTATTCCCCCGTATAGTCCCCTTAGGTTGTCCTTGCCCCATATAGCCCCTTATGTTTTCCTTCCCCTGTATATAGCCCCTTATGTTGTCCTTCCCCTGTATATAGCCCCCCTTATGTTGTCCTTTCCTGTATACAGCCCCCCTTATATTGTCCTTTCCTGTATATAGCCCCTTATGTTTTCCTTCCCCTGTATATAGCCCCCTTATGTTGTCCTTCCCCTGTATATACCCCCCTTATGTTGTCCTTCCCCTGTATACAGCCCCCCTTATGTTGTCCTCCCCCTGTATATAGCCCCCCTTCTGTTGTCCTCCCCCTGTATACAGACCCCCTTCTGTTGTCCTCCCCCTGTATATAGCCCCTTATGTTGTCCTTCCCCTGTATATAGCCCCCCTTATGTTGTCCTTTCCTGTATACAGCCCCCCTTATATTGTCCTTTCCTGTATATAGCCCCTTATGTTTTCCTTCCCCTGTATATAGCCCCCTTATGTTGTCCTTCCCCTGTATATACCCCCCTTATGTTGTCCTTCCCCTGTATACAGCCCCCCTTATGTTGTCCTCCCCCTGTATATAGCCCCTTAGGTTGTCCTTGCCCCATATAGCCCCTTATGTTGTCCTTCCCCTGTATATAGCCCCCCTTATGTTGTCCTTCCCCTGTATATAGCCCCCCTTATGTTGTCCTTTCCTGTATACAGCCCCCCTTATATTGTCCTTTCCTGTATATAGCCCCCCTTATGTTGTCCTCCCCCTGTATACAGACCCCCTTCTGTTGTCCTCCCCCTGTATATAGCCCCTTATGTTGTCCTTCCCCTGTATACAGCCCCCCTTCTGTTGTCCTCCCCCTGTATATAGCCCCCCTTCTGTTGTCCTCCCCCTGTATACAGACCCCCTTCTGTTGTCCTCCCCCTGTATATAGCCCCCCTTATGTTGTCCTCCCCCTGTATACAGCCCCCCCTTATGTTGTCCTCCCCCTGTATACAGCCCCCCCCTAATGTTGTCCTCCCCCTGTATATAGCCCCCCTTATGTTGTCCTCCCCTGTATACAGCCCCCTTATGTTGTCCTCCCCCTGTATATAGCCCCCCTTATGTTGTCCTCCCCCCTGTATACAGCCCCCCTTATGTTGTCCTCCCCCTGTATACAGCCCCCCTTATGTTTTCCTTCCCTGTATATACCCCCTTATGTTGTCCTCCCCTGTATACAGCCCCCCTTATGTTGTCCTCCCCCTGTATATAGCCCCCCTATGTTGTCCTCCCCCTGTATAAAGCCCCCCTTATGTTGTCCTCCCCTGTATACAGCCCCCCTTATGTTGTCCTCCACCCTGTATACAGCCCCCCTTATGTTGTCCTCCACCCTGTATACAGCCCTCCTTATGTTGTCCTCCCCTGTATACAGCCCCCCTTATGTTGTCCTCCCCTGTATACAGCCCCTTATGTTGTTCTCCCCCTGTATACAGCCCCCTTATGTTATCCTCCCCCTGTATACAGCCCCCCTTATGTTGTCCTCCCCCTGTATACAGCCCCCCTTATGTTGTCCTCCCCTGTATATAGCCCCCCTTATGTTGTCCCCCCCTGTATAAAGCCCCCCTTATGTTGTCCTCCCCTGTATATAGCCCCCCTTATGTTGTCCTCCCCCTGTATACAGCCCCCCTTATGTTGTCCTCCCCTGTATATAGCCCCCCTTATGTTGTCCCCCCCTGTATAAAGCCCCCCTTATGTTGTCCTCCCCTGTATATAGCCCCCCTACTGTTGTCCTCCCCCTGTATATAGCCCCTTATGTTGTCCTCCCCTGTATATAGCCCCCCTTCTGTTGTCCTCCCCCTGTATATAGCCCCTTATGTTGTCCTCCCCTGTATATAGCCCCCCTTCTGTTGTCCTCCCCCTGTATATAGCCCCCCTTCTGTTGTCCTCCCCCTGTATGTAGCCCCTTATGTTGTCCCCCCTGTATACAGCCCCCCTTATGTTTTCCTTCCCTGTATATACCCCCTTATGTTGTCCTCCCCTGTATACAGCCCCCCTTATGTTGTCCTCCCCCTGTATATAGCCCCCCTATGTTGTCCTCCCCCTGTATACAGCCCCCCTTATGTTGTCCTCCCCTGTATACAGCCCCCCTTATGTTTTCCTTCCCTGTATATACCCCCTTATGTTGTCCTCCCCTGTATACAGCCCCCCTTATGTTGTCCTCCCCCTGTATATAGCCCCCCTATGTTGTCCTCCCCCTGTATACAGCCCCCCTTATGTTGTCCTCCCCTGTATACAGCCCCCCTTATGTTGTCCTCCACCCTGTATACAGCCCCCCTTATGTTGTCCTCCCCCTGTATACAGCCCCCCTTATGTTGTCCTCCACCCTGTATACAGCCCTCCTTATGTTGTCCTCCCCTGTATACAGACCCCCTTATGTTGTCCTCCCCTGTATACAGCCCCTTATGTTGTTCTCCCCCTGTATACAGCCCCCTTATGTTATCCTCCCCCTGTATACAGCCCCCCTTATGTTGTCCTCCCCCTGTATACAGCCCCCCTTATGTTGTCCTCCCCTGTATATAGCCCCCCTTATGTTGTCCCCCCCTGTATAAAGCCCCCCTTATGTTGTCCTCCCCTGTATATAGCCCCCCTTATGTTGTCCTCCCCCTGTATACAGCCCCCCTTATGTTGTCCTCCCCTGTATATAGCCCCCCTTATGTTGTCCCCCCTGTATAAAGCCCCCCTTATGTTGTCCTCCCCTGTATATAGCCCCCCTTCTGTTGTCCTCCCCCTGTATATAGCCCCTTATGTTGTCCTCCCCTGTATATAGCCCCCCTTCTGTTGTCCTCCCCCTGTATATAGCCCCTTATGTTGTCCTCCCCTGTATATAGCCCCCCTTCTGTTGTCCTCCCCCTGTATATAGCCCCCCTTCTGTTGTCCTCCCCCTGTATGTAGCCCCTTATGTTGTCCCCCCTGTATACAGCCCCCCTAATGTTGTCCTCCAACCTGTATACAGCCCCCCTTATGTTGTCCTCCCCCTGTATATAGCCCACCTTATGTTGTCCTCCCCCTGTATATACCCCCCCTATGTTGTCCTCCCCCTGTATACAGCCCCCCCCCCCTTATCTTACCCCCTCTGATAAAAAAAAAAAAAAAAAACACAAGACAACTCACCTAACCACACGATCCCCCGTCGGTCGCCGGCCTCCTCTTCTCTCTTTTCCTGACAGGTGAGCAGCTCCGTTGCGAAGTGCCGCCAGCGCCATCACTGACCTCAGTGTGCGCCGCGGTGGCTGGGACTTCCGGTATTCGCTCCATGAACCGGAAGTCCTAGCCGCTGCGGCGCACACTGAGGTCAGTGATGGCGCTGGCGGCACTTCGCAACGTAGCTTGCGACACTCTTGTGATCGCAAGCAAATCTCTGCTTGCGGTCACAAGAGTGATTGACAGGGCGGGAAGCCTACGGCTTCCCGCTTTGTCAATCGGAACACTTCCTTACATTTAACTGGAAGCGATTGTTGCGATCGCTTCCAGTTAAAAAGGGAGGCGCGGCCCCCGGCCCCCCTAGGAGTGGGGGGGCCCACTCCAGCTCGGGGCCCACCGGGGGTTTCCCCGGCCCCCCGGTGGCCCAGTCCGAGCCTGAGGCACACCCAATGGTGCCCGCAAATAAATGGTAAAAAAAGAATGTTGCTGCAGCCGATACAGAGGTTTCTGCTGCAGGAATGTCCTAAATGCAGCCCAGTGGCCAGCAGTTTGACAGTTAAACATAGTGTGAAAAAAGCCGATTTGTGTAAGACTATGGGCCCTTTTACACAGAAAGATTATCTGACAGATTATCTGCCAAAGATTTGAAGCCAAAACCAGGAACAGACTATAAAGAGAGATCAGGTCATACATGAAAGCCTGAGATTTCTCCTCTTTTCAATTCCAGTCCTGGCTTTGGCTTCAAATCTTTGGCAGATAATCTGTCAGATAATCTTTCTGTGTAAAAGGGCCCTATGGGTCTATTTAGACAGAAAGATTATCTGACAGATTATCTGCCAAAGATTTGAAGCCAAAGCCAGGAATGGATTTACAAAAGGAGAAATCTAAGGCTTTTCTTTATGACCTAATCTCTGTTTATAGTCTGTTCTGGGCTTTGGCTTCAAATCTTTGGCAGATAATCTGTCAGATAATCTTTCTGTGTAAATGGGCCCTTAGTTTACTCGGCATTAAGCAGTGTCTAACAATGCACGGGTTAAACTGATCCAGTAAAGTGTATAATTTTAGCCTCCATTCAAGATGTATGCACCGGGCTTTGCTGAATGAAACAGCATAGACTTCTGTGTTATTTCAGTCAACCGGATCCCCTGGAAAAACTATACCATATGGTATATGTATGTTTGTTTATTTATTAGTTTGTTTGTTTTTTTAACATGCTACCATATGGAATGGGTGACACTAATGGTGCGTTTACACAGGCAGATTTGTCTGACAGATTTTTGAAGCCAAAGCTAGGAACAGACTATGAACAGGGAACGGGTCATATAGGAAAGACTGAGATTTCCCCTCTTTTCAAATCCATTCCTGGCTTTGGCTTCCAAAATCTGTAAAAGAAATCTGCCTATGTAAACGCAGCATAAGGGGGAGATTTATCAAACTGGTGTAAAGTAGAATTGTCTTAGTTGCCCCTAGCAACCAATCAGATTCCACCTTTCATTCCTCACAGATTCTTTGAATAATAAAAGGTGGAATTCTACTTTACACCAGTTTGATAAATCTCCCCCTAAGTGTCATCATTCATAGGTAATTGTTGGGTACAATGTATAGCTCTGACAAACACAGTTTAACCCCTTCATGACCAAAGGTCACACTAAAGCAGTGCTCTCCTCACCTTCTAAGAACCATTATGCTTTTAACTTTTCATCTACGGGGCTGGTTGCGCCAGGAACAATACATTTTGGCATAATTTTGGTGTAAATGTGAATTTTTTATTGTTTTTCTTTTTTTTCTGATATATAATTTTAAAAAAGTAGCAATACTTTTATTTCCTTTTTTCATTTACACCATTCGTCGTATGGAAACAGTACTGTTACATTTTAATAGATTGGACAATTCTGCATGCCATCATACCAACTATGTTTATTTTCTTTAAAAAAAAATATACTTTTTTTTTTGTAAAATGGGAAAGGGGGTGATTAAAACTTTTATTGATTAAGGCCTTGGGGACTTATATAGGCAATCATTAGATTGCATATACTGATTAATGCTATGCCATAGTATAGCACTGATCAGTATTATCGCATTCTTCTCATAGAGTCTGCTACCAATCCAACAGGAGAGTTGAGGAACTGAGAACTGGACACTATGATGGGTGTAGACTTAATCATGTTGGTCTGTGTTGGAAGTACATAACTCTTAATGCCGGGTCTTGTAGGGTCAGCTGCTGGTTTGGACTAGAGATGAGCGAACCTGCTGGATTTCTGGTTCGTACAAACCAGAAATCTCGGCATCTGACTCCCGCTGTCTGCCAGCTCTGTGCAGCGGGTGAATACAACCTAAAGAACGGCTAGAAAACTGGGATACAGCCTATGCCATAGGCTGTATCCCAGTTCTCCCAAGCGTTCCTTACGCTGTATCTACCCGCTGCACGTAGCCGGCAGACAGCGGGAGTCAGATGCCGAGATTTCTGGTTCATACGAACCAGAAATCCGGCAGGTTCGCTCATCTCTAATTTAGACGCAGTAGTTTTTCTCCCCTTTTTCATGGGATGAAGTCTGTGGAAATAGTTTGGATAAGAGAGGTGAGATTATTAGGGGCCACATGTTTCTTAGGAATTCTACCACTTAGGGCCTTATTACACTGGACGATTATCGTTTGAAAAATCGTTAGACTATTCAGATTTGAACGATAATCGTTTAGTGTAATAGCAGACAACAATTAAACGACCAACAAGAAATTGTTAGTCATTTGATAGACTTTGGACCTATTTTTATTGTTGATAGTTCGCATTCGCATGGAATAAGACGTTGTTTAGTCGTTCGCAGAAGTGGCGAACGCAATAGCGAGGACAGGATGACCAGAAGAACAATCATAAGTAATGATCATCGTTCCGTGTAATTGGGTGAACGATTTCAGGTCATTCGCCATAGCGGTAATTTAAGATTGTTTATCGCTGATCATCGAAAAATAGCTTCTTGTAATGCCGCTTTAACATGGAACGATTATCGTTAGAATTTTTGCCTAAACGATCGCATTTGAGCGATAATCATATTGTGTAAACACAGCAAACGATGAAACGACGAGCGAGAAATCATTCATTTTGATCTTTCAACATGTTTTTAAATCGTCGTTCGCTGATAATTCGCAGAACGCTTTGTGTAAACAGTTTTTCACTGATTAACCCTTTGTAAAAGATGGGATTAATCGATCTTAAAAACTATCGCATGAACGATTTTCCTGACGAATTTTCAAACGATTTTTCTCATGATTTATTCGTCTAAACACTGATCATTATAAAAACCAAATTGTTGCTTCAAAATCGTTAAACGATCAATTGGGCGAATTATCGTTCCGTGTAAACGTAGCATAATAGTACTCCAACTATGCCTCTCACCCCTCACCCACCATTAGCAAGCAACGCCCCACCTCCCCCATGTGCACATTTACCACACTTAATTCAACCTCTGATTACACAATCTCTCTCTCAATCAATCAAGTCGGCAGGTAATCTTCGACAGCGTACTGCTTTGCAATTCAATATTAGTAAAATGGTGACATCAAAGTCTTTTAACTCTAAAACAGGGAAGAAAAAAGGAAGACATATGCATCCCTGGTTTCATCATAATTTGAGCACATTAAAATAGGTTCAATAAAGCTACTTTTGTTGATTTATCTCTGTAAATAGGTAAATAAGAAATGGGAAAATACAAAGAGATACAAAGTTCCATAGTTATGTCTTTAATATATGTCTATAATATGAAGAATATGAAGGACTTAAGAAACTTACAGTTCCATACTACAAGCTTCATGCTAATGTTGCCCTGGACCCCTCACTAAGCCTAAGATATTTTTCTTAACCCTCTGATACTTTTTCTTGATCATCTACAGACAGTAGGTAACAGGACATGAAAAATAACCCATAACCAAAGGGTAAGATTACACACAAAATTTGTTTGTAGTCTGTAGTAACTAAGACATTGACCCACATTTATGATTGCAAAATATTTTATATGACTTCTGTCACATTTACTATGCAATTTTTAAACTTTTGTTAGCACTTTTCTTTTGGCCCGAGAAATAGGAAATAGCAATGGTGAAAAAAAGTGTGAGAATTCCAACTAAGGCTATGTTCCCACTTCAGGAGCATAGAGAGGAATGGTGGCTATCTCTTTATAGAGATTAAGTGGGAACATAATCTAATAGTTGGTCTAAACTTAAAGAGGCACTTTCACTAAGTGTGCACCATCCAACCACGTCAAGGTAAACCTCAGAGAGGATGGAATCTATACTATACTATGGCTTCTCTTGGGTAGGCATTCCCCCCACATTTAACACAGACAAGCAAAAAAAATGGCCAGCACATCCAATACCACTATTCATTCTGAGCAGGTGCACGCTGCTATGGCTAAAATACAGAACAGTGTAACAGCAAGCTGCAAATGCCAATGTCAGGACTGTGCGCTGGAGCTCCTCCGTTCGGGCTGTGAGGCTAGGAAGGCGCTGAGTTGGTGCAGTTTCAGAACCCTGTCTGGACACAGGTTTATTTAAGTTTGTTCAGCCCTACCCGTCTTGCTTGTTATGCCTTTGCAGCTTGAGGGTTAACCTGCTGCTGTGCAGATGAGCTCTGTGGAGGATCAGGGGCCGGTCCAATCAGCTGCTGGACTGAGTTCCTGATCCTCCATACATTGTGCGTAAACCCAGCAGACAGTGCTGGCTATTAGTGTTCCTGCTAGGCTAAGCGTATTCTTGCTGTGACTTGAAGTTCTCCTGACCTTTTTGCTCGTTCTTTGACTTGTCTATCTGCCGCCTGCCTTGACTTTTCTGCTTGACTTTTGACCCTTCCTTTGCCTGACAATTTTGTACCTTTGCTGCCCGCCAATGCCGACCAGGACTGTTGACCCCGAATTATTTTGTTTGTTTGTCTGTCCTTGTTTTGTGTTTTTCACTTGTTACAGAGCAGGGACCGTTTTTGTGGTTGTCCGCAGCCACCTAGGGCTGTCCGTGGCAAGTAGGCAGGGACAGTGGGTGGGAACAGCCAGGGCTAACTGTCTGTGTGTGTCTGTCTTACTGCCCTTGCCACTGTCCAGCCAAGACATATGGTTAATATGGATATTTAGAATTGCAAAACTGCTAGAGAAAAAAAAAAAAAAAAAAAATGAATCATGTATCGGGAACAGGACTGTGGAGGTAATCTCTTCATAGCTGTAATCTCTCTCTGCTCAAACAGAGAGTGCTGCATTTATGTGCCCACATCTGCCCTGCTCATTCCTTCATACTCCCTGCAGTCTCTGTCAGTCCTTGTATTTCCCATCCTCTCCATTACTGCTATAATGTGCCTGCACTTACACTCAGCTATACACACTGCTGCTATAATTTGCCTGCACTTACACTGAGATATACACACTGCTGCTATAATGTGCCCACACTCAGCCATTCAGACTGCCATATAGAAAAGTTTCTCTCACTGTCCACCTGCTCAGCTCTGTGCTTCTCACTTCCTGATTGGTCCATGCTGAACACACACCCCTTCCCATTGCTGTCATGTGACCACAAAGACCTCTGACAGCAGCCCTGCTTCTCTATTCTAGCCTGTTGTACTATGCTACTGCATTATGGGGATCTGCAGTTCCATCCTGTATCTACAAACTGCTGCTGTTTTGTTTTTGTTTTCATTCTTATGCACTTACTATACATTATACTCCAAATGATAATTGCTATACTGTACAGTAACTTATAACATATTCAGTTTTTCTCATTGTTTATTTCATCTGTTCTACATGTTATTCAGAACGAATTATGCTCGTAATCCAAGGCACCACTGTATCTTTATTAACCATATGTATTAACATATACTGCGTGCTCTTGCTGTTAGGAATGTGACTTTGCGCTCCTCAGTCCGTGCCGGGCGGCCGAGGAAGCGCTGAATTTCTGTCTGTGTTTGCACTGAATGAACTGTGTTTTACTTTCCAGCCACACCTGCCTTGCCTGTCAGACTTCTGGCAGTGCAGGGGTTACTGCACTGCTAGATCTGTTCAGCTGAGCTTGGTGCTGGGATCAGGGCTGGTCCAATCAGCTGCTGGACCTAGTCTCTGATCCAGGATAAAAAGCAGTCAGATCCTCAGTTCCCTGCTGGCTATTAGTTGTTTCTAGTCCCAGCTCCCCTGCTCCTTTCCCAGCGTTCCCTGTCCTAATCCCCTTGCTATTGCTCTACCCGTGTTCTGACCTCTTGCCTGACGTTTGTCTGTCTACGTTTTGTGTATTCACCTACGCAGTGTAGGGACCGACTCCGTGGTTGTCCGCGACCATTTAGGGTCGACTGAGGCAAGTAGGCAGGTGACAGTGGGTGGGTTCAGATCTAGGGCCCACTGTCTCTTGTCTACGCCTGCCAGTCATGACAGAATAGCCAGCCCTTAAAAAAAAAAAAAAAAAATTTCTTTTGCGGGTCATCTCGCATCATGGATCCTGTGACAGCTCTGGTTGAGCAAATGCAAGGTCTAAACAGGCTAGTTCAGAATCTTGCACAACAGGTGCAGGAGCAGGAGTCCACACCACGGCAAGTGACCATGACCGCGGCAATGCCTCTGGAACCTCCGATTCTGCTCCCCGAAAAATTTAAAGGGGACAGGAAGGCCTTCAGGATCTTCAAGGAAGGTTGCAAATTATTTTTTCGTTTATGTCCCCGCTCTTCAGGAGATGAAACCCAAAGAGTCGGCATTGTCATGTCTCTCTTGCAGGGTCCTCCTCAGGAGTGGGCTTTTTCGTTACCCCCTGATTCTATGGAATTATCTTCAGTGGACCAATTTTTTGATGCCCTGGGGTTACTATATGATGACCCAGACAGAACCGCTGTGGCAGAGCGACAGCTGACTTCTCTGCGACAGGGTAAGAGACCTGTAGAGGAGTACTGTGCAGAATTCCGGCAGTGGTGTGTTCCTTCAGGGTGGAACGATCCAGCATTGAGGTGCCAATTTAGGATGGGGTTGTCTGACCAACTTAAGGACCTATTAGTGGTGTACCCTACCCCTGACACGTTAGAAGGGACTATGACATTGGCGATAAGGGTTGACAGGAGACTCAGAGACAGACGTGGGGAAAAGAGCATCTCTGATGCTTCAAAATCTCTTTCTTTCCCTAACTCTACTCCTAAGTCTAATCCTTCTGTTCCTCTGTTGTCACAAGAAGACCCCATGCAACTAGGTGCTGCTGACACCCAGACCCGACAAGCTCTTTGGCTACAGCACAATCTCTGCCTGTACTGTGGCAAGTCTGGTCACTGGGTGAAAGAATGTCCATCCAAGCCTGGTCAACCGGCAAAAAGACTCCAGCGTCTGAGTGACTGTCGAGGGAGTCACTCAGGCGCACAGGTACCTCTAGAAAATAAGAACAAATTGATGTTGCCCATCTCGTTGTTTTTAGGTAATAAGTGTATTTCTGGGTATGCTCATGTGGATTCTGGAGCTTCTGCCAATTTTATTAGCTCTGCATTTTGGTCATGCTTGGGAATTTGCCCTCTTCTGCTTAAATGTCCATTAACTATTACTGGTGCTGATTTTACCCCTTTGGCCCGGGGTAAAATCCAGTACATCACTCCGCATCTTGAGGTGCAAATTGGATCAGTTCACAAAGAAAATCTTGATTTTCTGGTTATGGATAACTTATCCTCTGACATTATTTTGGGTTTGCCCTGGTTGGACCAGCATAATCCTGTGTTTGACTGGTCTAACAGGGAATTGATTAAATGGGGGCCAAATTGTGCTTCTCATTGTATTGCGCTGAATGTCACAGATTGTTCTCCTGTGGAGGGAGCAATTCCTGAGTTTTTATCTGATTTTGCTGATGTCTTTGATGAGAAGGCTGTGGAGGTGCTACCGCCACACCGACCTTATGATTGTGCGATTGACTTGATGCCAGGGTCCAAGTATCCTAAGGGAAGAATCTTCAATCTGTCTAGACCTGAGAGGGAGGCAATGCGAGAATACATCCAGGACAGCCTTCGCAAAGGTCACATTCGTCCCTCTTGCTCTCCCTTAGGGGCTGGGTTCTTTTTTGTGGGGAAAAAAGATGGTGGTCTTAGACCTTGTATTGATTATCGTGAACTAAACAAGATTACCATTAAGAACCAACATCCCCTTCCCCTAATTCCGGATCTATTCAATCAGATTGTGGGCGCCCAGTGGTTCTCCAAGATTGACCTACGTGGGGCCTACAATCTGATAAGAATTAGGGAGGGGGACGAGTGGAAAACTGCCTTTAATACTCCTGAAGGGCATTTTGAATATCTGGTTATGCCATTTGGGTTAAGCAACGCGCCGGCAGTTTTTCAACATTTTGTTAATGATGTTTTCCGTAAATATCTTGGGCAATTTTTAGTAGTTTATCTGGATGACATTTTAATCTTCTCTCCTGATTGGGCCTCACACATAGGTCATGTTCGTAAGGTTATGGAATTGCTCAGATTGAACCATCTGTACGCTAAACTGTCCAAATGCCAGTTCGGGATCCAAAAGGTCTCTTTTCTGGGTTACATTATCACCCCTAACTCCTTCTGTATGGACCCACTGAAGGTGGCTGCTATTGAGAAATGGGAATGACCTACTAGTCTAAAGGCCCTGCAACGATTTTTAGGATTTGCCAATTATTATAGAAAATTTATTAAAGGCTTCTCAGTCATTGCCAAACCACTGACTGACTTAACCAGAAAAGGAGCTAATCTTGTGAACTGGAGTCCCGAAGCTGTACAGGCATTTGGACAGTTGAAAAAATGTTTTTCTGAGGCCCCAGTGCTTATTCAGCCGGATTTAGATCAGCCATTCATCACCGAGGTAGATGCTTCAGAAGTGGGGCTTGGAGCGGTTCTCTCACAAGGTTCCGAGACCCTCACTAATCTTAGACCTGTAGCCTATTTTTCAAGGAAGTTCTCTAAAACTGAATGTAATTATGACATTGGTAACAGGGAGTTGTTGGCCATTAAATGGGCCTTTGATGAGTGGAGACACTTCCTTTAAGGGGCTAAACATAAGATCAGGGTTTTAACTGATCATAAAAATCTCTTATACCTTGATAAAGCTAAGCGCCTTACTCCTCGACAGGCAAGGTGGGCGTTATTTTTTACCAGGTTCCATTTTGAAATTACCTTCCGTCCGGATTCTAAGAATGTCCGAGCGGATGCTCTGTCTCGCAGCTTTGAGGCCAGCAATGCCCCAGGGAAGAACCTGAGACTATTTTAGCATCAGGTGTGGTCGTTGCCACCCTCCAACCTGACCTTGCCGCCCAGGTGGTAGATTCACAATCCCTAGCCCCTAGAAACATCCCGGAGGGAAAACTCTTTGTACCCCCCAACCTTCTACTCAGAGTTCTTGAAGAGGCCCACTGTTGAGTTTTAGCAGGTCACCCGGGCATTGCTGGCACAAAGTATCTGCTCTCACGGTATTATTGGTGGCCGTCTTGGGCCAGAGATACTAAACTGTTTGTTGAGGCCTGTGAGGTCTGTGCCAGGTCCAAGGTTCCTTGTAGATTACCTGAAGGTCTTCTACATCCTCTCCCTTTGCCTGAGAGACCCTGGAACCACATTTTAATGGATTTTATCACTGACTTGCCACCTTCAAAAGGGAAGACTGTTATCTGGGTCGTAACTGATAGATTTTCTAAAATGTGCCATCTGATTCCCCTTAAGAAACTCCCTAATGCACGTACGTTAGCATCTCTGTTCATCAATCACATTTTACGACTTCATGGGGTTCCAGAGAACATTGTGTCTGATAGAGGGGTGCAGTTTGTCTCTAAGTTCTGAAGGGAGTTCTGTGGTCGATTGGGGACTTCGTTGGCATTTTCATCTGCCTTCCATCCTCAGACCAATGGGCAGACTGAAAGAGTCAACCAATCATTAGAACAATTTCTAAGATGCTTTGTTTCTAGTGCCCAGGACAAATGGAAGGAGTATTTGTCCTTGGCAGAATTCGCCCTCAATAATAGAGAAAATCATTCTACCAAAATGTCGCCGTTTTTCTGCAATTATGGTTTTAATCCGAGGTTTTCATCTGCGCATGATGCTAAATCTGTTAACCCATCAGCTGAAAAAACCTATAGAAGACTGTGCACAGTCTGGGCCCAAGCTCTTGAGAACTTGGTTAAAGCCCAGGAATTATCGAAAAAACAAGCCAACAAAAGACGCATATCTGGCCCAGAATACCTAGTGGGTGACAAGGTGTGGCTTTCCACCAAAAACTTGAAACTTAGGGTTCAGTCTGGAAAACTGGCACCCAAATACATTGGGCCATATGTCATCACTGAGATAATTAACCCTGTTTCTTTCAGGTTGCAATTACCAAGAGTCATGAAAATTCATAATGTGTTCCATAAGGCTCTATTGAAAAGGTATATCACTCCTGTGTTGCCGTCTATTCCTCCAGATCCCCTGGTCATTCAAGGGGAGCTTGAGTTCGAAATTGAGAAAATTCTGGACTCTCGCCGGGTGCAGAACTCCGTTCAATACCTCATTCATTGGAAGGGGTTCGGCCCGGAAGAACGGACTTGGGTGGCAAGCCGAGATGTCCACGCTCCCCGTCTCATTAGACAATTTCATAATTGTAACCCCTCTAAGCCTCATCCTTTGAGTGAGGGTCCTGAGGCCCCTCATAAGAGGGGGGTACTGTTAGGAATGTGACTTTGCGCTCCTCAGTCCGTGCCGGGCGGCCGAGGAAGCGCTGAATTTCTGTCTGTGTTTGCACTGAATGAACTGTGTTTTACTTTCCAGCCACACCTGCCTTGCCTGTCAGACTTCTGGCAGTGCAGGGGTTACTGCACTGCTAGATCTGTTCAGCTGAGCTTGGTGCTGGGATCAGGGCTGGTCCAATCAGCTGCTGGACCTAGTCTCTGATCCAGGATAAAAAGCAGTCAGATCCTCAGTTCCCTGCTGGCTATTAGTTGTTTCTAGTCCCAGCTCCCCTGCTCCTTTCCCAGCGTTCCCTGTCCTAATCCCCTTGCTATTGCTCTACCCGTGTTCTGACCTCTTGCCTGACATTTGACTATCCGCTCTCCTTCCTTTTGTACTGCGTTGTCTGTTTGGTTTTGACCCTGCTAGTTGACTATCCTCTATTGTGTTTTGTTTGTCTGTCTACGTTTTGTGTATTCACCTACGCAGTGTAGGGACCGACTCCGTGGTTGTCCGCGACCGTTTAGGGTCGACTGAGGCAAGTAGGCAGGTGACAGTGGGTGGGTTCAGATCTAGGGCCCACTGTCTCTTGTCTTGTCTATGCCTGCCAGTCATGACACTTGCATTTTCTGTTTTTGTGTATGTTTCCCTGACATGTCGTTATTTGCTTTTGGTGACAGGTAGAAAGTAGACAGTAATCAAATGCTCTAGATTCATTGGTCAGCCTGATACACTGACAAATCTGGAACATTTGAAGTCTGTCCATCGAAATATGAAGTCTGTCTGTCTAAGAATTCAGTAGTTTTAGCACATCCGGTCCATTGTTCAGCATAGAAAAGCAACCAATGTGAGTGCTTACATTTTGTTGTGCTGTTTATTTATATACTAGCTATAGAAATAATGAGCATTAAACATATCTGTAATACAAAAAAATGGCTCTTCTTTGTAGTCTTGAATTCTTCTCATATTGATGTAAATGCTGTAGAAGCTAGCATCAAAATTATAAGCTATAGTTAAATCTCGTTGTGTCTAACTAGCATATGTATATATAAGAAAAAAGAGATCTTATTGAAAGCAGTGTTATATGGAAAGATGCATCCTTTTTCCTGCACTAAGTGACGTGCAAGAGCATGCCACGCATTTTGCATAATGTGCCTTTAATTAGTGCCCATTCATCGCCAGCAGAGAAACTGAATGAGCCAAACTATCTTTTGAATTACATCATAGAATAGGGACTAAATCTGCGCTTAGTTAAAACAGACCCAATCATGGATCAATTATACCATACTGAATCAGTGGCAGCAGATCAAATGTCACCGCAGATGAAAAATCCATAATGTTAATGTGTGACGAAAGGAAACTTAACAACAAGCAAATGTGGACAAGTTTAATAAGCGATTGTATTTTTAAAGCAGTTGCATATAATTTTCTGCACATTGTAGTTGAACCTTTCTTTGGTGGTATAGATCTAAGATTTCCCATTGTTACTCCTATGTAGAATAGCGTTTTTTTTTACCCTTATGGTCCCACTATAAAAAAAATAAAAAAAAAATATATATATATATATATATATATATATATATATATATATATATATATATATACAGTATATGGAAATGTGGAATTTTTTTTTAGCACTTTCCTATAACGTTTTTTTTTTTTTTTTAAGTTTCTCATATGGCTCTAGTTGTGTAAATGGAGCCCTATGGATATGTGTGACATCTACCTCAGAAGCATAAACACCCAACATAACATTTTGACGCAGTGTAAACTGAGCTTAATGCTACAAAGTTAAGTATACTATTAACCGCTTATGGACCGCACCAATTTCCATTTTTGCGCTTTCGTTTTTTCCCCCTTGGGCTTAAAAGGCCATAGTACTTGCATTTTTTCACCTAGAGATGCACATTAGCCCTTATTTTTGCCGCCACTAATTGTACTTTGCAGTGACAGGCTTAATTTTGCATAAAGTATGCTGCGAAACCAGAAAAAAATTAAATGTGTGGCGAAATTGCAAAAGAAAAACAAACATTTTTTTAATTTGGACAGGTTTCGTGTTTACGGTATTTTCCCTAGGGTAAAACTGACTTGTTATGCACGTTCCTCAAGTTGTTACAATTCCAAGATATGTAACTTGTGTAACTTTAATTTTGTTTAAAAAATATATGTTCCTTAAAATCGCTCTATTACCATGCTTATAGTGCTTTTATCCTTTGGTCTATGGGGCAGTGAGAGGTGTCATTTTTGGTGCCATGATATGTTGTTTCTATCAGTACCTTTATTGCGCATATTTGACTTTTTGATTGCTTTTTATTAATTTTTTTCTGGATTTAATGTGACCAAAAATGCACAATTTTGCAGTTTGGATTTTTTGGGCGCCTATGCCCTTTACTGTGCAAGATCATGAATTAAATAAATTAATAGTTTGGGAGATTACACATGTGGCAATACCAAACATGTTTATTTATTTATTTTTATTTATAAAATGGGGAAAGGGGGTGATTCAAACTTTTATTAGTGAAGGGAATTTTTTTATTAATTAAAAAAAAACATTTATTTATTTTTTTTACACACATACTAAAAGTCCCACTAGAGGACTTCTAGTATGACTGCTCTGATCTCTCATAGAGATCTATGCAGTATAGATATACTGCATAGATCCATGAGATCAGTGTTCTATTGCTTTCGGCTGCTGCAGCCAAAAGCAATAGAATGCCAAGCCGGGATCAGCGCCATTAAAGTGCAGACAAGTGCGGCCAAGTAAAGATGCGGGGATCGCTCCTCCGCGATCCACAGGGAAGTGATCCCCTCCACTAGACCACTGGGTACTGGATAAGCAGCTTTGTAAATGCAGCTGACTTTGACAGCTGCATTTAAAAAGCCAATTAGTGGGCACGGCGATCGGACCATGCCCCCTAGTAATCACGTTCCCAGGCTGCAAATAGAACCCGGGATTTCAACGGTTCAGAGCGGGGTCACCGCGCAGCCCCCCTCTAAACTCCCTTAACGACGCCAGAGCGTACATTTACGGCCTTGATTGTTATGGGGTTAAATATAATTAATGATTGGTGCACATGTAGTGCACCATACTGAAATACGAACTATCCCGACAATAAAGTAACCAACTGAATAGTGGCTTAAGCTTAATCCATGATCTTTAGGGTGCGTTCCCATGTACATGAACTGCAGCAGATATGATGGCACAGATTTGAAGTTGCAGATTCAAAGCAAATCTAAACTGTGCCATCAAATTTGCAACAGGTCTGCTGCAGATCTGCTACGGATCTGCTGCAGTTTCAAATCTGCGCCGTCAAATATGCTGCAGATCTGCTGCAGATCCTGTATGTGTGAACATACCCTTAATGGGAATTTGCACAAAAAATACACCAAATTTGTGATCCCTACACCCAACACAACAATAAGTAGCACTACTTAACTTACGCTAGGATACTTGTTATAACCTGGGTATCATACACGTAAAGCGGCACATATCAACTGTAACTAAAGAATGCACCAACGTGTAAATATGCACGAAATCAGTCAGAGAAGTCAGAGATCACCATCGGGTATATAGACCTACCAGAAATCTTGGCAACTCCTGAAGCGTCATATGAATATGAGGACGTTTGCAATCTGATTACCTATTGCCACAAAATTACATCTGTATATATATGAACCTAAAAGCCTCCCTACACATTTCTGTCACTGGTCTGATGTCATCAGGGGAGTATATAATGCTCAATATAGTCCTGGACCCCAAGATAAACCAACAACGGGAACAAAAAACAAGTACATATATTAGTACAGAGGGTTGTGTGCAGCCCGCTATGGCTTGTGTTGCCGATGTGGGGCTACTCACTGTGCTCCCATCAATTTGCCTTGGAGAGATGCTGTCGTGATCCAGTATTTGCACGCCTGGATGTGTGGAGATATCTTATCTGAGCAGGGGCAGAGGTGATATAACAACGACAGCTAGAAACCACTACCTACAGAAAAAAGACGACAGCAAATAGCCATCTCAGGTGGGAAAGTAATCATCCCACTGTGGTGGTTGGATGCCCAAGAAACAATACTTCCGGTTAAGAAGGAACTATTTGTAGACCCCTGAGTTCTGCAGACATGCCAAATACCTCGGGACCGGTTTAGAAAAAAAGGGTTACTTGGACCATATCCTACGTGCAATGGCTCACAGTATACAAAGGGAGGACCTCCTCATCTCCAGACCAAAGGAGACAGAACAAAACATCAGAGACATTGGCACATATAACAATGAAGCCAGATCAGAGAGATGCTCCACAAACATTGAAGCACCTTGCACATGGACCCTGAAGGAAGTTCTGGGTGAACGACCCCAAGTCATCTATAGAAAATGTTGCAGTATAGGTGACCTGGTGACATGGAGCCACCTATCTACTCTGTGAGAGGGTGCTGAAGCACTTAGGAGATGTTAGAAAACATAGGGAAAGCCCTCTGGTAAAACATATTTGGAGTTGTCAACAAGGTAACACAAAAGACATCACATTTCTGGGCATAGAGAAGGTATACACCCCATCACGGGGAAGAGATTTGGATAGAATTTTGCAACAAAGAGAGGCCAGGTGGATACATACAATGGCACCGGGGGGGGGGGGGGCATTTATGAGCAACTTAATATCTCATGCTCCCTTTAATTACTTTGGCTATCCCTTCTTTGTTTGTCTCTCATTTGCTATATATCCTCATCTGGTGGTTTATCATGTAGATAGGTAAGGTCTTAGTAGTTCTGTCTAGCTAGTACCACCAGTTATTAGTGTAGGGAATACAGGGTTCAAAAGGTAGGTTCCCAGATTATGACATGTCTCTATGCCAAGGGCTATTTATTGTTGTGTAGGGTGTAGGTATCACAAATTTGGTGTAGTGTAGAGGTAGTGCGGCATTTCAAAATTATTCACTAAATAACACACATTACAAAGTTATACAACTTTGTAATGTATGTTATGTATGTGAATGGCCCCCTTCCCCGTGTTCCCCACCCACCCACGCTAGACCCGGAAGTGTGATGCACTATACTCACCTGATTTGTGTCGATACCCGTCCGCCATCTTGGGACAATGATGTCATCTTCGGGAGGCCGGCCGGACCGCTCCATCCGTCCCTCATGCCGCCCCCCCCTGCCGTGTCATCAGCTGCTCAGCCGCGATTGGCTGAGCAGCTGATGACGCGACATAGGGGGGCCGGCATGAGGGACGCCTGGAGCGGTTCCGGCTGGCCTACCGAAGATTACATCATTGTCCCAAGATGGCGGATGGGGGTCGACACGAATCAGGTGAGTATAGTGCATCACACTTCTGGGTCTAGCGTAGGGGGGGGGGGGACACGGGGAAGGGGGCCATTCACTAACATAACATACATTACAAAGTTGTATAACTACTATCCCATTCAGAAAACCAAGGATTGATGCATTCATTTTCCCTCCAGATATCTTATCTTTCACATATACCCTAAGGCACTACAAAAGCATATACATCTAGGCATTTTTATATTTTACTATACATTTTTTAACCAACATTTGGCAACAAAGTTTTAGCCCAAACAATCCTTTGAAAAATACCACAGACAATGTTCCAAAATGTGGCAATAATAAAACTATGAACTGAATCTCCATATTATATAGATGTGGCTAAATCTCTTACTTGTCTATTGAGACTGCCCAGTGACACAACCCCATCACTACATATATTATCTATATAGTATAATATAGTAAGTTCAGCAAATTCTGAAGCCTTCTAATTGTGAGTATGTAACATCTGAAAGACAGCACACATCAGTGCTTTTGCCCCCAATCAATGATCACGACTTAGTACTCTCACACACACACGTGGAATGTGGAAAAGTGAATGCAGGTGAACAGAAGGCTGTAGCAGTCTTCTGCTCACCGGACAACCCCTTTAAGGGTCATTGTGAGACAGTGACGTTAAAGAGGAACTCCACATAAGGAAAACAGTTTTTCTATGAAAAGTACATTAAAAGTTATATAGATGTGTCTATACAATGTATTACCATATCTGTATGGTTCTGCCCTACTGGTAGCTGATTGAAATCAAGGAAGTGGAGAAAAATGACCTCTGTGCCAATTCACATTGTCTCCTGCTCCCTCTGTTTCCATGCCTCTGTCTCACATTGTGTGTGTCTGCTGAATACAGGCTGATGATGCAGACAGGAGGCAGGACGTAATGACAGAGGAGGCTTGGCTGGACCCCCCAATCCCCTGAGGGATTCACCATCTCTGACCAGTCTGTTTAGCCTCCAATCTAAATCTGAGCAGACAAAGAGTGACAGAAGCAGCTGCTGCAACTTCACTGATTGTGCAAAAGTCTGCAGTGAAATTAGGGCTATAATGTGAGGAAGACGAGAAAACAGAAGCGGGCACTCACCGGTGATGTGCGTCTCCAGGTCGGTTTATTGAGAGTTCACTTCCACATGCAGGGAGGGGGGAGTGTAGAGCAAAAACGTCCTACAGGTAGACTACAATTTTTTTAGGCAATAACGCGCTTCTTTTGGTCTACGAATGACGCAGAGCTCCAGGGGGAGGGTGCTTAAATAAGTGCACATGATACAAACAGATAATAAAAACATCAAATGAAGGATGCAAATTCATTGCGCTCATTCATACCCAATTGACCAAGCACATTCAGTCTGGATATCCAGCGAGTCTCTCTCTGGTGGCGGTCTCCGCCTCTCTCAGGTTGGTTAACCCTCTCTAGTCCACAGTATCTTAGGCCTGGGTGGTGCCGTCCACCTCTCCCTTTATAGAAATTAGGGCTGTGTTCACACATGTTGGAGTTTTATTGCAGTAGTGCAGCGTCTTCACAAAAATGATGCAGTACTGCAATTAATTGATGCTAAACGACACAGAGGATCTGATCCGGCACTGCCAATCTTACCTGGACAAAAACAAGGTATAAAAATGTACAATAATATCGGCTAAAGTCCTTATTGTGGGGCTCAACCTCAAAGATAAAATATGCTTGATCATAGTATAGTACATAGTACATTGTAAATTCAAAAAGGTTCTTTTTTCCAATATCGGTGTTACAGGTAGAAACGGTGTGCTGTGGGGGTGGGAACACAATGAAATGATAAAGTACTGCAATTAATTCAGTAACACAATGAAACTGCAATGTGTGAACACAGCCTAGATGTTCTGCAACAGCTTTGGGCGGGGAATGGGCAGGGTGGGGGACTGTAATGAAAAGCTGAGGGAAAGCATTGCATTCTGGAACCTGTAGTTCTGTATACAACTGCTCAACCAGGAAGTAAAGCCACAAAATACAGAACAAAAACCCCCAAAGTTTCAAAACTTGGTTAGACAGGTAAGCCATGCTATATGCTTCTGCAGATAGTTTTTTTCTAACTCTACCTGGAGTTCCCCTTTAAGCTTGAATTCTTTAACTTGTACCCTGCTTCTAGCACTAAACTGAAAAGTAGAGGATGATCTAATTTCCATAGAAGCAAAATGACACCAAGCACTTTCTAACAATTTCCTCTCTGAAGTTCGAGGCAGAGTTCACTGTTTTAGGTTTAGTACTCAGCAAGCTTATAATTATAGTTTTTTGCCTGAAGAGATGAGACATAATAAATTCCCAGAGTGGCACAAAGAGAGTCAAATGGGCTGCATGCTGTGAGTGAAAAGGGTAAAGGGAGGCACAGAGAACATACATTCATGCTGGCAGTTTGATTTTGTTAATAACTATGCAATATGAGTGGCAGGTTGTAGAGTTTAGCACCAATCTGGCAGCAGAGGATGTATCATTGCACAGTAAGTAGAATTGCCTTTCTGGATTGTAGGATAGGTGTAGGACATATTTGTTTGAGCTGTGGATTATCTTAATATATCTAAACATATTGTTATGTTGGTGTTACTTTTGGTAACTTTTAAATTAAGCAGTCATGTGTACATGAGGAGCAGAATTATTTCTTGCCATTATATAACCATTGTATATGGTATTTTCCTCAGATTTCTTCTCTACAGACTCCATCTGTAATTTTAAGTCATCTCTGGATTAGTCTCCGTTCACATGGAGTAAAACTGGCAGAATTCCGCAATGGGAATCCCACCAGCCTCTGTGTTATGATGGGAGTCTATGGGAGGCTTGCATGCCTCCTTTTTCTGCACTGAAGACTGGACATGTCAATTCTTCAGCGCAGAGAGAGGCTGGCTGCCAATTGTACTCCTTGTGAATGGAGCCTTACTTGGGATTACTTGGTCACTGTCCCTTAATAACTAACGATAGCAGTTTAACTGGAGAATATTACAGAAATTGGTTGTAACGCACTTAGTATCAGTATAGGTAGGTGCAAGATAGACTTATAAGTTCAGTTAGCTTTATCTTTGTTTACGAGGATCTTTACAGAATGCCTTTACCATGGGTAAATGTAAATACTTAAAGGACAAGTGCCATGAAAAACTTTTTCCCAGTAATTGAAGCACATTACAAAGTTATATAACTCCGTAATATGCTTCAATCACCTATCTGCCTCCCTTCCCTGTCTTTTCCCCCCTCCACCCCCACCAGGAAGTGTCCTAAGGGCCCTATTCCACAGTAACGATAATCGGCCGGATCGGCCCCATTTGGCCCGATTCGGCCGATAATCGTTCGGTGAAATAAAGAGAACGATCAGCCGATGATCGTGTCATCGGCTGATCGTTCATTTAGGGCCAGACCTAAAATCATCGTTCCCCCACCGCGCATCGCTACGGTTGAATAGCGGTGCGCGGCGGGCGACCGGCGATTTGACGGCAGCAGCAGCAGCATGCATTACCTGTCCAGGCTTCTCCGCCCTGTCTTCATCCCAGGGTCCCGCGCGCTCTATCTTCTGAATTGCCGGTCAGCTGACGAAGCGCTCAGCCAATCACAGGCCGAGACCGCCGCGGCCTGTGATTGGCTGAGTGTGGCCTGTCAGCTGACAGGCCATTCAGAAGATAGAGCGCGCGGGACCCTGGGATGAAGACAGCGTGGAGAAGCCTGGACAGGCAATGTATTACTGCTGCTGCAAGGGCTGCAAGGACATCGGTAACGATGTTCTTGCAGACCTCGCTCAACGATCATCGGGCCGTGGAATAGGCCCAGTAAATGAGCGGCGATCTAGCAGATCGCCGCTCGTTTACATCGTTGATCAGGCCCTCCTCGGCCCGTGGAATAGGACCCTAACTCACACAGACCTGATTACTGTCGTCACCGTCACCAAGCTCTTCTCTCAGCTCCTTCTCCTGTTACACTAGCCTCCCCCCTCCCCTGCCTTGTCAGGTGACAGGCTTGCTCAGCTCCCATTGGCTGAACAACTGCAAGCCATCACTTGTCACATGTCTCTTGCTTATCTTTCCTCTGACTGACTCCGGCACATAGGCAGCTCCCCCCTCCCCTCATACCCTCTCTCCTGCTGCCCTGGACTCAGTGAAGGAGTCATGTCACTAGAGAAGATAAGCTGAGCAAGCAGAGTCACCTGACAAGGAGGGGGGGCTGCTATAACAGGACCTAGAGCAGCCCTCCTGCTGATGACTCATCCTCACAAGAAGGAGCTGCCTGGTGACGGTGATGGCAGTAATCAGGTCTGTGTGAGTCAGGACACTTCCTGGTGGGGGGTGGAGGGGGGAAAGGCAGGGAAGGGAGGCAGATAGGTGATTGAAGCACATTACACAGTTATATAACTTTGTAATGTGCTTCAATTACTGGGAAAAAGTTTTTCATGGCACTTGTCCTTTAATATTTACATTTATATTTATTTTATTATATGTATTATTTATTTTATTATATGTATATGTATTATTTATTTTTTAAATTATTTACTTATTTATATTTAAATAAGAACTCTGCAGATCTGTCACATGATAACCTGAGGGGTATATGCAGGAGCACGACCACTGACGTGGCAGACAATCAGCAGTGACTTTCAAATGTATGTGTGGTGATGCCCCACTGTGAGGCGCATCTGGTCATTTACCGGGGGTTGAGATATGACGCCACTCCGGTGGTGGTTGGTCAAGGCACAGTTCAACCGGTGTTAATTTGTCATGACGCCAGTGCCGGTGGACACACAGGTATGCTGGCACACCTGCTTTTATTTTGAGTGGGCTGGCGATACCTTTTACCCTGTGAACAGCTTGGTGAAAAACCAAATTAAGAATCTCGTTAAAATAAATATAATCTTGTTTACTGTGAAGATACTTGATACAGGAAAATACAGTATACTTTTGTCTTAATAAGTTACTTTTGGACTTGAGAAAAGGAACAGATCTGTACTGAAAGTGAAAAGGGTGATACAGCCGTGCTGGCTGGGTTGCGTGCTGAGAGGTAGGATAGTTAAAAAGTGTAGAGAGGAGGATGTCAAGAAAGTCCCAACCCAAGTAGTACTGTGCTCTGCCGGAACTTTGGAGGTAGAAAAAGTAGAATACTTGAAAGTAGAGAGAATACTTGTGCCCGTGTTTTTACTCTTTGGTCTTTGCACCACTTATTGCCCACCAGTATCGTGTGACCCATCCTAGAGGGTGACACAAGTCCCACACCTTATTACCTTGGATGAGCAAAGTGGTCAGAGTTCTCTGATTACACCCACGCTCTGAGATAGAGTGCTTAGGCTTCTAGCAACTTTGCTCTATCTGGATCAATTCCTTTACTTTTTGTGGATACTGTTCTGCACTGTGTTATGATGTCCTCAGTGTGGGTTGGGATGATCCCTGACTCTTCCTCTCTATTAGTAGCTTAACACTGCATAGTGTGTAGTAAGGTTGCTTGAGGGAAAACTGTGTTTAGGTCCCGCATATACATGTGCTCTGCTCAATGTCTAGACCACAACTAACTGGACTGGGGACCTGGCAGGAGCCAGGGCCCAACTTGACTGCTGTAGGTAATATCCTATCTTGCATCCTTCCTATACAGAATCCAAGGCAAGAACACCCCACACTTCTACCCATGTGACTTCCTTCATACAGCATGGGTAAACTGTGCTGTGAGTGGGTGAGGAGTGCATGTGAAAGATGTAAAGAGAAAGATGATAGGTGAGAAGAAGAAAGAACTCTCATTTTCTCAAGAAAACAATAACCCTTTAGTTCCCACAGCCGTGCAACATCTGGACACAAACACCTGTAACAACGACATCTAGTGGTAAAAGTTTGGTACTGCTACATTACCACTTACACTTTAAGGCTAGGTTCACACTATGTAACTGTGCGGCTGTATTTTTTATGCGGCTGTAAATTTGCGGATGAAACTACGGCCGTGGGAAAAAATAGACATGCGGCTCAAAACATACGGTCATTTACTTGGAAATCTGGTTCAACTAAAAATAACAAATAAAATCTTAAGAAAGTGATGCAAACACCTCTGTAATGCATCTGGGAAAGCAGGGAAACAGTTTAGATGAATTGCTATTACCGGGGTTTGCGATCCTCTGCAGTAATGTCTCTCATGGTTAATATATTAAAATAATAAAACACATTTTTGTTGTAATAAAGTCCCTTTCGTTGTTCAATAATTAAATTTAAACTAATCCATCATTTTGCAATTAAATATACTGTTAAAATAAATATATATAAATAAATGTATATTTATATGTATAATTATTTTTTGACAGTATATTTAATTGCACAATGATGGATTCATTAGAATTAAATTATTGAATAACGAAACTGAATTTATTTCAACGAAAATGTGTTTTATTAATTAAATATTAATTAGTACAGGAAGCTCCATAAGCCGTTAATTCATATTGCCGGCAAAAGAGCATTCTGTACTAATCATCACTTTACTTTAATGAAAACATCAAATGTTTCTTCTAATTATGTTATCATAATAGCATTATTAGAAGAAACATTTAGAATTATATGTGCGCTCAGCTGATTGGCTGATCGGCTGAGCGCACATATAATTAGCGGGTCCGCAGTACAGTGACTTCATTGTGCTGCGGACCAGCGAAGAGACAACATCAGGGTGAGTATAGAGCTCTCCCCACCCCCTCCCCAGCACTGCACCCCTCCCAGCAAGGAAGGGGGGTCACTTAACCCCTTCCTTGCTGGGATGGGTGCAGTCTGACATCAGTCTGGCCCCCAAGGGGTTAAGGGGATGCAATACATCCTCCCTTAACCCCTTGGGGGCCAGACTGTAAGCAGCGATCTGTAAAGATGCTGCATACTGTAAGGAGCACAACACCGTTCACAATGATGGGTGTTGTGCTCCTGTTTGTGTTTTTTGTGTGTTTCTCCCTTTTTGTTTTTCAGATATCGGTATCCTGGGGATTACGTCGGATTCCGTGGACTACGTCGATGACCAGCGTTTTTTGGTTGTTTTTTTTTAATAAAATGGTCAATGAGGGGTGTGGGGGTGTTTTTATTTGAATAAAAAAAAATTTTAACTTGTGTCTTCTCTTTATTTCTTATAGACTTAGGAGTGGAAGCAGTCTAATAGACGGAATCCATTACTAAATTGGGGCCTAGTGTTAGCCGGTATAAAATGGCTAACACTAACCCCCCATTATTACCCCAGTACCCAATGCCACCAGGGGTACTGGGAAGAGCCGGGTGCCAGTGGTCCCGGAGCGTCAAAATTGGCGCTCCTGGACCGGGCGGCAGCAGGCTGGTAAGCGTTTTTTTTTAATTATTTATTTATTTTAAAAAAATGCATAGGGTCCCCCCTATTTTTATAACCAGCCGGGTTAAAAACCAAACGACAGCAGCCTGGTAACACCAGGGTGGGAAGAGCCATTGGTTTAGGCCCTCCCCAGCCTAAATCTTACCAGCCTGCTGCCGCCCGGTCCAGGAGCGCCAAGTTTGACGCTCCGGGACCACTGGCACCCGGCTCTTCCCAGTACCCCTGGTGGCATTGGGTACTGGGGTAATAATGGGGGGTTAGTGTTAGCCATTTCATACCGGCTAACACTAGGCCCCAACTTAGTAATGGATTCCGTCTATTAGACGGCTTCCACTACTAAGTCTATAAAGTAAAGAAATAAAGAGAAGACACAAGTTAAAAAAAATTTTTATTCAAATAAAAACACCCCCACACCCCTCATTGACCATTTTATAAAAAAAAAAAAAAAAAAAAACGCTAGTCATCGACGTAGTCCACGGAATCCGACGTAATCCCCAGGATACCGATATCTGAAAAACAAAAAGGGAGAAACACACAAAAAACACACAAACAGGAGCACAACACCCATCATTGTGAGCGGTGTTGTGCTCCTTACAGTATGCAGCATCTTTACAGATCGCTGCTTACAGTCTGGCCCCCAAGGGGTTAAGGGAGGATGTATTGCATCCCCCTTAACCCCTTGGGGGCCAGACTGATGTCAGACTGCACCTATCCCAGCAAGGAAGGGGTTAAGTGACCCCCCTTCCTTGCTGGGAGGGGTGCAGTGCTGGGGAGAGGGTGGGGAGAGCTCTATACTCACCCCGATGTGTCCTCTTCGCTGGTCCGCAGCACAATGAAGTCACTGTGCTGCGGACCCGCTAATTATATGTGTGCTCAGCCGATCAGCCAATCAGCTGAGCGCACATATAATTCTAAATGTTTCTTCTAATAATGCTATTGTCATAACATAATTAGAAGAAACATTTGATGTTTTCATTAAAGTAAAGTGATGATTAGTACAGAAAGCTCTTTTGCCGGCAATATGAATTAACGGCTTATGGAGCTTCCTGTACTAATTAATATTTAATGAATAAAACACATTTTCGTTGAAATAAATTCAGTTTCGTTATTCAATAATTTAATTCTAACGAATCCATCATTGTGCAATTAAATATACTGTCAAAAAATAAATATATATATAAATATACATTTATTTATATATATATTTATTTTAACAGTATATTTAATTGCAAAATGATGGATTCGTTAGAATTAAATTATTGAACAACGAAAGGGACTTTATTACAAAGAAAATGTGTTTTATTAATTTAATATATTAACTATTAGAGGCCTCAGCATTCGGCATCATTGCCGGCTATTTTTGAAGTACTCCGTACGGACCGCCTGTCAATCCACGGCCGCGTTTCCAGCCGCAAACAATGGTCTTGTTCATTT
This sequence comes from Dendropsophus ebraccatus, assembly GCF_027789765.1. Taxonomy (NCBI): domain Eukaryota; kingdom Metazoa; phylum Chordata; class Amphibia; order Anura; family Hylidae; genus Dendropsophus; species Dendropsophus ebraccatus. The sequence continues at coordinate 70,934,664 of NC_091455.1, read as the reverse complement.
TTTACGGGTCCGTTTACGATAGGGCCGTAGATTCATACATAGTGTGCACTGTGCAGTCGTATATCGTATACTTTCCAGCGTACACATGAACCACCAAAAATACCGCCGCACAATTACAGCCGCAAATACAGCCGCACACTTACATAGTCTGAACCTGGCCTCAAGTACAGACGTTTGCGAAGGGTGTAACCAATAGCAACACCCATGGTGGGACACCAAATACGCCTCAGAAGGGATCAGTGTATGCCAACAGCCCATTGTGCATTGTGCATTCAAACTTCTTCCTAGAGCAGAAGACTGTAGAACATAGACTTTACCCGCTCAGCATGGACCTGTAGCAGTGAGGCCCCCTTCACACGTCCGGAAAAACCATCCAGATTTCCTATCAGGAAATCCGGACGGATTTCCGGACCCATAGACTATAATTGGTCACGGAGACCCTTCCGGATTTTTCCGGAAGGGTGTCCGTTCCAGAAAATAGATCCGGAAAAAATAGGACATGTCCTATTTTTGTCCGGAATTCCGGCCCGGACGCCCCCATAGAAGTCTATGGGAGCGCCGGAATCACGGGCACTTTCCTGATGTACATCAGGAAAGTGCCCGTGATTCCGGATGACTGAGAGCCCGCCTGAAAACCCCCCGCCCTCCCCACCACCGCCCGATCACCAAGCCGCGATGACCCCCGCCCTCCCGACCGTACATCAGCCGCCGCCAGACAACCCCAACCCCCGACCCCCAGCACGGACATCAGGCCAGGGCTGCCAGCCGCCCGATCATCCTGCCGCCGCGAGCCGATCCCGCCACCGGACCGTCTCAGCAACTCACCGGCTCCGCCATCGTCCGCCTCTGTCTCCGGCCATCAGCGCCACCGTCCCTCCTCCGGAACGGAGCAGCGCCAGGGATCACCAATTCCGGCCCCCCGGACCTTCAGCGCCGATTTCCCCCCCGACCGGAGCAGCGCCGCCGATCTCTACATCAGGCCCGGACAGGTGAGATGGCCATCATGACTCCCATCGTAACCTGGCAACAGGTCATGATGGGAGTTGTGTTTCTGCAGCCTGTGGCCATGCAGGTTGCAGAAGTACAACTCCCACCATGCCCTGCTGACAGGTGATGATGGGAGTTGTGCTTCTGCAGCCTGTGGCCATGCAGGTTGCAGAAGTACAACTCCCACCATGCCCTGCTGACAGGTCATGATGGGAGTTGTGCTTCTGCAGCCTGTGGCCATGCAGGTTGCAGAAGTACAACTCCCACCATGCCCTGCTGACAGGTGATGATGGGAGTTGTGCTTCTGCAGCCTGTGGCCATGCAGGTTGCAGAAGTACAACTCCCACCATGCCCTGCTGACAGGTCATGATGGGAGTTGTGCTTCTGCAGCCTGTGGCCATGCAGGTTGCAGAAGTACAACTCCCATCATGCCCTGCAACCTGGGTGGCCACAGACTGCAGAAGTACAATTCCCATCATGACCTGTCAGCCGGGAATGATGGGAGTTGTAGTTCTGCAAGCTGTGACCATCCAGTTTGCATCTCCCATCATGTCCTATTTTTTTCTTCTCATCAGGAAATCCTGAAGGTTTTTCCTGATGGTTTCCTGATGGTTTCCTGAAGGTAAAAACGGATTACTGTCAGGAAATACTGATACTTTCCTGATGACATTTGAGGTTTCCTGATCAGGATTTCCTGACAGTAAAAACTGACACGGACGTGTGAATGGGGCCTGACTCATTGGTACCACATTTTAGTTGTGCTTTAATTTTGTGAGGAGGTAGAGCTTTCCCAGCAGACACACTCACACGGGGCTCAGGATTCACTGTTTAGCTTGTTCTTCTCACAGGCATAGTACTCAAACTGCTGGGTTCAGGGACTCTCTGAGGCAAATCTTTCCTGCTTATACCTTTCCATGCAAATTTCTTTCTCAGGTTGAGCTCTGTGGCAACAAAATTGTGGCAGAACATTTTCTTCTGGAACTCTCTCTTTTCCTGGCTGTTGTGCTGATACTTTACATTAAAATATTTAGTTAAAGGAGAAGTCTGGGAAATTACTATGGGCAGGGGGTAGGGGGAAGTTGAAAAAGCGCTGCATCACAGAGCTTTTGGACCCTGTCAGCTGTCATTTTTTCCCGCATCTGGGTACTGACAGCTGGGATTACGGTTGCTCAGTCAGTGACTGGCTGAGCGGGGCATCCAGGTTGTGATGTGGCAGGCAGGGAGCTCAGAAGACAGACGGCTGGGGTCCAGAAGCCTGATGCAGCTCTGCGTGGGCATCAGGACAGGTGACTAAAACTTGTTTTTTATTCCCCGGACTTCTCCTTCAATTTGATGTACTGGAAACATATGACACTCAGTGTATGCTGTTTAGCAGTGTCTGGCAGTACATACAAGAGACACACACAAGCCAAATACAACTTAAAACACCTAGTAAGATATTCATCAGCCACAACTTTAGGTTGGGACAAAGGGACAGGATCATTCAGAAAGCCCTGTTACAGATTCTGCTGAGCGCCAAGCTGTGAATAGATCTCATAAGCCAAGCAATGATCTGAACTTCAAAACAAGTATGCAGCTGGTGACATTACAATCATGTAAAGTGTTGATGTAAATTGGAGTATTTCAATTCACATTATATAATTTTATTGCTGTGGATAAAATGTTTTTCCTCTTGTGAACATTATAATCAAGCTTATCAAAGTGCATATTAGACTTAGGCTGGGTTCACACACTGTATATTTCAGGCAGTATTTGGTCCTCAAGTCAGGTCCTCATAGCAACCAAAACCAGGAGTGGATTGAAAACACAGAAAGGATCTGTTCACATAATGTTGAAATTGAGTGGATGGCCGTCATATAACGGTAAATAACTGCCATTATTTCAATATAACAGCCGTTGTTTTAAAATAACAGCAAAAATTTGCCATTAAATGACGGCCATCCACTCAATTACAACATTATGTGAACATAGCCTTTCTGTGTTTTCAATCCACTCCTGGTTTTGGTTGCTATACAGCCTCACAAATACAGCCTCAAATATACATAGTGTGAACCCAGCCTAAAAGTGGATATGAGAAGGCTGTCGCATTAAACTAAGTAAATGAATTAGCAAGTTGCTGTTTGAAAATATTCTAAAAATGTGTTTGTATGACGGTGCAAAGTACACTTCACAGATACTGATATTCAGTTGAACAGAAAATGCATTGAAAAGCATGAAGGGGACACTTGTATACTAGCCAAGTCTCATTAGGTGAGCCATAAAGTTCAATAAAGATTGGTAGCATGATTAGAGATCGGTGGAATTCGAGGATGCAGCATTTTATGAAGAAGCATGCAGCCCTAGGTAGTCCTGGAAACCATGAATATAGCCTATGGCCTGTATCAATGTTTTCCAGGCAGCCTTGGGGCTGCATCCAACTTCTGAAGCCATTGTTAAATAAATTGCCATACACTGAGGTTCGGACAGACCTGAGCATGCTCAAGTTGCCCTCATGTCTATTGATGATTTATTTCAATTTAAGAATTCAGAGTTGTGCTCCTTACAAGCACTATTATATTAGTGCAATAATTAACAAGCAAAAACAATAATGGTTTCTAATTTATATTACTATGCTCTGTTGATTCATACTATCCACCTTTGTACCCATAAATAACACTATTTATAACATAATTAAAGTTAGTTTGACTAGATAATATCTAACAATTTAACTTTTAAACCTAGAGTTACTCTTTATTAGAAATGAGCGAACCTCGAGCATGCTTGAGTCCATCCAAACCCGATCGTTCGGCATTTGATTAGCGGTGGCTGCTGAAGTTGGATAAAGCTCTAAGTTTGTCTGGAAAACCTGGATACAGCCAATGACTATATCCATGTTTTTTACATAGCCTTAGGGCTTTATCCAACTTCAGCAGCCACCACTAATCAAATGCCAAATGCTCGGGTTCGGATGAACTCGAGCTTGCTCGAGGTTCGCTCATCTCTACTCTTTATCCATTGAAAACCACAGTGATTTTCATATCTGTAGTGGGTCTGTATCTTGCCATTGCAGTGAGCTGTTGCATTTCTCTGTGTTTTTGTGTGACCACAATATACAGTGATCCTTCAACATACAATATTAATTAGTTTCAGGATGACCATTGTATGTTGAAACTATTGTATGTTGAGACCGAAATTCTATGGAAAACTGACCCAGGTAAAAAGAAGCACAGGACATGTAGTATCACACTGTACTCTGGAGAATCACTATTAGACAGCCAACCAGTGCAGGCACTTCACTAATACTGGGGTGTTACCAGTAAAATGGCCAATTTCAGTGGTTGATCATCTAGTTATTTACATGTGCCACAGATCCTGACTGTCTGTAGCATTGTGTGGTGAGTCTGGTCTCAAGTTACAATAATCCAGAAAGGACCATTGTATGTTGAAAATATTGTATCTTGAGGCCATTGTAGGTTGAGGGATCACTGCAGTGTAATACAATGGATCTCCCAACTATTTAATGTACCTGCTATTCTAATATTGTTTTGTGCATAAATCAATAGTATGTGTTAATACATAAAAATGTAAATTATGTTATTTAAGAAAATGATTATCTTCCAGCAACTTGTAGATCCTTCATGCAGTCTCTGTATTCAAAAGCTCATCTTCAGAGAAGAGAAGGGTAGGCAGTAGTATATGAAGCTCGGAATAGTAAGGGGAGACATACGAAATGTCACTCAGTAAAACTATACTAAAAATTAGCATATACAGAAATGACAGATAAGGAAAAAATATGCATACTAAACAAATTTTTCCGGCTGAAATATATCTGTATTGCTAAAATTTGCATGATTTTTTTCTTTCTTACAACAATACATAATAATACATAATACCACAGAAAGTATAGGCCGGACTAAGTCACAGACTGGGGGGAGGCCTGCATGACTCTGCTTTGGAGGGACTGGAAGGCCGGGAAGTTCTGAAAAGAGGGATGAAAGGGATAATGTGCAGGGAATTGGTAAAGAAAGGGGGGAGACAAGTGAAGGTGTTTTAAGTCTAAAATAGCGTCCATAGAAAATTTTTGTGTGAACAATTGCTGTGCATTAAATTACTTTTGGGTGAATGATTTTTTCCTCCTAAAATGCAACACGATTTTTCCAAAATCCAACAAACCCGTCATTCTTTAAAACGCTCCACAAAAGACAAATTTATTAACAAAGCATCATTTTTATGGTTACCTCTTTGTAACTCCCCCTCCCATACCTAAACCTGCAAAAACCGGACACTTTTACAGTAGCAGGATGGTCAGCTTTTAGTTTTGTCCTGTGAAAAACCCTCCAGCATTACTAGGCGCGTGAGCCACATGAATGAATTTGATGCGAAAAACCATACACAACCGACAGCATAACAGCTAAAAATTGATAGTTTCTTAATAGAATCAACCCCATAGCCTCTAGTTGTGGCTTTGTCATGATTCTTTCCATAGCTTTTCCTACTGGAAATGAAAAATAGCATTAAAAAATACTTCATTCTTGTATACAAAAAAAGCTTCTTTTTTTTTTTTTTTTAAGCCAAAATAATAAACAACATGTGAAGAAGAATGATGCTCAGGCAAAAGCACAAAATACATAGGGAAGCACAGGTCTTCTGAGGGTTTTGTTCGAAGCTGCCATTGTGATTTTTCATAACAGTCATTCTTTTCTGTCAAGTAAAATAAATACCAAAGGGTATTTTAAAAAAAATCCTTAGGAGCCTAAGAATTTTCGATTACAGGATAATCAACCCCTGTAAAAAGCTCTTTTGTATGGCCATATAAATTATCGTTGCAAATCTCTCTGAGTAAACAGGGGATGTGCGGCCAACGACAATGCTTTTAAATAGCCACAGCTGTTGTTCATATGGCTTGACCGCACAGTTCTTTTAGCCTTGTGAAGGCAGCAAAGGTAAGTTTATGTCTAAATCTTCAATTTCCAGGCAAGAACCAGGTACACATTCTCTTATCAAGAGGTAAAGTTTGATCTGCAGCAAGTTGTCTATAAGAAAGTATCGGAATATTGATTAATTCCTCTGCTGCTTTATTTAGGTTTTAAAAGGTCACTGCTGTCTCTAGGTTTGATGCATATTTCATGTCAATGGTAGATAAGATTCTGGACTCAGTATCTATAGCAGGCTGTATATCGACTCATGACCGCACAAAAAAAGAGAACACATTGAACTTGTTGAAGACAAAATTAAAATGAAATGTCTTTTCACATCAGCTCATGTGTGAATGGTTTGAAGTGCTTGTTACACACGGGCCAGTTATTCATGCTTGAAATAGGGACAGCGTCTAATTACCTTTTTAATAACTTTTTTCCCGCAGAAATTGGTGTAAAACTCAACACTATCTTTATTTTATTCCTATGCTAAATAATATTAACAATAATAGAGAGTTCAGTTTCTGCACTGCCAGTCCAAGCTGCCTTGGAAGTTAAAGAGGATATACTGGCAGGCTTAGGGTCCTATTCCACGTGCCGAGGAGGGCCTGATCAACGATGTAAACGAGCGGCGATCTGCTAGATCGCCGCTCGTTTACTGGGCCTATTCCACGGCCCGATGATCGCTGAGCGAGGGCTGCAAGGACATCCTTACCGATGTCCTTGCAGCCCTTGCAGCATCATACATTACCTGTCCAGGCTTCTTCTCCGCGCTGTCTTCATCCCCGGGTCCCGCGCTCTCTTCAGAATGGTTGGTCAGCTGACAGGCCACACTCAGCCAATCACAGGCCTGTGATTGGCTGAGCGCACCGTCAGTTGACCGGCCATTCTGAAGATAGAGTGCGCGGGACCCGGGGATGAAGACAGCGCGGAGAAAAAGCCTGGACAGGTAATGTATGCTGCTGCTGCTTGTCAAATCGAATTCACAGGAGGGGGTGCACATAAATATAAAACCTAACTTTTATTAAATACGTATAAAAATTATACCCCACGTAAACGGACCAATACACAAAACATAACAAAAGAAGTCAAGTTGCAGTCACTGTCATAAATGATATCAGCCTAAGACCATTAGTTATTGTCTATTGTACTCAAATTCGTTTTGGTCATAGGTTAGAGACAACACCAGGGTAGAAGGATACACTCGGGGCAGGGACCTCTCAACCCTATTACGCCCTAGGCGAGTGGTATGTGTATACTACCCCTTCTCGCACAGGGGGGAGTGGGGCACTCGCCCTAAGAAGGGCGACCCCTACCCTGGTCTACCCCTTGGAAAATCAAAACCCTGTTATGCCCTAAAGCAGTAACGCTGGTCCCTCACCCTCCGACGCGTTTCCTCCAGATTGCCGGATTTCTCAAGGAGGTAAGGTACAATACAGGGAATGGTTAAAGCTGGGCTCCAAAGCCGTGATGCACTAGGTGCAGGTACGCGTGCTAAGTGTGTGTCTGGGAGCAGTGGCTGCAGCCCCCCTGTGTGAGAAGGGGTAGTATACACATACCACTCGCCTAGGGCGTAATAGGGTTGAGAGGTCCCTGCCCCGAGTGTATCCTTCTACCCTGGTGTTGTCTCTAACCTATGACCAAAACGAATTTGAGTACAATAGACAATAACTAATGGTCTTAGGCTGATATTATTTATGACAGTGACTGCAACTTGACTTCTTTTGTTATTTTTTGTGTATTGGTCCGTTTACGTGGGGTATAATTTTTATACGTATTTAATAAAAGTTAGGTTTTATATTTATGTGCACCCCCTCCTGTGAATTCTATGTAATTACCCATGGGGTGCAGTTGAACACATTCCCCTAGTGGATATGTGCACTGTGTTTATGCTTGTCAAATCGTCAGTCGCCCGCCGCGCACCGCTATTCAACCGTAGGGGGCTGATTTTAGGTCTGGCCCTAAATGAACGATCAGCCAATGACACGATCATCGGCTGATCGTTCTCTCTATTTCACCGAACAATAATCGGCCGAAAATGGGGCCGATCCGGCCGATTATCGTTACTGTGGAATAGGGCCCTTAGTTCAACTGTAATCTCCAGGTAGTCCTGGCAGTTGGTCTCCACAAAGCCTGCAAGCAAGGGGGGGGGGGGTATGCATTGTTGTATGGCATTACAGTTCAAAGGGGAAGCCATGAAGTTATTAAATCTATGGGGAGAAAAACAATACAGTGATGTAATTTACTTTACTAAAAACAGCACATTTCTTCTCCTTTACATGAATGTATGTGATACACATCTTATTTTACCCATGTAATGTAACAGACAGTGATTGTGGACCTGCAGAGCTACTTAACCGGTTTGGCTTTGGGCCCCAGTAGGTAGCAGAGTCTAAGTGCCCACTAGGTCTTCACCCTGCTCTAGGATGCGGAAGCTGGACAAGTGTGGTCCTGGCGTGAGTGGCAGCTGGTTTCCAAGAACCAGACATAGTCGGTGCAAGTCATTCAAGCCAGGTCATTAGCTGGAAAGTCAGAGCAGCACCAGGAATGAGAGTATTGTAGTCAGACAGATGAAGGGTAAGTGCAGACGGCTTCAGAGGCAGGATAGGCAATAAGAGTCAGCAATGGGAAAGGCAGGTGGTACAGGTGAGGGACAGGCAGAAAGTATAAGTATTAAAGATCAGGCATGGATCAGAGTACACAAGAATACAGCAGAAACAGCAGATACATTCGCTTGGATTGAGTCCAACAACAATCAGGCAGGGAAATGGCAAATGGAGCTGGTTTAAATAGGTGCAGGTGGCTCCAGACTGACAGATGGCAAGAGCAGGTGGAGACAAGCTGCCTCTATAAATCAAGAGCAGCTGGCTGCCTGCCCACCCTAGTGGTCAGAGGTGTAACTGCAACAGAAAGAGGAAGAAGATGCCAGAAGACACAAACACGGAGAACGGTAGAGGAGCAGACAGGACGGTACTGCAACTAGTGAGTCTCGTCTGGCAGTGTTACAACCAACTTTACTTCATGGCACAACTCCTTTAGGTTTAGGTCTTCTTCTCAAGACTTTGAAGGCAAGATGCTACCCCACGTCTTGATAATATAGTTGAAAACCCCATGAATGATCCTGGCTAGGATTCTACCTTAATGTAAATGTGTTGAAAATGGAGAGTACCTCCAATGTATAGGTAGCTGCAAGTCAAGATGGCACCAGTGTGCCATCTTGATTTGATGCTAGGTAAACCAGTGCACTTTTTATTAAGAATGGTAAAAAATGCTCTTGATAAATGACCACCAATAAATTAAAAGTCCACCAAAGCAGTAACTGCTGGCAGCCACTAAAATCTTATCACTTTAAGCTTTATCCATATAACACTAAAGAATCTCTATAAAGAATTTCCATAAAACTGCAAAGGGAAAAAGGCTTCCTGAAAGGTGTTATCCAGCGTTAGAAAAGAATGACCACTTTTATCCAGAGACAACTCAACTCTTGTCTCCAGTTTAGGTGTGGTTTGCAATTAAGCTCCATTCACTTCAATGGAACTGAGTTAAAAAAACTCCACTCAAACTTATGCTGTCTCTGGAAGAAAGCGACCCCTTTAAGAAGCACCAGATTTATTGAAAGGCCCAAGCCTCTAAATAACTTGGGCACATTTCATGCACAGTCCATATCAAAAATTGAGAAATCTATACCAGCTGTGAAATGGAGTACATTCCTGACACTATTTTTTGGAGTAAAAATATATGATAAATTTGTCTGTGATAGGCCTGTGCTAGGGCCTGCACACTTTTCCTACACCTATCTCCTGAGCACCAAGCGGAGCAAACCACTCAGTAATGTGCATACATGTAGTATCCCTGAATAGTCATGAGCAGCAGCTTATATCATCATACAAATGTTCTAGCACATTGCGATATCAATATGTCTTGCCCCAAATGACAAATTCAGTGTGAGCTACAAAATGAAGGCTAATAGCTATTCATAGTGTAAGATGACTTTTCAGATGTGCTTTCAAAAGCACAGATGTATTACACATTAAAGAGGACCACTCAGCAGGAAAACAGAGGTGTAAATAAGCCAATGGATAGATAAGCAAAAGAAGGGTCCGTGGAGTCTCAGTTACGAGTCTCAAAACACGGGAATAGCCAGATATCCCTCCAGGGGAGGGAAGCCTATTGCCAAGAGGTGCCTCCCAGTGGGGAGATCACCAAACCACCCTGATACGTAGCCCCTTAAGTCCCACTCAGTTGCGAGTATTGGAACATAAATAGGGAAATACCAGGGTGGCCCCTTTTACGTCAAAGTCTAACTCTGTGGCGAGTATTGCGATATGACAAGGGTTTACCAAGGCAGGCATCCATCCACAGACGATCGTTTCAGGGTAGTTGCCCCTCGTCAGTGTGGAGTAGGAACCTGACTAACAGGGGCAATAAAAAATAGACCAACAAAACACAACAATCACTGAGCTCAGGGAGACCAGCGACAAAAAAAAATCAGATGGAGTACTCACTAAAGAGTCTCCACTGATGCATTGCTCCCTATAAATTTAAATATGCAAATGAAGGGTCCGTGGAGTCTCAGTTACGAGTCTCAAAACACGGGAATAGCCAGATATCCCTCCAGGGGAGGGAAGCCTATTGCCAAGGGGGTGCCTCCCTGAGCTCAGCGATTGCTGTGTTTTCAATGGATAGATAGGGCTTCTCATTAGTTTTCTTGCCATACCATTTTTCCCCACAGTCTTTCCTGCACCAAGATACAAGCCTTAGGGTCCTATTACACAGAGCAATAATCTGCCAAATCAGGCCGAAACGGCAGATTATTGCTCTGTGTAATAAAGGCAATGATCAGCCAATGAAGTGATCATCAGCTGATCGCTTTAGTTTATTAAAGCCTAAAAATCATCAACCGCTCCATGTCCATCTTGCTTCTGCCCTCTGCCTGCAGCTGCTGATGGAATTTTGGAACAGGTCTTATAAGTGACAGACTGCTCAGCCAATCACTGGCATGGCAGTCCTGTCTCAGTCATTGATTGGCTGTCAAGGCCTTTCATGGTCAGGGCAAGGGAAGGAACATTAGCCACCTCCAGTACTTGTTACACGCAGCCAGAAAACTGCATTATTGCAAAGAAATAAAAGTCTACAATGAAGACGACTGAAAGTGAGTGAGTTTTCAATTCTTATACTCACATGCATTGCATTGATGTTGTAGCCTGGATACGGGGAGACATACACATTTCTTCCAACCACCATGTATGTATAATACTAGAACTGGTCATCCCCCTTATTAAATTATTATATTGTTCCCACATATTAGGCTAATATAAGTGTATAGAAAGGTGTAAAGTAACTGAAGTCCAAACATACGACCATTGATGAAATACATAGATTTGAAATGAGTAGAAAGCTTCATCTGTAAATTAAATTTTCTTAATATTTAACTTTGGCAATTTTTTTTTTTTTTAAAGAGTAGGATTGGGTACAAGATGCCTTCAATCCAGTCAGTAATTGCCACATGTTCCTGATGTAGGCTAACTGTTTTCCAAATGACTATAGATTGTGAAAATTATACCTGAGTGCTGCAAACTCCAGGATGAAGTCAGATCCTTTGTCTTTTATAATTGGAAGACCTCCAGTGGAGAGAAATAAGCATCCGGAGTGTGATGCTATAAATAGAACAAATTGGAGTGTTGGCATTTTCTCTGCAGTTTTGTACTCTTGATGAATCCTGTTTCAGGTTCCAGGCAGACTATTCAAATATAGATTGAAGATTATATAGAGATGCTTTTTCTTTTTCATTTAGCACATTCAAATTTCCACAGTTAAAATGACCATCTTTAAAAGACATTAGAAACTCAAGTTTTGCAAAATCAATGCGTAAGTAGCTATTCTCTGCTGGTCGCCCTGCCCTATGATAATTATAATTTTGACAAGGCAGCTTCCCAAGCCTATGACACAGGCAATTTTGTTGATTTTCTGTTGTCACTAGTGGCATCAAACTGATTTAACAGTAGTAACGAAAAGTGTCTGGTGCCAAGTCTGAAGCTTGTAGGTTTCCATGGAGGTATATAGAGTTCACCATGGCATGATGATGGGGTTAGTGCAGTGTGAAGTTTTAAAAAAATGAAATGTTCTCCTATGATCTTAAGATTAATATGTTCTGTATGTCATATTCTTCTAAATGATACATGACCCTTATGATTTATTTTAAATCAAAGCCTGCTTTGAATCTCTTACAGGGATTGATTTTGTCATTCTATCCCTTTAATCTTGTAAAAATGTTCTGCCTAATAGTATTTTTGCAAAGGATTTTATTACTGGGTTCTATTAGGGTTCGAACCCTACATGGGAAAATAGTAATCTGAAATAATTTGCATATACATCATATCATATATCATCATATATTTTAATAAGAATATAGAGAAAACAATATTATTCACATAATATTAGGAATGAAACTACATGTGGGCTTTATGTTGTCTGATAGTCCTAGTTTCTACATCCAATACAGTTCTTTCTTTTGAGCATCTCCAATCAATTATAAATAGATGTTGGTTTCCAATCTATAGATTTTAATGCTGATGGGATTACTGATATCCTCATGGGTCAAAGCACAATGTCAGGAGATATCATGTTGTGAGAACCTATTCCTAATATTTGCTTGAAGTTTATTCAACCAGCAATGTGTTGCAGCCCACCTATACATTTCACAGCTTTAGGTTTATCAGGTAAAAAAAAGTTTCCTAATAGCGATTCCATTGTCAACTTTCAAAAAGTTTTTATATATTTATGAAATGTGCAATAAGTAATAAAAAAAATTAGTTCTTTCTTTGGATGAATCTGTCCTCTGTGATGCTATACATTTTATTTTTGGCCTTATGGTAGGCAGCATGACTGATGTGACTTGGTTTAACTTCCTGGACTACATGAATAGAGCCATCCAGCATAACTCTGGTATGCTAGTCTAATGTGGTCATTGCTGTGGATCACCCAACTTCCCTAAGTCAGGGATCCCAACTGGATAGAGTCATCCATCCTGAAGTTCTGATGATTGCAACACCTTTTTATCCCCCCTTCCATCCCTGACACAGTATTAGATTCAGAGAAGACATTGTTTAAAGCAAATCTGTAGCCTCCTGCAACCCCCCCCCCCCCCTTTCCCCATGATTCTTCCCCCCAAAACCATTGGTACCATTGCTTAGCCAGGTTGAGTCCAAGCCCTGTCCCAGAAACCACTTTGTCCTTAAAAGAGAAGTCCCACAAAAGTAAAAAAATAGACAGGCCACCTCTGTAGCTTCACTTACAGGTCTTGCTGACAGACACTGGCTGTCAATTTTGTCTGGAAACTGGGTACGCCACATATCATCATGGTCCATCTGTTCAATTGCCCACTCAGTAAGTCTCTGACTGTGACTGAGCGGGCCCCAGTGTCCTGCCCCAGTAATCGATCACACAATGTTGCATCTGGAAGAGCTGCAGGAGGCTAATGGTGGTCAGTGAAACCCAGGAGTGGCACTGCAAGACATGGAGATACAGTAGGTAAGTATACTTGGTTTATCATTTTCCTGCACCCCCTGCCTGCCTGCTTTTTTATTATTATTATTTTTTGAGACTTCTCCTTTAAGGGAAGGAGATTATTGTTTATATCAAGTTTTTAAGGTAGAAAAAACAATGTTCCGCAGCACTCAGAGGTGAAAATATCTGCTGTGTGCCTGCCGTCCCACCTTGATCCACAGGTGTAGCCAAATAATCTTTAAAAAATGACTGCAGCACTCCAGGCTTGGGTGAAAAATGTGAAAACACAGGAAGACCAGGGACGTTTCGCTCCATCAATAGGAGCTTTTTCAAGCCAGCTTGAAAAAGCTCCTATTGATGGAGCGAAACATCAATTATATATTTTTTATTATTTTTTTTGTTTGTTTTTTTGTGGCTGTAGGAGGACTTGTATTTTTCCGGACAAGTTGTAATTTTTATTGGAACCATTTTGGGAACATATGTATCAATTAACTTTAGCTTTTTGGTTTTTCAGGGGAAAAATATACAAAAAACAAACATATAACACTGAGGGTTTTTTTGCATTTTCCCAACACTTTTACCATGAAGTAAAAATAACATTTTATCTTTATTCTGTAGGTCAGTACTAATGCACTAAAAACAAATATGTATAGTTCTTATATTTTAGTGGGGGTTTTCTTATATGTATAGTTCTTATATTTTAGTGGGGGGGGGTTCGTATTTTTATGAACATTTTAATTTTTGTGTCACTGTGGGTTGGGCTATACAGCAGATACTTTATTCATGCAATAAAATGCAAAAGTTAGATCTTTCTTTATAGATTCTGGGGGACATGTATCAACGGGCGTACATTTTTTTTCGGCGGAAAATGCCGATTTGCGCATGATTTTATTCGCAAATGGCCAATTTGCGAATAAAATATTCGCAAATCAGCACTTTCCACCGGCTACACAGGGGGGCGGGGAGGGGGTGTGAAGGGGCGAAACGGAGGGCGCGGACTCGGAGTCCGCGCGATTCACCATTCGTTCCGCCAAAAGATACGCCGAAAACCTACTCCAGTCCAGTCCGCCTCTACATAAATCCCCGTAGCGCCAGAGATGCGGGGACATTTTTAAGTCCGGGGTAAAAAACGTCGGACTTAATAAATGTCCCCCTCTGTCTTTCCCAGTTGAAGTACACCTATGATAAAAATGACAGACCTCTTCATTATTTTTAGGTGGGAAAACATGCAAAGTCGTCAGTGTATCAAATACTCATTTTCTCCATAATATATATATATATATATATATATATATATATATATATATATATATGTATATATATATATGTTCTTAATTCTTGTAGCTTTAACTTTTATTAAACAAAATTTGCCAGTGCCATTTTGGAAAAAAAAATATCATATAAAGATCAAGGAAAAAAACTATTTGCGAAAAGAGTCTGCTTTCATCCTCTGCTAAAATAAAAATGAGTACACAGCAATTTTTGTCAAAAGGATTTTGTGTTCAGGGAACCACAAACTCTATAAAATTAAGTGACACTAAAGGGTCTGGCACTGGTCCATGAGCAGCAAAAAAAGAGTGATCTCACTGATGCATTGCGTATATAACAAACATATTCCTTTCATTTAATGTACTGTATTTTCAACTAAGGTCTTCATTCCTCTATTCAGAATAGCATACCAACAGTGTCTCAATTCTGCTCCAATGTACAATAAATACATTTTAGCTGCATTGCACCAAAGCCATGGTCACATATACCATAAGCGCTCAAATTCTATTCCTCAGTCTATCCAAATGAGGCACATGTCATGGTAACATAGGAAGCACATTACTATCCAGCATAGGTAATTATTCTATCAGCATTAAAGGGGTTTTTCCTTCTGAATGATGCAGAATTATTTGCAGAGGAGTAAGTTGTATTTTTCTTATCATTGGTGGCAATGTGTGTGTTTTGTGTTAATAGTAATATAAAATTAAGTGACGTTAGATTTTGGGAGTATTAATAGGAGTCACTGGTATTTTGTCACTTTTTTATCCCTTTTGAATTCACCTATATAAAATATTTAATTTTCATGTTAACCCCATCAATAATGTGAACCATGGTGTGACCATTGTTTGTCTTGTTCAATGCATGCATTCCTTGACCATGCGTGTGAATGAAGGCGTAGCTACAATGAAGGCAGGGAAGGCGACTGCTATGGGGCCCCTGCAGGAAGGGGGCCCGAGGAAGCCTGCCCTGCCTTCATGGTAGGTACCCCGCTCCCCCAGGGGTCCAGAGAGGAAGAGGGACCCCCACTGCACTGTTCAGCCCCCTCACTGTAGTGCCGGCTGAGCGGGCTGAACAGAGGAGCAGGACCTGCCAGACGGCACAGGAGAGGGATGAAGGACCTTTGGGTCACATGACCCAAAGGTCCTCAATACTTCTCTGTGAAGATCAGCCCGGACTACAGGAGGAGGAGGGGGGAAGCCTGGGAGCTGTAAGTGCTGTGTATGTGTGTCAGTGAGTGTATATATGTATCTGTGGGTATATGTATATGTCAGTGTGTGGATATATGTATCTGTGTATATATTTATATGTCAGTATGTGTATGTATCTGTGGCTATATGTGTGTGTATGTCAGCAATGTCTGTAGCACTGGTGTATATGTGTGTGTGTTTGTGTATGTCAGTAGTGTCTCAAGTGATTGACAGGTTTGCTTCCAAAGATGTTCTGCAGCAGCTTCTATTAAGGCTGGGCTCTAATAAAAGAACCCACCACTAATATCTGCTGCATTTTCTTTTATTTCTGGTTGAGTATTTCTTATTACACTGAGATGATTTCCCTGTGTACAGTCTACTCATGGTGTATACATCAGCACTAGTGTAATCACATTACAGCGTATATATGTGTGTATGTCAGTGGCATATCTGTATATACGTTAATGGTGCCTCTGTGTGTGTATGTGCGTCATTGTCTGTGTTTGGTGGGGTGGGGGGGCGTACAGGATTCATGGGGCCCCATACAGTTTTTTGCTATGGGGCCCCATGAATCCTAGCTACGCCCCTGATTACTCGGGTGAAGGAGAATGAGGCTGCCAGCTGGGTGACAGAAGGTGGGAGAGATAAGAATGCCAGGAAGACTAGTCCTTATTTGGCAAAAACAAACAAGTTTGCTAAGCGATTGTATGTGGGGTATGTTAGTTCAAGGATGGTATTGCTGCAACCAGAACCAGGGGCATCTCTGCTCCAGTAAGGTGGGGAATCAGAGTTGAGAGCAGGCTAGAGATCTGCTGGCAATGGGGAACTCAATTAAGGGAACAGGCAGGGCAATCTATCACAAAGAGTGGTATAATTGATTAGTGCTACCTGGAAAATTCTTGAGTATTGTCTTCCTAACACGAGTTCTACATATTGTGAAACAGATTGAACACCTAGAGGGGGATTTACGAAGCGTACGCCAGAGACGTACGCTAGGGAGAAGGTGCAAATTTGGGCCTTCTCCCAGACGTACGCCTCCCGTACGCCCCTCTTGCCCAATAGGCGGGCTGGCGGGGCTTGCGGGGCCGTGATAAGGTGGGGAGGAGGCGTGGCTTCCTCTCTCACCTTATTTATCATGATTTATGCCCCCCCCCATAGTGTTTGTGGTGAACATTGGCATTAATAACAAAGTTGGGGTCCATTTGCACAGAGACTATCTGACAGATTATCTGTCAAAGATTTGAAGCAAAAGCCAGAAACAGACTATAAACAGGGAACAGGTCATAAAGGAAAGCCTGAGATTCCTCCTCTTTTCAAATCTGTTCCTGGCTTTGGCTTCAAATCTTTGGAAGATAATCTGTCAGATAATCTTTCTGTGTAAGTGGGCCCTTAGGCAAAGTTCCCATTATGGTTTTAATTGTAAAATGATGGGCTTGCAGAAATAGGGAGTCTTGATATACACTGCTGGAATATATCTTTGCATATGGTATGCTGCCTGCTAGCATATGTATGTGTGATATCCAGTGCTGGTATGAATCAATTCAGTAAATTCACTGCTGGTATACATTTATGTGTATGCTGTATTGACATGCAGTATTTTAATTGCTGGTAATTCTGTGGGTAAGAAGCAGTGATTCTTTTAAAATTAATGGATTTGTTGTATAATATGCATGTAAATGTTTTAAGCATCAACAGCACAGCAGGGAGGGGTCATTTTAATTGGGATTTATTGATGTAACCAGAGGTAAAGCAAAGGAAGGGATGAGAGTAGATAAAAGGAACAAATCACCCCAAAATCGGGCCAGAAGTTAGTAACATAGGACAATACAGCCAGCAGCAGTGCTCCCAGACATAAAAATACTCTGTTTTTACATTACACTTACACCCCGAAAAATCCAGTTCAGAGCTACACCAAGTAGTCAGCAATGGCGCAAATATTCTTCTGTTAACACGCCTGTGGGTGTGATTCTCTGTGTCAAAGCCCTCAGTGTCACAGAGGGGCCATCCTATAATCTTCCCTGTGCGCCGACATCATCACTCGGCCCCTCTGTGACAATGGGGACAGAGAATAACGCCCAGAGGCCCATTGCGCACCATTGGTGCCTATTTAGTGCAGGAGGACCGCCTGCATGACCAGATAGTGGAAATTTACATACAGTGTGGGAAGTTTTACATACAGTATGTGTATAGTGGAAACAGAGTATACATCTGAGAACACTGCCGCTGGCTGTATTATGCTAGGGTTTCCTTTAACAAGGATCTTTTTTAGAGAAAAAAAACTGAAACCTTAAAGTTGATCCAAACCAATGCTAGAAGTCTGACTAATAAAAATGTCAATTGTTAAACTAGACTTAACCTCTTAAGAACCCTTGACATACCAGTATGCCATTCAGTCTCTATAAATCTAGCTCAGTAGTGTAATAGTCTCAGTAAGCGAACACTGAGTAATATGGCCTTTCCCCTTCATGGCCAAAGGTCATTGATTCACAGATGTCCAGATCAAATTGAAGCATTTTCCTCCTCGAGTTGTCCAGGAAACAAAAATTTGCTCTACAGCTGAAGTGGTATTAGCATGCTATTCTCACCTCCTCTGGTCGCCACCGCTGCTGAACTAATGCTCTCAGTCAGTCTCCTGAAACTGGCCTTTCAACCAGGTCTGGATGCTTTTTTTTTGTATGTATATTAGAGTGTATTAATATTTCAGGTTACAATTACTAGATTCTGGAGAAGAGTCAGTGATCCATACATTTAGTCTGATTTCCAGATTTGGGGTTAGGAAGAAATTTTTGCCCCTAAAATAATTTCTAACCCTTTCATGTTAGCCATACAGCAATATATTAAGTTCTTAATCTCACATAGTATATGGTGTAAATGAAAAAAAAAATGAACCGGCAAAATTGTTAATTTTAGGTCGATCATACATCAGAAAAAAGTTAATAAAAAGAGATTAAAAAGTCCCATGTAAACCAAAGTGGTACATTAAAACTAAAAATAAGCCCTAATATAGCTCTATAGACTGGAAAAAAATTTATAGAGGTTAAAACAAAGGAATTTTAAGTATATTGCATTTTTTAAGTTTAATTTTTATAAAATTCCAAAATAAAACAAAAACTATATAAATGGGTTATTGCTGTAATTTCACCGATTAATGGCCTTCCATCTACTTTTAGGCTATGTTCACATTACGTAAGAGACCCGCAGTACCGGCCGGATAATCTTTCCGGCCACAGTGCCCCCGCATCGGAACTCTCATAGCACACAATGAGCCGGAGCCACTCGCTTCATTGTGTGAACTGACAGGTCTTTCGGCGGCTGCAATTCACTGAATTGCAGCCACAGAAAACTGACATGTCAGTTCTTTGCGGCGCCGCATGGGATCCCGGCCAGAGTGTATACGATGTGTATACGCTCCGGACGGGATCCCATAGAAGAATAGGCAGTCTTCCACACCTTACAAAGTACGGCCGTTGTTATAAAACTTAGATGTCATACAGGGGACCTTGTTCAACTAATCTTGCAGCTTTACAGGGTAACTGGTTGAATAAAGTTTATTTAGAGGCTTCTAAGCATAGGGATTGAATATATATGTTGGCTAAATACATATGGTGATGCAACAAAACAGGAAAAACAGCAAGGGGGTGAATACTTTTGCAAGGCACTGGAGCTATTTGTGAATTGAACAAGGTTAGGCAGCTAAGAGCCATGGTTGATGCAATGCTGCTCAGATCTCTCCTCCTAGGCCTTGTAAATACAGTTGTGCCTTGGATTACAAGAATAATTCGTTCCAGGGCCACGCTTGTAATCCAAATCCACTCTTAAACCAAAGCAAATTTTCCCATAAGAAATTATAGAAATGCAGACAATTGGTTCCACACCACAAAAATAATGATTTATTATTCTGAATAACATGTAAAACTAATGAAACAAACATTCAGAAACAGAATAATATGTTATATTATAAATTACTGTACAGTAATGGAGAGGATGGGAAACACAAGGGCTGACAGAGACTGCAGGGGGCATCAAGGAATGAATAGAGCAGATTTGGGCACAGTATAGCAGCAGTCTCTGTCTGGGGGTTACAGCTATGAAGATATTACCTCCACAGTCCTGTCTCCTGATGCAAGCCCCAGCCTGAACTGGATCTGCTATTATTTGGAAGGTGAGGGATACGTCCTGGGTCAGAATACAGTGCTGTAGACCCCGCTATGCAGACCATGCCCCTCCCCACTCCGCCTCCCACCAAGTACAGGGAGCTCTTAAACCAAAGCAATGCTCTTAAACCAAGTCACAATTTTGAAAAACTGTGAGCTCTTAAACCAAAACGCTCTTAAACCAAGGTACCACTGTAGATGCATCAAACTGAGTGGAGGTTGTTAAAGTGAAGCTCCTGTTCTACCTTGGTGTTCTATTGCTGCTCTTCTGTCTCAAGCATTTTTAATAGGGACTGTCGCTGAAATGTTTACCTATGTAATACGTATGAGTTTTGTTCTAGTATTCGAACCCTTTTATAACCACAGCAGCTGAAGATTTTGCTGATTTTCTTTTGTGATTAATTAGCCTATGTGCGTGGGATATAATTTCCCTTGTGAGCTTGTAAGAAGAATTAATCTTTACTAGAGATGAGCGAACCTGGAGCATGCTCGAGTCCATCCGAACCTGAGCTTTTGGCATTTGATTAGCGGTGGCTGCTGAACTTGGATAAAGCCCTAAGGCTATGTGGAAAACATGGATATAGTCATTGGCTGTATCCATGTTTTCCAGACAACCTTAGAGCTTTATCCATGTTCAGCAGCCCCAGCTAATCAAATGCCGAAAGTTCGGGTTCGGATGGACTCGAACCCAAACCCGGTTCGCTCATCTCTAGTCTTTACTTATATTTTGGAGTATGATCATGTCAGTTTATACAGAAAAGTGAGATCAATTTTACAGTTACCCCTTTCCGAAATATGACGTACCAGTACATCATGGAAGTGACTTCCCACTTTATGACGTACTGGTATGCCATAATGCTTAGGGGCGCTATGAAGTACTCCCCCGGTGTCCTCCTACATTATCTTCGGTCCGGCTGAATGATCCTGCCTTCACTTTCGAAGACTTGTCTGGCAATGACAGCCCATTCGGCCTTTCCGTTGCCTGTGGCGCTGTCCTATCAGTGATTGGCTCAGCGGGCTGTCACTCCCAGATGAGTCCGTCTTGAAAGTGGAGGCGGGATCATGCAGCCGGGGACCAAAAATGACGTACGAGGACAGCAGAAAAGCATGGAGAGGTAAGAATAGGATGTTTGTTATGTTCTGCGCCTGGGCAGCAACATAATTCTGAGCAGAATACTCCTTTAAAGGGTGCTGACAGGATGCTGTAGTTGGCAGTCCCCTAGTATGCATAATACCTATTGGTAATTTGTCTGTGCAGTGGATTATGCACAATTCCGGGTCTGCTACTGTAAAGAAGAGTCAAAGAGCAATTGTATCTCAGCATTTGTGCCACACTCTGGCATAACTTACCATTCCTTCCTCCTCCTTCTCCTTTATGAATAATCAATGCCTCCCGGCTTCCTGCTCGCTCACCTGTCAGCAAGTGTCTCTGATTGCAGATCAGTCCCCTGTGGGCAGTTTATGTCTGAAAGAAACACTCATATACAGTTGAATCTCTGAGCCCAAATGTGTTGGAGCTGTGGAACTATTTTTTTTTTTTTTTTTTTTCGCATCATTATATAAAAAAAAAACTACTTTGGACCTGATTAGGAATTCTTTGCACTTTTAAAAATTATACTATGATACATAATCTGCCTACAGAGCACTGATCTGCAATCAGAGACACTGGCTGACAGCTGAGCTGAGGAGGAGGCAGCAATGATTAATTGTTCATGAAGGAGAGGGAGGAGAAGAAGTGGTGAGGTGTACTAGAGTGTGGCACAAACGCTGAGCCACAACTCCTTTTTGACACTTTATTACAGTAGGAGACCTGAGATAGCGCATAATCCACTCCAAAGACAAATAACCAAAAATTCCTTGTTCACTACGGGACTGACAGCTACAGCACAGGGCCTGGGTAGAGCCTGGTAGCTGACAGATTCCCTTTAAAATGGGTAATGGAGCCTCTAATATTATTTTCAGCTAACTGTCCAATCGTAATACATTATTAATGGCCTAAGCTTTTTATTAAGTACAAAGTTAATATACAGTATATTAGAATCCCCCTCATTTGCATTTGTGTGGGAGGAATGCTCTTACTTAACCCATAGCTGCACCAGGACGTTACTGAACGTCCTCGTGCCGCTATGGGAGTTCAGAGGAGGGTCGCGCGGCGACCCCCCTCTGAACTGCCGCGATCCGGGGGGCCGCATGTAGCCTGGGATCGCGGCTATTAGCGGGCACGGTCCGATCGCCGTGCCCGCTAATTAAGTACTTAGAAGCAGCTGTCAAAGTTGGCAGCTGCTTCTAAATACTTGCTCATCTCCATCCCTGGTGGTCTAGTGGGGGGGATCGCCCCCCCGCGGCGCGATTGCGGGGGGGGCGATCCCCGCATCCATCCCGGGCCGGGGTCTGCGGCGTAATGGCGCTGATCCCGGCTCGGCATTCTATTGCTTTTGGCTGCAGCAGCCAAAAGCAATAGAACACCGATCTCATGGATTCATGCAGTATAACTATACTGCATGGATCTCTATGAGAGATCAGAGTGCATATACTAGAAGTCCCCCAGGGGGGCTTCTAGTATATGTGTAAAGTAAAAGAAAAATATATTTTTAATAACACAAAATCCCCTCCCCTAATAAAAGTCTGAATCACCCCCCTTTCCCCATTTTATAAATAAAAATAAATAAATAAACAAACATGTTTGCTATCGCTGCGTGCGTAATCGCCCAAAATATTAATTAATTACATTCCTGATCTCGCACGGTAAACAGCATCAGCGCAAAAAAATATCAAAGTGCAAAATTGCGCATTTTTGGTCGCATCAAATCCAGAATAATTGTAATAAAAAGCGATCAAAAAGTCGTATATGCGCAACCAAGGTACCGATAGAAAGATCACATCATGGCGCAAAAAATGACACCTCACACAGACCCATAGACCAAAGGATAAAAGCGCTATAAGCCTGGGAATGGAGCGATTTTAAGGAACATATATTTTCTTTAAAAGGTTTTAATTTTTTACAAGCCATAAAATCAAATAAAAGTTATACATGTTACATATTGTTGTGATTGTAACAACTTAAGGAACATATATAACAAGTCAGTTTTACCGTCGGGCGAACAGAGTAAAAACAAAACGCCCCCCCAATAAAAAAAAAAAAAAAAAAAAAAAACATTTTTTTTTTTCAATTTCACCACACATATAATTTTTTTCTGGTTTCCCGGAACATTTTAGGCAAAAATTACATCTGCCATAGCAAAGTACAATTAGTTGCGCAAAAAATAAGGGCTCATTTGGGTCTCTAGGTGGAAAAATGCAGGCGCTATGGCCTTATATACATGAGGAGGGAAAAACGAAAATGCAAAAATGAAAACTGGCTGTGTCCCCTAAGGGTTAAACACTTAATGCTGTGATTGGTAAAGAATAAAAAATAAAGCATCTAATGAATTAGGCTTCTGAATAGATGTAATACGATTATAGAGGTATTTTCTAGCTTATATCAGTTACAATAATAGCTGTCAACAAAGCACTTCTAAAAGACCAGCACAATCAATGCATTGATAACTGATGCTGAGCATGTAGCTTATGTCATTTACTACAAGCTAAATAAAATGAGTGATCTAGAGAGGCTTAACTACAGAGACTCCTGGATTAACGTGATTGATGGGGGCATCTGCGAAGAAAAATAGATGGTAGAATTTGCTAGGATGCCTGAAAGTAAATAATGTATGAAAATGTGTTTAGTGGAGTCAGATAAGACAACACCACACGTTAGAAGCCTTAACAATAAGGCTTTGGAAGAAATCACAGTTCAAATGATCTCTATTTTGTAGGGACTTTGGCATACATAGCTGTAGTTATAACTGTAATAATTACTGTATAGCTGTGATACTTTAGCTTTAGAAGCTATATTCATGCTGGTCCACTAACATGATATTATCCTTGCAATGAAAAAGAATTGAATCCTTTCAAAATACCTGGATTGCTGCGCTGTTTACTAATAAAATGTGGTCTAATTCTTACCTAACTCACAATAAGAGACAAATACAATCTAACATCACCAAACATTAAGAGCATTATCCACATTATAGAAAGTACAAAAGACAGAGACTGAATAAACCAGTGATCTACGCTGCAATTGCGAGTCCATGCTCGGATCTGCCTGTTAGTTTTGCAACACGGATCATGGTCCTGTAACATGTAAGGAACATGTGAATGGGGCCATATAAATGAATGGGTCAGTAGTGATGCCTCACCACGGAACATGTAAATGTAGCCTAAGATATACTTTTTATTAGTACCCTTTGGGGAAATTATTTATATAGTGTTGTTTTTTAGGGAGTAGATAAAAAAGCTAATATCTTAATAAATTTTAACATCACACTTTTCATATTCTTATCCTCCATGGTTTCAATAATTTATGATGATACCATAAACTTTTTTTTTCAGTATTACAAAATACTGTGTAATTTTCCTAAACTTTATTTTACATTTTATTAATTGTATTTAGTCTCAATAGTGGACTACATAGTGTGATCATTTGATCATGTAGGGATTTGGTATAATGAGTCAGTGTGAAATTTAGGCTTCTCAGATCCCAGACATTATAGCAGAAATCACCTCGGGATCCTGCTGTTAATGACTCAGGCATGTGATCAACATTGTAAATGGCCCCCTTTATGAAAGGCGGCCTGTGACATACAGGTACACAATGGTTCTGTATGGGGTTAAAATGGTGTCACTTAGCGAAATGCTAATAATGAAAATGAGTTATCTACAAGCACATTGTAAATTATAATGACAGAGAGAGAGATAGAGACATGACCCTGATTATGTCAGGAAAAATAGGCTTGGACAGATGGCCAGCCAACCTGTCTGACTGCTGTATTCCTTGATGGATGGCACTGAAAGACAGTTCAGAATTCTCACATGTTCAAATCCTGGTGCAAAGTCCGAAGGTTTTGCTGACATACAGTATACCTCTAACAGGTGCTATTGTGCTGCTATCAAGAATATGTCTTCCCTAGGTTACCATGTTAATATTTACTGGATTTTGTTCGAACAGCATAGTCAGTTACAGTATGCTATTCCACAAAGCTATATTAGGTACAATAACATAAAGCAGCATGACGGAGGCCAAGAGGACACTTTTTTGGCCTTAATCAGGTGAATAGAGGCCTAATTTTTTCACAGATATATTGAGAGCTTTCCTGCCAATGTAATAAATATAAATTGAAAATGCAGTGGGAATGGACCTTTACAGGTTCAGAATGTTAAATACTAATATAAAACTATTGTGCCAGTCCCTGGATGGTGCCATGGCAACAAAATTGAAAACATCCATTGTTTGTAAAACAATTCAAGATAACAATAGTGTTTATTTCTCCACATTACTTCTTTTATTTTCAAGATTAAAAAGCTGTCATACTTTTTTTTTCTACATTTCTACATTTATTATTTGCATTGGGGGATATGGAGGCAGGGGCGGATTAACTTCACCATAGGCCCCGGGCTGTTGAGCAAGCCTGGGCCCCCCAACTCTACTGTAACTAGGGCAACAGTAGCGTGGTGTTCATAGTACAGGATAGATGATCTCATGATGCCTTGATTTGTGCAAAACTGTGGTAAAAAAGCAGCATTTTTTTGCAAATCATGGCAGAACTGTAGCCAGGAGACAATACACCACTGAAAGTCTTTTTGGGTGGCCATGGGCCCCCCAGGAGCTCAGGGCCCTGGGTTACCGCCCGTATAGGAGCTTTTATAATCCGCTACTGCCCCCAGGCTCAGACAAGCCCACAGGGGAGCAAGGATATCCCCCTGTGGGCCCTACCCCTTGGTGGGCCCTTAACAGGAGGTGGGCCTCCCTGTTTAGCAGATCCAGAACGACATATAATCCCAAGTACTGCTGCACACGCATGTGACCCAGTCACTCACTGCCTCTATATAGTAACCTGGGGTTAAGGGGCAGATTAACTTTACCATAGGCCCCTGGCTGTTCACCAAGCCTAGGCACCCCCACCCCACTGTAACTAAGACACCACTTGCATGGTGTTCATAGTACAGGATAGATAATGTCATGATGTCCTGTATTGTGCAAAATTGCTGTAGAAAAGCTGCAATTTTTTGCAAATCATGGCAGAACTGTAGCCAGAAGACATTTCACCACTAAAAGTATCAGTCTTTTTGGGTGGCCATGAGCCCCCCAGGAGCTCAGGGCCCCGGGCTACCACCCGAAACGGACCTATTATAATCTGCTACTGCTGGGGTTTCATCTTATTGTATAGAAGCAGGGAGTGCCTGGGGTGAACGACAACAGCATGTAGTGTGCAGAATCAGCGCACTCCCTCTCCTCTCCCTTGGGTCCCTGCCCCACCTCTTCCTCTCAGGCTGCCTCCATCTGCTGTATGTGCTGCTGCTGGCAGTTGAGACACAAGAGGAGGGGAAGGAGAGGGGCTGCAGCCTGCACTGCTTAGCCTTGGAGCAGCTCCTGGAGCTGCAGATCAGACTCCATGTGAGCCGTACCTGGTGCTTTCCTGTATTAGAGATGTGTCTACATGATGTATGAGTAAGCAGGTCAGTATGGTGTATGGTGTATGGTGCATGTGTGTAGATTTTATCTATGCATATATGCACATTTCTTTATATCTGTGAATAATGTGTATATATTGTACATATTTGTATGTGATATGTATGTACACTTATGTGCATTCATTTGTAACTCCACCTGCCATACATAAACCTGCTTGGGACTCAGCTTCCAGTTGTCAAATAAGCGGCAAGGTGGAGAGGAGACTTTCTAGCTTTAAGCTATCCCAGAGCTTGGAGAAGTCTCTTTGACTCTTTGTACCAGAGAATAAAAGCCTTTTCTATTATATGGAGGCACAGACAAATATATTTACAGTACCATGTGTCTTCTTAACTTAACATTTTGTAACAGTGTCAGCTGTTTGGAAAGTTAATTATAGCCAACAAATTCCCTTTAATGGAGAAGTCTCACGAAACTAACAAATGACAGGCAGGCAGGGGGGTATGGGAAGATTAAAAAATAAACTATACTTACCTGTCCCCGTGCCCCCATAAAGCTGCTACTAAGTCCTGCTGATGGCCACTGGATGTAATTTTTAGCTGGAAACCGGGTACGTCATGTACCCAGTTCTTCCAGCTGCAACTTCATGGTCCGGCACCCCTCTGCCTTCATGGGGTTTTTTTGCAGGACTTATCCTTTCAAAGACATTTTATTGGCATACGCTGTTTCCATAGACGTCTCTGGACACATTTGTCATATACACAGGGAGCATTTCTGTACATATACAGCATACTCTGATCGGGAAGTGTGAATACAGACTAATTTATATAACTCCTTAAAGGGGAACTCCAGGTAGAGGTAAAAAAAAAAAAAAAAACCTCTGCAGAAGCATAACGCATTACTTAACCTCTTAAGGACATATGACGTACCGGTACGTCATATGTCCGCACTTGCACTTCAAAGCGGGGCCGCGCGGCGGCCCCGCTTTGAAGTGCCGCGATCCCGGGTGCCGCGAGTAGCCCGGGACCGCTGCTATTAGCGGGCACGGTCTGATCGCCGTGCCCGCTAATTAGCTAATCGGAGGCAGCTGTCAAAGTTGACAGCTGCCTCCGATTACCGGAGGCAACGTTTCCCTGGGGTCTAGTGGGGGAGATCGCTCCTCCGGGACCTTGTCCCGGAGGAGCGATCTCCGTTACTGATGCCGGCCGGGGACGCGTCCAAGATGGCGCCGTCCTTGGCTCGGCACTCGTTCGTTTTCGGCTGCAGCAGCCGAAAGCAAACGAGTGCCGATCTCATGGATCTCTGCAGCATATCTATGCTGCAGAGATCTCAATGAGAGATCACAGTGTATATACTAGAAGTCCCCCAGGGGGGCTTCTAGTATATGTGTAAAAAAAATAAATAAAGTGTTGTTAATAGTAAAAAGCCCCCTCCCCTAATAAAAGTCTGAATCACCCCCCTTTTCCCAGGTTTTAAATAAAAGTAAACAAATAAATAAATAAACATGTTTGGTATCGCCGCGTGCGTAATCGCCCGAACTATTAAATAATCACATTCCTGATCTCGTACGGTAAATGGCGTCAGCGCAAAAAAATCCCAAAGTGCAAAATTGCGCATTTTTGGTCGCATCAAATCCAGAAAAAATGTAATAAAAAGCGATCAAAAAGACGTATATGGGCAATCAAGGTACCAATAGAAAGATCACATCATGGCGCAAAAAATGACACCTCGCACAGCCCCATAGACCAAAGGATAAAAGCGCTATAAGCCTGGGAATGGAGCGATTTTAAGGAACGTATATTGGTTAACAACGGTTTGAATTTTTTACAGGCCATCAGATACAATATAAGTTATACATGTTATATATCGTTTTAATCGTAACAACTTGAGGAACATGCATAACAAGTCAGTTTTACCCCAGGGCGAATGGCGTAAAAACACATTTCCCCCAAATAAAAGAAATGCGTTTTTTTTTTTCAATTTCACCACACTTTGAATTTTTTTCTGGTTTCGCAGTGTACTTTATGCAAAAATTCAGCCTGTCATTGCAAAGTACAATTAGTGACGCAAAAAATAAGGGGTCATGTGGGTTTCTAGGTGGAAAAATGCAAGTGCTATGACCTTTTAAACACAAGGAGGAAAAACCGAAAACGTAAAAACGAAAATGGGCCATGTCCTTAAAGGGTTAAAGGAGAAGTCTGACCAAAATAATTTTTTTTATATGTTATTACTTATGGAAAGTTATACAATTTTCTAATGTACATTAATTATGGGAAATGCTCATATACTGCTATTTCCCTAAATTTAGTGTATCAGGAAGTGTTAGAATTCTCTCAGAACCAGTGACGTCACAACGAAGGGTGTAATTCCTATGGAGTGTCCAGCAGGGGGCGCTCTCTATATAGAAGTCAATGAGTACCATTGACTTCTATATATAGTGCGCCCCTGCTGGACACTCCATAGGAATTACAGTGTATGTAATGTTATGCACTGTACTTTTGTGACTTCATGAATACATTTATGGAATACTTTGGGGAGCAAGGACACTTGCTCCCCAAAGTATCCCATAAATGTATTCAATGAATATATTTGCTGGGCACCGAGCAGGGAGGGAGAGAGGTGCCATCTACCTCCCCCCTCCCTGCTCGGTGCTGGGAACATATACAAAGTATTACTCCCCCATTATCTGCAGATAATGGGGGAGTAGTACCTTTTTTTATCCCTATCACCGCCCGCTCCGCCACCGCCGCTCACACAGGGGCTGCTTTTCATGCCCCCCGCTGCTCCCCCTCCGCCTCCCTTACTATCGCGCCGCTGATTCCCCGCCTCTCCTCACTATCCGGCCGGCCGCTGACTTCCGCACTCCCGTACGCCCGCCACGTTCGCCCGCCCCGTTCCTCACACTATCTGGCCACCGCTCTCTGCTCTTGCATGCCCGCCCCCACCCTGGCCTGGAGCACGGCGCTTCCTGGTGTCCCCGGCCGGGGTGGGGGCGGGCTGACGCGGCGGGCATGCAAGAGCAGAGAGCGGCGGCCAGATAGTGTGAGGAACGGGGCCTGCGAACGGGGCGGGCGGGCGTGCGGGAGTCAGCGGCCGGCCGGATAGTGAGAAGCGGCGCGGGCGGCGGGGAATCAGCGGCGCGATAGTAAGTTTGAAGCCGG
Source organism: Dendropsophus ebraccatus (assembly GCF_027789765.1). Classification (NCBI taxonomy): domain Eukaryota; kingdom Metazoa; phylum Chordata; class Amphibia; order Anura; family Hylidae; genus Dendropsophus; species Dendropsophus ebraccatus. Next base: position 70,904,997 of record NC_091455.1, on the reverse strand, counting down.
GAGGAGGAGGGGGAGCGGCGGGGGGCATGAAAAGCAGCCCCTGTGTGAGCGGCGGTGGCGGCGGTGTGGGCGGTGATAGGGATAGCAAAAGGTACTACTCCACCATTATCTGCAGATAATGGGGGAGTAATACTTTGTATATGTTCCCAGCACCGAGCAGGGAGGGAGGGGGGAGGTAGATAGCACTTCTCTCCCTCCCTGCTCGGTGCCCAGCAAATGTATTCATTGAATACATTTATGGGATACTTTGGGGAGCAAGGACACTTGCTCCCCAAAGTATCCCATAAATGTATTCATGAAGTCATAAAAGTACAGTGCATAACATTACATTACATACACTGTAATTCCTATGGAGTGTCCAGCAGGGGCGCACTATATATAGAAGTCAATGGTACTCATTGACTTCTACATAGAGAGCGCCCCCTGCTGGACACTCCATAGGAATTACACCCTTCGTCGTGACGTCACTGGTTCTGAGAGAATTCTAACACTTCCTGATACACTAAATTAAGGGAAATAGCAGTATATGAGCATTTCCCATAATTAATGTACATTAGAAAATTGTATAACTTTCCATAAGTAATAACATATAAAAAAATAATTTTGGCCGGACTTCTCCTTTAACTGTCTATCCCAGTTTTGCTCTGGGTTTTGCTCTGTTTTGTGTTTCTGTTCTTCCTGGTTTGGCATTTCCAAGAATGCAATGCTTTACCTCATGTGATCATCACAGTCCCCACCCATTACAATCAGTAAAATTAGTGCAGCAGCTGCTTCTGGCCGGTTAGAGATGGTGAATCAGTCAGGGGATTTGGTTATCCAGCCAAGCCTTCTGTGACATCACACCCTGCCCCCTGTCTGCATCATCAGCAAAGGCATGGAAGATTTGTCTCCTGGGGGGGATAGCAGCAGGAGCAGGAGACAATGTGAATTGGCACAGAGGCCATTTTTTTCACTTCCTGGATTTCTATCAGCTACCAGTGTGGCAGAACTGTACAGATACGGTAATACATTGAATAGACACATCTATATGGTTACATAGTTACATAGTTAATACGGTTGAAAAAAGACACATGTCCATCAAGTTCAACCAAGGAGGGGATGGATACAGGGAAGGGGAAGGGGTGATAGGTTCTATACATATGCATTTATATTATTTTGGTCTAAGAACTTGTCTAGCCCTGCTTTGAAGCCCTCTACTGTTGTTGCTGTGACCAGATCCTGTGGTAGACAGATTCACAGTTCTCATTGTAAAGAAGGCTTGTCGCCTCAGGAGATTGAACCTTTTTTTCTCGAGGCGGAGGCAGTGCCCTCTTGTCCTTTGAGGGTGTTTTACCCGGAACATCTTTTCCCCATATTTCTTGTAGGGGCCATTTATATATTTAAAAAAGTTAATCATATCTCCCCTTAAACGTCTCTTCTCCAGATTAAACAAATGTAATTCTTTTAATCTCTCCTCGTAACTAAGATGCTCTATTCCCCTTATTAGTTTAGTTTCCCGTCTTTGTACCCTCTCCAGCTCTAAAACATCCTTTTTAGGAATCGGGTTCCAAAACTGGACAGCATACTCCAGATGAGGCCGCACCAAAGCCCTATAAAGCGGTAATATTATATCCCTGTCCCGTGAGTCCATGCCTGTTTTAATGCATGACAATATCATGCTGGCTTTAGAAGCAGCTGACTGACATTGTGTGCTGTTCTGTAGTCTATTATCTACAAGTATACCCAGATCCTTCTCCATTAGTGACTCTCCCAGAGTAACTCCCCCCAGGACATATGATGCATGCGGGTTATTAGTACCCAGGTGCATAACTTTACATTTATCCACATTGAACCTCATTTGCCAAGTGGACGCCCAAACACTCAGTGTGTCTAAGTCATCCTGTAACATCTGCACATCCTCCATAGACTGTACTGTACTACAAAGCTTGGTGTCATCTGCAAAGATAGAAACATTGCTGTTAATTCCATTCTCAATATCATTAATAAACATGTTAAACAGAAGAGGGCCCAGTACTGACCCTTGGGGTACACCACTAATACCGGGGACCATTCGGAGTAGGAATCATTGACCACCACTCTCTGGGTACGATTTTTAAGCCAGTTTTCAATCCAGTTACACATTAAATTTTCCAAACCGATAGACTTTAACTTACCCATCAGACGTCCATGAGGAACTGTGTCAAACGCTTTTGCAAAATCCAGGTACACTATATCCACAGCCGCGCCGCCATCCAGGCTTCTACTTACCTCTTCATAGAAACATATTAGGTTGGTTTGACAGCTTCTGTCCTTAGTAAAACCATGCTGGTTATCACTTATAATACTATTAGCCACTACATATTCCTGGATGTAGTCCCTTATAAGCCCCTCAAATAGTTTCCCCACAATGGACGTTAAGCTTACAGGTCTATAGTTACCTGGGGAAGTTCGAGAGCCCTTTTTGAAGATCGCCACTACATTTGCCTTACGCCAGTCCCTCGGCACAATAGCAGTAAGCAAAGAATCACTGAATATTTCATACAAAGGTAGAGAAATTACAGAACTGAGTTCCCTAAGAACTCTGGGGTGTAATCCATCAGGCCCTGGATGGATTACATTGGTTACATTGAGTTTATTTAATTTATCTTGGACCATATCTATTAGTAAACCAGTTCAGTACATTACATCCTCTTCTTTTGTATATACAGAACTGAAGAAGCCATTTAGTAACTCAGCTTTCTCCTGATCCCCAGTTATTAATTCCCCGTCGCAATTATTTAGGGGTCCTACATGCTCTGACCTTGGTTTTTTTGCATTAATATATTTGAAGAATTTTGGGGTGTTTCTTTTGCTATCTATGGCTACCTGTCTTTCATTGTGAATTTTTGCTGCTTTTATTACATTTTTACAGGTTTTGTTGACTTCTTTGTAATGTTTAAAGGCTATAGCTGACCCCTCTGTTTTGTATTTTTTGAATGCCCCTTTTTTTTCATTTATAGCCCTTCTAACCTCGGTTGTAAGCCATGTGGGATTGGATTTTAACCGTTTATATTTGTTACCCATAGGAATATATTTGGCAGTACAGTTATTTACTGTGGATTTGAAGATTTCCCATTTATTAGCTGTATCAGTATGTGCCAGCAGCCGCTCCCAGTCTATGCCCTGAAGTTCTGCCCTTAACCCAGGAAAATTGGCCCTTTTAAAATTAAGTTTTTGCCCTACCAACATGTTTTTCTTTTCTACACTTTAAGCTAAAAGTCACTATATTGTGGTTACTATTACCCAGGTGTTCATGGACAGTGACATCCCCAACCAGCTCAGCGTTGTTAGAAATAACCGGATCCAACAAGGCATCACTTCTAGTTGCCTCCTCCACAAACTGGCCTAGAAAATTATCCTGCAGGAGGGTAAGAAATTCCCTCCCCTTTGTGGTTTTAGCTGAACCGTAACCCCAATCTATATCTGGGTAGTTGAGGTCCCCCATTACCACTACTGTTCCCTCCCGGGCAGCCCGCTCTATTTGTCTATTCAACTGACCATCTATTACCTCAGTAATGTTGGGGGGTCTATAGATTACACCAAGAATAATTTTTTCACTCTTTACCTCCTTCTGTAGTTCTACCCATAATGCTTCCACATCATCACAGTCATCGCCCACTATTGCATCTTTTGCACTCACTTTAATATCATTTCTGACATACACACATATTCCTCCTCCCCTTCTGCTCACCCGGTCCCTTCTGAAGAACGTAAATCCCTGAATATTGACAGCCCAGTCATGTGAGGAGTCCAGCCATGTCTCAGTCACACCAACCACATCAATGGACTCCTCCAGAACCAAGGCCTCCAGCTCCCCCATCTTGCTGGCTAGACTTCTGGCATTAGTAACCATTCACTTTATATTACCATCGTGTTTAACCGCTTCATTATAATAAATAGGATTTATTACTGTGCTGTGGCTACAAACATCCTCACTGTTCATCCGCAACATATAGATCTCCCTATCCACTGCTTTTATCCTCCCCCCACAGGGCCCTTCTCCTCCCTCCTCAATGTTCTGTCCCCTCTCTAACCTATCTTCCACTAGATTACATACTACATATAACTTTTATCGTACCTTTAATAGAAAACAAGTTTTTCTTATTCGGAGTTCCACTTTAAAAACTTTTTTTATTCACATTTTTGGTTTCACAGTCAAGCTTTTTCAACTCAGGGAATTGTATCTTATAAACTACTGTGAAATGACAGTTTTACATCATTTTTAAGACTATTTATACACTGTACAAACCACTTTTTACACCTCTGTAACAAAGCTTTTTCTTTGTACATTGCTCTCTGAAAAATCAGCTATTTATATGTTGTATAATTACTTCACAAGAATTTCCAGGGAACCATAACTCTTATAAATCTCCAAAGGTTAAGTACTTATAGAGGAAACCTGCAAACCATGACTAATTTTTAAGGAAACATATGCCATTTTTGGCTCCAATTCCATACATACACTCCAATTCAATTATGTTTTAAAATAAGTTGTAAAAGAGATTACCCTGAAATGTCAATTTTACTTTACAGCTGATGCCAGCTTCCTTACAGTCTTTTTAACTTCAAGTGAATTCTGAATCACCGAAAAACAAAGTAAGACTAATTAAACCTACAGTATCTCTCCTGAAGGACTATATTGGATGTTTTTCTAAATTTTTCTAAGGAAACAATAAAAACACAATAGTTCTTTCATTTCAAGATAATTTCTTTTGTGTATATATAATTCCTTACATTTTTAAAGCTCATTAACCCAGTCTGCACCATTCTGAGGCAAGAAAATGAAGGGACATAATATACTTTATAGGCCCATAGATGCTTTTATGTACACAACTCAAAAACAGGTTTGAAAGCCAACTTTCTTTTCCACTGTTTAAACCTTAAAATGAATTAGAGAATAAACAGAACAATAATTTGTCAGTCTTGGAGAAGGCTTAAGATTCTGAAACAAACAGGGACATTTATCAAGGGCATTGCGCTTTCTTTTTAGTGAATACATGGTTGTTGCGCACATTTCTTTGCGCACTAGGTTCTATTTATGAACCAGTATTTATGAACCAGCCTCTTCTGGGTATTCACCTAAACAAATCACATAATCCATGATTTGCTCTAAATTTATCATTTATGCAATTTTAAAGAATCATAAAAGCAGGTGCAGGCCTATATCTGGTCAGTAGCAGATACATTTTTGCGCAATTGTTTCCCAATATTCTGCTATCTTTTTATTCACTAATTTATGAATATTTTTTAAATTAGTCCTTTTCGGCTGGGTGAAAAAAACAAATGAATACTCTGTAAAAAAAAAAAAAAAAAAAATCATGTTTGGAGGTGCTCTAGAGCATTTAGTTCTTTATACCACATTTTTTGGCATTGTTCGGGCATTCAGCCCTATTGGACCGCTGTATGTGCCCTAGCTTTAGCGATTTTGCAAAAACCAGTCCATGCAACCCCATGGTGTGTATACTTAATCTTACGCCCAAAACTCTAGGTAAACACTCTTCTAGACTAGATTAGGCCTACAGTAGTTGCTCGGATCAAGGAGCTGCAGTCGTTAGAGCACCTCACAGACGACATGGCTCCCCGAACCATCACTGATTGTGGTAACTTCACACTAGACCTCAAGTAGCTTGGATTGTGTGTCTCTCCACTCTTCCTCCAGACTCTGGGACCTTGATTTCCGAATGAAATGCAAAATTTACTTTCATCTGAAAACAGCACCTTGGACCACTGAGCACCAGTCCCGTTCTTCTTTTCCTTGGCCCAGATAAGGCACTTCTGGCGTTGTCTATTGGTCATGACTGGCTTGACACATGGAATGCAACACTTGTAGCCCATGTCCTGCAGAAGTCTGTATGTGGTGGCTTTTGAAGCACTGACTCCAGCAGCAGTCCACTCTTTGTGAATCTTTCCCAAATTTTTAAATGCCATTTTCGTTACAATCCTGTTACGAAAATCCTGTTCTCCCGGTTGCTTGTGCACCTTTTTCTACCACACTTTTTCCTTCCACTCAACTTTCCATTAATATGCTTTGGTACAGCACTCTGAGAACAGCCAGCTTCTTTAGCAATGAACTTGTGGCTTACCCTCCTTGTGGAGTGTGTGAATGACTGCCTTCTGGACATTTTTCAAGTCAGCAGTTCCCTATGATTGTGTTGCGTACTAAACCAGACTAAGGGACCTTTTATAACACTTAGGAAGCCACTGCAGATGTTTTGGGTTAATTATTGTAATTTTCTGAAATACAGACTGTTGGGTTTTTCTTGGCTGTAGTCCATAATCATCAACTTTAACAGAAATAAACGCTTGAAAAAGTTCACTCTGTATGTAATGACTCTATAGAATATATGAGGTCACTTTTTGAATTGAAATACTGAAAAAAAACATTTTTGTTAATATTCTAATTTATTGCAAACCACTGTAAATCTTCATTCAGCAGCACATTTCCTGTGTAAACAGGATATGTGCTGCTTGAAATGATGGAAGTGAACATTTGCAGAGTGAACATATAACAAAGTATACTTTACTGAAAAAGTGGTAGGGTAGATGCTTGGAACAAACTTTCAGCAGATGTGGTTGGTAAATTTTCAATAACAGAATGTTAACCTGCCTGGGATAAACATATATCTATCCTAACATAATAATAAAGGAAATAATATAATGGCGGACTAGATGGACCAGGTGGTCTTTTTCTGCAGACAATTTTCTGTTTCTATGCTCTTAGGAGAACTGACATGTCCCCTGTAACTTGAATGGCTGCAGAATAAAAATGTATTTGAAACATAGCTTGAGAAATACTGTAGCAGTCAACACACACATCCAATATCAACAGGTAAGCATGGTGCAACACATGACACCAATATATCCAAATACAGAAAATAATTTAGGCCTATTGACTTGATCAGCATGTAATATTAGGCTCTTCAAATCCAAATCTCCTATCTATCAACACCCCACCACATCTCTGTCACACAGCAAGCAAATGCATGCAATTTCCTACTCTATTACTTTCTCTGACTGTTTTCTACTTTACAAGATATTTGTGGACCTTCAGCATAAATCTACTGTAATATTTTTAAAGCTATTTAATGCAATGCAATTCATCTTGTAAAAACAAGAATCTGAATACTTCATATTGCATTTTATGCACCGACATACCGAAACAATTATGTATTTAAAAAGACCAGAAAATCAGAATGAGAAAATGGATTCTGTGCTTCTGTGGCCATGAAAACTTTAAGGATTGACTGCATTTAGGGAGCCAGAATCATTGCTAGCTGCTATTCAGAAGCCTTAATAATGAAAGTATAGGCCCCAAATAATGCAAGATGTATGAACATACCACCCCTACCCACCCATCAATTTATATGCTTGTACCAAGTCCATCAATGCTTCCAAATTGTAGGCTGCCCCATCATGCACAGTGGTGTGCAGCCGTACCACATGTATAGTCTATGGCATTTAGCCTAGAACATTGTGAAGACGGCCAACCAGAGCACTTGCTGTTTAGGATAATCTATTTGTAATTTACTTGGCACATTATACAGTAACAGTGCTTCAGACAATAGTTACATACTTCTTCAAGCTTTTGCGCTCCCTGTCTTGGCACACAGCTAAATTCAGCCGCATGCAAACAAGGCATGAATTCAGCCATATGCAGCTGAAAATGCTGTAAGTGCTATATAACCTGAAAAGCTGCTACTACTGTATATTGTCTATATTATCTCCAAATACTTTCCGATTCCATCTGTAGCCACCGGGCTACTGATTCTTGCTTGCATACCCATAGTAATATGCAATAATATTTTACTTCTATTAGGTCATATAATATCATGAAGTGTAAGATATATCTTTGTAAATGAGCAATATTAGTCATTTTAAGAATAATTAGCATAAGTTTTTAAAGTAGCATAAGAAAGGGAGCGCGTTTCGGGAAAGATGACTTAATACATAAATACATAACAAGTTAGTGAGAAAGACATTGGAAGCTATGAAACAATGATATGACAATATATAAGAAGCTGCACATTTTCTCAGGCTATTCATGTTATGTTTGTAAACTGGAGAACAGTTAAACATAAATTTCCATCTGACCTACTGCACCTAAACGTTATGGCAGCCAGATCAGATGGCTCTTTATATACACAAATAATTACATATATGCCACCATCATTAGGCAAAACGAATGTTAACACAAATGACAACATACATTATTAGGAAGGACACATATAGTACTTTTGGCCATGTCTACTCAGCTGTCATTCATGCAAGTGTCATACTGTTATCTTCATAACCAATGAATCAAAAAGTTTTTCTTTTTCATCGTACACAAATGTGTAATAGGTGAACCTGAAAAAGAAACATCGCCTGTGCAATGTCTAAAAATAAAAAGTGCACCACTATACACAACACAAAGATATGACAACCATGTGATACCTAATTAGAATAGGTTTAATTTAAATATTATGGCTTAAGCCACCAGAGGGCAGCATTGCATAAGCTTCTTTTGCTCCTGTCAGTTGCCTAAACAAGTGGGAGATTCCTTTCCACTCCTATTATTCCTCTACATAGATTTATTTACAGCAAATTCGCCATTATTTTCCCAATAGTTTGGGAAATATTTGGACTTCTAGTTACTCTTCAATCACTGCTCTACCATCTTCTAAGATTGAATGTTTTAAATATGTACAATGTCATTTGTTATGTGTGAAATTAGCAGTTGTCAAAAATAATGATGAAAATACAAGATGATGAATGTTCTACTTTCCATTCAGAATAATATGATCTGACCATCTGGAAGCACATAAGGGTTCTTTTTCTGGATCCACCATGAACATAGAACATACACAACTGAAGATGTATTAATGGTTGCTGATCCAGAATAGTGATCCTTAGATAGCAATGTTGTTTAACACTTAGCATAACCCGAAACTCGACAGTTCTAGGGCTCTGTTAGGGTAGGTTCACACTACGGAACCCGAGCGGAGAATTTCCGACGGATTCTGTAGCTCGTACCCGTTCACAACCGCACGCCTTTCCGACGGCTCCGTAGACACCATTCTATGGGTGGCCTGATTCCGCTATCCGCCGAAAGAATTCAAAATGTCAATTTTTTCGGTGGAATGCGGAATCCGCATGTGCATAGAATGGTGTCTATAGCACGGGTGGAGAGGTGCGCGGCCGTGAACGGGTACGAGCTACGGAATCCGTCGGAAATTCTCCGCTCAGGTTCCATAGTGTGAACCTACCCTGACACAGAATGATAATTACCAAATCGATTATTCGGCAGATTAAGGGTCTATTTACACAGAAAGATTATCTGACAGATTATCTGCCAAAGATTTGAAGCCAAAACTAGCAATGGATGGATTGGATTGAAAAGAGGAGAAATCTCAGGCTTTCCTTTATAATCTGACCTCTGTGTATAGTCTGTTTCTGGCTTTGACTTCAAATCTTTGGCAGATAATCTGTCAGATAATCTTTCTGTGTAAATGGACCCTAATGGTGCGTTTACACAGACAGATTTATCTGACAGATCTTTGAAGCCAAAACCAGGAACAGACTATAAACAGGGATCAGGTCATAAAGGAAAGACTGTGATCTATCCTCTTTTCAAATCCATTCCTGACTTTGGCTTCCAAAATCTGTCAGATAAATCTGCCTGTGTAAACGCACCATAATGCTCTGCAATAAAAACAATGATCAGCTGATGAAACAATCATTTCAAAGATGATACTAGGGTAAAAAAAAGATTATGCTTACCTGTCCTGGCTCCCCATTACCCTACTGCCTTGTTCTTGTGTTTCCTGCTCAAGGCAGCCACCTCCGGCACTTCCAAACCCATCTCTGAAGTAACAGGCCGCTAGCCAATCACTGGTCGCAGAATTGATTGGCTGAGTGGCTTGTCATTTAAAAAAACTTGATCAGAAGTCCCTGAGGTGGCTGATGTAAGTGGGGTACACAGGAACAAGGCTAAAGGACATTGCTGCACAAAAATTGAGCTGTGCATAGGCTTACTTACAGTATAAGTGCATTACATGCAAAGAGTGTCCAAAAAATATTTAAGCCAGATGATGTTCTAGAGCACGAATTGATCGTAGCTCCTGTTCAGTGGAATACATTTTTAATGGTGTCTGCACTTGACCTGGAATAAAGCTTTCTGTTTTTGCATGTATCGGTGAGTGCCGCTGCTATTATTCTCATGTTTGGAAAAAAATTTAAACCCTAGGTGACCCTGGACATACCTGTACGCCCTGGCCACCTGTCACCAGATGACCCTGGGCGTACAGGTATGTTCAGGGTGCAAATGCCGCTATGAAGCATGCTCAGACGATGACCCACACTTCAGAGCAGCTGGGTCCTCACCCTTCATGACAGGCTGCACCGATCACGCTGCAGCTTGTCATTAACCCCTTGAATACCATGATCGCGACCACAGGCAGACTTTATGTGCAGAACATAAATGATCAGTGTATGCAATCTAAAGATTGCATGTAAAATCCCCCAGGGGGACTTATAAAGTGTAAAGAAAAAAAGTAAAAATGTTTAAAAAAAAAAAAAATACCCCAAAGGCCCCCCCCCCCCCAATAAAGGTTATAATCACCCCCTATTCCATTATATAAATAAAACATATAAAAATAAATAAACATATTATACACCGTTTTGGTCATTTTGGGTCGGGTCATGAAGAGGGAAAAGTGCACAGTGGTACATTTTCCCCAGTGTTTATTAAAGTGACTCAGTATCCACAATCTGACCCCCCCCCCCAAACCACTTGTATCTTCGGATAGCTGCTTTAAATCCAAGATCTGTCCTGAGGTCCGTTCTGCAGGTGATGCAGTTATTGTCCTAAAAAACTACTTTTAAACTTGCAGCCCCGTGCCCTACGGGAGTATCTGTTCACTAACTTTGCAAATCCACATATGCGAAGAAAAAGATGCGGGGGCACTCACCGTTGTGATGCGTAGACTTTATTTTATGTGTACTTTAAAATACAGCAGGTACATCTGAAGTGGGTGCACACCCCGTGTGCGAGACGATTATCCTGACTTTAATATGGGTCTGTCTGATAATTCACCTGTGTCTAGTGAGTAGTGCCGGTATCATACTCCTACAATAAGGTTGTTCACTAACTTTGCACCACCCCTCCCTCCTCCCCACCATCTTCATCATTGGGAATGGCACTAAAACATTTTCTCCATGCTGAACATTGCACAGGTGCCTTAACGATCCAGCCCATGTGCCGGGCTGACACAGCTGAGGAATAGTAGACAATCTGCCTGGAGTATTGCTAATGATGAGGAGGGCGGGGAGTAGGGACAGAGAGGTTGTGCCAGTCTAATGCATACACAATCTAGGCCACGCCCGTTGGGCACAGGGCTGCCAGTTTAAAAGTTGTTTTTAGAACAATAACTGCATCACCTGCCAAACGGACCCCAGGACAGATCTTGGATTAAAAGCAGCTATTTGAAGGTACAAGTGGTTTGGGGGGGTCAGATTGTGGGTACAGAGTCGCTTTAACTACCGAAAAGGTTGTCCGGGAGTCAATAGGCTGTCAATATCCTGATAGGTAAGAGGTAGCACTGGTCCTATCAGTTATCAATGGCAAATCTTGTAGATATGTAATGATATTGAAAATGGGAATATCATTTGGTTGGCTTGGACTGTGGGTGGGCTCACAAAACAACATTCTTTTAGGGCAGCACTTCTTAAACTTGTTCTTGAGCCTCACCCAACAAAGCAAAGTGATGCCTGGGTCTCACTAGACTCCCAGGGCCTCATTATCTGTAGGCTCCAACCATGGATCCCGGCGAGGTGCCTGATCTCCGTGACGTTGCCAGAGTGGTCGCTCAACAGGCTTAACAAATCCAGCAACAGTCGCAGCAGATCCAGCAACTGACTGCCGCCTTACAGCAGCATACTACGGCTCAGCGCTCACCACCACCTGCAGCCACCTTGAGACTTCGACTGGCCCTCCCAAGTAAATATGGAGGCGATCCCAAGTTGTGCAGGGGATTCCTGACTCAGTGCACCATGCATATTGAACTTTTAAGTAGTCAGTTTCCCACCGAGCGCTCTAAAGTGGCTTTCATCATCAGCCTATTGGAGGGTAGAGCTCTGGCCTGGGCCACGCCGCTGTGGGACCGAGATGATCCTGTTGCTGCCAATCTCCGAACCTTCCTGGCCGAGTTTCGCTCCGTCTTTGAGGAACCTGCCCGTGTTACTTCAGCCGAGACGGCTCTCCTCAACCTCTCTCAAGGGAGTTCCTCTGTTGGTGACTACGCCATCCAGTTCCGCACCCTGGCAGCTGAATTGGACTGTAATGAGGCCGCTCTATTAGCCACCTTCAAGAAGGGCCTATCCAGTCGAGTGAAAGACGTGCTCTCCGCCCGCGACCTCCCTTCATCTCTGAACGATCTAATCCTACTGGCTACCAGAGTCGACAACCGATTTTCCGAGAGAGAGGAGGAGGTCCGGCAAGAACGACGACTAAGCCTGCCCCGTCGCCATCACCGCCTAGCACCGGTGTTCCAGAATCCTGTTGCTCCTGTACCCCAGTCGACTCCTGAGATTCCAATGCAAGTGGAACGAGTTCGCCTGACTCCTCATGAGAGGGCTCGCCGACTAGAGCTGAATCTCTGTCTCTATTGTGGTGGCTCTGATCACTTTCGGCAGAGATGTCCCCAACGTCCTCAGTGTCCGGGAAACGCTCGCACCTAGGTCCGGTAGGAGAGGCCTCCCTAGGTGTGAATGCCACCTCTCCAAGATTGTCTATGCCCGTTTACATCCAGACACCCTCAGGACAAACTCACCTAACTACTGCCTTCATCGACTCCGGGTCTGCGGGCAGTTTCATCGCAGCTACCTTGGTCCAAAGATGGCGGCTACCCGTGATCCAGCTAGCCCAACCTCTGTCTATCTCCTCGGTCACGGGCGAGACTCTTGCTGAAGCTGTGCTCTACCAGACTGCACCTCTAGTCCTCCAGGTGGGCGCTTTGCATCAGGAAAGGAACTCCTTCTACGTCTTGCGCCATTCCTCTTCCGACATCTTGCTGGGTCTACCTTGGCTGCAATTACATACCCCTAAGCTAGACTGGAGAACCGGAGAGATTCTCAGTTGGGGTCTGGACTGCCCTAACCGGTGTCTGAAGCGCCCTCAGCCCAAGGGCTCTGTGACGTCACCTGACTCCGTCAAGCCTCTACCCGGCCTACCGGCAGAATACCAAGACTTGGCTGACGTCTTTTCTGCCAAAGAGGCGGACTCTCTACCCCCTCACCGGACATATGATTGTCCCATAGACCTCCTTCCTGGAACTTCTCCTCCACGAGGTCGGGTGTAACCTCTCTCCGTGCCCGAGACTGAGGCCATGTCTTCCTACATCCGGGAGAACCTACAAAAGGGTTTCATTCGCAAATCCACATCTCCTGCTGGCGCAGGATTCTTCTTTGTACAGAAGAAGGACGGTTCTCTTAGCCCATGCATAGACTACAGGGGCCTAAATAAGGTGACATTCAAGAACCGGTATCCTCTTCCACTTATCCCTGAACTATTCGACCGTCTCCGTGGAGCCAAGATCTTCTCTAAGCTGGACCTCAGGGGAGCGTACAATTTAATCCGTATTCATGAAGGAGATGAATGGAAGACCGCTTTTAACACCAAAGATGGGCACTACGAATACTTGGTCATGCCATTCGGCCTATGCAATGCCCCAGCGGTTTTCCAGGAATTCGTTAACGACATCTTCCAACACCTGTAGTGGGGCAGGGCTGGAATTTATAGGGAGTGATTGTGTGCATACACCAATTAGGGGCGGACTGGCCCTTTAAATCTGAGACAGCCGGCGCGCGCGCGCCCTAGGAGGCGGGGACGCGCGCGCCGGCCGGCACAGACTGAGACAGGAGCGGGGCGAGGTAAGGCGCCCCCCGGGGCCGAACATGTAGCAGCGCCGGGTCCCTGCACAAGGACCCCGGCAGCTGCATGGGGCAGAGGGAGGTCGCGGCGGCGGACCGGAGCACGGGACGCCGCCGCGGCCGTGACATTATCTTTGCTAGAAATCCATGCAAATATAAACTATTGCTCAGTCTACCCTTCATTTGTCTCCTAAACTCTAACATTAAACTATAACATTAAAATAGGAACAAAATCTGTTAATAATGTTTCTAAAACAAAGATTGCTGAGTCCTCACAGTTTGAGAAGCACTGTTTTAGGGTGTGTTCACATGCACTTCAGCTGCTGTGGATTTCATGCTAGAGATTCAATAAAAAAAAGTAAACAGCTGAAATCCTCAGCATCAAATCCACAATATAAAACCCACACTATTAAATCTGCAATGTAAAAATCTGCAGCAAATGGGGTACACGTGACGCACCCTAATGGCCCTCTTAGGGTCCAGTTACACAGAAAGATTATCTGACAGATTATCTGTCAAAGATTTGAAGCCAAAGCCAGGAATGGATTTGAAAAAAAGGAGAGATCTCAGGCTTTCATTTATGACCTGATCTCTGTTTATAGTCTTTTTCTGGCTCTGGCTTCAAATCTTTGGCAGATAATCTATCAAATAATCTTTCTGTGTAAATGGACCCTTACACAGAGTGATTATCACTAATGATTAACGCCAATTAAACACGTATTAAATGCTTTTTGTGAACATAGCCCAAATGTCTGCTCGTCAGCTGATTTGATATTTTATGCAGCTGTAAAAATCATTTTTATCAGCCTCACACCTCTCTTTCTAAATGGGGGAAGTGCAGCCATTAACAATTATATTAAACGGTCGCCCAAATGATACAGTGGTTGTGCAGACGGCCACATGAGCTGTTTGCAATCATACACAGGTGCATATTGGACCCTGTAAGAGGACCATTTGGGTATGGCTGCATAATTTGCTGCATCATTTTTGCGGATTTTCCCAATGAACTTCAATAGGATGGTAAAATTATCTGCAACATTTCAGTCGTATGTGAACACACAGTAAAATAAAAGTAAATACCACAGTTAAATACTGTAGGTACACAATGTGGCCCTTTTTGAATCTAATAATGCGACACATTAAATTCTATGGACGAAGGTCAGTCCGTACACACTTTAAAAAAATTCTGTTTAAAAATAATTCATGCTAACCATCAGCAGCATGAAACATCAACAGTTGTCTAAAGAAAACACACCGGCTCAGAGAGAGATATCTGTCTTGCAGCCCCCCCCCCCCCCTCCAACTTCTCCAAACCTGGTCTGATTGTGGAAATACTATGACACCCGTCAGTTAAGCTAGATGCGGAGAAGCTGGAGGGAAGCCGCCCAGCAGAGACATCTCCTTGAGCCCAGATATAAAACTATGTCTTCTCTGAAATCCTGCAACCTTTCAGTGTAAAATGTAGCTCTTTGTAATGAGGCAAGTTGTTGGTATTTCATGCTGCTCATGGCTACGGCTGCTTGAATGTGCTGACAGGTTGCTCGCAACAATGAAAAGCTGAATAAAACTGATCTGAGGGTAAAACATGAAAATTATGCTTTTCAGAATTCTGTTTAAAAGAGACACAACAAATTGCTTCTTGTGCAACAAACAACACTGAGGTTTGACTCCGAGCTACTTGTTGATGCTCCTCAGATCCAATAGAGATAGAACTCTCTGTACCTGTGACCAAAGCAGGGCTCTGAAGGAGAAAGCTTCCTTTTAGCCTCCCCAGAGAATGCTTACTTCTCCACATATCAAAGCTTCCTCTGAGGAACCCCCTCATCAGTGAGAAAATGTATACACAAGAACTACAATGTTTTCATATACAAGACCCCTCAAAAAAACCTCCACAAACCCTGTGCACTGTTAATTAGTGTGCATGTTCTCCGTTATCACCACTGTTTCTATTGTTTACTCATGTGCACAATTGTAAGATCATGGTGATGGCACTTCAGGTCCCTTCTTTACATTATATAATGGCCTCTTTCACAGCTTATCCCTGGTTTGTATATGGTGCTGATAAGTCATCCTCAAGATTTTGTATTTTTCTAATGAACTTTTATATTGAGTTTTTATAAAAGGGTCCTATACAAAAAGGCCACCACTGTTATTTTAAAATACTGATAACTTTATTTATATCAAATGTAAAATCACAAAAAATGGATTAAAATTATGCGCACAAGAGATACTGTAAAATTTACACAAGAATGTTAAGACAAAATGTTGAATCTATACAAGGGAATAGGTATATTATCTACCACTGGAAATGGTGGGTGAATCCTTCTCAGTCCCTACAGAATAGCCTGGGCTGGAAAGTTCTGCACAGACTAAGCTAAATGTCTGCCATTGCACCAGTCCCGGATGAACTAAAGTGCCGTAGTGAATAGACAGTTCCGAGTCACATAGAAAGTTCAATCCCAAAGACCTGAAAACAGTACCTGATATAAGCTGCGTGCTACTACCTCTAACGCACGTTTCGCGTTCCGCTTGATCACAGAGGAGTACTAGTCCCTGTTGTCCTGCCCCTTATATACTCAGACTGAGGATCTCCGGTGTACAGACGCCTCCCACGTTGATCACATGATCCCACGCTACAGCGTGGCGTCCCGACGTCAGGCGTGCACCCACGTGAGCGGGGCCCGCTGACGTCACTGGTCGCGTTGCCATAGCAGTGAACATGTTTACAGCGGGGGTGTGGCGTCTCCCGAATCTCTTTCTATGTGTCTCAGAAGCGTCCTATCTGTGAACCACAGAGCGTTCCAACCCATATGACCATATACATATGTCCAGGTAAGTGATGTCAATACAAAGCCAATATTGTCTATTATGGACACATGGAGTAAAAGTGCATAAAAATGATTAATAATACATCCTTCCATAAAAAATATATATATAAATGTGTATGTGTACACTACATTCATATAGCATAAGTGCCTATACCTGTACCTGAATCCAAAAAAACACTACAAAAAATTATCTATATCCATTAGTGCATAATTCATGTTGCATACGTATATCTAAACATCAGACTACAATATATAATATAATCATATAATACGTGATCTACTAACTACAAAGTGTATGGTGAAAAGTGCCAATGCAGAATAAATACCAGTGTTAAAATATACAAGTATAAAAATATAAATTGATAAAAAACGTATAACTACTAGTGTGTGTTGAACCTATAACACTATACCTTACTACCCAAATACCTATAAAGTGCCAAATAATTAAGTATCTACAATTAATATTACAGTGTATCCATATGTAACAACTAGTGCAAATGCCACCCTAAAAAAAAATTTTCCATATCGGCTAAGAGCAAGATCATTTATAACACCAAAAAATTCTTTTGAACAGCTCCTATGGTTCCCCACTTCATTCTTCCTCCACGTCTTCTCCTCCAACCCGAGCAGGACATCATGACGTTAAAACCAACAATCTAAAATAATGGAAATTTAAAAAATTTGTATACAACACATACACTAATCATAACACAAGGACCCCCGAGAATATGCTAAAGCTATTCCCCACTAGGGCTATAAACTTGTATACATAACTACAAAAATGGGGCAAAACTGAGCAATTTGTTCAAACCCTTAGGACTTACGCAATCTACTCTCATAATCCATTTGGCTTCCAACTGTACCAGGGTCTTCTTCCAATCTCCTCCTCTATTTCCGATGTATACTCTGTCAATCCCCCTTATTCTCAACAGTTTTCCATTTCCATTGTGACATGCTCTAAAATGTCTTGGGATCGCTTTCAGTGTGGACTCATCTTCTACCTCCATCCCCCGACAAATATCCAGTATATGTTCTCGTACCCTCAATTTCAATTTGCGTAAGGTCAAACCCACATAAATCAGGTTGCACGTGCATGTCGCCTAATACACCACTTCTTCCGTATTGCAGGTGATATGTTGTGTTATTTTAAATTTCTTTTTCCCGTCACTAGAGACAAATTCTGTTGCTCTCTCTCCATATTGGGACACGCTACACACGTCCCACAGGGGTAGCACCCCCACTTCGGGCCCCTTGATCCAAAACCACTCTGTACCGTTGTGCCTCTATGATAGCTTCGTACAAGCATATCTTTCAAATTTTTTGCCCTCTTGTATGTCACTGCTGGTGTGTCTGTGATCCATTTCCCTATCGTGGGGTCCCCCTGTAAGATGTGGCCAGTTACCATGTATGAAAAAGAGGCCTTTTGACAGCTGAGGAATTCAGACTGTTACCGTAAGTTAACATTTAACCCGACGTCTTCTTTCCAGACAGAATTGGAGAGATTATTGGATGGAGCACTGGAAAAAGGGATTATATCTAGGAACACGCTGAAATGCCTGCTGGTTGAGAATCCGAGGATGGCCTGTCTGTACTTACTGCCTAAGGTGCACAAGAACCTTAAAAATCCCCCGGGACGACCGATTGTATCGGGTAATGGAAGCCTGTGTGAACCACTAGGTAAATACTTGGATACATTTCTAAAACCCCTTGTAGAAAATCTACCATCCTTTATTAAAGATACAGGAGATGTATTAAGAAGACTTGATGGCATCACACTGGAGGAGGACATGTGGTTAGTCACCTGCGATGTGGAGTCCCTCTATACCTCCATAGCACATAAAGATGGACTGGAGGCGGTACAAACATTTTTGGCAATGCATTACACTGATGGTGATCTGTGTACCTTCCTTCTGCAGGCTCTTGAGTTCGTGTTAACACACAATGTGTTTTTTTTAAGGAGACCCTCTACCTACAGCTCCAGGAAACGGCGATGGGGGCGTCTTGTGCGCCCTCTTATGCCAACCTTTTCCTGGGGCTGTGGGAGAGGGAACTCTTTTTGACGAGCCCAGTGAGAAATGTGGGTAAGGTCCAATTATGGACCCGTTTCATAGACGATGTCTTGTTTATTTGGCAGAGGACGGAGGAGAGCTTGCTGCAGTTTGTGGAGGACTTAAATACCAATAAGAAGAACATCAAGCTGACACTGAAGCATAGTCAAGATAGCATCGAGTTTCCAGACTTGAAAATTTACAGAGGTAAGAACGATCTGTTGGAGACAGATCTTTACCGCAAGGAGACATCAGTGAATTCCCTGTTACATGCCTCCTCCTTCCATCCGAAACCCACTATTAGGGGAATACCAGTGGGACAATTTCTTAGGGCACGGAGACTATGCTCTGATGATGTTTGTTTCTTGACACAGGCTACGGGCCTCACAAAACGTTTTGAATCGCGGGGTTACAGTAGGCGGTCTATTAAGAGAGGTTTTGACCGAGCAAGGTTGGAAAAGAGAGAAAACCTGTTAGCGACAAAGGAGAGAGCACGTGATCAGACCCAAGAGCAGGTGAGATTCATATCTCCCTATAACGATAAGGCAGAAGAGATGAAAGCTATCCTGAAAAAATGTTGGCCAATCCTACAGGGGGACCCCACGATAGGGAAATGGATCGCAGACACACCAGCAGTGACATACAAGAGGGCAAAAAATTTGAAAGATATGCTTGTACGAAGCTATCATAGAGGCACAACGGTACAGAGTGGTTTTGGATCAAGGGGCCCGAAGTGGGGGTGCTACCCCTGTGGGACGTGTGTAGCGTGTCCCAATATGGAGAGAGAGCAACAGAATTTGTCTCTAGTGACGGGAAAAAGAAATTTAAAATAACACAACATATAACCTGCAATACGGAAGGAGTGGTGTATTACGCGACATGCCCGTGCAACCTGATTTATGTGGGTTTGACCTCACGCAAATTGAAATTGAGGGTACGAGAACATATACTGGATATTCGTCGGGGGATGGAGGTAGAAGATGAGTCCACACTGAAAGCGATCCCAAGACATTTTAGAGCATGTCACAATGGAAATGGAAAACTGTTGAGAATAAGGGGGATTGACAGAGTATACATCGGAAATAGAGGAGGAGATTGGAAGAAGACCCTGGTACAGTTGGAAGCCAAATGGATTATGAGAGTAGATTGCGTAAGTCCTAAGGGTTTGAACGAATTGCTCAGTTTTGCCCCATTTTTGTAGTTATGTATACAAGTTTATAGCCCTAGTGGGGAATAGCTTTAGCATATTCTCGGGGGTCCTTGTGTTATGATTAGTGTATGTGTTGTATACAAATTTTTTAAATTTCCATTATTTTAGATTGTTGGTTTTAACGTCATGATGTCCTGCTCGGGTTGGAAGAGAAGACGTGGAGGAAGAATGAAGCGGGGAACCATAGGAGCTGTTCAAAAAAAAATGTTGGTGTTATAAATGATCTTGCTCTTAGCCGATATGGAAAAAAATTTTTTAGGGTGGCATTTGCACTAGTTGTTACATATGGATACACTGTAATATTAATTGTAGATACTTAATTATTTGGCACTTTATAGGTATTTGGCTAGTAAGGTATAGTGTTATAGTTCAACACACACTAGTAGTTATACGTTTTTTATCAATTTATATTTTTATACTTGTATATTTTAACACTGGTATTTATTCTGCACTGGCACTTTTCACCATACACTTTGTAGTTAGTAGATCACATATTATATGATTATATTATATATTGTAGTCTGATGTTTAGATATACGTATGCAACATGAATTATGCACTAATGGATATAGATAATTTTTTGTAGTGTTTTTTTGGATTCAGGTACAGTTATAGGCACTTATGCTATATGAATGTAGTGTACACATACACATTTATATATATATTTTTTATGGAAGGATGTATTATTAATCATTTTTATGCACTTTTACGCCATGTGTCCATAATAGACAATATTGGCTTTGTATTGACATCACTTACCTGGACATATGTATATGGTCATATGGGTTGGAACGCTCTGTGGTTCACAGATAGGACGCTTCTGAGACACATAGAAAGAGATTCGGGAGACACCACACCCCCGCTGTAAACATGTTCGCTGCTATGGCAACGCGACCAGTGACGTCAGCGGGCCCCGCTCACATGGGTGCACGTCTGACGTCGAGACGCCGCGCTGTAGCGTGGGATCATGTGATCAACGTGGGAGGCGTCTGTACACCGGCGATCCTCAGTCTGAGTATATAAGGGGCAGGACAACAGGGACTAGTACTCCTCTGTGATCAAGCGGAACGCGAAACGTGCGTTAGAGGTGGTAGCACGCAGCTTATATCAGGTACTGTTTTCAGGTCTTTGGGATTGAACTTTCTATGTGACTCGGAACTGTCTATTCACTACGGCACTTTAGTTCATCCGGGACTGGTGCAATGGCAGACATTTAGCTTAGTCTGTGCAGGAACTTTCCAGCCCAGGCTATTCTGTAGGGACTGAGAAGGATTCACCCACCATTTCCAGTGGTAGATAATATACCTATTCCCTTGTATAGATTCAACATTTTGTCTTAACATTCTTGTGTAAATTTTACAGTACCTCTTGTGCGCATAATTTTACTCCATTTTTTGTGATTTTACATTTGATATAAATAAAGTTATCAGTATTTTGAAATAACAGTGGTGGCCTTTTTGTATAGGATTTTTGTGTAAGGACCTGGGTCAGGTCTGGTGGTCTTTGTAGGAGATATTTATTTTTATAAAAGGGGTTCATAAAAGATCAGCAAACACCAGACGCCAATTACTATAATAATAATAGCGGAGACCCGGAGAATGGGGTGGAGAATGCCCTCTCTGCTCCTGTCTTTGGATGCGGAGAAGCCAATTGACCGGGTCCACTGGGGATACCTCAGGAAGGTGTTAGAGACCTTCGGACTGGGTGGCAAAATACTGAGGGCTATTTTTGCTCTTTATTCCCTTCCATCTGCTCAGGTTTTTTCCTTCGGCATATTATCAAGATCATTCAATATTACTAATGGCACAAGGCAGGGGTGTCCACTGTCGTCATTGATTTCTGCCTTGGCAATGGAACTACTTGCTCAAAGTATTCAACACTTCAAAGTCACTTATTTTAAATATGCCCCCCCCCCAAAGTAGTGGAAACACTTCAATCTAATTATCAATACCAATGGGTTACGAACGTGATACCGTATTTAAGGATCACCCTGAAATTATATGCTAAAAATCCTGCTTCTTGGTTTGGCAGGATCTCGATTATTAAAATGGCAGTCCTTCCTAAGATTCTTTATGTATTTAGAAACAGATTCAGATTCTGACATTATATTTAACAAAAAAATATGCAAACATTAATTTAAAAATGTATTTGGAAAAAAACAGAAAGCCAGAACATCCATAAATACCCTATGTTTCCCCACGGAAACGGATGGGTTGGGATGCCCCAGCAACATGGCTTGTTATTATGTGATACTACTAAATGAAACCAAATCCTCGTGGTTTCAAGATACATCAAAGCATTGGTTAGATATAGAAAGTAATATATTGGAGTTTCAACATCCTAACCATATATTTTGGGTGCCTAGACTGTTTGATATACAGTATCTCAGAAGCCCCCATCCCCAACATTGTTAGCAACCCTCAAACTTGTGTATTCCTCAAGTGATGGAAAAAACGTTACCATTCAGATTTAATATTGTTCCTTTAGAGGTTCTTCAATATGGAATCTTGAACTTAAATTATAAAGACTGGGCGCAAAGGAGACTAGCCACTTTTATAAATACAGTGGTGCCTTGGATTACGAGCATAATTCGCTTTGGGACCGTGCTTGTAATCCAAATCCATTTTCCCATAAGAAATCAAAGAAATGCAGACAATAGGTTCCACACCCCAAAAATAATGATTTATTATTCTGAATAACATGTAGGACAGATGAAACAAAAATTTAGAAACAGCTGAATATGTCATATTATAAGTTACTGTACAGTAATGGAGAGGATGGGAAACACAAGGGCTGACAGAGACTGCAGGGGGCAGGAAGGAATGAGCAGGGCAGATGTGGGCACAGTATAGCAGCACTCTCTGTCCGGGGAGAGAGGGGTTACAGCTATGAAGAGATTACCTCCACAGTCCTGTCCCCTGATGTAAGCCCCAGCCTGAAGTGGATCTGCTATGATTTGGAAGGTAGGGAGACTTCCTAGGTCAGAGTACAGTGCTGTAGACCCTGCTATGCAGACCATGCCCCTCCCCCACTCGCCATGCCACCCAGTACAGGGAGCTCTTAAACCAAAGCAATGCTCTTAAACCAAGTAAAAATTTTGAAAAACTGTGAGCTCTTAAACCAAAACGCTCCCAATCCAAGTTACTCTTAAACCAAGGTACTACTGTATTTGCAATTAAGGCACCTCATCATGTCACTACCTAAAGATACTGGAATACCCCAATCACTATTCAAATGTACAAAATTACCCTAAACCTACTTTTAAAGATAAATAAGGGAAAGACCAACAAGAGCAGATAGAAGAATCTAAGTTAACGTGATATTCTATTCAGGAGCTAAAAAATGTTATGCTCCCAAATTACTCACCAAATTAATCTGAGTATTTTGAGCTGCCTCCTTTCCTTCTAGCCGCCATTCCTGAGTTACAATTTTTTCTAATAGCAGATCTCCCAGATTTCCCATCTTTCAGTGCTTCTTCCTGATTGATCCATTTGTACCCGTCCCCTTAGCTTTCTTTTCTGCCCACTGCTTGTCATTACTACATTGCACAGTAAACAACACAGCATTGCAACTGAAAGCAGCCCTGACAGAGAGGACCAATCCCTGACAATAGGAATTAGTGAAAAATTGGTGGTGGGGTTGAGGGGGGTGGGGGAGATAGGGAAGGGGGGCAGATAGGTGATTGAAGCATATTACATGTGTTTTAATTATTGGGGAAAAGATTTTTGCCGGAGTATCCCTTTAAACACCTCCTGACATTATACTCCTCCAACACCTCCTGGCATAACTCAATCAACACCAAAAAAACTTGTAAACAAATAACCTTTTTTTTTATTTAGACTAAGTGGGCTTGTAATTACTATTGATCAAGCCCAATTTGGTAAACATTGGTAGGGATTGGTGTTTTACATGCACTCAAGCACTACCAATGTCTGTTACATGACTGACAGTGCATCTGCTCAGCTTTGCTAAGCACAACTGTGAGCTCAGAGTGAGAGAAGGGAGGGGCAGTATAGTTAACAGGACAAACAGAGCCATAAGAACAACACAAAGTATGTCATGCAGGGGGTGAAGGAGAGAAGGGGAAGGGTAGCCTTTAGGTGAATGACACCGCTTTGTTCTGGCTGGGAGCTCTTACTGAAGGAAGAACATGATCTCAGTGTATCACATGTTCTCCCTCTCTTCAGTGGGCAGGGTTGAATAGATTGAGGACATGTGATCCCTGACAAGGAGGGTGGGTGCCAGGAGCAGGGAGCAGTGCCGGAATGGACTCAGTTCAGATGATTTTATGCTTCCAGAGGGTGTGAGGTCACACAAAAAGCAGCAGAATGGTGCAGAAGCCATAATAGGTTGATTTTACAAAGATAGAAAGCTTTGGGTATCCTATTAGTTAATGCAAAAATTATTTTGTGGGGAATACCCCATTAAGCATAAAGACATGACCCCCCACCCCACCTCTCCCTGATAAACCCCAAAATTTCAGACAAATGTTGGAGGTGCAAACAAGTTACAGGCACCTTAATACATGTGTGGTGGGAGTATGAGTTAATAAAAACCGCTTTTGTTTCAGATATTTCAATTACCATACATCATACTGGTAATTCACATACCCCAAGAGCCTAAGATTGCCTTATTATCTGTAGGATTGGATAATTTTACACTACCTGATCTAACTATAATCCAACACGTTCTAACAGTGACTAGAACTACAAATCGCTGAAAAATGGAAAAGAAATGAATTTATAAGATATTGGGACCAGGTATTTGTTAAATGTAATGTTTATGTTATATACCACAAGATATTTATAATAGAACTTCCAACCAGCTATGAACAAACTATGTTATGGCATGTAAGTTATTTTACAAATATTAAAATATTTGAAAAGGAGAAGTTTTTTTATTCTAATTCTACAGCTGTAAATAGACAATCCCTGTTTCCTGCTACTTTATGTCCTACTGCCACTGCATATATATATATATATATATATATATATATATATATATATATATATATATATATATATATGACTTTATTTGGCTGCACAAATACAAGCATTGAGGTTTTGCTTCAGGATAGACTTTAGGTCATTACTGGCGAGCAGCTCTAGTTTTCTGTGAAGCTGCAGAACTGAAATGAATTTAAATGAACTACAGGAAATGTCCGACTAACAAGATAGAAGCTTTGTCAGGCAAACAAAAATCCATAAATTCACTGCAAAGCCTCCACTGTGGAAAAAAAAGAATTGTTTTCTTTATAGTTTTCAGCAAAAACACCTTCATGTTTAATGGTAAGGAAGTGATATATTGGAGTACTCACTAACACAGTGGATAAAGCATGTTTCCTTATGGTTGTATGTTATATCACATACATTGTGCTATCAATTGTGCATTCTGTCTGATTAAATCTGACCACTTCTAATCCACTGGTGCTTGAGCTTGTAAAGGTAGCCTATCAGCTGTTTTGACCCCTTAAACTGCTAACAGCACTAGATTGATAATGGTTAAAGCGTAGCCATCATTGGCTGTACTCCCAACCTTCAACTCCTGAGTTTGCCAGATGTTGGACTTTTTCATTCTGCTTTGTAACTATATGTTGTGCAGCGTTAATGTGGTCTGGTTTTCTCACTGTAATTTCAAAAAGTTAAATAAACTCTTTAAAAAACAGCATAGCCATCATTTCATTAAAAATACCTGCATATTTTTGTTCAATTAACCCTTCAGAGTGGTGACGAGGTGATTTTTGAGCTGTCATTAAGTTCCTAAGAGCCCCCTCAAGGGTGCATGGCTAGTTCTCATTTTATCAATTTCAGGGGATGGGACCAAAGCTGTGCTGTTTTACAGTAATAGACACAAGACTTACTTCCTTACTTAATTGGTCAATCACAGCAAAGGTGATTACACTACAGCACTGTGGACAGACAGGTAATGGTACACTGAGTATTTACACAAGAGACAGCTACCCTGAGCTTTATGCTTGTTGAGAGAAGAGTGGGAGGCCTTGATTTACCTTTGAGGAACAGTGTG
Source organism: Dendropsophus ebraccatus (assembly GCF_027789765.1). Taxonomy (NCBI): domain Eukaryota; kingdom Metazoa; phylum Chordata; class Amphibia; order Anura; family Hylidae; genus Dendropsophus; species Dendropsophus ebraccatus. Next base: position 70,878,961 of record NC_091455.1, on the reverse strand, counting down.
GATTATATTTAGCAGACAGAATACCAATGTTTTTCGTGCTATTGTAGATGTTACTGATAGCTTTATTTTTAAAAGGACCAGTTATGTAGTATTTGAGTAGAATTATAGTTGTAACGCTGGCTGGGGATTTAGATGGTCCCCAGGGGCCAACTTTGGTAGATAGATAGTTGATTGATATCAATCAAGTCCAGAATGGTGGAGAAAAGACAGTGACTGCCCTAATGACTCAGAGACCCATTTCCTGCTAGTATTATACAAATATGTGTTCTCTATAATGCCACAGCTTTTCAGAGTAAATTATACAATTTTATGCATCATTGTAATAAGAGAACATCTCCCTACTTCATGCTGCCTATGGTTTGGGCAGCATGAAACTAATGACAAATTCCCTTTAAACTTAGAGTGAGGACCCTAAGCGATTACCTTGTTCTATAGCAGCCATAACTAGATTTTGGGGGTTCTGGCCCAAATCGTTTAGCACCTACTTTCCAGGGGAGTTGGTTTTCTTTTTAGACTATAACATATGTTCATGAATGTTTTTTATATTTAATGTTCAGAGTATGAGTATTTTAATGGAATGCAATTTTAGGAATGGCTCCCCTTCTGGGGTGAATGGGCTGGATTGATCAATTACTATATGTAATTCATATACTTATTTCCTTTACGATAACATTTGTAGGCTACCTATATGCAGTCATATACTCATTTCAGATGAAAGCTCCTATCTTCTTCTGGTCAAGGAATGATACTTTAAAATGCCTGAGGGAAAATCAATTTAACATTTACTGCCAGCACTTTGAAAATTTAATCTGCACATGAAACACTTCCTTGCGCAGGTATTTGAGAAGCAAGCAGCATCTAGCACACTTTTTGTAAGCAATGTCACTGAATGCTTCTAAATATTATACAATATTAGAAAGGTTCAGGATTGCTGAAAAATAAATTTGCTATTACATTGAATAGACTGGCAGTATATCCTGTGTTCTCATTAATAACTTGTCATTTAGCTAGTGAATAACCTCTGTGAACCTCGACCTGCCCTGGGCTGATGTCATGTGCCAGTTGACAATTTAACATCATTAGCCTTCTCATTTTTAACCTTCAGTCCTACTGCAGGCAGTATAAAGAAAAAAATTACCGTAGGCTCAGGCAAAGGAGAAACAAATGATCAGCACAAGGTTGGTAATATGGTGGGCAGAAATAGACCGTAGAGCTGTATGACTGGTTACAAACACTTCAGTAATTGTAAAAAGAAAAACCATGTTAGAAGCTTCCTGTAGGGCAGTCATGGCTTCAAGTGTGTTCTCTTTATGCAGTGTTGGTCATTTACAGTACAGAAAAAGCCCAACTGTAAAATAAGTATGGAGTAAGCTGGAAGGCAATGACCTCTCTTGCCTCTACTAGCATAAGAAGTGCTTCAACTAACTGATGTGACCCATTGTTGCATTCAGTGGAGCTGTGGGTTTTGTAAGGTTAGAGAAAATAACTGTCACTGAAAACTTTCATTTCATTTTCTTCTCAAAAAGTAGCTTGATAGTTATTGATATACAGTTTATAATGTAGTGGTCATGGTGGCTATTGATATGTTAGCTATAATGTAATCATTTAAAAGTCTACAATATCGTTGAGACCTTTGGTTACAGAGGAACTTTCTCCCCTTGTCAGATCATGTAAAGGCTGGGCAGATGCTACTTACTTCCCGACATGTAAATATTTAACTGCCGGAAACGGACTTCCCTCCATTCCCAACAGTAGTAGCGAGGTGCCAGCCGTGTATTACAGCCAGTATCTTGCTGTTCTAGAAAGAAGAGTGGCACAGAGGTCCCTCTGTCATTCTCTTTACCTGAAGAGTTATATGCCCGGAGTGGCTGTAATACACAGCCAGGACCCAGGTGCTGTAACTAGCATAGCAGAGCAGAGAATAATAGCGGGAGGGTTTAACTGCCAGCAACGGACTCCTCTCTGTTTCCAGCAGTTGCAGCAGGGTCCCGGCTGTGTCACTATGTATTAGTTAGGCTAGTTTTACACTACAAATGTGCATCAATAGTTGGTTCCTTGTTTGTAAATTTAGGACATACCTCCTTCAATGAAGTCACACCCCCTTGCCAAGCAAAGTACAAAAATGCCTACAAAATGTCTAAGATATTGTAAGTTTTTTTGTGCTTACTGCACCGGATTTTGGGTACAGGCAGTTATATTTATCTTCCTTAACGTTGTTAAAAACCCATTAACAAATGGAGATATACTGTATTCTAAATGTCAAAATGTCATTTAGACAGTTACTTTGAATTGCCCATGCCACCAGATGCTATATACCTATAGAGATTTATCAAGAATGCCCTTTGTTGCCATAGTAAGCAATCACAGCTCCGATTTCAAATATTCATGAGTAAAGAATGTTCCTACTGTAAGACTGCCTGATAAATCTCCCTCATTGTCTGTATGTGCTTCACCTGCACTTGCCACGAAAACACAGCAGCTCTCTCTTTAATCGTCATTGTCTTGTTTTTCTTTCCTTTTTTGACTTTTTTAGGCTTCAAAACTGATAACTAGTTTTGAATTTTGTTGTAATGGTCTCAAGTTACAATATTTTCCATTTATGATAGAACTAATTAATTCTGTAACCTTAAAGGACAACTCCGGCGGGCCCCCCCCCCAAAAAAAAAAAACACAGACACACACAGACACCATACTCACCATCCCTCCGATGACGATCGCCACTCCATTCGCCCGCCGTCCGCCTCACCGTCACCTGCGTCCGCCGTCCAGCAATGTCTCTTGCTTCCGGGTCCATGAGAGAGAAAAGGCTGCCAGTGCGCTTGCGCACCGGCAGCCTTTTCATTGGCTGGAGCGCATCACATGGCTTCCAGCAAGCTCAGCCAATCAGGGCTGAGCAAGCTGGAAGCCATGTGATGCGCTCCAGCCAATGAAAAGGCTGCTGGTGCGCATGTGCACCAGCAGCCTTTTCTCTCCCATTCACTCTCAATGAAGACGCCGAAGAGGAAGAAGACCCGGACCGCCCCCCAGCTCTGATGTCACCCGACACCAGAGAAGAGGACCGTGACGACCGTAATAGGTAATGTATACATTCTTTAACTTCCGGGGTGGGGGGTCGGGGGTCGGAAAGTGGGGGAAGGGGGCCAGACCGGGTATTTAACCACATTACAAAGTTATATAACTTTGTAATGTGTGTTAAATAAGCCAAAAAAAAATTTCGCCGGAGTTGTCCTTTAAGGGACCCCTGATATTTAGTACAGTGGTATATTGATGTCCCAGGGGGACAGTTAATAAACAGACACTGATGTCACAATATAGTTATTTTATACAATGTGAAGTCACAGCAGGGAAAAAAACACATACTATAATAAATTACAGTATAGAAGAGTACAGGAATGGTGTGTACAGTGATGTTATTATGCAGAGACCTGCCACATAGTGATGACACTTTAGAAGGATAACATAACAGACAGATGTCACAAGAGGGAAACAAAGTATTTAGTGACTGCCAATAAAAAATGCACAGTCATGTCCGAGCATAAGAACAATACAGGAGTTCCAGTCACTGTGGTTTCATGTATTCTAGTATTTGTAAAAAAAATAAAAAATAAAAAAAAGGAATAGTGCACTCATCACCTCACTCAAGGCCTCATTCACACGTCCACAAAATGTGTTCATAATTGTGGATTCGCAATTACGAACACATTTAGGACCCATAGATTTCTATGTGCCAACTCACACAGTCTCAATGTTTGTGGATCTGTGAATAGGCTGTAATCCGCTGCAAAAAAAATTGATATTGTAGTGTGGACATGCAATCATGGAGCAGGTCACTGTCTATAAAGTAGTGGTCCATGAATTGCGGACCACCATGGATGCACAAAATGCTGTCCACAATTGTGGCCAGCACTGGGGATGTGTAAATGTAGCCTACAGAGAGAGTTCAAAGATGATGTCATACTGCTGTCAGAAGAAAAGGATAATAAGCACAATCATATGACAGTGGGGGGATAACAGAGATGTCACAGCTGTGGCTCTAAAAACATACCAATGTCATAGTTCCAGGATTAGAGGCTGGATTTACACTGGGTTTTTGCAGTCTGTTTAACATATCCGCCTTTAAATGGTTACTTTTAATTTAAACAAAAATGTGGCCAACCACGTTTTTGTGTACTCTTAAAAAATTTTTTAAAAAGTTGCCTCCATTGCATCCATTTTAGCAACTTTTTCATCTTTTTGTTTTTCATAAAACATATACTGTACATCAAATGGACTGCAAAAACACAGTGTGAACCCAGCCTAACACCAAAAACTGGCGTTTAAGATAGCTGGCATCTTCTACTACTCATACTTGGCTGCCACAGATTGCAGCTCAGAGAAGGTGCAGGGCTGCACACAGGCAAGGTTTTTGCCTGTGTGCACATCTCTTATAGGTTTGTGAAAAAAGTGATACTGCAGCATCCAGTTACCCAAAATACTAATGTTATACTACAGAAATAAACCCAATACATTTAGAGTATATGAATAATATATAGAAGAGGGCTATAAAAAAGAAAAACACTGACGTTACAGTAAAGGTATACTGCAAAAAGTGACGTGACAACACAGGAATAAAGCATAATATGATTTTGATGTGAAAGCATAGTAGTGACATCACCACAACTAAGCATTATCTATCGGGAGAGTCCCTAGCAGGGGATTCTCCTCTTCTTGAGAAGACATTTTAAGGGAGCGATCTGAAAGCAGACAGCCCCTATAATTCTATAGCTGTGGTGCATATCCTCCTTGACATTTAGTTTGCCTGTAGTCTCAAGTTTAACACTTCCCATGAGAGTTGTTTGAGGAATGAGAAGAAAATGAAATGATGCAGCACAGTTTAATGTGTATGCTGCCCATGGCTGCTATGCAGATTTTTCTTTGCTTTTGCCTTAGTAATAATAAAATTAAATGCTGAAAAAGCAAAAATAGATAAGAACGTTAAAATGAAGTATGGTTATTTGGGCTCATTTATCAATATGGGTTTGGTTATGATTTATAAGGGGTTGTCTGGCTGTATAAACTAAAACATGACCAGACTGTCACTAGATATGAGGGAACTTGCCGGATTTCTGATTTATATGAACCAGAAATCTCGGCGTCTGATTCCCGCTGTCTGCTCGCTCCGTGCAGCGGGTGGATACAGCGTAAGGAACGCCCAGAAAACTGGGATACAGCCAATGCCAATATCCCAGTTTTCCAGGCGTTCCTTACGCTGTATCCACCCGCTGCATGGAGCGAGCAGACGGCGGGAATCAGACGCCGAGATTTCTGGTTCATATGAACCAGAAATCCAGCAAGTTCGCTCATCTCTGTCACCTATAAGTGTATCAGTCAAGAGATTCCTTCTCTATAATCCATACCTTAAAGGTTAAAGGGGTATTCCCATCTCAACTAATAAAGGTAGACTTGTAGGGCAGGACATTTTTAATATTTCTGCAAATACATTTATTTAGCAAACTTTTTTCATTCTCTTGATATACCCACTTTTCCCTCCCATTGCTGACAGCTCATTGTCTAGGTTAATGGCCACCTCTCTTGTCTAAAAGCAGTATATATGCACTATGGGGGAGATTTATCAAACTGGTGTAAAGTGACTCTGGCTCAGTTGCCCCTAGCAACCAATCAGATTCAAACTTTCATTCCTCATAGACTCTTTGAAAAATGAAAGGTGGAATCTGATTGGTTGCTAGGGGCAACTGAGCCAGTTTCACTTTACACCATATTTGATAAATCTCCCCTATATCTCTATACATATACACAAGATAAATATATACATTTAATTTATTGATATCTATATCTATATATCTATCTCAGTCTGATCAATGCTTTTACAGCAGAATGGTGGTCTGTAATCTAAACAACAAGCTGTCAGTGTCACTGTCCTTACAAAAAAATTTTGACGTGTCATAGAGCCATGTTATAAGTTTTGATTTGTCCAGGTCTGAGTGTTCAGACTTGTAGCGATTGGGAGAACGAGCTGCTCTGCTCTGAGCTAGAAAAAAAGAATCAGGTCCATAGAGCTCCATTATAAGTCTGAATCTTTTTTCTAACTCAGAGCAGAGAGTCCATGTGCTGCAGTGCGTCTTTTCCCTGCTCGTTCTCCCAATCGGTACTGAACACTTAGACTAGGACCGATCCAAACTTTTGACATGTCTCTATGACATGTCAAAAAGTTTTTATAATGACAGTGACACTTTAAGGGTGCCTTCACACCTACCGGATCCACAGCGGATCTCACTTCTGCGGATTCGTAGCGAGATCAGCTGCGGATCCGGTACCATTGACCCCCTATGATAGCACATACTCGCAGCGGGATTGACATCCCGCTGTCAGTATGTGCTTTAACCCTTCGCTGCCCGCAGCCCCGCCGCCCGAATCTTCCATACTCAGCCGCATTAGCCCATCCCCGGCCGCATCCAGCAGCCCGCCGCCGTCTGCATCCCCCATCCCCGGATGCATCCCCCCATCCCCGGCCGCATCAGTCTATCCCCGGCGCATCCCCCCATCCCCGGCCGCATCAGTCTATCCCCGGCGCATCCTCCCATCCCCGGCCGCATCAGTCTATCCCCGGCGCATCCTCCCATCTCCGGCCGCATCCCGCCGCCGCCCGCATCTCCGATCCCCGGCGCATCCTCCCATCCCCGGCCGCATCCCGCAGCCCGCTTTAGTGAGGCTCCCAGCTCCGGTCCCGCTCAGCTGATCTGAGCGGGACTGGAGCCGGCAGCCTCACTGCAGCCGCGCCGCCGAGCAGGCACTGTATGCTCTCGGCGGCAGGCTGCGGGATGCGGCCGGGGATGGGAGGATGCGCCAGGGACCGGAGATGCGGGTGGCGGCTGCGGGCTGAAGGATGTGGCCGGGGATGGGGGAATGCGCCGGGGATAGACTGATGCAGCCGGGGATAGACTGATGCGGCCGAGGATGGTAGATTCGAACGGCGGGGCTGTGGGCAGCGGGGGGTTAAAGCACATACTGACAGCGGGATGTCAATCCCGCTGCGAGTATGTGCTATCATAGGGGGTCAATGGTACCGGATCCGCAGCGGTTCTCGCTTCGAATCCGCAGAAGTGAGATCCGCTGTGGATCCGGTAGGTGTGAAGGCACCCTAAAGGAGAAGTCCGGCACTGGAAATTTTTTACAAAAGACCCGGGGAGGAGGTGGCTGAACATAACAACATGTGTGGTGCACTCCTGTGAGGCTCGACCGGTCACTTGCCAGATGGTACCGTGTAATGCCACTACTGTGGTGATTGGTCGGGATATAGCTTAGCCAGATGGTATACTACGCCAGTGCCAGATGGGCACACAGGTATGGAGGCACACCTGTTTTTATTTTAGAGTGGCGAGCTATACCCTTTCCCCTGTGGTCGGTGACCTTCCGGGCTGTGAGCGGGTCCCTTGGGTGCTTATCACGGTGGTCCAGAGTGGAGTTGTGACCCACCCGGTCTATCAGTTACCGCCACCCACAGAAAGGGGAGGTGACCCAAGGATGTGGTATCTACTGTGTAAGTGCCTGAGTAATAATCCCTTAGTCCAGTTAGCATAAATACATCTTCTTTACTGAGAGCCTACTTTGCACAATAGCTGATAGAAGACTGTAGACTTGACAAGAGAGAAGCTGTACTGAGGACTTTTAGAGTAGTAGAGCTGAGAGTAGTTGAGAGGAGTAGGTGCTGAGAGTCCTGAGTTGTAAAGAGAAGTTTGTACTGCAGGTTCAGAGTAGTAGAAAGGGGTAGGCCGTGTGAGTCCCAACCCAAGTAGTAATGTGCTCTGCCGGAACTTTAGAAGAAGAAGTAGTAGAAGCCATTTGCAGCAGATCCTCACCTCCTCTACATTAAGACGAGCTCCTCATAATGTCACACAATGTGTCCCCTAAATACAACTGCTCCACAAATTGTGACCCCTGGATATATACTGACACATACTGTGTACCTGACTATAATACAACAAACTATCAGAAACGTACCTGACCCTGTATCTGCACTGTCCTCTTCTAGCTGTTCCCCTGAGCCTGGGGATTGTCAGGGGAACAGACATGCAGCAATATCACATTGCTTATCTACACAAAAAGCTGAACAGGCGATCAATCAAGAGGCTAGAGAAGCAGACCTATTTGGCCTGGCGTTCCATGCCTGCGAGATAGAGTACGTAGGCTTCTAGCAACTTTGCTCTATCCGGATCAGTTCCTCTTGTTTCAGGATACTGTCCTGCACTTTTAGACTTGTTCATGGCGTGTGTTGGGGTTTCTCTGAAAGCAAAGCCAGGGCCCAGCTGGGCCACTGCAGGGACCAACTTGTATTGTGTCCTCTCTACTCAACAACCAGACTAAGACTGACTAAGAGTGGATGTATACTTCCTCTCCCCATGTGACAACTTCCTACAGGAGGTGCAATGTCCCCTGCGAGAAGAAAGTACAGTCACATACAATAGCGAAATCTTGAGGCAAAACTTAGGTACTACTTTATTACCACAGTTACTTGAAGTACAGGATTTTGCGAGGGGTGTAACATACTGGCACATCACAACCCAGGTCTCTGCTCAGACCAGGAAGTGGCCAGGGGACCGGGGGGAAAAATGACAGATGCTGGACTTCTCCTTTAACCATGGGAGGGAAAGAGCAGCATATCAAGAGACAGTGATGGGATTATTCCTTTAAATTCAAACTGTGAGGATTTCATGGGGACCCAAATCACTAATGAATCAGCTGACATTCTGCATCCAATCACAGTGTATGATACGGCACAGATTACTTTATACACTGGAATTTCTGCTTAAAATGAAATATAGCCTCTTCTTCATGACTAATATGCATGGCTGAATGGGTGGATATAATACACTTTCCAAAACTAAAATTGTTTTGCAGAATGTTTAAGAAGATACTTTTTGGGATCAGCTCATCACATTTTTGGTGATATATGCAATATCCAAGGTATTCTTCATCATAAGAAAGTGATATTAAAGATGCTGTGACTAGCAAAAAATAATTTACTGTTAAAAACTGGATGTCCTATAAATCACTTCTTTTTACTTGGAAAAGGGCTATAAACTATATGAGAAATCTTGGCTTGACTGGGTAACAATGTTCAATTTTTCATAGATTCACGGGTAAATACCTAGGCCAAATTGCAGAGAACATTTTTTCTTCATTTTTTTTGCACCACTGTAGGCCTGGGGTGATGGTTGGGGATTATATGAGAGGATGGAGCCTAATGCTGGGTTTACACGGAACGATTAGCGTTCGAATTTGCACGATAACGATCGCAGCAAATGCAGCGAACGATCAAACGACGAGCGAGAAATCGTTCATTTTGATCTTTTATCTTGTTCTTAAATCGCCGTTCGTTGTTTGCAAAAAATTCGCCAATCGTTCCGTGTAAATAGTCGTCGCGCGAAAGTCCGGCCGCCCGCCGCCCTCACCCCCGCAGCCCGGCCCCCCTGCCCGCAGCCCGTCCCCCCGCTAACAGCCCGGCCCCCCACTCATCCGCAGCCCCCTGCGCCGGCTCGATCGCCACCCCCGCCGCCCCGATCGCCACCCCCGCCGCCGCTCCGATCGCCCCACCACCACCGCCGCTCCGATCGCCACCCCCGCCGCCGCTCCGATCGCCCCCGCCGCCCCGGCCACGAGCATACGTTACCTGCTCCACGTAACAGGTCTTCGAAATCCCCGGATCCCCTCTTCAGTGCATTGCTTGGCTGAAGAGGAGAGTCGGGAATTTCAAACGGCTCCTTTTCAGCCAATCAGAGCTCCTCTTCAGGGCGATCGGAGCGGCAGGGGTGTCGATTGGAGCGGTGGTGGGGGTGTCGATCGGAGCGGCGGAGGTGGCGATCGGGGCGGCGCAGGGGGCTGCAGTTGACCGTGGGGCCGGGCTGCGGATGAGCAGGGGGCCAGGCTGCGGATGAGCGGGGGCCGGGCTGTGGGCGGGCCGGGCTGCGGGCGCGCGATCGCAAAACGATCGCAAAACGATTTTTTCGCACGATATATCGTACCGTCTAAACGCTGATCGTTAGGAAAAAAAAATCGTTACTCCGACATCGTTAATCGGACGATCGGGCCAATAATCGTTCTGTGTAAACCCAGCATAAGGGTCCATTTACACAGAAAGATTATCTGACAGATTATCTGCCAAAGATTTGAAGCCAAAGCCAGGAATGGAGATGAGATTTCTCCTCTTTTCACATCCATTCCTGGCTTTGGCTTCAAATCTTTGTTAGATAATCTGTCAGATAATCTTTCTGTGTAAATGGACCCTAAGATGATCAGACCTCTGGTTGAGCAGCACATGTTTTCCCAGTCTAAATACTATGATCAATCATCTCTTCCTTCATCAGACATGAGAAGTATCTGCAAATGACCTCCCTCTATAGACATAGCAGCAGCTGAGTGTTTAGAACACCATAAATACAATTTCACACTAAAAAGACTCAGCAACGCTGAGTATAGAATAATACTTCAGAGAAGGTGAACTTTTCAGCAGGAGAACTGAGTCATATATGTATGTGTATGTGCTCTCAGTCCCCTGTCGTTCTGGCAGCTGTTTTGTGTCATTCCTCCGATTCTGATTTTTCACAGGTTACCTAGCTGACATTAAGGATGCCTTAGGTCCCATCTCCTGCAGAACATTATCTTGACTCTAATATTAAAATATGTTAATTGCCAGGCCTAAATACCATGTGCAATTTGTGCCCAAATAACATGTGCAATATGTGCCTGAATAACATGTGCTATGAAATTTTTACTATGTGAAACTCTATCTCACAGTTTGATCTGAAGCATGGTGAAGGTGTTACAAACTAGAATGCTGCAGAGCTTACAAATGAACACAGTACTGATGTGCAACACAGTGCAAGTGAACACAGTATTGACATAGTCAGAGGCAGAATACACAATGACATTCAGTGACTCACAGCTGATGTCTTTCCTGATTGGAGTTGTTCTCTTTTTTCCCCTCTAAATTAGTTCCAGACAGCCATGACGTATTCCATCAATGTCTCACCTCTCCAGAGTTTTCTGCCATTTGCAGCAGTTCCTCACCTCCTCTATATTAAGATGAGCTCCTCATAATTTCACACAGTGCACCCCCTAAAAACAACTGCTCCACACATTGTGACCACTGGATATATACTGACACATACCGTGTACCTGACTATAATACTACAAACCATCAGAAACGTACCTGACTCTGTATCTGCATTGTTCTCTTCTAGCTGTTCCCCTGAGCCTGGAGGTGCTTCCCAATATTGTCAGGTGAACAGGCATGCAGTAACATCACACTGATCGTCTATACATAGTGCCAAAGAGGTGACCAATCGAGAGGCTGGAGAAGCAGACCTATTTGGCCAGGCGTTGCCTGCCTCCTTCCAAGCCTCAATGTATTTACTTAGGTTACCTGCTGGCCATGTATACCGTAACTGGTCTCTGGGCCACACTAGCATCAGGTAAATCGCTTTGTTTTTTTTTAAATGAGTGGATTGGCGCCGGAGTGGGGATGCCAGTGGTGCAGTCCAATTCCTGAGCACCGGCCGGACATGAAGCACTGGGGTGAGCCTGCTGGCCCCAGTGTGACAAAAGCTGCTCCCCTCTGTGACACGACTCCAGTACTGCAACATTCCTCACTGAAGAAAGGATACGCTATACATCCTGAAACGCGTCTGAAGGGTTGCAGTATATCATTTAGCCACTAAGATCTTTATACCCGTCACCTATCCCGAATATCCACACGCACGCAAGACGTGCACCGCATGCAAAGCACCTTTTCCAAGAACCACAGGGGGACGCCTCCTGTGCACCTGGATCTGCATGAAGGAACACTGAATACTGAACCAGCCTCCCGTATGGGAAAATAAGCCTGATACAAAAAACAGCTCAGCAGCGGAGAGAGCGGAGTACGCCAGCTGCCGTGTCACAGGCATCGCGCCTACAGGAGCTCCTCTATCCGCAGAGACTGGTGAGAGGTGGACACCCACCATACTAATATACCTAACTCCTCATGCATTTGTTCAATTAATAGTGACATAAAAAGAGACAGGTGAACGGGAACTTAACAACAAAATATGCGGTAAAGCAAGGGCCCTGCACAGCTTTTTATTTCCAAGAGTGTCAATCCTCATTTTTTATCATTTTTTATCCTATTTCCTAATACATATGTTTTATATATATATATATATATATATATATATATATATATGTTTTTTATATATGATTTAGTACTGCATGATGAAATAATTATACGAGAATTTAATACCTACAACTAATCAAGCATGCAGATATACTAACAATAAGAATTTATGTAGTTGTTTGATTGTATATATACATTGTTTTTTTCATGTTGTATCATTTTTCATTTTTTATATAAAGCTAGATTTTAAGTTTACAACCTTGAAATTTATGGCATTTATCGTGTGTTGACCAAATTAGAATATATACCATTCCGATCTACCTATGCCTATTGTCTTTTGAGAGCCTACCACCTCTTTTTCCCAATATGTTACTTATATGTCTCCTACCTGCTGGATCTACTCCTGACTTTGGCTCAAAAACTGCAAAAAACTTCCATGTGTGAAGCCCGCATTTGGGTACATTCACATGTATCATATTTACTGTTTATTTCATGCTGTGTATTTCATGCTGGGGATATGCTGCAAATCTTCTGCAGATCAACTGTGGATCTGGTGTAATCTGTGGTGTAATCTGTGTTTCTGCACTAATCAAATCAATATAGTTGCAGAAAACTTGCAGCAGAACCATGTGTGAATGTATCTTTAGTAGACTTGCGTTATACTCTATAAAATAAAAAATGGACCAATAGATATATTATAATATGGGGCATTTGCATTGTAATAAAAAAAAATATATATATATATATATATATATACACACATGACATTTTTCCACAAAACTGCTGGAGAAAAATGGCATGAATGACAAACAGGCCCAGATTTATCAAGCTGTCTGAAACCCACACTGTCAGGTTTTCCCACAACAACCAATCACAGCAAAGGTTTCATATGTTAATGAGCTTTGGTAAAATGGACCCTGAGCTATGATTGGTTGCTGGGGGAAAAACAGACGGTGTGGATTTCATGGAGATTCATAAATCTGGGCGAATGTGTGGTTTTGTGATGTTAGCCTGATGTTAGCAGAGAATCGATAGGAAAGTATAAAATGCTATCCCTACAATGCTCTTTTGTTTGCTTTGTTTCTCACTTGCAGTCTGTAGTGATGAGCGAACAGTCGGAAGTTTGGGTTCAGCCATGGTTTTCCAAACCTGAGCACTCATTATTTGTCTAACGGCGTCTAGAGAAGTTGGTTGTCGCCCTAGGGCTGCCTATGCCTGTATCCATGTTTTCCAAGACTCCCAATGGTGACAACCAACTTCTCCAGATAGCGGTAGTCAAATGCCTAGCGCTCGGGTTAAGAAAAATGTGGCCAAACCCAGACTTCCAATCTGTTCGCTCATCACTGGCAGTGGGATTTTGGGGCCAATGATTGGTTTTTCAAAATGCAGTATGCTGTAGTAACGAAATTTTCCCCCCAATTTGTGGCATTTTCCTCCCTCAGACCTCCAGTTTGTGATCACCACTCCATTCATTGTCTTTGAGGCTGCCAATTATTTCCCAGTTCAGCATCCAAAAATGTTTGGGGCCTCATAGAGAATGAATTGAACATTGAATTACAGTATACAATGGTACCTCCATTCTCGAACACGTCGGTATTCAATTTCCACCAAAGTTTTGTTTGGTACTCTAACTTTGCTTGGTATCTGAACAAAACTTGGGGAGATAATTTTTGGACTCATCCCAGACTTGAAAATTCCTATTTGGGGTCAGAAACCAACACTGTAAACACTCTGCAATGAGCAAAGGCGGCTTTAGGCTTTATTGTGGTCTGGGAAAAATTGCCCTTTGGTGCTCTTCATCCCCCAAGATTTTCCAGACTGCTGAATTCCAAGACAGACTCCGCATTTAAGCTGCTAGGAAGGCTGATCGACAATACTGTGAAGCCACAATGGTGACCAATATCCTGATACTGCATGATAGATACTAATTTCAGTATCTCGCACATCCTGGGTGTTTTACATGATCAATTTATCCTTCATCACAGCTCAACAGAGGTTGTTAACCAGCTTCCCAGGCAACTTTATCTGAATAGGTCCCCCATTTACATCATATAGAATAATTATAATTATCCAAGAGACACAAAAAGTAATTCACAAATTCACAAAAAGTAATTCACAAATTTCTTTGGTGGGCAGATGTCTAGCTTTATGACTCTGCAATATGTGGTGGATCCAACTAACTCCCAAGAAAAATAAATGAAACCAAAGAACACAAAATAAAGACACAACACATTGTATTCAGGTGTCAAAAGGTCATAATTTTATTTTAATTCACATAACACTGAAAACAGTAGACCCCCGACTCACAAAGAGTCACCCTCCAGCACTCAGGCGAGGACCCCCCCCCCCCCATGGGGAGGAAACCTCGAGGGAGCCATGGTTGGAGAGCTGCCCCTCCCTTGGGCTTAGAGGGTAATACCAATACAACATAGTTTAAGAATTTGTACATTTTACCTGATTTACAGGCAATAACATAACAAAAATTAACTATAAATATATTAAACCAGATGTCAGGATCGGGTAATACAGACACAACAAGACAGTGGGCCCTAGGTCTGAACCCACCCACTGTCCCTACCTGCTTGCCTCGATCGGCCCTAGGTGGCCGTAGACGTTCCCTATGCTGATAAAGTGCACACAGAACGAGACAGACGAACAAACATAAAAGAATGGTAAACAAGCCGGGTCAAATCCAAACAGGCAAGGCAGTACAAAATCAGCAGGCAAAGGGATCGTCAAATAGTCAGGCAGAAGGTCAGATAACAAGTCGAGTCAAACAGAGGGATTAGGAAAGGGGTTCGCAGGAATAGACAGGGGAGCTGGAACCAGGAGTTAACCTAAATCGCCAGCACTGGAACTCTGCCTCAGCTTTGTTTTATGCTGAGCAAGAGCCCGGTCGGAATCCTCATTGGACCGGCGCTCTGATCCTCCAGGCTGCAGACAGGCAGAGAAACCCATCAATCAAACAGACAACCCAGCTGTGTAATCAAGTCCCACAGCTTCTCAGCTTAACTCCTGCATAGCCAGGAAGCTGAGAAGCAAGCGGGTGTGTCACACAAAAGAAAAACAGACCCAATTCAGACCAGGTTACTGCACAATGCTGACACCAGACGTGAGAGTGATCTGGCTGCCATATCTGTCATCCTATTAATAGCTAGATGAAAGATCCAGGTGGAAGATGCAGATCAAGGTCGAACTCTCAAGAAGGCGAAGACTCCTTTAAAGAGGTAGTCTAAGGCAGAAGGCTCAAGGTCCTCTGGCATATCCAAGATGGCACTGATCCAGGCAGCGAGCCTTTCTCTTATGGAACCTTCTTAATGACATAAGCAATTGTCCTCACAGCTCACGGTTGCCATGGTGACTACAGGTACCAACTGTGATCTGAGGTATTAACCCTTTAATGATAGTTGATGCACTGACTGCATTAGTCATTAAACACACTTGTGACCATACAGCTTATGGTTTAGATACTAAGTACACTAAATATCAGAGCTTAGAGATGACATATAAAGGTAATTGTAGATGTGATATGCCTGAGAATGACCGTGTAACCAGCACATATCTCCCAACCTTTTGGAAGACCCATATGGTCAGTACACTAACACAACCTGCACACATCCTACAACCGCTCTGTCACTGTCAGTGACTGCACTACATGCAGCATCTGTGGTTGTCATTGTGATGCTGGCACAACTAAACATGGCCACGGTGCAGGGCCTCGTGCTGGTGGAGCTGCCCTTACATGAGGTGGTGGAAGCATGGCGGATAGATAGCTGAATAGATAGGGGACAGATAATTAGGTAAAATGAGGCAGCACTCAGAAAATCAGACACTGCAATAGGGTACTAGCAATCTCACCTGGTCAAATGGTAATTCTGAATATATAGCAATGTAAAACTGCAGTACTCAAAAAAACTGAAAAAAAAAATTATTTAAACTTGATCATAGCTTCAGTCCATTCCATGTGGATTTTTTTTTCAAGCTATTAAACAACCATAAAAACTCCAAGGTTTTATAAACACGTCATGAATGTTTTAACTATGCAATCAAAAAATAAAGGTTATAATCAGTAGTACAATCTGTACAGTGGGAATTCATGATCAGTCACCTTGTAATTGGTATCAAAATAAACTGCGTAGAACACAAGGATATGATGGAAGTATAAAAAAAGAATAGAAGTAATATATAGCAAGAACTGATTTGGAAGAGAAGGGCTACACACACCCTATAGAAGACATGAGCAGATGAAAGAAATACACAGGGTGTAGAGGAGCACCATGTGTACTCATGCAGAACTAATAAGTGGAACGCACACTGATGCTGTGGAACGCACAGCCATGTCTCACAATGTGCAGTGTGCATGTGCCTAGCTAACCCAATGAGACAGAGACCCCAATGTGACATCAGAAGGAGGGAGTGCTGACATAGCAAGCTGATAGTAGGAATGGTTGTCTGTATAGCAGTGTAATACTACACAGACCGTTAACCCTGTGTGGTCTGTACCAAACTAGACTATGGAACAAAATAAAAGATACAGCATCCAACATCTTACATGCATACTGGGGCACAGTAAGGATAAGATTTGTCACGGCACACGTATTAACACAGGAGCATGATCAGATGCTGTCCAGTGATGGATAAACACGGATGGATTGGTTGCTAGGGGCAACTGAGCCAGTGTCACTTTACACCATGTTTGACAAATCTCCCCCATTTGTATAAATACATAGTATCAGATCCACTGATATAGACATAGTTTCTCCCATATATAAATGATTACAAAATTAAAAAATTAGCTCAGTGTCATTCTTAATGGTAGCTGTCCATCCATTCCAACTGATGGTGGTTGCATGTAGTCAAACTGTAAAAAATACAAAATAATATAGTTAGATAGAATGTTATATAAAGTGTGTTCAACAAGCAAAGCGATGCAATATTGGACAACTTGGGAGGGTAAGAACCACTTCCATAAACAACTAAATGATTATGCATCACAGTACCTCGGGAGGACCTTGTTTCTACATTTAAGCCCATGGGCTTCAGTGTTTTAAATTTAAAGATCCATTCTAACTCACATATCTTCAGGATTGAAAGTCTTTCGCCTTCTCTGGCAAGGGGTTAATCTGGTATATCTACATAAACCGGAGATCACCATCACTATGTCCTGCTACTTTGAAATGTTTAGGGACAGGTAAGTCCATATACTTTTATACATTTGTGCTGCTTAAAACACATTTTAGCATCATATGTGATTTCACCCACATAAGACAATGTGCACAGGCACCAAAGAATGTATACAATCCACTCAGAATTACATGTGAGCTATTCAGAAATTCTGTAGGTAACCCCTGTAGTAGGGTGTGTAGGGCTGCAATTTGTGCAATTTAGACAAGGGTAGGAACCAACTTTACAAGGGCCTAAAAGGATGCATTCTACCAGCCTAGGAATGGTTACATCTATCTAACTAAATGGTTCCTTAAATCACATCTATAGAACATTAGAGGATTATTTTAGAATTCGTCGGTATCAGAAAAGCTATTTTTTATAATCAGGGGCGTAGATAGCGGTTCAGCCTAGGGGGGGCGAGTGAGTCTCAGTGGGCCCCCAACCGATTATGTTACCCATAGGGAACCTCAGTAGATGACAATGCTTTCCGAATAATAAATGGAATATTCTGCTACATTATTCATAGTGAACAGGGACTGAGAACAATGGAAAAGACTTTCTACATTTCACATATATAACCATGTAAAAATTAAAGTTATCCAGCATTACAAATACATAGCTGCCTTTTTCCAGAAACAGCGCCACTCTCCTCCAAAGCTTGTATGTGGTAGTGCAGCTCAGTTCCACTAAAAGAGAATAGAACCAAGTTGTGATACCACACACAACATAGAGGAAGCTATGGCGCTGTTTCTGTTTTCTAATTGGCCATCCACCCATTCTTCTATCTCTTTATCTCATACCTATCTGTCTAATATCTATTGGGCAACATGAGGACTACACCATAGCTGATGGTCAATGACCAAATAGGCAACATCCAAAGGGTATACCCGCAGTACCACTAGAGTAAATGTATAGTACAAATGCTGGGTAATAACAATAAATAGTCCCATGGAGTTCAAGGCAATTATACTAAATAATCTATATACAAAAAAGCCAGACTACTGCAACATAACTAAATGGAATACAGTGGTGCCTTGGGTTACGAGCATAATTCAATCCAGGACCATGCTTGTAATCCAAATCCACTCTTAAACCAAAGCAAAACTTCCCATAAGAAATCACTGAAATGCAGACAATTGGTTCCCCACTCCAAAATATGATTTTTTATTCTGAATAGCATGTAAAACAAATGAAACAAAGATTTAGAAAATGCTGAATGTGTCATATTATAAGTTACTGTACAGCAGGGGTGGGGAACCTTTTCCATGTCGAGGGCCGGTCGGGCATTAATAAAATCATTCGAGGGCCGCATACCGTGTGTGGCAGTTAGTAGCGTGGGTTTGCAGCACCCAGGGCAAGGCAAAGTATTGTTCCCCTAGTTCCCCTGCTATTGTAGTTAACCCCCAGTGATGCCCCTTGCAGTCTAGTTAACCCCCAAGTCATGTCCCTGGTAGCCTAGTTAACCCCCCCAGTGATGCCTCTGGTAGGCCTAGTTAACCCCCATCAGTCATGTCCCTGGTGGCCTAGTTAACCCCATCAGGCATATCCCTGGTGGCCTAGTTAACCCCCATCAGGCATATCCCTGGTGGCCTAGTTAACCCCCATCAGGCATATCCCTGGTGGCCTAGTTAACCCCCATCAGGCATGTCCCTGGTGGCCTAGTTAACCCCCAAATAAAAAAAATAAACATCCCACTCACCTTACCTCCGTTCCCACGCTGCCCATGTCCTCTTCTGTCCCAGGTCCTCTGTGCCGGTCTTCTCCTGCAGGCGGCGCGCGATGAAATGACGTCATCGCGCGCGGCCCGCAGGAGACTGAAGACACGCGCCGCTCTAGTGGGGAAGAAGCCGGCATAGACAGCATCCTCCTGTGTCCGGCAGCTGTCACAGACACCGGAGGATGCTGTGTATGCCGGCTCCTTCCTCCTCCAGAGCGGCGCGCATCACAGGGGAGCTGCGGGCCGCGGGCCGCATCGGGAGGTCTCAGGGGCCGGATGCGGCCCGCGGGCCGGAGGTTCCCCACCCCTGCTGTACAGTAATGGAGAAACACATTGGGAATACAAGAGCTGACAGAGACTCCAGGGAGCAGGAAGGAATGAGCAGGGCAGATATGGGCACATACATGAAGCACTCTCTGTCCGGGGAGAGAGGGGTTACAGCTATGGAGAGATTACCTCTACAGTCCTGTCCCCTGATGTAAGCCCCAGCCTGAAGTGGATCTGCTATGATTTGGAAGGTAGGGCGACTTCCTGGGTCAGAGTACAGTGCTGTAGATCACCCTGCATCAATTGGCAAAATCTTCAGTGGGCCCCCTGCCTGTGTGGGCCCGGGAGCGGCTGCCCCCTCTGCCCCCACCAAATTACGCTACTGTAATCACCCAATGTTTCATTAGAATTTTAGCAATGTCAGGGCTCATGGAGTTGTTTGTGGACACAAAAACTATTCTTGTTGGTCTGATTTTACCTGCTTTTGGGAGAAATAAAGTATTTCGCTCAATAGACAGAACTGTATTCTTATTGTGTCTAACTGTGGGGGATATCCCCTTTTTTGGAAAGTAGCTGACATTTTAGAAAAGGCTTGATTAAATAGATAGTCATCATCCACAATACACTTTACTCTTAAAGTTTTCTGCGGCCGCTATTCCTTGAATAGCGGCTGTAGAAAACCACGTCAGTGCACACTATAGTGTGCTATGGAGAGTTCTGATGCGGGCGCACGAGGATGCGCCCGCATCAGAACTCTACGCCCATAATGATTTTCCGGCCGGTACTGCAGTACCGGTTAGGATGATCTTTGCAGAGACCAGCTGCTCCGTGACCCGTCCAGGAACGGCCGGTACAATACGTGTGTGAACATTGCCTAAATAATGAAATATCATCACTATACCGCCACCAGCCCAAGAGATTCTGGGAATGGTGGGATGCATAGATTAAAGTCCCCTCAAGGTGTTAGCATAGGCCAGTGCCACATTCGAGCCCATGAAAGTCCCTTTTTATTGTAAGTAGTATTGCCGATCAAAGACATGTCAAGACCAGGTTCTGGAATCCTAAAATAAATGATTGACAAGAAGTAGAGAATGTTGTTGTTGTTGTTTTTTTTTTCATTAACACTGTCAGGGACGGGGAGGCAGGGACAAGACACGACAGTGAGCCCTAATGCTGAACCCATCAACTGTCCCTAAGTACTTGCCTCAACCGGCCTTAGGCAGCCGTGGACAATCACAAAGACGTTCCCTGTGCTAGATACGTGCACACAGAACAAGACAGACAAACAAACAGAATAGCGGATAATCAAACAAGCAAGGTCAGAACCAAATGGGCAGCATAGTACAGAATCAAGGAACAATCGGATAGTCAAAAGTCAAGCAAGAGGTCAGGTCGAGCAAACAGAGGGAGTTAGGACGTGGATTGCAGGAATAGACAGGGGGAGCTGGGACCAGGGTATAAAACCTAATAGCCAGCACTGGGAGACTGAGCTTTCTTTTATGCGGACCAAGAGCCCGGTACGGATCCTCATTGGACTGGCGCTCTGATCTTTCAGGTTGCAGACAAACAGAGAAACCAGTCAATCAAACAGACCACTCAGCTGCATAATCAAGTCCAGCAGAACTCAGCTTAACTCCTGAATTGCCAGAAGCTGAGAAGCAATCGGGTGTGGCACACAAAAGCAAACACCAGGCCCAGTTCACACCAGGCTACTGCACATTCCTGACAAACATGTTGGCAATAGCTGAGGTACCCTTATGCTGGGTTTACATGGAACAATAATTTTGAAGCAACGATTTGGTTTTTATAACGATCAGCGTTAAGATGGAGAAAAATCGTTAGAAGATTCATAAGAAAAATCGTTATTGGGATCATTTTTAAGATCGCTTAAGCCCATCTTTTACATAGGGTGAATCTTTGAAAGACTGTTTACACAAAGCGGTCTGCGAATTTTTATCAAACGCCGAACGACGATTTGAGAACATCGCTTGATCGTTTGCTGTGTTTACACGGAACGATTATCGCTCAAATGCGATTGTTATTGCGAAAATTCGAGCGATAATCGTTCCGTGTAAACGCAGCATTAGTGTGACTAATCGATGTTTAGAGATTTGAGATTAGAGACTTTGGATGGAATTAATCCACATTTTTCCTGAAATACTCTGGAGTGCTGTAGACTTTTGATAGAAGATAGATGGATGGATAGATTGATTTATCAAACTGTGTAAAATAGAAACAAGTGTAGACAAGTGGCTAAGCAGGGTTACGATGTAATGTATATCCCATTTTAATGCCATTGAAGTAGGGGGGGGGGGAATATCCATCTTATTTTGAAATTATGAAAAATAAAATAAAATTTTAATTAAAAATAACCTATTTAGCTGTTTGTTTTTTCCATTTTGTTTATGTGGTTTGAAAATACTAAAGTGACAGACTTCTTAATTGGTTACGGTTTGTTTATCTGATTATTGATTCCTTGTACTTCAATCCAATGTCTAATGCAGCGTTTTCTCTATTTTCTGTATCTCACATGTTTACTGTGATACCATACTTCAGTACTATACTTTATGTTATAATGTAATATGATCTGTGATCACTACTGTTTGTATTTTTGTCTCTTTTTTTATCCAAAACTCAATGAAAAAAATGTTGGGAATTAAGAGTGTGTGTTTAACAAACATATATAGTGACAGTAAACATCTCTGGTGATAATTCTTCCTATGTGATGTCAGGTCTGTTTCTCCTGTGTAGCTGTATTATAATGTAAGTGTAGCTCGTTCTGTCATTTCACTCATAGACAGCAGGTGGAGCTCTTTCACGCCGGCTTCAGTAACTATTTGCGTCCCTGATTTTCCTGACTCCGCACTGTAGTAGCTGTGAGGTTTGCCTGGTGCTGCACACAACTCATTAACCCCAATCCCTTCAGAGAGCCGGCAGGCAGCCAATCAGCAGCCGAGCTGGGCAGGGCCATGACGAGACACACGGGGGGTAGCAGTTCCACATTGGGTTGCGCAGCTTTGCAGGTGTGACAGCGAGGAGACTGGACCTGTGGGGGATCTGCCGTCTACCCCCTGCACACTTGTCTATGTGTACGGATCCTGCCGCCTGCTGTCACTTTCTGTCACTTGTGTGAGGAGGTCTGGTCGGTGCATCCCTCAGGTTAGTCCAATGCTTTCTCTTACCCCCTGCACTCCTCATGGGGGGGAGGCAATGATTCTCTGCCCCACTCTGGTTTGCATTGCATCACTGCAGATGGAGGTGTCCTGCTTCTGTCCCCAGCAGCCCTGCCAGGGAGAGGTACTGCAGCCCTGTGCACCTTCCTAGCAGCCCGCCTCTTCTGCATAGCATCCTCCATAGAGCTGCTGAAGATCCAATGCACATTATAGGACATTGGGATGAGATATAGCCAGTGTGCCAATGACATTCCTGACATGCCAAGTTTCCTCTTCCAAGCCGGTGATGGGACTCCGCAGTACATGGATCTTACACGTTGGAGGACACCCTTACCATATGTACAACTAAAACTGGATGAAGAACCAAGTCTGCAAAAAGGAGTGCAAACTTCCTTATCCTTGGCCACCATCATTAGGCTGCGCAATTTATTATATTCATATAGATGTTGGATGTCCTACTGGTTATATGAATGAATGGGCTTTAGTCTGATGTGTAGGGTTGGCTTAGAGGGTGTCTCGAATAGTGACCTCCTGCTGTCTCCACTATAGACAAGTGTCCTTTATTACCTGTGCATTTCTGGATATATGGGAATATACTGAAGTCTCAGTAATAGTCTATCCCTCTAAATGTATTCCCTATGGGAAATGATGCAGCATTGATGACCCATCCGTTATCCTTTCATGCCGATCCCCCTACCAGTATACTTCTATCCTACTACCTACCTACACATTTACGCCCATCTACTTTTTGTTGTTTTTCGTGGAATCTAGTTATTGGATTTACAGCCATTTCTTTCTAACGCCCCCTCAGCGTCTTTCAGGATATCACCTGTAAATCTGTGTTGAAATGTCCAGAATCTCAGGCTGCCCCCATCATATAAAGCAGCAGGTATTCCATCTGCATTGCCATGTTACTCCCATCCTCCGCAGCCCAGCTCGCCCAGTGTAAGATTACAGCACACAAATCCACGCACACATTTAAATGTTAGTTTGCATGCCTGTCATGTTAACCAGAGCCGCTCTGATGAAAGCAGCAGCAGCAGATGACATTTTTTTCCCCTCTCCGGAGGGATATATATGTTAATCAGAGACATATTTCTTCATCCTATAGCTTTCATCATACTCAGATAGAAATGTCAAAAAAGGAAGTTGATACTGGAATAAATGAGTGTTCATAATGCTAGGGATATTGCGATGGGATAGCACACAGCTCATTGCTTCATGTGTCACTTGTTACTTATGGATGACAAGTTATAGATAGAGATGGGAATCTGTTTACCAGATTCTCCTATTTGCTGATTCCTCCCTAGAATAGAATAGGTGAATGA
Source organism: Dendropsophus ebraccatus (assembly GCF_027789765.1). Lineage (NCBI taxonomy): Eukaryota > Metazoa > Chordata > Amphibia > Anura > Hylidae > Dendropsophus > Dendropsophus ebraccatus. The sequence goes on along the minus strand of NC_091455.1, from coordinate 70,855,162 downwards.
TATGTCCAATGTATAGCGATGATGATTTATGGATCAGGGGAACTTGATTTGGTGAATCAATTGCTTCAAGGAGTTGATACCGCAGGGATTCAGAACAGTTCAGTTTGCATAGGTCTCTATATGAGGGCGCTAGTACAGTCATTCTAGGATGTGTATTGCCTATATCTCCAGCATTATATTTTCTGGCTATATCCTGTCCTGGGCACCCGGTGATGGACATGCTTTAGAGATCCTGCCATCTGCCTGGTCAAGTTCACACTACTTGATGTAAAATGTCTTATTCCTGATATCCAAACTTTTTTTTTTTTTTTCATTTGGACCTAAAAAAAAAGTTTTGTCTCAAAAATAGTTTTAAACCTTAAAAAACTAAAAGGATGAGAAGGACAGAAATGTTCTGGTTTTGTAGTGACGAGCTCTGCTGTCTTCTAGCAGAGGCTGCCAGGTTCCTATATGTGCTATCTGTGCTCCACCACTTGCTGTTCAGCAGCATAATGTGAGGCTATGTATTATGCCTCAGCTCCTGCAGTCCAAGTTCATGTCACCAGGAGCTAGTGTAAAGATGCACGAGTATGGGGGATGGGACTTCTAGCAAAGATTAACCAGCTCAGGCTCATAGCACATACTGAGCTTACCCTCCGAGCTGTGCTGAGCTAAAGATATTCAAGGAGTCAGTTTGTGGTGCTTGAGCATTGATGACTAATGGAAAGATCACAGAGCAAAGTTTATATCTAGATCTGCAAAAATGAAGAATTGGCTTAAAGACGTCTTAATCATACAGCAACTAGCTATCGGGTTAACCCCTTGTTTGCACACAGTCCTTCGGAAGAGCCATATGCATGTTTTCCTTATGTGGGTATAAGAAATGATATGTGCATAAAGCCATGATCTGATGATCCCTTTGATCTGGTGGAATCTGATTTACTATTCCATTTTATCATCCGCAGATTAAAATGCTTTAATCTGAAATACATTAACAAAGTCATAATGACAAAGATAGAAGAAGAATAATTGTAACTTGCAATGAATTGTACAGTTGTGAAATTTAGGGAAATTCTATACATTGTGATACCAATGAACGTCCATTCACTCCCCCCAATCTATGTTTTTGCTGTTTTATAAGGCTTCTTTATGTGGCATGTAATCTCTCTGTGCAGATGTCCATTTGCCTTGTTTTCCATTTACGGTTTATGGCATAAATCTTCTTTGAAATACAGCAATGTGGCGTGATGTCATGAAGTAAGAGGAATAACCATCAGGGCGTTTGCTTTCCCTTTAAGGTTACCTTTAAGAAGAATTAAAAGCAGATAACATGATCAGGCTTAAGCCAGCCTGATACAGTGCGATATGCAGCAATTGAGAATCGCATAGAGCACTTCCCATGATAAGAAACGTGATATCGCTCAGATGTTCTGCAATGTGCTGGGAAATCTCGCAGCTATTTAATCCCTTCACTTTATATACATAAAAAGTTGAACAGTTTGACTCGCCCTGCGTGGCTAGCAGCCATGGTACATGTGTATGACCAATGCTACTTACTGTAGGAGACCACGACAAGCTGACTAAAAAGGAATTCTTTTTTCTGGAGATAAGGCCACAAACATTCAGTAAGATACAATAGGTAACCTTAAACCGTAGCCTATAAATGGATGCCAACTCTGTTGTATTGGTCCCATTGTTGCCCCTTTGAGTCTGTAGATACCAGCATTACTGTAACATGTACAGTAGATGCAGATACTGTAGTAATACTAAATGCAATAGAAGTCCCTAAAGTTACAAGGTTATTCGGTTCTGGGGTGTAAATCCTTTTGATGTATTGCTGTCACCATGCTGTGGCCTAAAGAAAAAAAAATCCTACTTTAATTGAACCCACATGGGTCAGAATTGCAGATGTGCACATGTGCAGTCACTCTAATAGGGTGTAGACATGTGTCTAGCTGGAAATATGACCCTGCCAGGATGTCCAATATAAATACTGTCTTATGACCAAAACTCTATGGAAAACTAATAATTGGTTCCATAAAAGTTTAATGGAGTCACCCCCTTCTGGTGTCCAAAGGAGTCGCTCATCCAGGTACAGGTATATAACAATGCAGTACACACTGTACTGCAGGCTCGGACTGGCCCACAGGGGAGCAGGGGAATCCTCCGGTGGGCCCTACCCATTGGTGGGCCCCTGAGCAGGAGGTCTGCATCCCTGTTTAGCAGCTTCAGGGTGACATATAATCCCCCAGTTAGTTTCATGGGACTTCACCTTTCAAGAAACTTAAGTGGACAGCTGTGCTGTTTGCATAGAACAGGGATTGGGAACCTCTGACCATCCAGCAGTTGCAAAACTACAACTCTCATCATGCCTGGACAGCTCCTATACACTAGAACAGGGATGAGGAACCTTCAGCCTTCCAGCTGTTGCAAAACTACAACTCTCATCATGCCTGGACAGCCTTCGGCTGTCCAGGCATGATAGGAATTGTAGTTTTGCAACAGCTGAAAGGCCGAAGGTTCCCCATCCCTGGCATAGAGTGTTTGACCAGTTACTAACAGTTAGCGAGCATTGCCGGTCACATCCACAGCACTGTGCAAAGTTGCTATAGTAATGTAAAAGGTTTGGCGCTGGGTATATCTGGTGTATGTAGGGTGGGCCCTTAGAATAAAATATTCCCTGGTGGGCCCAAGTACCCCAGTCCGACACTGCTGTACTGTACGCTGGTGCAACTAGACAGCCAGTCACTACTTGCACTACAGTAATAAAGTAGTTCTACCATGGAAATGGAAAGTCTATTGGTTGGCTTTGGCTTTTCCATCCATTTGCATTAGCTGTATTGCTGGAGGGTCTGTAGCATTGTTTGTGGCATATGTTTTCAAGTCAGCAGAAAGTAATGAAACCTGAAGGACCACAGCATAGAAACTCTCCATCTGTAATGTATTTTGCGACTTATAGTATAGTTAGCACTTTTATTATGAGAGGATTTGAGTAAAGACACACAGACCCCATAGTTCTACTAAAATCACATGCTTGTGGTTGAGACTTCCCCATATAGTAATAGAAATTGAAACTTACGTTTCATCAAATGTTGCAGAATGTTGCAATGCTGTCCTTAGTAATACAGTAACATCCTGCTGGCCTATTCTGCCCTATAGTCTCTAAGATATTGCTATTATTTTTCTTGTGAATGACATATTACCTACAATACATACAGAAGATACTACTACATAAGATGTGCATTAAATGCATTTGATTAAAGGAACCAAGGTAACGGTGGGGGATGGTGTTCGGCTTTCAGCAAATAAATGTTATTCAACTCTCCAGTATATACATTCTCTATCAATCCTTGGATCCTAGATTTCAAGGTTTCTGCTCACTGCCATTCAATAGGAGTCTTCTTTATTTACATCCAGAGAATCTGCCCTGGTCACTTGAATACACTTCAGAAGTCAAGTGCTTTGCTTCAGGTTTTGCATTATTATATATAGTATAAACTGTACACAATGAACAGTAATGAGGCAGGGATGATTTACTATGCTGACGCAGGCATATCATGGCTGCTGCAGACACGCTGGTTGTATTGCATACAGCAAAGATGCCCAATGGTGTTGTGATCTAGGGATCTAGGGACTTCTTAGATTATTGAACCAAAAAAACTTGCCATATGTTCAACTAACCATTCATTGATGACTAAACCGTTGTGACATGGTTTGCTTTCTTGCTGAAGGTATCTGTCAGAGGCTGGGTGAATGATGGCCATATAACAGGCTGTGCTTTTTAGATGTATCCCTATTGGTATCTGGGGTTTAGGTAGTTCATTAAACAACCACATGAAGCATGTAATGTTAGGACTGCACATTTGTGTGAAATGCTGCTTGGCTTTCATTAACATAGTGCAAAAATAGTAGGGATTTAGTAGGCCTGCTAACTTTACTCACCATTCTACTTTTAATGCTCAGTTGCTTTTGATTGTATATGGGATAGGTATGGTAGCTTACTTTTATAGTCATTCTAGGGGGAATTTATCAAGACCGGCATAAATCAAAGCTCTACCCCCATGTACCCCGCTGGATTTACTAAGAGACGCATGCCATGCGTCAGGTGCAGAAATTGCAGGTGTACATTTTTGCCATGATTTACATCTTCTAGCAGACGTAAATCATAATAAATCAGGTGCAGGTGGAGGCTCTACCTCCTCCCTGCCTAGCCACAGCTGACCATCAGACAAGTGGAGCGTACATGGGAGAAAAGTAGCAGAGTTTTGCATCAACTGGGTGAGTAAGGGCCCTTTTACACAGAAAGATTATCTGACAGATTATCTGCCAAAGATTTGAAGCCAAAGCCAGGACTGGATTTGAAAAGAGGAGAAATCTCAGGCTTTCCTTTATGACCTGATCTCTGTTTCTAGTCTGTTCCTGGTTTTGGCTTCAAATCTTTGGCAGATAATCTGTCAGATAATCTTTCTGTGTAAAAGGGCCCTAATACACAAATCTGTGCCTTTTTCCTGAAGTTCCTGGAGTCCCATATTCCAAAATATACTGTAGGCACCATGCAGTATATCAATAGGCTTTGTTAGGCCACAAGTAGTCCACTAGCGACTTCATTTGGTCTGTTCCATGACAGTATACATTGTTGGTACACAGAAGCATTGTCTACCACGTCTTTTTGTCCAGCAAATGAAATATACAGTGGTACCTTGGTTTAAGAGTAACTTGGATTGAGAGAGTTTTGCAAGAAGAGCTCACAGTTTTTCAAAATTGTAACTTAGTTTAAAACCATTGCTTTGGTTTAAGAGCTCCCTATACTGGGTGGAAGCAGGAGTAGGGGGTGGGTTGGTCTGCATAGCTGGGTCTACAGCCCTGTACTCTGACCCAGGAAGTCTCCCTCACCTTCCAAATCATAGCAGATCCACTTCAGGCTGAGGCTTACATCAGGGGACAGGACTGTGGAGGTAATCTCTTCATAGCTGTAACCCCTCTATCCCAGACAGAGAGTGCTGCATGTATGTGCTCACATCTGCCCCGCTCATTCCTTCATGTTCCCTCCCGTCTCTGTCAGCCCTTGTGTTTCCCATCCTCTTCATTACTGTACAGTAACTTATAATGTGACATATTTAGCTTTTTCTAAAATGTTTGTTTCATTAGTTTTCCATGTTATTCAGAACAAAAAATCATTATCTTTGGGGTGTAGAACCAATTGTCTGCGTTTCAATTATTTCTTATGGGAAAATTTGCTTTGGTTTAAGAGTAGATTTGAAATACAAGCGCAGTCCCAGAACAAATTATGCTCGTAATCCAAGGCACCACTGTATATGGTTGTAAAACAAACCAAATTCAGTCTATTACAGTAAATGACCACTCTGCAATATATGTCAGAATACCTTTTAGACAGCATCCTGACACATATTTGTGGCAGAGAACTGAAAAGTGAGTGAACCCATTCAAAAGGTATTCTACCAGATTCCCCCATGCTTAGATGACTGTTTGCAGATTTTTAAGGGGGTGAGGGAAGAGAGCTGGTGCCAGACACCCCTGTTTACAGGATTGGGCTTTGACATTTAACATGACCAATCCTTCTCTTCTCTTACATTATTTGTTGGCGAAGTTCAGAGGCCCCCAGTCACATTAGATAGTTGGTCCCTCCAAAATCAGTCGGATGAGGTGATTTTTGTATGTATACATAGGCCATTACCCAACGAGGTACAGTATGTGCTCGTTGGTGACATTTAAAGAGTACCTGTCTTCAGACAAACTTTTAGGCTATTTTCACACACTTTGCTTTTAATGACAAGAACTGTTGTTGTTTTTTTTTTTTTCCAACTAAAACAACAGCCCTTCTTTTCATAATGCAATGATTTGCATTGAAGTCAATGCAAACAACCCCCATTGTTTCACACAATGTATTGAACAATGGCCATTGTTCAGCTACAGCTGTCGAAATAATATTCATGTCATTTATTTCCGACCGTTGTCCATAGACTTCAATGCAATTTTTATTTAAAACAAAGGCTGTAGTTTGATCCTCAAAACAACGGTGGTTGTTTTAAGTGCCAAAATAGGACTGTTTATTCATAGTGGGAACATAGCCTTAACCCCTTAACGACATCGGGCGTAAACTTACGCCCTGGCGCCATGGTACTTAGCGCATCAGGGCGTAAATTTACGCCCGATGTTTCCCCGATCGCTGCGTGTTCACACACAGCGGTCGGGGAAGATGGCCTGCTATAAATCATAGCAGGCCATCATAGCTTCTCGGCACGGGGGGTGGTTAACACCCCCCGTGCTTACGATCGCCGCTATAGGCTGATCAATTCAGATCAGCCAATAGCGGCGATCGGAACCTTTCCGGGTCATCGGTGACCCGATGACCCGGAAAAAAATGGCGGTCGGTGCTGTCCGAGGACGGCACCGACCGCCATTACTGTAAAAAGTAATGTTGATCGCCGTGCCACCGGCCCGATCGCCGTGAACGGCCGGCCGGTACCGGCCGGCCATTCACGGCGATCGGGCCGGTGGCACGGCGATCACAGTCCCACAATATAGTAAATACCTGCCCTGGACCCCTCAGCTAGGTAGCCGAGGGGTCCAGAGCAGGTATTTGTACATTACTCACCTGTCCCGGGCTCCTGATCGGCGTCTTCCGGGTTCGCGGCGTCCTCCGTCATTCCGTTCGGTCTTCGGGTCTTTCCGGCGGTCCCCGTCGTCTTCTTTCGGCTATTTTCGGCTCCAGCCTCGTCATTTTCCGGATTTTGCGCTCTGCTGCCCCCTAGCGGCTGATATGTGTAATACACTTATCAGCAGCTACAGGGATATTCAGAATATAAAAAAAAATTATTTTTTTTTCCCAAATTTTTTTTTTTCTATTTTCCGCACCCTATCGCCGCTGAGTGTTGATCAGCATCGCACGAAAGTGCGCTGCTAATCAGCAACTCCTCCTTTTTGGCGTAGGGTGGTTTTTTTCTATATTCTACTGCCACGGTCTGCTTATAAGTGCCGCGCATAAGTGCGACATTTATCAGCAACTCCTTTGTTGGCGTAGGTTTTTTTTTTATACTTACTGTAAAAAAACACGTAAAAAACACTACATTACACCACACTACATTGAATAAAGTTTGACACTACACCACTACATACCCCATATACTAGTCCCCGTATAAAGATGGCCCCCAGGGTGTTTTCGGTGTCAGAGGGATACGTTATTATTGCCTCCGACACCGAAACAGCCAGTGAGGATGAATGGGGGGGATCCTTCTTTCCTCCATTCATCCTCATCATCCAGTGACGTGTCTGGGGGTAGCGTAGCGTACGCTGCCCCCCAGACACGTCTTTTCCGCCAGTACCGTCCCAATAAGAGATGACGGTATGGTGTGAAATTCTACAAACTCTGTGAGCGTACCTCAGGGTACACTTACAGATTTAGGGTACGTGCACACTGCGGAATGGCGAAGGATAACCCTTTGTGCATTCCGCAGCTGGCACCCGCCGGCGGACTGATGCGGGCGCATGTCTCCACCCGTGTCATAGACTCCATTCTATGCACGGGCGGAATCCGTCGTCCATCCAAAGAATGAACACGTTGGACGGAGAGCGGAATCCGCCCGTGCATAGAATGGAGTCTATGACACGTGTGGAGACGTGCGCCCGCATCAGTCCGCCGGTGGGTGCCAGCTGTGGAATGCACGAAGGGTTATCTGTCGCGATTCCGCAGTGTGCACGTACCCTTAGAGTGTATGTAGGAAGGGACACCCGAATCCAGCCCCCAGATGCCCCCTTCCCCCCCATCCTTGGAGTTAGTGGGGAGATCGTCCGGGAACTGATCTTCCCACTGCGGGATAAAGGTCACCATCTGTACGGGGATAACTTTTATACCAGCGCCCCCTCCTCTGGTCTCTCGCTGCCCTGTAGCTTGCGGCACGATCCGAACATATCAGAAGTAGTAATAGCGCCCTAATATTTAGCAGCCATGGAGCGGACCCAGCACTTCTGGATATGAAGGACCCCGTATCGCACCAGGACAACATTTTCCAGGTGACGTCCCCCACACTGGAGAAAGGGAGACCCCAGAAGAAGTGCAGAGTGTGGGGTAACAGGGGGATCAGGAAGGACACCATTTTCCAGTGTGACACCTGTCCTGATCCCCCCGGCCTCTGCATACTGGATCGCTCCAAGGCGCACCACACGTCACTGGGGTTCTACATTATCTAAATTCTGTCCCTTATTCCTATTTCAGGGGTCACGTTGATCCAGGGACTATTCTGATCGCCATTATGGAGTCGGGAAGGAATTTTTCCCCTGTGATGAGGCTACTGTCGTCTGCCTTACGAGGGGTTTTTTTTGCCTTCCTCTGGATCAACACAGGTTGAGTTTGATGGACACCTGTCATTTCCAACCTTATAAACTAATAATTGGCCTAATACCCCCAAATAAATTAGAATTGTCCCTTTTCCCCAGCTAAATAGGTATGGCCGCCATTCCCATTAGAGGATGCCATGATGCAATTACAAAGCCTCTGTGCGGCCTGGACAGTAGAAACCCCCCACAAGTGACCCCATTCTGGAAACTACACCCCATAAGGAATCTAAGAAGGGGGGCAGCGGGGATATGGCCCCCTGGTGACGGCCACATTTGGGACGTGAAAATGAAAAAATTTGTATTTTTTATTTTCTCGGCACATGTTCTACGTAAGTGCCCCTCACCAGTGGGGTCCATATGCTCACTGCACCCCTTGTTAGATTCCTTATGGGGTGTAGTTTCCAGAATAGGGTCACTTGTCGGGGGTTTCTACTGTCCTGGCAGCACAGGAGCTTTGTAATTGCGACATGGCCTCCATCCTCCATTCCAGCCTCTAAATGGCGCTCTGTCCCTTTGGTGACTTGCCCTGTGCCCATATGGCACATTATGCCCACATGTGGGGTATTTTCGTACTCAGGGGACACTACCCTACACGTTTTGTGTTCATTTTCTTTTTTAACCCCTTGTGGAAATGGAAAAAAATCAAGGCTAGACCAACATTTAGTGTAATTTTTGTAAAATTTTTACTCTAAATTATTAATCTTGTCATGTTTTTTCATTTTCACAAGGGGTTAAAAGATAAAAAAAAACATTTAATGTGTAGAGCAATTTCCCCTGAGTACGGAAATACCCCACATGTGGACATAAAGCGCCATGCGGGTGCAGGGTAAGCCTCCGAAGGGAAGAAGCGCCATTTGGTTTTTGAAGGCTGGATTTGGATGGAATGGATTTCGAGGGGCCATGTTGCATTCAAAAGGCCCCTGTGTTGCCAAGACAGTTGAAACCCCCCACAAGTGACCCCATTATGGAAACTGCACCCCTCAAGGAATGTAACAAGGGGTGTAGTGAGCATATGGACCCCACTGGTGACGGACACAAATGTGGAACAATGTGGCGTGAAAATGAAATATTACATTTTTTACACTATAATGTTGGTTTAGCCTTGAATATATCATTTTCACAAGGGGTTAAAAGAGGAGAAAAAAAACAAAATGTGTATCGCAATTTCCCCCGAGTCCGTAAATACCCCACATGTGGACATAAAGCGCCATGTGGGCGCAGGGCAAGCCTCCGAAGGGAAGGAGCGCCATTTCGTTTTTGAAGGCTGGATTTGGATGGAATGGATTTTGAGGGGCCATGTTGCATTCAAAAGGCCTCTGTGTTGCCAAGACAGTTGAAACCCCCCACAAGTGACCCCATTATGGAAACTACACCCCTCAAGGAATGTAACAAGGGGTGTAGTGAGCATATGGACCCCACTGGTGACGGGCACAAATGTGGAACAATGTGGCGTGAAAATGAAATATTACATTTTTTACACTATAATGTTGGTTTAGCCTTGAATTTATCATTTTCACAAGGGGTTAAAAGAGAAAAAAACACACAATATATGTAGAGCAATTTCCCCCGAGTCCGTAAATACCCCACATGTAGACATAAAGCGTCATGTGGGCGCAGGGCAAGCCTCCGAAGGGAAGGAGCGCCATTTGGATTTTGGAAGTTGGATTTGGCTAGAATGGATGATGAACGCCATGTCGCATTTACAGAGCCCTCGTGCTGCCAGGACAGTGGAAACCCCCCACAAGTGACCCCATTCTGGAAACTGCACCCCTCAAGGAATCTAACAAGGGGTGCAGTGAGGATATGAACCCCTTGATGACGGGCACATTTGTGCCATGAAAGTGAAAAAATGAAATTTTTCCCTTTCACGTCACATTGTTCCACATTTGTGCCCGTCACCAGTGGGGTCCATATGCTCACTGCACCCCTTGTTAGATTCCTTGAGGGGTGTAGTTTCCAGAATGGAATCACTTGTGGGGGGTTTCCAGTGTCTTGGCAGCACGAGGGCTCTGTAAATGCGACATGGCCCTTGAAATCCTTTTCAGTGAAATTCAGCTTCCAAAAGCCAATTGGCGCTCCTTCCCTTTGGAGGCTCGTCCTGCGCCCCCTTGGCACTTTATCGCCACATGTGGGGTATTTCTGTACTCGGGAGAAACTGCGCTACACATTTTTTGTCTTTTTTTGCCTCTTATCCCTTTAAGAAAATGAAAAATTGAAGGCTAGAACAACGTTTTAGTGTAAAAAATAAATTTTTCTTTTTTCACGCCATATTGTTCGGAAAATCTGTGAAGCACCTGTGGGGTCCAGATGCTCACCGCACCCCTTGTTACATTCCTTGAGGGGTGTAGTTTTCTAAATGGTGTCCCTTTAGGGGTGTTTTTTAGGTTTTGACACCCCAGAGCCTCTGCCAACCTGAAGTGGTACAGTCAAAAATGACCAAATATAACGGAGGCGTTGAAATTCACTAGGCGCTCCCTTATATCTGAGGCTTGTGGTTGCGTCAAATAGCGCAATAGGGTCACATATGGGGTATTTCTATAAACTGCAGAAACGGGGCAATAATTATTGGGGTGCATTTCTCTGGTAATAGGTTTATAATTATGAAAAATATTGGATTACAATAAAATCTCTGCACAGAAAATTAAAATTTTCAAATTCCTTACACACTTCGCTTTTATTTCTGTGACTCCCCTAAAGGGTTTAAAACACTTTCTGGATGTGCTTTTGCAGAGTTTGGGGGGTGCAGTTTCTGAAATGGGGTGCTTTGTGGGGCTTTCTAACATACAGGCCCCTCAAATACACTTTAAACCTGAACAGGTCCCTAAAAATATCTGATTTTGAAATTTTACTGAAAATTTGGAAATTTGCTGCTAATGTTTTAAGCTTCCTATCGTCTAAAAAAAATGAAAGATAGTTTAATAAATGCCGCCAACATAAAGTAGACATGTTGCTAATGCTATTTAATATATAATTTATGTGGTATAACCACTTTCTGTATACGCAAAAAAGTTTCAAAGTTGGAAAAATGCATTTTTTCACATTTTTTCACATTATTTGGTTTTTTTTCATAAAGATTTGTTATGAGTATCGACTCCAATTTACCAGAAATGTAAAGTACAATATGTTACGAGAAAACAATCTCAGAATCAGACGGATAGGTAAAAGCATCCCGAAGGTATTAATGACTAAAGTGACACTGGTCATATTCATAAAATTTGTCTCTGTCATTAAGGCCATTTCAGGCTCTGTCCTTAAGGGGTTAACATGTCAGAGTGACATGTCAACTGATTTTGATCAGTTTTGATCAATACTGAGACCCCTACCGATCAGGTGAACGAGCTTGAGGAAGTGTGCAATAGCCCAAAATATCCATGTATTTCAAGCCCTAGTAGGTTGGATGGGTATTTTTTATTTACAAGCATTTTTTTATGCTTATCTGAAACATTTTAATGTCGATGGATGCCATTTTCAGGTCTCTCCAAAGATGTAAATTGTATCCAGGTCAGGGCTCTGACTTGGCCACTCAAGAACATTCAGGGAGCTTTCCCTTAACTACTCCCGTGTTGTCTTTGCTGTATGCTTAATGTCATTGTCTTATTTAGAGGTCCAGAACTGTGGATCATGTTTTCATTGAGAATATCTCTGTACTTTACTCCATTCAGCTTTCCCTCAACCCTGATCAGTCTCCCTGTGCCAGAGACTGAACACCTTCACAGCATGATGCTGCCACCACCATGCTTTACTGTAGTGATGGCAGTGGGCAGTATCCTCCAGATACAGTGATTAGAATTGAGGCCAAAAAGTCCAAACCTCCTTTGATAACACCAGAGAACCTTTTTCCTCACAGTCCTTTAGATGTTTTTTTTGTTTTTTTTGACAACTCCAGATGGGTTTTCATCAAATCAAGCAGCACAGGAGAAAAAAGGGCCAGTGCACGCCTCACCAGACCAGATTCAAAGTCCATGTAGTACGCCAGCATAAAAAAGTAGATGGGGGCAGCACTTTTCAAAATCAATGACTTGGATTGACACCAGTGCGTGACGTTTCAGCTAAATGCCTTTCTCAGTGAACAAACAGTCCATTATTAAGAGTATGTACGTGCCAACATTTCAATTAAATCATTAGTGTTGATTACTAAGAAATGTGATCAATAAAGTGACATGTGCATACAGTAACCTTGTATCCATGGTTATAAGGAACAACACATGAACATCACGAATATAAATAAGTTTATCATCACTATCATATAAAGCAGGGGTGTCAAACTCAAATACACAGTGGGCCAAAATTTAAAAATTGGACAAAGTCGCGGGCCAGCCTTGATAATTATTGAAGTTTGAATGCAGTGTTCCTGGCACTGTCAGTGGTGTGCGTCTCCCAGCGCTGTGCACTATGATAAATTACATGATAAATTGCTATGACATGATTAAACCCCAACCCATGTAATAGCCCCACCCCCATCCCCATGTAGTAGCCAACCCAACCAAAATTGCCCCACATATTAGCCAGCCCTCCCCAATAGTGCCCAAATAGTAGCCAGCCCCCCAAGTATCCCATATAAAAGCCAGCCTTCCCTAATGGTCTCATATAGTAACTAGCCCTACCCAATAGTCTCTTATATAGTGGCCAGCCCTCCCCAGTAGTCTCATACAGTAACCAGCCTTCCGCAATAGTCTCTTATATAGTAGCCAGCACTCCCCCCTGGGTCTCTTATATAGTAACCAGCCCTCCCCATAGTCTCTTCTATAGTAGCCAGCCCTCCCCCATAATCTTTAATATAGTAGCCAGCCCTCCCCCATAGTCTGTTATATAGTAGCCAACCCCTCATAGTCTCTTATATAGTAGCCAACCCCCCCATAGTCTCTTACATAGTAGCCAGCCGCCCTCCCCCATAGTCTCTTATATAGTAGCCAGCCCTCCCCAGTAGTCTCATTTAGTAGCCAGCCCTCCCCCATAGTCTTGTATATAGTAGCTATGGCCTGGGGGGCCAAAAGTAATGGCACCGTGGGCCAGATTTGGCCTGCGAGCCAGAGTTTGACATGACTGATATAAAGCATAGCATTCAAAAACCTGTGTGTTGCTCTATAGTATAAACCCCGGTATCTAATAATGATAAGTAGCTACAATATGTTACCCCCACATCGGTTACCTGGCATGTAAGGCTTCAGCCGTCTTCTGCTCCCCGAACAACCCTTTTAACCTCAAAGCCATCTATGTATAATCACCAGAAATGAGAGAAATTACATTTTTAGATGATGTTAAAGGGGTACTCCGTCGCAGATTAAAAGAAAAACTATCAATCATAAACTTAGTTTTTACATTTACCATCCCTCCTGAGTCTGTCTCCGTTTGAATTTCTCGCTGTTTGCAGATCCCTGAAACTCCAGTTGGTGTCTTCATTTTTTCTTTACTTCCTGGTTTGGGCTTTTCTATGATGCACTTTGTCTCCTGTGATGTCTAACTGACTCTGTAAAACTGTTAGATGGCTTATAGCTTGCTCAGCCAATCAGAGCTGAGCAACCTGGGTCAAGGGCTTAACAGGGCTTAGACCTGCCTCCCTCTTGATGATGTGATTGTGACAAAATGGCTTTCTGGGGTCAACAGTCATTAGGTAAGAATGAGTTTACTTCACTTCACTGAGGGATTGAGGGAGGAAAAGATAGGAAAGGGGGGCAGATAGGTGATTAAAGCATATTACAAAGTTATATAACTTCATAATGTGTTTTAATTACTGGGGATTTTTTTTTTTGCTGGAGTACCCCTTTAAGTTATAGAATGGAGTTGCCAATTGCTAAAGTGCATAGTGCATAAAAGTTGCCAGTCCTCTGCTGAGTCAGTAACTGCAGAGACCAAACCTCAACTGGCTCTAAATCAGCACAAAAACTGTCCTATGTGGTTGTTTTTCAGAGGCTGACCTAATGCTTCAGCATACTAACACATTTTGGACAAATTTATGCTTCCAGTTTGGGACAGTTTGAGGAGGACCGTATTCTGTTTCAATATGACTGTGCCTCACTACAAAAAGCAAAGTCCGTAAATACATGATTGGGTGAGTTTGGTGTGGAAGAATTTGACTGGCCTGCAAAAAGCCCCAATCTCCACCCCATCAGACACCTTTGAAATGAACTCAAACTCATCCACCACCAATCTCTTACTTCACAAATACTCTCCTGGATGAATTGGCAAACGCTCTTCCAGACACCTCCAAAGTATTCCCAGAAGAGTGGAAGCTATTATAGCTGCAAATCCGAAATGCACCTGTAGGTGTAATGTACAGGTGTTCCAGTACTTTCCATATCGTATATGTGTCTCTCTCTCTCTATAAATATATATATATATATATATATATATATATATATATACACTACCGTTCAAAAGTTTGGGGTCACCCAAACAATTTTGTGTTTTCCATGAAAAGTCACACTTATTCACCACCATACATTGTGAAATGAATAGAAAATAGTGTCAAGACATTGACAAGGTTAGAAATAATGATTTGTATTTGAAATAACATTGTTTTTACATCAAACTTTGCTTTCGTCAAAGAATCCACCTTTTGCAGCAATTACAGCATTGCACACCTTTGGCATTCTAGCTGTTAATCTGTTGAGGTAAGCTGGAGAAATTGCACCCCACGCTTCTAGAAGCAGCTCCCACAAGTTGGATTGGTTGGATGGGCACTTCTGGCGTACCATATGGTCAAGCTGCTCCCACAACAGCTCAATGGGGTTCAGATCTGGTGACTGCGCTGGCCACTCCATTACCGATAGAATACCAGCTGCTGCTTCTGCTGTAAATAGTTCTTGCACAATTTGGAGGTGTGTTTAGGGTCATTGTCCTGTTGTAGGATGAAATTGGCTCCAATCAAGTGCTGTCCACTGGGTATGGCATGGCGTTGCAAAATTGAGGGATAGCCTTCCTTATTCAGAATCCCTTTTACCCTGTACAAATCTCCCACCTTACCAGCACCAAAGCAACCCCAGACCATCACATTACCTCCACCATGCTTAACAGATGGCGTCAGGCATTCTTCCAGCATCTTTTCATTTGTTCTGCGTCTCACAAACGTTCTTCTTTGTGATCCAAACACCTCAAACTTGGATTCATCCGTCCACAACACTTTTTTCCAGTCTTCCTCTGTCCAATGTCTGTGTTTTTTTGCCAATCTTAATCTTTTTCTTTTATTGGCCAGTCTCAGATATGGCTTTTTCTTTGCCACTCTGCCCTGAAGCCCAAAATCCTGCAGCCGCCTCTTCACTGTAGATGTTGACACTGGTGTTTTGCGGGTACTATTTAATGAAGATGCCAGTTGGGGACCTGTGAGGCGTCTGTTCCTCAAACTAGAGACTCTAATGTGCTTATCTTCTTGCTTAGTTGTGCAACGCGGCCTCCCACTTCTTTTTCTACTCTGGTTAGAGCCTGTTTGTGCTGTCCTCTGAATAGACTGTCGAGTTTCAGATGAAAGTTCTCTTTTTCTGGCCATTTTGAGCGTTTAATTGACCCCACAAATGTGATGCTCCATAAACACAATCTGCTCAAAGGAAGGTCAGTTTTGTAGCTTCTGTAACGAGCTAGACTGTTTTCAGATGTGTGAACATGATTGCACAAGGGTTTTCTAATCATCAATTAGCCTTCTGAGCCAATGAGCAAACACATTGTACCATTAGAACACTGGAGTGATAGTTGCTGGAAATGGGCCTCTATACACCTATGTAGATATTGCACCAAAAACCAGACATTTGCAGCTAGAATAGTCATTTACCACATTAGCAATGTATAGAGTGTATTTGTTTTTGTTTAAAGTTAGGACTAGTTTAAAGTTATCTTCATTGAAAAGTACAGTGCTTTTCCTTCAAAAATAGGGACATTTCAATGTGACCCCAAACTTTTGAACGGTAGGGTATATATATATATACATATATATATATATATATATATATATATATTCATTGAAAGGGTGTAGTTTAATACTATGGCCATAGTTACTATTTGGAAGTCATTCCAATGTGTAAGTATCTGCGTGACCTGTTCTGTAGATGAAGTCTAACTATATTTCTCTCTTTATTTACATGAACCACCATTTGGAATTATGTCTTCATTCAACGCCTTTGGATTTTCCTGTGCTGTGGGGACACAATGTTTTTGGTAAGTGCCTAAACATTTTAAGATGTATCTTTTCATTTAGACTTTGCTATTGGATTTTTTTTTTTTTTAAAGAATTTACAGATACTTATGTCCTCATGAATGAGATGATAAAACTGTAAGTTTATCCAACATGATTTTATTGTCATGTATTTTCCTATGTGAGGTCATGGCTTACTATTTATTTGGCTGAACTGAATGAATTCTTTCCCCTCGCTGTGATTTTAACGTTATCTTTTTAACAGCAGGCTTCATATACCTGTAGTGGTGTTTTATACTGAATACACAGACAAGGTGCTACCACTTAAATAGGATTATGTCAAACCTGCTGACGTGTCTGTATTCCTTACAAAATAAGAATGTTGCAGTGTATATTCCTAAATGTTGTATTCCACTGTTCCTTTGTTTGTCCGTGCAGAAACACATGGGTAAAGTGACAAATGGGTGTAGCCAGTTGGGACTGTGTTGCTGAACACTCTGACATTGTGCAGTTGCTGCTTATAGTATCCTACTATGTAGGTGCACATGCTGATAATAGGAAGAATGGCCAAATGATTTTCAAAAGAGTAACTAGAAGAACAACACAATGCAGAATTTACAAAGAAACTTGTCCAGAATTGTAATTTTATTGTTAATACCGGAATTTACCAGAACAGACATGTCAGGAGAACTGAAATAACTTCTTTACAGAAGATCTATCACAATGGAACACGTTCTTTGGGGAAATTAATAAGACATCCCTGATGGATAAATTAATGTTTGGTCACTGAGACCAGAACGTCATTCACACTCTACCTGCATAGACTTTAATAAAGCATCTCTCAGTATATTAAGATTGATGTGAAGTGAAAAGTTTCATCTCTGTGGGTGACTACTAAGGAATGCTTAAAGAGGAAAGAGGAGGCTCCTCTCCATTATCAGTGACAGTCAAATTGGCCTCTTGATATCTCATTTGTTCAGTGTTGGTAATGGTCAGACAACAACTCGCTGACCCAGAAACTGCAAGCTGGATTGTCCCTTTAACAATGAACCCTGTGCTTCCAAGACAGGAAGTCTCATGGCCCCCACCTATTTGTAAACTGTATCCCCCTTTGTGTGTTACGCTGTATGAAAGAAGGTGTTTCCCATGTATTGCTGGAAAGATTGTTGCACAGAGGGCTGGTAGAGTCCATGTTTATTGGATATTACTTACAAGGTGTTACTCCTGCATGTGGGTCTGTGCCTCTATTGGGCTTGGAGAAAGAGTTCTGTCATTAGTGGAGCGCCTTTCATCATCATTAGGTGAATCATTGTGGGTCGAATAATAGTAACTTGCTGAAAGTCCTGATTAAGTTGAACTTTGAACACGTAGTAACGGATATTATAGTATTATAGTCAGAGGTGAAAGATCCAGATACACTTTTACAATCTTGCATGTTTCTTACATTTATTGCTCCGTTACTTTCATCTAGTGTGCTTGACTTACAATGTGTTCATTCTCCAATGATAACTGCAAATAATTGCCTACGTCAAATCAATTTGTGAAAACTCTAAAAAGAGTTTTTATATGGTTTATATATGTATATATAGGGAATGCTGCTCTTGGTTTAGCCAGAAGCATAGCGTTAAACTATTTCCATGTTACCATTGTGATATGCAGGTTGTTTTTTCACTTGGTTACATGTAGCAGTGGTATCCTGGATAATTCATGGCTGGAGTTCATGGCAGTTTTTATGCTATGTTTACCCTGCTTACAGCAACTTTTGCTAGTAGACCACTAAATACATGCACTGTACCACACTATTAACTGTGTGTATCTAATTTCTTCTACAAAAGCACTGACGTACTTATTTTAGAAACAAAGGGGAAAATGGCAAATGTGAATACTCCAGCAAGTAATCGGTGAGGGGGGCCTATCTGCTAGGTTTGGAACATGGATGCCATTTTGAAAGCTGCCATATTGAATCAAGGGTAAGTTTTTCCAATGGGAAGGTGGTCGTGTAGCATATCAAAGACTAGAATTGGTACTATCTCTTGTGGTTCAGAAGTTATCAACACAGAAATTGCCAGTTCATAACAACCAGATACAGTGCCTTCAGCTCTGTGTTTAGCACCATGGACAACACATTGAGCACGTCAAATAGCTTCTCAGGGAATGTCTGGAAAGTAGATATGTAGGCGGGCACTCCAGTCAACTGAGTCTGCAGGCACGGGCTAAGCACATAAAACCCAATTTTCCGTCACAACCATCAGGGGTGCTCTGCTTCGGGTACAGTTCATAAATCTTGTCACAGAGAATCAGTAGCGGCACTCACCCATAGGTAAAAGACGCTTTATTTCACAGGCAGAAAAATGGACAAACAGTAGTGCAATCCACAGGAAGAGCTACGAATCGTTTCGTGCTACACGCGCATCCACAGGCTCATGTTCCCTTACGTCACAGACGCAGCTTAAATACGTCAGCATGCGCTGATAGTATACAATATAACAATACAAAATGTGAAAAAAAATTAACACACATAGTTATAAATGTTAAAATCAGAACAAACAATCAAGAGGAATTTACAAAAAAGCAGACATTTCATTTCTATCATTTAATCCTAGTGCGCCCATGGCCCTTGTCCGGATGATCCATGTAGCCTCTTTTTTAGCTAGGATTTTTTGGCGATTCCCTCCATCTGGATTATTACGGACCAGTTCTAGACCTGAAAATTTAAGCACAGTGGGGTCACTATCATGTTTTTCCCTAACATGTGCAATCAGTCTAGCTGCACCTACACCTGTAGTGACTGATCTCATATGTTCTCTGAAGCGGACCTGTAAGCTACGAATAGTTCTCCCTATATAGAACATGCCGCAAGGACATACTATCGAGTATACTACGTAACCAGACCGACATGTGATGAACTGTCTCACCTCCCAACTCACGCCCCCTATACAAATAAACTTTGATTTTGCATCAATGGGGACATCTGCAATGGGGACAGTGACCGCATTTAAAATTACCCTTAGGTAAGTCCCTGTCGAGCCAAGTGTATTTTTTCTTTTCTTCTGTGTGTATAGGTCTTGATAACTGATCACCTATTGTACGTGTCCTCCTATACGCAAACAGGGGTTGTCTGTGTGCCACCTCCCCCAATTCATTATCTTGCTCCACTATATGCCAGTGTCTCCTAATAGCTGATTGTATCATTCTGTCCATTGGGGGGGGTGTAAATGTAAACACAAAGCGTTTCTCTTTTTTACTTCTCTTTTTATTC
Organism: Dendropsophus ebraccatus; assembly: GCF_027789765.1. Classification (NCBI taxonomy): domain Eukaryota; kingdom Metazoa; phylum Chordata; class Amphibia; order Anura; family Hylidae; genus Dendropsophus; species Dendropsophus ebraccatus. The sequence goes on along the minus strand of NC_091455.1, from coordinate 70,835,447 downwards.
CTAAGTACTCTGTCCCTTTTCTGTGTCTTAGCTCTCTCAAAAGTTCCAATACTATCTTCGTCGGGTAACCTCTTTCTCTGAGTCGGTCTACTAGCTCTTGAGACTGTTTAACCCCTTCCCCCAATATGACGTCCAGGGACGTCATGAAAAGCAGTGGCAGAATGCATCATGACGTCCCTGGACGTCATGCTTTCCCTGCCTCCCCCCTCTGTCCCTGGGTGAGATCGGGCAGCAGGAGGAGGCTGTGTCACACAGCATCCTCCTGCTGCCACTGCCCGGAGGGGAGCCGCGCTCCCCCCCGGGCAGTTAACCCCATAAACGCCGCGGTCAATGCGACCGCAGCGTCTATGGGGAGATTCAGTGTCCCCCGCCGATCGGGCGGCGGGGGGAGGCTGCAGAACGCTGCCTCCCCCCACCGCCACTAACAGTGTGTCCCCCGGCCCACCTCCCCTCGTCCTCCGATACCGGCGGATCGCCGCTACTACCTCTTTAGCGGCGATCCGCCGGTACCGGGCATTACCGGCGCCGCCGATAGCTTTCATCTCCCCCCACCGTGAATCCACGGTGGGGGGAGATGAAAAATGTCCCCTCAGACCCCAGATCAGCCCCCCGATCAGACCCCAGATCCCCGTACCCGGGCGGCCATCAGATCCAAGATGGCCGCCCCCATCCCTGCGATGTTTGTTCGCAGGGATGGATATAAAATAATGATCAAAGCCCCATGCTCTCCGCCACCGGAGGTAGCGGAGAGCATGGGGCAGTGATCGGGGACCATAAATCATTGGTGACAGGGGATAAAAAGTGTCACCGTGCCCCCCCCCCAAGTCGCCCCCCACCCCCCCAGTCACCCCCGTCCCCCAGTCACCCCCCCTTCCCCACATACGTTACCTGATCCACGGAGCTCCGTCCTCCTCGACGTCCAGGCTGATTCTGAAGTGCGCATGCGCTCCAGAAGCAGTTAGCTCTGAAAATTTAAAGTGACAGAGACCAATTTGGTCTCTGTCACTGAACTATGATTACTGTGATAGAAAATATCACAGTAACCATAGTAATACAGTGATAATTAATGTATAAAGTACAAAAAGTGAAAAACATACAAAAAAATAAAACACACACTTTTTATTATAGTAATAATTGCAGTTTACTCCCAGATTACCCCTAACCACCGCACGTTGCCCATAACCACCGCACATTGCCCATAACCACCGCACGTTGCCCATAACCACCGCACGTTGCCACTAACCACCGCACGTTGCCACTAACCACCGCACGTTGCCACTAACCACCGCACGTTGCCACTAACCACCGCACGTTGCCACTAACCACCGCACGTTGCCACTAACCACCGCACGTTGCCACTAACCACCGCACGTTGCCCATAACCACCGCACGTTGCCCATAACCACCGCACGTTGCCTGTAACCACTGCACGTTGCCTCTAACTCACACACGTTGCCAGTGACCCCCTCCAGATTGCCGTAACCACCCAAAATTACATGTACCCACCCCTGATTACCTATAAGCACTTCCGTTTATCCGTAACCACCCCAGATTGTCTGTAACCACCCCATGTTGCCCGTAACCACCGCAGATTGTCTGTAACCCCCCCAGGTTGCCCCTAATCACATGTAATTCCCCCCAGATTGCCTCTGACCACCGCACGTTGCCTCTGACCACCGCACGTTGCCTCTGACCACCGCACGTTGCCTCTGACCACCGCACGTTGCCCCTGACCACCGCACGTTGCCCCCGACCACCGCACGTTGCCCCCGACCACCGCACGTTGCCCCCGACCACCGCACGTTGCCCCCGACCACCGCACGTTGCCCCCGACCACCGCACGTTGCCCCCGACCACCGCACGTTGCCCCCGACCACCGCACGTTGCCCCCGACCACCGCACGTTACAGGTTCCCATCCCAGATTACCTATAAGCACTTCAGTTTATCCGTAACCACCCCACGTTGTCCGTAACCACCCCAGATTACCTGTAACCACCTCAGGTTGCCCGTAACCACCGCAGATTATCCGTAACCACCCCACATTACCTGTAATCTCATTTTTTTTTTGTATTTTAGTAACTGCGCTATTCTAATAACCATTACTAGCTGCGGTTTTGCTCCAGCAAATTGGCGCTCCCTTCCTTCTGAGCCCCGCTGTGTGCCCATACAGTGGTTTATGCCCACATATGGGGTACCGTTGTACTCAGGAGAACCTGCGTTACAGATTTTGGGGTACATTTTTTCTCCCATTCCTCGTGAAATTGAGAAATTTTAAACTAAACGAACATATATTGGAAAAATTCGAGTTTTTCATTTTTACTGTCTTATGTTGAATACTTTCCTCTAATACCTGTGCGGTCAAACCGCTCACTGCACCCCAAGATGAATTCTTTGAGGGGTGTACTTTCCTAAATGGGGTGACTTTTGGGGGGGTTCTCTTCTGCGGACACTACAGGGGCTCAGCAAACGCACCTGGCGCTCAGAAACTTCTTCGGAAAAATCTGCACTGAAAATGCTAATTGGCGCTCCTTCCCTTCTGAGCCCGGCTGGGTGCCCATACAGTGGTTTATGCCCACATATGGGGTACCGTTCTACTCAGGGGAACCTGCGTTACAGATTTGGGCATGCAGCTTCTCCCCTGTTCCTAGTGAAATTGAGAAATTTCAAACTAAACAAACATATTATTGGAAAAATTCAAGTTTTTCAATTTTACTGTCTTATTTTGAATACTTTCCTCTAATACCTGTGGGGTCAAAATGGTCACCACACCCCAAGATGAATTCTTTGAGGGGTGCACTTTCCAAAATGGGGTGACTTATGGGGGGGTTCTCTTCTGCGGACACTACAGGGGCACTACAAACGCACCTGGCGCTCAGAAACTTCTTCAGCAAAATCTGAACTGAAAATGCTAATTGGCGCTCCCTTCCTTCTGAGCCCTCCTGTGTGCCCATACAGTGGTTTATGCCCCCATATGGGGTACCGTTGTACTCAGGAGAACCTGCGTTACAAATTTTGGGGTGCGGATTCTCTCATGTTCCTTGTGAAATTGAGAAATTTTAAACTAAACGAACATATTATTGGAAAAATTCGAGTTTTTCATTTTTACTGTCTAATTTTAAATACTTTCCTCTAATACCTGTGGGGTCAAAATGGTCACCACACCCCAAGATGAATTCTTAGAGGGGTGCACTTTCCAAAATGGGGTGACTTATGGGGGGGGTTCTCTTCTGCGGACACTACAGGGGCACTACAAACGCACCTGGCGCTCAGAAACTTCTTCAGCAAAATCTGAACTGAAAATGCTAATTGGCGCTCCTTCCCTTCTGAGCCCCGCTGTGTGCCCATACAGTGGTTTACGCCCACATATGAGGTACCGTTGTACTCAAGAGAACCTGTGTTACAAATTGTGGGGTGCAGATTCTCTCATGTTCCTTTTGGAAAGGAGAAACTTTAATCTAAACATATATATTATTGGAAAATTAAAATTTTCGATTTCTTTAAGGCCTAATTGTGAATACTTTCCTCCAGCCCCTGTAGGGTTAAAATGCTCATTATACCCCTAGATTAATTCTTTAAGGTGTCTAGTTTCCAAAATGGGGTCACTAATGGGGTTTTACAGCATACAAGCCTCCTAAATCAACTTAAAAAAAGAACTGGTCCCTAAAAAAAAATCAGTTTTGGAAACTTTCACAAAATGTGATAATTTGCTAATAAATTTCTAAGCCCCATAACAGCCTAAAAAAGTAAAATATGTTTCCCAAATTATGCCAGAATAAAGAGGACATATTGGTAATGTGATTTAGTAACTAATTAATGTGCTATGACTTCCTTTTTTAGAAGCAGAGAATTTCAGAAGTTCATAAAATGCAAAATTTTCAAATTTTTCATGATATTTTGATGTTTTTCACAAAAAACACACAAAGTAGTGACCAAATTTTGCCACTAATATAAAGTGCCATATGTGACAAAAAAACAATCTCAGAATCGCTAGCATACGTTAAAGCATCACTGAGCTATAAGAGCATAAAGTGAGACAGGTCAGATTTTGAAAAATGAGCCTGGTCATTAAGGCCAAAACAGGCTGCGGAGGCAAGGGGTTAAGGAAGTTCTCCTCCGTAGAGTTAAGCCTCCTTAAATGAAAGAACTGACTGTAAGGGAGGGATTTCTTGACGTGAGGGGGATGGTAACTACTGAAATGTAATAAAGAATTGGTCGCTGTCTCTTTACGGAAACCTGACGTGACCAATTTGCCATCGACAATCTCTACCCTCACATCAAGAAAATCAAGTTGTTTTTCCCCAAACACTGACGTGAATTTCATATTAATCTTGGATCCCTCATTAAGATTTTCCACAAATTGTTCGAACTGGGCTCTAGTCCCTGACCATACTATAAAAATTCTTCTTAGGGAATGTTCTTGGTTGTTGTTGGCACTTTCTGTGCTTATTATTTTTCATCCAGTGGAGGATTTCATTTACTGAAGACTACTTTATTATCCTCAAAACAGTATAATAAAAATATATTTTTTTAAATTTCTGCTGATATTTATAGAGAAAACAGGTGTTGTGTCTATTATTTATAATAAGATAGATAGATAATGTGATTAGGTAGGAAAAGTCTTACAGTAATTGTGGCTCCTCGTAGGGCAGTTCTCATTTATCTGATGCATTATTTATGCCTTTGTTATACTCTACTTTGCCTTCTATGTGGACTGCTGTGGTGTCCACTGGATTTATGTGGAGTTATTGTTCCATTATATTGGAGCAGGCTCAGGGCAGGCGGGGTTGTAAAATAGCTTAGCACATGTTGGCTATAAGCAAGTGGATAAGTCAATGTTGTTTTATATATGTTTTAAGCTAATAAAGACAGGCACTGGTTATTCTTCTTGTTGCAGATTGTAACTCACACTTTGCACATTCAGATCCTCGGTTGTCTGTTTCTAATATTAGGAAATGCACTTACATCATGTTCATTATCCATATGTTTAGGAGGTGATATTTATTCCACATTACAGCCATCCAAACAAATAGCATAAATCTCAGTGAAATGTTGGTTTATTTGGCTGAGTAAAGTGCTGGCTGAAGAGAGTTGTAATAAAATAAGATCGACTAGGCTTTTATGATTCTGCACTTCTGTAGCGTTTTTTGCTATAACATATAGGAGCCTGGCGCTTTCCAGCTTCCCCAGAACTACAACTCTCATTATATTGTCGCAGTTATAGATTTACAACAGCAGGGAGGCCTCAGGCTGCCCTTTCACATCATCATATGTCGAACACTTCTGTAACCTGTTTATCCGCGGTGACGGCTAGGTGTGACATTTTGACATGACAATGATAACTTAAATTTGTGCAATGTTTTCTGAATATAACTGAATATTTCCCATCACTGTCTTAAGACTCTGGCAAGGAAAGAGATCTGTGTTTCAGGGAGACATATGGATATGACATGATTTGTGAGAGAGCTAAAAGGGCAGCAGCCATCTGCTCTAATATAATTCAAGCAAAAAAAAAATAAAATAAAATTCAAGTGACAAAATATGCATGATAGGAAAAGTGAAGTCAGGCTTGTAGGGAAATCGATGAACCAGGCAGAGGATGGAAGGAGTCATTAAATGACTATTATTTATTTAGCATTATTAACTGACATCAACCTTAACTGACATCAACTGACATGTTGCATTAGGCGTGAGAGGATATTTTATATGGTTGGTAACATCTGTTATATATATATATATATATATATATATATATATGGCCCTATTCAGATGGCGGCAAGTTATTACAGGAGCCATGATGGGTAAGACAGATCCCTCATGTGACAGATACTAATGGACATTGGTGGAGCCCACTGATTTATAAAGGGTTCATCGGATTTCAGAGTGGAGCAGCTATTATTTTGACACAAGGCAATAAAAGGCTGAAATAAAAAGGGGAAAATTGGTAAAGTTTTACTTAGCGAAATTCTGATATAAGTTTTTTAAATGTTGGTGCACATTGTGTGCCAAGGTTATTGGGGGAAATTAATGAAGAGATTTGTGCCTATTTGTAGGAGAATAATTGGAAATTTCGCCCATTTCTGGTCTAAGTTCTATTTATGTACCAGTATTCGACTGGCAAATATTTTTTTAGGTGGAACATTTTTAAAATCTTCCTCTTTTGAGTTTTCATCCAAAAGTTTGTATAATCCGGGATTAGTGTCCAATTTATCATTTGTGACTTTTTAAAAAGTCGCACAGACTGGTGCAAGCCTACGTTAGTACCAGGTAAATTAGTTTGGGCAATTTTTGCTTTTTTGCAACTTTTTTTTGCAAGTTCTTACTTATATGCATTGCCTAAGGCAGTGCTACATTTTTATAAATCAGTCACAAGATATTGGAACAAAATATACACCAATCCTCATTAGAATAGTCACACACATTAGACTCCTCCTAGTAAATGTCCCCTATTGTGGTTGCTGTTTATTTTGCTTCTGTGTTTTTCCCTTTTTTAGAGGGAAATTATTTTTAATCAACTACATTTTCTAAAATGATATACACACATAGGGGAAGATTTATGAAACTGGTGTAAAGTAGAAATGTCTTTGTTTCCCCTAGCCTAGTGTACATTGTGTAAGAATATTTGACAGAAAATCGCATAACTAAGGGCATAATTCGAAGCTTCTAGACTGTAACAGGGCCCCCTCCTAATACGTGCCGTATATAATGCTGGTGTCTTCTTGTGTGGCAGGGGGGTCTCTCAGGCACCAGAGCCCAAATGGTACTGCTGCCTCTGCCCTACTATCATAAATTAACTAAAATCTAGTGACTTCTCTTAAAGAGTCCTTGTCACTTAAAAGAAAAAATTGACAGATCTTAGAGACTTGTCAAAAGTTTTGGATATTCAGACCTCCACTGATCAGTTAATAGAGCCAGCTGTGGAGAGAAGTGCCTACCTAAATAATTCTCCCAACTCTATCAAACGATTGTGGTTGTCCAAACACCCGGACTCCAACCATCAAAACCTTTGACTTATCCAAAGTGGCAGTGCCCTGGCTGGTGTCAGGGCTACCACTTAAAATCAGTCAGATCATTTGTTTCATTTTCTAACCTTCTCTAAAATAATAAAAAAATAAAAAAAGAATAGGCTGTACTTTTTATGTAGTACTTCAAGAGGTGTTCCAGCAAGAAAATTATTTAAATGGAGTGTGCATACTTTAAAGGAGAATTCCGGGTAGACCTCTTTTTTTCACAACTGCTGGGTCCCCCAGTGGCCGGGGACCCGGAAACCGCATTGGCGCTGGAGGTGAGAGCATGTTATTTCTTTCATCCTACCCTTCCCTGTCATTTTGATAGTTCCAATGGTTCTCCCTTACTCACCACTGCTCCCTGCTTCCCCTCACACGTTGGCCCTAAATGAATTGCCAGCTTACAGCTGTGGCTGTCTGAGCTGGCAATTCTTGTAGAATTGACACATTAAAGGAAGGAGGAAGCATAAGGGACCAGAATTTGTCTGCATGGCAATTGTGGGGGACTGGGGCCGGTAAGTATGTGTTCTTTCTATTCTTAAGTCTCCTTATGTCATTGGTGGGTTGTCTGGATTATGAAACACACTTTTTAAAACAGCATATTAGAGAAATCTACATTAATAGACAGTTACTACTGAGGATCCTCATCTTTTAGCCCATGAGAGTGGCATCATATGTCAGCCAAGAACTATACAATCCCCTATTTCCTTTGCGGCAGCTCTGCAGAAGGGATAAATACTTGCTACCAGGTTCCCTTCCAGATTACAGAATATCCCTGGGTGTCTCTTTGATGGGACACTCTGTCATAAATGCATAATCCAAAAAGGGATTGTCTAAAGCAGTCAACCTTAATAACATAATGGACCTGCTGGGAAGTATTATTTATGCAGATCACTGAGATGTATCAGGTCCATTTATAAACCAGACCTTCTATCATTCTTATTATATATTCACTGGATGACATTGTCTCCTCATCGCTTGTGTGTAAATCTTACACGATGCTTGAATTATCCATTACTAAATCTATTTTCTTGCCTTCATGAAAGGTGAATGTCTTGCACTGTTCAAAGGTTATAGTAATAATCAGCAATCTGTTAGCTAACAGATGAAATTTGTTTAGCCAGGATTTTCGAGCTGGCTGTAAGCAAGTTTATTGCCTAATATCCTCTTGATGTGATAAAAGCTTTGCTGGCTAAAGGATTTCTGATTTGGGGCAAGGGTTAAGTTTAAATGCTGCAGAAGTGGCAGACTTTGCTTTTAGAGATAAGTAACATATATTTTTTTTTACTGACGTCCTTATTTGGTATCGCTATGTCAAAAGTTTTCTTTATCATCTTTTCTCTTGTGCCTCTTGTGATCATGCCGGCTATTTTTAGGCAGAGTTGATTCAGGAGGTTACATGTGTCCTACGTTATAGACTGTTCCAAAAATACTTCAGCTACCTCTACAAAATCATGACTCCAAAGTGAACAGCCATGAGAGATAGTTTAGCTGTCATGCGAGATGCTTCTCATCAATTTTAGGTGTGTGAGGTCATTTTATATAAACATTGTGGAGTTATACAGTATTTAGGGGCAGATTTATTTATTTATACCACTTTTTTTTTGGGGGGGGGGAAATGTACAAAACCTTCTTAAAAAACTTGTGTGGAGCTTTACCACAAAGGGAGTGGTAAAAGGGGTTATCCAGTGCTACAAAAACATGGCCACTTTACCCCCTCTCTTGTCTCCAGATTGGGTGCAGGTTTTGAAACTCAGTTCTGGGTGCAGGTTTTGAAACTCAAGCGGGGAGCCACCCACCATGACTACTTCCCCGCTGGTATCTAGTCACGAGCCGGGGAATAAAAGTCATTTTCTCCGTCATAAAGCACCTGCTGCGGCCACGGCTGGTACGTGCCAGGGCTGCTCCAGGTGCTTTATACAATGCTCAAGGGAACCATATTAGCCCAAACGGGTTGATTGGTTCCCTTTAATTGCAAAACACACCTGAACTGGAGACAAGAGTGGTGCAAAAGTGGCCATGTTTTTGTAGCTCTGGATATCCCCTTTAACAGGTATAAATTATAGTGGAAATCTATGCCTAATAGCTGGCACATGGGCGGCCACAAATCCAGCACAGCAGTAGCCTTAGTTCGACAAAAGCTGCCTTGTGAGAGGAGGAGAATCCCTGTACTCTAGCCAACAAGGCCAAGTAGAATGGAATGCATCAGATTCACCCAAATTATAAGCTCAAAGTTCCACCATACAGCAAAGTCAGTTAATGGGGTTGTAAGGGAAAAATTCATACTTAGCCATGCTGACAGGGCTGCGGGGGACATGTCAGTAATATCTACTTACCTGTCCCTCTCCCCTGCTGCTGTCGATTCCTGGGCCACCCACTCTGCACCAGTAATTTTCACTCAACATACAGTCTATGCTGACTGGCCATTTTCTATGGGAACAGGACTTCATCGGAACCAGGAACCAGCAGCAGCAGGGGAGAGAGACAGGTAAGTATGCATTACTGACATATCCCTCGCACCCCTGGCAGCATGGCTTAGTATAAATTTTTGCCTCACAACCCCTTTAAGCTTTTCCACACATTCCTCTGTAGGGAAGATTGTGCACTTACACGTCTCCATATAGCGGTCCTGGCTGCTGCACGAAAATGACAAAGAACTCCTTTCTTGATACAGGAAATAAACCCAGGAGTGATAGCCGGATTAATTCCATTCACTTTATTGGGATGCTTAGTGTTTCCGGTGTGGTTTCTATTATTTCACCAGATAAAATAGAGCAGCATTCTGCGCTATTTTGTTTAGTTTGGATTGGATTAGATAGAACCTTCAATGGAGGTACCCAATGAAACCTCTAATGCATTTGTGTACCCAGCGTAATGTTCTCCACTCCTATAGCTCACCAGGTTGTGGCTAAATAGCCACAGGTTAGAGACACATGTTTTGTCTTATGGGAGCAGCTTAACTTTTGATACTATGTGAAAAATTATAATATGAATACAAACAAAGTTAGAGCCAGCTCACCTCTACTAATTCCAAGCGACCACAGCACGTCAGAAAGTATGCACAAGTCCAATGGTTGCCATACCCAAATCCATGTGGAAGATTTGGGGCAAAACATAGGCAAAACAATGATCACCAAGCATCATTAAGCAGGCATGTGCAAAACACATTAGTTTTGGTATACCAATATGAATCATTTAACAATTTTTTATGTGAAATAAAATATCGGCTTTTTATGAACTTCTGGAGTGTTGGGACCGTTAGACCTTTGTTAGACGTGTTGCACGTAAAGAATTATACCTACTTCATCATTGAGATTCAGTTCCACCTCCACTTTTCTTATCCAATAGAAAAACACCATAAACAAATCAGTTTTGTGAAAAAGGCCATGTAACACATGCCATCCAACCAAAGAAGTCTGAGCCCATCCATATCTTGCCACTATCTACCTTACTTCCAAGAGATGCAGAGTTTCCTCATAGAGCGTGTACTGCCCTCTTGCATACAAGGTCATCTGCTATGTAGCATATATAACTTCCTGTGTGCTTCCTGTGCCATAGACATAAACTGGAATCTAATAATAATCTATATACATTTTAGGGTGAAGTGGTAAGGTTTTAATTATACAGGTAAATAGGGAAATGCTTTAACGCATTAGTAAGAGAACATATATATATATATATATATATATATATATATATATTGAACTATACCTATGTATCTTGCGCACTATAATTTTATCTATGTGATGCACAAAGTTCAATCAGTAGTTATTCATGAGATTGCAGTCACTGTACACTATGATAGCAGATGTGTTGCTTGGCTTGAGAAATGAAAGCACGGCTTGGCAAAAGATAAAGTCCACTGTGATTACCAGGGTTTAGAATGGGGCAGAATATTTAATGAATAATATTATTTCAAAGAAAAAAATCCAGATATTAGAAATGAATTCATGTAGCAAAGTCAAGTTACTGTGGGGAAAGGTAAGATTTTTATAGGTAAGTGTATAATGAATAATCTGCTAGCATGAAAGTAATATCTTTAGGCCAATATTTTTCATCTGTATTGTGGAATCAATCATATTCTATGGAGCCTTTTTACATGATTGTATAGAATACATACATATTTGAAACATAGGCACTACTTTTATCCTTTTTTTTTTATTATTTCAATTATTGACTTTAAAGCCAGGACTAGATCATCAAAGGGGTTATCCAGCGCTACAAAAACATGACCACTTTTCCCCTACTCTTGTCTCCAGTTTGGGTGGGGTTTTGAAACTCAGTTCCATTGAAGTAAATGGAGCTTAATTGCAAAACGCACCTTAACTGGAGACAACAGTAGGGGGAAAAGTGGCCATGTTTTTGTAGCGCTGGATAACCCCTTTAATGGAGGACACGTATAAAGGAAAGACCGAGACGTCCCCTCTTTTCAAATCCATTCCTGGTTTTGTTTTTAGTAACTGCAATTAAAAACCTGAACGCGTGAACACACGTTTAGAGGGGAACTATCAGCAGGTTAGACTAATCTAACCTGATGATAGTCCCCTATTGCGCATGGGACGCTGATGGTGAACCTATGTCTCTTACCTTCCTCCTCTGTGCTCTTCCCGTACTGTTAGCAGTGTAATCCTCAGTCTGGAACACCATTAGGAGCACTGCCTCGCCCCCAGAGCATCAATCCGCCCTGCCAGCTCCATTGAGCGGCTCCCGGCTGGACATCCCGCTCAGCCAGGGCCGGCCTTAGGGTAGATGGCGCCCTGTGCGAAACGTTTTTTGGTGCCCCCCCCCCCCCCCCAGGGTGACATAAAGCTCTTACAGCCTCCTACTCCTCCAGACGACATCCAACACCCATCACCTGACCCTCCCAGCCATACACACAACTACTACCTCCCCCAGCCATACACACAACTACTACTTCCCCCTCCAGTGATACACACAACTACTACCCCCACCAGCCATACACACAACTACTACATCCCCCAGCCATACAAATAACTACTACCTCCACCAGCCATACGCACAACTACTACCCCTACCAGCCATACACACAACTACTACCCCCACCAGCCATACACACAACTACTACCCCCACCAGCCATACACACAACTACTACTACATCCCCCTCCACCTATACACACAACTACTACCCCCACCAGCCATACACACAACTACTACTTACCCAGCCATACACACAACTACTACCTCCCCCAGCCATAAACACAACTACTACCTCCCCCAGCCATACACACAACTACTACCCCCACCAGCCATACACACAACTACTACTACATCCCCCTCCACCTATACACACAACTACTACCCCCACCAGCCATACACACAACTACTACTTACCCAGCCATACACACAACTACTACCTCCCCCAGCCATAAACACAACTACTACCTCCCCCAGCCATACACACAACTACTACCCCCACCAGCCATACACACAACTACTACTTACCCAGCCATACACACAAGTACTACCTCCCCCAGCCATACACACAACTACTACCCCCTCCAGCCATACACACAACCACTACCCCCACCAGCCATACACACAACTACTACTACATCCCCCTCCAGCCAGCTATAGCTGGAGGGGGAAGTAGTATCCAGTGCACATACATGCAGAGAGGCAGAGAGACAGCTGCACTAACTGTGCACAGACCGGGGGCGTATCTAATGTCTCTTGGGCCCTGGTGCAAGAGGTATATATATATATATATATATATATATATATACACACGCTATACTGTTATTGATCAAATCTTGTATACTGAGACCAATATTACCAATAATACCAGTATACAGTGGGGAAATATTATCACCACACCACAACCAATACCATCACCACCATATTGTTACTGACGAAATCCAGTATACTAAATCCAATAAAACACTGTACCAGATTGCAAGTAACAAATAACACCAATAACACCACCACACACTGACTAACCCCACCGCCGCTACTGAATAAATCCACTGTACACAGATCACTATCACCTTATACAGTCATATAGAGGTAGAGCCAGCCCTACACAGGTTTTGTACACCATATACATTACAGTGTAGTTACATCATGTGACTCACAGGGATGTCTTTTCTGATCCTTGAAGAGTTGTTCCTCTTTTATTTTCTTCTTTTTTTCTTTCTCCATCTGCCCTGGGCCATTATGAGAACTTCTCTGAGCCACGAATACACAGAATCTGCCAGACAGACATATTAGACTCCTCACTCTGGCACCATCCTCATCTCAAACTGTACATCTGTATTGGCCCCTTTACACCCTCATTTAGTGAGTAGGCTGACTCTATGTGATCCCCTTGTAGTATATACCCCCCCCCCTGTGTAGCTTCCTTATAGATGGCCCCTTGTTCAGTCTTCCCTATATATGGCCCTATGTGCATCTCCTTCAGAACCCCCCTCTGTAGTCCCCCTATGGTATATGCCCCCCCCTCTGTAGCCCTCCCTTTTAGATGCCCCCCATGTTGTCCCCTCTTACAGATGGCCTCCCTGTGTTGTCCCCCTTAAAAATGGCCACTGTGTTGTCCATCCCCTTATAGATGGCCCCCCTGTGTTGTCCATCCCCCTTACAGATGGCCTTCATATGTTGTCCCCCCTTATGGATTGTCCCCCTTTATAGATAACCCCCTTATGTTGTCCCCCCCTTTTAGATTGCCCCCCAATTGATTGACCCCCTTATGTTGTCTCCCCCTTATAGATAGCCCACTTATGTTGTCCCCCCACCATATAGATTGCCCCCTTATGTTGCCTTCCCCTTATAGATTTCCCCCTTATGTTGTCCACCCCTTATAGATAGCCCCCTTATGTTGTCCCCCACTTATAGATTGCCCCCTTCTGTTGTCTCCCCCCTTATAGATTGCCCCCTTCTGTTGTCTCCCCCTTATAGATTGCCCCCTTCTGTTGTCTCCCCCCTTATAGATTGCCCCCTTCTGTTGTCTCCCCCCTTATAGATTGCCCCCTTCTGTTGTCCCCCACTTATAGATTGCACACTCATGTTGTCTCCCCCCGTATAGGATGCCCCCCTTGTGCAGATTAAAACAAAACACACAACTCACCCGACACCAAGCTCCCCCGCTGCGGCTCTCGTCTTCTGCATCGTCGCCCCGGCCGATGCGCACTCCCTGAGCATGTCCCAGAACTGTATGCACCAGTGACCTCGCGCGCCGAGGGCGGTACTTCCTCCCTGTGCCGGAAGTACAAGGGCTGCCGGCTGACGCTGAGGTCACTGATGCGTGATCTGCTGGGGAATCCACAGGAATCGTGCATCGGCCGCAGGCATACTGTCCTATCAGTCTTGTGACCGCAAGGTCACAAGACTGATAGTACAATATACGGCAACCAGGTGGAGGCAGGGGAAACAGGGAGGAACCACCTGAGGAGGAGGGCGCCGGGCAGCCAGCTAGGGGAGCGCTCGGGCAGAAAAACAGCTGCACAGCTGTCTCTCTGCCTTAGCGCCCCCCAGCTGGCCGGGGGTGATGCGCCCTGTGCAAGCGCACAGGTCGCACACCCCAAAGGCCAGCCCTGCGCTCAGCCAATCAATGTGCTGCCCCGCTGCAGCCACTAATTGGCTGAGCGGAATGTCCAGTTGCCAGGAGCCCCTGAAGCAAACCAAAGTGCGGAGCAGGTAATATATGCTCTGGCTGGTAAAGGGGGCAGCATTTACATACTCGCAGCGGGATGACAATCCCGCTGCGAGTATGTAATCTGATTGAAAATGCCAGGCAAGGGATCCACAGCGGATTTCACTGCAAATCTGCTGCGGATCCATGATGTGTGAATCTGGCCTAAGGGTTAGGGAACAGCAGAGCACTTTTTGGTATAGGCATAGAAGAAACAGAAATCGCAAGCACACTTAGTAATACATCTTCTCCATCCCATTTACACCAGGCTCTAATGAGTAATACAGGCCATAGCACTTGCATTTTTTCACCTAGAAACCCACGAGCCCTTATTTTTTGCGTCTCTAATTGTACTTTGCAATGACAGCCTGAATTTTTTCATTAAGTACACTGCGAAACCAGAAAAAAATTCAATGTGTGGTGAAATTAGAAAAAAAAACGCATTTCTTTTATTATTTTTTTATTTTTTTTTACGCCATTCGCCCTGGGGTAAAACTGACTTGTTTCATATGTTCCTCAAGTCGTTACGATTACAACAATATGTAACATGTATAACTTTTATATTATAGTAGTAGTAGTATATCTGCGCACACTATTGGGTGCAATTAGAACATCAATAGATCATGTTGTAATATTAATTGCACACCATGAAACAGTTATCTTGCTTCTTTATTATTTTCTTATTTAATTCCAATATGTATACACAAAAATTGGCTCCACAATTAGGTACATGCATTCTTCTACCAGTTGAAAAAGGTCGTGCTAGACCGAAACGTCCATTATGGTATGTTTTATGGATAAAATCTGATAGAAGAATGCATGTGCCTAATTGTGGAGCCAATATTTGCGTACACATATTGGAATAAAATAAGAAAATAAGAAAGAAGCAAGATAACTGTTTCATGGTGTGCAATTAATATTACAACATGATAACTTTTATATTATGTGATGGCTTGTAAAAAAATCAAACCATTGTTAACAAATATATGTTCCTTAAAATCGCTCCATTCCCAGGCTTATAGCGCTTTTATCCTTTGGTCTATGGGGCTGTGCGAGGTGTCATTTTTTGCGCCATGATGTGTTCTTCCTATCGATACCTTGATTGCGCATATGCGACTTTTTGATTGCTTTTTATTACATTTTTCTGGATTTGATGCGACCAAAAATGCGCTATTTCGCACTTTGGGATTTTTTTGCGCTTGCGCTGTCTACCGTGCGAGATCAGGAATGTGATTAATTAATAGTATGGGGGATTACGCATGTGGCGATACCAAACACGTTTATTTATTTATTCATTTATTTTTATTTATAACATGGGAAAAAGGGGGTGATTCACACTGGGGGACTTCTAGTATAAGTACACTGATCTCTCATGGCGATCTATGCTGCATAGTAATACAGCATAGATCGATGAGATAGGCACTCGAATGCTTCCGGCTGCTGCAGCCGGAAGCAACTGAATGCCGAGCCGGGATCAGCGCCATTACGGCGCAGACCCGGCCGAGTGATGACACAGGGATCGTTCTTCCAGGACAACAACCCAGGGGGGGCGATCTCTGCCACTAGACACCAAGGAATAGCTGCATCAGGTAATCGGATGCAACTGTCATCTTTGACAGCTGCATCTGATTATCTAATTAGCGGGCACGGCGATCGGACCGCGCCCGCTAATAACTGCAGTCCTGGGCCACATGCGGCACCCGGGACAGCGGCGGCTCTGAACACCTGTGGGTGGCCCTGGCCTAAGGGTTAATAGAAATAATTTACAAATCTGTATAACTTTCTGATACCAGCTGATTTAAAAACATTTTCTCAGAATGCCATGTTTACACATCTTTTTACGTGTTCTTATTCTTAATAAGCTCATCCAACACATCAAGTGAATCTATTAGCAGGTTAGATGGATTTAGCCTGCTGTTATATTTTAAGAGGGCAGAAGAGAGGGAATATGGCAATACCTTTATTTAGAAGGCCTGCTGCCCGGTTTGGTGCGCTGGGGTAGTCCTTGTAGCCCTCTGCCTGCCACCATCTGAAGCACCCCTCATAAATATTCAAAATAGCTCTCAATAGTGATGCCACTCTTCACTGTTGACTCTCTATTCACTTGCCATTTTTCTTCTCTATCTGAAATTTACATTTCTATGCCAAAACAATAACCCTATAAACCTATATTGGATAGTATAAGTAGGCTGCTATTGTTCAGACAAATGCTAAGTAATCCTTTTGGCATATTTAGTAACAGTATGGCGCTATGCACGTGTAGAACACAAAACCACAAGAAAAAATATAAATATTTATTTTTGTCAATGGGAGTCAATGGGATGTATAGATGAGACATTACATGTCAACTATGTGGCCCAACAACCACTTTTTTTTTTTAAATAACAGACACCTAAGTGATAAGGGTAGGTGGTCTTTCCTTTGCCAAAACTTAGAATATGGTTCAGTAGTTTATAGTTTAGAAGCAGAAATGCTGTTAACTTGCCAATAGCTATAAACAGTTGAGACTATAATTGGAAAAGCGATTATGTCAATTTCATAGAAGGAGCAGAAAATTAGTAGATGCACTAAAATGGATTTAATTTGTCTAACATAACACCTCTACATTGCCACAGTGTGGGAAGTGGAATATGAATTCCATTTCCCCACAGACAAACCTGGCAGTTTATAGTCATGTCTCATCATTCATCATATACCTTATTATTCAGACTGATAGAGAAATAATAAAACTGTCCAGACAAATTTGACTTGGGTTGAGAGACACTAAGCAAATGAAAAGGTACATCTCTGGTGATTTCTACAGTCCATGCGATTACAGCCCAAAAGCTGAATCCATAGGCAATTTTACATCAGGGAGCATAACAACATGACCCTTTAATATATCAGATTCTGACCTGTAGACATTCTCCATTAAAGAGCCATCATTGAGAGTATTCATTTGGTATGTCAATCGTAAAGGGATTGTCCAGGGTTTTGAAAAACATTGCTGCCTTCTTCCGCTCTTCTCCTCAGTTTGTGTCTGGTATCAGAGCTCAGTTCCATTAAAGTGAATGGAGCTGAGTTGTAATATCAGGACAGATGCCTTTCAATTTTTGAAAAAAGCAGCCATGTTTTTGTAATTCTAGATAATCCCTTTAAAGGAGTCCGGCAAAACTGAAACTCTTCCAGCAGGCAGGTAAAGGGGGGAAAATAATAAACAAGCACTAGTTACCTCTCTCTGTGCCTCTGAAGAGATGCGTCACAGGCTCCCAGATCCCTGCCGGAACTCATTTTCCCCTCAATTCCGATGTAGTCATGACTCACAAAAATACCTGACCCGGCTGATAGATTGCCCGCTCAGCCAATCTGTGACTGGCTTTGACATGCTGAGTTGGCAATCCATAAGCCAAGTTGTGACGTAGGAGATCCAGAAGCCTGGAAGGTGTCCTGGAGCAGTAAAGGCCATATTACACCAAGGGATTATTGGCCGTATTCAGCCGATACCGACCATTATGGCCGTTAATCGCTTTGTCGGCTTTGTTGTCTTTCGACAGGTTGAAAAATCAACACTCACGATAGCAGCAATCTGCTGCCATCGCTCTGTGAAATAGGAGCGGAGGCAGCAGACCGCCACTATCTTCTATGGGCTGCCCAAAGGATCAATCGATCACCTGGGCAGCCCCTTCCCCCCGACCCACCCGCTCGCTGCCAACGTGTGTAATAGCGCCGGCAGCAAGCAGGGAACATGGAGCAAGTGAGTGCTTACCTGACAGGTCGGCGCTCACTTGCTCCCTCTCGTCGCTTCGTGTAATAGGGCTTTAGTCAGCGCTGTGGGGGCACGGGGAGGGGTAAGTAGCACTTGTTTATTATGTTCCTCCCTGTCTGCTGGAAACATTTCCATTTCACCGGACTTCTTTAAATGTTCCTTAGTAAAGACAGGCCATGTACTTGGCTACATATATTGTCAGGTGTATTCTTGTAGAATACTCATGCATTATCCTGCCTCTCTATACAAGTTAGAAATCTTCCTAGGTTTTCCAAATGGCAGCCAAAGGACACTTGCTAAAGGTGGCCTAAAAACATTTCACTATACTTTTTCACTATAAGTAACTGATATAGGATCCCTCAGAGAAAGATATCCCTCCTTACAATTTCTCGGCTACTAAATATTTTAGCTGTTTTTCTGTAGTAATCTAATGTGGCTGAGTAACGTCATGATATAACTCACACTCTCTGACCTTGATGGTTGGCAATGAAAGGATATTGGAGTCGACAGGGAGACATAAGTTGAAGTGATTTCCAGTATAGAAAAATGTTATTTAGAGCAGGAGGAGGCGATTTGAGCACCATTAAAGCTGTCCGCTCTTTTTATAGTGTAAATAATAACCGTAGTACTTGGGGGCTGTAATAATTATGCACTGTTGATGTAGAGTGGTGTATGTAAAATGAAGTAATATATAAATCAGGAGCCTTGGGGCCAACGCCAACATGTAAAGATAAAATTTAGCATTGTTTACTTGTCATTTTTAGCTATGTGCATACTTAAGTTCAATAATCCATTATTCATTTTAATGTATTTGCAAGTAAGGGGATACATTATGTGTATCTGCCAACACAATTTTCTGTGATTACTACTAATGCAGTAATTCCTGGCATACATAGTAAGGTTACTTCAAGGTCAGCATTATGTTACCTACACAGTGCAATGAAATTATATGCTACAACTAGGAGATAGCCCGTCCCAGGACGGTGACTGTGATAGAAAATTCATCCACTTAAAGGCAGAATTCTTGTCTCTGGACAATGATCTTGTTCACAACCTGGGCGCTTTACTGTACAGTCCTAGTGCTAATCTGCTGTGTGCAAACAAAACAGTTGACAGCCCTTCCTCCACATTGCAATACAGTACTTGTAGGCCTGTTTGCTACTGCTTTGGACAGTTCCTGTCACAGACAGAGATGGCAGCAGAGAGCACCATTTAAGACTGAAAAGAATAAACCACTTCCTGCAGTTCCTGCAGGACATACAGCAGCTGATTAGTTTAGCATGGAGGAAGAAAGATGGAAGATGCCTGATTACAGGAAAAGGAAGGCATATACTTGGTCTATTGATCTATGCAAAGTTTATTGAAACAACAGGGCCTATTTGAGAACCAGCTCATTGGACCCCCAATGGACCCCCATTTACCCAACTAAGGCTAAAGTCTACTGCTTCCCAGCAAAATCAGCACATCAGTAGTTAGTATGCATTTTGATTAACATGCATAAAGCCACAAACCACTCTTGATTCATGTGGATCCCTAACCTTAATGGGGGTGCACCGGGCAGGGTGGACCATCTCCACCACACCAGCGACCATAGAGGGAGCGATCCAGTGGTCCAGCAAAACCACTGCTGCCAGACCAAGCCCCCTGCTTCTAAACCACAGCACCCTACAGACACAGTGTGGCAGCAACAATGGTCACCACACATCACCACACCAGTGTGAACTGATGGATAAGCCTACCATGTGCTCACAGCTGGCAGATTGTTGCAAGCAAGGTACCGACCTCAAGCAGTCTCCTGCTGTATAATGATAGACACAGCACAAGTGAAAGCAGTGTACATATAAATAAGATTTGAAATTGAAAGAAACAGTGATGTCATTCACGTCTAACTACTGTGCAAAAAACTTTAAGGATTAAAAAAGGAAGGAGTTACAAAGGGCAGTGATAAGATTTAGTTCGGTCATCTGTCTAGACAGGGGGATGCATAGCCTGGTTTGACTTGCAGATTATCCCATATAAATACAGAAGCCTAGAGAGAATACAAATAATATTATGTTTATGGATAATATAATGCATGCTTTCCATACTAACCACTAACATATTCTTAAAGAGTATCTGTCGTTATAACTTTCAAAATCTAAATCAACAGTAGATGTGATATAAAGCAAGTTTGCAATATACATTCATAATTTTTTTGTTATCAAAGCTGAACTTACAAGAAATCCAGGTCCAGTCTCCTGAAGGCAGATTTTCTGACTTTCCTGGTTGAAAAAAAACAGACTAAACAGAGGAATTCCGGCCAGTACAGAGAGTCACAGCTCAATATATCCATCAATCACATGACTGCCTTCTCTCTGTGAGCACTCAGATGGCCTGGGATACACAGGACTTCCTGTTTGCAGACTGTTTCCTGTTTTTTGAGTCAGAAAACAGGAAGTGCCGTGTTCTCCATGATAACTAAAAAAAAAATAATGGATGTAAATTACAAACTTGCTTTATATCACATCTACTGTTGATTTAGAAAGTTATAATGACAGTGACACTTTAGGTGCTAGTTAGAAATTATATTACAATTGTAGAATAGTAGCTTTGTGTGTTCACAAGTATTAATAATTTATTAACCCTATGATTGGATAGGAAAATGTCCTGCTGAAATCCATATTTTGCAGAGGTTTACTAATATATAACATCACACCCATCAGTCCTTGTCTTTTATGGGTCTCATACTTTCCTTATCTTAAGTTAAATGGCAACTGATTGTTGTTTGTTTTTTGGAGGAAACGGGTTTTACTGGGATTTTTTCTTCCATCCCCTGCTGCAGGTTTGCTCTGTTATTGTTGTCACTTTAACAAGATAACTTTATCACAGGGGAACAGTTGTCTAAGCAATGTTGGCTCTTTCAAATGTTTATCTAATCTTGCAAAAGACTTTGTATAAATCAATAGTGCATGCAAATATTAGGTACTTTCTATATTTAGAGAAAAATACCTTTTTCTCAACTTATCATGCTCTGTTCCTCCCTTTCAGCCCTAAACTCATTATTCATTCTAAATAACTCCTAAAAATCCATACGTTCACAAAGGGATCAGGGTACTGTCACAGACAGGAAAAAAGTATTCCTACAGTATGTTTTCTTTTTGCTTTTTTTTTTTTACATGGGACAACTAGGTGGCATCCATCATAAGCTAAGTTTACATCTACAGTAAAGGCTCCATTCAGGTTCTCTGTCACATGTTACATTCAGTGTGCTAGTAAGCACTGTTTTTTGTCTGGTTAAATCCAGTAAGTTGATGGAACCCAATAAACTCAGTAGGATCCATCTGGTTCTGTTGGTGTTTGTCCTGCAGAGGATCTACAAGGCTCCATTTATTTTTTGTTGACTTTCAGACATAGAAAGTTGTTGGCAGAAAAAGACCACTGGGTCCATCTAGTCTGCCCTTTTAGTATTTCCCTTAATATTATCTTAGGATAGATATATGTTTATCACCAACCACATCTGCTGGAAGTTTGTTCCAAGCATCTACTACTCTTTCAATAAAGTAAAATTTTCATGATCTTATGATCTTTTCCCCAACTAACCTCTCACTGTATCTTCTTGTTCTAAAGTTCAGTTTTTCTTCTAAAAACACTTTCCTCCTTAACCTTATTTAGTCCTTTTACATATTTAAAGGTTTCAATCATTTACCCTTTTCCTTCTTTTCTCCACATGATACAGATTCAAATCCTTGAGTCATTCCTGGTATGTTTTATGCTTCGCACTATCCACCATTATTGTAGCCCATCTTTGGACCCGTTCTATTTTATCAATCTCCTTGTTTAGGTGAGGTGTCCAGAACTGTACACAGTATTCCAGATGTGGTCTCACTAGAGCTCTATATAGCAGGATCACAATCTCCCTCTTCCTACTGGTTATACCATTAGCTATACAGCCCAGCATACGATTTGCTTTTGCTACTGTCTGGTTGCACTGGTAACTCATTTTAAGGATCAGAATTCACTAACCCTAAATCCTTCTGTCCTGAAGTCTTCGCCAACACAGAACTGCTGATAGAGGTTTGGACCACTTATCTAGAAAAGCTAAATCATTTTCCATATTATTGACACCTCCAGGTATATCAACCCTATTGTACACTTTTGTGTCTGAGTGGGAGAGAGGCAGAGAGACACCCATGACTGTGGTTCAGGCAGCATAAAAGTAATGACATTGTGAAAGTGATCATTTAGCCTGCACAGATCATCCATTCTTAGTCTAAATCTTGATAATAATTGTAAATTATTATTAGTAATTTTTTTCTTTAGTTCTTGACCACAGTAATATGGCAATTTAATCATCCCAGGATTTTTATAAGCCTGTAACTCTATAGGTTGTGTGAGCTTAATGAGCACTGTGACCTTCAATAGAGAATGGAGCAGGTGTACTCTGAAAGTCACATGGCATGTTTTCTAGTCACATGGCATGTTTTCTATCATGAACAGTTGATCCATGCATATGTATGTAAAAATAATGTGTATTTATGAATGGTTGTTTATGCATGTATGTAGGCTTTTTATGTATGTATGTATGGTTTGTAAACTCAGTGTATGTATTTTGTCAAGATTAAGAAAGCATTTGGATGCGAGTGGCTCTTAAGGGGTGGGGGTAAAAATTAAAAGTTTATCCTAGTGGGGATAGCATTAAAACAGCCAAAATCATAGTAGCTACAATACTAGGACCATTACAGAAGGGCAAATTTATTAAAGCATGTTGTTGTAAAAGTGTCAGAAATCGGAAAAACACAATTAAAAAAAAAGTCAATCATCGAGTCAATCATTCAATTAACGGAATATCCGGCCTAATATATATACTGCCCCCTCTGGTGCCATGACTACTGTGGAAGATCTTGCTACCCGGGTGGAGGGGGTGTCAGGCCTGGTGGTCCAACTGGCAAACCAAATAACACAGTTATTGGATTTAAACCTGGTGGCTAAGATGGAGGCGTTGTCCTGCCTGGTTGGTGACCTTGCTAAACAGGTTCAAGTTTTGTCTGACAACCAGAATAATGATGTGGTAGTACCCCCAGTGGTGGAACATCCTAGAAAACCGGTCATGTTGCTTCCTGATAGATTTTCTGGTGATATCGAGAAGTTTGAGTCCTTTAGGGGTGCTTGCATGTTGTTTTTTCGGATCAATCACTTCCCTTCTGAGCAGGAAAAGGTCGGTATTGTAGTCTCACTACTTCAGGGAGATCCTCAGGCTTGGGCTCTCAAAATCCCTCCTGAGGCAGAGGAATGGAGTAGCTTGGAGAAATTCTTTTTGTCCCTGGGTACTATATATGCTCAACCAGATCACATGGCATTGGCAGAGAATAAGCTACTCTCTCTCCGTCAGGGTAAGCGACCAGCAGAGGAATATTGTTCTGAATTTAGAAAATTTTGTGTGGTGACTGCTTGGTGTGAACCAGCTTTAAAGGCTTTATTTAAGCAAGGATTGGAAGAGGGCATTAAGGATGCCTGGGTAGGTCACCCCGATCCACCAACCCTTAAAGAGACCATGGCCTTGGCCATTAGTATTGACCGCAGACTTCGTGACAGAAAGAGGGCAAAAGCTAACTCTGACCTCTTCAAACCTTCCGCTTCTTTTCCTGCTGAAAAACCTTTATCCTCCCCTGACGTCTCAGAGGAGGAACCTATGCAGCTGGGAGTATTGAATGTCAGAACCAGACAAGAATTCCGGAGACACAATAGCCTGTGCTTTTACTGCGGGAACATTGGTCACTACATCAGCCATTGCCCCATCCGTCCCCAGCGATCAGAACATAATCAGCATCCAGATGACTACCAGGAAGGTCATCTGGGCGCACAGGTAACCTTTGGTGAAATGGGCATACATTGTTCCTCTGATAAACCTGCCATACCTGTGCCTGATGTGAATGAAAATCGTGGTGATGATAACTCTGTCTGTAACTCATCTGTCTCTATCTCAGAGTCCTCCGCTGACGAGTGGGAGACGGATAGCGATATTGCTAGTGACATTCAAACCTGTGTGGTGAGAGGTAATTTTCCGCCTACACCTGATTTACCAAGTGAGGGTCCGGACGCCCCTCATAAAAAGGGGGGTACTGTCATGAATGTGCCTGTGCCGAACTCCGTGCGCCCCTTGGCTCGTGCTGCGCGCCTGAGATGGCGCTGATATTCAGTGTTTTTGTATGTTTGTGCAGTGTCCTGGGCCTTGTCTGATCACTGGCCTATTTCCTTCTGTGTTTGTTCAGCCACACCCACTTTGCCTGAGATACTCCTGGCCACTCCGGAGTTAATTCTGATGCTGGTTAGCTTGTCTGGTCAGGTTGCTCTTGCCCCAGGTGTTCTGAGGAGATTAGGGGTCTGGTCCAATCAGCTCCTGCACTGGACCTCTGGTCTCCTATATAGTGTGTGCCAGCCTGCCTCTCACGGCCTGATATTGAGCTTGTCTTTGCCTGGTTCTGTTTCTCTTGCTCTGTTTATTCTGACTCTTCTGCTTTGTATTTCTGACCATCCCTGCTAGCTGCCTGCCCTGACCATATTGCCTGTTTATTGACCTTGCTTCTTGGATTGTGATTTTGTACTTTTCTGCCCGATTGTTGTGACCCGGACTGTCGACTATTCTTTATTGTGTTTTGTCTGTCTGTCTTGTCTTTTTGTCCCACCAAGCCAGTACAGGGACCGCCGGCCAGTTGCTGCCCTAGGGTTTAGCCTAGGGGGGCAAGTAGGTAGAGTCAGTGGGCGGGGCTGAGCTTAGGCTGCACTGTCTTTGTCCGCCATTTTGTCTCTCTTAGTGACTAGTCCTGACAGCTATCCTGCTCTCTCCTCCACGCACAGCCGATTGGCCCCCTCCGGTAACGAACCGCAATATATAGAGGGTGATGTTGAAGTGCTGACATTACAGAGGGGCCTGCAGCTGATTGGATGGGCGGTAGGGATAATGGTTAATCCCTTTCTCCTGCCCAGTGACGCTCTAGGCAGCATGTGCAGAATTTACTTTTGGGGCTCGTTACGAGTACAGCAGTGGGGGGGCGCTGATCTTGGCCCAGTAGGCCGAGGCATGGATGGGTAAGTAGATTAACTGGTGGCCCGATTAAGTCTGGTGGCCCGTGTCCTGTGCGACCAGTTGCACATAGATAAGGCCAGCCCTGGGTGAAATCCAGGACAAAATCTACAGGAACACATGCAGTTTTTTTCACAGGAATCATTAGCAGAAATTAATTGCCACGTCTAGACCCAGCCTAAAGTAGGAAAGTATAACAGGTCCAAAAAAAAAAAAAGAAAGGTAAAAAACTTAGTCTACGAGTATGTGTAACAAGCTGTGTTCATCTATACATACCTCGTTTCATATAAATGTCACGCTCAAGGTGCCAGGCTGATACAATGGCCATGTTGTGATTATATTTTCATATATTTTATTCATTTACTTTTTCAATTTATTTAATTAATTCATCAATTAGTAATTAGGTTTTGAGCCTTGGCTTGTACAGCCAAATCACAGACATAATGTCCTGTCCAAACCTTGAGATAATTATTTAACATCTATTCCCTCTCTGGCTGCTCCCCCCTACGCAGTGTGCAGATTTTGACAGGTGGCGTATAGTATTTCTCTACTTATTAAAGAAATATCTTGGGACAGTCTACATTATTAATATAATGGCTAATACAATTTTCTGCTGCCATAGATTAATTCTGCCGTGCCATACTTTTAATCATTGGAGTCGACTGGAAATGATTACTGAGATGTCGTACTTAATGTCATTTGTTATTAAAGTTCTAAAGTGTTCTCACAATAATTGTTTAAACAATAAATGTGTTGATTCTGCTCTCTTCCAATTATCTTCTGCTTTATGTTGGCCCTGTAATTAGCAATTGTTTGATCGTCTTCACGGCTTCAATCTTATAATGGGTTCAGTCTATAGAAACAAATAGCATAAAATGGCTAAAAACAGAAACGAGGAGGAAAGATGTAAATATGTTCAAACATTGTGGAGTTTAGTATTTAATTAGTGGCAATGACAGATGGTAGAGAATACTACTGATCAAGCTAGGGAGACTGTTTAGAGAGTTACATTTTGGTTTTGCTGCCCAAAGTAGCATTATGTCTTAAAGGGTTGTCTGCCCACTGAAAAAAAAACAAAAAAACATTTTTTTTTATGAAGAAACTCTGTATAAAGCTCCAATTCTTTTCTTACTTTGGCTATGTTCACACAATGTTTGTTTTGTGCCAATCTTTTTGGACAGCTGTTGTTTGATAATTATGTCCGCAAATAATGACGGCCATTTTTTGATGTCAAAATCTTCTGATGTTCCCATTTCATTAAAATATCGGGGAAGGTGGCTGTCTTGTAACATAAATGACCGCTAATAAGGATTATTATTAGCAGCAGTCTATTTAACAAGACTTAGCCTTATGGTCCTTTCTTGCTCGTCTCTTGATCGTTCGCTGTGTTTACACGAGACGATTATCGCTGAAATGCGATCGTTATGTCAATCGTTCACCGATAATTGCTTAGCCTAAAAGCACCATTAGGGTGAGTCAGTGGCAATTTTTCAAAAGTGCAGCGCATGTTTTTTTCCGTATCTTACCGATCCCACATTATTTCCTTTCTAAAACTTTCTGGGTCGCCAATGGTCTATACTTCCTGGTCCCTCTCTCCACTGACCACTAATCGCTGGTTATAATGGGTCACTGTTGCAACTATTGATTGCCTGGAGCAGTCATATATCTGTGTTGAGGAGGAACAGAAAGTACAGAGACCAAAGGGGAACTGAAGTCAAAACAAGTTGCAGGGGATCAGTAGAGTATTCATTATTTTGACACCATTCTGAACATTTTTAGTGGTTGGACAACCCCTTTAAAGGGGAACTCCAGGTAGAGGTTAAAAAAAATTAAACATTACTTACCTATCTATTCCAGTTTTGAAACTACCAAAAATCCATTTTTTTGGGGGG
This sequence comes from Dendropsophus ebraccatus, assembly GCF_027789765.1. NCBI lineage: Eukaryota > Metazoa > Chordata > Amphibia > Anura > Hylidae > Dendropsophus > Dendropsophus ebraccatus. Next base: position 70,808,099 of record NC_091455.1, on the reverse strand, counting down.
GTTTGTTCTGTTTTGTGTTTCTGCACTTCCTGGTTTATCAGTTATACACAGTACTACAGGTTCCAGAATGCAATGCTTTCCTTCAGCTGTTCATCACAGTCCTCCATCTGCCTATTCCCTGCCCAAAGCTGTTGCAGAACATCTAGGCTGTGTTCATACTTTGCAGTCTCATTGTGTTACTGAATTATTTGCAGTAATTTATGATTTAATTGTGGTCCCACCCACACAACACGATGTATTCTCTACCTGTAACACCACACAGCACACTGTATTCTCTACCTGTAACACCACACAGCACGCTGTATTCTCTACCTGTAACACCACACAGCACGCTGTATTCTCTACCTGTAACACCACACAGCACGCTGTATTCTCTACCTGTAACACCACACAGCACACTGTATTCTCTACCTGTAACACTGATATTGGAATAAAGTAAAGAACTTTTTGAATTTTTATTTTTCTTTTCATTTCCACGCACATATTATGATCAACCATCTGTTATCTTTAAAGTTGAGCCCCACAATAAGGCTCTGATCCTCTCTGCCGTTTAGCATAATTTACTTGTGTTACTGCATCATTTATGTAAATACGCTGCAGTACTGAAATGACACTCCAATATGTGTGAACACAGCCCTAATTTCACTGCACACTTCTGCACAATTAGAGAAATTAGTGCAACACCTGCTTCTGGCCATTCAGAGATGGTGGATCACTCAGGGGATTGGGGGATCCAGCCAAGCCTCCTGGAACATCATGCCCTGCCCCCTGTCTGCATCATCAGCCTGTGCTCAGCAAACACACACAATGTGAGACAGGGGCATGGAAGATTTGTCTCCTATGGGGGGATAGCAGTGGGAGCAGGAGACAATGTGAATTTGCACAGGGGCCATTTTTTTCCACTTCCTGGATTTCTATCAGCTACCAGTGTAGCAGAACCGTACAGGTACGGTAATACATTGTATAGACACATATATTTAACCTTTAATGTATTTTTAATAGAAAACAAGTGTTTTTTATCCGGAGTTCCCTTTTAAGGGTGGGTTCACACATTAGCATTTTTCCATAAAAAGAACAGAATCTGTGGACAGATTTTAACTGGAAGTCAAAAAGAGAATAAAAAATATTATACCTACAGTGTTTTTTTTGTCACTGTCAGTTTAAAAAAAAATGCAGCATATAGCACTGTTTTTTGTGGCATTCTTCTCCCACAAACTTCCATGTTTTTTCAATTTCTTGTGGGTATTTTTCACATTCTTCAGAAGAAATCCTTGAATCACAAAAAGAACCACGTGATTAGTAATAGGAAAAAATGCAACAGAAAAAACACTGCTTACAAAATGTATAAATACTAGTATGTAAATTTACTACAAAAAAAATGCCTGAAGCACAATGTGAAATGCTGCAGTTTTTCCAATAAATAAAATAATTTGTTTACAAGATAGGTATGAATGGGTTACTAAAACCAACGTCAATTCTGTGTACTTTAATCAATTAGCGAGTCAGTAAATGGTAGAGGGAGGTCCACTTAAAGGTGCACTCTGGGATAAATGGACTTCGCATCTGGTAAAACACCTGCTTACACCATCTGCTAGCCCTAGCTAATGTAACAAAATGGGACGTGGAAATCAAATGTTATAATGGAATAGCAAGCGTGAGCTTTGTTATTCTCGTTTTTGTTTTTTTTAATCTCTTTTGTAGGAGGAGACTGAGTATCTAGGCTGTGAGGCTAAATAGTTACGACGATTACACCTACTACATTGAATGTTTTGACTTGATTTTATCAAAATTGTTTATTGTATTTATGAGCTAATCATGTCTAGAGATGATGTTACTGTACATTAGTGGATGGCTAAAATTCGCTCTGTTTTCACGTCTAGCAATCAGCGTTACATAGAGCCTTTCCCATGTCAGCCAGTTTCGGCCTTTATTATGGCAATATTTTTTGTCCTATCTTCTTAGAGTCATATCTTATTTATTTTTTCATTGATGGAGCCATATGAGGACTTGTTTTTTTGGGACGAGTTGCATTGTTTTGTTTGATTTTTTATATGGAGTGACAGTTTTAAATGTTAGGTCACAAGGGCTATTTGAGTGTTTTTTGTTTTGTTTAGTTTTTTTTTCCATTTTTGTAACATTTTATAAATTCTAAGTTTCTAATTTTCTGCTTATATTTTAAAATTCGGAAATCTTGCAGTTTTCATTCTGACCACTAAATTTAAAACTAAGCTGAGACTTGGTCTGTCTGTGATGATAAGTGATTTAAATTATGGTAAAAGGTGACACCTGATTATAAAACTATAGGAGCTCAGCCCCCTCTCCCCTATAGAATAAAGATGTTCATTTTGTCTTTGTCCATGGGGCTTGCTGTAAAGCATATTGCTTTATGCTGTTAAAAGTTCAGGCAATTTGACTGCCCCCATAATAATATACTAAAAATAAAATTAAAACGATTACAATAAAAAAAAATAAAAAAAATAGAAAATGTACGATAACCACGATAACCCACTGGAATCCCATAATTGTATGGGGGAGGGAAGTTTCCAATGGACTGAGAGAGAAAACCCCTTCCCTCTGTCCGGCCACTAAAAGGCCTTTTACATGGGCCAATTAAGTGGCCAATGCTTGACTATGCTTAAAGTTCGCTCATCTCTATTCAGCACACATCTCTCTGGGATGTTTAATATTGACTGGAAGCACATGATTGAGTAGAACTCATTCATAGGATATATATCAAAATTGATGTCTAAAATGCCATTCTTAAACTGCAGTTTGATTGAAATGTGACAAATTTATTAAGCGATGCACATCTCTTCATCTTCACATTCATCTGCATCAGGGATTAGCATAAGGATGGAATTAATAGAGAGAAATCTGTTTGAAACTTGTTGACTCCATCCTCACTTAGTCGACCCAAGTCTTATCTACTTCATAGTCATATTTACCTAATAGTGTGCTACAATTTACCACTTTTTTCCCTGAATTTGGGGCTTTTATGTCAAATTACTGGTGCAAAACTATTGATAATTCTCTCTTTGACTTCTATGGGCATGATCTGTGACATTTTCAGATGTCACTGAGCTTATTTTGAGTATCAGTAGCCAATGTAAAACAAAATTGTAAGATTTTTTAAATATACAAATCAACATGGAAAGTAAGAAAACCTACCAAAAATATGTTTAGCAGTTACCTGAGTCTTGGAAGTTAACTTGTTATGGTGCTGACCATACCACATACTAAAGGCGGACATGATCCCATTGGTCAATAAATGAGGTATACCAGCATGCACTGAGGTGCATTGTTCATTGGATATGTCGACTTTTACAGTTTTTTTTGTTTAGCATAGCTCATACCTCCGGCCCTATCAGTGAACTATTGACCAAACGCACGCCGGGCATCTGAGATTGACTACTCAGGAACAGACCCCTACTAGGATCTGAGCCCATCATGGGAACAATGGTAATCACCTGTTCTAATGATACACAAAGGCAATTGCCAACTTACTAATAGCGCACTTACCTGTTAGTTATACTGTTATACATATGTATATGAAAAAAATTGTAAAAGTTTTTCTTATGTTGCTTTATATCTCTGAAATTTCTATTAATAAAATACAGGATTGAAAAAAAAAAATGTTACCTGAGTCTTTTGACATGTCCCTGACCCTTTTGACATATTTTGATCGGTTGGAGCCTAGTTGTTCAGCCCACAACCAATTGCCAGAACTAGTTGGACAAAGCTCATGACTGAGTGCTGTTTCTCCATGCTCTCTATGTACCCAACCCAAGACCCATAGACTAACATTATGAGGTCATCTTGGTCACATAGCATAAAGCCAGGAAAGAACATACTTATCACTGACTTCTCCCAGATCATTCTCAAATTCTCCTATGGAACAAAACTTCATAGGACATGTCAAAAGTTTTTTGAAAACTCAGTGATTCTTCTACTTCTGCAAATCAGTTTTATGCATCTGAGTGGGATAGTCCTGCAGCATGTACATAGATTCCTCCAAGCCACAGTGACATGAATAGCGCAGTGATAGGAATTCCTGCAACAAATAGACCACTTAAATCCTGTACGTTTAATTTATTTCATTCTTTATCTCAATTCTTTATGAATTACAAAGGAGTTTATCTTAATAATTTTAGACTATTGTCCCAAACGATAATATTAAAATGCCTGAAAAGCTAAATATAATGTGAAACATCTTCAAGCGTTTGTTTTACATTGTTTTAGATATTTAGTGATAATGTTGTGTACTGTTACTAAACATATATCCTAATGTGCAATATCCCAATGGGTTTATCCACATAGCTCTGGTGAGGTCTAATACTGTATTTCTGAACATTAAGGCTATGTTCACACACAGTATTTTTGCTCAGTATTTTGGTCAGCATTTTAAACCAGGAGTGGATTGATAACCTAGACAGGCTATGTTTACACATTTAACAGCAAATAACGACCGTTATTTCAAAACAACAACCATTGTTTTAAAATAACAGCAATTGTTTGCCATTAAATAGTGGCAATCCACTAAATTTCAACAGTGTCTGAACATAGTCTTTCTGGGTTTTTAATCCACTCCTGGTTTTGGTTGAAAAATACTGAGCAAAAATACTGTGACAACATAGCCTTAGGCTAGATTCACACATAACAGATCTGCAGCAGATTTCACGCTGCAAATTTGCAGCGAAATCCGCTGCAAGTCCCTTAAGTATCCCTTAAGTATCCCGGTGTATACATCACCTGGTCTGCGCTCCTACCTCCACCTGTGGCTCCCTGCATCCTGACGTCCCACTTACCCAATCATCAGCTGTGGCCAGGCAGCGCATTGGGGGCCGGTGTTTACATACTCGCAGCTGTGAGTATGTAATCCTTTCTAGAATGAAACTTTAGGGGTTCACAGCGGAACTCGCCTAAGGGTGCGTTCACACATACAGGATCCACAGCAGATCTGTAGCAGATTTGATGGCCCAGATTTGATTTAATTTGCTTTGAATCTGTGACTTCAAATCTGCGCCATCAAATCTGCTGCAGATCTGCTACGGATCCTGTACGTTTGAATGCACCGTAAGGCCATGTTCACACAACATATGTGTTGTATAAATCATGACATAGTTTTTCCTGCTCCCGGCCGGAGCGTATACTGACACGTCATTTTTCTGCGGCCACTATTCATTGAATAGCAACCGCAGAGAACCTGTCAGTTCACACAATGGAGCGTGCGGTCCCAGCCACACGCTCCATTGTGTGCAGAGGGGAAGTCATCAGAAATGAAGATCATCCAGTACCGGCCGGGATGATCTTCTCTGACATCGGCAATTCTGTGACCTGGTCGGGTCACAGTACGGCCGGTGTCTTACGCCATGTGAACATAGCCTGCGGGGGTATTTACTAACTAACACCGTCTGATTCTTACATAGGTCAATACTACAAATTTATCACAGTGGCTCAGGTTGTTTGATAAATCTGGTGCATCTGTAGACTGTCCAATCCAAGTTTGGACCCTTAACTTAGTGCATTTTAAGCCACTCCCTCTTGCATCCATAGCTCCCCCTTTGATAAGTCACACCTGCTTGCTGGACTTTGCACAATTTACTCGTTTTTTTTGGCCATTTTGCATAATAACTGCCACATTTGATGTATGCCACCATTTTGAAGCCAATATTCTGGTGCAAGAGCCATAATAAATCTGAGCATATATGTCTTGATATGTAGTATGATAGTGCCTTCATTTCAGTATATGCTCTTCCTCATGTTATATGCAGAGAAATATCCCCCCCCCCCTATTTTCTCAATCTGTGTCTGTTTTTTATCTCAGACAGCAACCAATCGCAGCTCAGCTTTTGTTCTTGCAAATGAGCGGTGATTGGTTGATATTTGTCGGAGACAAAAAGTAATAGATTTCTGTGGTTTGCCTAATCTTCCATAACTTTACTAGTTGCCAAATTCATGAGCAGTGTAGTGACAGAGGATACCTAGAAAATGTATGAAAAAAATAGTGCAATGGAGCCCAAAGATATACACTCATTTAATAAATCAACATCTGTAAATTTAAGAAAATTGTCAACCTAGAGGCCGGCAGCTCCTATCCTTATATCAGCAGGATGGGACTTGCCAATGTCATCTTAAATTAACAGTTTTTGACGTATTGCAAACCTGATATTTTAACATTGTGGAGATCTGCTCAAATTGCTGTCAGTTTAGAAGCCAATCATCTCATTTTTTACAGTACATCTATAGGCTATGTTCACACATTTTTTCAGCTCCGTTTAAAATGGCGTCCGTTATTTTGAGTCTAAAATACCGGACGTCATTTAGCAGCCTTGCAATTACGGCTGTTGGTACATTATTCTAGTTTGGGGTTACTAATTGGCCTTCAGGTGTGGCTTAATTAAAAAGTCCATTGAATTTAATAGCCGCGGCAAAAACGTCGGTTATTAAATACACTGTGTGCACTGGACGTCTGTCTTCCCATTGACTTCAATGTATTGCCATTGCAGTCAGTTAAATCTTGGCAAAAATGGAAGTTTTTTTTAAATATGAAAATCGGCCGCCTTTTCAATATTTTTGACGTTGTGTGAACATAACCATAGACAACTGTTAGGAATAGCTCTGATGTGTCCACAAACAGATCTGCCAAAATGAGCAACCTAGGATGTACAACATTATTACTGTCTCTTTTATGTATACTGTAATTCTGCAAATTCTCTCATAATCTGTGTTACTATGTACATATATCATCATTTACTGTGGTAATACTGTGGAGATACTGTACTTTATGCTTACCCTTGTCAAAATGCCGAAAATTTCAATAAAAATGTTTGCGGGGAAAAAACATTATTACTGTACACTAGATGTAGAAAACCCCCACAAGAAAAGTCCACACGGTAAAATATTTATTTGAAATGTTTGTTGTGAAAATCGAAGCACAGTTTATACAAACCAAGGCACTTAGACAGGATTGATAAGGTTGTCTGTATTCTAGACCAGGTGGTGCTCAGCAGCACATGGAAAATAGGTGACAACCAGTAGGTGGTGGTAGAGAGTTTTCATCCATAGATATTTGAGATATTTTGCATCTTTTTCCCAGGAAGCAATAGTGATGTCTCCCATACTGGCTGGATCTCCACAAGGAGAGGCAGTATCTTCTGACTGGTAGATACACTAATGTACTGCAATACAGGCTATCAACCTCACAAATGATTCAGCTAAAAATATACTTGTGGAATAGCAGGATGCAGACTTGGCACATCTCAGAAAGCACGTACTACTGGCAAATGCTTCTGATTTACTGTAATAGCTTGTATGGCAGAATGATTGTTTATTCTGCGAGTAGCATGACCCAGTGGCTGCTTTCCGAACATAAGCTACTTTTGGTTTATCTAGTACATCCGTTAACTTGTCAAGAGCAGCGGCTCTGTTTAACGCAATGTTTTCTTGCTTCAAACAACCGCTTTTCATGTTGGTTTAGCCCTGATTAGTACATATGACATTTCATTTTGACATAAATGTTATCTAAAGCTTCAGATATTCCTGGTTAAAGCTTCAGCTATTGCTTTGATATTTTTGTGTTATGCCAGGTGTTTGCATAAAAAAAAACATGCAATAATACAAGATACAAGGCTTAGCATTGGGCCAATTTTCTTTCGAGTTCACTCCACCACTCAGACTGGGATTTGGGTTCTTTCTCCATTAGACTTTTTTATTTTGCTGTATTTGTGCTGTTTGAACCAAAAATCTTATGTCGTATACAGAAAACATATCCGTAGACTCCAATCACCAAACATGTAATTTTATTGTCCTTGGTTTCTGTCAGGGTTTGCGTTTTTCTGCTGGAAGAAATAGCACAGACACTTGCACTGTTCCATAGAATAAAAACAGAATACAATATACATATAGTACACAGTATAAATTGTTTTATTAGCATGGGAAACTATGTATGACGGATGCCTCAAAGTGGCTATTTTCATAGTTAATTGTTGGGGAGTCCCCTGATCAACATCCCCACCAAACCACAAATGCTGTGTGAAAATGTGTATGCCGAATGGTTAACATGGCTGAAGATGGAAGAGCATGTGACCATGCCCCTCCCTCTGTGTCCTCCACTGAGCCTGTAAATGCCTATGGAGGACACAAAGGGAAGGGCATGGTCACATGATCCTTTTTACTCAGCCATCTTACAGACATGATCTACGTTCAGCTTACGTAGATCTTGGGAAGAGGCGTCATCCGGGAGGAGTAGATCCAGAGCACGCTTCTGTGGTGCGTTCACTGGGCCGGAGTGCGTTTCTGGTGGTCCGGGGCGGTGCTCCAGTCTCAGACAACACAGGAGCGTGACCAGGAAAGAACAATGCAATGCGGCAAATATTGTTACCGGTCACAAGTATAGGACAGTTATGAAGACTAATGCATGAGATGTGAATATTTTTTGCGCAGAAAGAACCGAGCAAAGGGTTAGGGAGCATTTTTATTGCCTGAAGTTAACACAAATTAAACATCAAATAAGTAAAAAAAAAAAAAAAAGGAGGTTGTCTGAAAAAAACTCCTAAATAAAATCTTTTGTTCATTTCATCACATTAAAACCAGCGGAATAACAAAGTGCGTTTAAAAAAACAGCAGGCAAATGTTGGGTTCTGCCTGAGCCTTGCTTCAATGGTCAGTAAACAAGTGTCAGGCCGACCCGAAACACGTCTGAGGTTTTTCCTTATATTTTAAGTAAGGTATGTTTTTACCTTGTACGACATACTTAAAATTGAGTCAACATTTTATGTACCAGAATACCTCCTTTTTAGATAAAAGCCAGCCCTTTGTCCAGTGTCTGGAATTACATTTCCCCTGCAGTGGCTGATGTCTGGAAAATGTAATATTGTGTTCTGGCCATTCAAATGGTCAATGATGTGATACATGCATAGGTTATGTCTGAGTGGGAGCTGCTTTCTGCTCTGGCTCATATAGGGGAGCCCCAAGTGTCCATGACTATGACATCCATATACCTTAACAGAGAAAACATATGGAAAATCTGTTGTCCTCATGAGACTAGCCCTTTAAATACAGTTAGCCTAAGTTAACTACAGAACCAGTGGCGTAGCTACAGGGGTCGCAACGGTCGCAGTTGCGACCCGGCCCGCCAGCCAGGGGGGCCCGGCTGGGCCCCCCATGCCACCTTGCTGTGTCCCCGAAGCTGCTTGCAGTGGCGTGAGGCCCCCCCTTGCCACTGCACTGCTCCCCTCCCACTCCCTCTTGTGACCGCAAGCAATGTTTTGCCTGCGATCACAAGAGGCAGGCTGGGACGGGGCCGGCTGACGTGCGGGGCTGGGAGCATCAGGTAGGCAAAAAGACAGGTCCCGCGAAGCTCCGCCCCCTCCGCGGGAAGCCCCGCCCCCGCCGCGAGAAGCCCGCCAGCGCGCGTGACTAGAAGACTAGAGGAACCATTCAGGTGAGTAAAGATTTTTTTGTTTTAAAGGACATGATGGGGGTGTAGTAGTATGATGGTGGAACAAGAGGATGATGGGGGGTATAATGGTATGATGAAGGAACAAGAGGATGATGGGGGGTGTAGTGGTATGGTGGTGGAACAAGAGGATGATGGGGGTGTAGTGGTATGATGATGGAACAAGAGGATGATGGGGGTGTAGTGGTATGATGATGGAACAAGAGGATGATGGGGGTGTAGTGGTATGGTGGTGGAACAAGAGGATGATGGGGGTGTAGTGGTATGATGATGGAACAAGAGGATGATGAGGGGTGTAGTGGTATGGTGGTGGAACAAGAGGATGATGGGGGTGTAGTGGTATGATGATGGAACAAGAGGATGATGGGGGTGTAGTGGTATGATGAAGGAACAAGAGGATGATGGGGGTGTAGTGGTATGATGGTGGAACAAGAGAATGATGGGGGTGTAGTGGTATGGTGGTGGAACAAGAGGATGATGGGGGTGTAGTGGTATGATGAAGGAACAAGAGGATGATGGGGGTGTAGTGGTATGATGAAGGAACAAGAGGATGATGGGGGTGTAGTGGTATGATGAGGATGGAAAAGGAGGATGATGGGGGTGTAGTGGTATGATGAAGGAACAAAAGGATGATGGGGGGTGTAGTGGTATGATGATGAAACAAGAAGATGATGGGGGTGTAGTTGTATGATCATGGAACAAGAGGATGATGAGGGGTGTAGTGGTATGATGATGGGGGTGTAGTGGTATGATCATGGAACAAGAGGATGATGAGGGGTGTAGTGGTATGATGATGGGGGTGTAGTGGTATGATCATGGAACAAGAGGATGATGAGGGGTATAGTGGTATGATGATGGGGGTGTAGTGGTATGATCATAGAACAAGAGGATGATGAGGGGTGTAGTGGTATGATGATGAAACAAGAGGATGATGAGGGGTGTAGTGGTATGATGATGAAACAAGAGGATGATGGGGGTGTAGTGGTATGATGATGATGGAACAAGAGGATGATGGGGGGTGTAGTGGTATGATGATGATGATGAAACAAGAGGATGATGGGGGGTGTAGTGGTATGATGATGAAACAAGAGGATGATGGGGGTGTAGTGGTATGATGATGAAACAAGAGGATGATGGGGGTGTAGTGGTATGATGATGAAACAAGAGGATGATGGGGGTGTAGTGGTGTGATGATGATGGAACAAGAGGATGATGGGGGGTGTAGTGGTATGATGATGATGGAACAAGAGGATGATGGGGGTGTAGTGGTATGATGATGAAACAAAAGATGATGGGGGTGTAGTGGTATGATTATGATGGAACAAGAAGATGATGAGGGGTGTAGTGGTATGATGATGATGGAACAAGAGGATGATGGGGGGTGTAGTGGTATGATGATGAAGGAACAAGAGGATGATGAAGGGTGTAGTGGTATGATGATGGAGGGCAGGAGGATGAAAGGGGTAGTAGTATGGTGATGAAGGGGCAGGAGGAGGGGACAACATGGGGGGCATCTGTAAGGGGGATAAAATGGGGGGCCATCTATATGGGGGATAACATGGGGGGCATCTATATGGGGGATAACATGGGGGGGCATCTATAAGGGGGAAACATTGGGGGGCCATCTATAAGGTGGACTACATGGGGGGTGTATACAATAGGGCATGCACAGAGGGGGATATGTACTATAAGGGGATCACATAGTGTCAGGGCTAGCTACTAAATGAGGGTGTAAAGGGGCCAATACAGATGTGCAGTGTGTTTAGAGATGAGGATGGTGTCAGTGTGAGGAGACTAATATGTCTGTCTGGCAGATTCTGTGGATTCGTGGCTCAGACGTTCTCATAATGGCCCAGGGCAGATGGAGAAGAAGATGAAAAGGGAAGAACTCCGATCAGAGAAGACGTCCCCTGTGAGTCACTTGATATAACTGCACTGTAATGTATATGGTGTATAGAGCCTGTGTGGAGCTGCATCCACCTCTATATGACTGGATGAGGTGATATTGGTCTATGTACAGAAGATTATATTCAGTAGCAGTGGTGGTGTTAGTCAGTATGTGGTGGTATTAGTCAGTAGCAGCAGTGGTGTTAGTCAGTATGTGGTGGTATTAGTCAGTAGCAGCAGTGGTGTTAGTCAGTATGTGGTGGTATTATTTGTTGTTATCTGGTACTGTGTTTTATTGGATTTAGTATACTGGGTTTGGTCAGTAACAATATGGTGGTGATGGTTGTGGTGTGGCAGTAATATTTCCCCTTGTGTACTGGTAATATGGGTCTCAGTAAACAGGATTTGTTTAGTAACAGTATGGCGGTAATATGTACGGTGATAATATTTCCTGTATACTGGTATTATTGGTAATATCAGTCTTGAGATATATATCTACCAATAGCATTGAGAAAGGGGGGGGGGGGGCCCAAGTTGACCTCTTGCACCAGGGCCCAAGAGACATTAGCTACGCCCCTGTACAGAACCTATGTATGGATTTATCTGTAAAAACAGAAACTTGAAATTATTTGCAGGGGAATAAACAACTTAGCAAATGGCTTGAGCAGATACAATCATTCTCTTCCAGAGGAGATTGAAGGCTTTCTTGCAGCAAAATGACATAAATACTTATGTAAATACATAAAAATACTCATCTCCAGGCAAAGTCAGGAAAACAAGCTTATGTTGCTGATAAGGTTGTTTGCCTTTCTATAGATCCTGTCTTTCCCCTTTCTTCCACTCAATCTCCCTCCTCTTCTTGAACTGCACATATGTTTTCTTCCTGCATCATGTGACCATGTGCTGTGCAACCTGTCCATCATCATAGAATGAGAAAAACATAATTTAGCATGGATGACAGCACAAGCTTTACAGAAAATTGCAATTAGGAAACCAGGGCAAAGTAACAGTAACAGGAAAGCACATTATTGGTAAATATTACCATTTCTTGTGCATATAAACATACAGATTTACATATACAGTAAATATAAAGATACCATGGATTAGGATGCTTAATCCTTAGGCCGCCCTGGATGTACCCGTACGTCCAGGGCTGCCTCCATGCGTCCAGAGCGGGGCCGTGCGGCGGCTGCGCTCTGAACCGCCGCAGTCCCGGGTGCTACTCGTAGCCGGGGACCGCGGCTATTAGTGGGCACGGCTCCGATCGCCGTGCCCGCTAATAAAATAATCGGATGCATCTGTCAAAGTTGACAGCTGCATCCGATTACTTGATGCAGCTGTTCCCTGGTGTCTAGTGTGGTGGATCGCTCCTCCGGGACGTTGTCCCGGATAAGCGATCCATACATGCTTCTCTGCCAGGGCTCAGCGCCGTAATGGCGCTGATCCCGGCTTGGCACTCGATTGCTTCCGGCTACAGCAGCCGGAAGCAATCAATGTGCCTATCTTATCGATCTATGCTGCATATCTCTGCAGCATAGATCTCAATGAGAGATCAGAGTACTTATACTAGAAGTCCCCCAGGAGGGCTTCTAGTATAAGTGTAAAAAAAAAAGAAAGTGTTATTATCAATAAAAAGACCCCTCCCCTAATAAAAGTCAGAATCACCCCCCTTTTCCCATGTTTTAAATAAAAATAAATAAATAAACATATTTGGTATCGTCGCGTGCGTAATCGCCCGAACTATTAATCACATTCCTGATCTCGCACGGTAAATGGGGTAAGTGCAAAAAAATCCCAAAGTGCAAAATTGCGCATTTTTGGTCGCATCAAATGCAGAAAAATTGTTATAAAAAGCGATCAAAAAATCGCATATGTGCAATCAAGGTTCTGATAGAAAGAACACATCATGGTGCAAAAAAATGACACCTGACACAGCCCCATAGACCAAAGGATAAAAGCGCTATAAGCCTGGGAATGGAGCGATTTTAAGGAACATATATTTGTTAAAAATGGTTTGATTTTTTTAAAAGCCATCAGATACAATAAAAGTTTTACATGTTATATATCGTTGTAATTATAACAACTTGAGGAACATATATAACAAGTCAGTTTTACCCCAGGGCAAATGGCGTAAAAAGAAAAACCCCCAAATAAAAGAAATGTGTTGTTTTTTTTTCGAATTCACCACACATTGAATTTTTTTCTGGTTTCGCAGTGTACTTTATGAAAAAATTCAGCCTGTCATTGCAAAGTACAATTAGTGGTGCAAAAAATAAGAGCTCATGTGGGTCTCTACGTGAAAAAATGCAAGTGCTATGGCTTTTTAAGCACAAGGAGGAAAAAACGAAAACGCAAAAATTGTCAAGTGTCAAGGAGGATAAAAGAAATAACATGCTCTCACCTCCCTGGCTGAATACCGCGGATACCATCCCGGGCAGCTTTATGGTCTGAGTGGTGATTCAGGTTGTAATATAGGAAAAGAAAATGGAGGGCGGGCACCACAATGGATCAAGAAAGATTATAACGACGGGTGCTACTGTGTACCCTATAACTTAGAACATATGATAAGAAAGTAGTGACAGAGAAATATAGGGTATAAACACACAGTGCACACAAATATAAAGTTAAAATAGCTTTATTAAACTGGCTACACAAAAAACATTAAAAACATTTAAAAATCTATATTCGGCATCAGCCTATAATGCAGGCTGTGCTCACACTGCTAACCCTCCTGCTGAATGCAGGGCTTATCCCGGGGGGGACTACTAAGCAGAGAATTGTATGCAGTTATATGGCAATGATAACTGTATCCCAATTCATCATGAAAAAACTGAAAAATAAGCATAAATAATGAAAACATATGCTACAAAACAAGTACCACCTGCCAATCCTGGTCCACAGATAGCAGTGGAGAGGAAACTCCACGCGTATCGCCACTGCATCGTGGCTTCCTCAGGGATGATCTTTGCAGAGACCGGTCGTTCTGTGACCCAGCCGGGTCACGGAACGGCCGTTCTCTTACGTAGTGTGAACATAGCCTAACACTGTATATCCAATGCATATATCAATATTGATGGAAAAGTTGCTGCAATGCCGAATTCTCCTTCCATTCCTTTGTCTTTTTAATAAACAAAGCCTGGGACAGACAGATGTCTAGGCATTATCTGGATCGGCTTTTTATATTCTAGTACAAGACGGCCGTGCTTGCTGTCAATCTCTCTACGGATTTTGGCATCAATAAGATTTCAGCATTTTGTGCATAAACTATTTACAAATTTTTCAGTTTGGTGCCGTCGCCTACGACTACATTAACTTCACTCTAATCAAAAATCTACATAATCATCTAGAAGTAAGGCAAACTATTTTATTGCCATGATGTCTATGAAAAAAAGAGCCCGGGCAATCCCAGCCAGGATTCTACTAACAGCATAGTAGTGGTGAACATGAAATGAAGCCCTTCATCCTATCTTTTCTATTGGTTTACAAGCCTCCATCTGCTTTTTCTAATATTCCTGTGAATAAATATGTAATTACTATAAATACTATTACACATAATATGAATATGCTTACAGTGACTGCCCCCTGCTGCACGGTCTGAATATTATCACATAAAGGAGACTTGAAAGTGGCTGCAGGCGTTTCATATAATTTCCAATTTTTTTTTTTTTTTTAATTAAGCTTATATTTAAGCCATTCTAATACCAGTAATGCACATAGTAAAAATAAAAGATACGTTTTCTTTGTCAGGTTCTGTAACAGATTTCTTCTAGTGCTTATATATGGGTGCAATGTGCTTGCATCACTAAAGCTTTTTTACTGTGAACCTAAATCAATAGCACTTTTACACACTAATTAAAGCAAATTTATAGTACCGTCTAAGTGTAATATTAATCGCTATGTGAGCAGTAAGTGATATATTTGTGATGACTCTGGTCATTAGAGGCTTTGTTGGCGATGTCTGCTTGATGTAGCTTCTGCACAGAGATGATGTATAATCGTGTGTTACATAGTAATGAATCTATTGATTTAGACATCACACAGGCACACTATTGTATAAGGCAGCACGATTTAGGGTCTACCCTATGGGATTTGTCACTTAAAGGTTTTTTTTTTACATAAATATATGCTAAATAAGCACATCACATTCAGTGCACTGCTTTTGTATTGTGTCACCTGTCTAATACTAGATATCTTGGGCACATTTAGAAGGATATGTTTTTGTAAAGGATGTAGGCACAAAATGTTGTGTGTGAAAGCAATTAAAGGGGTACTCAGGGCAAGGATCTTTTTTTAATATATGCCCAGGGATCGGTCATTTAAAAATAATAAAGTACACTTACCTTCCTGGCTTTCACGGTGCCGCCATTATCTTACTGATCTGTCCTGCTGATCAGCCACTTATGTGACCTGGCGTCGTAATGTTGAAGGCGGTATACAACCTCTATCGCAGATTGGCTGGGTGGGTGTGCAACGTCATGGCCACCGGCCAAACAATGGGAGAGATTGGTATTGGCCGCAGGAGCCAGGGAGGTAAGTGTACCCTTCCCTGGGTATATATTAAAAAAGGCTCCCCTTTTAGGTATCCCTTTAAATGTAATAGGTAATAATATCCAAGATCTTTTCGACGGGATTGCTCTGACATATGTGGTATATTATATAACTAGTGTACAGTATGGTGCTTTACTAATTTATGGTTAGTTCAGTTAACCTATAGATCTACTATAAGGCCACGTTCACACAACCTAAGTTTGCATTCAGGTTTGCAACAACAGCCGTTATTTACCTACAGCGGTCGATTGCATTGAATTCTTTGGAATCCTGGACGGAGTATATACACACTATATACACTCTGGCTGGGATTCCAAGCATAGTGTGAACCCGGCCTAATGATGTTGTGCAGTGCAGTTTAAGGTTATGTTTCTAATAACAATTGGTGATGAGTATTTAATCCCAGGTATGTTAAGGTCAGCATTCATTTCATGCATCAACAATAGAGGAATAATTTCAGTACATCTGCCTGTTCTTGCAGTCTGAAAACTGCAAATAATTAAAATTACTAGGTTTAAAGGCTAACCCCTGTCTATGCTGAGTATGACCTAACACATAATAACCATTATTGGCTAGCATGAATTACCAACTTGTTGCACCCTGTAATCTCAATCACAGTTCAATCATAGAAACCACACATTAAAATGTTCCGGATATAAACCATTGAGAAAAATACAATATTCATGATTAATCTTGTTTGGTAAAATGTGAATTATTACATGGTCCTTGCAGACACTTTAATAGTTCACCAACATACATATGCATATATCCCGTGGGAGCTTATTTTTCAACAAAATACATAGTGAAGCTCCTGCTGTATTTTTTAAAGGAGTATACTCATGTGGGTCACTTAAAGGGGTTATCCCTTTAAGTGACCCACAAACAATATTCTAAATGATCCCCCTTCTCAATACCACCCTTTGTCTAATGTATAACCTATCTTGCACTCTTTTCCTGTTTTTTTCTCATACTTACCCACTCTGGATGTCTAATATCATCTTCTCTGTGCCCACTCTGACAACATGCTGCTCCCTCTTCCCCCCTCCGTTTGTAGATGCAGGACATGTGATCTCGGCTCTAGGGGCTGGGTTAGTTGTCTATTGACTGCTAGTGAAAGGGCTGCTTCCATAGACTTACATGTACCTAGGTTTCTGTACTATGAAAAGTTTTAGTTCTATCTCTGCTTGCTGTCAGTGATTGCACACACATGTACCCATCTTTATGTCACAGCTCTGTATATTGTAAGTGTTATGGATGTTCTTAGAGTTTGGATGGAACTAGAAGATTTTCATTCACAGTCAGCAAGCAGAGATCTAAACCTGCACTATATCCCCCATCCCCAGTAAACAGATGCCCATTATGCAGCACAAAGCTACACCATGCGCGTCAGCTGTACTCCATCATCAGCTTGTATGGAATGCATACTGGGGTGACGTGATGCAAAATCAGTGATAAAAACAGTCCTGTGTTTACTGTGCAATAGTAATGACAGCTGTGGGCAGGAATGAAAGCTAAGGGAGCGAGTACACAAACGCATCAATCAGGGAGATGCATGATGGGAAATGTAGTTTCCTGGCCGGCACCATCTTTGTAACTTGTAACTGGAATAGCAGCAGCTAGAAAGACAGCTCAAAATACTCAGGGGAACTTGGTGAGTAAGACCCTTTAAGATGTAGCTACAGAATATGCCATAAGCGTCCTCTAGGTGCAGGTCATCTATTTTATAGATTGAGGGCTCTTCGGCTCCATCTAGCCTGTTTGCAAATGTCAGGTGTAGTCAGAAAGCCAAAAACAGGTGAAGCTGGCGAGTTATGCACTTTGATACCACAATTCCACCTGGACACATATAACAATGTTGAGGTTAAGGTAACCAATTACATCCAGGGACCCTTATCCTACATCTCAGCCTTGACAATGAAGTTATACAACAAAAAATAAGTCTAGTTACCATTAAAAATCTTACTTTATTGATTAAAAAGACATAAAACAATACAACACCAATCTATAGGATAGATAATCCAGACTACAATGAACACAACAGGCGGCAGGGTACAATTAAAATATTAACAAAATATCAGTCATATATCTTTGGCAGTGTGCATTAACCCTCTATTACTCCTATGCTTCCATCATATACATATATAGGGCTGAGCTTACAATTAAGCTAAAGTCACAGCAATAATACAATAGAAAGCATACTATTCACAATGTAACACACACTCACCCATATTGCAGCACTGTTGTTCCACCGCAAGTCCCCCTCAAAGCAAGTTTTGCATTGCCATCGCTTCATCAGGAGGGCGAGTTACACACTTGCTTGACCTTAATCGAAAGTTGTGCATATTGTGTAGCCACCTTGCACACTGCCCTGTTTATGTTACTCCAAAAATCTGAAAATAAGTGCCAGTCCCAGGGAATTGTATATAAAATTAAAAAAATGTCTAAATACATATAAATACATAAAAATTTGTGTTACCATTTAGAAAAATCAGGTTGTAATATTGTACAATGGCAATGAAATACATAAAAACAATTCACCTATAAGATGTTCTTTTTCTAATGACTTACTTAAAAGGTGCTCAACTTGGTGTATACTTGATTTGCCTATATGGCTAAATTATGGACAAAACATATACAAAAATAAATATATGTTTGTCTATATTGCACAACATAGATCTTCAAGGGTCTGTGGGGATTATGTGCCTCCATGCTGAGGCTACCAAGCTGGCATAGGGAATCTTATGATATGTTTACACGGGCATTAATCACATGGTTTTTATTTGGGAACAGCATTAATTGAAAGACATATATAAATTATACTATAAAGTTGCTAGAAAAAAAGTCTTCTCTTAAAGTGATGCCCTAATAATTAATGTATGAAGCCTTTGTGTTACAGTCACACAATGCATTTTGCAGAGGTGATGTAGAAGCAGTGCTATGTGCAATCACCCATGTCAGCAGCGCCATTAATGTAGTATGTATTTGCTGTCAGAGGAGGGCAATAAAAAAATAGAGGTCTGCTTGTTTGTGTTTTTCTGAGCTTTGTGCACAATTGTTTAATACTGATCAATCAGTAGTCAGTGATTTCCCACAGAGCGGTAGACGCTGTCCTGGAGGGAAAATACAGGACTGTTTGGATATCGTTTCTAAAATTGATTTAGCAATTTTGCCTTTCAGCATCTCCAACTTTGTTATTTGAGATTTTAGGAAGATGCCATTTCTGTTGAAGTTATGTGTTTGGTTTTTTTACTTAGTAGTCCAGGATGTGGTTTGTGAGTCAGTCCACTGACATGGTGCCTATAAATTTTATAAATATCCTGTAAATGTCTTTCCTGTTAGTACCTTGTAAAGACTAATAGGTCAGACTAGATGGACCAGGCGATCTTTTTCGGTTGACAATTTTCTATGTTTCTATTTTAGGGTAAAAATTGTTATCAAGGCCTGTGCCATTTCATGTCTTTAAGTTTTGAGCTCCATTATTAAGCTAGTTAAAATTGCAAAGTTATTTTTTTTGCCCAATCTATTGACTTTTTTTTATCCCTATATATATCTATTTTCTATGGAAGTAATATTGGTGTGTATTTCTTATTACTATTATCCATTTAAGTGTTACTGTCACTTAATTTAACTGTAGATATGTAGCAGTGACATTTTAAAAGTTAACCCTTAGGCGACCCTAGACGTACCCGTACGTCCAGGGCCGCCTCACCGCGTTCAGAGCGGGGCCGCGCTCTGAACCGCCGTGGTCCCAGGTGCTGCTTGTAGCCCGGGACCGCAGGTATTAGCGGGCACGGTCCGATTGCCAGAAGCGGTAATACAGTAATCGGATGCAGCTGTCAAAGCCCCCAGGGGGGCTTCTAGTATAAGTTTAAAAGTTAAAATAAAAGTGTTATTATAAGTAAAAATCCCCCTCCCCTAATAAAAGTCAGAATCACCCCCCTTTTCCCATGTTATAAATAAAAATAAACAAATAAATAAATAAACATGTTTGCTATCGCTGCTTGCGTAATCGCCCGAACTTTTAATTAATCACATTCCTGATCTCGCACGGTAAATGGCGTAAGCGCCAAAAAATCCCAAAGTGCAAAATTGCGCATTTTTGGTCGCATCAAATCCCAAAAAATTGTAATAAAAAGCGATCAAAAAGTCGCATATGCGCAATCAAGGTACCGATAGAAAGAACACATCATGGCACAAAAAAATGACACCTCACACAGCCCCATAGACCAAAGGATAAATGCGCTATAATTAGGCTGGGTTCACACTACGTACATTTCAGGCAGTATTTGGTCCGCAAGTCAGGTCCTCATAGCAACCAAAACCAGGAGTGGATTGAAAACACAGAAAGGCTCTGTTCACACAATGTTGAAATTGAGTGGATGGCCGTCATATAACGGTAAATAACTGCCATTATTTCAATATAACAGCCGTTGTTTTAAAATAACAGCAAATATTTGCCATTAAATGACGTCCATCCACTCAATTACAACATTATGTGAACAGAGCCTTTCTGTGTTTTCAATCCACTCCTGGTTTTGGTTGCTATACAGCCTCAAAAATACAGCCTCAAATATACGTAGTGTGAACCCAGTAAGCCTGGGAATGGAGCGATTTTAGGAACATATATATGTTAACAATGGTTTTACAGGCCATCAGATAATATAAAAGTTATATATGTTATATATCATTGTAATTGTATCGACTTGAGGAACATATATAACAAGTCAGTTTTACCCCAGGGCGAACGGCGTAAAAACGAATACCCCCCAAATAAAAGAAATGTGTTTTTTTTTTCAGTTTCACCACACTTTAAATTTTTTTCTGGTTTCGCAGTGTACTTTATAAAAAAATTCAGCCTGTCATTGCAAAGTACAATTAGTGACGCAAAAAATAAGGGCTCATGTGGGTTTCTAGGTGAAAAAATACAAGTGCTATGGCCTTTTAAGCACAAGGAGGGAAAAACAAAAACGCAAAAATTGAAATTGGCCGGTCCTCTAAGGGTTAAAGGGGTTGGCCACTATAGTAAAATTGCTCAGTGTACAGTATTAGTAACTGTACTCACTGCACTTACTGACAGCAGCTCCCCGTGTACCTCATAGAGCTAATATCAGCCCCCCCTCCTCCAGGCTGTGCTGCCCTGCTTTGTGTTAAGTTTTTCCATAAGATTGCCGACGTGGAGAAGCATGTAACCATGCCCCGCCCCCAGTGTCCACCACTGAGTCCGTATATGCCTATGGGGGACACTGGGGGTAGAGCATGGTCACATGCTCCTCCATGTCTGCTATCTTACGGACAGAATCACAACAGAGCAGGGCAGTACAGAAGAGAGAAGTCTGAATTTAGCTCTATGAAGTACACAGGGAGGTGCTATCAATAAGTGCTGTGAGTACTCCTACTAATACTGTACACAGAGCAATTTTGCTATAAAGTGGCCAACCCCTTTAAGATCAGTCAGGGTCTCAGTGCTGAGACTCCCTCTAATCACTAGCTATAGTCTATAGAGCCCACCTCCTGTAATCTGTCAGATTGTTTGCTGATTTAGGGAGTGAAGTGCTCTGCATGCTTCACCTGGCTA
The DNA here is from genome assembly GCF_027789765.1 of Dendropsophus ebraccatus. NCBI lineage: Eukaryota > Metazoa > Chordata > Amphibia > Anura > Hylidae > Dendropsophus > Dendropsophus ebraccatus. The sequence continues at coordinate 70,786,632 of NC_091455.1, read as the reverse complement.
TAAGTAACGATCAAAAGGGTTCTCAGTACTGAATCCCTGAGCAATCCATTTATAAAAATTTATTACAAATGTGACCCATTGAATTAATCATTGAATTACATAATCTATGGGTCACATGAATTCCACTGGGAAAAATGCCACAGGTAAAAAAAAAAAAAAATGTAATAATGAGAGATGAGCGAACCTCGAACATGCTCGAGTTTATCCAAACCCGATTTTTCGGCATTTGATTAGCGGTGGCTGCTCAACTTTGATAAAGCCCTAAGGCTATGTGGAAAACATGGATATCGTCATTTGCTGTATCCATGTTTTCAGACAACCTTAGAACTTTATCCAACTTCAGCAGCCACTGCTAATCAAATGCTGAATGTTCGGGTTCGGATGGACTCGAGCATGCTCGAGGTTCGCTCTTCTCTAGTAATAATAAACTGGCTTTGTAAAAATGCATAAAAAATAAAAAAAAAATAAAAATAAATAAATACTGGTTACATAAATGTCCTAAAAACATCTCCTTTGTAAAAATGAAAGGGCTAAAGCTTTTGATGGCACTCAAAAAAAAGTCTGAAAAAAAATATTTCCATATGCACATAGGAGGCAAAAAAATTGTTCTAAATGGAGTCGTTATCTAGTTTCAAATGTTTTTCTACCCATTATCGTACATTGTTTTATCTTTGCCGATAAAAGGGAAATACTGTTACATCTGAGGGGGATGAGTGAACAGGAAAAGGAGACAAGCAGCTCTGCTGTTTGGAGACTGTCCGGTCACATAAAAGGCTAAATTCACAGGTCAGAAAGGTCAGTGCTTATCTGGAAACTTGATAAGTTTTCAGGATGATATGCTCTGCAGGGCTTCCTTTTCTCCTCTCTGTGCTCATCCACCCCCCTCAGCCTCTCCCCCTTTCACAGACCATGAGTGGGACTCGAGTGACTCGATACAGCCATGGGCTATGTTAATATACCGTTAAAATGACTGCTGTTTTTATTGGACAGCTATCATTTAATGGCTGTTATTTGTATAATAACAATAAATATGGCCATCATTTTCACAGTGTGTGAACATAGCCATAGGCTGTGTCTGTTTTTTCCAGGACTTCCTAGGGCAGCATTTTACTTTTTCAGCCACCGGTATTCAAATGCAGAGTAATCCAACTCTAGCATGTTAGCATGACTGTCATCTGTACTGGAGGCAGATGACTCAGGATCCACTATCCACTAATTCAGTAACTAGATTCATTAATTAATAATGAACACAGTTCATCTCCATGCTCTGTGACACCTGTGCAGGAGTCATTGTGGAGGGCCACAATGACATCTGCACGGGTGTCACAGAGCATTTCTGGAACACTTTCCTATAGAATCCAATGAAATATCCCATGACAACAGTTTCCTATGCCTATGTGACTGTGGTAAAGCACATCTTTGATCTGCTGTTAAAAAGAGCCGCGGCTCAGGCACAAGATGGCCACCCATATAATGATGTGCAAAGCATATTAAAAAAAAAAGTAAAAAAAATATATATTTGACAGTCTCCCTAAATGTGTTTGTTTCTGTATATTTAACTGGTGATTTTCCTCTACTGATGCTTTTCCACCAGTTTCATAAATAAGTTAGTGCAGTATTTATTTTTAGGCTTTGTTCACACTTATTTTAGTTATTTTTATCAGCTTTTCATTGCTCTTTGACAGCCAGAGTAGCTTAACATGCTGCATTATTCTATCCAGTTAAAGATAAAAAAAATAGAAGTGAAAACCTAATTACAAGTCAAAAGGAGAGAAAAAGCATGAATCAGAACTAATATAACAGGTCAGTTTCATAGATTTATCATGATAATGGCTGCAATGTCAACATATAACAATTCAATAGAATTTTCATTTTTTTTATTAGTTGTTCACACACAGTTTTTCTTTTGTCACCGTTCTTTCTCTGTCTGTTTTTCAATTAAGCCGCAGGGGAGGCAGGGCTGCTAAATGACGTCCGTTATTTTAGACTCAAAATAATGGACTACATTTTAAATAGAGCTGAAAAGACGTTGTGTGAACATAGCCAAAACATGCTACGATTGTGTTTTATTTGTGTATTAGCAAAATAATGGCTGTGCTTGTCAAACAGCTAACAGCTATATAAAAAGCCATATAATATAGGCCACAAGCTCAGCAACATGCTTCACAAAGCCTAAAACATGGAAGTAGATTACACACATCACAATAAGCTTGCTCTTTTATTGATGGCTTTATTTTATGTGCTTATAAGTATTGCTATCGACGTATATCTGGCAATCTTCTCATTACAAAAATTTCTTTAGTCTGTTATGCCCAAACGTGTTATGCAATCTGGCCACAGTAGTGTCAGAAATTGTCTATGCTTCCTATAACAGCCATTGAGATTCCAGTTTAAGGGTGCCTTCACACCTACCGTATCGCAGCAGAAAATCCGCTGCGTATCCGCAGCAGATCCGCAGCAGATTTAACTAAATGAATGAACACAGCATCAAATCCGCACTTACAAATCTGCTGCGGATCCGCAGCGGATTTGACAGTGCGTTTTTAATGCTGTGTTCATTCATCTAGTTAAATCTGCTGCGGATCCGCAGCGGATTTTCTGCTGCGATACGGTAGGTGTGAAGGCACCCTAAAGCATTATTGTCATAAAAAAAAAGATTTGCCATGTTACACAGATAAAGACGGGAGAAATGCGTAGCTGTGTGCTTCACTCTCTGGCTCACTGTTTAATCTCGCGTATTGCTGGAGACGAACTCCATAGATTTATAATGAAGCCTGCCTCTTCCAATAAGTCGGATCGAGTGGCAAGCTGGGGAGTGAAGTCCACAGCAGTATCTAACAACTGGTGATCCTGACTGAGACCCTGACTGATCACTACCTTTTGACAATTCTGTGAAACATGTCAAAAGTTTATTTAAATGACAGTAAGGCTGGGTTCACACTACAATCTTTGCTGGGGGTCTCTGTATCAAAAGTGTAGTGGGTTACACTTTTCAATACAGTTTAATGGGTTTACACTACGTATATTTCAGTCAGTATTGTGGTCCTCATATTGCAACCAAAACCAGGAGTGGATTAAAAACACAGAAAGGATCTGTTCACACAATGTTGAAACTGAGTGTATGGCCGCCATATAACTGTAAATAACTGCCATTATTTCAATATAACAGCCGTTGTTTTAAAATAACAGCAAATACTTGCCATTAAATGGCGGCCATCCACTCAATTTCAACATTGTGTGAACAGATCCTTTCTGTGTTTTCAATCCACTCCTGGTTTGGTTGCAATATAAGGACCAAAATACTGCCTGAAATATACATAGTGTGAACCCAGCCTTAAGGGGTACTTCGGGCGTTCAGTAAAATAATCAAAGGGGGACATTTACTAAGGAGTCTAATGTGTGCGCCTATTCTAATGTAGGTTTTTGTTTATTTTGTTCTAATATATTGTAGGAAATTTATGAAAAAGTCACACTGTCATAGTAAATGTGTCTGGTATTGACAAGACATATTTAAGTCACAAATGATAAATTGGGTGCAAATTCCAGATTATATGAATTTTTGGGTGGATACTCAAAATAGGCAGATTAATACTGTTGAATACCGGTTCATAAATAGAACTTAGACCATAAATGAGAGAAAAATCCAATTATTGTTATTAAATTTCCCCCATAGCGGCCAATCACCAAGGTATCTTTCATACCTTGGTCCTGGAACCCCTTAGACCCTAAAATGCCCATACTGCAAGACCCCTAATAGTACAGTAGTTTTTTTTATTGCTTAATGACTTCCCCACTTCCTGTTCAGCTTGTCCTGGTGTGCTGGTCCTTTCCTGCAACTCCCGGCCTCCCAACACTTCCCCAAAATCTAAGACAGGCCCCCATAACAAGCCATGTGTGCACGGGGGAGGTAGCCTGGAGCCCAAAAACCACCCTGAGAAATGCCCAGATATAAACATATGTGATGCACTGCTGTGATGTCACGTCTCAGAATGGCAGCAGGTAAAGGCAGCGAGATGTAATGGAAGGCTTTTCATTAATGTAGCACTTCCAGTGCCAGGAACAGGGGCAGATATGTGAGTAATGGGTCAGAATCCATAATTTATGCATATCAGAGAATTGTATAACTTCTGTTTTGGGGACAGTTTATGGGAAAAGAGTTTGCCCATAGTATGCCTTTAAATAATATTTCAAGTCAATGAAAAAGTCAAAGTCAATGACCACTTGTGATGTATGCACTAGAAGCATCATCTGTGTACATAACCAACAGAAAACAAAAGCATGATGTGAACAGAGCTTAGCGTAAGACCGTTTTACATGGCATGATTATCACTAATCATTTACCTGTTAATTGGCTTGTGTAAAAGGACCAATGATCAGCCAATGAGCAGGCAAATGCGCACTCGGGTGTTCTTCTGTGCGGCCGGTAAGATCATTGGTATCGGCTGCACATCTCTCTGTCTGAACAGAAGTGTGGCCAATAATGTATTTAAATGGAAACAAACGATACAGTGATCATTCATTTTGTTCGGGCTTTTAATTAGTCATGCTGTCTAAAAGCACTGCAAACAATCACCGATCTCACTGACTGCCGTTTGTTTGCTTGTATAGACAGTGGCATATGGGCAACATGGTCCAGATTCTATCAAACAATCAACGATTTCTCGTTGGTCGTTTAATCGTTGCCTGCTATCACACAAAACGATTATCGTTTAAATTCAAATGATCTTACAATTTTTACAGCCCTTGGCTATAGTTCTTTTTATACTGAAGCTGTTTGTCTGGAAATGCTTGAGAGGTGTCTATTCTGAGATTCCTAAAACAGCAGCTACGAAGTGGACATTTTCTTTGACTCCTGAATCAATAGACATTTGTATGGGTCTGAATATGCAGAATGTGTTTGTTATTGGTAATCCAAGCCAAAAAAAAGAATCTAATTCTTAACACCCAATTTTGGCCTTTTACTGGTTGTCAATCTCCAGTGTAAATAACTGTACATGGTACAATCTCCCATATGTACATGAAAGCTCTAACTCTCTGCAGGCTTTGCCTATATGTGTGCACATATTTGGCATTTGTGTGTTCTGCTGCTTGGAGAATACAAATTGTTGTCCTGATGTATGTGTCTTCAACAAAGAACAAATAACACATCTTGTAACAACAGGGAACTTACTTAGGAAAAAAGTGACAACAAAATAATAGATAATTAAAGGATAATAGTCCCCTGTAACAAAGATATCTATGCCAAGACAAAGCTGCTTTTGCAAACTACATGTTTAGCAAAGTTCAGGCATTCATTTTCCTAGCAGGAGACGGTTATTCTGACACACAGCTCTTCTTTATTGACACAGTTTTCAGCAATAACATAGGACAATAAGATTGTATGTCCAATTAAGAAAAACCTCTCCACAGAATAGCATCTTGCAGATGTAATTGTTACATAAGTGACGTTTACTTTGATGAGATAAAAGCTGCTGCAAGCTGTGGAGATGGAGGGCCCAGACTTATTAAAATAATGCTGATATTCGAATAAAACTAGGCCTTATAGGCTGCTATGACAGTGGGACCTACAACATATTGCACCCCCACGAGATTCTCTGTATGCAACAAGAGATGGTCTGACCTGTGTTTTTAATTTAGTCTATATTAGGGTATGTTCACACTGCGTAAATCAGGCAGCATGTCACCTTTCTGAGCGGAGAGCAGGGGCAGCGGAGGAGCGCACGCTCTCCCATAGACAGGCTATGGCACACTGAGACAGACACGATTCCGCGGTGGAACTCTCCGCCGCGGATTCCCACCTGTCTCAGTGTTACATAGCTGCACCGCGGAATTCCTGATTTACTTAGTATGAATATACCCTTATAGTCTATGGGGGAGATTCATCAAACTGGTGTAAAGTAGAGGTGGTTCAGTTGCCCCTAGCAACCAATCAGATTTCACTTTTCTTTTCTCACAGATGCTTTGGAAAATGAAAGGTGGAATTCGATTGGTTGTTGGGGGCAACTGAGCCAGTTTCACTTTACATCAGTATGATAAGTCTCCACTTATATCTATATATCTATAATATATAGATTTTACAGAGTACATTGGCGGCATATTTCAACCAGGACTGCTGTGAGAATTTGGTAGGAAATAATATGTATGCATATTTCACGTATTTCTTTCAATAAAAATACTATAAAATTGATCCTAATTGTATTCAACTAAATTATCTCTGGACATTCAAAAAGCTGGATGTCTTTTTACTGATTGGAACAGTGGTCCCTTAGATAAACGTCAATTCAATCAGTTTCACTTGTCTGTAAGTTCAGGCAGGAAATAAGCTCTAAAAGATGAATACAGCCCTGTAATGAAATACTGTAAAGTATTCGCTACATAGATGATTAGCTCCTATGAGGCATTTAATACAGCGAGCCACAGTGTTTGCTGCAGCCAGTTCTACAATATCAGAAGTTCAGCTGTAGTTAAGCTTAGGCCCAGTTCACACTGAGCAAAAACGGCGGAATCCCGCCATGCTCAGTGTTCTGCACTGAGTGAATGAGAGGGCGCGTGCGTCCGCTTCCTCCCCTCCCCACTCAAAGAAGTGACATGTCACTTCTTTGAGCAGAGAGCGGTGGAAGTAGACGTGGAAGTGGAGTCAAAGGCTTCCAAAAAAAGAAGCATGACAATCTTTTATCCCACCTTCTAAAGAGCCCTGAACTAAAATTCTGTGGATTTCATGGAGGATCACATACTATGCTAGTGCAGGTAATTATAAAAGCAATTAGGATGAAAGCCTGTGGCCCCATATCTCTTAGGACTGGCATATGAAAGTTAGTGCTCTTTCTAATGTGCCAAAGCTTGAATCTGATACTGTATACAGTAAACTCATCCATGCAGTGCACTTAGGGTCAGACTTTTTTTTAATGATTTTTTAAAACGTCAGACTTTTTTTTTTTAATGATAGTTAATAAAAGTATGATTTTATTCTGATTCTGATTTGGTTGTGGTCATGATTATATATTTTTTAAGTTATAGTGTGTTTCAGGCACATATGCACACACTGTATATACTGTACTGTACACTCACAGACACACATTCAGGCACATATACAGACACAAGCCATGTTCACACAGCATATGTTTAGCATAAATCACAGGCGTTGCCTTACATAACCAATGGCAGGTTCCTTTTAATTTATCTGAGCTTTGTAGTGTAGTGTTGTAGCTACCATGAAAGGGCCCGTGCACTAAGGGGACCCTTAACTGTAAGCGTAAGGGATGAATGCTCACAGTTAAATGCTGCGGTGCTCTGACTGACAGAGCAAGAAGCCACTGGGTTCCTGCCCTGCCAGTGTCCCTGCCGGAGACAGCATTGCACCTCCAGCCCAACCCATACACATACTCACCTGGCCCAACGCAGTCACCCCCGACATTTGTTTTTCCAGCTCCCTGTCACATGAGTGACCAGTACAGTTTTTTGCTATAAGGCCCCTTGAATCCTAGCTATGCCCCTGATTATTCTTTGGGAAAAGCGATGAGATGGTGAAATAAGACACAGCCTTATTTACTACTTCAAAGGTAGGACTGCTGGAACCACAGAGAAATAATAGAACTGTGAAAAAAGGTTGAAGGAAAGAAACCTATATATTTGGATAAACAATAAGAATATGTTGTATGAGAGAAGCAATCAGGCAAATCACTAGGTGGTTGCAATAGTTCAAATGGAATCTATAAGCTTTTAGACGTAGCTGTTTGATATTATAGGGAAGAATCAACAATGACTGTATAGTAACAAAGAAGAAGAAGAAGAATGAAGGCTGACAGCGGAAAACAGTTTGCTCACATACCTAATATTCATCAAGTTGATGGATGTACAACAGGTACTGCACCTGTAACAGATGAATGGAATATAAATTAATTTGGTTTTACAGGCTATGTGTGCTTTTGTTGGCATTTTCTATTGTCCTAATACTGTTTGTAGGTTAGCAAGAAGAGGAGGTAAAGTGCAAATTTACCTGTTTGTATTGCAGAGGTAAAAAAGAATGATAGCAAATGTGCTTACGGTTCGTAGCTGACGGTATAGCTGAATCACATGGACAAGGCTAAGAAGCAGAAAAACATTGACATAAGTGGTGACTGAGTGATCAGCAGTACCTGAGGCATGGCCATGCAAGACAGGGAGATAGCATTACTGCTTAAAGGGGTTGTCCGGCGAAAAAAATTATTCACAGAATAACACACATTACAAAGTTATACAACTTTGTAATGTATGTTATGTCTGTGAATGGCCCCCTTCCCCGTGTCCCACCACCCCCACCCGTGTACCCGGAAGTGTGGTGCGCTATACATTACCTGTCACGTGCCGACCACGGTCTCCGATCCTCAGCAGTGACGTCTTCTTCGGGAGGCCAGCGGATCTTCCCGAGTGCTGGCCGCCCTCTGCAGCGTCATCCGAAGCTCAGCCGCGATTGGCTGAGCATAACTGTGCTCAGCCAATCGCGGCTGAGCAGCTGATGACGTGGCCGCGTCATCAGCCGCTCAGCCGCGATTGGCTGAGCATAACTGTGCTCAGCCAATCGCGGCTGAGCGGCTGATGACGCGGCCACGTCATCAGCTGCTCAGCCGCGATTGGCTGAGCACAGTTATGCTCAGCCAATCGCGGCTGAGCTTCGGATGACGCTGCAGAGGGCGGCCGGCACTCGGGAAGATCCGCCGAACTTACGAAGAAGACGTCACTGCTGACGATCGGAGACCGTGGACGACACGACATGCGGTGAGTATAATGCACCACACTTCCGGGTCTAGCGTGGGTGGGGGGAAACACGGGGAAGGGGGCCATTCACAGACATAACATACATTACAAAGTTGTATAACTTTTTAATGTGTGTTATTCTGTGAATAATTTTTTTCGCCGGACAACCCCTTTAACAAAGCATTGGTGAAGCTCATCAGGAATATGATGTTCATTCTAAGCACTGATTCTTAAAAAGGAGCTGGAAAGGTACAAAGACCAGTAAGAAAACGGTTAGGAGGCATATTAGACCTTAGTTATGAGAACATTTTAAAACAATTAAAACTATTCTTGAGCAGAGACATCTAAGAGGGGACATGATCAACTTGCTGAAGTATATAAAGGACCTTACAAAAAAAATATAGTAAAAAGCTGTATGTAAATCTCAATTGATAAGAGAGCACTTCCTCCATCTGCCGGGAGCAGGGACGATTCTGGGGTCTCCGCCGCCTGAGGCAAACCGCAGGCGGACGCCCCCTCACTAGCATTTGGATGTTACGGCCGATAATCGTCCCGTGGAATAGAGGGCAACGATCAGCCGACATCGTTCATGTCGACTGATCATTGCATCGTTTGTCTTTCAACATGTGGAAAGACAAACGACTCATACAGCAACGATCTGCTGCCCTCGCTCTAGCGATCACCCAGGCAGCCCCCCGCAGCTCCCCGCGACCCCTCCCGGACTCACCCGCTCGCTGCTGCCGCGAAATGAGGAGCAAACAAGCGCTAATAGCGCTTGTTTGCTCCTGTCAGTCAGCCCGTGAAATAGGGCCTTTAGGGTGTGTTTACATGGAGAGATTTATCTGACAGATTATTGAAGCCAAAGCCAGGAACAGACTATAAACAGAGAACAGGTCATAAAGTGGTTTAGTGATTTGCCTATTATACAGGGCTCTAAATGTTATACACTTTTTCGTGCTACTGTTGAAGTTTGGGTTCGGTTCTAATCAAAATTTTTGCTTACGTTTGGTGAACCATTTGAAATGAACTTTTAAAAAGCGTGCCCGCTTCAGAGCTTCCCCCTGCACACTATGGAGCGAGCGGCCGGAGCCGCTCGCTTCATAGCGTGAACTGACAGGGTTTCCTACGCCCGCAATTCATTGAATTGCGGCCGCAGAAAACTGACATGTCAGTTATTTGCGGGGTCGCATGGGATCCCATCCGGAGCATATACGATGAGTATATGCTCCGGACGGGATCCCATTGAAACTAAGGCATTGTTCCACCCTGCAAAAACTACGGCCATTGTTGCCATCGGCAACAACGGCCGTAGTGTTACGTAATGTGAACATAGCCTAAATGTATAAAGAAATTATATTTTATTGAAACACAGAAAATTGTTTAAAAACATTTAAAACATGACAACATATAGCACCCACAAAATTATGGTGTACTATCAACCCAGTCCGCAACAGTAAATATCACCTGCCTATATTCCCTGATAGGAGAAAACTATATACATGCAGATAGATGTATAGGTGCAGATAAATACATAATATAGGTATGCATGATGCATTAACACTGCCACCTCATTCTATATGCATAAATATCCCATGCATAGTACTACAAGTGCTTGCATGACAAAATATACCACCTGTACCATGGGACTTCAAAAGCGGACCGAGAGGAGAACCAGCCCAACGCGTTGCGTCACGCTATGCAACCTGACAAAGTCGTGATATTTACTGTTGCGGACTGGGTTGATAATACACCATAATCTTGTGTGTGCTATATGTTGTCATGTTTTAAGTGTTTTTAAACAATTTTCTGTGTTTCAAAAAAATATGATTTTATACATTTAGGCTATGTTCACGCTACGTATATTTCCGGCTGTAGTGCGAACCGCAAATATACGCCCGTAGTTTTGAGGATGATGCGTACGCTTAGAAGTATACGATTTCCAGCCGCACATTGAACAAGACCATTGTTTGCGGCCAGAACTGTTCCAACTCTAGCCGTGGATTTCCATGTGGTCCCGTACGGAGTACTTATTTCAGCCAAATTTAACTTGATTTTTAGATCCAAAAGGTTCTGTGTGTTTTATTGGGCTGGAGCGAAGATTTCCAAATAAATGACCTGTTTCAAATCGCTTCGAAACAAGCTAGGGAAGCATAACTGTACTACGGCCATATGTTCGCGGTTCGCCCGCATGTTCGCAATCCGGCCACATGTCTATTTTTCCCACGGCCTTAATTTCAGCCGCACATGTCCGGCCGCGTACGAACTACGGCCGGACATATATGTAGTGTGAACATAGCCTCAAGGTGTGCTTGTATATAGTGCTTTCTTTTTTTTGTCTATATTGTGATCTACCTTGGCACTAGAGCACCCTGCTTGAGACTATTGTGTGGTGGCCTCCCAAAATTCAATATTACATCTCTATTCCTTATTATAACTGTAAATCTGTGGAATAGTCTACCTCAGAAGCTAAAAACAGGCAGGTGGTTAAAAGGGTTGGCCACTTTATAGTAAAATTGCTCAGTGTACAGTATTAGTAAGTGTATTCACTGTATATACTGACACCAGCTCCCTGTGTACCTCATAGAGCTAAAATCACACTCCCCTCCTCCAGGCTGCACTGTGGTGAGTCTGTCCATAAGATGCCCCACATGGAGGAACATATGACCCCCCCCCCCAGTGTCCACCACTGAGCCTGTATATGCCTATGGAGGACACTGGGTGCGGGGCATGGTCACATGCTCCTCCATGCTCAGCCATCTTATGGACATAATCACCACAAAGTAGGGCAGCTCAGCCAGGAGGAGGGGAGTGTTATTTTAGCTCTATGGTGTACACAGGGAGCTGCTGGATGAACAAAAGGGAAACAAAGTTTATAAATTACCCATACCCCCCGCCCCCCTTCATTCACATGTCTACTTTCTCCCAAGCAGGGGCATATCTAGGATTCATGGGGCCCCATAGCAACAGATTTTAAGGGTCCCCTCCCCTATGCACAACACAAAGCACTGCATATATATATATATATATATATATATATATATATATATATATATATATATATATATGCTTTACTGCTTTTGCACAGATAACCCCTGACCTCTGCAGGGAGCTCTACACAATTTCCTTTCCTACTTGACTGCCAGCTGGAGAACAGAGGTCATAAGTGCAGTGAAACAGAGATGTCTGTCTTCTGCTTGTTAACCCTTTTTGTGTTTCAGCATGTAAATAAACATTGGGTCACTTACACACTGCAGTACATAAGGGGTTAAGCAGAAGGACAGATGCTCTTGCCTTCTCCCCCAGGCCCCCCTCCTGCACTGGCCCCATAGCAACTGCCTACCCTGCCTCTATGATAGCTACACCACTGCTCCCACGACTCTTGGTTGAACTTGACAGACATTTGTATTTTTTACAGAGTCACTGCTTTTGTATGCATACAATTCAGTGGATTGTTTGACTAGCATGTCCATTTCTACAAGTTCCATTCTAAGAAATGGAACAGTAGCATAACTTTCTGCAACAAATTTGTGAATATATCCTTATTAGGATGAAAATGAATTGAGGATTAGTAGCTACTTTACAATGAACACCCAGCACTCGGTAGGCTACTCGCAAACCACATTTGTTGACAAATTCTGCAAGCTGCCTTATCCTATTTTGGCTCCTCACAGAAAGTTTGGGGTCAATTTATTTAAGAAAACCAGATAGGGGTCTGAATTTGAATTTATTTCTCAAGAGACAAACAAGGCAGCTGCAGCTTCAAGCTGATTTGTCATATTTCTCATCTTTATTCGCAGAATTTTCAGAGGTGTTTCATTACGTACAGTTAATAGACTGAGAGCTGTATGCAAGAGGATGTGTCAGAGAATAAAAAAGAATCCGTATGTGTGAGTGCCTCATGTCTGACATGTAAAGCAGGACCCAGAGGCAGCCCTCTAGTATTTCTTCTAAGACTCTGAGCTTTGATAAGGAGGCATCTAAAGCTATCTTTGCTATTGGCAAAACTCTAAGATAACTTTGGGAGCAGTACTAATTTCTTCTGGTGCTATCTCACTCCCAAGTGATATTAAATTATATAAGCACATCTTGCTGCAAAATGTCATTTATACTTTGATGGTCGCAGTTAACCATTAGTTAGGATGTTCTCTACAAGGGTTGTATTATCAGATTGTACCACAAAAGCCACAGTTGGGATATTAACTCTTCTCCTAATATATATTTTTTTTCTTTATATACTGGTAAAAATACCAACTGTGAGACAAATAATATCATGACTTACTCCAACCCATGCCATTTATCATGAGTATTTTCCCATAGAAACATTGTGATTGGTCAGACTATGATCAATATTGTGTTAATAATTGTCCACAGTATTGTAACATTTATTAAATATTGTAGCAAAAAACACTGTGTAACTACACTTCATAAGTGCAAAATTCATTTATTACAAAAGACTAAATCATGTGACAGACACAAGTACAAAGTACGAACATACATAAATATATACAAGTTGATCTATAGTATCCCTGCCTGTGCTAGTTTAGGTGCCCCTGGTATGGGCGTCCCCAGAGTCCAGGTGCAGAGAGACTGTCCCTGCACTATACCAATAAGACATATATAGTTATATGATACATAGGTCCGAAAATAAATTAGATAACAGTGTTTACAGGCAATTGGTCATAGTAGCATGAAAACAATATTTTGATGTGTACTAGCATTTGCAGGCATAGATAACTAAAGTATTGCACTGAGTCGCAAACATGGCTCTTATGGTTTAACTAATATAAATTACGTCAAACCTAAACTGTCATAAGCCGTCATGAGAAATAGACGTCACACTTCTTCCAACGCGTTTCCCCCTGCTGTTACAAGTTAGGCGGGTTCATCAGGGAAATGTGTGGGTCACGTGTAAAGGTATCAGTATAACTGTGGATAAATGGTCAAAGAGTCAGTGCCAGTATAGGGTAATAGATGCCCAGTGCCTAAAATATATATGATGAGTGCCCAGTAGCATAGACATAGTTAAGGTGTGGGGTACCTTGATTTGATCGTCAGAGTAGATGTCCTGACAGTAGAGATATAGTGTATTTCGGATGGTACCTGATAGAGAAATATAAGTTGTTAGGTATCCTATAAGTGATGGTGATGGGACTGCTCTTGAGGTATATAGGCAATTACCTAGTCTGTTGAGCCTAGGAGACAGCGAGGATGCAGGGTATTCCAGACACTTGTGTAGACACTTGTGTGGTCAGGTGTATTCAAGATAATATCTAGAAGGATATACCTTATGAGAAAGGTGTATGTAAAAACACTCAATGTAGGTCAAAATGGCCAATGTGGTCCGGGACTTACATATTGGCAACCAGGGTTTCTGGGATGCCGTGACGTAGTTAAGAGTTAATTCATTAGGATAACCATAAAATGATGTTGATATGTAGGGATAATTGTCCGAGTGTCTGTATGCTGTGGGTAAGGCACACAATAATAATAAATAACCAGCCTTTAACGTTGGGAAGGTTAAACCTATCAAGAGGGGCAACTTACATGGCGGCGTCTGCGGATAGCAAAAAGGTACTATGCGATGCAGCTATACCCAGATATAGTTTTATGCTGTAAATAAAGCATAAAAGAAAAAAGAATCATAGGTCACCAACCTTCTGGAGTGCGGTGGTCAATTGTGTCAGTTGTATCTAAGTATAAAACTTACGTCTCGGCGTCCCTGGTGTCTGGTTTGTCCTGTTAGTGCATATCCAAGATGCGGTAGCACGTGTCTAGAGCGTTACGTGGCCCTGTATAAAAACGTCAGTGGGACGGACTTGTGGGTGGGAGGCACGTCCTGGAGGCCAATAGATGGAGAGGTAGGCGTGTACCAGGTAGTTACTATGAGTGGAGGAATCGGCGTGACAGCTCAGTCATTATCATAATGTGTGCGCGTCATATGACGTCATCACGCCGCGCGCGCGTACTCCCGGTTGCTAGGTGATTCGTGGGCGTCCTCCTAGATTGCTGAGATGTGTGCGCGTCATATGATGTCATCACGCCGCGCGCGCGTACTACCGGTTGCTAGGTGATTCGTGGGCGTCCTCCTAGATTGCTGAGATGTTGTGCTATTCGGATCACGTGAGCATGACTCCCGGTCATGTGACGCTGTCAAGGCCAGATGGTGAATTGCATTCCGTGGGTTGTAATGAGGATTGTTATGTACCTAGATCCTCCGTAATGTGATACCCCGTTGTCCCGTGTACCTCAGGGATGGAGAGAGAGGAAAATTCGGAGAAAAGATTACTACCTAAATAGCTTCCTATATAAAGGTATAGAGATAAAGTACATGGTGTAAGATGGATGTACCTAACACAAAAATAAAAATAAAAATAAAGTACAAAATATATAAAGGATCTACCTAACACGGTATGGCGATAGAGTGAAAAAGTCTTATGGTAGATGAACCTAACTTGGTCTGGACTACTATATGGTACTGGGCTAAAATAACTTGGTCTATACAGAAAGGTCCGATACAGGAAGATAGAGTGATAGTGCCCATAATATATATAAATACGGGCCTGATATGTAGCTTGGAGGGCAGGTGGAAGATGAAAAATATATCTTAAGTTGGGCTGGGCCTAATATGGCCAGGTTTAAGTGACAAAGTGACAAAGTCGCGCAGGGTTGGTAAGGTAAGAGTAAGTTAAAGTGGGGGTTTGTCCAAATAGATGGTTTTTGTAGTGGGTTATTGTGGGGGCTTAGTAGGGGATAAATTAGATGAAGCTTGTAAAGGAGAGTTGGTCATTGAGGCCATTGGGCTCAAGGGTTTTGAGATGGAATATCCACCTTGCTTCTTTTTGTAGCAAGATGGTGTCTATGTCCCCTTTCCTGGCATTCATTTTAACCACTTCCAGTACTTGAAATTTGATCAGATACGGATCCGTGTCATGTTTTGCCCGCATGTGAATAGCCAGAGGTTTCGACCGGCTATGTCTAATGTCCCCAATATGCTCCAAAATGCGACGTCTAAGTTCACGTTTGGTCTTCCCCACATATGATAAAGGACAAGGGCAAGTGGCCATGTATATAACTGCAGCAGTTTTGCAGTTGGCAAATGTTCTGTTCTGGAAACTCCGAGGGATATGTGCCACCTTGAATGAATCAGATACATGTATGTAGGGGCATGCCTTGCAATCTCCGCATCTGTATGTGCCGGCGTGTTTCAGCTTTTCAATCCATGTCCGTGTCTTTACCGGGGGAGGTATGTAGTGACTCTGAGTGAGATCATCCCCCAGATTTCTCCCTCGGCGATAAGTTATTTGTGGCTTATCTGGAAGGTAGTCACTGATCTCTTTGTCCATCTTAAGAACTGGCCAGTATTTTTCCACAATTGTACGGACATGTGTGGCTGCATTGTCATAGGTACCTATAATTCTCGAGGTGGTATCTTCGTGTACTTTAATGGATTGGGGGGCCAGCAAATGTCTCCTGTCTTGCTGGAGTGCATGGTGATATGCATCCCTAAGTGTTCTGTTCGGATAGCCTCTGTCCTTGAAACGGTTTTGCAATTTTTTGGCTTCCATTTTAAAGGTGTCTAGGGAGGAACAATTCCTGCGTATTCGCAGGTATTGTCCCTTTGGAATGCCCCGTTTAAGGGGGTTCGGGTGATGACTTTCCCACCTCAGCAGGTTGTTCCCTGCTGTTGGTTTGCGATAGGCTTCCGTGGAAATCTGTCCATTTCTTCCCCTCTTTATGAGGATGTCCAGAAAGCATAATTCGTTGGCATGTAGTTCAGAGGTGAACCTGAGTCCCACTTCATTGTCATTCAATGTTCCAACGAATTCCACAAATCGTTGTTGGGGTCCTGACCAGATGATCAGGACATCATCTATATATCTGCCCCAGTATGTAATGTAGTCCAAGTATGGGGCATGTCTCTCATTAAAGACAATAGTGTCCTCCCACCAGCCCAGGAACAGATTGGCATACGTGGGGGCTACAGGGCTCCCCATAGCCGTGCCCCTGAGCTGGTGGTAAATCTTCTGATTAAAGAGGAAAAAATTATGCGTGAGGACAAATTCCAGGGCCTCTAAAACAAATTCATTGTGCTTTCTATGATGGGTACTACGGGATCCCAAATAGTGGTTCACAGCTCGGAGACCACAATCATGTGGGATGGAACTATAGAGGGACTCCACATCGATGCTACATAGAAATGATTCTTCTTCAATGATAATGTCCTCTAGTTTCAGCAGTAAATCCATGGTATCCCGCAGGTAAGAGGGGAGGCTCGTTACAAAAGGTCTCAATACTTTATCCAGATATACACTGAGATTTTGTGTGACGTTGTCAATTCCCGAGACTATCGGGCGACATTTAAGTGGGTTTGTCCCTTTATGGATTTTAGGAAGGCCATAAAATGTGGCTATCTTTGGATCTTTTGGTAAAATAAACGCATATTCCTTCTGATCCAAAAGATGATTTTCGAGCGCACGGTCTATCATGGTTTTGAGTTGTTTCAGAAACAGTGAAGTAGGATCTATAGCCAGGACTCGATAGCCCTCTCTATCTGCTAGGGCTTTATTACACATGTTCTGATAGTCCAAGTGATTTAAGATGACTAGATTACCGCCCTTGTCTGCTGATTTGATAACCAGAGTTGGGTCTTCCTTAAGAGTTTTGATGGCTTGTCGTTCCTTGTAAGTAAGATTATATGTTACGGGAGGTGGGCGTTTAGACAGGTCCTCTAATTCGTTGGTTACCAGTCTGAGAAAGACATCAATGTTATCGTTGTCATTGATTGGTGGCATCTTCTTGGATTTAAGTTGGCAGTCCGTAAATGGTCCTTGTCCTCCTTCCCGAATGTTTTCTTCCAGCAGAGAGGTGAGAGTATCTATGCCTACAAGATCATTTGGGTCAACATCCAGTTCTGCACATCTTCTTCTATCGTGTAGTTTGAAGAACTTTCTCCATTTGAGTTTACGAGTAAATAAATTGAGGTCTTTAACCCAGGAGAATAAGTCAAACCGATTCGTCGGAATAAAGGATAAGCCTTTCTTTAACAGGGATGCTTCCTCACTGGTAAGTTTGTGATTAGACAGGTTGATGATTTGATTATGATCTAGTACAGTGTTATTCGTGGTTATGTGTCCGCAGTATTGTTGATGCCCTGTTGCAAAAAAGATGCTTGTGAAGAGGAGGAATTGGAAGCCGATGTACTTGGTTGTGTTTGTTTCCCTGTCCATTCCTGTGTGTTGTATTGTTGTCCTCTTCTGCCGCCACCTCCTCTTCTTGGGTATTGTCCTCTGGGTGGTGCCCATCCTCCCCTACCTCTATATCTAGTTGAATACGGTGACCTATTGGTATATTTCTGATTTCTTTGTTGTCTAGTTCCTCTTGATCTTTCTGAACTTGACGTATCAGTGTCAGAGGATGAAATATCTGTTTCTGACTCTGGGTAGGTTTGTGTTGTCAAGTGTGTATAGGCCCTTTTTTCTTTGAAATCGTTAAGGTCCCTAATAAACTGTTTGTGCTTACGTTCCTTAATTTGGCTTTTGTATCTCTCCACTTGGTCCTTTAATTCTGTCTCCTTCCTACTAAAGTCAGGGTTCTCCTTAAGTGTAAGAGCTTTGGTTATCGTGTCTTCTAGTTTTTTAGTGGTGTCCGTAAGGGTCAGTCTTTCTTCGTCTAGCAATAATTGCATGAAGCGTACCGATGAATTTGTAGCCTCTTGCTCCCACTTGCCCATTAATCGTGTATTTCTGGATCTTTCTGCCGGGACTATGCCTATCCTGAGACCTTTGGGAACTATTTTGTTACTGATGTAATTCTCCAAAGATTTTGTTTCCCAGAACGACTTAATGTTCTCCTTATAGGAGAAATATAAGTCCTTGAAAATAGAACTCAGTGTAAATGTGTTAATAGGGGTTTGTGTAAGTTCCTGTTCGGAAAAAACTTCCCTGGCTTCTTCCGCCCATCTGTCAGTGTTTAGTCCATCAGCCAAAAAACTTGCCATGCCCTCCCAGGACAAATAAATTATTCAGTCAAGTATGACCAGAAACGGGGCTACCCCGAAAATCAAGAGGACTGTGATTGGTCAGACTATGATCAATATTGTGTTAATAATTGTCCACAGTATTGTAACATTTATTAAATATTGTAGCAAAAAACACTGTGTAACTACACTTCATAAGTGCAAAATTCATTTATTACAAAAGACTAAATCATGTGACAGACACAAGTACAAAGTACGAACATACATAAATATATACAAGTTGATCTATAGTATCCCTGCCTGTGCTAGTTTAGGTGCCCCTGGTATGGGCGTCCCCAGAGTCCAGGTGCAGAGAGACTGTCCCTGCACTATACCAATAAGACATATATAGTTATATGATACATAGGTCCGAAAATAAATTAGATAACAGTGTTTACAGGCAATTGGTCATAGTAGCATGAAAACAATATTTTGATGTGTACTAGCATTTGCAGGCATAGATAACTAAAGTATTGCACTGAGTCGCAAACATGGCTCTTATGGTTTAACTAATATAAATTACGTCAAACCTAAACTGTCATAAGCCGTCATGAGAAATAGACGTCACACTTCTTCCAACGCGTTTCCCCCTGCTGTTACAAGTTAGGCGGGTTCATCAGGGAAATGTGTGGGTCACGTGTAAAGGTATCAGTATAACTGTGGATAAATGGTCAAAGAGTCAGTGCCAGTATAGGGTAATAGATGCCCAGTGCCTAAAATATATATGATGAGTGCCCAGTAGCATAGACATAGTTAAGGTGTGGGGTACCTTGATTTGATCGTCAGAGTAGATGTCCTGACAGTAGAGATATAGTGTATTTCGGATGGTACCTGATAGAGAAATATAAGTTGTTAGGTATCCTATAAGTGATGGTGATGGGACTGCTCTTGAGGTATATAGGCAATTACCTAGTCTGTTGAGCCTAGGAGACAGCGAGGATGCAGGGTATTCCAGACACTTGTGTAGACACTTGTGTGGTCAGGTGTATTCAAGATAATATCTAGAAGGATATACCTTATGAGAAAGGTGTATGTAAAAACACTCAATGTAGGTCAAAATGGCCAATGTGGTCCGGGACTTACATATTGGCAACCAGGGTTTCTGGGATGCCGTGACGTAGTTAAGAGTTAATTCATTAGGATAACCATAAAATGATGTTGATATGTAGGGATAATTGTCCGAGTGTCTGTATGCTGTGGGTAAGGCACACAATAATAATAAATAACCAGCCTTTAACGTTGGGAAGGTTAAACCTATCAAGAGGGGCAACTTACATGGCGGCGTCTGCGGATAGCAAAAAGGTACTATGCGATGCAGCTATACCCAGATATAGTTTTATGCTGTAAATAAAGCATAAAAGAAAAAAGAATCATAGGTCACCAACCTTCTGGAGTGCGGTGGTCAATTGTGTCAGTTGTATCTAAGTATAAAACTTACGTCTCGGCGTCCCTGGTGTCTGGTTTGTCCTGTTAGTGCATATCCAAGATGCGGTAGCACGTGTCTAGAGCGTTACGTGGCCCTGTATAAAAACGTCAGTGGGACGGACTTGTGGGTGGGAGGCACGTCCTGGAGGCCAATAGATGGAGAGGTAGGCGTGTACCAGGTAGTTACTATGAGTGGAGGAATCGGCGTGACAGCTCAGTCATTATCATAATGTGTGCGCGTCATATGACGTCATCACGCCGCGCGCGCGTACTCCCGGTTGCTAGGTGATTCGTGGGCGTCCTCCTAGATTGCTGAGATGTGTGCGCGTCATATGATGTCATCACGCCGCGCGCGCGTACTACCGGTTGCTAGGTGATTCGTGGGCGTCCTCCTAGATTGCTGAGATGTTGTGCTATTCGGATCACGTGAGCATGACTCCCGGTCATGTGACGCTGTCAAGGCCAGATGGTGAATTGCATTCCGTGGGTTGTAATGAGGATTGTTATGTACCTAGATCCTCCGTAATGTGATACCCCGTTGTCCCGTGTACCTCAGGGATGGAGAGAGAGGAAAATTCGGAGAAAAGATTACTACCTAAATAGCTTCCTATATAAAGGTATAGAGATAAAGTACATGGTGTAAGATGGATGTACCTAACACAAAAATAAAAATAAAAATAAAGTACAAAATATATAAAGGATCTACCTAACACGGTATGGCGATAGAGTGAAAAAGTCTTATGGTAGATGAACCTAACTTGGTCTGGACTACTATATGGTACTGGGCTAAAATAACTTGGTCTATACAGAAAGGTCCGATACAGGAAGATAGAGTGATAGTGCCCATAATATATATAAATACGGGCCTGATATGTAGCTTGGAGGGCAGGTGGAAGATGAAAAATATATCTTAAGTTGGGCTGGGCCTAATATGGCCAGGTTTAAGTGACAAAGTGACAAAGTCGCGCAGGGTTGGTAAGGTAAGAGTAAGTTAAAGTGGGGGTTTGTCCAAATAGATGGTTTTTGTAGTGGGTTATTGTGGGGGCTTAGTAGGGGATAAATTAGATGAAGCTTGTAAAGGAGAGTTGGTCATTGAGGCCATTGGGCTCAAGGGTTTTGAGATGGAATATCCACCTTGCTTCTTTTTGTAGCAAGATGGTGTCTATGTCCCCTTTCCTGGCATTCATTTTAACCACTTCCAGTACTTGAAATTTGATCAGATACGGATCCGTGTCATGTTTTGCCCGCATGTGAATAGCCAGAGGTTTCGACCGGCCAGGACCCCAACAACGATTTGTGGAATTCGTTGGAACATTGAATGACAATGAAGTGGGACTCAGGTTCACCTCTGAACTACATGCCAACGAATTATGCTTTCTGGACATCCTCATAAAGAGGGGAAGAAATGGACAGATTTCCACGGAAGCCTATCGCAAACCAACAGCAGGGAACAACCTGCTGAGGTGGGAAAGTCATCTCTGGAAAGATCATCCCAGCCGGTACTGCAGTACCGGCTGGATGATCTTTCCTGCCGCAGAGTTCTGATGTGTGCGCATCCGTGCTCGCCTGCATCAGAACTCTCCACTGCACTCTATGGAGCATGCGGCTGCAGTCGCTTGCTCAATAGTGTGCACTGACATGGTTTTCTACAGCTGCTATTCACTGAATAGCGGCCGCAGAAAACTTACATGTCAGTTCTTTGCGCCGCCGCAAGGGATCCCGGCCGAAGTGTATACTATGTGTATACGCTCTGGCCAGGATCCCATAGACGGCTATGTAATGTATATCTCCATAATAATCACGGCCATTGTACAAGGGGGTGTGGTTTTACGAAAATATACGTTGTGTGAATATACTGTAGCCTCACAATTTATAAAGCAAGCATATTGTTCTGTCCAAAGGTTTTAGGTAGGTGTGGGAAAATGCTGCAAAGTAAAAATACTTTAAAAATTAGAAGTGTTAATAGTCTATAATATATATACTGTATATATATATATATATATATATATATATATATATATATATATATATAGTCTTTACTCTTACTTATTAGTGCACAAAACACCTAAAAGTGCAGGACGATCACCGGACGTTTTTCACGCTTGACAAAGGAGGTGTTTCCCCCTGAAACGTTGCGTGATAACACAGCACAAGGCAAATCCTCTCATCAACTGTGTAAACTGTGGCTATAGGACATCGGCTCTCGAGTCTTTAAGGGGAAACGCCATGACAGAGTCCAGTACACTTTTGGGTGTAAAGATGTTCTATCGAGTTATTGTTGGATAAGAATCTGAGAATATTTGGCAAGCATTTGGGAAAGAAAGCGTGTGACCTTGTCTTTTTACTGCCGATAAGGAAATATGTAGGGAACAGTGAACTCTAAAGGAAACTACACCTAAAGTGTATATATGTGGTGGTTCTTTTGATTATATGACTTAAAATAGTTTATTTTTATCAATTATAAATTGCAAAGTGAATGAACAGAGGAGAATGTAAATCAAATCAGTATTTGGTGTGACCGCACTTTGCCTTCATAACAGCATTAATTCTTCTACGTAACTTGCGCAGTTTTTGATGGAACTCGTCAGAGAGGTTGTTTCAAGATTCTTACAGAACTAACCACAGATTTGTGGATATAGACTTGCCGAAATCTTTCAGTTTTTTTTCATGTAATCCCAGACAATTCCAGAGTCAATGATGATCATCAGGGCTCTGTGAGGGACATATCATTACTTCCAGGGCTCCCTGTTCTGTTACCCTAAAAATGGTTCTTAGTGACATTGGCTGCAAAGTTTTATCCTTCAAATCAAACAACTTCAAATATACAGCCAATCAGATGCTCCCCTGATGGTTGGTGTCATGCTTTGTAGCATTTTTCTCCACCCATCTACAACTTTTGCACAGTACTATAGGTTTGCATAGTATAAACTGTAACGGTAACACATACAGTTGGCATACAAATACACCATAAGGGGGTGACCCTTGTACTTACAGATTTCTGCTTCTGTATCCTGTAATCCTGCAGTGTTTTGTACTTCTAAAATAAATAACGCCAATTTTAATGTGATGTAAAACACATATATCAAATCCTTACTTGGTGACATTTTAGGTAAATTACTGTACAAATGCTGTATAATTTTATTTGCTTTATCCTCGATCAAGAGTTATTATCAGCGCTGGTTGCAGGAGCACATATTTCTATTACATTGCAGAGACCTTATCAGCATTTTGCACAAACCTCTTTATCATATGCCTAAAACCCATTACACAAAAAATGTTCCATTTGCATCATTAAAGACCATTTCCTCCAAAAAACGAAATTACCTGTGTAGTTTATATTCAGCCATTTTGAGATTATCAGTAGTGCAGGTTCCTATGTCATTGAGAGTTATTAGAAATGTTGGTGATGACCCCTTTGGGAACTGGAAAGGCTGCTGTCAACCTGGATGGGTATAGGATCAAATAAATAAGGACAATTTCAGGACAAAATATGACTTCATGTGGGCATTGTGTGTGCTGCTGTATGATGCCACTGTATTACAGAGGTATTAGAGGAGTCTACCCTATTAATACAAGATGGAATATGAAATCATGGATATAGAGGTACACAATGGGCCCATATATTTTGGTAGCTGCTGTATTATGGCTACATACAATTTAGAGCTCTTATAAAACCACAATATGCCCATGCCCATGAGTCCTAAGATAATTTGCCATAATATGTTACTAGGAAACATGAATATGCATATGTTTCTCTACTGTTGCTCTACTAGGCATTGCTCCCACCTAGCCAGAATCCTGCTCCAGGAGGGGCAACACCCCAAAACAGCTGTATGTGGATGGATACCTGGTCTTGGTTTTTCCCTTGTCATTACATTGACTTATAGGGCCACTTAATATAGTGGTTTTGGTGGTTTCCTTACAGGAGCCACCCCTTGGCTGGGTCCTTCCTGGAGGGATATCTAGTCCTGTGTTTCGAGACTCTTCAATGAGGCTCCACTGGCTCTTCTTTTGCATATTCATGTTACTAGGAAGAAACTTGTAAAATTGTAGTTGAATACCTTTTTTCTTCCATATAGTATCACATCACTTTTTCATTTAGTTCACAATCCATGCCACACCTTTGAGCATGAGCTTAGTAACTTCAAATAAGTTTGGCCATATCTCCCAGCTGGATAGTGGTCCCAACTTCCTTGAAGCCGAGCCTAGATGACACTGTCCACAGATGAAATGAAGCAAGTAAATATCGAATGTCCAGCATCTAAGCTTGTGGATGGTGTGGAGAACCACACATTGAGTAAGAGGGGGGGGGGGATTTAAGCCTCATCATTGTATATTGAAAGACAATGCTTTGTAATGTACTTTGAGGTAAACTGATACCTTGTAAAAACACTCAGTTGTGTTTATAGGAACTGGTTTCATGTGTTGAAAGTAAACTAAAATCTTTCCAGGCTGTCACCATAGACCTGCTCAGCCACTCACTGTCCGGAGTGATGACCTGCCTCAGTCATTGATTGGCTTCCAGGAAAACCTCTGTAATGAAGCTAATATTGGGAGTAATAGTTCTACCAGTTATGGGGTGGTATAGAATAATGTCCTGTTTATCATTGACATACCGTGCTAGATATCCAAATTTGTTATGTTAATCTCAGTGCTATAAGATCATCATGTGGAGAAGGCAGACGCCCCCCTTCCTCCTATTAATCCTTTTTGTCTGTAAAAATCATCATGTGTTTATGTCTTTACTCTCACAGGACAGTTCTTTCCAGTGGTTATGATGAAAGGTTTCGGATAAAACTAACACAATAGTGCAGGAAGAGTAAGGTCAGCAACGTTCAGTCAGTGCACACAAAGTGAGCAGGAAAAGATAAGCTAAATACAAGACTTACGACAAATTCAGATCTCTAATATGTAATGTTTAGTGGTTTCTGGAATAAAATATTTGCCATTTAGGGGTCTTTGATATTTGATGAAAATTTTAACATGGTATAGTGACATCAAATATTTGATCGGTTGGAGGCTGAAGCATCACTGGGTGGGAGAAAGGGATTAGCCATCTTGTCCAATCAGCTGCAGGCCCCTCTGTGATGTCAGCACCCCACTTGCTCTCACCTTCTATATAAAATGGTTTGTTTATGGAGGTGGCCAGTCGGCTGTGTGTAGAGCAGAGTGCAGGATCGCAGCAGGCAGTTACAGCAGAGCAGTGGTCGCATTCCACTCCTGTCCTGAGGAAAAAAACGATATTACGCTGCTGATCCACCAAGGTCCACTGCTGTCCATGGCAGAAATTGGATGATTGACTCGCTGATTGACATTTTATTTTAAATTGTGATTTTCCAATTTTAGGCACTTTTACAACAACAAGCTTTAACAAATTCGCCCTTCTGTAATAGTCCCAGTATTATAGCTACTTTAGTTTGGCTGTTCTAATGAAATTCATTAAGATATGATTCGCAGATCTTAACCTGTTTTACCCAAAATTTGCGAAGCTCACAAAACAAATTTCCAGCTTCAATCCCGCATCAATCAAAATATCTGAGATATCTCTGTAACATACTCATTGATGTGATAAAGCATTCTGCAGCTTTACCTACCATATAAGATGATTATCTGCTGTTGTCTCTATCTTCCCGAAAACTTAGTTTTATTCCTCCTGTTCTGTATGCAAATCAGCACTAACTAGTCATGTGGGCGGCGTCTCTCCCTAAAGTAGTCATGGCTCCTGGTCTGTAGTCACTCCCCCCCTGTGATGTAATTCAGGATTACATTGCAGAGGAGAGTGACTAGAGCCCGGGAGCTGTGACTAATTCAGGAAAAGACGTCGCCCACATGACTAGTAGGCACTGATTTGCATACATAGTGGGAAGGAGTAAAACTCAGAGTTTTCAGAGAGACAATGGCAATCAATGGGTTTATATAGTAGGGAACACTGCAGAATGCTTTATAAGGTCATTATTTTACCTCAGGGCACTAAATCATAGTGATTGGTTCCCTTTAGTGCCTCAACTAAAGACAGTGTATGATAGTGCTTTTTACCATAGAGTCCATAGGTGCAATCCAGTACTCCGGCATTACAAATAATATGCAAATTAGGCTATAAAGTTTACAGACTGCAAAAGCCCGGCACGGTTTGGCCCCTTCACTCTAAACGGAAGGCCCTATTCCACGGAACGATTATCGTCCGTATTCAGCCGCTACGGACGATAATCGTCCCGTGGAATAGAGTGCAACGATCAGCCGGCATCGTTCATGTTGGCTGATCGTTGCAGTCGCTTGTTTTTCAACATGTCGAAAAACAAGCGATCTGCTGCTGTCGCTCCGTTGAATAGGAGCGTCGGCAGCAGACGCTGCTATATCCTATGGGCTGCCCGGACGATCAGTGATCACCCGGGCAGCCCCCCCGCAGCTCCCCGCCGCCCCCTTCCACACTCACCCGCTCGCTGCAGCCGCGTTGAATAGCGGCAGCAGCGAGCGGGGAACGAGGAGCAAACGAGCGCTGAGAGCGCTCGTTTGCTCCTCTTAACGACCCGTGTAATAGGCCCTTAATAATGCCCTCAGTATATGTCCACAGACATAAGACTGACAGGCGGAAACCTGCACTTTTTAAGCCTGGCAATGTTCTCTGACCTGCTGTTCCCATGGCGGCCTCAAACTTTGATCTTCGCTTTCACTGCAGGTCTTCACTAGCCAGGAGAACTCGCTCTATGCATGTGCTCTCCTTGCAACAAAACTGCACATTGTGAACACAGCCTGTGGGTTTCAAAGATGGCCACATGTGTAAAACCATACAGTAATGTGAATAGCTGCCTGACATGAGTTCTGTATCCAGGACAAACCAATAGAGCAAAAAGCTAGGACTGTGTGAACAAGGCTCTACACCACCTCAGCAGTCTGGGTAATAGACATAAATGCCATCCTCTATCCTGCACTGCTGCTAAACAGATATAATGTACATTACAGAGGTTACAGGGTTAGTACTGTCTGGGCTATATTCCCCTATCCCTGTCTAATAACTAAATAAATGTCCATTACACATCATCATTGTATTGGCATTCCATTTATGAAGCTATCCGGCTGTGAAATATCTCATTCATCTCTATTGTACAAAGTTCTGGCTGACATTTCTCTGGGACTGCTAAGGTAATCTGACTAAGGTCACTCACAATTACCAGAAAAAGAAGAAAACCTTCATAGAGAAAATGATATTGGTAATAGAAAGATAATGGCTTGTGAAAGAAGGGGGAAATGTTGATCATTAGATCTGATGTGACGGGCAGGTTTTATTTCTATGTCAGACTTTCCGGCTACATTTACAATGTGTGACCTCATCACTGCAATTGTATTAACTTTATGGCAGTGTAAAAAATAAAGCGCTAAAGAGGGTAAGTAATGTATCTGTGCAAGACAATGACTAGACAACTTATTCTGCAGATATTTGATCTGTGAATCTATTATAGTAGATGTATACCCTTTATGGGTTTGCCCACAACTTGCATATTACTGTGGACAATTTGTACCTCACACAAGAGGCGGGTGTGACAAGTGCTGTTATCTATGATACACATTGATGGACATCATACACGTATGTGTAAAGGGAAGGAGTCACTACTAATCTATAGCGTTGGATATTGACATAACTATTAAAAGAGAAGCCTTTGCAGTAGTCTGGGAGCTTACATCACTGTCTTCCATGGCAGAGAGCATTAGTATCCCTGACATGTTTGCATTGCACAGCACATTTGCATTCACTGTAATGCTTGTGCTTGTGAATGAACAGTAATGGAGAGGGGAGGTGGGTGGTGAATAGTGTGCACAGTACCACTATATACATCACCTCCTTGCTGTCGGTTGCTAAGCAGCTATTGCTGGAATTTTAGGATGATGGGAATGTTCCCACGGTATACTGACGCTTTCCACAATGCAGTTTCCTTATATATAACATATAGGCTTATGTTACTAAGCCATTTTTAGTTATTGCACTTTGCTTGTACAAGTATCGGTGAATCTTTTCACAACTGTATCATGTTTTTTTTTTTCAACAGAGCAAAAGAAAACATTGAATTCCATGTTTATTTTCCACCATAGGAGCAGGAAACATTTAAAGGGGGTATTCTCATTATCAGAAGTGATTCTGTATCCACTATGATTAGCAGATCGGGCGGGATCTGACTACTGTGACCCCCAACCCCCATTCATTTTTGGTATGGTAGGAGGTTCCAGTGATCAGCGATCTGCGCACTAACCTTTTTATAATGTGACTATCCCTTTAGGCTATGTTCACACAACGTATCAGACCGGCCGTTCCGTGACCGGATTATCGCGGCCGGTACTTAAGTACCGGCCGGATGATCCGTACAGCCGCAGAGCTCTGATGCGGGCGCATCAGCACGCGCCTGCATCAGAGCTTCCCATAGCACACAGTGAAGCGAGCGGCCAGAGCCGCTGACAGGTCTTTCTGCGGCCGGAATTCACTGAATTCCGGCCGCAGAAAACTGACATGTCAGTTATTTGCGGCCCCGTATGGGATCCCGGACGGAGCATATACGATGTGTATACACTCCGGCCGGGATCCCATATCAGATAAGGTTATGTTGCGCTCCGCAAAAAGTACGGCCGTTGTTGCCGATGGCAACAACGGCCGTACTTTTACGTAGTGTGAAAATAGCCTCAAGCTGTAACAGATCTATGAGGATAGCCCCATTATTGACCTCTTTTGCGTATGTCTGGGATTGTTTTGGACTGGATAGTACTGCTTCCTGTGCTAGTCTCCCTATGAGTATGAAAGAATCAGTGCTGGGGGCTCAGGATGCAGGAACACAGTCCTATAATGTGGTGAGTTTCTATTTTTCTTCTTACCCTAGAAAGGTATTGAGAAATGTGAGCAGAGTCCTGGTAACCTGCAGAACAGGCCAGACGGGCACAGGGCACAGCTCCCTATGATAGGGCACAGGGCACAGCTCCCTATGAGAGGCACAGGGCACAGCTCCCTATGAGAGGCACAACTACCTATGACAGGCACAGCTCCCTATGATAGGCACAGGGCACAGCTCCCTATGACAGGCACAGGGCACAGCTCCCTATGAGAGGCACAGGGTACAGCTCCCTATGAGAGGCACAGGGCACAGCTCCCTATGAGAGGCACAACTACCTATGAGAGGCACAGCTCCCTATGATAGGCACAGGGCACAGCTCCCTATGACAGGCACAGGGCACAGCTCCCTATGACTGGCACAGCTCCTTATGACTGGCACAGGGCACAGCTACCTATGACAGGCACAGGGTACAGCTCCCTATGACAGGCACAGCTCCCTATGACAGGTTCAAGGCACATCTCCCTATGACTGGCACAGGGCACAGCTCCCTATGACAGGCACAGGGCACAGCTACCTATGACAGGCACAGGGCACAGCTCCCTATGACAGGCACAACTCCCTATGAGAGGCACAGGGCACAGCTCCCTATGACAGGCACAACTCCCTATGAGAGGCACAGGGCACAGCTCCCTATGACAGGCACAGGGCACAGCTCCCTATGACAGGCACAGGGCACAGCTCCCAATGACAGGCACAGGGCACAGCTCCCAATGACAGGCACAGGGTACAGCTCCCTATGAGAGGCACAGGGCACAGCTCCCTATGACAGGCACAGGGCACAGCTCCCTATGAGAGGCACAGGGCACAGCTCCCTATGACAGGCACAGGGCACAGCTCCCTATGAGAGGCACAGGGCACAGCTCCCTATGACAGGCACAGGGCACAGCTCTCTATGACAGGCACAGCTCCCTATGAGAGGCACAGGGCACAGCTCCCTATGAGAGGCACAGGGTACAGCTCCCTATGAGAGGCACAGGGCACAGCTCCCTATGAGAGGCACAGGGCACAGCTCCCAATGACAGGCACAGGGCACAGCTCCCTATGACAGGCACAGGGCACAGCTCCCTATGACAGGCACAGGGCACAGCTCCCTATGAGAGGCACAGGGCACAGCTCCCTATGACAGGCACAGGGCACAGCTCTCTATGACAGGCACAGCTCCCTATGAGAGGCACAGGGCACAGCTCCCTATGAGAGGCACAGGGCACAGCTCCCTATGACAGGCACAGGGTACAGCTCCCTATGAGAGGCACAGGGTACAGCTCCCTATGAGAGGCACAGGGCACAGCTCCCTATGACAGGCACAGGGCACAGCTCCCTATGACAGGCACAGGGCACAGCTCCCTATGAGAGGCACAGGGCACAGCTCCCTATGACAGGCACAGGGCACAGCTCCCTATGACAGGCACAGGGCACAGCTCCCTATGAGAGGCACAGGGCACAGCTCCCTATGAGAGGCACAGGGCAGAGCTCCCTATGACAGGCACAGCTCCCTATGACAGGCACAGGGCACAGCTCCCTATGAGAGGCACAGGGCACAGCTCTCTATGACAGGCACAGCTCCCTATGAGAGGCACAGGGCACAGCTCCCTATGACAGGCACAGGGTACAGCTCCCTATGAGAGGCACAGGGTACAGCTCCCTATGAGAGGCACAGGGCACAGCTCCCTATGACAGGCACAGGGCACAGCTCCCTATGACAGGCACAGGGCACAGCTCCCTATGAGAGGCACAGGGCACAGCTCTCTATGACAGGCACAGCTCCCTATGAGAGGCACAGGGCACAGCTCCCTATGAGAGGCACAGGGCACAGCTCCCTATGAGAGGCACAGGGTACAGCTCCCTATGACAGGCACAGGGTACAGCTCCCTATGACAGGCACAGCTCCCTATGACAGGCACAGGGCACAGCTCCCTATGAGAGGCACAGGGCACAGCTCTCTATGACAGGCACAGCTCCCTATGAGAGGCACAGGGCACAGCTCCCTATGAGAGGCACAGGGCACAGCTCCCTATGAGAGGCACAGGGTACAGCTCCCTATGAGAGGCACAGGGCACAGCTCCCTATGACAGGCACAGGGCACAGCTCCCTATGAGAGGCAGAGGGCACAGCTCCCTATGAGAGGCACAGGGTACAGCTCCCTATGAGAGGCACAGGGCACAGCTCCCTATGACAGGCACAGCTCCCTATGACAGGCACAGGGCACAGCTCCCTATGAGAGGCACAGGGCACAGCTCTCTATGACAGGCACAGCTCCCTATGAGAGGCACAGGGCACAGCTCCCTATGAGAGGCACAGCTCCCTATGACAGGCACAGGGCACAGCTCCCTATGAGAGGCACAGGGCACAGCTCTCTATGACAGGCACAGCTCCCTATGAGAGGCACAGGGCACAGCTCCCTATGAGAGGCACAGGGCACAGCTCCCTATGAGAGGCACAGGGTACAGCTCCCTATGAGAGGCACAGGGCACAGCTCCCTATGACAGGCACAGGGCACAGCTCCCTATGACAGGCACAGGGCACAGCTCCCTATGAGAGGCACAGGGCACAGCTCTCTATGACAGGCACAGCTCCCTATGAGAGGCACAGGGCACAGCTCCCTATGAGAGGCACAGGGCACAGCTCCCTATGAGAGGCACAGGGTACAGCTCCCTATGACAGGCACAGGGTACAGCTCCCTATGACAGGCACAGCTCCCTATGACAGGCACAGGGCACAGCTCCCTATGAGAGGCACAGGGCACAGCTCTCTATGACAGGCACAGCTCCCTATGAGAGGCACAGGGCACAGCTCCCTATGAGAGGCACAGGGCACAGCTCCCTATGAGAGGCACAGGGCACAGCTCCCTATGAGAGGCACAGGGCACAGCTCCCTATGAGACGCACAGGGCACAGCTCCCTATGAGAGGCACAGGGTACAGCTCCCTATGAGAGGCACAGGGCACAGCTCCCTATGACAGGCACAGGGCACAGCTCCCTATGAGAGGCACAGGGCACAGCTCCCTATGACAGGCACAGGGCACAGCTCCCTATGAGAGGCACAGCTCCCTATGAGAGGCACAGGGTACAGCTCCCTATGAGAGGCACAGAGCACAGCTCCCTATGACAGGCACAGGGCACAGCTCCCTATGAGAGGCACAGGGTACAGCTCCCTATGAGAGGCACAGGGCACAGCTCCCTATGATAGGCACAGGGCACAGCTCCCTATGAGAGGCACAGGGCACAGCTCCCTATGAGAGGCACAGGGCACAGCTCCCTATGACAGGCACAGGGTACAGCTCCCTATGAGAGGCACAGCTCCCTATGACAGGCACAGCTCCCTATGACAGGCACAGGGCACAGCTCCCTATGGCAGGCACAGGGCACAGCTCCCTATGACAGGCACAGGGCACAGCTCCCTATGAGAGGCACAGGGCACAGCTCCCTATGACAGGCACAGGGCACAGCTCCCTATGACAGGCACAGGGCACAGCTCCCTATGAGAGGCACAGGGCACAGCTCCCTATGAGAGGCACAGGGCACAGCTCCCTATGACAGGCACAGGGCACAGCTCCCTATTGAGGGGACCTGTCAGTGCCCATTCATCTCACCATGAGAATCAGGTTGTACAATAAGGAAGCATTTCTGCCTCGCTGCCCCCATCATGCCCCGGGTCAGCTCCTTGTTGCCATGCTGCTGTGGTCGCCATGGGCATGCAGCTCAGCCTCCTCCTCACTGCAGCCAGATGCTGTGTAGCAGGAGGAGGCGGAGTTGCCGGGAGCAGGACAGGGATGCATAGGATGCTGTGTAGAGCAGTACAGGGTGAGGGCATTGCTGGGCAGACCCCCCTCCAGCCCGCCATAACTGCCCCTCTCTGAGGAGAGTCACCGGCGGCTTCTTTGTCCCCCGCCGGTCAGGGCCCCTGCTGCCCCATAGCTGAGCGCCCGTCATCTGCAGGGACAGCTCGTCTCCTGGCTCCTTGTCATTGCGGTAATTGGTGGGCTTCCCGTCAGGTGGGCGGGGCCGGCTGCGCTGTGCGGGCTCCCATTGGCTGCGGCGAGCAGTAGAGGGGGCGCGCGGTGTGCGGAGGGGACCCGCCGCTGCTGCAGCTGCTGCTGTGCTGTGTGCTGGGCCGGGCAGCGGACGCGTGGCTGCTCTCTGCGCTCACCCCATTCCAGAGAGAGACCCCGGGATAAGAGGTATGTGCTGTGCCCTCTCCTCCTGTGCTGTGCCCGCTCCTCCTGTGCTGTGCCCGCTCCTCCTGTGCTGTGCCCTCTCCTCCTGTGCCATGCCGCTGCCCGGGCTGCTGCGGGGACACTGGCCGTGGAGTGGGCTCTTCCTGAGGCACCATGTTTGACTTTGTGCAGGGTAATGTGAGGTGAGGGGCCGCTGGATAACGGCACAGGCGGGGGAGCACGATGCGCCTAACATCTGCTGCTCTCACTTTACAGCAGTGATGTTATCGGGTTACCTCCCGGCTGCAGAGAAATCACATCAGGCAGAGAGCGGAGGCTGCTGTGCGCAGTGCTGTGGGGGGCCGTGTGGGGGGCACTCACCTGCCCTGCCGGGGGAGGGGCCCTGCTGCTGCTGCTGCTGCACCCCCATATGGATGGAGTCCTGCTGGTCACTGAGCCCCATCCAGCTGCTGCTCGTCCCCAGCACTGGCAGCCCGGGCAGCCTTCTGCAATGCGGTGGGTGTGGTGATATAGTAACGTGGAGCTGTGGACCTCTGCAGTGCCAGGCTGCCTCACTAGGAAGCCCCTCGCAGTGTCTGGCGGCGCCCCTCCTCGCAGGGAGTGCGGGACATATGGCTTTCATTATGCACAGCTGGACGAGGAGCAATGGAGGAGGCTGCAGTGTGAGCTGTGTCCTGTGTGCGGATCAGCAACTTCCCCCAGCACTGCTAGAGAGGAGGGTCTATATACTGTGTGTGTGTGTGTGTGTGTGTGTGTATATATATATATATATATATATATATATATATATATATGTGTGTGTATAGAGATTTGACCATTGTTCCAGTCTGTATATTCATGGATGGTGACTCCCATTGTTCTGGGCTCCATCATACTCTTGATGATCTTATTCTAGAGTTGGTCCTTCCATCTCATTGTAGTGGATAGATGATGCTGTGGTACTTTTAGTTCACCCAGCAGCCTATAGGGTTCGGTTTGCTCCCTGGTGTTACCCTATGGCATGATATGGCATAATGCTCTATTGGCCTGTACAGATCCTTGGAGCATACCCTCATTTGTGTTGACCTTTGCAGCCCCTCCCCGGCTCCTCTGCTCTCCTGAGAACACTAGACCCCCTTTAACTCCTTCAGCACTGCCTGGCTATATAGGAACCATTGGCTTGAATGTAAACCACATACTTTACTGTGAGCCGCTTTTAGAAAGGTCTTAATGTATCTTGCTCATTGTAGCTTTGCTATTATTAGATTATTCCCTTACAATGCTAACACGGTCCTTATAACAAAGTAAATATACTAATGCAAATATGTATCCTATGTATACTAATGCTTACTGTCTATCTATTATGTATATCTATCTACTATGTATACTAATGCCTTCTATCTACAGTACCTCTCTGTCTCCTGTATTAGTGTATCATCTTAGTACTTATACATGACTTTTTTCTAGTTATACATTATAGAATCATGTAATTTGTATTGTTTACGCCTGCCTGTATTGAGATTTTTTAAGATCATGTCACTTCTCTGAAACTTTAGCACATCTCAGCAGACATTATTATTATGGCTGCAGGTTGGGATGGTCCAATTGCCACACCCTGTGTACAGTGTCCCAAGGTTTTATGGGTTCCTTTTATTGAGTCTTAATTTTCTTACATGTTAATTATGTAACACACAAGGTATAAGCATTATATTATCAAGTGACTCGGCACAATGTATGCCGACAGGGTGCGTTGCTATTGTACTGGTAGTAGTGCGGGCTATGCTTGACCGTGTAGTGTGACATCATTACAGCACTGGGAGTAAAGGGTGGGGCACCTAGTGACTGTCTGGATCTTCTGTATGATTTCACATCTCTAATTGAGTGACTATGACTGGTCCCATAGCGGGCAGTGCAGGGAAGGGTTTTATACAGAAGATGGCATCTTTTCTGCATGAGTGAATAAACTGCTGGAATTGCAGTCAGTGTGTCTCCAAAGTCATATGCTATTCTGACGTATTTGGAAATGATTTATTTATTCTTTTGCCAGCATTTTATACATTGTATGTGACACGATAATATTTAGAATAGTTTTCATTTCCAAATTATTTGTCTCATTGCAATATTAAACACGGAACAGGAAACACCAACCGTTCCACCTACAAGCACATAGTCACCTGTGTACAGAAGTCCTTGATTTGCTCTTGGGAGAAGTTACTAAATCCATCCCTTACACCAATGCTGCAGCATGAATAGGTTGATATACCATTAAGTGATCTGTGAAAGCCCCAGTATCATCCGTAATGGCGGCTTTTGAGAAACCGCAATAAATAAAAAAAAATTAATAAACTCTTATATTAAACTAGAATTTTTCATCCATGATATTTTATTGCTTTACCCCTAGCTAAAAAACAAACGAAAAAAGCTATGTCTTAATATACCCTTATTTCTTCTTCCTCCAGTATCCCGTAAGTCTGTATTTAGTCTTTTATCATCTTCCTCTATATTTATTGAAGCATTTGATATTGTGTTATTGTGCACATACACTGGTCTTGTAGCTACTGTTACTAGTTTGTGATCCTATTGTGTAGTTCATTTGGCACTGTGTACATAACAGATAACAATATATATATATATATATATATATATATATATATATATATATATATATATATATATATGGTTGATTAATGTACAATAAGAGACCTTTTACCAGCAAGTTAATTAACAGTAGACTTTAGATGGGTCAGATGTGTGTCACCCTTTATGCAGTATGAGTAAGCAGAACGTCGCCTGTAATAGTTTTATCTCTTGTATATATGGCAGATTGTTGATGGCCACCAGTCACAGATCGTTGATAGCCTCGGGCACCATCCAATGTTTTGACAGATTTTCAGACAGAACAAAGTGTAACATTCAGCGCTATTGACCTATAAAAAAAAAATCAATGAAGAAATGGCCCCTGTCTAAAGCCCCTATTCCACGGGTCGTTTAAAGGAGCAATATCGTTCGTATTCGGCCGATATCGGCTGCTACGAACGATATTCGGCCCGTGGAATAGAGTGCAACGATCAGCCGACATCGTTCATGTCGGCTGATCGTTGCAGTCGCTTGTTTTTCAACATGTTTAAAAACAAGCGACTGATATAGCAGCGATCTTATGCCGTCGCTCCGTTGAATAGGAGCGTCGGCAGCAGATGCTGCTATATCCTATGGGCTGCCCGGACGATCAGCGATCCTCCGAGCAGCCCCTCCCGCACTCACCCGCTCGCTGCAGCCGCGTTGAATAGCGCCGGCAGCGAGCGGGGAACGAGGAGCAAACGAGCGCTAATAGCGCTCGTTTGCTCCTCCAAACGACTCGTGGAATAGGGGCATAAGGATAAAACAAGGGGACAGATGCATGCGGGGAATGTTCTAATGGAAGGATGGGGCGGTCTCATCCATACGTGTAAGAAACTGTATACAAATTACAATTATGAGACATGGAGAGTTGGTAGGGATTTGCGGACAGTACTGATTTTATGAGTAATGTATTACATAGTGTTTCTGAATATTAAGGAGTATTTATCAAAGAGAACCTGTAAGTGCTTCTGACCTGCGATGTACCTATCCGTGGTTCATAAGGGCATGTCCTACATTTTACAGTCAGTGCTTCCAATGAGGGAGCCCATGCATGCAGCGTTAGTGGCCGTGGTTAGTACTTGCGATCGTGATGAATACAAGTGGGACCTAAGACCTAATTATTGGTAAATTGCAAGTGCTAGTGTGGTATGTAGTAGTCCCCTGAGTGTGTCAAGACGTACCTTATTGACAAAGCAGTTGGTAACACTTACCATGTTTCTCCGAAAATAAGACCTTATATTATTTTTGGAATACTGCTTATAATTTAAGCCTATTTAAAAAACCCTGCAAAATCAAGCTAGGGCTTATTTTTGGAATAGGGCTTATTTTTGAAGAAACAGGGTAGTTGTTAAAGCAAATGTGCGGCAAGATTAATTAAAGATTTTGATACTATCTAATCAGCTCTGCAACGCAGATTCTATTCCTTATACTGCCGCCCACTTCCAAGATTTTCTCCGTTTTGTATATATGCAGATGTCTGGTTTGGTGCACCAGAGGCAAGCCCAGCGCCCCCATTGCGCTGATTTCTCCTCCTCTCGGTGATGCGCCAGGCTGGGGACAGACTTCATTCTGTGAAGAACTCCGGAACAGGGCAGGGCCTGAGGAATAGATGGCACTGCTAGAATAGAAGACCATATATTTTAATGCCTTTAGGGTTTGTTCACACTGAGCAAAATTGTCGGAATTTCTCAGCGGAGAATCCTGCCTGCCTCATTGTCAAACAGTGTGTCTATGGGAGGGCATGCGTGCCTCAGCTCTCCACGGCTCTCTGCTCAAAGAATTGACATGTCAATTCTTTGAGCAGAGAGAGGAGGTGTGGGAACCCTCCCATAGACACACTTTTTGAAACTAAGGCAGGCGGGATTCTGCAGTGGAGAATTTCTGCCGCTGAATTCAACCAATTTTGCTCATTGTGAACATACCCTTACATTAGAAATTTGATAGAAGATTCGGATTTCCCCCATTGTGTCTTATTCTATTGCTCAGAGCAGATCTCAGCGATGGTGGATACAGGCAGACTACTAGGTGCCCATGTAACCACTGCTATGCCTACAGCCATTATCTCCCAAATCCTATTGGCACAATTAATATACATTATATAGAATTAATTGTGGTAACGCAGAGGCTACAGGTTTCCCATCCTATAAACTTCAGAATTGCCATTAGTGTATTTTTCTATAGCTCTGTTAGTCTTATAAAAATGACGTGGGTACAAGATAGATGCAAACATTACTTCCCTTTGATGGAATTCAGATATTGCCCATGTATTCATTTGTAATCTGCTGTAGTCTCTTTTCAGTATACTCCATGAACCTTTGTATATACTGTATGTTTAGCATTCAGCTCCAGACTTCATGGTGTGACCCTTTAGACTTGGTAACAATGCATCTGTGTTTTAGGTTTAATGAACAAATACAAGTCAAAGAGTAGAAAGGAAATACCAAGTGCTATACCCAACCAGTTTATGAATGCAGGATTTGAAGTGTCACTTAGTATTAGTAAGTGTGCGTGTAACATTGCAAGTGACACCCGTGCTCAGTGAACACAATGGACTACATTTCTTTCTCCTTTTCTCGACAGTAATCACGGACTTAGTATTCCACTCCAATGTAAGTTTCGTTGTCCTTTGTACAGAATTTGCTGGAAAAAAAAAACAATTCATTGCAAATGATCTCTGCTACGGATCCGTTACAGTACTTGGTTTAACAACCATTGTGAGACAAAGAGTTGCTCCAAGGCGTTCTCTGAGCCATTAGGGAGAAAAGTTGAGCTTTCCAGCAACAAATAAAAGGCTTGGAACACGACTGCACCATTAAAATCGTGACATGAAATCTGATCGCTTGTGGCTTTTTCAATTTGGCTGTCGCCAGTATATGGTAAAAGCAACTACTATGCTGTATCTTTACTAGAGGGGAGGAACAGCAAACTTTAAGTTCATTGGGGGTAGGAGAGGTCATCTGTCAGATGCGGCATGAAAAATGTGTCTTCTGGATACAACATTAAAACAGAGAGGCCACATGATGATGACTGGATGAGAGTGTGTTTGTTATGCTGCCTACTGCAGTCACATGAATGGGGACAGTAAGGTCACAGCTTATGTATTGCATGATATGGATTTCTCTAATATATTGCTGTAATGTTCAGGTCCTTGGAATGAAGGACTCGTAGTTCTTGCAGGGCTGAGTTCCAGTCCTGTATACTTTGAATCTGTCATTTTTCAATGTATTTAACCTATAAAGAATCGGTTATTGTATGCAGCATATGAAGCAGGCAGTCATAAAACAGAACAAGAATGCCAAGCAGAAAATGAGACTGCAAACCAAACATCACTCTATAAAAGTGGCTGAATTTGCTGTATAATCACCTAATTAAACATGGCGCTTATTGTCAATTGTGATCTGCACTTTTTCATATCTAAATCTTTGTCTCTCTGTCATTTGTTTCACTTTCGATTGCATTTCATTTTATTTTATTGTTCAGTAGTTGCTTTTACAAGGTTCTTGCTGTAACTTCTGCCCCATCCAAACCTGCGCTGTAGAAAAGGATGTGTATATTTACCACAATATGCTTGTTCTAGTTCTAGAGACGTGCCAAGATTTTTCCTTCTTTCAGGTACTGGACAGTACTTGTGAGTGTGACTGACACATTAAAGGTGTTATCCAGCGCTACAAAAACATGGTCACTTTCCCTCTACTGTTGTCTCCTGTTTGGGTGGGGTTTTAAAACTCAGTTCCATTGAAGTAAATGGAGCTTAATTGCAAACTGCACCTGAACTGGAGACAACAGTAGGGGGAAAAGTGGCCATGTTTTTGTAGCGCTGGATAACCCCTTTAAGCCATTCACAGGTATTTGTGCCTTCTATCTGCTCTCCTCTCTTTTTCCAGCCTGTATAAGTTGTTTTCCATAGTGGTGTATAACTCACCCTCTCTTCCTGCTGTTATGTTACACAGAAAGTCTGACCTTTTGTAAATCCGGATGGGAAAAATGGGGTGAGGCTCTGTTTAAGACTGGCTCATAAATGTCCCTCACTGTGTTCGGTTCCCCTGCTGGCTGCTGCTTCTGCAATGTCTCAGCAGTGACGTCCCACCTATTGACGGCCAATCATTAACTGAGGCTGGACATCTCTGCAGTATGTTCTTTTCTGTTCTCAGTGCATCACCATCAGTGTTAAGAAAATAATGTTCTCCGGAATCCCCTGGATACTTCTGCTATCAATCCATAGAGCATACTATTTTTTTTCTGTTTTTTATTATTTTGAAGAACTCCATAATAATAGCAGCTTTTTCATTGTGTGTCCCCTTTAACAATTTTCATTTGTAATAATCAGTTACATAAGTAGGCTGAATTTCTGTGGGAATTGATGTAAGATATTGTTTCTGCTGCTCACTGTCTTTATACATTCAGCGCCCACAACATGATGAAATGCAATTTTAATGGTAAATTATTTGAATTAATAATTTTCTTTAAACCCTGCACATAGTACGCATGTATTATCTTTCATACAGTGCACACCTACTGCTTTATGTTTTTGTAGAATGAGTATATGAAGTCTTGCATAGGCTATGACTAACGGAGAAAAGTAAAACGTTCTTCATATCTTTTATGTATTTTTGATTGCCTCACCAGGGTTCTATTAGTGGAAACAAAGATTTCTACCAAGTACATCAAGACTTGTCATTCCAATAGAATACACAATAATACAACATTAAATTCACAAGCCATAGTTGATGACATCCATGTGTATTGCATCAGAGATTTTTTTTTTTTAGATTCCTGTTTTTTGAGCCTGCACCGAGAAGAGAGCAATAAAATGCCTCTGTGGACATAAAGTGGATTTGGGCTTTATATATCTGTGCTGTAGCAGCCCATTCTCTAGGGATGTTGAAGGCCGGAGATGCATTGTGTACTTAGCTTCTCTATTGGTTTTCATTATTTTGTTGAGATGGTTCAGAAACCCTATTGTAGTTAACAGTTGTTTTATTAGTAATCTCCTGTGAAATGGTGGCTAAAACGCTGAAACATAATACAGGATATCAGTCTCCAGATAAACCCTCTTATTTATTTTACCGTCATCTGTACAATGCCTTAATGAGGAGGATAAAACGTGGGAAATGCGTTTCAATTGGATCGTGTTTGCCCAAAACATAATCTCAAAAAATGGAGTTTCTGACATTTGTGCAAACTTTTGACGCGTTGTCTAGACAGAAGCAAAAGTCCAGCAGTACCCGTGATGTAAAATCCAAGTAGTAGATAATGTAGGGTATGGATGCACGCCAGTAGATCAGCATTCCCAGAGGCTGATACGATGGCATCAATTAAAGGCAGGGTCTGATAGCATCCCAACAGAGATTTACAAGACTTTTTTAAAGGGGCACCCTGGCAATTTTTTTTTGTTTCGAATCAGCTGGCATCAGAAAGTTATATAGATTTTTAATTTTCTTTTATTTAAAAATCTCAATTAGTCCAGTACTTATGAGCTGCTGTATGCCCTGCAGGAAGTGGTGTATTCTTTCCAGTCTGACACAGTGCTCTCTGCTGCCACCTTTGTCCGTGACAAGAACTGTGCAGAGCAGAGAAGGTTTTCTATGGGGATTTGCTACTGCTCTGGACAGTTTCTCTCTCGGACATAGGTGGCAGCAGAGAGCACTGTGTCAGACTGGAAAGAATACACCACTTCCTGCAGGACATACAGCAGCGGATAAGTATTGGAAGACTTGGGATTTTTAAATAGAAGTAAATTAAAATTTGAGTTCTCCTCTAACGTATGCAGGTACAGATAACAAGCAATGTTTTGACTGGTGTGGTCTTTATCAAGCAAACATACAACTGAGCTTTATGTAAGTATAAATTTAAGTCTAAATTCTAGGTAACATAAAAAATGTGGGGAAAAAGTCCAGAATACACATCTAGGTAACCTAACATGTAGTATGGCATGAGCACCCATTCAGGACAATATACAAGAATACCAGGTAATATATAGGCTTAGTAGTCATAAACACATGATGAAACCTGTATTACAGTCCAAGATTTACTAGCTGCAAATTGTGGGCAAACCTGTTCTAGATGCACAATTTGGGGCCAGCCATGGAAGGCAGCAAGTGCCATGCGGTGTAGATGCCAGCTGAGAACCACTCAGAAATCCAGAATGGGAGTGCAGGGGCGCCGCATGACACCGTAATTGATGTATTGCAAACAACACATCCAGGCCAGAAGTCGGCTCAATACGCGTTGAAATGGAGATAGAGCCTAACAACAACAAAGGTCCGTCATCAGACTGATGATATTTCCTTGTTGTAAGGGAAGCGAAACACATATGAATGGCAAATAGGTAAGTATGAAGAAGAGCAGAGAAGGACCAGACATTAAACTCTATTGTGTACCTCTACAGTGCTTGAGCTATGTCGGCACCCGACTCGTGGACAAACCCTACTGGGTATATGATGGTCTGTATAAAGACTATAATCCTAAGCAGTGTATTAAAAGGAGCTTGTAGAGGCTACTATACTACATTATAGCGAGTTACGTAAGTAAACCAATCTGGTA
The DNA here is from genome assembly GCF_027789765.1 of Dendropsophus ebraccatus. Classification (NCBI taxonomy): domain Eukaryota; kingdom Metazoa; phylum Chordata; class Amphibia; order Anura; family Hylidae; genus Dendropsophus; species Dendropsophus ebraccatus. The sequence continues at coordinate 70,744,271 of NC_091455.1, read as the reverse complement.
AGGGATGACAATATAAAGGATAAAAATAGATAAGATTAATCAAAGGGAACCTACTGCCACCTACACTTATATGAAGAACGTACATTTGGTCTCATAAGGGGACCCCCACTAGGTAGCTACCCAACGTGGGTTACTGGTGGTCTGTGTGTGGTGCTGGTCAGGAGTGTCTCATAAATACGCCACAACCAGTAGTCACCTCCAACTTTGTAGACCCCCAAAATAGGGCCACAGTTAGGAGGGTGCTGACTGAGTGATATTTATGCCATCCATATTGGATAGCAAATCCACATTCAAACTCTGTATAGGTATACTAAGGCTTATACATGGTAGCTTTCTGCCACCGTACTGTGTGAAGTAGCCCCCTTAGCCACTGGGCGGCATATTAGAACATGGGCAAACATAAGTTAACTTCCAAGCTAAGTAAGAACATAGGTAAGATACAAAAGAGTCTGCACAATGCACATTTATTAGAGGTTATAAATCAGCCATAGTTGTCATAGTTCTGAAAGAAAACGAAGGCTTGAAGGCAACATAGCAAGTAGAGGTAGTTGATCATCTTCCACCTGAAATCGTGTGTCCCAGGTGTGGGTAGGTTGGAGGAGACAGTGTGCGCATTCTATGAGAAGACTGTGTATATTTAATAAGAAAGAAGAGAACACATTAGTATATGTCCAGGGTGGAAGGATGCATAAATGTGACACAGTTAGAAACATATGTACAGTACTCTCTACACCAAGAGCTAAGCAAAAAACGTTGACTGGCAATACATAGTAGGCAATAAAACTTGTTCACACTATGGAAAACAGGTGGAAATTCCGAGCAGAACCCCCGCCTGCGGACTCCGCTCGGGATCCCGCCTGCTATCTGTTTCAATAAGATTCCTCATGCGCCTCCGCTCTTTGCCCCTCTCCGCTCAAAGAATTGACGTGTCATTGAGTGCTTTGAGCTTCCTTTGTGTATTCATTAAGAAAACTCCAATAAGGCTGTGCTTCAATTTATTTTCGGAATTTGTTATTTGTTATTAATATTTGGAAACACAACCCATGCTGGGTGCCATAGTCCAAGCACATGGACTTTTTCAAGTTCCATTCAGATCAATGGGACAGTCACAGGAAACTGTGCAACAGATCACCATTCTCCCAACCCGAATGTTTGGCATTTGACTTCTGGTGGCTGGAAAAGTTGGATGCCGCCCTTATGATTCCTGGAAAGCATGTCATCCTGACAGCCCTAGGGCGGCATCCAATATCTCCAGCCACCGGGAGTCACGCTGACAGTTTGGGTTCGGAGAACACTACCGAACACAGTTTGGCAAGTCGCCTCAATACTAGTAGACACTATCATAAATACATGATAATTTGCAATAAATTAACTCTGTGCTAACCCTGACTTAAAGTAAGTCATTATTTTATTTCATGTGACAGAATAAAGCAGCTGTAATTCGTTGCTGTAGCTGAAGGGGAAGAGATTGTAATTAGAAATGTGCCAGTGTTAATGTTTCGTATAACAGGTATTTACCTACGCATTCACTTTGTATTGTACACTAATGGTGCAGGCAAAACATCCCCAAGGGGGAGGTTATCTAAGATGCTGTTTCAGGCAACTTCTTTCATGAAATCTGCTTTTCTTTAGGCTACATTTACACCCTGCTTTTCTTACCATGGTGGAAAATTACAGCTGTGACCAGTTTCATTGAGGGCACACTGTTTGTGTTGTTTTTTTGTTTTTTTTTAATTGCACTGCAGATTTGACACAGATTTTTATTAAGTTGTTTTCACTGTCGAAAGCCGCAGCATGAATAGAGCATGGTCTCTGGTTTGCAGTTTTAGGCTATGTTCACACTGTGTACGAGTCCGGCCACATTTCGTACGCCGCCGTACATGTGCGGCTGAAACTACGGGCGTGGGAAAAATAGACATGCGGCCGGATGCGTACGAACCGCGAACATACGCCCGTAGTACAGTTATGCTTCCCTAGCTTGTTTCGAAGCGATCTGAGGCAGGTCATTTACTTGAAAATCTTCGCCCAGCCCCGTAAACCACACAGACCTTTTGGATTGAAAAATCAAGTTCAATTTGGCTGAAATAAGTACTCCGTACAGGACAGCATGGAAATCCACGGCCGTGAGTTTCAACATTTCCGTCCTCAAACAATGGTCTTATACGATCCGGCCGTAAGCTCATACGTAGTGTGCATTGTGAGGGCATATATCGTATACTTTCAAGCGAACGCATCAACCTTAAAACTATGTGCGTATATATTCGCGGTTTGCACTACGGGCGGAAACATACACAGTGTGAACATAGCCTAAAGAAGAAGTCCAGTATTGTATTGCCCCCCCAAAAGTTATACAAATTACCAATATACACTTATTACGGGAAATGCCTATAAAGTGCTTTTTTCCTTGCACTTACTACTGCATCAAGGCTTCACTTCCTGGATAAAATGGTGATATTACGACCCAACTCCCAGAGCTGTGCGGGCTGTGGCTGCTGGAGAGGATGATGGCAGAGGGATGCTCAGTGTCCCTCCAGTGCCCTATGTCCCTCAGTGTCCCCCTGCCATCATCCTCTCCAGCAGCCACAGCCCGCACAGCTCTGGGAGTCTGGTTGTGACATCACCATTTTATCCAGGAAGTGCCATCACCATGTTAGGGCTCGTTCACACAGAGCAAAAGCAGCTGAATTTCTGCGCTGAATCAGCACTGAAATTTCAGCCGTTAAAATAGCTGCAGAGCTAATTTCCATTATGTTGAATGGAAATTCTGCTCTGCAGTTCACACGGTGTAATTTCCGCACTGAACGAATCCGCTTTCCGCCAGAAGAATGAACATGTTCATTCATCCGCTAGCGGAAGCCTATACAAACCAATGCGGCTCTGATTTTCTGTTTCAGCGCGGAATACGCACGTATTCAGCGCGGAATACAAGCGGTAATTACGCGCTGAATCAGCGCGGAAATGGGGAAAAAAGGGGGGAGGAGGATTCTAGTATATATTTTGGTATAGTCTAGTATACTCGCTGAATGCATGCGGATTGCTGAACACTTTCCTAGCGGAATACGCAGGGATTCTGCTTACATTCTGCTTATATTCTGCTCGGAATTCAGCGTCAGTTGATTTCAGGCGGAAATATTTCCTCGCGTAATCCGCCCTATTTGCTCGGTGTGAACGTAGCCTTATCCAGGAAGTGATGCCTTGATGCAGCAGTAAGTGCAGGGAAAAAAGCATTTTATAAGCATTTCCCGTAATAAGTGTATATTTAGGATTTGTATACCTTTTAGGGGGGCAATACAATATACAATACAAAAATGTTTGCTGGACTTCTCCTTTAAGTAACCTTTTCTATAACTTCTTCTTTAGGCCATGTGACATGTTAAAATCTTTGAGAATTATATGTGTGCTTAGTAAGTATTGCGCCAACAGTCCCATAGTAAATCAGATTTTTATTGCAAGGAGACATTGTGCAAGATGCATTATCATCCTGAAAAATGGCTTCATCACCACCAAACCTATTTTTTTTATTGATGAAATGAGAAAAGTGTTCATAATGTCTATATACATCTGTTCACTGAAGAGGTAATGATTGTCATATCCCATCTGACATGCAACCTCATATCATCAAGAAGTGAAATGTAATTGTTTTCTTTAGACAGTCATCTTTATCGGTTTCATTAGAAGGACACCAGGCTCCTGGTTAGTGTATATAGGTGAATCATCACTGAAAATCACTTTTATCCAATTCTATACACACACACTTTTTGATTCTCTTTAACCCACTTTAACTTTTTTTTTCTGTTTAGTTGATAGTGAAGGTTTTCATTTGGCTTTTCTATATTCTAATCAGGGTGGATAAAAATCAATGATTTTTTTAAAAAAATCAAAAAAATCGGATTTTTTTGATTTAAATCGGATTTTTTTTATTTAAATCGGATTTTTTTCAATAAACTGCTTTTTGAGGAAAATATTTTACCATCCAAAGGTTCTTCCATCATGAGATAAAGCTGAGTTGTTTAACTCAGTAGAATAAAGGCTGTATATGTTCTCAAATGTTACAACATGAACAGAGTTGAGAAAAAGACCTTAATCCTATTGTTCTACAAACCTATGAATACAGAATCATCCCCTTCAGTACCAAGTCCAAGAAGTTAGACAATATGTTTCTGATTGTTTGGACTATTTTTTTTTTTTTTTTTGTTTAGCCAAATTAGTTAACATGGATGTTTGTTTAAGCAAATAACGTATGCTGTAATGTTGTTATTGTTTCAGTTGAATAAATCCATTTAAATTGTTATTAAGTTCAGGATTATTTTTCTCCTTCCTAAGTACAACAGAACAGTGGTGTCCAAATATGAATGATTAACCCATTAAACTGGGGAGAAAAAAGTAATATAAAAAGTGATTCTAAAAATCTTCATCTACTTGCATGTTAAAGTAGCAAGAACTAGTTTAGGTAGAAACTTTGATTTAAATCACTGATTTAAATCAAGCCTTCCGGACTAGTGATTTAAATCGTGATTTAAATCGTGATTTAAATCAGTTTGATTTAAAACAAATCCACCCTGATTCTAATCCTTTTTCCCAGTTTCCCACAGTTCTGTCCCCAACGTTAACTTTTCTTTTCACTCATTTGTTTTTCAGTAGCTTTGTTGTGCATTACCTATTTTCTATCCCTATGCTTTTATGTGTGATGTGGTCAGCCCTTATATTTTTCATTTATAACGCTCCCATTTTGGTTATATGTGCACCAAATTTTCCACATGGCTGACAGGGAACAACCAAGATCTTTGCCATGCTCTATGTTGGATTTCCATTTTTAACAAGGTTTTTAGTCCTTTTCATTGTTTCACTTGACAGCTCTCTTGTTGTGGCCATGTTTTCTTTTAATTAGCCAAGTCCACAGCTCGGAAAGATGTGTAAGCGCTTTCCCATTTAACTGCATTTGAATTGCATTTTTAGACTTGTGGGTTTATTTGTTTTTAGATTTGCAAAATACAAGATGATTGCATATTTTTTTCCCTCAACATTGAATAACTCCATAATTTCCTTCCGCTACTTGATCTGGAAAAACATATGTTATTAATTTAAAATAATTTAGTTTAGAAAGTCAGAATGTTCAACTATCAGATGCTACAAAGAAATTTGAGTGAACATTCTGTTAGTGTGGCAATTCCATAAGTTTTGCCAGGGTTGTAAATGGTTTGGCTACTCGGCTGGGCCTTTCGAACTTCATTTGGTTTTGGTGCCTGATTGTGCGTTTACACAGACAGATTTATCTGACAGATTTCTGAAGCCAAAACCAGGAACAGACTATAAACAGAGAACAGGTCATAAAGGAAAGACTGATTTCTCCTCTTTTTAGATCCATTCCTGGCTTTGGTTTCAAGAATCTGTCAGATAAATCTGTCTGTGTAAATGCACCATTATGCTACGTTTACACGGAACGATAATTCGGCCGATCGTACGATTAACGATTTCGAAGTAACGATTTTTTTTCATAATGATCAGCGTTTAGACGGTACGATATATCGTACAGAAAATTCGTTTTGCAATCGTTTTGCAATCGCTTAAGCCTATCTCATACATTGGTTAAATCGGCGTACCACTGTTCACACGGAACGATCTGCAAATTTTTTGCGAACAATTAACAACGATTTGAGAACATGTTCAAAGATCAAAATGAATGATTTCTCGCTCGTTGTTTGATCGTTCGCTACGTTTACATGTACGATTATCGTTCGAATTAGATTTTTATCGCGCAACTTCGCACGATAATCGTGACGTGTAAACGCAGCATTAGACTCCTCTATTTCAGTTCAACTAGGGGCCTGCATAGGTGTCAAACTCAGGCCCTTCAGCTGTTAGAAAACTACAATTCCTACCATGCCTACACAGCCAAAGCTTTAGCTGATAATTGTAGTTTTGTAATATCTGGAGGGCCTGAGTTTTACACCCATGAACTAGGGCATAGTGTGAAACCTGTGGCCCTCCAGATGTTGCAGAACTAAGCATTGGCTGTGCAGGCATGATGGGAATTGTAGTTTTGTAACAGCCAGAGAGCCACAAGTTTGGAACTAATTAGAATTTTTTTATTTTTTTTTACCAAATTCAGAAATGTATACCCTCTTTCTTGGTAAATGCACATTTTTTTTGACTGTGTGCTTATGAAAGTGGAAATAAGTTTAGTAACACTGTCATTCAAGATTGGACAAGTGTTAATTGTGTCTATGCTACGATTAGGCCATAAATAATAATAAAAATAATAGTAATATTAGGTATCTTGGGATAAATGATCATTGGAACATTCGCCCATGCAGCATGCATCAGGTATAAAGGGCCTTTTAACCCCTAGACGACCCAGGGCGTATAGTTACGCCATGGAAGTCTGTCCCCAGACGACCTAGGGCGTAACTGTACGCCCTGGGTGTTTCTCCCGCTATGAAGCGTGCTCCGGAGCGGAGCGCGCTTCATAGCAGGTGGGGGCCGGCTGCAATCAGCAGCCGGGACCTCACCGGTAATGACACGCTGCAGCGATCGCGCTGCCGCGTGTCATTAACTCTTTAAACGCCGCGATCGCGGCGCGACCGCGGCGTTTAAGTGTAAGTGACAGGGGGAGTCCCCTGTCACTTACCGATCGGGACCCCCGCAGTGTGACTGCGGGGGTCCCGATCGGTAAAACGGACTGCCGGAGGTCTCTCACCTGCCTCCGTGCGGTCCGATCGGCGATCTGCTACACTGAGCCTGCACAGTCAGGCTCAATGAGCAGATCGCCGATAACACTGATCAATGCTATGCCTATGGCATAGCATTCATCAGTGTACAAATCAAACTAGTGAATGTAAAAGTCCCCCAAAGGGACTTCAAATGTGTAAAAAAAAAACAGTTAAAAACACTAACACACTACCCCAAAACCCCTCCCCCAATAAAAGTTGAAATCACCCCCCTTTCCCATTATATAAATAAAACATATAAAAATAAATAAATAGATAAACATATAATATACCGTAGCGTGCGTAATTGTCCGATCTATTAAAATATAACAAGCGTCATTGCGAACGGTAAACGGCGTACACGAAAAGAGGGAAAAAAGTGCGCGGATTACCGATTTTATGTTACATTATATATATAAAAAAATTAATAAAAAGTGATCAAAACGTCCGATCTTCACAAATATGGTATTAATAAAAACTAGAGATCATGGCGGAAAAAATGACACCCCATACAGCCCCGTAGGTGAAAAACTAAAACCGTTATAAGCGTCACAATAGTCCCATTTTATTTATAATTAATTGCCAAAAAAAAGGATTTCATTTAAACAAAATATATAACATTAGAGAATTTGCGTAAACCTGCATATGGTTGTGTTCGGACTGACCTATAGAGTAATGGTATCATGTCGCTTTTACCATATAGTGCATTACGTAGACACAGGAACCCCCCAAACGTTACCATATTGCATTCTTTTTTTGCGATTTCACCAATTTATATCTTCATAAATAATATATTTGGGATTCTCTCATACATGTTATGGTAAAATGAATGACGCCATTACAAAGTACAACTATTCCTGTAACAAATAAGCCCTTACATGGCCTGTAGATAAAAAACTGAAAGTGCTGGAGCTCTTAGAAGGGGAGGAGGGAAAAACGGAAACACTAAGATCAAAATTTGCGCGGTCCACTGGGTCATTTTGGGCCTGGTCCTCAAAGGGTTAAGCAGGAACCTATTGATTTTCAACATAGTCGATTGGCGCTTGTATTGGGCTATTATCTGCCCACATAGGAGGACCTTCAGTGATTGATTACTTACTGTAGGACATATTAATACCTATGGGACTAGCTGCTTTGATGGCTGACTATTATACATCTGTCCATGTTGTAAAATTGGAAAACTGATTAACCGTGGTAAATCCTGCTTAATAAATACATAAAGCTGCTGTAGCATAGGTCTTAAATTATATGAAACCACTGAGTTCCTCTTGGCAAATGATTACTTTCAGGTTTAACGATTGACTGACAGAATCCGATCAGTAATTGTATGTACAGTAAATACCTCCTACCTTGCTGAGAAGAGATAAAATGGAAGAATTAGTCTGCAAACATTGCTTTGGTTTTATATCCTTTATTTACAAAATTATTGGGTAGTCTGTGTGTTATTATTTGTGTTATTACATAGTTGTGATTTTAAACATGTCATAAGGATTATGGCCAGCCTAGTCTTGTTTGCTTAGCATGTACACTGGAAACAATCCTGATGTATACGCTGGGTTTCCTTAGGGTTTTATTATACAAATGGATCCTTTTGGCTTTTGTTGCGCCAATACCTTGGTATATGTCCCAGAAAAGGTATGAATCATTGTAAGGCCTTATTCACACATCCCGTAATCTAGTATTAGTATCTAGATTAGTATTAGTATCTAGAGCAGTCTTGTCAAGCTTTGGCCCATGGTGCCATTATTTTTGGCCCGCCATGATTTTTCATTGCTGTGTTAAATTTTAGCCCACCTGACGTTGCAGCAGATTATAATATGGGTGGTCCGTAGAGCTGCTTGGACCACCCATATTATAATCTCGTAGGCCGCAGGCAGTTTTTAGCCCGTGGCCTAGAAGTATCTCAGTAGTGCCACAACACTGGCAATGTGGTGAAGTCATCGCGCGCATCCTCCAACAGGCGCCTCCTGTAGCCTCTGGAGTCGCAGAACAGGTGAGTCCAAGCTAAGGGGGCAGTCATGAACAACTACAGTAGGGGCTGGCTTCTATTTTAGAGACTATTCTTGAGGACTGGCTTCTACATAAGAGACTGTTGGGGAGGGCTGGCTACTATATTAGACTACTGGAGAGGGCTGACTACTAAAAAAAACCTATTGGGGTGGGCTGGCTGCTATATAAGAGACTATTTTAGGGACAGGCTTCTATATAAGACACAATTGGGGAGGGCTGGCTACTATATAAGAGACTACGGGGGAGGGCTGGCTACTATATAAGACACTATTGGAAGGACTGGCTACTATATTGGGCACTTAGGAAGGCTGGCTTCTATAGAAAACACTATTGGGAGGGCTGGCTACTATATAAGACACTATTGGGAGGGCTGGCTACTATATTGGGCACTTAGGAGGGCTGGTTACTATATTGGGCACTTAGGAGGGCTGCTACTATATGAGAAACTATTGGGGGGATGGCTACTATATAAGACTATTGGGAGGGCTGGCTACTATATAAGACACTATTGGGGGCTGGCTACTATATAAGACACTATTGGGAGGGATGGCTACTATATAAGACACTATTGGGAGGGATGGCTACTATATAAGACACTATTGGGGGAGGGCTGGCTACTATATAAGACACTATTGGGAGGGCTGGTTACTATATAAGACACTATTGGGAGGGCTGGCTACTATATAAGACACTATTGGGAGGGCTGGCTACTATATAAGACACTATTGGGAGGGCTGGCTACTATATAAGACACTATTGGGAGGGCTGGCTATATAAGACACTTTTGGGGGCTGGCTACTATATAAGACACTATTGGGAGGGCTGGCTACTATATAAGACACTATTGGGAGGGATGGCTACTATATAAGACACTATTGGGAGGGATGGCTACTATATAAGACACTATTGGGAGGGCTGGTTACTAAATGGGACATTATCGGGAGGGCTGGCTACTGTGTAGGTCTCTAATAGTAGGCCTGGCTAGTATGTGGGGCACTATATGGGGTGGCTGCTACATGGGGCATAATTATGGGATTACCTACTGCTTGAGGGATATAATAGGTAACTTTCCTGTTGGGAAAATTACTTTAGGATAGGCAGTGCCAGGAACGCTGCACGCTGCTCTGACAGTGCCAGAAACGCTGCATGCAATCTTCATTAAATATCGTGCCCACTGTGTATTTGAGTTTGACACCCCTGATCTAGAGTATCTAGATTAGTATTTCCGTATTCGAGTTAGTGCACATTGTTGTCTGTTGGGCTTTTCACACGATCAGCAGATTACAAGGGAGCAAACCAATGCTGAAAAAACGGACATGTCCTAGTGCGGACCCAGATTTTTTTTTAAGGATCCTCTCATAGAAATCAATGGGATATGCTATTTTTTACGGATTGTAACTTGTTTGACATCCGTATTTCTGTAAAAAAAAGTTATAATTAACATGGTGAAAAAAAAGGCTTTACCGAAATACAGATGCACTACATATGCCCAATACGTAATTTTTAGTGGATTGTGCTGAGCATATGCATAAGGCCTAAGAGAGTAAGTTATTCCATAGAACAGGTACCCTGCAAAAATGTATACCATCTATTTATATGTATATGTGATAGTATGTTTTGGTTTATTACAGTGGAACTCTGTGTTCAATACAATGCTATGCAATATGAGATGATGCATACATCTTTGATAGGTAACGCTGGGAGCTTTTTCCAGTATACTAATGGAGGCCATTATTGTGATGTGCACAGGGCTTTAGTAAACATTGTAGTAAAAATAGCTGCCAAGGAGCTCATTGTAGGGGAGAAGTGAGTCAGGGAGATTGTATATCTATGTTCTGGGTCCTGGGGTCAGATACTGTTGGTGGTATGTGCATTAGATGCCGCAGAGCATTCCATGTCTTAGATGCTTTCTCTTAAAGTGATAAGCAGGTGTTTATGCATCGTCCTTTGCCGGTCATGTTTCTAGATTTAACTCTTTCGCTTTCATTACTTGACAGGGTTAAAACTAGGAGACATACATTATCAGGGCAGCAGCTGGAAAGTTTAATTATAGGGTCGGAGGCCTTGTAGGGATTAAGAGTAGTGATCGCAGAAGGGGTGAATCTCGGTGACAGCTGTGAGCCACAGACATGTAGGAAATTGCATCTGAAAGCATTAATAAAGTTAAAATATAGGGTTCTCTGGAGAGCATGCATTATATTTCAACCGAGACGTTACCCAGGCCATTAGGCTATCAAAATACATTTTGCTCAGTATTCAGTGCTTATTATATTGCGGTTATTTTCCATGATTTTTAGATTAGATTAGATGTCTGGATCACTAGTCATTATTGGCCATTTACACAAACAAATGTATGAGGGTGTGAAAAATTCTGATTGCAAAATGGTCTCCCTTCATTTCTCATCCTAATAAATTAAAGTTCTCCCAGTCCGATATTGATTACCATTTACACCAGTGGTGATTGCACTTGGACGTTTACAGGACCTCAGATGTGGCCCTTGACTCCATTACAGTTAGTGTTCCGTTTCCCCCGATCTGCAGTAGGAAGGTGGCTGCACATATGCAGTCATTCTCTATGATCTATAAAACCAGCAGCTATGGCGGAACCTATCAATATTCTAATAGAGGAGGAGAAGGATTGTGGTCCTAGTACTTCAGAGATAAAATTTCAAAACTTTATTTCATATATATAAATTGTTTAAAACAGAGGTCATGTAGAGGCTGCCAAAAGAACCAACGCGATTCCTGCGCATGCGTGCTTAATCTTGATTATGCGCGCATGCGCACAAAACACGTTGGTTCTTTTGGCAGCCTCTACATGACCTCTGTTTTTACCTATTTTTTTTTTATATGAAATAAAGTTTTGAAATTTTTATCTCCGGAGTACTTGGACTCCTCCTATTGCTATTGCTGAATAGGCAATAGGCAAACGCTGGACCTGTGCACCCTCTATCATTGACTAAGATCCCTTCAATTCCTGGAGGTGAGCTGACTTTCATCGTTTCAATATTCAAATAGGTTCTGCCATAGCTCCTGTTTTTATAGATCATAGAGAGTGACTGCATATATCAATATTCTAATATTTATTCTAATTTAAAAGTAATCAGTTACGATCTTGTAATTTTTATGTAAATCATTCATTAGTTTGATTGACTTTACAGGCAAACATTGACATTTAGGTTGTTTGCGAGCTATCAGCGTAATATTAAGATGGTAAGTGTATTTGAGATAAGTGTAATTAATAGCACATATTGCAGGTGTTACTAAATTTACATAGAATAGTGTAGATTCATCACACTTGTTATATTGCTTCGAAGTCAGCCATCATTTCTGATGCCATTCCATTTAAGTCTCTTAGTATCATTATTATGTGCATCACACTGGGTTTATATAGCTTTTCAACTTCTCACTGAGCACAGTGTGGCAGATTTACTATTACAAATGAGCCAGAATTTGGGGTCATTTGTGCCAGAAAACTGACTTGCATGATTTGGGATGTGCCATTGGTAAAATGACGCATGGTTGAACATGGTGGAACATTTGTTACCAAATTGAGTTTTGACACAGTTTAACCCCTTAACGACATCGGGCGTAAACTTACACCCTCGCGCCCTGGTACTTGGCGCATCAGGGCGTAAATTTACGCCCGATGTTTCCCCGATCGCTGTGTGCGAACACGCCTGCTAAATCATAGCAGGCCATCATAGCTTCTCGGCACGGGGGGTGGTTAATACCCCCAGTGCTTACGATCGCCGCTATAGGCTGATCAATTCAGATCAGCCAATAGCGGCGATCGGAACCTTTCCGGGTCATCGGTGACTCGATGACCCGGAAAAAAATGGCGGTCGGTGCTGTCCGAGGACGGCACCGACCGCCATTACTGTAAAAAGTAATAGTGGTCACCGTGCCACCGGCCCGATCGCCGTGAACGGCCGGCCGTTCACGGCGATCGGGCCGGTGGCACGGCGATCAGAGTCCCACAAAATAATAAATACCTGCTCTGGACCCCTCCGCTACCTAGCTGAGGGGTCCAGGGCAGGTATTTGTACATTACTCACCTGTCCCGGGGTCCTGATCGGCGTCTTCCGGGTTCGCGGCGTCCTCCGTCATTCCGTTCGGTCTTCGGGTCTTTCTGGCGGTCCCCGTCGTCTTCTTTCGGCTATTTTCGGCTCCAGCCTCGTCATTTTCCGGATTTTGCGCTCTGCTGCCCTCTAGCGGCTGATATGTGTAATACACTTATCAACAGCTACAGGGATGTTCAGAATGTAGAAAAAGTTTTTTTTTTTTCCAAATTTTTTTTTTTCTATTTTCCGCACCCTATCGACGCTGAGTGTTGATCAGCATCACACGAAAGTGCGCTGCTAATCAGCAACTCCTCCTTTTTGGCGTAGGGTGTTTTTTTTCTATATTCTACTGCCACGGTCTGCTGATAAGTGCCGCACATAAGTGCGGCATTTATCAGCAACTCCTTTGTTGGCGTAGGTTTTTTTTTTTATACTTACTGTAAGAAAAACACGTAAAAAACACTACATTACACCACACTACATTGAATAAAGTTTGAGACTACACCACTACATACCCCATATACCAATCCCCGTATAAAGATGGCCCCCAGGGTGTTTTCGGCGTCAGAGGGATACGTTATTATTGCCTCCGACACCGAAACAGCCAGTGAGGATGAATGGGGGGGGATCCTTCTTTCCTCCATTCATCCTCATCATCCAGTGACGTGTCTGGGGGTAGCGTAGCGTACACTGCCCCCCAGACACGTCTTTTCCGCCAGTACCGTCCCAATAAGAGATGACGGTATGGCGTAAAATTCTACAAACTCTGTGAGCGTACCTCAGGGTGCTCTTACAGATTTAGGGTACGTGCACACTGCAGAATGGCGAAGGATAACCCTTTGTGCATTCCGCAGCTGGCACCCGCCGGCGGACTGATGCGGGCGCATGTCTCTACCCGTGTCATAGACTCCATTCTATGCACGGGCGGATTCCGTCGTCCATCCAAAGAATGAATACGTTGGACGGAGAGCGGAATCCGCCCGTGCATAGAATGGAGTCTATGACACGGACGGAGACGTGCGCCTGCATCAGTCAGCCGGCGGGTGCCAACTGCGGAATGCACAAAGGGTTATCTGTCGCGATTCCGCAGTGTGCACGTACCCTTAGAGTGTATGTAGGAAGGGACACCTGAATCCAGCCCCCAGATGCCCCCTCCCCCCCCCCATCCTCGGAACAAGTGGAAAGATCGTCCGGGAACTGATCTTCCCACTGCTGGATAAAGGTCACCACCTGTACGGGGATAACTTTTATACCAGCACCCCCTCTTCCGGTCCCTCGCTGCCCTGTAGCTTGCGGCACGATACGAAAATATCAGAAGCCGTAATAGAGCCCTAATATTTAGCAGCCATGGAGCGGACCCAGCGCTTCTGGATATGAAGGACCCCGTATCGCACCAGGACAACATTTTCCAGGTGACGTCCCCCACACTGGAAAACAGGAGACCCCAGAAGAAGTGCAGAGTGTGGCGTAACAGGGGGATCAGGAAGGACGCCATTTTCCAGTGTGACACCTGTCCTGATCACCCCGGCCTCTGCATACTGGATCGCTCCAAGGCGCACCACACGTCATTGGGGTTCTACATTATCTAAATTCTGTCCCTTATTCCTATTTCAGGGGTCACGTTGATCCAGGGATTATTCTGATCGCCAATATGGAGTCGGGAAGGAATTTTTCCCCTGTGATGAGGCTACTATCGTCTGCCTTATGAGGGTTTTTTGCCTTCCTCTGGATCAACACAGATTGAGTTTGATAAACACCTGTCATTTTAAACCTTATAAACCAATAATTGGCCTAATACCCCCAAATAAATTAGAATGGTCCCTTTTCCCCAGCTAAGTAGGTATGGCCGCCAGTCCCATTAGAGGATGCCATGATGCAATTACAAAGCCTCTGTGCGGCCAGGACAGTAGAAACCCCCCACAAGTGACCCCATTCTGGAAACTACACCCCATAAGGAATCTAACAAGGGGGGCAGCGGGGATATGGCCCCCTGGTGACGGCCACATTTGGGACGTGAAAATGAAAAAAATGGTATTTTTTATTTTCTCTGCACATGTTCTACGTAAGTGACTGTCACCAGTGGGGTCCATATCCTCACTGCACCCCTTGTTAGATTCCTTATGGGGTGTAGTTTCCAGAATGGGGTCACTTGTCGGGGGTTTCTACTGACCTGGCAGCACAGGAGCTTTGTAATTGCGACATGGCCTCCATCCTCCATTCCAGCCTCTAAATGGCGCTCTGTCCCTTTGGTGGCTTGCCCTGTGCTCATATGGCACATTATGTCCACATGTGGGGTATTTTCGTACTCAGGGGAAACTACCCTACACGTTTTGTGTTAATTTTCTTTTTTAACCCCTTGTGGAAATGGAAAAAATCAAGGCTAGACCAACATTTAGTGTAATTTTTGTAAAATTTTTACTCTAAATCATTAATCTTGTCATGATTTTTTCATTTTCACAAGGGGCTAAAAGATAAAAAAAAAACAATAAATGTGTAGAGCAATTTCCCCTGAGTACGGAAATACCCCACATGTGGACATAAAGCGCCATGCGGGTGCAGGGTAAGCCTCCGAAGGGAAGGAGCACCATTTCGTTTTTGAAGGCTGGATTTGGATGGAATGGATTTCGAGGGGCCATGTTGCATTCAAAAGGCCTCTGTGTTGCCAAGACAGTTGAAACCCCCCACAAATTTCCCCCGAGTCCGTAAATACCCCACATGTGGACATAAAGCACCATGTGGGCGCAGGGCAAGCCTCCAAAGGGAAGGAGCGCCATTTGGATTTTGGAGGTTGGATTTGGCTAGAATGGATGATGAACGCCATGTCGCATTTACAGAGCCCTCATGCTGCCAAAACACTGGAAACCCCCCACAAGTGACCCCATTCTGGAAACTGCACCCCTCAAGGAATCTAACAAGGGGTGCAGTGAGGATATGGACCCCTTGATGACGGGCACATTTGTGCCATGAAAGTGAAAAAATGAAATTTTTTACTTTTACGTCACATTGTTCCACATTTGTGCCCGTCACCAGTGGGGTCCATATGCTCACTGTGCCCCTTTTTAGATTCCTTGAGGGGTGTAGTTTCCAGAATGGAGTCACTTGTGGGGGGTTTCCAGTGTCTTGGCAGCACGAGGGCTCTGTAAATGCGACATGGCCCTTGAAATCCTTTCCAGTGAAATTCAGCTTCCAAAAGCCAATTGGCGCTCCTTCCCTTTGGAGGCTCGTCCTGCGCCCCCTTGGCACTTTATCGCCGCATGTGGGGTATTTCCGTACTCGGGAGAAACTGCTCTACACATTTTGTGTCTTTTTTTTCCTCTTATCCCTTTAGGAAAATGAAAAATTGAAGGCTAGAACAACGTTTTAGTGTAAAAAATAAATTTTTCTTTTTTCACGCCATATTGTTCGGAAAATCTGTGAAGCACCTGTGGGGTCCAAATGCTCATTGCACCCCTTGTTACATTCCTTGAGGGGTGTAGTTTTCTAAATGGTGTCCCTTTAGGGGTGTTTTTTAGGTTTTGGCACCCCAGAGCCTCTGCCAACCTGAAGTGGTACAGTCAGAAATGACCAAATATAACGGAGGCGTTGAAATTCACTAGGCGCTCCTTTGTATCTGAGGCTTGTGGTTGCGTCAAATAGCGCAATAGGGCCACATATGGGGTATTTCTATAAACTGCAGAAACGGGGCAATAATTATTGGGGTGCATTTCTCTGGTAATAGGTTTATAATTATGAAAAATATTGGATTACAATAAAATCTCTGCACAGAAAATTAAAATTTTCAAATTTCTTACACACTTAGCTTTTATTTCTGTGACTCCCCTAAAGGGTTAAAACACTTTCTGGATATGCTTTTGCAGAGTGTGGGGGGTGCAGTTTCTGAAATGGGGTGCTTTGTGGGGCTTTCTAACATACAGGCCCCTCAAATACACTTTAAACCTGAACAGGTCCCTAAAAATATCTGATTTTGAAATTTTACTGAAAATTTGGAAATTTGCTGCTAATGTTTTAAGCTCCCTATTGTCTAAAAAAAATGAAAGATCGTTTAATAAATGCTGCCAACATAAAGTAGACATGTTGCTAATGCTATTTAATATATAATTTATGTGGTATAACCACTTTCTGTATACTCAAAAAAGTTTCAAAGTTGGAAAAATGCATTTTTTCAAATTTTTTCACATTATTTGGGGTTTTTTCATAAAGATTCGTTATGAGTATCGACTCCAATTTACCAGAAATGTAAAGTACAATATGTCACGAGAAAACAATCTCAGAATCAGCCGGATAGGTAAAAGCATCCCGAAGTTATTAATGAATAAAGTGACACTGGTCATATTCATAAAATTTGTCTCTGTCATTAAGGCCATTTCAGGCTCTGTCCTTAAGGGGTTAAAGGGGTTGTCCAGGATAAAAAAAATATATAGCTGACTTCTAGAAACGGCACCTCATCTGTCCTCAGATTGTGTGTGGTATTACAAACTAGCACAATTCACTTCAATAGAAGGGAACTGCAAAATCGTACTCAGAGACTGATGCTGTTTCTGAAAGGAAGTAGCTGTTTTGTTTTTTTTATAATTCTAAATAACCTTTTTCCACAATCTTACCCCCCCAGAAAAACCCACTTGTACCTTTGGATAGTTGCTTTTAAGATCTGTCCTGGGGTCCATTTGGCAGGTGATGCAGTTATTGTCCTAAAAAACAACTTTTAAAGTTGCAGCCTGTGCCAAACAGGAGTATCTGTGCTCTAACTTTGCACCACCCCTCCGTCCCTCCTCCTCACCCTCACCCATCATTAGGAATGGCACTGGAACATTTTCTCCATGCTGAACATTGCACAGGTGCTTAACGATCCATCCCATGTGCCTGGCTGACACAGGTGGGGAATAGGAGACAATCTGCCTGGAGCATTCCTAATGATGAGGAGGGTGGGGAGGGGTGGTGCAAAGTTAGGGCACAGATACTCCTGTTTGGCATGGGCTGCAAGTTTAAAAGTTGTTTTTTTAGGACAATAACTGCATTTCCTGCCGAACGGGCCCAAGGACAGATTTTGGATTAAAAGCAGCTATTCAAAGGTACAATTGGTTTGGGGAGTCAGATTGTGGGTACAGAGTCGCTTTAAAGGGGTTATCCAGTGCTACAAAAACATGGCCACTTTCTTTCAGAGACACGACTCTTGTCTCCAGTTCAGGTGCAGTTTGCAATTAAGCTCCATTCACTTCAATGGAACTGAGCAGCAAAACCCTGCCCAAGCTGAATTCTCTGGAAGAAAGTGGCCATGTTTTTGTAGCACTGGATAACCCCTTTAAGCCAGTTAATGGTTAGTGTAAACTTAAGGCCCTATTACACTAAGCGATAATTGCTTCTTGTAGTAGTAATGTTAAAAGGCAACGTTCAGCCGACATGCACAATGTTGGCTGATCGTTGCCTTTCAACAAGTTTAAACAGCAATGATGCAGATAGCAACAATCTGCTGCCACTCCATGTAATAGGAGCGACGACAGAAGACCGTCGCTATATGTTATGGGCTGCCCAAGCATCTAACTCTCACTGTCGGCGGGTGTAATAGGGCCGGTGGTGACCGCAGAACGAGGAGCAGTTAGGCACTAATCTGACTAATCAGGTTGGTGCTCCACTTTTTTGGTGGATTTATCATGTGTGAATATTTTTATTTTTGAACAAAAAAAATTGTGCAGCAGTACTCGACTGCTACCCTAGGGTACTTGTTCAGCCAAGCTGTTTTAGGCAAACATAGTGCAAGAATTATCAATGACTTATAAAGAGTTTGCAGCGTATTTCACGGTGTAATTATGCTGCGTTTACACAGACAGATTTATCTGACTGATTTTTTTAAGCCAAAACCAGGGACAGACTATAAAAAGAGAACAGGCCATGAAGGAAAGATTGAGATTTCTCCTCTTTTCAAATCCATTCCTGGCTTTGGCTTCAAATCTTTGGCAGATAATCTGTCAGATAATCTTTCTGTCTAAATGGACCCTACGTTTTGCAGAAATTCTGCTGCGATACTCTGTATCATTATAGTCTATGGCCCTGTATTCTCACAGAGGATATTCTTTCATGTAGTGACAGACATATTTAACTAATTATCTGCTGGTAAAAATAATAAACAGCAAAAATTTGCTGCGTCATGAATGGGTTAAAATTTTCTAGCTACTAAAAAAGTGACTTTTGTGGCCATTCTGTTGTGGTCTATAGCAGCATGTCAACCCCTGGCAATAAGAGGTTGTTGTAGTTGTGGCAGCACAAGGACGTGATATGAATGTGTTTAATATTGCATAGACATGGCTATGCATACAGCGTGGAATGAATTATGTGCCAACATGTTTTGTTGCCTTTATGCTCCCATTAATGCGTAGATAGGATTCATGTTCATGCTTTTTTAACTTGCTGGCATTATAAAGTGTTAGAATTTTATTATGTTGATTTCCGTGCTCCTCCAGGTTTGTTTTCATGGTGCTCATCATAGACTGTTGTCAATATCTTATAGATTCAATTTGGCTGATGTGATTTGTTATATTTTTGTGTCGCTGATATAGGAGTGTAATTTGACCTGCTGGTAATGTTGTTCCCTTGTAATGTTGTTCATTAGCCTTCTGTTCACAAAGGAAATGAGCTGGAATGTGCTGTAAATGAGCATTTAACTGCAGATTTTACAGCAGCAGTTTTCCATAAAACTTTGCCAAAGTTACTTGATTACTTTCCAATATTAATAATAAGGATTCTGCTTTACGGTGTGTTTTAGATCTTTAGATCTTTGCAATGTATATGTTGTGTGGAAATGAAGAGTATACCTGAAGCCTGCACCGCGTGGCCCCAACAATCTGAATGGACGATGACTCTGTAGCTCCCCAGTTTGATCCGTACATTATTGTTCTTGTAAACATGGAAAGCAGATTGTTGTATAAATGTTTGTAGACTGCCGGTTACCAATAAAATATAATCCACCAGCTCACAAGATGAGCAGAGAACAACACAGATGTTCATTTTGTGTAATAGTAGAATTAGGTTATGTTGGTACATTGCAAATTAATGTATAATAAGCCATTCAAGCCATTCCAGCACTGCTAGATGAGGGAGTAATTGGAGTGCTTTGAAGATCTGTCGTCTTTTGGCTTTAGTCCCGCGGCTCTTTGGGTTGCCTACCCATGACATAGAACAATAATGGCAATGGCGGAACATTTTTGTTGACGGAGACAGTTTTTCAGCATTTCCAATTAGTTTGTTGTTGATGGTCTTCCATGAGAATTCCTAAAAGCCTGACATAGTTACACACAATGTTTTGGTTATTTCAACAATAAAGCCTACCTGGCATAATTCTATGCTCAAAAATTAAATAATTAGCTCTGTGTACGGTTCACAGGTGTATTTCCAGCCTCCATAAAGGGAATATATTGCCTAGATTTTTTTTTTACCGATTAGAGAGAGATACTTAAACATGCTCTTTTTTTCCTATTTTGTTTCTATTTTCTGATTTGTATATATTTTTTTTTATTTCAACTTTTGTACATTTAGTGACATGTTTTACGGCAAGCCTCGTGGACACAGACAATAATAGACATACCCTGTCCTCTTGAGATGTATGTAAAACATTACTGAGTATGCTCTGTGACCTTTGAAGATTTCTTTCCACAGGTTACTGCTATATTCTTATTCTGGTGCTATTTATCTACTAGTATCACCTGTCGCTGTAATGCTGTACAGATCACTTTACAGCAGCCTCTTCTTATCACCACACACAGCGCAGGAAGTCCTAGCTAAAGGTCCCCATACATTCTATACTTTATAGTTGGCCATAATTGCTGCTTATGCTGGGTTTGGCCATCCCCCTGCCGCCTCCTGAAATGGGGTCGGGCATGTCTGTCATTGAAGGTGTATAGGGATTTAGTTTTAGACCTAGTGGTGAGATTAAAAACTGAAAGATTTCATGATTTTATAATATAGACAGTAAAATGAGAAATTAGAAAAAACACAAAAAAATTATGTTTTACATAAAAATGGATTTAAACAATAGGTCTGGTAATTTTTTCAGATAAAAGCATAAAAGTGTGTGTTCCTTCTCCAACCCATTATCTGATATCTCAGTTGTCAGCACTGAATGTAGATTTAATTCACCCAGAAAATAGCAGGGTTGCAGTTTATGGAGTAATATTAAACACAGTACTATGGAAGTATAAATGTCAGTGGCTGACTTATCCTCCCCACAGCTTGTAGGTTGCAGCCAATGCTATGTCTGTTTGTTATGCTTTTTGTATATTATCCCTGTGTGCATTCATCAGTCCATACTTTGGAATGGTGTGCATCATGCTGGTGTTACTGACATGCAGTGCAGTAGTAGATCACTCAGCTTTAGGCCGGGTTTACATATGTCCGGCGGTGCGGCGGCGTTTCCCTCCGGCGCAGGAGAAAAGCGCCGGAGGGAAACGCATCTTTGAACTGATCCCATTGTTTTCAATGGGATCGTTCAAAATGTGCGGCGGGAAATAGTGGCCGCCGCATCGCCGGACCGTCGGTGCGTTAGGACGCATCTTGCAGCGTCCTGGCGGACCGCCGCTCCGGTGATGCGGCGCCGCACCAATACAATGGAATAGAGCGCCGGATGCCTCGCCGGGCAGGACGCATGCCGTTCGGCTCTGGCATCCGGCGTTCAGTCAAATAGTACACAAAATAAACATATATCTCCCCCTGTGTGCTCTCCCCCTCCCCTATAGTCCCCCCTTGGTCCCCCAGTAGTATATCACCCCCCCTGTTTCTCCTCCAGTAGTATATAGCCCCCCTGTTGCCCCCCCAGTAATATTTAGCTTCCCTGTGTGCTCTCCCCCAATTAGTATACAGCATTGCTGTGCGCTCTCCCCCAATAGTATATAGCCCCCCATGTGCGCTCTCCCCCTCCCATATAGCCTCCCTGTGCACTCTCCCCCTCCCATATAGCCCCCCTGTGCACTCTCCCCCTCCCATATAGCCCCCCTGTGCGCTCTCCCCTTGTAGTATATAGCCCCCCTGTGAGCTCCCCCAATTTAGTATATAGCCCCCGTGCGCTCCCCCGCAAATCCCATTGAAAATGACAGGAAAACATACTGGGGAAAAAAATGTCAACTGATGAGCGCAACTTGTGACAACTGATGACAACTGATGGAAACTGATGGCAACTGATGGTTTTTAATGAAAAGACGGATAGAAAAACTGATGACAACTGATGCATTTTTGGCATCAGTTGTGACATCAGTTGTGGTCAGTTTTTAGGCAAAAAACGCAACTGATGCCAACTTATATATGTAAACCCAGCCTTACAACCATGCGCAAATAATGTACCATGTCAGTTTATTTGTAAGGCCAAGTGTGTGTGTCCCATTGATAAAGCAGTCATAAAGCCATACAAGTTATTGTACATTTTGGATTTACAGACATATCAAAGACAAAAAAGTCATGTCTTTGTGGCCTTGCAGACACTGGGCTAATGACCTATTTAAATTTGGGGACATGGACCCCCAACAATCTAATATTGATGGCCTATCCTGAATTTGGGCCATCATCATTGTATAGGGCTGGATAATTGCCTCATGTTTAAAGGGAACCAGTCAGACCAATTGGGTTTCCTGGAGCACTGTATAAAGCTCTTGTGCAGCTTGAGGCCTGCATCGGCCGCAGCAGCAGCTTTATACCCGAGAAAATGAAGTTCAATCCC
Organism: Dendropsophus ebraccatus; assembly: GCF_027789765.1. Lineage (NCBI taxonomy): Eukaryota > Metazoa > Chordata > Amphibia > Anura > Hylidae > Dendropsophus > Dendropsophus ebraccatus. The sequence goes on along the minus strand of NC_091455.1, from coordinate 70,721,793 downwards.
CCCTCAGGCACGGCCTCTTGCTTGTCACTCATCCGACGGGGAGCCACCCAGATGACTACCTGCCGCATCTCTCCCTGTCACACGCTGGGGTATTAAACTTAATTTTTTCGGGTATAAAGCTGCTTCTGTGGCCGATATGTCCTGTGAGCTGCACAGGAGTTTTATACAGTACTCTAGGGAACTTGGACTAATTGGGGCCCTTTAAGTCTTAATTCTGCATTCTGTAGACAAGTTAAAGAAAGTGGCAAGAATAGCTAGCTAAACTCAGTGTTCAGTCCTGAAGCATCACAGTGTTTTCTCTCTGACTTGCATTCATTATGAGCAGACTTCACTTCCTTTCCCGTCAGGTTTGGTTGCAGGCTACAAATGTTAATCACTGTAAATGCAATTGCGGTATTGTAATTAAAATGGATTGCGCTTACCATAGGAAAACTGTTTTCTACACAATAAAGATCAAGACTTTAAAGGGAACCTGTCACCCCCCGTGCCGGGGTGACAGGCTCCCGACCCCCCGTTAGAGCCCCCTATACTTACCTAATCCCGCCGGGTCCCGCTTCTGGAGATGGTTGGGTGAAGAAGATCTCAGGCGCTGCAGCCCGGCGGGCACGCTGAGAGATGAGTCCAACGCTCATAGAGAATGACGGAGCGCTGGACTCTCCTGTCATTCTCTATGGGTGTTGGACTCACCTCTCAGCGCGCGCGCCGGGCTGCAGCGGCTGAGATCTTCATCACCCGACCACCTCCAGAAGCGGGACCCGGCGGGATTAGGTAAGTATAGGGGGCTCTAACGGGGGGTCGGGAGCCTGTCACCCCGGCACGGGGGGTGACAGGTTCCCTTTAATGAGAAATCTAGGGTACAATTTTTTCATGATAACTTTTTGTAATAAAAAAGGTGTTGGAAAACCTGTTCCTACACCATAAGGCTGGGTTCACACTACATATATTTCAGTCAGTATTGTGGTCCTCATATTGCAACCAAAACCAGGAGTGGATTAAAAACACAGAAAGGATCTGTTCACACAATGTTGAAATTGAGTGGATGGCCGCCATTTAATGGCAAATATTTGCTGTTATTTTAAAACAACGGCTGTTACATTGAAATAATGGCAGTTATTTACTGTTATATGGCGGCCATCCACTCAATTTCAACATTGTGTGAACAGATCCTTTCTGTGTTTTTAATCCACTCCTGGTTTTGGTTGCAATATGAGGACCACAATACTTACTGAAATATACGTAGTGTGAACCCAGCCTTATTGTGTATATTGCTGCACTATATTGTGTCCAAAAGAAACAAATTGTAATTTTTTGTGCAAAGTATATGCTGATCTGTCTGTATTAGATGGTGGTATTAGTTAAAAGGGTTTTGCCATCATGGACACATACGGTATAGCCTATCCACATGGGGGAGAAGATTTATCAGGATGCGCCCCTGCCGTACGCCACGGAAAAGGTGCAGATTCACCCCTGAGGCATATGCCGAATATGCCGTATTCCCTGCTCTCTTATGGGCGGGCAGGGTGCGCGGCAAGGCATGGCCTCCTCCCATGCCAGATTTATCATGATTTACACCTAATCGCAGGTTTAAATCCTAATACAAAACTATACCTGCTTCCAAGATTTGTCCAGGTGCTGGGATGTTAGTTTCCCTGCAGCCCAGGGAGTTTATTAATCAACCCCTAAATGCCTGGGAAAAAAAACAACCCTTTAAGAGTTTTTTTTTTTTTTTATTTCAATTATAGTAACCATCATATGTTCAGTTCTGGTCACCTTTGAGATAATCATCCTCCTAGAAGACCACTGATCAGTGCAATTTAGGTGGTCATCTCAAAAAGTCTTTTAGTTTTATTTTCATGCAGTTTACAATTCTTAAAGGGTTATTTCAGTCTACAACATTAAAATGAGTGGTCTGGTTATGCTCTCTGGTCCCTGCTCTCGAAATTGCAAAAGGTCCTAGCAGTCAGACCCATACATTCATAAACAGTAACAGTAAACGGTGGGCCTCCTCCCCTCCTGCCCACTATGCATATTCATAACTGCATAGTGGGCTGTACACACTGCGGCTGTGCAGGGAAACAGTCCCGCTGGAGACAGGCTGCTTCCCGCGCATTCGTGAATCCACCGGGCCGCTGCCGATCCTCCCGGAGGTTCCTCAGGATGTAAAAGATAGACTTTATACTTACATCCTGAGGGGCCTCTGGGAGGATCGCTGGCGGCACGGGGGTCCACACATGCGCGGGAAGCAGCCCGTCTCCGGCGGAACTGCTTCCCTGCGCAGTCACAGTGTATACAGCCCAATATGCAGTTATGAATATGCATAGTGGGCAGGACAGGAGGGGGCCGGCTGGGCGGGCCGCGGCGATGCTCTCTGGCCCGGAGCAACGCCCTAAATGCTTTTATGCTAGTATTTGCATAAGAGCATTTAGTGATTTTACAAACTAAGCGGGGCAGGACAGGGGTTAAAGTAACGGCTATCTAATACTGAGGGACCCAGCTACTGCGGCATATCAGCAGGTTCTCTGGGAAGAACCGCTTTAAGGAGTTATGGATGAAGTGTATATACTGTGAAAATGGCATTTCTTCTTTGTCAGCAGGTTTTTAAGGTACATCATCTGATCTCTAGGATTCCAAGCTCAGCAATACTCAGATATGTTACAACCACTTTAAAATGAGACCTCTAGAGTAAGAAGTGTATGCAGATATCAATATTTCAGGTATTCTGCTTAATAGATGTTATTTTGCAATCAATGTATGCAAAAAATTGTTCTATGAAGAAATAGCTGTCAGTACCTGAACTATTTGGCTCTGTTCACATGGATACAGCAGATTTCACTTTTTTTTTTACAGAAGCACATGGTACATGATGTTCAGAATAAGTAAATATTTGCCATACCGTATCTGGAATTTCCATCATGCATCAAATTACAAACCTATCCACAAATAATGATTTAATTAAAATTCCAGCATCTAAATTTAAATTTAAATATATTTCTGTCCTCTTGTATGTTTCTCATCTTGCATAGTAGAGATGGATTTGGTCTTAAGTAAGATCTGCTTCTTTAAAGCTTAAAGTGGTAGACTTGTAAATAAAAACTGTCTACGAAATTTTGTTTCCAGTTTTGCAATCAAAGTTGGCCTAGTGCCAAGACTGAAAACTGCAAGATTTCAGGATTAATTTGTAATAAAGGTAGTGAAACATCATCAAAATTCTGAAAAAATAAAAATAAAAAAAATACATAAAAACTTGACCCAAAGTTGTTACCCAGCGTTTAAAAAGTTTTTGTATGTTGCTGTACCCGACTCCCACTGGTAATGTGCAGTGTCCCCTCTGAGCAGGGCCCCAATTGAAAAAACAAACAAACCATCAACTTGCCTGTTTCTGGCAGCTCCTCTGTCCTGGCAGTTGCATGTCTCCTCTGCCATCCTTCTGGCGCAGGCAGTGTGCTACAGAGACACTGCCTGTGCCGGAAGTCCCTGCAGCCTCTGTTATTAGCCTGCAGGGACTTCTGGCACAGGCAGTGTTTCTGTACCACACTGCCTGTGCCGAGAAGATGACAGAGATGATGTGCCAAGAGAAAGGAGCTGCCGGGAATGGGTAACAGGTGAGTTGATGTGTTTTTTTTTTTTGTTTCCTGCAGGAGAAGGGGGTTGCGGGGCAGGCATAGGCGCTAATAGTAGTTGCCGCAGACAGTGGGGCCGTTTTTGAGTTCCCCCACGTATGCAGCAACTATACCAGGCGTATAAGTTGACCCACGACTTTTGGACAGAATTTTCAAGGTTAAAAAGTCGTCTTATAAGCTGGAAAACACAGTACATTCCTACTCATGGTCTAAGACTCCTAGTTGGAGTGAGACACAGACTTTAAAGGAAACTAGCCAGAGAAGGTGGTGTGAGAGTAGCCTTGTGTATCCTTTCTTCCTAGAAGTTCAAGTGGAGCATCAATGGTCTGTTAGTCTCCATAGGTCTTTATGAAGTTCTCCTTAAGCAGAAACTTAATCTCTTTGGTCCCATTCAAATAATAAAAGTTTACAATCTAAATGCTATAAAATGGTAATAAAACACACATGCAAACACAATGTAGATACTTTCTTAAAACTGTAAAGCTTTTTCTCATCCATCGACTTCTATGAATGCTGCCTTTACAAACAGATCTCTATTTTACCCATGTAGAAGTAGGTTTTGCTGTACCTGGCTGCATTTTGTATTTATGTACATTATCAATTTGTGTTCTATACCAGGGCTTCTCAAACTTTTTCTACTGGAGCCTCACCCAACAGGCCAAGGCAATGTCGGGCCTCACCAGATTGACCAAGATGGTGCCTGGACCTCACCATTTGTAGTGAAAGTCCATTTAAAAGCTGAAAATACTGCTAGGGCTACCTTTCACCCATCTCCCCACCTCTATATACTAATAAAACAAGTACAAAAAAGTTAATAATGTTGCTAAAATTTCAATTTTTGCAAACAGCAAAAGGTCTGTGCAGATAAAAGTCACTTTTGTGAAAACTGGCTCCTCAGCTGGGCCTCACCAACAACTAGGGGGCGCCTCACGGTTTGAGAAGCACTGTTCTATACTGTATAAAGTATGTTGCGCTATATATTTAGCATGCAGACAGCAACAGTAAAGCAATTACTGCGGTTAGATCCAGGCCAGGCTGATTGTAAATCAATCTGCTTTTGTGCATCGGAGTACTTGGAGACCCACTTTACACTTAATGCTGTATAATGTGAAGTGAACCACTGTCATAATTGACAGAACAAGTGGTTGGTTAAATACAGTTGGCCTATGGTAATAATAGCAGCCATCTAGACTACTGTGATTCTCCACAGTTAACATTTTTGTTGCAGTAAAATCAAGTCCACCACTGAATCAGAACCTCTCTTTTAGAAGAGGGTGTTTGATGGTACTGAGCAATGTCCCTCATGGTATACAGGGTTCTAGAATGTCTGATGATTACTGACACTGATGACTAAAATTCTATTCTAAATAAACACGGTTACATCAGACAAGTGAGGCGGAAGGGAAGCTGTTTACTCTTCCACCTTTTGTGCTGCACAATGGGGTTGAAGCAGGCTTTTGAGATTTAATTTGTTTTGTAGATGTCACATCCCAGAGTACTGACTAATGCGTTTTCCCAGGCGAGAGCTGAGAAGAGTGCTTATCTCTGCAGTATTTCATTCTGATACCAATTGCAGGCTCCATTTCTGTTGCAAAGCACACAAGCACACAGCAGAGTGGATTAATACCACAGATTGTTGATGTGACAGTTCTGCTAGAAAAATCTACCTGTTTCACATAATAAACCAGCTGATCTGATATTTGCTTGAAAAAAGTTAACACTTTTTATTACACGCTAGATGTCAGTTATGGTAAATCACTGTTCTAGATCTCAGTAGAATTTGTTGCTCACGACTTAACAATTGGTTCCGATTAAAAGTTTTCTTATCAAGAACTCCATTAGAATTGAGGTTGTGAATCTGAAAAGGGTGGTACGTGAAGGTCCCATGTAATAGGTTTCTGAAGAATAGAATTCATATCTACACATATACCACATGTGTCTCCTCGGTGGCTCTTTTAGCTATACACCACTCCTCAAGCACCATTATATAGTTATCTGTCACATCTTGTTGATGTATAATGGCTTAATGGCTGGATGGATTATGTTAGAAATCCACCAAGAGAAAAGGAGAGGGAGGAGTATTTTTTAAAATTTTGTTAGTACTTTGTATTTTGTATTTGCACTGTGCTCTTTATCAAAAACTTTAATGAAAGTACTATACATGTATATCTATATTACTATTATATTACTATACCTCACTATTATTATAGAGATAATATAACTGAGCTATTATAGGGAATGTACATCTGACATCTTTTTGGCACTGGTTTATTAAATGTAGAGGCCATCAGACATTACCACTTTCATTTGCAATAATAATAATAATAATAATAATAACAACCATAATATTAAAAACAGTAATGTCTTGTCAGGTGGACAGCACCTGTAAAAATTATATAGACATAATTTTCTGTAGATCTCCATTGTATCTTCTTTCTTTGTATTGGTAGCCTGACAGCTGCATCTCCCAGGGCAGTCAGCTAGCGGGAGTGTTGTCTTGCCGCTGTATGTGTGGTCATCAGTACGCAGCTTGAGGAGAACTCTGCTGTGAAAAGTGGTGGAAACTCATGATTCAACTCCTTCAAATAGCTACCAGTCCTTGATGCACATCCCACTATGCTGTACATGGCTAAATCCTGTAATGAATGGCTGCCAGATGTAATAACAGAGCTCACTTCATGTTGTATACTGATGAGCACATGAAAACCATGGCAGGCCATCACTGCTGCAATGTGATTGATGGCTCTGGTTAAAGTTCCTGCTGCATAGGTCCTGCACTGAACACTCAACTCAATGCTACTGGAATTATAAGACATACAGTGCTGACCTAGAATTTAAAACAACAAATGATAAAGTATATGTGCATAGCATCAAATGAGGTTTCTTCCCACATTCTCTTTTTGGATCTTGGTCCCGATCCCACAGCCAGGGAAATCGTAAGGTGGAAGGCAGCAGCCCTTCTTATACACCTACAAGCCTACATTAGAGTTGTGCCCAATGCGTTCGACCTAACCAGGTGAGAGTGCATTGTGTGAATTTGCACATACACATCTCACAGGGTTAATCTGCCTGCACATGCAGCGCCACTGTCTTTCATTTTTTTTCTTTTCATGTACCACATTCTCTAAGGGGCCTTTTAAGCTTATGGTTGATATGTGTTTAATTGTAGTGGGACCAAGACCAAGAAGCATTACTGCTGTAGTGAAAGGTGTCAATGTTGCTGTTCTTTATTTCTGGTCCTGAAGAACATTGATACTATAATATTACAAAAATGAACTTTAGCTCTGTTTGACAGGATAAGTAAAAGGCCTCATTTATACATCTGTAATGCAGCCCATAATGAGCCCATTGCGGACTCATACATTTCAGTGGCCCCGTTCACACATCTGTACATGTTATGGGGCCGTGATCCTAGAACAGACCCACAATTGCAGCACGGTTTACTATCTAAGGCTATGTTCACACAATGTATCTTTTCGTAAAAGTACGGCCGTTGTTGCATTTGGGAACAACGGCCGTACTTTTTATGAAAAGATAAGTTGCCTTGTCTTCTATGGAATCCCGTCCAGAGCGTATACACATAGTATACGCTCCGGCCGGGATCTCTCACGGCACCATAGAAAACTGACATGTCAGTTTTCTGTGGCTGCTATTCAGTGAATAGCGGCCGCAGAAAACCCTGTCAGTGCATACTATGGAGCAAGCGGCTCCAGTCGTACTACAGGCTGGGTCACGGAACTACTGGTCTCTTACGATGTGTGAACATAGCCTAACTATGTGTAGGTCTGTGCACAACTATGGAGGCCTAATACTGTGAATCTTATATGCTGCTATGTTTGCAATTATACTTCTCATAGTGTATGCCACATATAACTTACTTTTGAAGCCTTTCTAGGGACTGAGAATCTTTGGTGGTAGCAGTGGTAACATTTTATTATATTTTTTTCTTAAGAAAATAGCAAAGTAAATTATTGCTACAGATGAGAGAACTTATAGTAAGCTCCATCCTTCTTCTCCAGGCGGTGTGATTCAAGTGCAGAGATTTCTGGTTTGCACAAACTCAAACTTACTATAAGTTCACTCATTTCTAAATACTACATTGAATAAATCATGTGCTCCTGCCTAGATTTATTTAAAAAAATAATGCTAATTATTGCTAGGATTATTATTATTATTATTCTATTATTCGTAGTATTGCTTTGAAATTCCTCTCTGGACAATTTTAAAAGTCCATTTACAGAGAAAGATTAAGGGAATCATCCCAGCTCCTTGTAAACCTCTCAACTCATACAGATTTGTATAAAGTGATGAGAGGAAAAGTCAGGTTCTGTTGAGGACAATCTGTCACAAAGAAAACTACACAGAGGAAAGAGGAATGTGTTAAAATATAACACAGAAGAGCGGATGTGTGAGACAGCCTATGTTTTTCTATTTACACCTGACAGCATTTCCAATGAAAAGCTCACAAAATACATATCAAACCCAGAAGACTGAGGCCTACTTTGAAATGTTTATGTTTTTTTTTTAATTATAGGAATGCAGCCCCTGGCAAAAAATTATAGAATGGATGCACAGTTTGAGGATTTTTACCCAGGTTCTTGACTTCATAGCAAATACACAAACCATGAAAACCAATGTTTAAAGGGAACCAATTAGCACGATTATGTGCTCATATAGCTCCCAGCTGCAGCAAATAGAGCTCCTACACATCTGTGGTGTCTTCATCTGTAAGGGTTCCTTTACACAGAGAGATTTATCTGACAGATTTTTGAAGCCAAAACCAGGAATGGATTTGAAAAGAGTGGCCTCATTGCAGCGCCTCTCTCTTTTTGCTGCCTTTCTTCTTATTACCTAAGTCCATGGGGGGGGGAGGGGAGAGTCGGAGGCTCCTACGAATTTCTTTAAAGGGGTACTCCGGTGGGGGGGCTATTTTGGGATCTGGCCGGGGAGGAGGTGGCTGAGGGAAACAACGTCCACTCACCTCCCTGGTTCCAGCGGTGGGTCCCATATCGCAGCGCTCCGTGCCCGGGTGCCTGGCCGCTTCTTGATCCCGCCTCTGTCACTGACTGGCTGAGCGGACTTGAGACGTCATGTCTCGAGCCCATGTCAGACACCAGGAAACGGCCGGGGACCGGAGCACTGCGATGCGGGACCCACCACTGGAACCGGGGAGGTAAGTGGACGTTGTTTCCCTCAGCCACCTCCTCCCCTGCCAGATCCCAAAATAGCCCCCCGCCGGAGTACCCCTTTAATAGCTGAACACTCTGGTTTAATGACATGTCTTTAATAAATGACAATAAATTATTATCAAAGGGGTACTCCGGACGGGGCGTCTTTTTTCAGTGTTCACTGTCACTTTTCAGTGTCACCTTCCAGGCCCCAGTGCTGGGACCCACATCATGCTGCTCTGGTGGGGCTTCCATACGGGTTAATGTGATCGGCCTCTGTGATTAAACAAGGGCCATTGCTGCAAACATGTTAAACTGTGTGAACGAGGCCTTAATGTCCTAACCCTTTAATTCCCCTTTAGTGCCCCCCCCCACCTTCATGAATCCACTTAACAGTAGAAGGAATTGTGTAGGGAGGTTAATATCGTGGTAAATAATTGTGATCACAGTATTTTAGGAGTGATACCTTTTGTTGACCAACAAAAAATTGTTAGAACTGTGAGCTTTCAGGATTTAAAAGAATCACAAAGTTCACAAAAGGGGGGTTAAATATTTCTACGTTGTAACAGGGTAGGGTTCCAGTGTGGGGTAACTTTGTTTAGGGTCATCACTTCACAGGGTCATCACTCCACATGCCAAGAGGCTTTTTGAGTGCCGTTTATCATTCTATTTAATAGCGTCATTTATTACCCTTCCTCTACCCCCTACATATAACACTTGGTATACTATTGGAGCATTGTCCTGAATAGGTCCCCAACCTTGGGGTACACAGTCTCCTATGATAAACAATCTCCCTGTGAAAGTGGCTAATTGACTGAACGTGTATTGTTTTGCTCTAGTGGTTTGGGTCTTTCAGAACTATTAAAAGTTATGTTTTAACTAGCAATTCCCTTCATCTTGATCCATAGTGAAGAATTATGCAGCTTTCATTTCGACAGAAGTTGTAGACTTTTTGTTAGTGAATGGAAACATTTATTGCATCTCTCCGTTTAATGAATTTCCGCTCCGTGGAAGCAAAGCTGCAGTAACCTTACATGACCACTACACAATTTATGGAGCTGTCTGCTTCCAAATCTGTTCTCTGTATATCCAGCACTAGCACCTCTGATGAGTGGGGTACCAGGAAGAAATTAAAAGCTTACGATACCAAGGTACAGCACTGCCAACAATAAAACTCTGTATTTCAGATTTTTGAGAGCAACTGCCTTTTAAGCAATTTGCTGCTGAAATGTGGAGTTTGGGATCATATGTTTTTTATTTTTCCTGGTATTCTAATATCCAGGCCCAACTATACTTTGGGAGTATTCCAGACATTGATCGTGACGACTGGCTGCCTTTCCTGGACCACTGTACCCCATTCATTTGGGGAAATATGCACAAAGCCCAAGTGAGAGGCCTAATATACCTATAGGACATGTTATCTACTATATCACATGAGGCGCCATCCTCCGCTTATCGTTTTTGTACCCTTCTTTTCTGCAGATCAGTGGGGGTGTCTAAACCCTCGCCAATCGGATATTGATGGCCCATCAATATCTATTGAGGACATTATCTATTGAGGACAAGCCAATAATAAAAAATGTGCTGGAGAAACCCTGTGTCCATCCCAGGCTAAACTATATATTACTTACATTTAAAATACACTTTATACAATTGTAAGCAGAGGAATAAGCGTACATGTATAAAAGGTTATGTCTTTTACTCCTAATGGCAGAAGCTTTTCTTTGATAATGTTGGAGATTTTACATATCAAGAAGAGCATTCTGAAGTCCTAATGGGAGAAGCGAAGACATCCTTCAGTACTAAACTAAATATGCGCTTGCAGTTATGCTAGTTATCTTAGAATCTGAAATGAATGCTCAAAACACATTTCTACAGAAAAGGCTTCTGGCGGCATTGAGCAGCACAGGCTCTTAGAGAAGAGTTAAAATCTTCAAAAAGATTTTTTGTATCAACACTGATTGCCTGATTGAAAGTCCATTTGGGAATACTTTCATGGTTACAATCAGTTTTAGATATTCTTTTTCTGTCATTATACCTTTTTGGTATGCTTATTTATTTTTCTTTTCATAACCGAAAAAAAAAAAAAGTTTTAATTCACATTTCTGCTTTTCCCCTTTTTATGCATTAGATTTTTGTTGATTTATCCTAACTTTTTTTTATTTGTCTTTGATATGGCCATCCTAAGGGTTTTTTTTTTGTGTGACTAGTTTTAATTCTTAATGATCCTTAGTTTTCCATATAAAGTTAATTTAAAAAAAAAAAAATATTTGCTGGATTGGAAAATAACCCACATTTTTATTTTTAAAGCTTTTGATAGGGCAGATTTTATTATGTGTTTGCCCCTAGACCATGTCATATAATGCCCCAATGCCATCTTTTTAAAAAAACAAAAACAAAAAACATTTTTATATATTTTAGGCAATTTTTTGTCTCAAGCGACAAGGGGGCAATGCTTAAAGGGAAAGAGAGCAACAAAAAAGAGCATGGCAGTAAGGCTGGGTTCACACTACGTTTTTGAAATCTGTGTTTTGCAAAAAACTGATGAAAAACAGATGGAAAAAACGGATGCAACTGTGTGCATCCGTTTTTCCATTGACTTCAATTATAAAAAAAAACAAAAACGGATCTGTTTCTGTTGACGGACACAAAAACGTGGTCTACCACGTTTTTGTCTGTCAAAAAAAACAAACAGATCCGCTTTGTTCCTTTTTTTTTTTTTTTTTATAATGGAAGTCAATGAAAAAACGGATGCACACAGTTGCATCCGTTTTTTCTATCCGTTTTTCATCTGTTTTTTTTTTTCTTCAAAAAACGGATTGCAAAAACGTAGTGTGAACCCAGCCTAAAATACACAAACATCTTGCTGTAGAAAATTAGCTCAAAGTAAGACAACCATTGGTTCAAATCAGCTGAATTTATCATACATCATGAGCCCATGAGAAAAATATACATTGTGCAATCCATTTTTTTAATTTTATATTGACAATGCTTTGTGAAGCCTTGTTCTTTTGCAGAGTGAGTTGTAGTTTTTCTTGGTACTTTTTTGGAGTACATATTTTTTTAAATCATTCCTTGTATTATTTTAGCCTACTTAGTGAGCACTATGCAGACCTTCATTAGGCACAGCTTAGATAAATTTACTAGGGATGGTCCGAACCTGCTTCGGTTCGGGTTCGTACGAACCCGAACTTTCGGAAATGATTCCTGCTGTTTGCCCGCTCCGAGGAGAGGGTGGATACAGCGGGAGGACCATAGGCTGTATCCCAGTTTTCCAGGCGGTCCTCCCGCTGTATCCACCCGCTGCACGGAGCGGGCAGACAGCGGGAATCTGATGCCGAGCGTTCGGGTTCATACGAACCCGAACCTCGGTAGGTTCAGACCATCCCTAAAATTTACCCCCATACACCATATTCTATGACTGCTCTGGAGCATATGCTGTGTTGGATAGTCGGAGCCTATTCCTGTATTGTGCTCATTTCACCGCTGTCATTTTCACATTGTGGGAACATAGCCTAAAAGGGCGTAAAAGGCATATTTATTAATTTATTACTTATCTTGTACCTTGACATTTGATTAATACTTTGTAAACTTTTTTTTAATCATATGCATTTTGTGTTTTTTCTATATTATTTTACCAATACTACCTGGGACTTCCACCACATTTTATGTTTTAGACAACATTTTTTAGACACATGTGACAAGGAGTGACTTCACTGAAAAGGCACCCAACTTAACTGCGTGATAAATGCGGCACATTATGGCGCACATATTTCTGCATATAAGTGAACCAGTGGTGGAGAAACAGGCTACATAATGTGCCAGATTTCCAAACAGCATAAGTAAGTGTTAATAATCTGCTCCATAGGCTAGTCTACATTTACACTGCTTGATCGCATAGTTTTGGATTATTTCACCCACTTTTCTCTTACTCTTTAAGGCTGGGTTCACACTACGTATATTTCAGTCAGTATTGCAACCAAAACCAGAAGTGGATTAAAAACACAGAAAGGATCTGTTCACACAATGTTGAAATTGAGTGGATGGCCGCCATTTAATGGCAAATATTTGCTGTTATTTTAAAACAACGGCTGTTATATTGAAATAATGGCAGTTATTTACTGTTATATGGCGGCCATCCACTCAATTTCAACATTGTGTGAACAGATCCTTTCTGTGTTTTTAATCCACTCCTGGTTTTGGTTGCAATACTGACTGAAATATACTGACTGAAATATACATATACTGACTGAAATATACGTAGTGTGAACGCAGCCTAAAGGAGACTGGGGTGTTTTTTGGCAGTGTCGGGGAGGATGAAAGAAGGAACATGCCTTCTCCTCCCCCACTCCAGCGCTGATGCTGGTATGCCGCAACTCCAACTCCCTCTGGTCCCAGCCGCTTCTTGGTAAGAGAGGGGACCGGGGATGTGAAATGCCAGGCCCGCTCAGCCAGTCAGCAGGCCTTGTGGCATCCTGCCTTGGCCGCTGGCTGACTGAGCAGACCTGACACATCACGTCCCAGGTCCCCACTCAGACCCAGAAGCATCCGGGACCCGAAGTCCGGAGCTGTGGGATATCGGCATCAGTGCTGGAGTAGGGGAGGTGAAAGCATGTTACTACTTTCATCCTCCTCACCACTCTGCCAAAAATCACCCCAGCCCAGAATTTTTCTTTAAGTTAAATCTACACATTGAATGGCAAATCCACAATATAAATCAATGTTTTCCATATGAGAAATAATTATATAAACATCCGTAACTAAATTTGTGCACTCTTAAAGAAACTGAGGAGAAGATTACAAGGCATAAAGATAAACTACAAATATTGCCACTCATTGTGGCAGATTTACTAATCCTGTTTATTTCTTAGACAGCATATACTACACAGTCTAATCAATGCACTTAATGTGTCACAGTGGTTCAATGGTTTAATAAATTTGGCGGCAATGTTAGCACAATTGAAGACAAAGTTAGTGCACATATATGTTGGTAAATTAGCCCTATTGTGTCCAGGTCTTCAGTTTTAAGATTAACATTTTTATTATTTAAGGTGTGGTTTTTTTTGTCAGAAAATTAGAATGGATTAAAAGTTTTGTAGCTATTAGATTTTTTTTTATTATTATTAAATATTAAGTCATGCTTAAAGCATAAGCACTCATTTGATGAAATATTTATGGTGATGAGTTCTAAAAGCCTTCTCTGTCTAGCCCTGTTTTAATTATGTATTCAGTTTTTTAAGATTTGTGACCCCCGCCGTGTTTTTTCCAGGTTTCTTTTTCTAGTTTTAACAAATAAGTTATTATTTGTATTTTTTGCTATGTATTTAGCTGAATATCTTCTCTTTCCTCAGAAAATAAAACAACATGACTTTAGAAACGGGCTCCGAATCTGAAGCCAAACAAGACCAGGAGAAAGACCAGAAAGGGTCAGGTGGAACACAACCAGGGCAGCAGCCCGGAGAAGATCATCAAAACGCATTAGAAAATTTCCCAGCTGCAGCTGCACATAGTACACCCTTGAAAAGTGAAAAGGCAAGTGTCATTTACTTTTCCATCTCCTCATACTGCAACCATTACCAGTTCCATTCAACCATTTTTCATTTATTAAAAGTGTTCTTACTTTGAGTGCAAAATCAATATAACCTAATGATTTCCAGTTCACCTTTGAGTGCTATGCTGAGAATAACGGCAAAAAGACTTTTGATGTGTCAGATACCAGCTGCAAAATCCTATTAACCTGTTATGTTGGTCCTAATCTACAAATGTGGAGATGGCTGAATATTTGGGCAGACCTTTTATTCTGTTGGTCTGGTTTACCTAATGAAGTCCGGAGTTTTGACCCTCACCAATCGGATATACATATGTTATCCTAGTTAGTTAAGCCCCTATTACACGGGGCGATGTGGAGAGCAAATGAGCGCCGACCTGTCAGGTTAGTGCTCGCTTGCTCCTTGTTCCCCCGTCCACTGCCGGTGCTATTACACATTGCTAACAGCGAGCAAGGAGGAGCTGGTAAGAGCAGCAGGGGCTGCCTGGGTGATCATCAGATAGCCCATAGGAGACAGCAGCAGTCTGCTGCCACCACTCCTATTGCACGAAGCGACGACAGCAGATCGCTGCCAGGCTGATCGTTGCTCTTTCAGGCTGTTGAAAGACATCAGGCGACATTGTGCATGTCGGCTGATCGTTGTCTTCTATTGCACGAAATGATTATGGGCCATAACGGATGCAGATTAGAGAAGCAATTATGTATGGCGAGGCTGTCCCCAAGATAATGATCAGACAGAAGTGCCGATGTAAGCATTGGCCACCCTTAAGAACTAAAGCTGCTGTTTTCTTTGGTGGTATGGGGCTACTTTGAAATCCTTCACCTTTTTGTTCTATTTTGGACATTTTTGTTACTTTTGTCTAGTTGAAACTTTTTTTTCCATCTAAACTAAAATTATGGCAGACAGTTCAAGGTGCAAAAACATAATTTGTGTATGTGCCTATCCCTTTTTATCCAGCTCTGGATAAATGTGAAATACATTGATCAAATAAAGAGCATTAAGGGCCAACACATTATGTTGTGTTGAACATTTTTGGGTTAGATGTTCAATGCAAAGGGATCTTAATACAAATTAGTTATGTTTTGCAAATGGGCTCAATTAAAGTGAACTTGTCAGCAAGAAACCAGGGGTGTAATTAAGAACATGGCTATAGGGCTTTCTTGTCATGATTTTGGGCATATCTTTTTTTCTAATCTCCATGGTCCTTTTCAGTGTCAATTTATAAAGCTTTTTGTTAAAATGTAAATGAGGCTCCAAAGCTCAGGGGGTGTACTGCAGCCTGGCAAGAGCCCAGGTCCATGTTTGATTTACACTACCCAACCTTGCTTTTTGTTCTAAGCGAGATAAGAAGCCACCGGAGCAATCTGTTTTGCTTCTCTCCATTGAGAACACTTGGCTGAGCTTAACATGATCATGTATATGTGGGAAAGAGATAGCTTTTGGATAAATGAATTATGTATTGGCTTTATTTATTTTTTAGGTAACAGGTAAGCTACCGGTATTATGTTTAATTTCACAGTTTGATACCAGACATTATGATACAGATGAGCTGTGTGTCCCCAGCTGGTCCAGTGTTCTCCTTTTCCTACAGGACACAAATAGCACTTTTATTATGTAAGCTCTTCCCATACAATTAACAAATAATGGTTGTTATGACAGCCTTTTTCAAACAAGTGAGTCTATAATGAATGCTAGGCACAAGCCCACACCTGAGTCACATTCTATTGCCTTAACAGTAAATTGGAGGAAAACTTGAAGGAAGCATTAACCACAAATGGCAGTCTGTTCATTTTAGAAAGTACATAGTAATCTTCATAAAAAGCGACAAGTGTCTTAATTTTGGGTGATTAATAGCCTAACAGCGCTTCCCCATTTATATCAGCTGGGTCCAAATGATTGCTTATCAGCATGACCATCACTCTAGCTTACTGCCTGCTGCCATGTAATCATGTTGGATGGCTATAAGAGATTAATTTCTTTTACGGAATGCAAAAGCAGATGAGAAACTTGCCAATTCAGGTATTTTTATGTGATTTTTGACAGTAAATTAGGTTTTCTAGATATGTGGTCAAAAAGAAATCTCAATTGGTTAAAGGGGTAGTGCGGCGGTAAAAAATTATTCACAGAATAACACACATTACAAAGTTATACAACTTTGTAATGTATGTTATGTCTGCGAATGGCCCCCTTCCCCGTGTCCCACCACCCCCACCCGTGTACCCAGAAGTGTAGTGCATTATACATACCTGATCCGTGCCGACACACGTCCGCCATCTTGTGCCAAACGTCATCTTCGGGCCGGCCGGCCCGAACACCTTCGATCTTCCCGAGTGCCGGCCGCGTCATCAGCTGCTCAGTCACTTCCGGGTACACGGGTGGGGGTGGTGGAACACGGGGAAGGGGGCCATTCACAGACATAACATACATTACAAAGTTGTATAACTTTCTAATGTGTGTTATTCTGTGAATAATTTTTTACTGCCGCACTACCCCTTTAAGTAACAAAATCAAAATGAGTAGCAAAACTTTCCATGAGTAATTGAGCTCAAAACATTTAATAGCATAGAATATAAATTCCATCCATAAATTATTATAGAGCTTTACAACGCTGTGACCTGCAGAGTGCAGCTGAGGTGTATCAATTGTGAAGGAGAAGGAGTAGTCAGAGCCTTTACTCCCTATAATGCTCCTTACAATAGAACTTGGAAAACACCCAAGACCGTTGTTACTTCTCAGTAATGCTGTCGTTTTCGTTTAGTTGTTTACAAGAGACGAAAAAGTACAAGATATAGGAACCAAGGAATGAATATGTTATTTGTTAATGGCTGTGCATGATATAGTTAGAGAAGTACTAACATTTCTTTATTAAAGGGCGTATATCGCCTACATATATGTTTTTTACTGATTAGAGTATATAGCGAGAGATACTGAAACATGTTTTTTTTTTTTTTCTAAATGTAATTTTTTTTTATATCATTTTTGGTTTATTGTTTTGGGGATCAGCCATCTTGCCTGATATGGTTTTAACAGCATTTGGCTCGTGTTCATACAACAATTTTCAACAACCGTTATTTGATACTTAAAATAATAGCCGTGTTTAACATACTTTGGCGGTCATCATTGCAGTGACGGACATTGGTGCATTATTTAAGTTTAGGTTAAATCATGGCTGCTTTCAACACCCTTTTGGGTGTCGCTGTTATTAAATGTGCATTGAACTTTGTTGAAAAGACGGTGAAAGGAAGGGCAACCCCCACCCTCCCCCCAAAAAAACTGGTTTGAACAACTTAAAATGACATCCGTTGATTGCTAAATAACGGCTACCAGTAAAGGTCTTGCATGCTAATTTGATGGCTGCTGTGAACAATCGTTATTCTATGCGTTGTGTGAACTAACGTCGGTTGTTTCCAGTGGAAATCATTAAAGACTAAAAATCACAATCGTTAATTTGAGTATTATATAACGGCCATTATTTTACTAAAAAGAGAGTGTGTGAACATGGCCTTTAGTGAGATGCTTCACAGCAAGCCTGATGAGCATGGGCAACAGCGCATAGGAACTGTCCCATTATGACAGGGAGGCTAGTGGGATTCTTCGCCGTAGAATTATGCCAGTTTTGCTTCGTATGAACTGTACAGATCACTTTTCAGCAGCTTTCTCCTTACCATCTCAGACAATTCAGGAAGGCTCAGCTTTGTTTTACGACCAGTGACCAAACTTAAAAATTAAGGGCGCTTTATAAATAAATAATAATAATAACATCTTAAAAATTGCTACATTTCAGGACTATTTTAAAATATACATAGTCAAACTGTAAACAGAGTCCTCACTTGTGCATGTTTGTTTGGGGAAACCTTTGCTGATGATCACCAGCTTCAGATAGTTCTGTGCTAAAAATAGCCAGTTCTGTTTTTCCAGCAATGACATAAAGTCATTGTGGGCTATTTAACATGTAATTTGATCACAATTTTGGACCAGCTTGCTAATGTATACTCTTAACAGCCTTTGGGGAGGGCAGGATTACACTTAAGTTATTTTGGGATACAAACGCTTAGCCCTGGTTGTGATGCTGAAACCATCCAAGTGTGACGTGCTTTGAAAAGTATTGTAAGGAAACACATGAATACTAGTCTTGGATAAATAAGTTAATGAATTATGTTACAACCCTAACCCGCTCAGGACCAGGCTAATATTTGTCTTAATGACCAAGGCCCATTTTGTCCTATCTCTTTATGTGGTCATTACTTTACGCTTTTACTTATCTAAGTAATTCTGAGGGTTTTTTTGTTATGCACTATCCTCTATGTCTGTGTTACATTGTAGTTGATACATACATGGCATTTGTCAGTAAAAACCCCAAACTTTTGTAAAAAATTTAGAAAAATTTGTATTTTTTTAAATTTATATGTCTCTGCTTGTAAGAACTGCATAAAAGTTATGCAATATCATAATATACATATTGTTAACCATACTAACTTGAGGAACATGTATAACATGTCAGTTTTACCCTAGGGCGAACAAACCCCTTCACCCCCCAAATAAAAAAAAATGTTTTCATTTTCAATTTCACCATACATATAATTAGTTTTTTCTGGTTTTACGCCATATTTTATATATTTCTGCCATTGCAAAGTACAATTAGAAGCGCAAAATATAAGGGCTTATCTAGGTCTTTAGGTGAAAAAATGCATGCGCTATGGCCTTATATATATGAGGGGGGGAAAAAAATCGCAAACATGAAAATTGGCCTGGTCTTCTAAGGGTTAAAGGGAAGTCCATGTTTTTATTACTATGTTGCTTTCGGTCCAATATTCCAAGCGGTTCAAAGCTCATCCTTTCCAATTCAGTGCTTCAACTCTGAGGTTAATACTTAGTTTTAAATCATGAATCCCGGCAGTGCTCTGGGCTAAATGATCTTTGGAAACACCATAGAGTATGAATAGGGCACTGGTTGCACTTATGCAGTACCTTTAGGGGACAGTTTTCCTCCATTCTTGTGATCAGTGGGGGTCCAAGTGGTTAGACCCCAACCCGTCCCTAGCTAGAGATAAACGTACTTTGTACCAGGCAGAAGCATTGGCTTTTGAATCCCTCTGTTTGCCTGCTCCATGGAGAAGACAGTAGACCACATGGAAAACATGAATAAAGCCCTGGAAAACATGGATACAGCTTATGGCTGTATTCATGTTTTCTAGGTGCTTCTCCGTCTGTCTCCGCCTTCTCCACAGAGCTTCTGCTACGTACGAAACTAGAGATAAAGCAATGCACAAACCATTCCAAAATCATTTGTATCCCTCCCCATGTGACGGTCAAGCCTTGTAATAAGCTCTGTAAACAAGTACATTTACATTGCATCAGTGCATGTAATAGGGCCCTGAAACCACTGAGAAAGAAAATAATGTATGTGCAGGTTTTCAGCCACCCTCTAATAAAAAAAATCAGTGTGTAAATTCTCAGTGTCTGCTGAAAAGAAACCTTTCCTTTCCTAAAAGCTGCTGTACTGAACATGAACAATAGTTCAATGGAGTGGAAAAGGCAAGTGGGGGAGTAGAGCAAAAGAGCACAAGAGATAAGGGGAGTAGGAGATGTAAAAGTTCACAAGGGTTATATCAATTCTCAAGGGTTTGTAAAGCACAATTCCATGATGTTACAGTACTGAAGCCACTGATCCGGGATACACCTCCTCCATGAGGTAGTCTTAGTGAACAAACTAGGTAGAATAGACTAAAATTGTCGGCCAGGGTTGACTATTGTATTTGTGATATAATTCTGCGTTACAGGATCATGTGATTGTTTAAGGACCCTATGCCCATTCAAAAAAAATGTTTGTCATGCCGGATATCTTAAATTGGTGTGTTTCCTTTTATCTAGGGATGGTCCGAACCTGCCGAGGTTCGGGTTCGTATGAACCCGAACGCTCGGCAGCAGATTCCCGCTGTCTGCCCGTTCCGTGGAGCGGGCGGATACAGCGGGAGGAACGCCTGGAAAACTGGGATACAGCCTATGGCTATGGCTGTATCCCAGTTTTCCAGGCGGTCCTCCCGCGGGAATCATAACCTCGGGTTCGGACCATCTACTTCGGATCGAGAACTCGGTTCGGACCATCTACTTTTATTTTATTTCATTCTTTATTATGGGTGCACAAGTTAGCTAGGAACGCCTTTCTATTTGTTCCATGCTGTCCCATATACAAATCACTGATAACAGTAACAACAATTAGGTGTGAGCGGATTTGTTAAACTGTTTGGGTTCGCCAACATTCTCTGAACCTGAATGCTCAGAATTTGACTCCCGATGGCTGGAGAAGTTGAATGCAGCCCTAGTGAGTCCTAAAAAAACATGGATAGAGACATGTATACATGTTTTTCCTTGCAGCCCTTGAACAGCATCCAACTTTTCCAGCCACGGGGAGTCAAATGGCAAGTGATCAGGTTGGGAGGATGATGCTGAACCCAAACAGTTTGGCAAGTCCGCTCAACACTAGTAACTAGGGATGGTCCGAAACTGCCGAGGTTCGGGTTCGTATGAACCCGAACGCTCGGCATCAGATTCCCGCTGTCTGCCCGCTCCGTGCAGCGGGTGGATACAGCGGGAGGACCGCCTGGAAAACTTGGATACAGCCTATGGCTATGGCTGTATCCCAGTTTTCCAGGCGGTCCTCCCGCTGTATCCACCCTCTCCACGGAGAGGGCAGACAGCGGGAATCATTGCCGAGAGTTGCCGAGAGAACTCGGTTCGGACCATCCCTACTAGTAACAATCCATTAGATCACTGTTACCAGTGACCTGTATAGACAAGCAAGGAGAGAAGAGGCAGGTTGCATCTTCTCTGCATGCCTTTAAGCCTCCCTAGCAACTGCCCAAATGCAGAAGCAGAGCACTCGACTTGAGTTCTATGCTGGTGGGCTTTTAGTCTTGGTACCGATTATGTCATTTCCCTGTCATAGTACAGGATCGGGCTGTCAGTGTGACATCCCAGTACTGCAAACAGTGCTGAATACAGGGTTGTAAAATTTGCACACATTAATGGGTCACAGGCACAAGGACCAGCTCTAAAGCCTGTTAGTTAACGTTAAGTGGTCACTAGAGATGACCCCAAACATTCAGCATTTGGTTACCAGTGGATGAAGAAGTTGGATGCAGCTTTAAAGGGGTTTCCTGGATTTTTCAATAAACTAGCATTGCACTGACTTCTGTGGGTGTTGCATATTCTACATACACTTCTATTTTTCATTTAGAGCGCTTACTGTGTTCTCAGACTCAGTCACATGACCACTCTGCCTGTGTTTTCTTTACTTCCTGTGAAGTCACGTTCCCTTTCTGTTTCCTGTTCCTGCCAGTGAGGGAACAGAAAGTCATCAGGTGGGTGGGGCATGCATCCACATTTCTTTAGTTCCACCCCTTTAGGAGGCGCTAATATCTGAGCCCAGTAGAATCTGCAGCAGTAAGGGCAGCATGACATGGAGGAGTCCAGGAGCTGATAGTCTAGTTGTGGGCGGCACAGAAGTTAGCCGTGTTGTGAGTGGCACAGAGGCTAGCCATGTTGTGGGGGGCACAGAGATTAGCCATGTTGTGGGGGGCACAGAGGCTAGCCATATTGTGGGGGGCATGGAGACTAGCCATGTTGTGGGGGTCACAGAGGCTAGCCATGTTGTGGGGGTCATAGAAGTTAGCCATGTTGCTTTGTAGCGTTGGGGTCCTAGAATAACAGCTGCATGTATGCATGTTTCATTTTTATTAAAAAATAGGCCTTTTTATAAAAAATAAAAAAGCAACCTGATTAGTTGCTATGGGCAACAATTCCACTGTTTCTCTGCTATAGGCTTTGCTAAAGCTTCCCCTATATTGTTACTATTGTAATGCACAGTGTTAGGGCAGTGCTGCCACTGTGTGTGTAATATGGAGAGGAGAGTCAGTCACCATTCTATCTATAGCTTACTGAGAACAGTAACAGAACAGTAACAAAATCCTGGTTCATTGAGACTCCACCCACCTGTAGGATGGCTCCTGTAGTGTATATGTAATCCAGGACTAGAGATGAGCGATTATCGAGCATATTCGAGTTCGTCCAAACCCAAGCGTTCGGCATTTGATTAGCGGTGGCTGCTGAAGTTAGATAAAGCCCTAAGGCTATCTGAAAAACATGAATATAGTCATCATAGGCTGTATCCATGTTTTCCAGACAACCTTAGGGCTTTATTCAAATTCAGCAGCCACCGCTAATCAAATGCCGAACGTTCGGGTTTGGGCAAACTCGAGCATGCTCGATATCTCTATTCAGGACTACAACTCCTAACATGTACATGTACGGCCAGTGTTATACATAGTGTGAACGTGGCCTTGAGGGTGCCTTCACACGTACCCTATCCAGGGCCGTATTTACCACTAGGCACCCGTGGTCCGTTGCCTAGGGCAGCACCTTGCAGGGGGGCAGCACCAGGGAGCAGGGGGACAGAAATTTTTAATTTTTATTTTTTTATTTTTTTTAGTTTCCCTCCTCCCTTTCAGACTTGCCAGTAAATCTGGTGTCTTTTCCAGGGGGGTGGGGGGTATGGTGGTATTGGTCAGGTCTGGTATCGTGTAGATGGGGCGTCTTCAGGTTTAGTGCCTAGGGCAGCAGCAGCTGTTAATACAGCCCTGACCATATCGCTGAGTTTTTAACGCAGCAATAAAAACGCAGCGATACGGTACGTGTGAAGCTACCCTAAAAGTGATATGTGCCGAATTGGGTTATGTTCCTACTCTATAAGACACTGGCCCTTCCGTGACCCAGCCAGGTCACGGAACGGCCATTGTCAGAAAAGATAATGTTTACTGCTGCTGAATTCGCATGTGAGCGCATCCGTGCACGCCCGCATCCGAACTCCTCGCTGCTCACAATGGAGCGTGTGGCTAGAGCTGCACGCTTCATTGTGTGAACTGACAGGGTTTTGACATGTTAGTTTTTTGAATCGCCGCTAGGGATGTGTAAACACTCCGTCCGGCATTCTTTAGAAGGCAGCACAATGTAAGTTCCGTAGTAATCACGGCCGTTGTTACCACGACCTTGATTACTACAGAACTTGCGTAGTGGGAACATGGCCTTAAAGTGAAAGGTGACACCAGCATATAGAAAAAGAAGTAGCAGCCCGCCCCTCCCTTTCTAAAGATCACAGAGTATGTCCAGTAATGTTTCCCTTTCATTTCAATAGGTTAATAAATCTGGGCTACAATTACTACATGCAGTGATGAAGTTATTGCAGTCCTGTGTTAGTTTTATCTGGAATTACAATGCAATTGACTGGTATTTTCTATTACAACATCTACTAAAAGAAATAGCACAATGTCATCGATATCACTGAAGAGCGAGGTCTGATTTTGTTAAGATTGCTAGTGATTGCTGTAGGACACAATTTGTAATGATAAACATGCCCTTATTCCAGTTGCTCAAGGTCTATTAAATGAAATTAGTAACACCTGCTAGAGAAATTGTGGCTGAACCCCAAGCCAAGTCCGTGAATGGTTCCTGCTCTGGCTAATTAAACCTCTCCGAGAGGGCAAAAAGAGAAAAGTCTAGTGTTCAGACAGAATGGAACACTTGTCTCCCATGTTTTACAAGTCCCTCCAGCAGAGAAAACCATCTTTTCATGAGTTTTGACAGGTACAGATCTACACATTTGAATTTGGGTAAAGTAAGGGAAAACTAGAACAGCTAAATAAAAGGAGACTTGGTAAGAATCGAAGCCTGACAACGGCTCATCTGCAAGATGTTCATTGTCAGGGAAGATTCTGAAATGAAGTTATTTACTATAGCAGTTTTGGTAAACTGGCAGGTTCTTGAATGTCCTTGACTGTTTCTATCACAAATGGAAAACAGATGTTTGAAAATCTAACATTTCCCATAGCAGTTCAAAACAATACCTGTAGAGCGTGATACAGTAATGAGAAGCAGATCCAGGGGAACGCTCTGCCAGTTGTCCACTGCTGCTCCTGAAATCTAAATGAGAGCAGCACTCACAACTGAATAAAATAGTCATTATTTTGAATAAAAGGAAAACTGTCAGCTAGAGCAGACGTCCCAAACTGCTTACATGGCTACATACTGTGTAACACAGGGCCTTATATTATTTTAGGGCTTATTTTTGCGTTGAACAACAGTAACATTATGCTCAATTCCTTTTTAATATTCAATTAAATGGCTTTTTCTTTTGGAACTACAGTAACTATATAGCCTTTTCAAGCTTGAAAAAGACTGTAGCTGACTCAAAACATTGCACATGAAGGGTAATTAAACAAGTCATTTGTTTCATTACAAGCTTAGAGTGCCGCCTGTTTCTTCAAATGCTATATCTTTACTGTAGTTGTTCGAAGCTGCAATCCCCCCCCCCCAAAAAAAATAAAAAATGCTTTTTTATCAACACTCTAAAGTCTCGTAGAGGTGTGGTAAGGACACCTAAGTGCCCTGCCTTTATGACACTTTTTAGGTGATTGTAGCCCTGGACAATTACAATAAAGGTATAGAAAGTCCCCCTGCTTATATTCCTATGTAGCCATGTAAGCAGTTTAGGATATATTTACTAGCTAATACTTTCACTTCAATGAAACACATTATTAAAAGGGAAAAAAAAACTGCTTCGTCTAATGCTTATTATTGCCAGTTTTTGTTCTCTTTTCAAACTGTATTTTTTCCTTTTTAGTGTGCATATTATTGTTTTGGTTACTGAACTCACATGTCTGCAAGTTAATGAAATTTATGAAATCTATGAATCTTCCCCCCCCCCAGCTTTATCTTGGGATTGCAGAGGGTCTCAGGAGTAAGACTTGCCGGGATCAATAATTTTTGACATGTTTCATAATGTGTCAAAAGTTACTTTAAATGACAGTAATGCTTTAGGCTGAACACTTCTTAAACATAACTACAAACCTCAAAGTAAACTCGCTCTGCAAGATTAAAGGTACATTCGCTTTAACATAGATCGGCGCCAGCGCAGGGAAGCCGGAGCCGCGGTCCATTTTTTGAACCATGGCCCTGTTAACGTGTAAGTGCCGTTCTATCCACGGATACTGGGCCGGGGCTAAAGCCCCTCTATCGTGCGGCTCAGTTAGAATCAATAGAGCCGCATCATAGAGGGGCGGGGGATTTTAACATATATCTGGGCCCTCAGGTTTTAGTTTCTAGTAGTCTTATTTTTCCTTTAGATATATTTCTCTGTGTTTTAATAGCTGTATATTTAAACTCTTTCATTTTTGTAAGTCTTGGGAATTACAAGTGTGTACTGTCGTTGGTTAAAACGTTAGCAAAGGGTGGTGTCATACACCTGTAGAAGGTTCCTCAATAACACCTTCCGAGCGAAACTTGATCTACTAATTTTTCTTCTTGCAGAACTCGGACAAAGACTGGGACAAAGAGGCTGCTGCAAAACAACTTGAGTATCAACAACTTGAAGACGACAAAATCTCTCAGAAATCAGTTTCTAGCAAGCTTTCTAAATCTCCTCTGAAATCCGCTAAAAGACCTAAAAACATGCAGGCTAAAGTCACACTTCTAGATGGCTCTGAATACTCATGTGATGTGGAGGTAAGACCGGCTTAATTTATGTTTCCATTAGTCACATTAGGTACAGCTCCGGGCCCAACCTGGGTTCTGATGACTTTAAAGGGGTATTCCACGTAAAGGACCACTTCGGTGCTGATAAAAAACAAACAAACAAACAAAATAGTTTTCACACTTACCATCCCTGTCTGTCTCCGTTTGAGTCCTCCCATGATGTACATGCTTGGCTTGGTGGACAGCCATTGTTTTGAAATAGTGGACGTTATATGCCATTAAATGGCAGCCATCCACTCAGTTTCAAAAGTATGCGAACACAGCCTTTCTGTGTTTTCAATCCACTCCTGGTTTTGAAAAATACTGGTTGGGTGTACACAAAAGCAGCAGGTTTGTTGGTAAAGAAATTTTGTAGCTGTCCCATTGGGTGTACACAAAAGCAGCAGGTTTGTTGGTAAAGAAATTTTGTAGCTGTCCCATTGGGTGTACACAAAAGCAGCAGGTTTGTTGGTAAAGAAATTTTGTAGCTGTCCCATTTATCTGGGGCTTGCTGAAATTCATGTGCTTTCCATCAGAACAGCCCATGTTTGTGAATAGAACTGGAAATAGCCACAAAATCTAAATGTTATCAATGAACATTCTGATGCGGATGGGGGGGTGGTTCAGAGAGGGGTCACCTGGCGACCCTGCTCTGAACCGCCGCAATCCCGGCTGCTATCTGTAGCCAGGGACCGCGGCTATTAGAGAGATCAGTGCTGTGTATATAGAAGTCCCCCCTTCTAAGTATAAAAAATAAAAATAAAGTTTTTTCATTACTAAAAAAATCCCCTCCCCTAATAAAAGTTTAAATCACCCCCCTTTTCCCATAAAAATGAATAAATAAACATATTTGGTATCGCCACATGCAAAATCACCTAAACTATTAAACTATCACATTCCTGATAGCCTAAGGATGGTAATAGAGCAATTTTAAACTTTTCTTTTAAAGGTTTAATTTTTTTAAAAGCAGTCAGATAAAATAAAAGATATATAAATTACATATCGTTTTAATTGCACTGGCTTAAGGAACATATATAACTAGAGATGAGCAAACCTCGAGCATGCTTGAGTCCAACCGAACCTGATCGTTTGGCATTTAATTAGCGGTGGCTGCTAAAGTTGGATAAAGCTCTAAGGTTGTCTGGAAAACATGGATACAGCCAATGACTATATCCATGTTTTCCACATAGCCTTAGGGCTTTATCCAACTTCAGCAGCCACCGCTAATCAAATACCAAACGATCGAGTTCGAAACGACTCGAGCATAAATGAAGTAAACACGAAACCCCCCAAAATGAAGACAAATTCCTTTTTTTTAAATCTTTTAATCAATTTTACTACACAAATTAAGTCTGCGGTTGCAAAGTAGAATTGGAGTCGCAAAAAATATGCAAGCACTATGGCCTTTTAAACTTTGAGAGGAAAAAATTTAAGCGCGAAAATGAATAGTAGCCCAGTCCTAAAGAAGTTACTAGTGGAGTGCTCACATAATTTAATGAACATCTAGCGTGGAAGACATATGTGGGACTAAAGGCTTATTCACACTTCCCGTAAATTACGGGCCCTATGGACAGGGAAGCCCTGTAATTGAATGTTTCCCCACCCAGCATGATATATCGATGTACTACAGTGCCGCAGAGATTCAAAGAGTTTTCCCGCTCCTGGCCTAATATTGATATATCATGCTGGGCGGGGAAACATTCCACTCCAGGGCTTCCCCGTCTGTTGGTCCCGTAATTTACATAACGTCTGAATAAGGCCTAAAGGGGTTGTAGTTTGCAGAAATGTCTCTGATTAGCTTTTGTCTTTATATTAATAAGCTGGAAACACTAAATTTTTTTCCTGAAAGAGGAGTCCTGCTTACATTTTGCATCTAGGAAAAAATGTACATTTTTTCATTCATATATTTATTTATTTATTTGTATAGATTGGTATAACTGAAGCAAAAAGTCATAATTTTTGCTGTCCATTTTCTGCCCTGAAAAATCACCAGCTAAAATAAAGATGTTGCATACATTTCTGTGGCCAAATGAATCTAATCACTATATATTTGAGAGTAGGTGTGCCCCTTGTTAAAGTAATCCATAGGGAAAATGGTACTATGGTGGTCTTCATATTGGTTCCTTCAGCGTACCTGCCTGTTCAGTTCTTGAGCATTAGTTGCTGTGAGTTGCTCAGGAAGCTGTACAGATAATAATTGTGCATGTTACTTTTCATCTTTTCCCTAGAGGATTGCTTTAAACTAGAAACTTCTTGTATTTTCTCTGCACAAATGACTGCATTCCATTTTTGTGCTGTGGGTTGTTCACAGCAGTAAGATGACTCAGTTCTCAATTATAAGGTATGAGACTGCAGCTGAATTGATTAAATGGAAATTATCACCTTTACTGCAAGTTCTGCTTTTAAATAAAGATGCTATGAAAATTAGTGTGACATGCTAGAGGTGGAACTGATGTCTCATTTGGGCCTCTAGGTGCCATATGCATTTGTTTTAGAAATTAAAGCTATTCTCTAGAGCTGTTAATAGGTTTGCCCTAGTGTGCTGACTCACTATCTATCTATCTATCTATGTATCTATCTATCTATCTATCTTCACTTGCAATTAGGGATGGTCCAAACCTGGTTCCGAACCCTCGGAAATGATTCTCGCTGTCTGCCCGCTCCGTGGAGAGGGTGGATATAGCGGGAGGACCGCCTGGAAAACTGGGATACAGCCATAACCATAGGCTGTATCCCAGTTTTCCAGGCGGTCCTCCCGCTGTATCCACCCGCTGCACGGAGCGGGCAGACAGCGGGAATCTGATCTCATACGAACCCGAACCTCGGCAGGTTCGGACCATCCCTACTTGCAATCTATTTGGAAAACTATTCTTACTATATAAGATGAAGAAGCTGCAGCACTGGGGTCCTGGGTTCCGATCCCACCAAGGGCTGTAAAAAGTTTCCTTCGGATACTCTGGTTTCCTCCCACACACAAGAAAAAACATACAGACAGGTGAATTTAGAGTGTGAGGGGACAGGGACCAAAATTGACAAAATATGTAAATCAGTTGGCGCTATACAAATAAACACAATAATGGAAGTAATACAGCTTCATTATAGCAACATAATGGATCAGCAATTGTTCTATGTTTTTCTCATCATTACTCTTTATGGCTACAAACACACACGGCTTATACGCTGCGTATTTACTGCTGCGATACGCAGCAGATACGCAGCAGATTAGATCTAAATAACTGAACACAGCATCAAATCTGCTGCGTATCTGCTGCGTGTGTTTGTACCCTATGTCCCCGTTGACACTGAGCAAAAACAGCGGAATTCTGCAGTTTTTGCTCAGTGTGAAAGGGACTATTGCTGCAAACAACTAGACAAGCGAACTTACAATATAACGAGACAAGCGAACTTACAGTAAACATTCTGCAATTGAATCCCGCTGCCTGGAAAAGATGTATGCAGCTCCAGGCAGTGGAATTCAAATGCCAAGTGCTGGGGTACGCACAAACCTGATGCAGACGCCACTTTAAATTCTGCCTGTCACATTGTTTCTATGGGAGTTCTTTCAATCTTTTGGGCAGAGAGTGGAGGCGCGCAAGAAATCCTATTGAATCGATGGGACAGGTAGAATTTCAAGCTTGGAATTCCGCCATTTTTGCTCAGTGTGAACAGGCCCTTATGGTGCCTTTAGACAGAGAGATTTATCTGACAGATTTTTGAAGCCAAAGCCAGAAACAGACTATGAACAGGGAACAGATCATAAAGAAAAGACTAAGATTTCTCATCTCCTCAAATCCATTCCTGGCTTTGGCTTCAAAAATCTGTCAGATACATTTTTCTGTGTAAAGGCACCCTAACAGTGTTAATTCTCCAAAGAACGCTTAACACTAAAGCCAAATTCCTAACAATCATTGTGTCCTACAAATATGTCCATCTAATAAAATAATGTTACCATGTCCTGTTTTATCTGTATATTCATATTTATATTTTTTGAGCACATTGCAGTCTATATTAGAAAGAATAATATCTTATATGTTACTTGGCATGCATAAAGTTTATTAAAGCCACTCTGTACCCACAATCTGACTCCCCCCCCCCCAAACCACTTGTACCTTCGGATAGCTGCTTTTAATTCAAGATCTGTCCTGGGGTCCGTTCGGCAGGTGATGCAGTTATTGTCCTAAAAAACAACTTTTAAACTTGCAGCCCTGTGCCCAACGGCCATTGCTTGGAGTATCTGTGCCCTAACTTTGCACCATCCCTTTTCTCCGCCCTCTTCAACATTTTTCCTATTCCTCTGCAGTGAAAACTACACAGGTGCCTTAACGATTCAGCCCATGTGCGGAATAGTAGACAATCTGCCTGGAGCATTCCTAATGATAAAGAGGGCAGGGAGGAGGGACAGAGAGGGTGTGCCAGCCTAATGCATACACAATCTAGGCCACAACCGTTGGGCACAGGACTGCAGGTTGAAAAGTTGTTTTTTAGGAAAATAACTGCATCACCTGCCGAACGGACCCCAGGACAGATCTTGAATTAAAAGCAGCTATCTGAAGGTACAAGCGGTTTGGGGGGGGGGGGGGGGGTCGGATTGTGGGTACAGAGTCACTTTAAGTACACAGTTGTTTTTTTGGGAGTAGGGGTGGGGGTGCATATGGTAATAAAAGAAACAGAATTGCAGGAAAGATGAACATAGTATGCCTCTGGGCATAATCTTGACAATGAGAGTAGAAATGTTTATTGCTCACTTGTCTCTAACTATGTAAAATAAAAATAAGATTTATGTTAAAAAGTAACTGCTTTATGTATTTCATGACTGGATGGCTTTAGGCCTCATGTCATGGTCATGTGCACAGAGTCTGTAAAGCAGCACACAAAGTCCCTGTGGCTTAGTACTAAAGAGCTGTTGGCATAGCCCTCTACATAGCACATTATTCGGGGGGATATCTTATGCTAGAATTAATGTTCCTATGGAAAAATACCTCTGCAGTATGACATCTAATACAACATGGCACATTGTATTTTTCTTCCGAGGCATGCAGAGATAAAGTATAGTGCTTAGACTTCAGTTGGTTCGGTATTATGGCTGGAGCCTGTTACAGCTACATGTAAAAGTACAGGGGGAGATTTATCAAACATGGTGTAAAGTGAAACTGGCCCAGTTGCCCCTAGCAACCAATCAGATTCCACTATTCATTCCTCACAGACTCTTTGGAAAATGAAAGGTGGAATCTGATTGGTTGTTGGGGCAACTAAGCCAGTTTCACTTTAGACAATGTTTGATAAATCACCCCAAATATTTGTTTTAGTTTTGCAAATATCTAAAGGCCCCTTCACTCCCCTCATTGCTGGCCTGGAGCAGAAGCTCTGGAGCTGCTGACTGAATATGTGGAGCTCTAAAATTTACTTGCATAAAAAATAAGTGTCTGTGAGTATATATGTGTTTGTATAGTGCTTCAGGGGTCCACACATTCAGTCAGCAGCTCCAATGCTTCTGCTCCAGGCCAGCAATGAAGGGAGGGGCCTTTAGCTATTTGCAAAAAACCTGATGATTCTTCGGGCGGATGGCAGAATCTGACTGACCATAGAATGGAGTCTATGGCACAGGCGGAGAGTGAAGTCCTCTGCATGTTTTCCTCGGTGTGCACAAACCCTAATGGTCCTTTTAGACAGAGCGATAATTCGCCTGATCGCACGATTAACGATTTTGAATGAACTATGTGTTTTTTATAACAATCAGCGTTAAGATGGTACGATATATCGTACGGAAAAATCGTTTTGCAATCGCTTAAGCCTATCTCACACATAGGTGAGATCATTAAAAGACTGTTTACACGGAACAATCTGCAAATTTTTTGCGAATGATCAATGACGATTTGAGAACATGTTGAAAGATCAAAATGAACGATTTGTCGCTCGTCGCTTGATCGTTCGCTGTGTTTACACGGAACGATTATCGCTCAAATGTGATCATTATCGTGCAAATTCGAACGATAATCGTTCCGTCTAAAAGGACCATAACATCAGATGCATTCACCTTTTCCTTGTGACCTTTGTGAAGCATAGAGAGAGAATAGTTGGACTTTCTGTAGTCTTTTGTCTCAGTGTAGTTCTGTCTGTTTCAAATGCCCCCCTGATTATAACCTCACTTCTGTCAAGGGATATACAGTGTGGATTGTGACTCACTCCAGAATAAAACATAACCTATAAAAGAGCCATTCCTATTTATCCCATCTCTGAAATGTGTCTCATTTGTGTTCTATTTGTATTTTCTGCATGTTGTACTGTGATGGTTCTACGTATAAGCTGATGCTTATTAGACATTCCAGCCATGATGAGTCACTTGTACATGACCTCATTCCTGAGGCTTCTGCTCGGTTCTGTCAGCTGCATATGTACTTTACACAAATGTCATGCCGTCTGTCTATACACTTGGAATAATCATCTGACAAAATATTAGTAGATTGTAAGTTTCACGGTATCAAAGTATTTTGGAAATTGCATTAATGATCCCAGCTAATGTTCTAGTGTAATAATTAGGTTTGACATCCCCCTTTTGTCCTTACTCTTTTCATCATCTGCATGCGTGCACTGACTGTGCTTAGAGTGCTCTGAGCCGAGCCACACTATGGCAGATAATCCTGCATTCACATGCACTGTCTCTAGTTGTATGTCCAGATAAGAGTTCTATATTTAGCATTCATAATTGCTCTGTTGTGCTTGCAGCATAATATTTGAAGCACCAAATGCTAGAGATGTTATGCAACAACCATTCGCCATATTGGGCACTACATTTAATTTTTTTTTTTTTTCTGTTGATCTTGCAATCCAAAAAAGCTAGTGCTAATCTAAAAATAAATAAATAAATTGGTTAGTTAAATCCTTTTAAGAAGATTGTTGACCTAGTGCTGCTTTTGGATGCAAATCAAATCACTGTTTGCTTCTGAACTAGAGCTCAGAGAAAATAAAATGGCTTTTCTCTGTGACCTGATTTGGCTGTGTATCATAGAAGGAGGGGTTCTCTTACAGTTTTCCATAGGTTACCCTTCAGGGTATAAACCCACACACCGTATATGCAGCGTATTTACTACTGCGATACGCAGAAAATACGCAGCAAATACGCAGCAGATTAGATCTAAATAACTGAACAGCATCAAATCTTCACCATCACATCTGCTGCGTATTTGCTGCGTATTTGCTGCGTATACGGTGTGTGGGTTTATACCCTCAGGGTACAAACACACACACCGTATATGCAGCAGATACGTAGCAGATTTGATGGTGAAGACTTGATGCTGTGTTCAGTTATTTAGATCTAATCTGCTGCGTATCTGCTGCGTATTTGCTGCGTATCGCAGCAGTAAATACGCAGCGTATACGGTGTGTGTGTTTGTACCCTCAAAGTGTGTTTTGTAAGAAGCCACAGAATGCTGTATTTTGTTAATAAGCAGTTGTTTTGATCAGATGTATCATTAGGGTATAAACCCACACACCGTATATGCAGCGTATTTACTGCTGTGATACGCAGCAAACACGCAGCAAATACGCAGCAGATTAGATCTAAATAACTGAACACAGCATCAAATCTGCACCAACAAATCTGCTGCGTATTTGCTGCATATTTGTTGCGTATCTGCTGTGTATACGGTGTGTGGGTTTGTACCCTTATGCTAATAGAACTGTCATCTTTACCCATTTTCTGACCAGTGATGTACATGTGAAGCCTCCATATAAAGGGATCGTTCAGGTTATGATATTTATTTTAATATATTTATTTATGGAATGCTAAATCATAGTTTTCTAATATACATGTGTTTAAAATTCTGTTCACATGACTACTAGTGCAGTATACATATATGAATGATATAGCCTACTGTGTAATGCATGGGTCTCCAAACTGCGGCCCTCCAGCTGTTGTAAAACTACAACTCCCATCATGCCTTGACAGCTAAACCTTTGGATTTGGCTGTCCAGGCATGATGGGAAATGTAGTTTTGCAACAGCTGGAGGGCCACAGTTTGGAGACCCATGGTGTAATGCATTCATAGGCTAAGGGTACAAACACACACACCGTATATGCAGCAGATACGCAGCAGATTTGATGGTGCAGATTTGATGCTGTGTTTAGCTATTTAGATCCAATCTGCTGCGTATCTGCTGCGTATTTGCTGCGTATCGCAGCAGTAAATACGCTGCGTATACGGTGTGTGTGTGTTTGTACCCTTACTGAGTAGAACTAAACATGGCATCAGTCATGTGAAACTCCACCAGTGGACATAAAGGGTGTATGGAGCAGGCTCAGGAGCAGAGCTAGATTCTTAGACAACAGGTGTCAGCTGCTTTCTGCAGTAGACACCCACAGCTAATGACTGAAATCAGCGATCACACTAATGTTGGTCATTTAACCATTTAAATGCCTTTGTCAAAAATGTCACACATCATTAGTGGTATAGGATTCACATTGGCTTCCCATGACAAGATCACAGCGAGCTGATATGTTGTCAAGGTAGCCCAAGGATTTCTAAAGGCCTCTATGGCTGCCATGATTGATGATGCTTATACAGTCTGCTACGGATTAAATAAGTAGTTGAATGATTGATTTTAGAGAAAACCCTCCCTAATATGTACCTGAAATCATAACATTTTTCAAAAAAAAAAAAAAAATGGTAACCACTTTTAGAGGTCAAGCACATGGTCCGTGGAAGGTCCGTTTATTCAGATAGTATGCTACAGAGCGGAATAAATAATGATGGTGTGAACTCTGAAGTCTGTTCCATAGCACATCGTCCATACATATGGACCATGTATGGAACGTGTGTATGACTCCTAGGGTACCTTCACATGCTACCATATTGCAGCCAATTCCACTCTGCAAGTTTCTTGCAGTGAAATCCACAGCACTGTCAAATATGTGATATTATGTAATCTACAGGATGACAATCTACTTTAGGGCATGTTAACACATATTTGTTCAAATAGCGATCTGAACACTGTGAAAACCAAGTCCCCTGTACTCCCCCCCACACAATCTTACTGATAATGTTCTCCAGCTATTGGGGACATGGGAAGGCTGTTTTTTCACAGTATGTGAATCACAATCTGAGTCCATATGTGGAAAATTCAGGAACTGGCTACATCAGATCTAGAGTTAGTTAGAATTTTTTTTAGTAGCATGGTAATAGGTTGTTTTTTTAATAATGTCTTTGATTTTCCTAAGGGTGGGTTCACACTTATCGCTTGAAATCTGCTGCAATTCCCGTTACTGACTATTTTATATGAGTTTACATACAGTGTAACACACTGCTCAGAACTAAAAAAAAGCAAAAAATTATAGTCCGTTGTCCATTTGCTATTCTTTTCTTAATACATGTTTTTATTCTACTGCAAGAATAGAGTGCCATAATATTGTAAAATCTAAGATAGAGTGCTGCTTTTATAGTAAAAGACAATAACCTGTCTGCGCTCCCCCAATGACCTCCAGTGCTGTCTCTGGGTCCCCACTCAGTGATGGCCTGAGACAGGACAGCACAATGATTGGCCGAGCAGGCTATCTCTGAGCAGGGGATGCGGAGGTGGCACCGGAGGGTGTGGGGGAGTGCGGGCAGGTAAGAATGGCTGCTTTATTGTTTTTTACTATTACAACATCACTAGATCTTAGGTTTTACAATGCTATGGAACTCTATTCTCACAGTGGAGCAAAAATCTGCTGCGAGAATGACGTAGTCTTTAAAGGGGTTATCTAGCGCTGCAAAAACATGGCCACTTTGCTCCAGAGACAGCCCCTCTCTTGTCTCTAGCTTGGGCGGGGTTTTGTAATTCAGTTCCATTGAAGTAAATGGAGCCTAATTGCAAATTACACCTGAATTGGAGACAACAGTTGTGTTGTCCCTGGAAGAAAGTAGCCATGTTTTTGTGGCGCTGGATAACCCCTTTAATAGCCATCAGTATCGCAGAGGATTTCACTGCAAGAAACTTGCAGTGTTAAATCTGCTGCAATACGATATGTTTGAACATACCCTTAAAGGACAAGTGCCATGAAAAACTTTTTCCCAGTAATTGAAGCACATTACAAAGTTATATAACTCTGTAATGTGCTTCAATCACCTATCTGCCTCCCTTCCCTGTCTTTTCCCCCCTCCACCCCCCACCAGGAAGTGTCCTGACTCACACAGACCTGATTACTGTCGTCACCGTCACCAGGCAGCTCCTTCTTGTGAGTCATCAGCAGGAGGGCTGCTCTAGGTCCTGTTACACCAGCCCCCCCTCCTTGTCAGGTGACTCTGCTTGCTCAGCTTATCTTCTCTAGTGACATGACTCCTTCACTGAGTCCATGGCAGCAGGAGAGAGGGTATGAGGGGAGGGGGAGAGAGGCTATGAGGGGAGGGGGGAGCTGCCTATGTGCCCAGTCAGTCTGAGGGAAGATATGCAAGTGAGATGTGACAAGTGATGGCTTGCAGTTGTTCAGCCAATCGGAGGTGAGCAAGCCTGTCACCTGACAAGTCAGGGGAGGGGGAGGCTAGTGTAACAGGAGAAGGAGCTGAGAGAAGAGCTTGGTGATGGTGACGACAGTAATCAGGTCTGTGTGAGTCAGGACACTTCCTGGTGGGGGGGTGGAGGGGTGAAAAGACAGGGAAGGGAGGCAGATAGGTGATTGAAGCATATTACAGAGTTATATAACTTTGTAATGTGCTTCAATTACTGGGAAAAAGTTTTTCATGGCACTTGTCCTTTAAGGAAAAACTGCGCTGATAGCTTCAGAGCCCGGATTAGAAATGAATACCAAATGGAAAACTAAATATCAATCTTGCATTTCCTATTTCTGAGCAGTGTATTGTAAGTAATGGTATCATGGGAAAAAGAACAGATAAGAGCAGATTAGATGATGGTTCTACAAATCTCACTAGTCAATGTGCCTACAAATCAGCTCCAGGCAGATCAAGCTTCTAGGTTGTTTTCTATTGATGTCTATGAAGTTACTTATTACTTTGCTATAAAAATATCTAACCAACTCAAGGTGTTTCCACACGTGCATTCAGATTGCAATCCACACATGGGGGAAACAATCCCCCCAACCCCCCCCCCCCCCCCATCTCCCCCTAAAGCTACAGAACATTATCAGCGACATAATGTGGCTATTGGGGGAGGACAGGGGACTTAGTTGGCACAGATTTCAGATTGCAGTTTGAACGTATATGTGGAAACATACCCTTAAAGAGTCACTGTCGTATTTTTTTTTTTTGCAGAAATCAATAGTCCAGGCGATTTTAAGAAACTTTGTAATTGGGTTTATTAGCCAAATCTGCCATTATCTGCATGTAAAAAGCCTTTTCCCAGGTCCCCCCCTCCTTCCTCTTTTTCATCCACTCTGAAAAATCTGAAAATTGTGACTTGTTGCAGGAGACGTCCCCTGTCTGCTCTAGGGAGAGGGGAGGGGGGAGGAGGAAGGAGGGAGTTAGCCGGCAGCAGAAAGCAGATAACAGAGGATTACAGGCACGGAGCTGGGTGACAGCTGTAA
Source organism: Dendropsophus ebraccatus (assembly GCF_027789765.1). Lineage (NCBI taxonomy): Eukaryota > Metazoa > Chordata > Amphibia > Anura > Hylidae > Dendropsophus > Dendropsophus ebraccatus. The sequence goes on along the minus strand of NC_091455.1, from coordinate 70,684,379 downwards.
TCCCAGCTCAGACAGGTCACTGGTGATGGTCAGAAGAGATATCCCGTGAGGGATTTGTAGATTAACTCTTTGTTGTCCTGTTTTGGTCTTTTCTTTAGCTCTCTCCATAGGAGAACAATGAAGACAGGGGGGAGAGCTTCAAACTGCTTTTTCATGATAAAAATGCATTTTTCGGATAATAAACCCAATTACAAAGTTTCTTAAAATCGCCTGGACTATTGATTTCTGCAAAAAAAAAATTCACGACAGTGACACTTTAAGTATATTGTCAGTCTCTAGATTACATTATATTAAATAATGGACTGAAACTGTTGCCTACAGATCACTAACAACAATTAATGATAAACTAAAAATACTTAACAGGATTACCCTTGAGCCAGCTGCATTATGAAGTGCAGTGCCATTTAATTGTACAGCTTTTATAATATATGATGCTTAAAAGGAGCAATAAATCTAAGGGATTTTTTTTACACAGGTCGATGCTGTGTCATATGCGAGTGGTGCAGTTTTTGTGCCAAAACCACAAGACAATCCAACAGGAAGGAGAAGTACAAGTCCTCCCTTTATGTTTTTTATTAAATTTGAATCCACTTCTGGCTTTGGCACAAAAACTGCAGTGGAATTTTTCCAAAAAATCTGCCATGTGTGAACCCAGATATACAAGGCAAAGCATATGCCTTACAGCCAGAGAGAGGTCTGATTTGCAGTTTGTGAAAAGCAGAGTGATCCCCTGGGATGCATATTGAAGAATTCTCAGCGCTTTTTGATTACGATCTGGAGCAAGACAAAATCGGAAGAGAAGTGGGTGTTATTAAGAAAGTCATGAGATAGACAAGTGCAAAACCTCAGTGGAATGTTTGCACATATTGTTCCTATTATAAATGAAGGCCTGTGTCTTATTTAAAAAAAAAAAAAAAAAAATGAAATATGCAAAACAGCGTTTTCTGTAGGTGACTCTGAGTAGTTTATAGATCTCTCTTCTAAGGTTTAACCAACACTATGATAGGCTAATCTGTTTTTCACTATATCCATATTTATAAAGATAAAGGCATTATACTCCTTTTTCCATTATGTGTTGAAACATTGAAGCAAAGATTGGGCCTATTTATGTTATTATAATCTTAAAAAGGTCTCAGTGTGAATTTAGTTTGGATTATCTACAATGTGTTTTCAGTGGAGGTGGGAGATCTTGTTCAAATTTATATAGCGTTTGCAGTATTTTAATTTAGTCCATTCCTTTGTTTCAGTCAGAAATTCCCTTATTTTGTATTATTTATGTCTTGTGATTTGATAAAAGAGGATATGTTACCGCTCCGGAAATGTCTTTTTTTAGTATTCTCTATAAAATAATAGAGCCCATTTCTTAGTTTCCTATTCTTCTGTCTGTCACTGTCTAAGCAGGGTTAGGGTCCTATTCCACGGGCCAAGGAGGGCCCGATCAACGATGTAAACGAGCGGCGATCTGCTAGATCGCTGCTTGTTTACTGGGCCTATTCCACATCCCGATGATCGTTGAGCGAGGGCTGCAAGAAGATCGTTACCGATCTCCTTGCAGCCCTTGCAGCAGCAGTAATACATTACCTGTCCAGGCTTCTTCTCTGCGCTGTCTTCATCCCAGGGTCCCGCACGCGCTCTATCTTCTGAATGGCCGGTCAGCTGACAGGCCACACTCAGCCAATCACAGGCCGCGGCGGTCCCGGCCTGTGATTGGCTGAGCGCTCCGTCAGCTGACCGGCCATTCAAAAGATACAGCGCGGAGAAGAAGCCTGGACAGGTAGTGTATGATGATGATGATGATGCTTCTGCTGTCAAATCGGCGGTTGCCCGCCGCGCACCGCTATTCAACCGTAGCGATGCACGGTGGGGGAACGATGATTTTAGGTCTGGCCTAAATGATTTTAGGTCTGCATTAAATGTTGTTTTCTTTTCAGTCTGACACAGTTCTCTCTGCTGCCACCTCTGTCCAAAACAGGAACTGTCCAGAGCAGCAGCAAATCCCCATAGAAAACCTCTCCTGCTCTGGACAGTTCCTGTCTGGAACAGAGGTAGCAGCTGAGAGCACTGTGTATGACTTAAAAGAAAACAACATTTCCTTCAGGACATACAGCAGCTGCTAAGTATTGAAAAACTTGATATTTTTAAATAGAAGTAAACTACAAATCTATATAACTTTCTGAAACCAGTTGATTTAAAGAGAAAAATATTTTCGCTGGAGTACCCCTTTAATTTAAAAGTCTACTGAGTTTAATTGTAAAAATGGTGAAAGGACGGTGAAAAAAGAAAAACTGTGTGTCAACAGCAAAAAAATAATGTCTGCTGTTTGCAATAGATGTTTGCAATAGAAAAAGCAGACTCCTTTTCTCTTTTTTTGACGTGTTAACATAGCCTAAGTATACTATCACATGGAGCGATTTTTAACGACTAACGATAAATGATTGCAATTGCAAATTGTTCACTATATTACACAGGATAATAGTCGTTAGTTACGATCGTTACTACAATCATTATTGCGATTGTTACTTTGATCGTTTACTCCTTCTCATTCCAGCAACACAATGAATAATGTGCAATTACACTGAACAATTAGTGAAAAAATGCCGAACTTGTGCGAATGTATGTGGAATTACAGCGAACGATTAACAATAATTTTAGATTCAGGTCTAAATCAATGATCAGCGACATACTAATGATTTTTCGATTGTTGCCTGCAATTATACAGAACAATTATCGTTTAAATTCGAACAATATACAGGTGGTCCTCGACTTACGATGTTGATCCGTTCTTGCGCGGCGTCGTAAACCGAATTTTGACGTAAGTCGGATCATACATTCATACAGTACTGTACCATAATAACAGTACTGTGCTGTAAACACCTAGCCTATTCTAACACCTACTGTATGCTAACACAGTACCCTACATAAGTATCAATAAACACATAGGTACAGTAAAATGTTGTGCAGTATGTTTAATAATGATAAACAGTAATAAACAGTGTACAGTACTGTAATGAAAAAAACAGTACATACGTACTGTACTGTACTGTAACAAAGAGAACAGTACTGTAAGTACTTTAACAGTAATAAACAGTGTACTGTACTGTAAGAAAAAAAATTCTAAAGAGAGTAGAGGCTTATTGGGAGGAAGCTGCAGAAGGTGCTGGAGATACTGGGGCAGGTAAGTCAAGAGGGGCAGCTGAGGTAGAGGGTACAGGTACAGAATCTGTTGCAGGCCTCTCAGTCGTCTTGAAGTACTGCTGCAGGTTAGTCTGGAAGGAGACCATCTTCTTCTCCTCTAAGATCTCCTTGTAACATCTAAGGGAATCCATGACTTCTCTGGCAACACTACTGTACCTCTCCATGTTGGGATCCTCAGCCTCAAACTTAGACAACCCTTCTTTAATCAGGGCAAACCCTCTTGCCAAGCCCTGCCTTGTGAATCTCTTGGGTTCTGGGTTTGGTATGTCTTCCTCTTCCTCTATGATTTGCTTCTCCAGCTGAATAAGGTCCTCAGCAGATAACTCCTCTCCATGAGATGCCAGTAGCTCTGTGACATCCTCCTCCTCCACCTCCAGATTCATTGTCTTAGGGTACTATTACACGGAACGATAATCGGCCGAATTGGCCCGATTCGGCCGATTATCGCTCCGTGTAATAAATGCAAAGATCAGCCGATGACAACGATCATCGGCTGATCGTTGATATAGGTTAGACCCTATTTTCGTCGGGCGCCGACCGCTACGTGTAATAGCGGTGCGTGGCCGGCGACTAACGATATACATTACCCATCCACGTTCCAGGGCTGCTCCTGCCGTCCGCTTCTCCCGGGGTCCCGCGCGCGCTCTAGCTTCACAGAGGCCTGTCAGCTGATAGGCCGCTCAGCCAATTACAGGCCGTGGCGGTCCCGGCCTGTGATTGGCTGAGCGGCCTACCAGCTGACAGGCCACTGTGAAGCTAGAGCGCGCGCGGGACCCCGGGAGAAGCGGACGGCAGGAGCAGCCCTGGAACGTGGATGGGTAATGTATGCCAGTTTAGCAAGGGCTGCAAGGACATCGGTAACGATGTCCTTGCAGCTCTTGTCAAACGATTATCGGATAGCAGATCGCTGCTCGTTTACAGGTATTATCGGGCCCTGCTCGGCCCGTGTAATACCACCCTTACTCATAGCAACAATGTTCTGTATGACACTAGTCACTGACTCTTGAACCTCTGTGACATCAGTCACAAACTGGGGACACAGTTTTTTCCACACACCATTCATACTGATCTGCTTCACCTCATCCCAGGAATCAGCAATGTTCTGCACAGCATCAAGGATGTTGTATTTTTTCAAAAAGTCCTTTAGAGTCAAGTCCTTATTCTTTTCAGTTGCTTGTAAAGCATTGCCAATGACCCTTCGGAGGTAGTAGGCCTTGAATGTAGCAATGACTCCTTGGTCCATAGGCTGTATTAGAGCAGTTATATTAGGTGGAAGGTAAACCACCTTGACATTAGGGTGAAAGTCATCCACATCAGCAGGGTGTCCAGGGGCATTTCCAGAATGAGCAACACCTTAAAGGGGATATCTTTGGAGGTACAGTACCGCTCCTTGCTTGGCACAAAATAGTTGTTGAACCAGTCCTCAAACACTGCAAGTGTCACCCATGCCTTCCTGTTAGACTTCCAGATGACTGGTAGTTGAGCCTTAGAAATGCGCTTGAGTGCCCTGGGATTCTCAGCCTGATACACCAGCATGGGCTTCAGTTTGTAGTCACCAGCAGCATTGCCTCCAAGAAGCAAAGTCAGTCTCGCCTTGCTGACTTTATGACCTGGTGCTGACTTCTCCTCCTTGGAGATGTACGTGCGGTTAGGCAAGCGTTTCCAGAACAAGCCTGTCTTATCCACATTAAACACTTGTTGGGCACAGTAATCCCCCTCCGCAATTATCTGAGCCAGTGCTTTAGGAAACTCTCTTGCTGCTTTGTCATCACCACTAGCAGCTTCACCTTGCACTTTAATGTTATGGAAATTGGCACGCTCCTTAAACCTCATAAACCAACCTCTACTCGCTACAAACTCCTCACTTTCACTTTCTTCTCCCTTTTCTCTTTTCAGCGCCTCAAACAATTGCCGAGCCTTCTCCTGAATGACCATAAGGCTCACAGGGATACGGCGTTGGTTTTGGTCTTCCAACCACAGCACTAGCAATCTTTCCATCTCAATGATAAGCCCAATGCGCTGCTTTGTTATCACTGTGGCTTTCATAGGAGCAGATCCTTTCACATGTTCAAGGATATGGGGTTTATCCTTGATAATCGTAGCGACAGTCGAACGACTAAGTCCTAATATCCGACCAATGTCTGTCGCTGTTTCCCCCTTATCATATCTCTTAATGATATCTAATTTCACCTCCATGGTGATGGCCTTTCTTTTCTTTGATGCACTGGCATCAGCAGAGTCTGACTTAGGTTTGGGAGCCATAATGCAGGGCGTTATAGCAGCCAGGAGACTCGTTTTTCTCAGTCTGGAACCTGTCACTGTATAGTATAGTACAGTACTGTACTGTATTCTTCCACCACTGCACGTATTCGACTTACGACAGAACCGCGTAGGTCGGAACAAGGCGTCGGAACAAATCGTTGTAACCACGAAACGTCGTAACTCGAGACCGTGGTAACCCGAGGACCACCTGTATTGATTTTTTGCAAGATAATCGTCCCTTGTAATAGGGCCCTAAGGGTGAGGGCACACAGTTTCAACAAAGAGGAATGGTAACACCCACTTGTCAATTACTGCGTTTTTAGAAGGAACAACAGATGTTTAAGGGTTCGTTCACACGTACGGGATCTGCAGCATCAAATCTGCACTGTCAAATCTGCTGCAGATCTGCTGCGGATCCTGTACGTGTGAACGTACCCTAAGAAAAGATGCTTCAGAGTTGTGATTTCCCAGACTGTACATATATATACTTTGAGAGCTCTGTCTGGAGAGTCAACCGATCCTGGTTTATATAAGTTTAATTTCTAGATGTTAGAAAGTTGAAGTTCTGGAAGTGATATGGAAGTAAGTTCACACCGTTTGAAATTTTCAGTATGGTTCTGTCTCACAGTGCAGTTGAAATGAAGAAGTGTGGACTGCCCTGCCATTTCTCTCGTCGTGACCTCAGGTTAAGCAGTGTGTTTAAGTGATATCATACTGTATGAAATGCTGCACGCTGGTTAGCAGTTTGAAAGATATGTAACTCAAAGTGAAATTCCTGCTAGAAGTTCTGTGATGCGTTGACCTAGTTTAGCATTTGTACCACAGTATCTGGGGAATCAAGTTGAAAGAGCGCATCCACTTTGTTGTCAGAGGGTTGTCATGCAGGATTTTCAGTGAAAGAACTTCTCTGCATTTTCATGAACGTAAGATAATTTAATACTAAATGACTCTTGGCTACAAAATATAAGTGTTTTGTTGGATCACTTTCAGATTGGATTTGGGTACTTCACAACTACTTTTATACAGTCTCCTCATTTGCTTTGATGAAAAGAATGTCTATGAAAGTTAATTTACATTTTAAAACAAAATGATAATTTCTTTCTAAAACCCTTTGCTTTATGTCTTGAAGGGTAGGTCACCCTTAATGTGTACCTGTCAGTTCATACAACGTTGCAGAAATCAACAGTGCAAGCAGATATTATAAACTCTGTACTACAGAAACTCGGTTATCTGTATCACTAAGGCAATAAGATGTGCCCATACAAGTCTATGGAGAGGAGAGGGGCAGAGGGCTTTGAGTGAAAAGGAAATGCTTAGAAACAGCCTCAGCTTGCAGGCTTTCTGCCCAGACAAAGCAGATTCAGTGGCTAACAATGAATTATGACTGTGATAGAAAATACTATTGATAATGTTTATTATGGACTTGCAGAACAAAGACCAAAAATTAGAGGTGAAGGTGTATGGGTACAAAAGGCTTATCCCACACCTCCAACTTAACCCTAGTATTTCACAGCCCTGTAGGCAATCTTACAGTGAATGGAAAAGAAAAGGCTGCTAGTGCGCATGCACACAGGCAACCTTTTCATTGGCTGTAGCACATCAGATGGCTTTTAGCTTGCTCAGCCAATCACAACTAAGCAGCATGAGTCATCCAATGATGCTGTAGAGGGGGCTGGCCTGACTGAAGGAGGAAGAGTTAGGCCAGCCTCCATGAGAGTAACACCATCAGAACAAAATGGCACCCAGAGAAGAAAACATGGTCACAGGGTCGACAGTTATTGGGTAAGTATGTATTTATAACACTTATAACTTTGCAATGTGCGGTAATTAGCAATAGAAAAGGTTTTACCGGAGTTGTCCTTTAACTCTTGCAACCATTTTAATAAAACTTATTCTTGCTTATGGATGTGGATAATGATTTGTGATCCCACTTTCTCTTTTTTTTTTGTTCAGGGCTATTTCTTTGGAGCACCGATGCACCCCTTAATTTTGCATTATTTTGACCACTTAGTGGTGCCCACCAAATTACATCACGTTCTTTATCTGTGTCTCCTTTCACTGTAATTTTGCAGGTGCACCCCTTAATCTTGCATTATTTTGACTACTTAGTGGCGCCAAATTGTATTGCATTCTTTATCTATCTGTGTCCCTTTTCACTGTAATGTTGCACTGATCACTTCCCAGCAGCATCCTCCTCATCATCATCACACAAAATAGGAAGCCTCAGCTCAGTACTATATAGGTGGTAAAATAGAAAGTTAGAAAAAAATTCTTAGGATTTTTTTCAACATAAAGGGGAACATTTATTAAGTCCGGCGTTTTTTACGCCGGACTTATAAATGTCCCCGCGTCTCTGGCGCTACGGAGATTTATGTAGAGGCGGACTGCGTGTGTGCGCACAGCCGAAAACCTACGCCACCTGAAAGGTGGAGTAGGTTTTGGGCGTATCTTTTAGTTGAAAAAATGATTAATCGCGCGGACTCTTCCACTATTAATGAGATATCGAGGGGGAAAAAACTTTTTAATTATAGATTTTCCAGCAGATATTTTCTGCTTTGGAAACATTTCCTAAATTCTAGTAATATTTTTCATTTTTATTGATTAAACACTGAGCATAAAGTGTATTTCCTGCTGCTTAGCCGAGACCAAGAGCAGAAACGCTGTAGTCGCAGAGTGGTTCTATAACAGAGCTCTTATTTTATGAAGATCTTAACCCTAGAATGCGTATTGGGGGCCTTTTAGGCCCCCATGCTTACTTTTTTGCTATTATCTGCAAAATTACTTAAGTTAGAATTTTGAAACTCCAGGTAATCCTCAAGTATGTCGTTTTTGGTAATATCCAGTTGTTCATATAATTTTTTTCATAGGCATTTCGGTGTAACAATGCTTTTTTTGTGAAAACCACATCTGTACGTGTTGGGGGCCTTTTAGGCCCCCATGTATATTTTATCATTTTCTCAGTAGTGTTTGTGTCTCAAGTTACTTTATTTGTACTCAGTAATGCTGGTGGGGGGGCCAGGGTGTGGATAATGCCATATGAGGATGTCATGTGATTTTGTGAGGGAGTGGTAAGGCCATGACATCATCTCAGGTCCTTCGGAATACAGTAATGAGCTGTGTATAGAGTAATGACGACAGTATACACTGTGAGCTAATTGTGAAGGACCTGAGATAAGATAAGATGTTGAGAGGAAGACTGATTCAGTTTCAGTTTCTCTGATTCTAAGAAGCCTGCAAATGGTAAAGCTATTGAGCTAAAGACATCCAGAGAATTGTACACCACCTAAAATAAAGTATAAAAGGTAAGAGCTGCTGAGGGTGAGAGGAGGGAGGGGGCACATTACCCTTACAGTGTGTCACACACAAGCAAAGAGTGGACAATCTTGATTGTGTTCATTGTTTTTTTCATAGTTTGCTAACATCTAGTCAGCAATGGCGCAGTCTTCCACCAAGCATCTGACTGACCAAGAGATTGAAGCAATTATGTTTCAAAGTGATGATGAAAGTGAACTATCTTTGTCCGATGACGAGTACCTGCCACCAGAGAATCAAACATCCTCAAGTGATTCTTCTTCTTCTGATGATGAAGAAGTGAATACAGTGGATCCTCAAGAAGTGATAAGTAGAACATCCAAAACGAATATTTTTTGGGACAGTAAACCTACATTAGTCGGACGTACTGCAATCCATAATATTGTGAGACAGGCTCAAGGAGCCGTGGGAAGTCCCAGGTACTTTTCCCCTAAAGACGTATTCTGTACTTTTTTTTCTGACAATATGGCAGAAGAGGTCCTTTTATGTTCAAACCTAGAAGGAAGACGTATTGCTTCTGCAAAAAATAAGTCCTGGAAAAATATCTCAAAAGAGGAACTTTATGCATACATTGGACTTTTACTGCTGGCAGGAAGTCAAAAATCGTATGATGTTCCTATACGAGAATTATTTCTGGACCCACTCTCTGATCCACACTATAAGGCGACAATGTCAGTGGACAGATATGAGGAAATTAGAAGACATATTCGATTTGATGATAAGCGAACACGTGCATTGAGGTTTGAAACAGACAAATTAGCCCCTATCAGTTATATTTGGAACATATTTATCAAAAATTGCACCAAACTTTACAATCCTAGTGCTAATGTTACAGTAGATGAGCAACTTGTACCGTTCAGAGGACGCTACAAGTTCATACAATACATGCCCAGCAAGCCAGCCAAATATGGAATCAAAATCTTCTGGATGTATGATTCGGCATGTTATTATGGCATAAATGGCGTAATCTACTGTGGCAAAGAGGTTGGTGCACCAGCACAGAAGGATCTGGGGTCTGAAATTGTCAAAACTCTTGCTGTTCCAATATTCAGTTCAGGTAGAAACATTACCATGGACAATTATTTCACCAATGTTGAACTAGGCAATTTTCTGCTTCAAAAACATATTACACTTGTTGGTACTATCAAGGCAAACCGCCGAGAAATTCCAGAAGCACTGAAACACAATCGTCAGCGAGCACTTTATGAGAGTGTCTTTGGATTCAATAACAAAGCGACTTTGGTATCTTACAAAGCAAAGAAGGAGAAATCAGTGATTTTACTCAGTACCATGCATCACAATTGCAGTATTGACAGCAATGACAGAAAATTAAAGCCAGAAATCATCCTGTATTACAATAAAACTAAAGGAGGTGTAGACAAAATGGATGAGATGGTGGGAGAATATTCATGCAAGAGGCAAACAAAACGATGGCCTGTAGTACTTTTTTCAAATATGCTTGATGTAGCAGCCCTGAATTCATTCATCATTTATACAGAAAATCATCCAGAATTCCATGCACGGAGGAAGGACAGGAGACGCCTATTTTTGAAGGACCTTTGTCATGAGCTTGTAATGCCTCACATGATACAGCAAAGTGACGTGAAAGGCTTGATAAAGCAAACTAAAGAAGCAATGAAACGGTGTGGCGTACAGTTTCAGATGATTCCAGGGCCAGGAGAAAGAAAAAGAAAGCGCTGTTTCATGTGTCCAAGAAACGTAGAAAGGAAAACTGAGAGATTTTGTTCAATTTGTAAGGAAAATGTCTGCAAAGAACATTCTTCCGAAAAAATAACTTGTCAAAATTGTTTGGAAGACTAATAGAATAGAAAAGAAACATAATAGAAATGTAGCTGCAGCTAGTTTGGTATAGAATTCTATGCGTTTTTTCATATGTTTGTGAGAAATTTGGAAAAAAAATAATTTTTTTGGTTTTATTTGTGAAAAATTAGTAAAATTTTGTTTACTAGTCATATTTTATTTAGCAGTTTTAAAATAAACTTGTAGAAGTTTTATATAAGTGTGTTTTTCCATGTGATTCGCATGGGGGCCTAAAAGGCCCCCAACACGTTAATATGAAGATTTCTGATGTCACGCATTCTAAAGTCACTGCTTTCTTGGAAAGAAAATATGTTATTAAAGGAGAAAAGGTGAAAATTTTTATTAAAGCATTGTATTGCCCCCCAAAAGTTATAAAATCCCCAATATACACTTATTATGGGAAATGCATATAAAGTGCTATTTTTCCTGCACTTACTACTGCATCAAGGCTTCACTTCCTGGATAAAATGGTGATGTCACAACCCGACTCCCAGAACTGTGCAGGCTGTGGCTGCTGGAAAGGGATGATGGCAGAGGGATGTCTAGTGTCCCTCCAGTGCCCTGTGTCCCCCTGACATTATCCTCTCCAGCAGCCACAGCCCGCACAGCTCTGGGAGTCGGGTTGTGACATCACCTTTTTATCCAGGAAGTGAAGTCTTAATGCAGTAGTAAGTGCAGGGAAAAAAGCACTTTATGTACATGTCTTGTAATAAGTGTATATTCGTGATCTGTATAACTTTTGGGGGGCAATACATTACTTTAATAAAAAATTTTGTTGAACTTCTCCTTTAACCTCTTATGGACATATGACGTACTTGTACGTCATATGTCCCCAGGAGGTGTTCAGAGCGGGGCCGCGCAATCCTGGGTGTCGCGTGTAGCCCGGGATCGCGGCTATTAGCGGGCACGGTCTGATCGCCATGCCCGCTAATCAAGTAATCTGAGGCAGCTGAGGCAGCCGTTCCCTGGTGTCTAGTGGGGGAGATCGCTCCTCCGGGATGTTAGATGTTTTAATTAAAGTAAAGTGATGATTAGTACAGAATGCTCTATTGCCGGCAATATGAATTAACGGCTTACTGGAGCTTCCTGTACTAATTAATATTTAATTAATAAAACACATTTTCGTTGTAATAAAATCAGTTTCGTTGTGTAATAATTTAATTTAAACGAATCCATTATTGTGCAATTAAATATACTGTAAAAAAATAAATATATATATAAATATACATTTATTTATTTATATATTTATTTTAACAGTATATTTAATTGCAAAATGATGGATTCGTTTAAATTTAATTATTGAACAATGAAAGGGACTATTACAACGAAAATGTGTTTTATTAATTCAATATATTAACCATGAGAGGCATCGGCATACTGCAGAGGATCGCAAACCCCGGTAATAGCAATTCATGTAAACTGTTTCCCTGCTTTCCCAGATGCATTCCAGAGGTGTTTGCATCACTTTCTTAAGATTTTATTTGTTTTTTTTTAGTTGAACCAGATTTCCAAGTAAATGACCGTATGTTTTCAGCCGCATGTCTATTTTTTTCCCACGGCCGTAGTTTCATCCGCACATTTACAGCCGCATAAAAAATACAGCCTCACACATACATAGTGTGAACATAGCCTAAAGCTGCAAACTTGAATCTATTATCCATTGGTTTCAAAGTAGAGTATACAAGAATAATAATAATAATAATAATAATAATAATAATGCAGCTTTTAAATCATATACGGAAACTGTCTTCACAGATCAGAACTTGGCTTAAAGCGACTCTGTACCTGCAATGTGCCCCTCCAAAACCCCTTGTACTGTTGGATAGCTGCTTTTATGTGTAATCTGATTTTATTGGAAACCATGCAAAAATAACAGATACAGATCAAATAACATGCAGTAAATTGCGACCTGCAAGTCGCATGGCATCCGGATTTCTAATATAATAAAAGAACATAAGTATAGAAGGCTAACAATTATAGCAATATGCCGCTAAAGGTGCCTGACGAACCAGAAGAAGCAATATCAACAACAGCAATGTGGAAATGCAAGCATAAAAACAAAGTAAAAGAAGAACAAAAGAGAGAAGAACCAGAAATAGAGAGGAGAGAGGGAGGCGGATGACAGGGGAAGGGGGGGGGGGGGCGGACACCACAGCCAAGCTGACTCACTAGCCTAAGAGACTCATTCTCCAGATGGTAGAGGCTCACGGATAAGAGTGAGAAACTCCTCTGAATCCATGAACAAACGCCAAGGAAACCACACTTTCTCAAATTTGTCAGACCTATCGTGGGCCTCAGCCACTAGTTCCTCCATTCTACCAAGGTCTCTGAGTTCACCCATCCATTCTGCCAGGGTAGGTACCAGGGAAGTTTTCCAATGCCGGGGGATGACCATGCGGGCGGCTGTCAGAAAGTGCCGCAAGATTCCCTTTTTGGTCTTAGAGAGGGAACCTGGCAATTTAGACAGCAAAGCTAATTGGGGAGAGTTGACGACAGCCTGTCCAGAATATGCATTGTAAATTCCTAAAACCTTATCCCAAAAATTACGAATTCCCGGGCAGGCCCACCAAATGTGTAGCATGTCACCAGCATCCGTCAGGCATCGCCAGCAGCGGTCCGAAGTTTCAGGAAACATCTTGTGCAAAGTGACCGGGCAGTAATACCACCTCGAGATGATTTTATAATTCTTTTCCTTAGCTTTAGCAGCCATGGAGATGCCGTGGGTGAGCTCGCATATCTTCTGGACAGACTGTGCGTCAAAGGAAGTATTAAGGTCTGCTTCCCACTTATCAAAAAAGGAGGCTCTGTCGGGGTTAGCAGTACTGACCAAAATCTGATAGATAACCGAAATGCAATGCGGGATGGCAGAGGCAGAGACAACCAGGTTATCAAAATCTGTGAGCGCCGAGGAGTAGGTGCCCCTTGGGAAGAGAGCCCGGATAAAGGAGACCAACTGACCATGTTCCAGCCAGGAAAACCAACCTCTAGTAGATTGGGCCTGGAGGGAAGCCAAGGAAGATACATTCCCGCCCGTCATGCAGTCTCTAATTCTAGGACAGGCAGATCGGTCCCACAACAGAAACGTGTGTGTCTGCCATCCGGGCTGGAAATTTGGATTCTGAAGTATCGGGGAGAGTGGCCCAGAGACAGCAGACAACCTTTGTTTGGTGACCCATTTGTCCCAAACACAGAGCGTGTGAGACATTAGAAAAGGGAGACTAGAAAGCACATGACGGTCCCCCGGAGGTATCCAGGGAAGGACAGAGGGGCTAACCGGGCTCAAAGAGAACATCAGGTCGACCTATCTCTTCAGACCTCTACAATGTACCCAGTCCAGGACCCCACGCAAAACCGGCGCCTCGTGATAGAAACGCAAGTCAGGGAGACCCATGCCACCCAGGGATCTGGACTGCGTGAGGGTCGTATGTTTAATCCGTGGTTTGCTCTTGCCCCAAACGAAGTTTGAGACAGCACGGCGTAGAGTCCTGAAAAAGGCCACCGGCACAACGATAGGCACAGTCTGGAAGATGTACAACAGTTTAGGAAGGATGTCCATTTTTACAATAGCCATCCGCCCAAACCAGGAAGCTGGTTTCAGGAAATAAGAGGTAATTTCCGAGAGAACCTTGCTCAGCATGGGGGCATAATTCAAAGTGAAGAGAGAGCTAAGCGCAGAAGGGATCCTGATACCCAAATAGACAATAGAATCCTCATGCCACTGAAAGGGGAAGGAGGCCCTGACCGTGCCAAACATCTCCTGCGGAATCGAAATGTTGAGACCCTCAGTTTTAGACAGGTTGACCTTAAAGTTACTGAGGTCACCAAACCGCTGGAATTCCTGAAGAATGGAAGGGAGAGAGGTGATGGGAGAGGATATGTACAGGAGAAGATCATCTGCATAGAGTGCTAGTTTGTGATGGTCCTGCCCAAGTACCGCCCCCTTGACCGCAGGATTCTGCCGTAGGGCCACAGCCAGGTGTTCCATTGTGAGGATATACAGCATGGGAGACAAGGGACAACCCTGACGTGTACCATTGTGGATCTCAAATGGGCTAGAGAGTATGCCATTGGCCCGTACACGGGCTGATGGGCAGGAGTACAATGCCATAATCCTATCCACGAACTGCGGGCCCAGCCCCACGCTCGCCAGGACCGACCGCAGGAACCCCCAGCGCACTCTATCGAAAGCCTTTTCAGCATCCACAGAGAGTAAGCACAAAGGGGATCCCGTGCGGGTAGCCCATGACAGCAGCGAAAGTGTCCTAAGGGTGTTGTCCCGTGCCTCCCTGCCAGGAACGAAACCAACCTGGTCAACGTGAATGATTTGGGGGATGAGGAGACTCAAACGGGTTGCCAACACCTTGGCATAAAGTTTAAGATCACAATTGATAAGGGAGATAGGGCGGTAATTCCTGCAGTATTTGGGGTCTTTACCGGACTTGGGCAGGACCACCACATGTGCCTCCAGGGATTGGCGAGGGAAGGGACATGTTACTGAAACGCTATTGAAGCTCTCGGTCATAAATGGTAATAGTAATTCCTTAAATGTTTTGAAGAATCCAGCGGTAAAGCCATCGGGCCCCGGGCTCTTACCCCCCTTGGCATCCACGATGGCCGCCTGGAACTCCCCTACAGTAAAAGGAGCCTCCAGCTCTTCAGCCGACTCAACAGGGACGGCAGGTAATGCCGTATCGCGCAGATAAGCGGACACCCTAGTCTCCAGTTCCTCAGCCGGCAACTCTGAAAAACGCCCTTTGGTGTTATACAGGGAGGAAAAATAGGAGCGAAAAAGAGCTGTGATCTCTTTAGGATTATATACATCTTTGCCTCGATGGTCCAGGAGACTAGGTATGTGCGTGACCCGCGTTCTCGGATGTATCAAACGAGCCAAGGCTCTGTCACATTTATTGGCATGTTCATATAGAAAGCTACGATACCGTTCCTGCTGGGAAGAGGAAGGTTTAGC
Organism: Dendropsophus ebraccatus; assembly: GCF_027789765.1. Classification (NCBI taxonomy): domain Eukaryota; kingdom Metazoa; phylum Chordata; class Amphibia; order Anura; family Hylidae; genus Dendropsophus; species Dendropsophus ebraccatus. Next base: position 70,668,823 of record NC_091455.1, on the reverse strand, counting down.
CAAAACATCCTTAAGCTGTTCCCTAGCCAGGGTCAGCTCGGTCAGAGTCTCATCAGTGGCATTACGTTTATGAGCCGTAGAAAGTGCCTCAACACGACCAAGTAAAGCAACAATTTTTGCGCTTTTCTCTCGCTTGAGACGGGCCCCATGCTGAATCAAGGTCCCCCTGACAACACACTTAAGAGCTTCCCACTTCAAAGGTAATGGGGTATCGTCAGAAGCATGGTCTTGCAAAAAGTCCTGTATTGTCTGGGACACAGCCTCCCTACACACCAAGTCCCGAAGAAGCGACTCATTCAGCCTCCATGACCATTCCCTGGGTACCAACCCCGGCAACCGCAAGGACAAGAAGATAGGCGCGTGGTCCGACCACAGGGCAGTACCTATACTTGCCGCAGGACTAAATGTCAATGCAAACTGAGCCACCATAAACATATCCAGTCTACCATAAGTGCGGTGCGCGTCAGAATAATGAGTAAAATCTTTATCTGCGGGATGAAGGATTCTCCAAATATCAACTAGATTGTGTAGCCTGAGGACCGATCGCGCCAGCGCACACTCAGAGCGCGGCACAGCGGTCTTGCCGGAGGAGGTATCCAGGGAAGGGTCCATGACCAGGTTAAAGTCACCCCCCAGGATCAGTAGACCGTCAATAAAGGTAGAGGCAGCCCGAAGTATAGCGCGCAATGTGCCACCCTGATTGGAATTGGGAAGATAGATATTGCCAATGGTGTAGACCCGGGTATGTATTTCTACTTTAAGGAAGACATATCGTCCCTTAGGGCAAACCAGAGAGTCTAGCAATTTGTGCGGTAAGGATTTGTGCAGAGCGATAGAGACACCTTTGGACTTGGCAGTGGGATTAGTGCTATGAGACCAAACATTATAATAGTTAAGGCGCAAGCGAGGAACGTGTGAGGTCCTAAAGTGCGTCTCTTGCAGTAACAAGATATGTACTTTTAGTCTATGCATGGAATAGAGGACTTGTGATCGCTTCTGTGGGACGTTAAGGCCCCTGACATTGAGAGACGCCAGTTTTATGTCCATCCCCGCCATCCCCCCGCCCCCAAAAGAAGGCCCCTAGGAGGGGGAGAGAGAGGGAACTAAGGCAGGGAGAAAGAAAAAGAAGAGAGAGAAAGAGAAGAGATAGTTCACAGAGCAGAAGACTGAACCTGCAGTCAGAAATAGAAGGTTCCCCAAGAGGAGGACCTCCGTATCCAGGCAGTAGCTACACTACCAGGAAAAAACCCAAATGGGTGTAATAACGCCTAAGGCGTCTTAATCTAACGAGAGACGGACTAACAGAGGAAGGTCCGTGAGTCCGTGACAGGGCACCAAAAATGAAAAAACTAAAGAAGCAATACACCTTTCAAATAAACATACATAAAATGCAAAATTACCAGAGCAACCCCTGGCGGGCAACCATATACGCCCGCAACCCCCCACCCCCACGCGGAGATAGCACCCGGAGTTGCAAATTAGCTATCTAAAGTGACTACATACTGACAGCAATATAACAATGCAAACACAATAAACATAGTGAAACTGCAAGAAAAGCTGCAAGATGCAGCAACCAGCAGGAAAAAGATACATCTCGGGAAGGGAAGGCAATGCAAGATCTGAAAGCGCAGGGCATGCCCAGCGTCCTCAGTCATCTGGGGCAGCCGCTCCGGATGGGCGGACGGGCCGGCCAGCAGGAAGTGGCAGCATCGGGTCCCAGTCAGGCAAAGCTATCTGAGGGAGATCCAGTGACATCAGGAAAGCCGGTAAATCCTCTGGAGTGTGGAGCTCAAGCCTCTTGCCTTGTCTGCGAACCACTAGTTGGAATGGAAAGCCCCAGGAGTATGGTATATCACGATCACGTAGCAGTTCCAGTAGAGGCTTAAGGGCGCGCCGCTGGGACAAAGTAGCTCTGGACAGATCCTGAAGAAAGATCAATTGGGCTCCATCAAAGTCGACAAAGTCCATGTTGCGTACCGCTTTCATGATCTCATCCTTAATTCTGTAATGATGGAGCCTGCAGATGACATCGCGGGGCCTATTCACATCAGTAGGGACTGGGCCCAACGTGCGGTGGGCTCTGTCAATCTCAAATTCCGCGCCCGGCGGGCGTTTAAGGATGGAAGCAAATAAATCTTGGAGAGACGGGATGAGATCGTTTGCTCTAGTCGCTTCGGGCAAGCCTCGGATACGGATATTATTCTGGCGACTCCGGTTCTCAGCATCGTCATGGAGCCTATAAAGGTGCCGAATCTGTCTCTCCTGAGTAGCAAGTACAGCCTGGACGTCATCAACAGTAGCGACTAGCGAGTGATGATCAGCAGTGACATCAGAGACTTTCGCCTCCAGGGTATGGACTTCAGACTTAAGAGAGTTCAGTTCTTGCTTATAAGAAGTTTCTAAGCGCTCCACAAACTTTTCCATATCCGAGCGCGTAGGCAGCAACTTCATGTATTCTTTCCAATCCCACTCCATGTTGTTATGTGCAGGGTCACTGGATGTGGCAGAGCACGCAGGGTTAATAGATGCAGCAGTGCTCGTAGGGTAACTGGGCGCACCAGCACTCACAGGGTTAATAGATGAAGCAGTGCATACAGGGTTAATGGATGCAGCAGAGCTGGCACAGTTCGACTCACTGCCCCTAGTGGTGGAAAATGGTATTGCAGTAGGGGACAGAGAGGACATGCTGAGACCCGAGGAGGGGGCTCCCTGCAGTGAACGGGCCCCCACAGCACCTGTAACCGGGATGATGATGTCCTCCTCCTGTGTGGCTTCAGCGTCAGGAGCCACAGACTGCACAGGGGACAATAGATGCTGTGCACAACGGGGCTCAGCAAGAGCTGCGGCAGGGAGCTGACAGGAGGCTGCTGCAGCTCCGGTGTGAGTGGAGCAGCTGAAGTCCGGGGCTGCAAGTAAGAGGATCTCCGGAGCCGGTACCCTCACCTCCCCTGCTGTCAGAGCTGGGCCTCCGTCCGGGCTGCAGGGACAGTCAATGCGGCAAGTACGAGCGGCGGCTGCTGCGGCCGCCCTGGTCACGCGAGAGTCGGGAGTTGCGGAGGCTGCAGGCTGGTCAGGTAGGCCTCGAGTCGCGGCGGGGAAATAACGCTCCAGACTACCGCGGGTGGACCGGGGACGGGCGGTACTGGTGCTGGACTTGGACCTGCGCCGGCCACCAACCATTTGGGGTGCGCTTTTGTCCGCTTGGGGTGGTTTTAAGAGGCTGTTTGGTGCCCTGTCTCGGGAGCCCACAGTGCGTGTTCACCCCTCCATAGCCAGGCCACGCCCCCTCGGATAGCTGCTTTTAATCCAAGATCTGTCTTCCGTTCTGCTCGGCAAGTGATGCAATTATTGTACTAAAAAACTTCTTTTAAATTTGTAGCCCTGTGTCAAATTGGCATGGTCTAGAGTGTCTATGCCCTAGAATTGTGACGCCTCTCTGTCCCTCCTCCCCGCCTTCCTTATCTTTAGGAATGCCCCCATGCAAGATTTCTCCTAATCATCACCTGTCTGAACACTGCACAGGTGCCTTAACGATCTGGTACATGTGCAGTGCTCAGACAGGTGATGAATAGGAGAAATTGTTCTAGGGGCATTCCAGCAGTTATCTCTCTAATACATTTTACATGAGCGTTTCAGGGTGGGTCTGCACATGCCCACTATACATTCCAGGTCTGCCAGTACTCAGCCAGTACACCTCCCTAACCTTATGATTATCCACACCGGCCCGCCCCAAGTGGGAGTAAACCCCGCCCCTCTATGACGCGGCTCCATTGATTCTAATGAATCTACCTGTGAATAGAACGTCACCGTACACGGGAATCAGGCCGTGGTTCAAAAAAAGGACTGCGGTGCCGATGCCGTTTTATATATGGGTAATACTTTAAGCGAATGTACCTGATGGTAAATTCGCTTTAAGAAACAGCACTCGACCCTGCTCATGTCATTGCTGATGACCAATACATTGGGGGAGGAGGACCAGCAGACCTAGATCATGTGCTGAATGCTACTCTGAGACTTAAAGGGAACCAATCATCTTCCTGAGGGAGAGTGAGTTGGTCCCAGTACCTTACAGCTGCCGCGCACAGCTCTCTGATGCCTGTCTGGCAGTCTCAGGATTGGCGGCAAATTAAAAACCTTCATCATTAGGCATCCACCAAGACGACCAGTAACTAGACAGGAGGGCAGAGCTGCAGCGGCATGTAGTAATGCTGCCTCCTCCCTCTTCCCAGCCACTCACACGTAATTGGCAGCCTAAGCCATGGTGCTAATAGCAGACAGTTTACTTACTTAAGTAGGCATGTTTATGTGCAGGAACCATAGGGAGACTTGTCACTTATTATATAAGCTGTGACCATCTAGAGTCCTACTTTTATTGGAACAGATATGAAATTAGATGTGGAAGGGTATGAAAAGAATGCTTAGCTGTTTGCTGGGAGTAGAAAGTATGTAATTCCCTGTAGCTTTGTCTGAATTGATAGACTGGTTACAGTCTTTACTGAATACTAAAATATCATTTTCTCTGATGTAAAATATAATTTTCTCAGCTGTCTTATAGCATAAGCGATCAGCCAATTTATGTGGGTTCAAATGTTTCATGACACCAAAAAGCCATAGTATGTAAAGCTTGACAGCACATGCGATTTGCAATGATAATTACTATAATTACAGCATTTATTCTGTGCTGATGGCCTTGTATGAAGGACAAAACCGTTCAATAACCCTAGGAGTCTTGGGTTATTTTTAATGGCCCTACCATCCCCACAGGAAGACTTTCAGGAGTCACCATCCCTTATGTAATTGTCAGCAGATACCCACGATCCGTATTATTGAATAAAGTTTAATGGCTCCTTGCTGTGATAAAAATAGCTAGGGAATTGGAAATCTGGAGAGCAGCACCATTACATAGCGCTTTCTCTTTCTAAAGCAAATTTCCCAGACTCACAGGTAGTTCATAAACTTTGGTAATTGCGGACAGATGGAATTTCATGTGCTAGGTGTACTGCCAACAGGGCCATCCAGTGCCGGTTGCTGAGTAGCTAATTTACAGGACTGTTGCCCCATGGTTTGAAAAGAACTATGTCATGTCAAATCTGATGGTAAGAATAGTGGACAGTGATTGCGGGCTGAAATACCTGAACCGTTAACTACTGGTCATATTCAATTACCCTGCTTTCCGCTATAGGAAAGCTCTTTGATTGCATGCAATTGCAGAGTTGTACTATTGTTTGTTCAGTCCTGAGAGGTGTACAAAACACACAGCTCAATCGAGTGAAGGAAAATTGCCTACATTTTCTGCTTTCAAGTAACTGCAAATTTTAGACTTCCATCAAGCGTACAGGCTTTTTCTTTTTTGTATTTTTTTTTTTAAATGGTGTTGTTAGATATTGCATCCAAGATTATTTATTTAGCCATTTTATATTCTGTAAGTCTTTATGTGAGATGACTGCATAGAGGTGAAACTCAGATAAAATAGTGCATGGATGTTTAACCCTGAAGTGGCAAAACCAGTCATTAAATATGTAGTATATGGGAAAAAATGTTTTTCTATATACAGTAATTATAAAAAAAAGTTGTTTAAAAGGAAGTGAAATTGCTGCAATAGAATATGATTGCAGAAGATTGATATACAGAAACGTTCCAGTATGACTCAAAAATTATTGATTGAAACTCTGCTTCTTTTTTACTTAGGAGTTTGGTGGGTAATCTTACTTAATAACTAGCAGCTTCCCCCATGAGCATGAAGGTGTCAGTCATGATTAGGACCAACCACTGGATTTCTATGACAAGAACAGGAAAAGACTTAAAACGGCAATTTACATAGGATGCATTAAAAGAGGCATAGATGCTAAAGATGAGAACAGTTTTGCCTCTTTATTAGTCACTGGTCGGACCACATATGGAATACTATGTACAGTATTGGGCACCTTATATAAGGACATAGCTGAGCTGGAGTGGGTGCAGAGGAGGGCGACAAAGGTCATTAAGGGAATGGATGGGTTACAGTACCAGGACAGGTTATCAAGCTTGGGGATATTTAGTTTAGAAAAAAAAAAGACGTCTTAGGAGCGACCTGATTACAATGTACAGATATATGAATGGACAGTACGGAGATCTTTGTAGTGGTCTTTTTAGTCCTAGGTCTGTAACCATGACAAGGGCGCATCCTCTACGTCTAGAACAGTGCTTCTCAAACTGTGAGGCGGGCCTCACCAGTGAGGCGCCCCCTAGTTGTTGGTGAGGCCCAGCTAAGGAGCCCATTTTCACAAAATAACTATGATCTGCACAGTCCTTTTGCTGTTTGCAGAAATCTCCATTTTAACAACATTATTAATTTATTTTGTTCTTAATTTATTAGTGTATAGAGCTTGAGAGATGGGTAAAAGGTAGCCCTGGCATTATTCTCAGCTTTTAAATGGACTTTCACCACAGATGGTGAGGCCTAGGCACCCTCTTGGTCAGTCTGGTGAGGCCCAGGCATTGCCTTGGTCTGTTGGGTGAGGCTCCAGTCGAAAAAGTTTGAGAAGCCCTGGTATAGAAGAAAGAAGGTTTCACCACCAGCACAGACAAGGATTCTTATTCTAAGAGCAGTGAGACTATGGAACTCTGCAACATGATGTTGTCATGGCTAACCCATTAAGTATGTTCAAGGGAGGCCTGGGTGCTTTTCTTGAAAAATATAATACAGTGGTACCTTGGTTCTTGAACTTAATTGGTTCCGGAAGGCAGTTGGAGAACCGAGCAGTGTCTTCCCATAGGAAATAATATAAATGTGTTTAATTGGTTCCAGCACCCGCCAATAATCACCTGCAGTACCCATATATTACACTGATAAGAGCCCGGTTTAATCACTACAGTACAGTACCTAACAGGACTATACTGTACAGTACACTACAGAGCAGCACTATACTGTACAGGACATTACAGAGCAGCACTATACTGTACAGGACATTACAGAGCAGCACTATATACTGTACAGGACTTAACAGAGCAGCACTATATACTGTACAGGACATTACAGAGGAGCACTATATACTGTACAGGACATTACAGAGCAGCACTATATACTGTACAGTACATTACAGAGCAGCCCTATATACTGTACAGGACATTACAGAACAGCACTATATACTGTACAGGACTTAACAGAGCAGCTCTATATACTGTACAGGACATTACAGAACAGCACTATATACTGTACAGTACATTACAGAGCAGCACTATACTGTACAGGACATTACAGAGCAGCACTATATACTGTACAGGACTTAACAGAGCAGCTCTATATACTGTACAGGACATTACAGAGGAGCACTATATACTGTACAGGACATTACAGAGGAGCACTATATACTGTACAGGACATTACAGAGCAGCACTATATACTGTACAGTACATTACAGAGCGGCACTATATACTGTACAGGACAGCACTATATACTGTACAGTACATTACAGAGCAGCACTATATACTGTACAGGACATTACAGAGCAGCACTATATACTGTACAGGACATTACAGAACAGCTCTATATACTGTACAGGACATTACAGAACAGCACTATATACTGAACAGGACATTACAGAGCAGCAATATATACTGTACAGGACATAACAGAGCAGCACTATATACTGTACAGGACATTACAGAGCAGCACTATATACTGAACAGGACATTCTAGAACAGCACTATACTGTACAGTACATTACAGAACAGCACTATATACTGTACAGGACATTACAGAGCAGCACTATATACTGTACAAGAGAGCACTATATACTGTACAGTACATTACATAGCCGCACTATATACTGTACAGGACATTACAGAACAGCTCTATATACTGTACAGAACATTACAGAACAGCACTATATACTGAACAGGACATTCTAGAACAGCACTATACTGTACAGGACATTACAGAGCAGCACTATATACTGTACAGGACATTACAGAACAGCTCTATATACTGTACAGGACATTACAGAGCAGCACTATATACTGCACAGGATATTACAGAGCAGCAATATACTGTACAGTACATTACAGAGCAGCACTATATACTGTACAGGACAGCACTATATACTGTACATTACATTACAGAGCAGCACTATATACTGTACAGGACATTACAGAACAGCTCTATATACTGTACAGGACATTACAGAACAGCACTATATACTGAACAGGACATTACAGAGCAGCACTATATACTGTACAGGACATTACAGAGCAGCACTATATACTGAACAGGACATTCTAGAACAGCACTATACTTTACAGTACATTACAGAACAGCACTATATACTGTACAGGATATTACAGAGCAGCACTATATACTGTACAGGACATTACAGAGCAGCACTATATACTGTACAGTACATTACAGAACAGCACTATATACTGTACAGGACATTACAGAGCAGCTCTATATACTGTACAGGACATTACAGAACAGCACTATATTGTACAGTACATTATAGAGCAGCACTATATACTGTACAGGACATTACAGAGCAGCACTATATACTGTACAGGACATTACAGAACAGCACTATATACTATACAGTACATTACAGAGCAGCTCTATACTGTACAGGACATTACAGAGCAGCACTATATACTGTACAGGACATTACAGAGCAGCACTATGTACTGTAGAGGACATTACAGAGCAGCACTATACTGTACAGGACATTACAGAGCAGCGCTATATACTTTACAGGACATTACAGAGCAGCACTATATACTGTACAGAACATTACAGAGCAGTACTATATTGTACAGTACATTACAGAGCAGCACTATATACTGAACAGGACATTACAGAACAGCACTATACTGTACAGGACATTACAGAGCAGCACTGTACTGTACAGTACATTACAGAGCAGCACTATGTAATGTACAGGACATTACAGAGCAGCTCTATATACTGTACAGGACATTACAGGACAGCACTATATTGTACAGTACATTACAAAGCAGCACTATACTGTACAGTACATTACAGAGCAGCACGATATACTGTACAGGACATTACAGAGCAGCACTATACTGTACAGTACATTACAGAACAACACTATATACTGTACAGGACATTACAGAGCAGCACTATTCTGTACAGGACATTACAGAGCAGCTCTATACTGTACAGGACATTACAGAGCAGCACTATTCTGTACAGGACATTACAGAGCAGCTCTGTACCGTACAGTACATTTCAGAGCAGTACTATACTGTACAGTACATTACAGAGCAGCACTATACTGTACAGTACATTACAGAACAGCACTATATACTGTACAGTACATTACAGAACAGCACTATATACTGTACAGTACATTACAGAGCAGCTCTACACTGTACAGTACATTACAGAGCACCTCTATGTACTGTACAGGACATTACAGAGCAGCACTATATACTGTACAGTACATTACAGAGCAGCACTATATACTGTACAGAACATTACAGAGCAGCACTATATACGGTACAGGACATTACAGAGCAGCACTATATACTGTACAGTACATTACAGAGCAGTACTATACTGTACAGGACATTACAGAGCAGCACTATATACTGTACAGTACATTACAGAGCAGCACTATACTGTACAGTACATTACAGAACAGCACTATATACTGTACAGTACATTACAGAGCAGCTCTACACTGTACAGTACATTACAGAGCACCTCTATGTACTGTACAGGACATTACAGAGCAGCACTATATACTGTACAGTACATTACAGAGCAGCACTATATACTGTACAGAACATTACAGAGCAGCACTATATACGGTACAGGACATTACAGAGCAGCACTATATACTGTACAGTACATTACAGAGCAGCACTATACTGTACAGTACATTACAGAGCAGCACTGTACTTTACAGGACATTACAGAGCAGCACTATATACTGTACAGGACATTACAGAACAGCACTATACTGTACAGGACATTACAGAGCAGCACTATATACTGTACAATACATTACAGAGCAGCACTGTATACTGCACAGTACATTACAGAGCAGCACTATATACTGTACAGGACATTACAGAACATCACTATATACTGTACATTACAGAGCAGCACTATACTGTACAGGACATTACAGAGCAGCACTACATTTCAGAGCAGCACTATACTGTACAGTACATTACAGAACAGCACTATATACTGTACAGGACATTACAGAACAGCACTATATACTGTACAGTACATTACAGAGCAGCGCTATACTGTACAGGACATTACAGAGCAGCACTGTACATTTCAGAGCAGCACTATACTGTACAGTACATTACAGAACAGTACTATATACTGTACAGGACATTACAGAACAGCACTATATACTGTACAGTACATTACAGAGCAGCGCTATACTGTACAGGACTTAACAGAGCAGCACTATATACAGTACAGGACATTACAGAGCAGCACTATATACTGTACAGGACATTACAGAGCAGCACTGTACTGTACAGGACATTACAGAACAGCAGTATACAGTACAGTACAGAGCAGCACTATACTGTACAGGACATAACAGAGCAGCACTATATACTGCACAGTACATTACAGAGCAGCACTGTGTAATGTACAGGACAATACAGAGCAGCTCTATATACTGTACAGGACATTACAGAACAGCACTATATATTGTACAGTACATTACAAAGCAGCACTGTATACTGTACAGTACATTACAGAACAGCACTATATTGTACAGGACATTACAGAGCAGCTCTATATACTGTACAGGACATTACAGAGCAGCGCTATACTGTACAGGACATTACAGAGCAGCACTATATACTGTACAGTACATTACAGAGCAGCACTATATTATACAGTACATTACAGAACAGCACTATATACTGTACAGGACATTACAGAGCAGCTCTATATAGTGTACAGGACATTACAGAACAGCACTATATACTGTACAGGACATTACAGAGCAGCACTATATTCTGTACAGGACATTACAGAGCAGCACTATATACTGTACAGTACATTACAGAGCAGCACTATATACTGTACAGGGCATTACAGAGCAGCTCTATACTGTACAGGACATTACAGAGCAGCACTATATACTGTACAGGACATTACAGAGCAGCACTATATTCTGTACAGTACATTACAGAGCAGCACTATATACTGTACAGGACATTACAGAGCAGCACTATATTCTGTACAGGACATTACAGAACAGCACTATATACTGTACAGGACATTACAGAGCAGCACTATATACTGCACAGTACATTACAGAGCAGCACTATATACTGTACAGTACATTACAGAGCAGCTCTATGCTGTACAGTACATTACAGAACATCACTATATACTGTACAGGACATTACAGATCAGCTCTATACCGTACAGTACATTTCAGAGCAGCCCTATGCTGTACAGTACATTACAGAGCAGCACTATATACTGTACAGGACATTACAGAGCAGCACTGTACATTACAGAGCACCTCTATGTACTGTACAGGACATTACAGAGCAGAACTATATACTGTAAGTACATTACAGAGGACTGCTATATACTGTACAGGACATTACAGAGCAGCACTATACTGTACAGTACATTACAGAGCAGCTCTATACTGTACAGTACATTACAGAGCAGCACTATATACTGTACAGTACATTACAGAGCAGCACTATATACTGTACAGGACATTACAGAGCAGCACTATATACTGTACAGGACATTACAGAACAGCACTATACTGTGCAGGACATTACAGAGCAGCGCTATATTGTACAGTACATTACAGAGCAGCACTATATACTGTACAGGACATTACAGAGCAGCACTATATACTGTACAGGACATTACAGAGCAGCACTATATACTGTACAGGACAGCACTATATACTTTACAGTACATTACAGAGCAGCACTATATACTGTACAGTACATTACAGAGCAGCACTATACTGTACAGGACATTACAGAACAGCAGTATACTGTACAGGACATTACAGAACAGCAGTATACAGTACAGGACAGAACAGACCTATACTGTACAGTACATTACAGAGCAGCACTATATACTGTACAGGACATTACAGAGCAGCACTATACTGTACAGTACATTACAGAGCAGCGCTATACTGTACAGGACATTACAGAGCAGCACTATATACTGTACAGGACATTACAGAGCAGCACTATATACTGTACAGGACATTACAGAACAGCACTATACTGTGCAGGACATTACAGAGCAGCACTATATACTGTACAGGACATTACAGAGCAGCACTATATACTGTATAGGACAGTACAGAGCAGCACTATATACTGTACAGGACAGCACTATATACTGTACAGTACATTACAGAGCAGCTCTATATACTGTACAGGACATTACAGAGCAGCTCTATACTGTACAGTACATTACAGAGCAGCACTATACTGTACAGTACATTACAGAGCAGCGCTATACTGTACAGGACATTACAGAGCAGCTCTATACTGTACAGTACATTACAGAGCAGCTCTATATACTGTACAGTACATTACAGAGCAGCTCTATATACTGTACAGTACATTACAGAACAGCGCTTTATACTGTACAGGACATCACAGAACAGCACTATATACTGTACAGTAAATTACAGAGCAGCTCTATACTGTACAGGACACTACAAAGCAGCCCAATATCGTACAGTACATTACAGAGCAGCACTATATACTGTACAGTACAATGCAGTGCAGCTCTATATACTGTACAGTACATTACAAAGCAGCGCAATATCGTACAGGACATTAACCCTTTGAGGACCAGGCCCAAAATGACCCAGTGGACCGCACAAATTTTGATCTTTGCGCTTTCATTTTTCCCTCCTCCCCTTCTAAGAGCTCTAGCACTTTTAGTTTTCTATCTACAAGGCCATGTAAGTGCTTGTTTGTTACAGGAATAGTTGTACTGTGTAATGGCGTCTGTCATTTTACCATAACATGTATGATGGAATTCCAAATATATTATTTATGAAGATATAAAAAGGTGAAATCGTAAAAAAGAATGCAATACGGTAACGTTTGGGGGGTTCCTGTGTCTACGTAATGCACTATATAGTAAAAGCGACATGATACTATTACTCTATAGGTCAGTCCGAACACAACCATATGCAGGTTTACACAGATTTTCTAATGTTATATATTTTTTTTTAATGAAATCCTTTTTTTTGGCAATTAAATATTAATAAAATGGGCCTATTGTGATGCTTATAACGGTTTTATTTTTTTACCTATGGGTCTGTATGGGGTGTCATTTTTTCCACCATGATCTCTAGTTTTTAATAATACCATATTTGTGAAGATTGGACTTTGATCACTTTTTATTATTTTTTTTTTTTATTTATAATGTAACATAAAATCGGTAATCCGCACACTTTTCCCCCTCTTTTCGTGTACGCCGTTCGCCGTTAGCAATGACGTTTGCTATAGTTTAATAGATCGGACAATTACGCACGCTACGGTATATTATATGTTTATCTATTTTTATATGTTTTATTTGTATAATGGAAAATGGGGGGTGATTTAAACTTTTATTGGGGGGAGGGGTTTTGGGGTTGTGTGTTAGTGTTTTTAACTTTTTTTTTTTACACATTTGAAGTCCCTTTGGGGGACTTGTACATAAACTATTTTTATTTCTACACTGATGATTGCTATGCCATAGGCATAGCATTGATCAGTGTTATCGGCGATCTGCTCATTGAGCCTGCCTGTGCAGGCTCAGTGCTGCAGATTGCCGATCGGGCCGCACGGAGGCAGGTAAGAGACCTCCGGCGGTCCATTTCACACTGCGGGGGTCCCGATCGGTAAGTGACAGGGGACTCCCCCTGTCACTTACACTCAAACGCTGGGGCCACGCCGTCATTACCGGTGAAGTCCCGGCTGCTGATTGCAGCCGGCCCCCACCTGCTATGAAGCGCGCTCCGCTTCGAAGCGCGCTTCATAGCTCAGGACGTACCGGTACGTCCAGGGTCGTCTAGGGACAGACTTCCAGGACGTACCGGTAAGTCCTAGGTTGCCTAGGGGTTAAAGAGCAGCACTCTACTGTACAGTACATTACAGAGCATCTCTATATACTGTACAGGACATTATACACAAGAAACATTCAACAAATCCAGCAATTATAGTACAGTAGTCACCAACTCTTCACTCATCCTTAACTGTATAGTTCCCCCCCACCCCAGCACGGTAATGTATGGGAGATTGTGGTGCACTGATTGTACTACTAATGTACTGTATATGCACTCCAGCAGTATTATACAGTACTGTACAGGATGGGAGATGGTGGTGCACTGATTGTACTACTAATGTACTGTATATGCACTCCAGCAGTCTTATACAGTACTGTACTTTATGTGAAGCCTCATCAGTGCTAAACTCACCAGGTACAACCCACCATCCACGCTCGCAAAAGCGTTCAGATACCAAATACTTTAAGACTGGGTGCCCCGAAAAGTGTTTGAGAACCAAACCTTGAAAATACAGTTTGCGTTCCAAGCAGTTTGAGAACCGAGGTACCACTGTATTACAAGTTATGGGCACTGGATTTCTGGTGATACATTCATCTGTGGATTATTGTGATATTGACTGTTGGGAAGGAATTTTTTCCCTGTGATGGGACAATTGTCATCTGCCTCATCAGGGTTTTTGCCTTCCTCTGGGTCAGCACAATAGGGTTTCTGTAGGTTCAACTTGATGGACTCTTGTTTTCTTTCAACCTTATTTACTGTGTTACATGTCATACTCATTTGTTCAACACAAAACTATGTATCAGTCTTTTCTGATCCTGTTAAGTAACATACAGTACATTAGTGTATGTGTTATGGTCATCATACTTTATATAAGTCAATAAAGGAAAATTGTTACAGCATACCTCCAGAGGCAAAAACAAGAACTTGCTCTTTAAGCCTTGTGTATAGTACCCCAGTGGATCCTTTCCACTGAGAGCTCAGCCTGCCTATATGTGTATACATTCATACATGGCCTCAGCTCACAGTGAAAAGGAAGTGAAGGGCTAAATTTATTCAGTTCTTCATTCAAGTTAATTCTGCTAATGAAGAGCACTCACTTTTTAGTTCTAGATTAGAAACTTGAATATGCACACTGCTTACTGCTTACCCTATGAGGTTGTAACTTCAAAGGAGGTATGCTTTAAACCAAACCTGTTATAAGAAAGAAAAAGAAATTAAAAACCTGCATAGTGTGATCAGATTAACCCTTCTGAGTGGTGACATGATGGTAATTTTAGTGCTCTCACTGCTGTTACTGACCCCCTCCATGGTGCACATCTATGTCTTATGAACTACATTTCAAGGGCCAGAACAAGGCTGAGCTGTTTGCCAGTAGTACATACAGAGGTTCTTACTTTCCTTGACTTCTCTATCACATCACCTACTCTTATCTGCAATGTACACTATGCTGGGCTGATGATTTATACTGTACACTACTAGAGATGGCTTGCGGTGGGGGAGAAGAGGATACTGATGTGCTGTGTAAGCATATATAAAATAAACTGAAGTATCAAAGTTCAGTAAACTTTGAAATAATAAACTGAAGTACAGTACTTTAGATGAGGTTACTGATGCACTGGTTTTTCAATGTAAGCTATATAAGCAGAAATAAAATAGCAGCAGCAAAGCAAGAAAAGGGTTACAGCAAGCCCTGCTGCTGCTGCTGCAGATATGTGAGGAAAGCGTTTACCTGGTATGAACAGCCCAGGCTTGCTTTTTCTCTCTAGCTCCTTCCTAGCTGCACATGGTATGCCCCAACCCAACCCGTATTGCTAAAGCTGTTATTAGAGACAGATTTCTCCTGACAACAGGCAGTGGACAGCAAATCGCAGACAGGGGAAACACCTTGTGGTCAAGACTTAAAGGGGTTATCCAGCGCTACAAAAACATGGCCACTTTTCCCCCTACTGTTGTCTTCAGTTAAGGTGCAGTGTGCAAATAAGCTCCATTTACTTCAATGGAACTGAGTTTCAAAACCCACCCAAACTGGAGACAACAGTAGGGGGAAAGTGGCCATGTTTTTGTAGCGCTGGATAACCCCTTTAAGATCTGTTATTCAGGAATAATGAGTAATTTTTGCTGAAATGAAGTGATTTTCAAAAAAGTTAGGAATTGCATAAGCTATCACATCCATGGAAATTGTTTGAAGCATCAGTAACCATTTAATTAAAACATACTAGTACTATGTTTTCCTAGAATTCAAAGCACAATTTCTCTAAATAAAGCTACAGCTCCCTTGCTTCCCTTGCACTGGATTTTGGTGCCTGCAGCTAACACCACAAGAGGCTGAGCATGTATATATAAAAATCTCCCAGAACTCCCTGTGATCCAATGACTAATTAAGTGCATTCAGCCATGATATTGGCATATACAAGTCAATATGAGGAGTAAAGAAAGAAAAAAGATGTCAATTAATGTGTAGTTATAGCAAAGAAACAGTCGTTTTGCCAAAAGCATGTGTTATTTTGTGTTTTCTGTCTTTTAGCAGTACCTAAGCCTACTTAAAAGTTTCTGTGTTATTTTAGTATTACTTTGAATTACAGGGTACGGAAATGTTTGAGAGTTTGTATTGATGTAAACTATATATTTTTTTTCTTTTTTTTACAGAAACGATCGAAAGGTCAAGTTTTGTTCGATAAAGTGTGCGAACATTTAAACCTACTGGAGAAAGACTATTTTGGCTTAGTGTACAGAGATTTGGAGAATCAAAAGGTACAAATGTCTATGATCAGAGAGCTTTTAGATGGGTCTGTAAGATAAAAATAACTTCAATTACTTGTCTGTGCCACCTAATAATACAAGTCTCCAGCTATGTGACCAAAGCGCGAGGATAAAACTACACACAAACTTAGGTATAAGTCTAGCTTGTATTTATCAGTCCAAACATTCATAAAATATGTATGCTAGGCAGTAAAATACAAGGTGTCCCCAGTCACCTGTAATCATCATAGATTACATAGAGAAATCATTCTCCCTTGTAAAGATGAGATGTAATTATTTCTATTGCAGACTGTACAAGTACTGTGATTGACATTATTTATATAATTACTTATAGGACAGAGGTTATTATTACATAAAAACTCTTTTGTGCTTTAGTGGTTTCAGCCTTATTTGCCTCATTTAACTTACATTCAGCTATTACATCTGTTTAATCCCTGTAACCATTCCACATAAATGCAAGTAGCCAATACCTGATCCATAAAGGTGGCCATACACATCCGGTAGAAGTAGGTTGATGGTTAAACATCCTCTGAATGAACAATCACCTGGTGAATAACAGTTTTGTAGACATGGCATATATTCCCAGTTTTTTAGCAGTTTTTTTGGACCCTTAAAAAGAGGCTGAAATGGACCACAGCCATTTGGTCTATGGCTCAAGAAACTGCTTGTCGCCATAGCTCCAGTGACATACATCCTGGATAAGTTTCTGTGACTGCAGGGTTAGAACCGTACTCACTTCTATGACTCACACTTTAAGGGAACCAATCAGCCCAACTGGGCTAATATGGTTCTCTGGAGCACTGTATACAGCTCCTGAGCAGCCCACGGCACATACCGGCTACGGCTGCAGCAGAAGTAACAGGCCTCTGCC
This sequence comes from Dendropsophus ebraccatus, assembly GCF_027789765.1. NCBI lineage: Eukaryota > Metazoa > Chordata > Amphibia > Anura > Hylidae > Dendropsophus > Dendropsophus ebraccatus. The sequence continues at coordinate 70,651,168 of NC_091455.1, read as the reverse complement.
TGTCAGTCAACCCGTCCAAACACGCTAACAGGCAGAGAGTGGTGACTAGACACTAGACCTCCCTGCCTTTGCCCAGGTAATAAAACTTCTTTTTCTGACATATATAGCTTCTGCAGCAACCACTACAGGTGAGTGCCGCGGGCTGCTCAGGAGCTTTATACAGTGCCCCAGGAAACCATATTAGCTCAATTGGGCCGATTGGTTCCCTTTAAACTCATAACACCACATGACTAGGAGCCTCAGAAGCTAAGGACATGTTTTCAATTTTTTTTAAACTATTAGTATATTTTGTTCTCTGAAGACCAAGGGAAATTTCAGATTAGAGCGGCGTATGATATGCTGCTCTTGATAAATTTCTCCTATAGATTTTTTTGGGAGATCTTTACAATTTGGGATAAAATTTATTAAGCAGGGAGCTTAATTTTGCCTGTTTACAAAGATATATAATGCACTTGTAGTTGTCTCTGAAAATCTGTTGTGTGTGTATCACATGAAATGCACCTGAGTTATTAGCTACCACGAGCTTGACGTGCTGGTAATCTGCAGGCTGGCCATGTACCTTTCATCTTCCGTAAGTGATTAGAAGAGAACAGAGCCTAAGGCGAGCTGTAGTAGCTGGCAGGTGCATACATAATTGCCAAATAATTATAAGCTGGCCTTTGTTGTTCAAATCTCAGCAAGGCACTCCAGCATTCAAGCTGATATTAGGTATTCATTCATATAGTGAGAACACCTTGTTACTAATTGCATTAACATATGTATGAACCAATAAATTGGGATTTTTTTTTTTTTTTTTACAAATTTACTTTAAAGGACAAAAAATCCTTTTGAGATATTTAGTTCCAGTGCTGTAACTCTGCTTCTAGGACTCTGCTTCTAGGACATCTGTTGCACTTTGGTTTAAACATGTTACAAAAAAACAAGCAAAATGAAGTGATATTGCTGTTATAATTTTGCTGCCAATTTTGTTTGAGGACAGCTTCAAGCTAAAGTGATATTGTCACCCCCCCCCCTTACTCTGTGTGCGGTTCTCTGCACCATCCACAAACTTAGATGCTGCTTATTCGATATATATACCTGCATAAAACATGCCTTTATGCTCTTAAATAGCTTAATTTCATCAGTTGACAGTGTCACCTAGGTGGGTTTTTGAGCCCCCTTTCCCAAAAGAGAGGGATAGCCCAACTGCCGTGACGCCCGTCTAGGTAACACTGGTGTGAGAGCCACACATAGAGTAAGGGGGTGACAATATCTCTTTAAATGTCACATCACATAAAAATATTTTGTAATGTCTTTTGATGTACCAAGCATTGGTTATGTAAAGACTTTTTTTTTTTACTTATTGACACTTGAATTTTTCTTCCAATCCTTTTTAGCCCATACATCTTCTAAAGTTGGTAGATGACAGTGTATATAGACAAGTTTAGGCTTGCCAAAACATCTTAGCCTTCATACGGAGCAGGAAAAAGAGGTCATAAAGCAGAGTGAGAGTAAACAAAGTCGAACACAAGGCAGTTAGGAGACTAGTATCTAGAGAAGCTTTCCCAGTTATGGGGAGTGAAAAAAGTCTGGTCTTAACTGGCTTTTGACAGGAGTGGATTGAAAACACAGAAAGGCTCTGTTCACACACTGCTGAAACTGAGGGGATGGCCATTTAATGGCAAATATTTGGGATGACCGTTGTTTTGAAATAACAGCCATTTGTTGTTAAGTGATGGCAATTGATTAAATTTCAACAGTGTGTGTGTGAACATAGCCTTTCTGTGTTTTCAATCTTTTCCTGGTTTTGGTTAAAAAATACTGACCAAAATTCTGTGTGGGAATATATCCTCAGACTGCAGTCCAAAGGCCATGTAAGGCCTTGTAAACTGCAACCCCCAGTTCCCCCCAAAAGCAGTGTGATGGGTGTGGTTTCCAGAAGAACATATTTAGTTTTAGGTAAGGTTCACACAGTATGGAAAAAGCAAAAAAAAACAGCAGTAAAATAGGTATAAAAAGTGTCCATCAGTGCACACATTATATTAAAAAAAACAACTTGGGAATTACTGATGGCCACATTATTATATAAAAATTAATGCTTTTTATACTTATTTATGTTATTATTTTCAGCACCAAAATCTGTTTCCCTTTAGTTTCTGTACTGGTCCAGTGGGAGGAGTTGCACAGATATTTTGCACAGTGCATTTCCGGGAAAATGATATCATGTGGTGTGGCACTGCTGCCTGCCCACAGAACAGGATTGGACCAGAGCAGAAATCCGTCATTATTAGTTATACAATACTGACAGGATTAGTTTTGAAGTAGAAATTTGTTTGTCATCACAACTTTTCTTTTTTTTATAACTGTAATTTTTATTGAAAAGTTTTTTCATATTTTTAACATATACAAACAATGCGTACATAGTGTTACGCAAAAGAAAAAAAAGGGGGCATTGGCAGCATAAAACATGTCAGGCAGGGACATGTCATCACAACTTTTCATCAGAGAAATGTTGTAATCTGTAGCAAACATCCTAGGCATATGCCACAGTTGTGCAGCATCTTTCAGCAGATTTAGCTTTGGTTTGGTTTGCTTTGGTTTGGTCTGCAGGTTAGATTCATTCAAGTAAAAATGTGTCCATTGTATTATTGATTTATATAATGAAAAATTGGTTTCACAATTCGTGTTAAGGGATATATTATGATTCCTTTAATAAACATGTGCATTTTAGTTTATATTGTCACTGTTGCATGCTCAGTAATTTTGCTCATTCTGTCATCTCCTATAGAACTGGTTGGATCCCGCTAAAGAAATCAAGAAACAAACACGAAGTAAGTTATAATAGTTGCAACTTTCTGGAATGTTCAATACTAGTTTCTGTAGCATATAAGTGTGCCACCTATTAAACCTATTGGAAATTGCTATAAATAAGACTAAGTGGGTAGCAGTGAGTAGAACGCTTACCCAGGCAGAAGCGAAAGAAATTGAATTTGTTTTAGGAGTGACTGCACAGATCTGGCAATCACGGCCACATAAAAAGGTAAAGTGCCCTTAAATGTGTATTCTTGACTAGAATATCTTCAAGTCATCCTTGAGTACCTAATGTTTTATATTTGAAGCCATTCAAGTAATTTAATATACTTGGTCAAATAAAAGCCTTTATTCGGGGAACAACAGTTTCCTAAGTGACTTCCATAATGGGATAAAATTAATGACACTCAAATGCGCACAACACATTAACAGTTTCAGGTCATGAGATTATAAGACGGTAAGTGAAATCTGTTTTACCAATATATGACTGTTATTCCTGTAGTGCATCAGAAATAAAGTCATTTCTCTAAATCAGACTGAAGTAAAATTGATCAACTTACTGTACGGTTTTGTTAGGAGTGCTTAGGAATAAAAGGGATTAAACATTGTTAAAAATATATTTTAGAGAAAAAAAACTGATTAATAATTCACAGTGTGGCATGGTTTGACCGATGTCTGACCTAGCAAGGAATGTTGGGAGATTTGAAACACAAACCTACCAAAGTATAAATGTAGCTGTGAACTATAAGCATAAGTTCACGTGGGATAGAAAGGTAGCATATTTTCCCTGTGGTATGTACAGGTAAAAACATTTTTACATAGAAATAATATATAGAACCTGGATTAATACAAGCAGCTATTTCTAGTACTAAATACAAGACCTAAAAGAATTAGAAATCTTTCCTTTAACAGGGACATTAATCATCAGCACAGTTTGTTTTGCGCCAGTGCCCTTTTTACATGCGGCGCATTATACTCTCTGGTTCATGGGCATAATTTATCATTAGGCACACAGGCCTTGATAAGTCGGGCACAATTTTTGCATGCTTTTTCTGGCTTATACAGCTTGACTAAAACTATGCCAGGGTCTGGATGGAGTACTGCTTTTTGCACAAAAATAAAAAAATCACACATCATAAATCTGGCTAATAAAGAAGTTAACATGAAACCACGCCTTCCATGAAAAAAGACTCAGTCAACGTAAACTGCTAAAAAATAGCGCTAAAGCCTTGATGTGTGTTGCTTAAATTAGCCAAAATAATAGCGCAAAGGCAGTGATAAATGTACTCCTAAATCTCTAAAGTGTGCCTGTCATTATAAAAAAATCTTTTGACACGTCATAGAGACATGTCAAAAGTTTTGATCGGTCCAGGTCTGAGTATTCAGACCTGTACTGATTGGGAGCTAGAGCAGGGAGAGGACGCGCTGCAGTGTGTCCACTCTCTGCTCTGAATTTAAAAAGTGTGCTACTTATAATGGCCTCCTATGGAGCTCGACACCACTGTGGTCCCTGTTGTGTGTCCGCTTGCAGGTGCAGGGACATAGCGGGAAAGCTCAGTTGTTCACTGGGATTAATCAGAATTCTTCTCCATCTTTCAACTGTAGAGAGGGTTTTTGCCCCAAAACTCAGAAAAGTCTCTTGATGGGTTTCATGTCTCCTTCTGATAAATGTACTTGGGGACTGACATGACACACCAATAGTGCACAGAAATTGGCGGAATTGTCATGTTTGCATGGCTGTAACATGGACAAACATCTATGCAATGAACATGCACCCCCACTGTACTTATTCTCGGTCAGTAGGCGGCGCAATGAGCCACTTACTATGAGGCAGTTACACTCATGTATAACTGTCTGTATAGTTAAGGGCCAATCTCTTTGATTGGCGGACAGCAAGCTCCACTGACAGGGTGGGGGAAGAAAGTAGGTGGTCATTCGGCTCTGAAGAACAGGGGCAAAGGAACTACATACATCTTGAGTGGTAGATTGCATGGTATATTATTGTGTTTACAAAAAGATACATACAAATGTACTTATAAAGCATTAAGGAAAGAGGTACTAGAGACAGCCAAGTGACTGTACTGTTAGGCTGGGTTCTTACATATAATTTTCATTAGTATTTGACCTTTTTCACTATTTTACATCCATTACAAGTTTTAGGTAAAAATACTAAACAACTGACCAAATACTGAGCATACTACCTATGCTCCCAGCTTTGGGTCAATAAAATTAACCAGGGTGACAGGGAGCCATATCTCCAGATGTCACATATCAAAGGATAGTAGACTAAGATTCAAATAATGTACATAATCCATCATTAGGCACCTATATTCAGTGTTGAGAAGCACAGAAAAAGGAAAGAAAGAAGAAAAAAAACCTTCGATCCTCCCCACTGTCTTGTTATCAGGTTAATGTACATCCTGTAATGAGTACACATTCATTGAAATGTCATGCATTTTTGTATTTTCCTCTTCTCCTGCCCCCTGGACCTATGCACTGGCACAATTATAATAATGCTGCTGCGCTGTGTCATATTATGTCTTTTATTTTTAGCAGAAATGTGCCCGTATGTCTCGCACTCTCTGCATCCTTCCCAGCAGCACTCTCACCCATCACTTTTATTTCCACTCAGACTTGATTTTACTGCTTTTCTATACAGCATAATGACCTTGCATCTTCTAGCATATCCCGGCCGCAGTCCAGATGAAAGTAGTTTCGCGACATGCTGGGTCTCAAATGATATAATACTTGCCAAAGTCTGGTGTCTGCAGACATCACAGTATTCAGCTTCTTATACAGAAATGGGCACATTGCTTGTTACATCAGGGTTTTCAGGTAATGTTCTAATAAAAATAAGTGTCAACTTATTTATTGTCTCTTTTATTTCAGATGGTTCTTGGCAGTTTTCCTTTAATGTGAAATTCTACCCACCCGATCCTTCCCAGCTTTCAGAAGATATAACCAGGTATTTATATTTTCTAAGTGCTTTCTGCTTGAGCTTTTTGTTCACTTTCAGACAGTGCATATGAGATATTTAAATTGCTGTAAAATTGGCTTTTATTTTGCTTTTTTCAAATATAAAACCTTAGAAAAGTGGATCGTAATGACCATGGAACAGAACTCTTGTCTACACAGCTGGCTATTTCTAAGGATGTACACATGATAACGGTTCTTCTAATGAGTAGCTCTAGCAAAGCACTAAATCCTTATGCCCATTAGTGGTGTACCACTGGTGCTTTAATGAAACTTTCATCTCTACCAAACTTACACAAGTGCAGTATGTCATTACAGGCCATCAGCTTAAAGAATCTTACTGTAATCTCTGACTGTTCCCAAAACTCAGATTTATTATTGTACATTTTCATACCTTATTTTAGATCATACTTCATGGTGCTTGTCCCAGTAAAAAGTGATCTTTTATCATCTGTCAATTGTGCTACCTGGGTGGGGCTTCACTACGAAGCACCACTTAGTCACGCTGACATCGCCACCATTGTATGGGCCGACTGAGAGGGGGTGGGGCCTATACTTTTAGGCTGGCCTGATCCAATGGACGTTGCGGGGGCGGGGTCTATGTGGTGATGCCGTTGTGGGAACGGAGCCCATGGTGGCGGTGTGGGTGGGGCTAAGTGGCACCTCGGCTGTGAAGCCCCGCACAGGTAGCAATCAGATGATAAAAGATCACTTTTTACTGGAACAAGCATCATGGCGTATGATATGAAATAAGGTATAAAAACTGCTAAATTTACCCTTTACATCTGTGTAGAGATGTCATGATGCAAAAAGGGGGTGACAGTGTCACTTTCACATTAAATTGTGATCATAGTGAATTGACTGATTCATTCAAGTGAATTACCTAACATCCTTGTTGTTCATACCATGTGATTCAGTTTATTTAGTCTAGTAAACATATGATGGTACAGGATGAATAACATTTAACATCAAGCATTTTTTCATTTTTTTTTTTTAAGAAATGTTGCATCTGATGGTTTTTGCTTTTTTCCCTGTTTCCCTGTTCACTGTTTTCAGCTGTGCAAAGCTACACTAAGGGTGCATTTACACAGATTTATCTGACAGATTTTTTAAAGCCAGGAACAGACTAGAAACAAAGAGAACAGGTCATAAAGCAAAGACTGAGATTTCTCATCCCTGGCTTTGGCTTAAAAAAATCTGACAGATAAATCTCACTGTGTAAAGACACCATTACACACTGTCAAAATGACAGCCATTTTTATTGAACAGCCGCTATTTAATGATAAATAATGGCCTTTATTTAATAACCTAATGGCCTTTTGTCGCATATCAATGGACATTATTATAAAATATCAGCCATTATTTACTCTTAAATGACGCTTGTCAAAATAAAAAAAAGCAAAACATAATTTTGACGGTGTGCAGACTATGGGGGAGATTTATCAAACATGGTGTAAAGTGAAACTGGCTCAGTTGCCCCTAGCAACCAATCAGATTCCATCTATCATTTTCCAGAGAGTCTGTGAGGAATGAAAGGTGGAATCTGATTGGTTGCTAGGGGCAACTGAACCAGTTTCACTTTACACCATGTTTGATAAATCTCCCCCATTGTCCTCAAATTTGTGCACCCCATTTTTGCACCCCAAAAATGCCAGCTTTAATTTAAAAAGTCCCCAGGTAATTTAATCTGCTAGGTGTTTGGGTTTTTCCAGGGAAATGTTGGGTCTCTAGTGTTCTGACACAAAGGGTTGTGTGCCAAAGAAATTGGCGCAAAACTCCACAGAAAGAACCAGGAAAAGTTTTTTTTTTATTAAGTTTTTTACTTCTATTCTTCTACTTTGTCATTAAGCTCACTAGTTATTTTCTGTAGATGCAGTACACATTCTATCACTGCCTTTCTATTGAGCAGTATGTGTCACCATGGAAAGAAAATGTAGTGCTGCAGAGGATCAGGTTAACAGGTTGTGAATTTAGATAATGTTCATTATGACTTATTTAGTAAAATACTGTAGACAAGATAATTGTGCTGTTGTGAAAAGCACCCAAATCTGTCCCTGCATTAAATGTTCAGTGCTGGGAATAGCTTGTTGCTGATAAAATACACTATTGCTGCTGAAGGAACTGCTGACAACTTATTTTCCCTTTGCATCCTTCCAATGTATGTGCCAAACATATAGTCCAGTGTATGTCAGCACACATTTACTCATATCATTTTGATGCGTGATGGCCCTTTATTGAAAACTATAGTGTGTCCCTGAAAATAAGACAGTGTCTTATATAAATTTTTAGCTCCCTACAATGCGTTATGTCTTATTTTCAGAGGATGTCTTATTTTTCTGTGGAGAATTCACTTATTGTTAAGCAAAAAAAAAAAAAAAAAAAAGAATATTTATTATATACTGTACAATAGTTGTCATCACAAACCAGCACAGTGAGGGAACACTGCACAGTGAGGGAATCACGGACGATCACTGGATGGCTTCAATCGTTCATAACCTGCACATCCCCTATTACACAGGGTGATATCTATCTGTTTTTCCGATAACTGCCCCGTGTGATATTATGCTGGTTTAAGCCTATAAACACTACTTGCTGTATAGTACCTAAGACTATAATTCACACCAATGAGCAAATATATTTTTTTATAGTTTCCTTTTTATTGAATTGGATAGTAAGTTATTGAAAAATCTGCCCCACACTTTGTTAAAAGCACTGCTGCTTTAGCTCTTCCCACTGAGCCATGTTCACTTGGCTGCAGCAATAATGTGTCCCTACACCGACATCACCACGGCAGCTCATACAACATGAGATTTCTGTAGCAGTGAAGTATGTACAGTATATGGGCACTCAGTCACTGCAGCCAAGTAAATAAAGTCTGGCAAGGAGGACCAGAGCAGCAGCAGTAGATGTGGAGAGGATTTAACTGGTTAGTATATGTTTGTTTTTCATTCTTAACACAACTTTGAAAACCAGTTTAATTCTAGCATGTTATATGGTGATCATTTTATAGTATACGGGTATGTGACTTGAGCTTTATCCCCATACAGGTACTATCTGTGCTTGCAGTTAAGGGATGACATAGTATCTGGGCGTCTCCCATGTTCCTTTGTCACATTGGCTCTCCTGGGATCTTACACAGTGCAGTCAGAACTCGGAGACTATGACCCTGATGAATATGGTAGTGACTATGTCAGTGAATTTCGCTTTGCACCAAACCAGACAAAAGAACTGGAAGACAAAGTTGTTGAACTGCATAAAAGTTATAGGTGAGATGATAATGGTAATATCAATGCAAAAATCAACTTTTTTTATTTCAGTCAAAATCACATTGTAAGGTGAATCATGATAACAGATATACACTGTTAAACACTGTAAGCCATCTTTTTCCTCAGGCATATCTCTACCGTAGCTCCAGGATAATGTTACACCATACCAGTCTGTATCTAATACTTTTACCTGATCCTCCATTCAGGCGCTGCCATCTTGGTGATGTCACTGCGTTCCAGCGGTGCGTTCCAGCGCTAGAATGCAGTGATGTCACCAAGATGATAGCATGGATCAGGTAAAGTATTAGATACAGACTGCAAAGGCACAGTAATACACAGCTGGATAGCGCAAGATCACTGTGTATTGACAGAGCAGCGGGCAAAGGATCATGGGATCCCATCCCGCTGCTCAGCATGCCAGGAAGTATGGGGGTTCGTGCCGAGTTTTTTTAAAAGAGTCAGCACGAGCCCATAAAAAGTAATAGAAATAAATACAAAAAACGTTGGTGCAAAAATAATGAGTTATATTTAGAAAAATAAAAAACTTTTTCCCCAGTAATTGAAGCACATTACAAAGTTATATAACTCTGTAATATGCTTCAATCAACTATCTGCCCCCCTTCCCTTTCTTTCCCCCCCCTCAAACCCCCACCAGGAAGTGTAGGAAACTCACACATACCTAATTACTGTCGTCACCAGGCTGCTCTCTCAGCTCCTTCTTGTGACGATGAGTAATCAGCAGGAGGGCTGGTCTAGCTCCTGTTACACCAGCCTCCCCCTCCCCTGCCTTGTCAGGTGACTCAGCTTGCTCAGCTCCCATTGGCAAGCCATCTGATTCATGTCACTTGCTTATCTTACCTCGTGACGGACTCCCGACACATAGGCAGCTCCCCCCTCCCCTCATACTCTCTCCTGCTGCCGAGTGGACTCAGTGAGTGAATGAGTCATGTCACTAGGGAAGATAAGCAAGTGACATGGACTCAGATGGCTTGCAGTTGCTCAGCCAATGGGAGCTGAGAGAAGAGCCTGGTGACGACAGTAATTAGGTATGTGTGAGTTTAGTGGAGGGGGGAAAAGACAGGGATGGGAGGCAGATAGGTGATTGAAGCACATTACAGAGTTATATAACTTTGTAATGTGCTTCAATTACTGGGAAAAAGTTTTTCATGGGAGTTGTCCTTTAAAAAAAGCCTCTGATTTGTTCTCTTTAAGAGATTAGATGGTCTCCATCTGCTGTGGAAATTTTTTGGTAAATGATAACTGAATGCCACCTATATTCAACATCCATATGGATACGAACTCAATAAAAGCTCTCAACAAAAGGTAATTTAGGTGGCAGAACTAGGTGCGAACCACAGGGAAAAGAAGAATCAGGCTGCAACTAAAAAACTAGAAAAGGATGATAAACAATGTAATTGATTTTTAGAATACAAAAAACTTCAAATCTATAATCTGCTAAAAATAGCATCCTTTGTCCGAGAAATTCCCTTTGGTAGGCAGAATATTACTATACAGAAATTTACAGTGAAGAGGCTTATAACCTCTTAACAGGCTATAGTTTTAGCTTTTTATTTTTATTATTATGCATGTTACATACACATAACATGCATATAAGGCTGATTGATTCATTTAGCAAACTTGCCTTGATCACTACCCAAAACACAAGCCCTACTGGTGTGTGTATATATATATATATATATATGTACAATATATAAGTATATATATATAAGTACTTGTACACAGATTTATCAAACATGGTGTAAACTGAAACTAGCTCAGATTACACATTTCATTTTTCAAAGAGTCTGTGAGGAATGAAAAGTGGAATCTGATTGGTTGCTAGGGGCAACTGAGCCAGTTTCACTTTTCACCATGTTTGATAAATTTCTCCCTTACTTTCTATATATCTACATTATAGCTATACATATGGCAGCCAGACCACTGCATTTAGAGCAGAGTGGTGGTCAGTAACCTAGACAATGAGCTGTCAATAATGGGAGGGAAAGAATAGACATATCAGGAGAGGTAGACAAGTTTGCGAAATGACTTTATTTGCAAAATATATTTAACTTGACAAGTTTTTACAGGTATAACATTATTAGTTGAAATGGGAATACCCCTTCAAGTCGATACTGTCTATAGACACACTGATTTCTTCTTTCTCTGTATGTATGTACTGTATAAAGAAAGAGCAAACAAGAAGAAAGCAGGAACAGTCATATGAAAAACAGAAAGGAAGCAAGCCACAGATGAGATGTGCAAATTGCTTATGCAGACAAAGCAAAGCAATTGGCTTGATCTGCGCTCTGCTCATCAGCACTGCTACGCTTTCTGCTACTCCACCCCAGGTGTCAGGGAAAAGCTGGATCCAATCCTGGGAAACTGGGAAAAGTTTTCCAGGATTGGATCCAGCTTTTCTGGCATCTTTGGAGGAGTGGCAGGGAGCAGAGGCGCGGTGAAGGCCGGGAGCTTGATAAGCGGAGCGCTGATCAAATGAGGAGCTTCGCTTAGATGAACGATTTGCTTATGTATACAAAGAAACCCCAATTCCACATCCTCTTTTAATCTACCAGTAGTTTGTACTTACCAAGCATGGTGCAAGAAAGGACAGCCAGAGAACTGGTGATACCATTGATGTGTCTGGGGAGTGACACTTAGCCTATATGATCCAATTCAACAAGAGCTGGAGTTGCAGAAATTGCTGAAAAAGTTACTGCTGACTATAATATAAAGCCCCACTTGCCTGCTGGGTGAGCAGGTTGTGTGGCAAGGCAGGGAGGAAGCATGGCCTTTTCAGGTGCCTGATTTATTTTGATTTATGTCTGCTAGCAAAAGTTTTCACCTGCTCCAAAGGGATGCCGGTGCCGTGGTTCTTTTTTTTGAATTGTGGCCTGGTTCCCGCGTACGGTACCATTCTATTCCTGGGCACCAGCCATGGCACCGGCATCCCTCTGCCGAATCTATCCATGTAAATATCCGAAAAGCAGTGTACTGGTGGTACATTCGCTTTAAAGTATTGGGCACTAACATTGTGGTGCCTGATTCCACAGATTAGATGAGTGGTTCTGTAGAGTCCATGCCTTGCTTGATATGAGAGGGTTTAATCTAAATTTGTACTTCATTTTATAAGTAAAGTTATAATAAATAATTCATATTTTAATCAGATGCATTATTTTCTCTCTTTTTCTTTTGTTATTTTGAACCACCTTTATAGCACATAGTATATACTCCCACACACTAACACCTTGGAAAATTACAGCAAATTGCACTGTTTTATGGCCTTTTATTTGTTTTCATGCTTTTTTTACAGGAATCCTTAAATGTGAGAGTGTCTCTTATTTTAAGGCATTTATTTAAAGCTGGATACATGTATTTTTTATTTTCTGTAGCTTGGTTGTGAAGATGCTGTTGACATTTTCTTGATATGAGTGCTGTCATTTAATCTTATAGTTTAGATAGCAGCTTATGTTTAGACGGTACAACCACTACGTCTTCACCAAATGTTATTTGCAGAGTAAGCCATCCAAATGCTCAGGGATGTTTCTGCATGTTTTAGCATGATTGACAAATTCTAGATATCATTTCTTTGCTCAGATGCCTTATTGTGAAGAACATGAGTTGAGTTAATGATGCAGTCTGAACTTGCTGCAATCGTCTCGGCAGTAACAATATATTTTGAAATGTATTACCAAATCTGTATTTATTTTGCAGAGGAATGACTCCTGCTGAAGCTGAGATGCACTTCCTGGAAAATGCCAAAAAATTGTCAATGTATGGGGTTGATCTACATCATGCTAAGGTATTGCGTCTGATTTTTACATTTGAGGGTTTTTTTTGTTTATTTTTCTGATTATATATTTTGATGAAAAACAATGCCATTTATGTCGGTCTGTGTTAGTCTATTGTCTATAGTGTGTACTGTAAAGCATGTCTCTAAATGCTGTTAAAAACAGCTAAAGCTGTGTTTATTTTATTTTCACCAATAGTGTGAATGTATGAACAAGAAAAAAAAAACATGAATGGTGACAGTGGATAGCCGTATTATTTCTTCTAATGGTATTTAAATTTTCAGCTCTTTGGTTTATAGTTGACTCAAAGCCAAATCAGCTTTAGTGAACTAAGTAGAGCTGACAGGTTCTCAAATTGCTTAAACTGGCTCATGATGGGACGCCTTTAAACTATTACAGCTTAGTAGCTATTCAGTAAATCTTAGCCTCAGCTTGCCAATGTAGTATTTCATAATGGCCTGCCTTCTCACAGACACTAATGTATAATTTGCAAACGACCATCTCACACTATGTTGTACTTCTTTTATTTAGATGTACATAGTTGGCTGCTATCAGTCCCATGACTTATTGAAACATGGCAAACACATTCAATTATAATCTATCTTGTTTCTTGATAAAAGGCTTTTAAAACATTGTCTAGGATTTCTTGTTATTTACCGAGTTACACAAGGTATATATCGAACTGATAGGAAATTGCTGTTTTAAGACGAAAAAGCTAAAATGGATGAGCATGTTAATAATCAGGGCTAGCTGTATTATTATATTGTGGTATTGATCAGCTATGGATGATGCAGTCTTACAGTGCTTTCTGTATACCACAGGGAGGGTGATAAGTGAGAGTTATTGTACAGCCATGGCTCCTACTCTCAGACAGCATTTTAGACTTACAGCTGCACAACCCATTGCCATGGAAAATCACTAAAAGGCCGAATCTCTAAAGATTAATTAAGTAGTTCTTGTTTTATTACGTTATCTTAATCATTCAGAGTGAACCTCTAAATTAACTGTGGAAGAGAAATGCTGCCGGGGAAAAGAGTATTACTTTCATTAAATGTAATGTTTTGTCACTGTCAACTCTCTTTTAATGGTTTTTTAATTTTATTTTGTTAAATTCGAAAGTAAAGGAAAATTTTATAAACTTAACTTAATTTTATTTATTTGTTTTAAAAACTAGCAAAAGTGAGCACAATTCACACCAGGTTTTTGCCTGCACATTTAGTATATGTGCCCTTTCAGAAGAGTGTTCTTTTGCCATAGATTTTGCCTGTGTATGTCGGTTTATCTTCTGTAGAATTGATTAAGCTTGAAAAGAAAACTGTATGTGGAAAATATTGAAGCTGTATACTTTCTTTCTAGCTATACACACTGTTGAAATTTAGTGGATGGCTGTCACTTAATGGCAAATTATTGCCATTATTTTAAAACAACTGCAATTTTTTGCCATTAAATTACGGCTATCCACTAAATTTCAACAGTGTGTGACATAGCCTTACTGTGTTATAAATCCAATCCTGGTTTTGGTTGAAAAATACTGAGCAAAAATACTGTGTGGGAACATGGCTGTAGGCTGTATTACAGGAGCCCCACTGTAAATGAGTGCCGATCTCCTAGATTGGTGCTTGTTTACAGAGCCTAGTACAAGGGACCAAGATCATGTCGCCAGGGCTGTACAACTTTCCACTGCTAAATAACCTTTATTTGCTAATGCCAGTTTAGTAGAGTAATTTATTTAGACAATATTCAAATTATAAGACATATAAGATGTCTGAAGCTATATAGTGACTGTCAGTAAAACCTTAGCAGAAAACAGTATGGTCAGCATTCCCTTTGCATTGGTTTATCTTGTAAGGCCACTTTGTCGAACTATATTGAGTCTTAAGACAATTATCCAAAAAATTAGTATGTGGTAACCCAAGGGGTGCCAGTTGTTTTTAGCAAGAGCAGGTGTCATACTGCTGTGGCACTTGTCACTGGGCTCAGAGTGGTAGATGCCCTCCCTGGGTCCCAACACATGTCTGTTACATACAAACGAGTGGGTTCACTGCTCAACCAAAATAATGATGCCCGGAATACATGTTGGTTCGTACCTGTGTGTATACGTGTCCTTTTAGGATCCAGGGGGGTGCATACGAACCCAGGAGCTTGCTGGGCTAAAGTCCATAAAGTCCAATGAAAAAGATAATCGCAGCACTCCTACATGTCTGTTACAGGTGAAGGTGGAGTTCCTGGTGTTGCCTGCAGTGTATAGGTGCACTTGAGTAATCACAGAATTCAGGTTACTTAACCAGTTATCGACTTTTATTGGCAGACTTGTTAAAGGAACAGTACACAGTACACTATAACTTTAGAGTATGATTACCAATCCCTTGTTATACTGAAGGTAGTTTTTGGATAGTTTTTACTTGAGTTGCAAAGTCTCTTAGGTAGTTTTAAGTAGAAGACTTTTATAGAAGATAAGGGTGACCTTTGTAATAGTGCAGAAATCAGGGTGACTTCTGTGACTTGACTCTTGATAGAAGAGATCACAGAATGCCAGATCCCGGATCATGGGCCCTAGGGTAGAACATCTGTGTGTACCTAATTCCTTGAGTTTTCCCAAGGCGATCGAGCAATATCAGTGGGGTACTTTGGCTTGCAATCTTTACCAATGCGCTGGGTACAGTTCTGTTCACAAAAAGACTTCCTGAAGATAACTGTGTAGGGAACAGTCACCCTAGACAGGACATGAACCCCCTTAAGGCTATGTTCACACAACGTTTTTTTCAGCTCCATTTAAAATGACGTCCGTTATTTTGAGTCTAAAATAACGGACGTTTTTCGAAGTCTGGAATCCCTTTAGTGCAATGATGGGTATTTGCACCTTATTTTAGTTTGGGGTTACTAATTGCCCTTTGGTTGTGGCTTAATTGAAAAATCCATTGAATTTAATAGTAAAAACAGAGAAAGAACGGCGGTGACAATAGAAGAACTGTGTGTGAACAACTAATAGAAAACGTCCGCTATTTGCAAAAAAACGTCCGGAAATAATGTTCATGTTCATTATTTTGACTTCCGTGGCAAAAACGTCCGTTTTTCAATGCATTATGTGCATAGGACGACCGTTTGCCCATTGACTTATGCTGATTGAAGTCAGTTAAATTGCTGCAAAATATTGAAGTTTTTTTTAAATAGCGAAATCGGACGTTTTTCTCCATTTTTGACATTGTGTGAACATAGCCTAATGGTAGTTGCCCAACTTAGGGCCATACTTCTGTAATTAGTACGTTGAGGAGAAAATAGAAACATAGAAGATCGGCAGAAAAAGACCACTTGGTCCATCTAGTCTGCCCTTTTAGTATTTCCTTCTTTATTATATTAGGATAGATAAAAGTTTATCCCAGGCAGGTTTAAAACTTGTTTAATACAGTTGTTGGCAGGATCAGCACCTGGCCACAAGAGCCAGGTCCTGAGGAAAACTTAACAGAAACTTACCAACTAACCAACCTCCCTCTATGTAAGGGATAAGCCTGGGTTAATCCCTTATTGTTGGGGAAGATCTGAGGCAACTTGACGTCCAATTGGTGGGAACTTTTTTTAAACTATTTTATTTTAGTGTATACTCTCTTTTACAGGATTCTGAAAGTGTTGAAATTATGCTGGGTGTTTGTGCCAGTGGTCTATTGATATATCGAGACAGACTACGGATAAACCGGTTTGCCTGGCCCAAGGTTCTGAAAATTTCTTATAAAAGGAATAATTTTTACATCAAGATCCGCCCAGGGGAGGTATGTAAAAGGATGTCTTTTTTCTTCCTATCCTATCAAAACAATAATGAACTACATTTTACACATTTTGCTGTGTACAGATAAAATTGTACTGCCAGTTAAAGTGATGTTCTCTGCACCATTCTCAAGTTTATATTGTGGACATTTCATGTCTTACCATATAAAAGGTTTCTTTGTGGTCTCCCCCCTCAAAAATGTATGTTATTGTTGGTGGACAATGCCATAGAGGCAGGGCTTAACGGTAGTCCCTGTCTTAGGCCCCCACCCCTCTCTGATGTAATCAGCATCTAGGCCCCACCCCTCCACAGCCATTGGAATGGGCTGACCTAGAGGGGGAAGGTCCTAGGCCTCTAGATTGGCCCTTTCCAATGACTGCAAAGGGGGCAGGATCTGCGTGAAGGAGAAAGGATGATGTTATGTGGCAAGTCACATGTCTGGGAGGATTCAAACAAAGGATCACAAGAGCAACAATGCTATTTATATGTGTGCAGCAGAACTGTGTGTATGTGTGTAGCATAGCTGTGTGTACATTTGAGTATTGTAAAGCTGTGTGTGTGTAGTAGAGTTGCATATATATAGTAAGCCAGTGTTCCCCACATTGCGGGTCTCCAGTTACAAAAACTATAACTAAACCTTTTAGCTCCCAGGGAATCATGGGGATTGTAGTGTTGCGACAGCAGGAGAGCTACAGATAAAAAAAATAAAGTACTCAGTATCTCGGAAATACACACACACACGCACAAAACCTAAACATGCATTACAAGGCCGTAGACCTGAAACTGGCTGTATCATAGGTATCTATTATAGGGATCTATGATGCTGTCAGTTTGAGCCATTACATCTGCAGCTAGGCCAGACAGGACCTAAGGCTATAATAAATACTCAGAAATGTCCTTGTATTACACTTGTGTGAGACTGGCTAAGTTACCTTAATGTAAAAGATGACACACTGAGCTCACAGCATCTGACTTACCCCAATGATCCTTGCATTGCCTTAGCATACCAGGGAAGTGTTTAATTAGTCAAAAATATTTCTTCCTATTGTGTTTAAACCATGGGTTGTGTCTTATAGTCAGGTGTGTCTTATAGTCTGAAAAATACAATATACTCTTTTTCTAAAACTTGTCAGGCATGTAAAAACATAATTTTTGAACAATCTGAAGTTGGACTACCGCCTATACACATAATGAAGGCATATTCTAGGAATGACACAATTAAGTAACCTAAATAGGACTACTAGTAACTAGAGATGAGCGAATCGGGTTCGGGTTCGATTCCATCCGAACCCGATCGTTCAGCATTTGATTAGCTGGGGCTGCTGAACTTGGATAAAGCTCTAAGGTTGTCTGGAAAACATGGATACAGCCAATGACTATATCCATGTTTTCCACATAGCCTTAGGGCTTTATCCAACTTCAGCAGCCACCGCTAATCAAATGCCGAAAGCTCGGGTTCGGATTGACTTGAGCATGCCCGAGGTTCGCTTATCTGTAACTGATGTCCATATACATCAAACAATATATAAATCCTACAACCAAAAAAGATGCTGGACAATACTCTTAAATTATTAAATCAAATCAAAGCTTTATTGTTACATACAAAAAAACATGTTTTAAAACCATACTAAAAAAAGGGGGAAGTATAAAATGATACAGTACATACGTTCGATGGCTTACAGGGCAAAAAATAGATGAATAATGTATGCTCTATATACTAAATTAAGTTGATGGTATATCACTCAGTCCCAGGAGGTATAAAAGTGCACAAATGCAAGTAAACAAGGAACTCCAACAGTGCTTAAATAAGTTAAATGTCTAGATATATATACTGCAAGTGCAAGTTTAGAACAAAGTAATATAAACAAAGTAAGGTAATGAAAAAATGTGTTAGAAGATATATACAAAGAGAAGTATACTTGAACCTCCGGGTATGAATGTATTCTGCCTGGTAAGACCACTCACCCAACGCTGCGTTTCGCTATACAAGCTTTGTCAAGGGTGAACCCCCCCCCAGCGCAGAAATATAGGTGTTTTACTATTTGACTCTCTGCACTGAATTGGGGTGTGTATGCTAGACTGAGTAGGTGTAATTAGGAAGCTGAGGCGGTTCATGTTCAGGGGAGTGTGTGTTATAAAACCTATAATCACACCCCCCAGCCTGGCATTCACACCCCATTCTGCAATAAGGTTCTCATCTATCTGGGTATTCAGTTTGTCAACAGACAATTGACACTTATCGATCTAACATGTGACAGTCGGTCATCAGATTCTGAGAAGATAATCTGGTGTTGATAACTGATTTTGCTTTGTTTCCTTCTCTACCACTTTTGCAAAAATGACCTCCTCTGTTCTATGTTCCCATGATGAGATTTTATCAGGAAAAGGCTGCCGTCTATTAAAAATGAGGGTCGAAAATAATGATCCTGATCTTTATTTGTGCTCATTATTAATAGGCTTCCCCCTTTTCCCAATAAATGCGTCCTGTTCCTGTAGTGGGAACATAGCCTTACCTATGCCATTGAAAAATGGCTATATATTTATAATTGATAAACATAAGTACAAAGCTTTAACTAGTCATTTGATTTCTGATTTACGGGTGTATGGCAAGCAGTGTGCTCTTAGTAGTCCTCTTACTACTTGGAAACATGCTGCTAGATCAGGTTCTTTACAAACTGAACCTTATCAATGCATATTTATCTGACTGTAAAACATTTGTTTTCTTTTCAGTTTGAACAATTTGAAAGCACCATTGGTTTCAAGTTGCCAAACCATCGGGCCGCCAAACGCTTATGGAAAGTATGTGTGGAACATCATACTTTCTTTAGGTATACAAATTTGTTTATTTTGCATGGTGCATAAGTTTGTCTTTTCCTAGAATAGGATACTTTGCAGGTTCACAATTAATTTTTTTTTCCTGAAATTTTCAAATTCTAACATGGAGCAGTGGTTCAAACTTGTATACATTATGCATCAGATGCTGATTACCAGGAATAAATATAAAGTAATTATATTAAATGACATTGTGCCAACCAGACCATAACTCTCATTGGGACTATACTTTGCATTGATGAACCACATATGAGCACAAAGTCTTATCATTCATTAATCATGATGTGCACATTGACCTTGCCTGACTCTTCTGATCCAAGACAGAACTTACCTTGCACTGTACCAATAGATATACTGTGTATCCAATCCAGTAACTACAAAAGTCACTCACAAATTAGATTTTGCAAATAACACAATTTTATTTATTCCATCACAAAAAGAACAACAATTAAAATACAAGACCTTGGAGGTGGGAGACCCCACTACTGGGACTATCGTAGCTATGTATAGATCCAAAGTGCATGTGCATATTTGTAAACATCATAACAAACCCATTCAGCATCAGTGCATATTATAAATAAAGTGCCAGTGCTCTATTGCCTTGATATGCTGAACAAGAAAAAAATACAAAATATAATATTGCACATGTCACCAAGTTACCCCAAACGTATATTGTCCCAGTCTGCTGGCCTCCCACCTCACTCCAACGTCGTTTCTCACCGCTTCTTCAGGGAGTAATGAGGGGGAGAACCAGAGGACCTTATATATATGCTACATTGTCAGGGATTGGACAGCTGGACTCAACACACCTGTATGTGCCTGTATTGTGATCAAGCCAAACGCCTCTGTAATTACCCATGATTTTTTTTGCACATTTTTACTTATTTTCTGCACTACTAGGGGCATATTTCAAGTTCACATTATGTTTTTTATACAATCTATTTATGTTTGGAATAATATAGAGCTAATGATGGTCTTCATGTGATTAAAATAACATTGGTAGAATGATTTTGCGGTGCAGTCCTATATTTGAGCCTCCAGTACTCTTGCCCCTCTCCAAGATGGCACCTGTGTTGTGTGCGGTCTGCTGCGCATGACCCTGCGGCGATGGCGTGATGACATGACACCGGGATTGACTGATGGCGCTTGGCGCTGGACGTCACTTCCTGTCTCGCGCATCGGGCTATCGCCTGCGGGCGACTGCGGAGGCGGACCGCCACATAATAGACAGCACAAGCAGGTATAGTCGGGCCACCTGGGGCGGTGACGTAATGACGCGAACGGGTGATGGCCGACGGCACTACGTGCCTGACGTCACTTCCGGTTCTGCGGATTACGGCACCGCTCGTGGGTAATTACAGAGGCGTTTGGCTTGATCACAATACAGGCACATACAGGTGTGTTGAGTCCAGCTGTCCAATCCCTGACAATGTAGCATATATATATAAGGTCCTCTGGCTCTCCCCCTCATTACTCCCTGAAGAAGTGGTGCGAAACGACGTTGGAGTGAGGTGGGAGGCCAGCGGACTGGGACAATATATGTTTGGGGTAACTTGGTGACATGTGCAATATTATATTTTGTATTTTTTTCTTGTTTCTTGTTCAGCATATCAAGGCAATAGAGCACTGGCACTTTATTTATAATATGCACTGATGCTGAATGGGTTTGTTATGATGTTTACAAATATGCACATGCACTTTGGATCTATACATAGCTACGATAGTCCCAGTAGTGGGGTCTCCCACCTCCAAGGTCTTGTATTTTAATTGTTGTTCTTTTTGTGATGGAATAAATAAAATTGTGTTATTTGCAAAATCTCATTTGTGAGTGACTTTTGTAGTTACTGGATTGGATACACAGTATATCTATTGGTGTTAGGTGCTTGAATCGATACTGAGTATCAGTAAAATATAGGTTGTTTATTTATGCAATTTTCTAGGAATATAGGTGTTTGTTACCTTGCACTGTGATTAGACACATTTGTCCAATGAAAAAGAAAACATTCTTATTTACCTCTGTTTTATCCCATGTGCTGCCATCCATGCTTTTAGGCTGCTGTTACCAGAGGCACCTCCCAAAAAATTCCTTACCTTAGGGTCGAAGTTCCGCTACAGTGGGAGGACGCAAGCTCAGACGAGAAGAGCCAGCGCACTGATTGATAGACCAGCACCCTATTTTGAACGTTCTTCTAGCAAACGTTATACAATGTCCCGAAGCTTAGATGGGGGTAAGAAGCATGTACTTCTCTTACATATGTAATAAGGAGTTTAATGATCATCTAGGAGCAGAACATTTTCTGTTATACAGTTTAATTAGAATTGGAAATTTAGCAGCTGTTAACATTTTCTTACCCTGTGTGACAGTATCACAATTAAATGAACAAAGGACACCCACACATGACTCCTACACTCCACACCTTTATAGAATATCTCCATACTTTTCCTTTAGTTTAAATAGAATTGTCAGAATACACCCATAAAAAGGGTGTGCGTCCTGACTCCATCATTATATCATTTCCGCCGTCTGCATTGTTTTTATCAGCCATGCATACAGTTCATTCATAAATACAGTATGTGTCTATATGTATTTAGCATTATCTAGATAATGATGGGGTATTTTACACTGAAGATCATTTGCCTAGAGCAGTGCAATGAGAATGGGGAATTTAAAATGCCTCCGAAAAATAAAGGGGCTTTAGTTAGGATGATATTTGCTGGCCAAATGGGAGACATGCACATCTAATATGTGTTACTCCATGTAATTACAGACCTCAGCTGTCTCCCCTCTGGAGATCTGGCAAATCCATGGATAAACATTGTTCATTGTTCTCGAATACCATTGCCCCAGTACATTGTGTTTTACATGTTCTTGATCTATAGCTTCTGCCAATACCAGTCCCTGTTGTAGAGCTGTCCCTAGTGTCATGCATCTTGCAATAAAGACATTTATTGTTGAAACCTCGATGGCTGTGATAACGAATACCCACCCTATCCAGCCTGCTGTGCTGTAGTCCCTACACTTGTTTTTATTTCAATAGACATTTACTGTCATTATTTGCATTATTTATAGCAGCATTAAGACATTGCTGTGTTTGTGCATACTCACTGTATTCATGGTGTAAGAGCTTTATATAACTTTGCCCTGCATACACACAATAGTCAGTTTCGCCTTCTACCAAACAGCAAGATATATCTTGAGCCAGTAATAGAGTGACTGATGATTGATGCTCAACCACTTTCAGCTGTAATTTCAGTTGAAAATTGCTGGAAACCAAAGGAGTGAATAGCCTGTAGCCCGATGCTGACACCTTCCTTGTGTATACCGTGCATTGTTGGGATGTTGCAATTTGGGCATCTCTCTCTGTGTATAGGAAATGGTTGCCTAGTAAGAAGGTCTAGTTTCTGGCCACTGTAGTGCCCTTGAGCTTATGTTTTACTAATAGTCTATATATTTGTTTTGTTTCTTTGACGCATTAATGTCAGCCATTATTAATCTTTGCACCACACATATATTGTGATCATTACCATCATTGTTCCTGAAAGCAACTGAATCTCTTCCATTTAGCCTACTTTCCCCACTCAACATTTATTTGTTATATTTCCCACTGATCAGGTATCTTATCATTCTCCAAATGTAATAAGGAGCCAAAGTAAACTATCACCTAGATGTAACTTGTGAGTTTTATTTGCTACCAAATATTACAGATTTTGCTTAGGTATGTGTTAAAAATGTACATGCTGCCTGTTAAAACACATCTTTACATTTTCCTTTTTATTATCACCCACCTTTATCTACAAATATATTATAGAAACTCAGAAGATTGTCCTCAGAAAGAGACAACCACTGGTCCGTCGAGTCTGCCCTTATGTTACATCTCTTTTACTTTTATCTTAAGATATATTTTTATACCAGGCATGATTAAAAAGGTCATCCAGGATTAGAAAAAGCACAGCTACTTTTTTGCAGAAACAGCACCAACCCTATCGCCAGGTTGTGTGGGGTATTGCAAGTCAGCTCCATTCACTTTAATGAAACTGATTTGCATACCCACACCCAAACTGGTGCTGTTTCTTGAATAAAGTGGTTATTTATTACTATGCCTAGTTAACGCCTTTACCTACCAACCACATCTGCTGGAAGTTTGTTCCAAGCATCTACTACTCTTTCAGTAAATCCTTGTGTACTTTATGTCCATAATCATGGTATTGATGTCTCACACCAGTTTTAAAGCGAATACACCGCTGGTACATCACTTTTTTATTTCTTGCTTAAATAGACCAGCGCTGGGATGCCAGTGCAGCAGTTCCTTTTTTGAGCCGGTCTATTACAGAAAATGGGCATGAAGCACTAGAGGAGGGCCGGCCAACCCCCAGTATGATGAAACCCCTCCCTTCTGTGACGCGGCTTCGATAGAATCAATGAAACCGCGTCACAGAAGGGAGGGCAGGGCCGGCCGGCCCTCCTCCAGTGCTTCATGGCTGGAAGGTGCTCTGTAAAAGAAGGCTACATGCTGATGTTTTGCACATAATAAACAAGCATAACTCTACTAGGTGAGTGCCAGGATTCTCTTTATTGGTAAAAGACCAGCGCCACACACGATAACTGGACAGCGGTTGAAAAAAAAAAGGACTGCGGCACTGGCACCCTGCGCCGGTATAGTCACGTAAAAAAATATAACAATGTACCGGTGGTACATTCACTTTAATATAAACATGTGCCAGATTTACTACAGGCACTGAAGGAGCAGAAGATTTTGCAATCTACTGTGTATTTCTGGCATAAAGTATGTTAAATCTGACAGACTGTCGGAGGCTATGCCCTTTTCACTGTGCTCCACTGTGCATGTGTTAAAAAGTGAACAAAATGTGATAATAAATCCCCCAACAGTTTTTTTTTTTACAGTGGTTATGCTTTTTTATTATAAATCTAAAAACCACCTAAACCTTGTGCCCATGTACAAGACATACACATTATTGTTCAAAAACTGCTTGCTTCATTGTTCAGTTTAGTCTTACAAAGTGTTGAGTTGCATTTAAGTTATTCTTGCTCACCTCATCAACTAACAGATCTGCAGCTTTCCTCCTCCTAACATTTATACTGTATAGTGTGTGTATATATATATATATGAGTAAAATGATCAGATTGGCTATTTACATTCATACATATTGGATAGTCAATCGTCATATGTACAACTTTAATTATTGTGAACAGTTTGTCATTTATATCTCAATCTGCACATATTCAGCACTTTTTGGTTGCTTGCTTTAGACAGACCATCCCATACTCAGTTATTTTTCCCAAATATCATATTTGCTTTTAGCATCAGTGAATGAAAACCATGACTTGTATATGAAGGATTCTGTGTCTGCCACAGAGGTGGGCACCGGCCCATACATCACCGCAAAGGGTGTATCCCAAACCAACTTGATTGCATCAGTCACCCCCCAGAAAAAGGTTGAGGAAGAGAAAAAGGAGGAGGAAGAGAAAGGCAAGAAAGTGGAAGTTGTCACTACTGTTACTACAATACGTCATGATACTAAGGTACTTACAATTTCTTATGAATAAATGTTTCTGCTTAGGATTTCTACTGTACAATGTGGTTTACACTATTGCCTGAGCTTTTTTTTTTATTAGTTTGTTGATGATTCTTAGGCACATACTAAAGGGGCTGTAGAGAATTAAGCAAGTGTGCCTACTTTACTATTACCTGTATTTTATTAGAAACAATTCATAGACAGGTAAGGTGTGTGGTCCATGCCTTTATTAATGCTGCAAAGCAGATTTAAATATGAAAGGGTAGTGCCTGTTGTCTTTTTTTCTGACTTTTAATTACATTAGATAATGTTTCTGAATATATAGTCAGGAAAGTCATCAAGTCATGATCAGTGTCTAAAATAAAAGTATTGTATGTACAAGTCCTCCAAAGGGACTTAAAATGTATAAAAAAAAAAAAGTTAAAAACACCAACACACAACCCCAAAACCCCTCCCCCAATAAAAGTTTAAATCACCCCCCCATTTTCCATTATATAAATAAAACATATAAAAATAAATAAATAAACATATAATATACCGTAGCGTGCATAATTGTCAGATCTATTAAAATATTACAAGCATCATTGTGAATGGTGAACGGCGTACACGAAAAGAGCGGATTACTGATTTTATGTTACATTATATATAAATAAAAATTTATAAAAAGTGATCAAAACGTCCGATCTTCACAAATATGGTATTATAAAAAACTAGAGATCATGGCGGAAAAAATGACACCCCATACAGCCCCATAGGTAAAAAACTAAAACCGTTATAAGCGTCACAATAGGCCCATTTTATTAATATTTAATTGCCCAAAAAAAAGGATTTCATTTAAAAAAAATATATAACATTAGAGAATCTGCGTAAACCTGCATATGGTTGTGTTCGGACTGACCTATAGAGTAATAGTATAATGTCGCTTTTACCATATAGTTGATTACGTAGACACAGGAACTCCCCAAACGTTACCATATTGCATTCTTTTTTACGATTTCACCTATTTATATCTTCATAAATAATATATTTGGGGTTCCATCATACATGTTATGGTAAATTGAAAGACGCCATTACAAAGTACAACTATTCCTGTAACAAATAGCCATTACATGTCCTGTAGATAGAATATTGAAAGTGCTAGCGCTCTTAGAAGGTTAAGAGGAAAAAACGAAAGCGCAAAGATCAAAATTTGCACGGTCCACTGGGTCATTTTGGGCCTGGTCCTCAAAGGGTTAATATTGATGGTTATGGCATACAGCCAAGGAAAACCCACAATTCGTTATCTAAGAAAATTAGAATAATTGACCCAAAACACTTGCAGAGGCTTCCTAAGCATTTGAAAAGGTCAGCTGATCGTTGCCTTTAAACACCTATTATACCAAACAATAATCAGCCGGAATAGCAGGTAATCGGCCAATTGTGGCTGATATTTGCTTGGTGTAATAGGGCCCTTACAGTACAGAAGTTGCAGATACTGAGCACCTGTAAACAATAAAATGAGTGGGTGAGTGCTGCACCCTCTTCAGTCAGCTGATCAATGGGCTTGCTGAGAGTCAGGCCCCCAACAAACTCATATTGATGATGTGCCAGCAATTATGTAGAGCTGGATAGCCCCTTTAAGGTTTGCTTTGATACACAGGGATCCATAAACCATGTGTCCTTTTACTTGCAAGACACTTTAATATTATTCTGCAGATACTTTTTATGAAATCAGCAAGGTTTATTTGCAAGAGTTTCATCTTCTTGATGTACACTATATGAAAAAGAATTGGGGAAAAATTTGTGATGAAACAAAAAGGGACCTCTGAGAAGAACAGAATGTCTCTTGCTGCTTTAAAGAATTTTCTTCATAGACCCAAAAATGTGTTTGCTGTAAACTAACTCATAACAGCTTGCCCATTGATCTGCAATTAGTGTTTTCATTAATGTTTTCTTTTATTGTATATCACTGGGAAGACAGGATAGTAATTAATTTTCTTCCCTATCCTATTTTATATTTACCTTGAGCTGCCTCTTGTTTAGCTGAGGCATCAGTAGTCATTGCACATTATGAAGAGAACACTAGCTGAACATTCTTAATCTACCCGAGATACACTCAGTATTGAATCATGTATCACAATGATGACTGGCAACACAACCGTTTTCAATTGATCAGGTTTAATATATAGTATTGCAATATTACTACTTGCAAGTTTACCAAGTAACATAATCATAAACTAGCCACCAATATTGATAAAAGAATATAAATTGTATTATTTTTTTTTTTTAGTTCCTTATAATTTAAAGTGAATCTGTCAACTCCAAACCATGTATGGAGCTGCATATCCCGACAGTTATGTGCTAGGGGAATACATTTACTATACATCTAGTTTCAAAAGTAAAGTTATAAAAGTTACATATAGGTTATAAAAGTGCCTTGTTTTTTTCTTAGCAGCTGAAGAATCAAACTGGTGGTGTTGAGCTGCAGCACATTCCGCCCTACTTGTACTGATAGACACATAGTGGAAGATTTATCAAACATGGTGTAAAGTGAAACTGGCCCAGTTGCCCCTAGCAACCAATCAGATTCCACTTTTCATTCCTCACAGACTTTTTGGAAAATGAAAGGTGGAATCTGATTGGTTGCTTGGGGTTTCACTTTACACCTTGTTTGATAAATCTCCCCCATAGAGCTGGAAGAAGCTGAGCCCTGTACATCAGTCATGCAGTTTGACTCTTCGGCTGCTAACAGGAAAAGACAATTTTATAAGTTTACAAACAGCAATCAGCAAAACTAATGGTGTGGTTAATTTTATCCCCCCTGGCATCAGACTGCCAGCATCTTCTGTTCTGTACCTGCTGTCGAGCTGACAGATTCCCTTTAAAAACAAAAAGGTCATACTACTTACACTAAGTACACCTTTAAATACAGCTAGCCCTACCCGAAAAAAAATAGGTTAATTGTAACAACTTGAATGCATACTTCCCTTTGTTGTATATGATCAAATAATGAATGTATATACATGGAAAGGAAATAACTATTTACCAAGCTATAAACCAATGAACTGATACTTTCTGCCTTGCATTCCATGATAAATGCTTTTGAGAAGTATAAAAATTAAAATAAAATTAATGTTTGGTGGATCTTATTGTAGATAAGATCCAGTCTTCATATAACCATATTCAAACTGGATGTTCTTCTTCAATGTCTTTACCTTCTTCTAGGTCATTTTACCTTGATGTGTTACAGAATGTTTGTGCTTATTGTTTTGACTTGATTATTTTAGTTTGGAGGAGCATAATACAGTTCAGTGTAGCCAAGCACCACATTTATAGACATTTATATAGATTTGTCAAGCTGGCCTTCAGTAATATTCTCTTCATTGTCCATAGCAACTAAACAGAGCTCAGCATTTTACAGAGCAATATGAGAAACAAAAGCCGAGCTCTGAATGATTGTATGGGAATAATCAGAATGGTACTATAAGGCAGCTTGATAAATTCACTAAAAAGAACCCACGTTAATTAGAGATGAGCGAACCGTGTTCGGGTTCGAGTTGATCCGAACCTGAATGATCGGCATTTGATTATCACTGGCCAACAAATTTTCATAAGTTGTTTGGTTCCGAAATAAAATTAGCCATTTCTTAATTATTTTTATGTGCTGAATTCAAATATCACAAGGAAAAATGTTAATTGGCTCTAGTTACTATGATATCGAAGAGTTCTCATGTTACTGTTTTGTGAATTGTATAGAATACAGTATAATAGCCGACATATTTATTACTTCTGCAATCACAAGGAAGCAAGTTTACTGTTCATAAACTTTTGAAATATATTCATAGGAAACTTAGTTCTATCTGAAATCATATACAATTTACAGGCATATCTAAGAATTTTTACGAATTAATTATGTTTATTGAACTCTGGAATGTACTGTAGGTCCTTATTCAATGGCTACTCAGTGCACTTCCACGTCTTTTGTCTTCATACATGGGATTGTCTCTGATAACTGTCCAACAGTAATCTGTAAGCATTGATGGGTTCCATTGAGGCTAGGTCCACACTGCGTTTTTGCCATCCACTTTTTTCATCCGTTTTTTGCAAAAAACGGATGAAAAAAATGGATGCATTTGTGTGCATCTGTTTTGATCCATTTTTTCCATTGACTTCCATTGTAAAAATAAAAACTGATCCATTTTTTTAACGGACACAAAAACGTAGCCGACACTACTTTTGTGTCCATCAAAAAAACTGATCCGTTTTGATCCGTTTTTTTTTTTAATAATGGAAGTCAATGGAAGAATGGATGCACACAAATGCATACGTTTTTTTCATACGTTTTTTGCAAAAAAAAAAAAAAACGGATTTCAAAAACGCAGTGTGAACCTAGCCTTACCCTGATACCTTTTTTCCATATTGGTCATTCTAAGATGATGCAATATACCAGTTGATGATGCAATACTGATGATGCAAACTTTTCCTAGTATTGTATCACAGGCTGTGAGAAATATAGAAAGTATGTCTATATCTTGAAAATTAGAGCCAATTTCAAAATTTGAACATCATTTTCGATTTCAGCACCCCAAAATTAGTTAAGATCAACTGTTTTCATGACGGAACCTTTTTGGCCGTTGACCAGTGTTAGCGGGGGCTGCTGAACTTGGATAAAGCTCTAAGGTTGTCTTGAAAACATGGATACAGCCAATGATACAGCCTATATCCATGTTTTCCACATAGCCTTAGGGCTTTATCCAAGTTCAGCAGCGGATTCGGTTCGGATCGACTCGAGCATGCTCGAGGTTCGCTCATCTCTAATGTTAATCAATAGAGATTTTTTAGATTAAAGATAACCAATGTGTATGTCTAGTTTAAGGTCAATATTCAGTATCCCTTACTTCATTGATTTTCCCTTCCTGCTTCTGCAATGGCATTCATACCATAGTCTCAGTAGTGTCATGATCAGGTCAACTATCCGTATTTGTATGAAAAGTTGAGCATATGGACTATGACAGCACTCCATGTAGATGCTGAAGCTTTGATTTTGTGAAGGAAGCAAATAGAAGGAACCCTTTAGATTTGTGTATTGTTGGATCTCAGTTAAATAAGTTGTTTGGCTGGAATCAAAGTTATGGGAAAAATTTGAGTTTTCCTTCTATGACTCCTTGGAAAGTTGCAGTGGAGTAGTTTATTGTATGTCCTACAATGTACCACGAAAACAGGATACGTTTCAGGTTTGTGCCTTACTCAACTGTCTCAACACTAAGCCGAAACGCGTCCTGTTTTTGTGCGTTATGCTGTTGGACATGCAATAAACCAATTCACTGAAACTATTTGGTGAGTTCTGTGAATCTTCTATTCCATTTACTTCTATGACTTTATTTAATACATTTTCCATGTGATGTTGTGCAAAGTGATTGCCTGTTATTAGCATATAGAGGGGTTGTCTCGATCTGAGACGATCCTCCTCACCAGTGCTGCACTGTTACTGCTGCTGAATGTATAGACTGAGCACCCGTGAGTTCAATAAAAATGTGATAAACTAAATAAAAGAAAAATCATTCAGCGCAAGCTAGGTAACCTATGACTAATTGGATAGTTAGTCCAGGAGATACAGTCAAAGTACTTAGGCAATGAAGGTACCTGATAGAATTGTCTGCTATCGTCCGTCTGCCGATATTCACAAAGAAAGCTTTACTGTCTGGCCGCACTTTACTGTCCAGTGGCACTACTCCTCTGTGAATCCGATAGTTCAATCAATTTATCTGATTCACAGAAGAATAGTGCCGCCGGCCGGGGCCCTGCCAGAATGGACTGAGCCACATCACCACATGGTGATTACCCAGTGAATCCACTCACCACAGTAAAGCTTCCTTTGTTAATGATAGAATTGTCTGCTATCAGGTACCTTTATTCCCTAAGTACTTTGACTGTATCTTCTGGACTAACTATCCAATTAGTCATCGAATATAGGTTACTTAGCTTGCGCTGAATGATTTTTCTTTTATTTTGATTTCCTGTTATGTTTCCGATGTATTGATTAAGATTGTTAATGCCATTAACCATACTAAACAATAAAAATCTGAATGAACAATGTGAATTTATAAGTTGTGTAAGAAGACAGTATATTCACCAGATTGAAGGAAATGTTATGCTTGTTACTAAAGTTTATAAAGAATACCATTTAACTAATCGCAGTTTTCTTTTTGTCCTTTTGATCTTACACCTTGTTTGCTGCTCTCTGCCTTCAGCCATCTTGTTTTGCAACTGATTCATTTCACTCCCCTCCACTTCCACCTTCTAGCCCCTCCACATCATCAGCCAATTTGCGTAGGAGATATAAGGAGAATGCTCATACATCTGTGGCATGTAAGCCAAGTGCAGACACAGTTCAGGTGTCTAATGAGTCTGAATGGGAGCCAGAGCAAAAAACAATGCTGTACTCCAATGAAGAAGAGTTAGCCATGAGCTATAAACAGCAAGCTGGCAAAGGGGGGACACTGTTTTCCTTCTCCTTGCATCTTCCAGATTCATTCCCTTCTGTTTTGGATGATGATGGCTACCTTTCCTTCCCCAACATTTCCGAAGCCAATTTCCTGCCTGAAAGTTTACAGCATTATCTTCCAATTCAATCTCCTTCACTTGTCCCATGCTTCCTCTTCATCTTTTTCTTTCTGCTTTCCGCCTCCTTCTCTGTGCCATACGCCCTCACGCTCTCTTTTCCTTTGGCTATGTGCCTCTGCTACCTGGAGCCCAAGGCGGTCTCCTTGAGTGCCTCTCTTGACAATGACCTGAGTGACAGTTCAGATGATGAGGTGTGTACCTCGGCATAGAACACATCTTATTTTGTGTTCAGTGTTAGTCCTAAACAGTGCTAGAATGCTACCATACTGGTCCAACTTTCAGAGCCTCATTTATGTCTGCTTGCTACTACTTGGAAGTTTTGTCCATAGGCTACAAGGGTTAGGCACAACACTTTCAAACAGTTCTGTACTTGTACAGTATACATAATTAAGATAATGGTTAGGAGCAAATTAAAATCTACAATGTACAAATAAATTTTGATAAATTTTTAGCCGTTAGTACTGTAAATTGATTCTCTAGTAGACTTTATTTTTTGATTTTACATGTCCTATAGATGCGAAACACAAAAATTCTCAGAATAACAAAGATAATAAGATGTCATCTTATTTGATAACAGCAGTAGTTACTTGTACAATAACAACCGTTATTATAACATAATAGCCATTATTTGAGCTCAAAGTGACGGCCGAAAAAAGGTGGTATGTGAACATAACCAAAAGGGTCTGTTATAATAGTGTACCTAGTTTAGTATTACATGTGGTACATTTTAAAAGGGAAGTTGCTGGAAAGTAAAAATATTCATGCTTCTTCTCGCAGTTAAAGGGAATCTGTTAGGTCAGTACCTTGTATGGAGGTGTAGGCACCCACAGCTAGTTCATACTAAGCTAAAACTAACTGCACCTATCTCTCGTGTGATTTATTAAGTTAATCACATTTATTAGGTTATAAAAGTATACTTTTCATGCTTAAAGGCTGTATTACGTGGCCCAGTGTTCCGGGGAAAGTGAGCACCAACCTGTCAGCTCAGTGCTCGCTTCCTCAAAGGGAGTGGGAGGCAGCGGGAGGGGCCACCTGAATGATCATTAGATCGTTCAGACGTACCATTGAAGTCTGCAGCAGTCTCCAGTCGCAGCAGACCGTTGCTGCACACATTGAAAGACCACGATCAGCCGACATTGTGCATGTGCTAGTACACTAAATGATTATCCCCCTGATCAGACAGTAATCGGCCAAGTGAGGCCGATAATTGTTCAGCTTAATAGGGCCTGCCAGCAGCTTAAAGGCAGTGTGCTATAGGTCTTCTTACCCTGAATCTGTATTGCAATCAAAACTGTTAAAGATCATTTGTCAATTAGGTGATAAAGCCCGCAGGATGTTTCCCTGAGCTGCAAAAGCCAAGCACAGTTTAGCCCCTTCATTTTTAAGGCACCCCCAGCTCTCCATACACATCTACTGACTTTAGGTTCATGGGCAGAAACTTGTACTTTCAGCCTGGCCCAGCTGGTAAGTAATTAGTTTAGAGTGAAGAGGCTGAACAATGCTGGGCTTTTGCAGCCATGGAGGATGTCCTGTGGGCTTTATCCCCGATTTTGCATATTTCTAATTTTTATATCTCAGTGCTTAAGGCCTACTGTACACTGCCTTTAGTTTAGGCATTAAAAAGCTGATGATAGGTCTGCTTTAGAAGTCAAAGAGGTGGCACCAAGCTGTAGCAGCACACATCCTCCTCCCTTTGCCCTGATTTTTAGTGTTATTTCCAGACAGTAATGATAGACTCATTATAACCGGTATGGTATATAGAGATTTTTTATTTTTTCATTTTGGTACAAAAGCTATCCACATTCTCAACAAACCCCCTCAAGCAAGTCAAATTCAGTAATGAAAGTCCAGTGCAATATTATTAAGTCTTCTTATCAGTATGAGGTACAAAATATTATATTATTCACAACAGAATAGCCCTAAGAGACAGAACAGTGAATTATGATATAGAAATGACAGTTAAGTTTCTGCATAAAAATAGCTTGTGCCTGATCCTTTCTATCCATTGTGTATTACATACTGCATGTTCTGTGTCTGACATGTCTGCATTACATTTGGCTATATACATTGTCAAAGCCAAAAGTGTTGTGTAAATCATTTTGTAATCCCAGAGCAGTTTCTGCATGACGAGCCGTGCCAAGCTTGTTATTAGAAAGATAATAGAAATGAAAGGAGGCGAGGCGATTGAAATACACAGCTATTTAAATCATGTGCACATTATTGTGACCGATCACCGGTAATGGTGCAATTGATTAAGTTTTCCAGTGTTGGAAACAACATGATTTCAGAACTCACTCAGAGTCATTTAGCCTGTTCCCATTTTTCTTTAATAGATTTATTTTTGTTTTGCCTTTTTGGTAATGCAGACAGATCGGGCAGCTAGACACAAATCTGCAATTACAAATGAGGAGCTGAAAGTCAGGAGGCTGTTATAGTAGTCTCATTCCAGTATTTTACACCAAAAAACTAAAGACATCTCTGAGAACAGATTAATTTTACATGAGGAATATAATATATCTAGCTGAGACGATTAGAATACATATAGCTAGCATATAGTAATGTACACAAAACTATGAATGATCTCACAGAATGTATATGCCTTGCGTATTCCTCAGAATCTGTTCTGTTTGTGTTGTTATGCTTTTCTCTTATTTTGTCTCCTTTTTTTTTGCTTCTTCTTCTTTTTTTTCTTTTTTTTTCTTACAAATGGCAAAATGGTTTTGGGGTAAACATCATTACAGTTTCACAACATGGATTTATTCTTTGTTTTCCGCTTTCATTTTGGAATCCATATCTTGTAAAACTAAATAGACTGACAGTGAACAGACGGATACAGCAGCTGATGGTGAAACCACTGCCACTGAGGTGTGTAAAATGCAGAGTTTATTCCCTTATGTAGTATTTCACTCTGTTTTTAGTGAAGTCTACCCAGAGGCTTCATTCTGTCGATGCTGTATAAGCTTCTGTCTTGTGCTTAACCCATGTCTATGATGATATTGTCATTTAGCTACTCTTTATGAAAATGTTTTACAAACATTTATTGTAATTTTCCACAGTATTGAAAACTATTTTGTTTTTCTTCTTAAAGGGGCTGGACACTTCTTTGTCACTTTAACCAAACTTGCATTAAAGTGACAGTGTAACCCCATTTTATGTCTGCTTATTTGCATAAAAATGCTTTTATTTTGGCTGTGAATAGTGTCAAGGAGGCGGGGTCAATTATTTCCTAGCCCCTGTATTCATGTCCTTTTGCATAATCATGGACGAGCACTGTGCATATGGCTTGGTGAGGCATAACGGTGCTAGGGCCCAGGGAATCATAGGCCCTGCCTCCTTGACACTAATTCGCAGCCTGAAAAAAAAAAAAAAAAAAACAGACAGCCTAAATGGGTATATGTTCTGAATGCTTTTCCTAAATGTATCCAAAGGTGCTGCCTGCACGGTAGGCAGTCAGGGGGCGACATCATCATTGAAGTGGCACTGTCATTTTACTTACATCCTGTCCTATAAAAACTTCTGGCTCATTTTGGGTAATGAGGGCTCTCTGTCTTCGTTGGTCCTCACTCGTCCGTAACATGGCATCCTACAGAGGAGCATGCGACCATTATGTTTTACAGCCCCCTTTATAGGAATGTTCTGTGTGCAAGAAACATCTATATTAGCTTCAACAAGTCAGAACTTTACTACAAGACAGGACCTAGGGAAAATAACATTATCAATTATACAAGTTTTAATAAAGTGACATGGAATTGATTAACACATTTAAATATTCGGTCATGTATAGATGGTGCAGATAAAAATGGTGGTGAATCGCATTACAACTACTCAGATCATGATCTTTTTTGGCTTTGATTTTGCATGTGGTCAACACCATTTCTATTATTTGCTGTTTTTATACATGGACTCTTGCTTGTGTTTTTGTAATTTTAAAACAACCATACTCATGATGTGGATTTTCCCAAATTACAAAACTGCCAAGTCACAAAATCTCATAATGTATTTTTTTTAGTGACTAATAAAAGGACAGATGTCTTTACAGGAATCTTGTTACTGATCCCTTTAGTAAAGAGTTTTCATAAGATGTTCTTTATTGTTTGAATTACTGCGAGATTCTGGGGGTCCGCATTACAAAAAACAGTTAATATTTCAACATGTCAATTTTTTTTTTGTGGCGCGGATTGAGGCCCCATATACACGTATGGATGTGTGAACGGGGCCATTAAATATCATTGGTTTTATGGTCTGTCCGCAATTGCGTGACCACTATTGCGGACAGAACAACGGACGTGTGGATGTAGTCTTTAGGCCCTTTTATACTGGCCAATTATGGTTAATGAACAATTCTAGGAACACTCATTGACTCGATAATTATCTGCCTGCGTAAAAGGGCCAGTGATCAGCCAATAAATGTGCAGCAAACACCCTCTAATCAGGTAATTTGATTTTATGTGCGTCTGGTAAAATAATTGTCATTGACTGCACATGTCTTTGTCTGAACAGGAGATGTGCGGCCAATAACAAAGCATTTTAATGGTTGCACGAACAATTCAGTAATCGTTCATGCAGCCTGACCACACAACTAATCATGCCTTGTTAAGACACGGCATGCAAGTTCAGATGTCGCTGATCGGCACTGTTTAGGAGGTGTACACGGCTGTATGTCGAGCAAGGGCTCTTAATTGGAGATAAGCAAGCCAGGGCTGAGGTTTGGGTTTATACAGACTTTTGAATCCCGCTGTCTTCCCTGTGTATGGGAAAGGTGGAGACAGCCAGAGTCCCACCTATGTGACCTAGGCTGTATCGATGTTTTTTAGGTGGGACTCGGGCTGTCTCCACCTTTCCCACAGAACAGACAGCGGGATTCAAAGCTGATGGTTCAGATTCGTATGAACCTGAACCTCGGCCCAGCTCGCTAATCTTGCCTTTTAATCCATACACCAAACTTACTAGGTGAGCAGTCTGGGAAACAAAGAAATGGCTTGTTTCATTCCTTTCACTAGCTTTTACAGTGTAAGGCTGTGTTCACATAACGTCTCTTGGTTATGATTTAGAAACAACATTTTAGCACAATTTCACAAACTGCGGCAAAAACACAACATATGAGCACTGCCTAAGGGTGCGTTTACACAGAAAGATTTATCTGACAGATTTTGGAAGCCAAAGCCAAAAATGGATTTGAAAAGAGGATAGATCCCAGTCTTTCCTTTATGACCTGTTCTGTTTATAGTCTGTTCCTGGTTTTGGCTTCAAAGATCTGTCAGATAAATCTGTCTGTGTAAACGCACCATAAAGGTTAAGAATAATAATTTGTAAATTACCAATTAGCAGTTTGAACATTTTGCCATTTAGTGTTTCTGAATTCTGCTCAACAGTGCCACCTAGTGGAAAATCATTAGTAAAATGCTTGGAAGAAAAATGTCATATTAGAATCAATGTTTAAAGAATAAATTTAGTAAAATGTGTTATAACTAATACCACTAATATTCATTACCATTACTTACTTTAAAAGGTTGCTGTTTGGGTAGTTTATACAGCGCTGGAAGGTGTAGCAGAAATCAGCATTGTATATTTGACTTTAACTTTTATATTTATTCTTAAGTCCCTATGTAACTAGCTTAGGGTGTGTTCAAACATGCAGTAATGCAATAAAGATGCAATGTGAATGCATCACTTCATTGCAGTT
Organism: Dendropsophus ebraccatus; assembly: GCF_027789765.1. Lineage (NCBI taxonomy): Eukaryota > Metazoa > Chordata > Amphibia > Anura > Hylidae > Dendropsophus > Dendropsophus ebraccatus. The sequence goes on along the minus strand of NC_091455.1, from coordinate 70,613,938 downwards.
ATTATTAAATTGATGTCCAGCTGTCCTTCTTTGCGCTAACACAATGAAGCTCCATTTATGAACATACCCTTAGCGCAGAAAGCAATGCTGGAGTAACCCTATTTAAAAGTTTTGTGATCACATATTGGGCATAAATCCCTAGGATTCCTTATATGTTTAATAAGAATTAGAAATATGCAGAATATGACATCATTGCAAATAAATACAAAGAACAGAACTTGTTATTTTATGTGATATAGCTTGATAGGGGGTTATGTAAGGTTCTCATTTTTCAGTTGTCAGTGTCTTTCAATACAATTAAAGTACCTAAGATCAAGAAAGGAATAGGGGCACCAGGCCTTTGTTGTGTGGACATACCATGACCCTGGTGTACTTCTGACCAGCACATTCTCTGCAAACAGTGGTTACTTACAGCTTTGTAGAAACAATGAAATACAAAGTTACCAATATACTGTAATATTTGTTATCTTACAATGCTTCCAGTCGGATCAAGAAGAAGATGCAGATGTAAAAACTCAGGTAAAAACCCTTTAGATCTAGACTTCTATGGTTGTGTTTTTTTTTAATGTTGTTTAGTGCCTGTCTGGTATCTGTGGATCATGAGAGCAAAATCATCATCATTGTCCAGCGTTTCGTATGTATCTTAATGTTCCCTCTCTTCACTTTTTCAGAATAGTCTCATTAAGCGAATAAAGGGTGAAAATGTTTATGTCAAACATAGTAATCTTATGTTAGAGGTTGGTATTGGTACATACCACTGCATGCACTTGTGTGTTGGATTTTTGGCATGGACTGAGTGCCCCCCCACCTCCTAGTGAACCAAGTGGATTTTCAGTGTTCTTTATTTTAATGCCTAGACAATGTGCAGTTGTATTTATTTTATTTATTGTTTAATAAATATCGTCAAACCTTAATAATAAAAATGTAGAGTTATATTTTGATGTAATTTTGTTAGAATTCACATATAGGATCACATCTCACTATGGTAACCCCCTTCAAACTCTCACTCTTCACCAAGTTGTGTTGTAGCTTTGTGGTAATAGTAACAGCCAGTTCTTTCTGGTAAGCCTGATACTAACCTATCTACTTTTTTCCTTTTACATCTTGTTCCATGGCTGGAAAAACAAGCAACTAAAATATAATTTCCTTTATGATTTCTATAAAACTGTGGTAAAGCAGGCTTCACAATGGATTATTTGTGAATAAAGTTTCTGTTACATGGTTTTCCAGCTATGTTTGTTAGATTTTGCGTATTTTTTTATGTTTTTGTTGTTTCTTTTATTTTTTTTTATATAGGAGTTTGATAGAAATCAGGAAGAATTAATGAAACATCAGACGAACATTAGTGAGCTGAAAAGGACATTTTTGGAAACTTCAACAGAAACAGCAGCCAGTGAGTGGGAGAAACGGCTGTCTACTTCTCCAGTCCGACTTGCTGTGAGACAGGAAGAAGCTCCTATGATTGAACCACTTGTGCCTGAAGAGGTCAGTTACCATGTATCTGAATCATGCATTTTATTTTATCTTTAGTTTACTTGCAGTCAGTGGCGAAGCTACCATAGAGGAAGGGTAGGCAGTTGCTATGGGGCCGGTGCAGGAGGGGGGCCTGGGATGCACAGGGGAGATAAGTCTCCTGTGTCCTTCTGCTTAACCCCTTATGTACTGTAGTGTGTAAATGACCCAGTGTTCACTTACATGCTGCATCATAAAAAGGGTTAATTATGCAGAGGACAAGGAGATCTCTGCTTCACTGCTCTGATAAACCCTGACCTCTATTCTCCAGATGCTGCAATCAAGTAGGAAAATGTGCCAGAGGTCAGGGGTTATCAGTGCACGAGCAACGAAGCATAGATCTCTTTTTCTTCCTTTTTAACTCTTTTTTTTTTGTGTTGCAGCATGTAAGAGAACATTGGCTTACTTACACACTGCAGTACATAAGGGGTTAAGTTGAAGGTAGTCCGCTACTGCACATATGTATTTAACCATAAGGGCTCCTAATGGGCCCTTATAGTTAAATACAGTGGACTGTCATAGCAAGCAGCCATTGTCTCTCTGCTCTGCAGTCACTTTTGTAGCTGCTTCTGCCTGTAGTCACAAGAGATTTGAGTTTTTGGCCACATCACCGATTGTGTGTGTATATATATATATATATATATATATATATATATATATATATATATATATATATATATATGTACACACACAGTGCTTTGTGGTGTGCATAGGGGAGGGGGGCCCCGTACAGTTTTTTTGCTATGGGGCCCCATGAATACTAGCTATGCCCCTGCTTGCAGTGGTCCATGCAGTACTATATTGCATGCATCTGTAGATAATAGAGCCTGGGAGCAAACTATTTCAAGTACACACCTGTGTATTATTATTTAATTTGCATCTTTGTATTCTCAGACTGTATATATGAATCTGCCAGAGGAATTATAACTAGCCTTCTAGCATAAAGAGTCCTTGTGTAGTGCATAAAAGCCACTAACTGACTGTTGACTAAATAACTTCAGAGTTCCAAACCTGATCTGGCGTTACAATCAGCACAAAAAAGTTTGGTTGAGCAGGGATAATGTTATCAGGCTTATTTTACAGGGGCCTACTCTCCTTGGTTCAAGTGAGAGGAATTCTTAATTTTTTCCACATACCAAGACATTTTGGGCAAATGTATGCTTCTGACTTTGCGAGAACAGTTTGGGGAAAACATTTTTCTATTCTAGCTTGACTGTGTCTAAGTGCACAAAGCAAGATCCATAATGGCATGGTTTGGGGGAGTTTGATGTGATCTTGATCAGCCTGCAGATAGCCCTGACCTCAGGCTTATAACGCACCTTTGGGATAATCTATAACGAAGATTGCAACGTATGCTGCTCCTTTGGATGAGTTGGCAAAGGTTTCCACAAACACACTGAAATGTCATACTAAGTCTTCCCAACATAATCAAAGCTGTTATAAATACCTAGAATTTAGTATCTCATGTCCTAAAAGCTTCTGTGGATGTAACCTGTAGACATCCCAATACTGTTGTACCATATAGTGAAATAGTCCCTTCACCAGTGGTACAGTTCTTAAGGAAATACACAGTATGGATTTTGTCCAGGAAGACCTGCAAGCTCTAATACATCAGTGAAGGTTAAATGACCAACATTCAAAATGGCTTATGCATTGGAGGTGACGTCTAGAAGCATTAATGTGCATCTTCTCAATCTGAATTATCAATGTTTTACAAGGTTAAATGCCCAAGAGCATTTCTGCAGTTTAGCACGTATTCTGACCCTGCAAGTAATGACATGAGTAATTAATGTTCTTTTTTTGGATGTATGAAGGGAAAGGATATCTGATATCAGTGATAATGTAATCTGTCTTCCAATTCAGACCAAAGAAGAAGTAGAAAGGCGGGTTTCTTTGGAAAGGACAAGCTATTCAATGTTAGAATCTCAGGTAAAAAGTTAAAAGCATCCACTTACTGTAAAATTTACACCTTAATTTTTACTGGTCACCGTCTCTTTTTATTTTCAGGTTGGTAGATTATTTGTATATGCTGGGAATCAGTAGCTAATGCCATACTTTTATAGAAGATCATGCTGACTGAGGGAGTTGGCTCAGTCTCTCCATGGCATACCACATCTCTTTTAGTTATCAGGTCAAATGCAAGTGCACTGGAGGGTGTCGCTTACATAGAGCTGAGCTACTGTTTATGGTTTATAGTGTTTAAGAATTAACATGTACATACACCCTTTCTTACTGGGGGCATTATTGGAATTTATGCATTACAGGCAGTACATGGCCTCTATGGTGCTTTTGTATAGTTGCCCTTACTGAATATGAATATGTGATAAGTTTAGGATCTATGAAAGTAGCACTCTTTTCCAGTATTTAGTGCCCTCAATGACCAGTTGAAGGTTTTGTGAATTAGTAGATATCTAAAAAATTAGATACATTTTAATGGTAAAATCAATTTTTATATGGTCATTTGCAGAGCCACACTTTCTTCATTGTTTAATGCAATGAGTTATTACCATCACTGTCTTTGTCCTGAGTGGAAAGATTTTGAGTTCCTAATGTAGACCTATATTTTTGTTGAGAGTTGCACTGTTAACACAAATGTATTTTAACTGAAACCTGAAATTCTTCTGATTCTTGGATTCTTATTGGTTTTTCTTCCGCTAGCCAGGGGACATAGTGAAGAAACTTCGGGAAGCAAGAGCCACGAGCCCTGTGGCTACTTCTCATCAAATCATTATGCAGAAAACTATCCCATCATCCCCAGAGGTTATTTTTTATTCGTTTAATCTAGATCTAATCCTCCACTTAAAATATAAATCAGGTCCATGAGCTATGCTGGATTGCCATAAACGGCAGCTGAACAATGTTTTAAAGAGGATTAGTCAGCTGCTTAAAGTGTCCTGAGTGTAAGCTACTGTAGGACAGAATATATCACACACTCTGTTTATTGCATATTTAACACTGAACAGTGTGACATTTGATAAAGCAGATAATAGGGGGCACATTTATCAAACAATATGTGCCAGAAAAGTCATGTAAGTGCCTGATGCTTAATCATGTTCTGCGACATTGGGCAGAATAAAAGAAAAGGTTGTGACAAATGTCTCACTATGAGCAGCCCTATTTTAGGTACAATATTTTGCAGTACATGACATGTGACAGCCATGAGGTGCTGTAAAGAAGAGATGTAGCTCTGGTCTATGGACTCGTCACGTTCTTACAACACACTTGATAAATCTGCCCCTGTATTCTACTGCAGTTCCATAAAAATAAACTAAAGGGTGACCAATTCTAATTTAGATTTTATATCTCACTTAGGGCACTGAGGATTGGGTTATTGTAGACAAAGTACCCACTAAGGTAGTTGATGGTGAAACAAAAAGCATTATGACTTACAAGGTGACAACTATGAGCAGTGAAAAACCATCTCGAACATTTAAAACCAGCCCTATTGGAACTCAGAGTCTGGATGCCTTGAAAATGGAAATTAGAGCAAAAGAAGAGGAAAACAGGCAAAGAATGTATGCATTAGGAAAAACCTATGACACTGTATCTGGTAAAATTGTAACAATGACAAGTAAAGGTAAAGAAGGTGACAAGGTGTCACAGCCTTCTTCTCTTGAAGTCTTTCAACAAGTAGAGAAAGACATTTCTGAAACTGTGAAACAGCTTCCAGTTGCAGGTGAATTTGAGATCTTAGAACCCATTAGCGATGACAAGGGTAGGAAAACCCAGGAGGGACTGACCATAAAGCGAAGAGTGTCAGAGTCACTGACTCCCATTAAAGAGTCAGACTCTCAACTGGCAAGTCCAATGGAAGAAGCTCTAACAAAGGTACAGGATGGAGAAACAGGAATGAAGATAATTGAAAGTGTGGTCACCGAGAAGACTGTAGGATTTCCTGAATATGAAGTCATTAAAACAGAGGCTCCAGCTTGGAAAGATAAGAAGCTGTCTGAATGGAGATACACAAGAGACCAACCATTTACCATTGCTACTGCTCACTATGTCACAGAATCTTCAGCATCCAAAGTGGTGGTAACATGTGGCAATAACTTTATGCCCCATCCTAATGATCACAAGCATGAATTGCAGACATCCCCTGCTTCACAATCCCCTTCTGATCACTTGCAGCTTTACTTTATTTTGGCAGGCGACATTTATTAGTTTTTTTTTTTGTTTTGTTTTTTTTATAAGCTCTGCAACCAAAGTAGGCATCGTAAAGCTTTATAACCAGACATGAATAAATAACTGAACGTCTAGTAATGATGCAGCTTGCCATTTCTATATGTGTGTGCTTCAGCAGTTTCTCAGATCTAACAAGTATGGGCCCTATTCAGCAAAGTCTCACAAAGAGTTGTGCATACAAGAAGACCATAAACACACTGGTATGGAAACACATTTTATCTACCCAGTAAAAAGAACATCTGGGTTCACAATCTAAGCGGGTTGCATCCTGTCCTTAACTGTGGCATATTTCTTTTTATCTTTACTTGTGTAATTTAGCTATTCCTATACTTACATATCTAGCCATTAGGCTTAGGGCCCTATTCCACTGGACGATTATCGTTCGCATAATCGTTAACGATTAACGATCTAAAAAAAACACTATTGCGAAAGACCTGAAAACATTCACTCATTTTCATGGAACAATAATCGTTACTTATGATTGTATTTGCGATAGTTTTTTCTTCGCTATTGCGTTCGTATCCACTGCGAACGACCTAATGACGTCTTATTCAATGCGAACGATTTGCGAACGAGCAACGATAAAAATAGGTCCAGGTCTTATAAAGCGATTAACGATTTCTCGTTCGGTCGTTAATCGTTAACTGCATTTCAACTGAACGTTTATCGTTTAGATTCGAACGATTTAACGATAATCTGAACGATAATCGTCCGGTGGAATAGTGTTGTGTACATTTTGTACACATTCTGTTTATTTTTCTATCTTGCTTATATTAATATAGACAGATGCTTAGAATGTGAAGCCTCATCAACTATGAGGAAAAATACAGATGTATCTCTGAAGAGGCTGCATCCCTTATTTTAATATATCATGAGGACCGGTCAGACATCCACTCCATCTATCAAGTTAAGAACTTTCACTGGATCATTTTTGCAGTCCACAGCCTTTTTTTTTTTTTTACTTACATTACAGTCGGTAGCACATCCTCTGTTTACACAGGGTGATGTTTGGTTCACCAGCGATATTCCTTAGTGCCACATAATCCTAGCCATCACATTCCTATGATATAGATACCTAATGAAAAGCAACCAGTCCATTGGATACCACATTCAGGCCTTTTACTATACAAAAATATTTTTTATTCATTCAGGTTGTTGAATAGGGCCCTCTGCTTTCCAGCATTTCTTACAGGCAATAAAGATGAATGCTACTTTTATGTTCCTCGGTTCTGCCACGTCCTTAACCTTCATGGCTTCTTCTTTCCCAGATCTCCTTGTATCTTTATCCTGCTAATGTTTATATCTGTGTGATTTCATTTTCTTATACACATGCCATTGTTTCCTTTTTTACTTGCAACCTTTGACTAAAATATATATTTTATGATCCCTCAGAGGCTGGCAAAACTTAAGATCCAACCTCTGTTTTGAGACATATGTAAATTAATTACAGCAGTAGTTGTTCCATGCTCCCATAGCCATTAGAAATATGAAATTGTATCTTAACTCAAAACTTGAACATTTAGATGTGGCTACAATGAATAACCGTAATACCCTACTCCTTCATATGTTATGTTAATGGAGTTATAGGAGGCTTAGCAGTTGTTGGTGGTGTCCTCTTATTAGGTAGCCTATTGCTGCGTTTACACAGAGCAATAATTCGCCCAATCGATCGTTTAACGATTTTGAAGCAACGATTTGGTTTTTAGAACCATCAGCATTTAGATGAATAAATCGTAAGAAAAATCGTTATTGCGATCATTTTTAAGATCGCTTAAAACCATCTTTTACATAGGGTAAATTAGTGAAAGACTGTTTACACAAAGCATTCTGCGAATTTTCAGCAAGAGAAGAACGATTAAAGAACATGTTGACAGATCAAAATGAACGATTTCTCGCTCGTCGCTTGATCGCTGTGTTTACACGGTACGATTATCACTCAAATGCGATCCTTATTGCGAAAATTCGAACGATAATCGTTCCGTGTAAACGCAGCATATATCAGCGGTATAGATAGCAAAATATGGTCTCTGTAGGGTCACAGAGGTATTGGAGAAAAAATAGGGAAAAAAAAAAACACTCACCGTTTTACTTTCTCCGCTGCTACTCTGGACTCCCTGTGCGTGCCCTGATGTTGTCCATGTACACCTAGCACAGGACGCTGTAGTCACTTCTGCCCTTGCCAGCTCCTTTGTTATTTTGGAAAAGGAAAATCCCTTAAAGGGTGTCTTTACGCGTACAGGATCCGCAGCGAATTTCACGCTGCGAGTTTGCAGCGAAATCCACTGCTGATCCTGTAGTATGAAGCTGAATGGGTCCTATACACACAGCGGATCCGCTGCGTGTATGGGATCCCGGCCTCTTTAACCACCCTACCACCACCCGCCCACAGCCCCGAGCATACATTACCTGCTCTGCACCGCGGCTGTGTGTGACGCCCCCGGCTCCCCTCACTGCCCATGAGCCAATCAGGCAGCAATGATTGGCTGATGAGGAGCGAGGGGAGCCGGGAGCGTCACACACAGCCGCAGCGCCAAGCAGGGTTAAAGGATCCGGATCCACTGCGTGTATGGGGCCCATTCAGCTTCACACTACACGATCCGCAGCGGATTTTGCTGCAAACTCGCAGTGTCATATCCGCTGTGCATCCGGTACGTGTGAAGCTACCCTAACAAGTAATTATTGCTTTTTTTGGGGTACCTTGCAGTTAGTATTTTGTCAGAGGAAGAAAATCACTGAAGTGATTTGTGAGATGTGAGAACTCCACAAACAACTCCCCATATTTTAGCCTCCTGAGCTTTTTTGGGCATGACTTTGATTGTGAGATTGTGGTTTATGAGAAGTTAATGTTTCAAGTTTAGAGTTAAGTTAAAGGGGTTGACTGCCTTTCATCTTTATTAAAATTAAGAGCAGTGATAAAATTGGAGTCACTTACACTCTGTTAGGACCCCATTTAGTAGCTCTGCCCCCTTCCTGGTCCCTGTTGTCCAGCCACACATCGCATCCTATGGAGGAGCATGTGTTGTCACTGTGCTTTCTCAACTATGTCTGCGCTCCTTACTTGAGCGCAGTCTATTGCTATGAAGGAGGCATAGTGACGAGTATCAGTCACATGTTTCTCCATGAGACGTAATGTTTGGATGGAGGTGCCACAGGAGGACAAGAACCGGAAAGGGGTAAAGATCCTGAACGGGGCTGAGGCCAAGAATAAGTGACTCATTCATTTAAATAGCCGCTGTATTAAAACTGCTGAGAGTTACTTAAATCTGGTCAAAGCTATCTATAAGGGCTATGTTTTTTTGCCCCACAATGACACATTTTCTACTTTGTCACAATCTGTGTCTCTGTCTGTCTGTCCTTTCACCCTTATGTTTCTATCCCCCCTATATGACATTTCATTTCTTTGTCTGTTTAGACCAAACAGTCCTCTGGTGACAAACTCATGGATGGTTCTGATATCTACAGTTTGTTAGAGTCTACAAGAAAGCCATCTGAGTTCATAGGAGAGGTTACAACTACTTCACAAAACTGGGCTCAGGTGGCTGCTTATTGGATGTGTTTTATTAGTTATATTATACAACTTTTGATTGTACTTATGCTTTTAAACATTAATGTTGAGTGAAATAGGTATTATGAGACTTATGTTTCTGTAACGGTCGTGACACAATGGGCTACAATCACTGCTACGCTTAGAATCATTAAGATAATACTCTGAAAATGATACAGATAAAATGCATCTAGAAAAGTGTATATGCCGAATATAGCTTGGAGGACAAAATGAAAGAACTTTCTGGCCATTTGTGCCAAGTAATGGAAATTCTATTGCCAAGCAGTTTGCATTTAATGGGACATAAAGTGAAGAGTAAGAAAGAAAGAAAGAAAATATTTATATATGACAAGCAAGCTTAAGTGCTCTTTTATTATAGCCTGGAAACAGGCTCCAAACGTATAAAATGTAAATAAATTCACTTTCACTAAAACACTTAATTTGGTGGCCCATTAGGTATACTGAAAACACAGAAGGTGCTTTATATTAGGCTAGTGATGTGCACTTAATTGTGTTAGATCGAATAGCTCAGTGATCTCATTTATAAATAACGATTATATCATATACAAAAGTTATAAAAATATAAATTTTAAAAATCATATTTACATATTTACCTATAGTTATATATTTTAGCTATGCCAAAAAAGTTCAAATTAAAAACAGGCAGAATTATATTCTTTCAGTACATCTAATTATTCTCTTGTGAAAGTGTCTCCAGAAGTTTGTAATGGCTTAACTTTTATGTTTTTGGAAGGTTCTTTAAATAATTTAGTAGTTTTTGTTTCTATTGACAATTTAAAAAAATAAAAGTGTAATGGTTTCTCCCAGTTATTATTATTATTATTTGCTTACCTAACAAGTTGTTATTCTCCTTGCAGAAAACTGAAACAAATACAGAATGGGAGAGTGATATAAAAACTGAAAAGGAGGACATCGATCACAGAACAAAAGAGAAGGTTGTGCAGGGAATAATCAGTGTGGAGGAAACGGGGGATATGCATGCAAGTGGGGATGCTGCCCATCTGACTGCAGAGCAGGTGGATGGTGCAGGGCAGGAAAGCACAATCATTGCTTCTGGCTTGAAAGGGAGTGAGGGTGCTGCATTATCAGAGGAAGCTGCTAAAGAGGAAGATGTGGCTGCTGATGCTTCTGCTGCTAGCTATGCTCAAGAGGAGCAACATGGCAAAATGACTCATGACGCAGAGTTGTTGGATGGCAAGCCTCTTGAGGAGGTAACTGGCTGATGTAATGTGTTTTACTGTATTGTGTGTTTGTGTGTACAGTCTGCCTATGCTGTTTGGAGCTTTGCACATTAAGCATTCCATTATTTTTCCTTTTGCTAATTGTCAAGGGGTTTGCTACTTGTGATGCTGGTCAAAATGTCTTTGTTTTTATCACCCTATTTTTTCCCACTGGCAGTTTAGCTCTATGCAACCCTCCATCCTGCACTCACTTCCTGTTTGGTGGGGAGGGGGGAAATGCAGTATTCAAACATCATTAAAGTTCAGGCCAGCAGGGCAGTGTTGGAGCCTTTATAACGGCTGTGCAGCTTTTCTGTGCGTCCAGTAAGCATAAATCACTGCTGGCTCCAGGGCTTGTTACTGAGCCTGTTGCTGTCAGTGATGAGATTTGCCGTCACAGAAGGTAGCAGGGCAGGCTACACGCTGCCGTGATCCAGTCCACCCAACCCTCTCCTGTTTTGCATTGAGAGAGATTAAATTCATCAACCCATTCACTGCTCTGGTCGATAACCTAGACAATGAGCCGTTAACAAGGGAACAGAGGATCTGGCACATAATGAAAAGTAGGAAAGTTAGTTAAAAGTATAAACAAGTTTTAACTTTATATAATCTACTACCAGTATGGAAGATGGGAATAAGCCTTTAAGACATATGACAGGACACTTCTAAATGAGGCAAAAGGCAGGAATGTTCAAACCTCTTTCATTATAGTGTTAACAGGGTTTATAATGTGTGCTCTTACTATCCACCAGGTCACTCTTCCTAGATATTATGTAGAAGTCAAGTGTGTCTGTCTCCAATGCATTTTATTGGAGACATCAATAAGATCCCAAGGTATTTTATAAATTCCTTTGTTAGTAACACCAAATATAGCACCAAAGTAAAAAGGAAAATAACGCAAAAAAACAAAATGTATTCAGCGCAATAAAATTAATTTTCCAATTTTACCGAAGCCATTAAAAAATTCATGCCAAAAACAAATCTATAAAAAGTCCACACAGAAAAAGGGAAGATGGTGGTTATACAGAGTGCTTAGCAAATAAAACATGTCAGTGTGCCCCATATAAATAATGCACCATGTCTCACATGAATAGTGCATAACAATATACGTCTAATAAACAATGTTAGAAAGTAGGTAAGTGAATACTTTTGATAATGTGGGTATTCTTTCCTTTTGAAGAGATGTTTGGCATATCATATATTCCTAGTCATGCTCTAAAACTCCTAGTGAGAGAGAAACACTAACTTAAGGAGAAATCTACTTTGAAAAGGTGGTGCCAGAGAACTACTGCATATCTGTTCTTCCCATACATATTCAATAAATGTACATGGAACCAAAAAGGGTATATCCCCAAATCAAAACAAGACCACATGGTGCTGCCTGATGGGAGGCATAGCTGTAAAACAGTGCATGAGGTAATGGCTAATGGTCCGTTTACACAAAGTGATAATTCGCCCAATCAATCGTTTAACAATTTCGAAGCAACAATTTTTTTTTTATAACAATCAGCGTTTAGACGAATAAATCGTTCGAAAAATCACTAATGCAATAGTTTTTAAGATCGCTTAAGTCCATCTCACACATGTGGAGAATCTTTGAAAGACTGTTTACACGAAGCGATCTGCGAATTTTTAGTGAACGACCAACGACGATTTGAGAACATGTTGAGTGATCACTATGAACGATTTTTCGCTCGTCCTTTGATCGTTCGCTGTTTACACGAGCCAATTATCGCTCAAATGTGATCGTTATAGCGAAAATTTGAACGATAATTGTTCTGTGTAAGCGCACCATAATTCTTATTCATGCACGCAGGGACACACATCTGTAGACTGTTCTGAGGTTCTGCCTGTTTGTCAATGTAAAGTAGGGTTCTGCCTATACTTGCAGAGAGCATTGCCCTTAAAGCGACTCTGTACCCACAATCTGACCCCCCCCCCCCCCCCAAACCACTTGTACCTTCGAAGATCTGTCCTGCAGTCTGTTTGGCAGGTGATGCAGTTGTAGTCCTAAAAAAAAATACTTTAAAACTTGAAGCCCATGCCAAACGGGAGTATCTGTGCCCTAACTTTGCTCAACCTCTCTGTCCCTCCTCCCCACCCTCTTCATCATTAGGAATGCTCCAGGCAGATTGCTTCCTATTCCCCACCTGTGGCAGCCAGGCACATGGGCTGGATCGTTAAGGCACCTGTGCAATTTTCAGCATGGAGAAAATGTTTCAGTGGCATTCCTAATGATGAAGAGGGTGGGGAGGAGGGACGGAGGGGTGGTGCAAGGTTAGGGCACAGATACTTCCGTTTGGCACGGGCTTCAAATTTAAAAGTATTTTTTTAGGACCACAACTGTATCACCTACCGAACGGACCACAGGACAGATCTTGGATTATAAGCAGCTATCTGAAGGTACAAGTGGTTTAGGGCGGACAGATTGTGGGTACAGAGTCACTTTATAACTCCTTACTATAGGATCTCTGCATTTGAGACCTTTTGAGATGTAAAAGTGGAGAGAAGGGTTGGGTGGGTTGGATTTTTACCCTATTGTTCTTGGAGAGATAAGGTGTTGCCAGAGCAGTTTGGCTGTGGCTTACCTTTACCCTCCTCATAGCCTATGGCTATATCCCAGTTTTCCAGGCTGTCCTCCCGCTGGATCCGCCGGCTCCACGGAGCAGGCAGACAGCGGGAATCATTACTGAGGGTTCGGGTTTGTACGGACCCGAACCGAACTCGGTTCGGACCATCCCTACTCCTAATACCCCAAATCATTGCATGCATAACATGCCCATCAGTATAAGTATGGTTACTTGGGAAAAAACCGATATGTAATGTAAATTCAGCAATTTATGATAATTTTTAACGTCTAAACAACCAAATTTCATCAATGGTCATGTTATTGTTGATTGTCTTATGCATTTTTACTGGGCAATTATCGTTACGATCACTAAGACTTATTTTAATGTTACCTGTTATTGTTAGGTGTAGATAGGCCTTTAATGAAACTGCTGTAGATTTTCTTCTTCGTTGAATATTATGTTATCATTTGTTTTTTAAAGGAACATTATTAAAATATGTCCTTTCTCCGCTCTCAGTCTCCCCTTGTGAAAACAGAGATCATCACTTTTGGCACCATTGCAGAAGGAGAAAAGCCTGAGATTTCTACAAAGGATGTACCTGTAGTACATACAGAAACAAAAACCATTACATATGAATCCTCAGAGGTAAAAAAAACAAAACTTTGAAGAATTAAAACAGGTCTTATAATTTCAAACTCCTTCCTGGTTTCAGTTGCTCCTCTTTACTATCAGTACTATATTGTGTGTACAGTAATGATATATGATTTTTAAATACTGTTTGAAAAAAAAAAAATAAGAAAAGTTAAATCGTAGACCTGCATATGAGTAAAGGCCGTAATACACTGCAAGATAGTAAGGGGGAAGCGAGTGCCGACCTCAGCAGGGGCTGCCCAGGCAATACTTACTTCGTCCGGGCTGCCCATTGAAGCCAGCAGTGTTTTGCTGCCACCACTGGTATTACACAAAGCGACGAGCAGCAGACCGTCCCTGACATGATGAGAAATTTTCAACATGTTGAAAGACCACGATCAGCCGACATTGTTGCATGTCAGCTTATCGTGGTCTTTTAACATGTCCTTTTACACCAAACATTTATCAGCCAGTAATTGGCTAAATGCAGCCGATAATTTTTTTGTGTAATAGGGCTTTTTGTCTCCATTGGTGTGTTGGTTGTACCCAAACTAACAATGGTTAGCTGTCTTACTCTGATAATCTGATTGTTGACTTTGGAAAGGGTGGAATTGCAAAGCTTTGACTGAGTTCCATCTGTTTTTGACTCTCCGCCTCAGCTCCATTCCTATGTTCTGTTTGGGAACAGAGAAAAAATTTTTCATCCAGTCTGTTTTCTTCCCATCCAAAAATGGGTCACAAACAAAGAGTACACATCCATTTGTTTGTTTTTTAATTAGGTAAATTATGACTGATGCAAACAGAAGGGCCTTTTATTTATGTCAGTCTTCAAGTCATCATCTGTTTAGTTCCTTTTCTGTTGCCTAGAAGAGAGATTCAATCACAGATGTGAACCTAGCCTTAAAGGGGTACTCGTGCCTGGGGGTATTTTTCAGTTATGGCCGGGGATGGGGTGGTTATGGACTGCGGAGGTCACTTACCTACCCCGTTCCAGTGGCGGGTCCCGGATCGCGCCGCTAGGTACACCCACCCCGTTGCGCTTCCTGGTGTGAACTGCCGCATGAGACGTGACGTCTCAAGGCAGCTCAGCCATTCTGCGGCCGTAGCAAAGTCCCGCCTCGGCTGCTGAATGGCCGATAAAAATGTTAGACATGTTTCCAGCAGCTGCCGTTCCTGAGAAAAAGTTTTTTCTAAAAGCCATCTATTTCCAAGATGTGCTGGCCAGGAGACTACATTTCTTAGCATGCAGTGCTTTTCACTGCTTGCTGGAACCTGTAGTTCTACAGAAGCTCTTTGACTTGATATATTGTGATGTGGATGGATAGCAGCTTGCTGGAACCTGTAATTCTATAGAAGTTCTGTGACCTGATATATTGTGTAGAACTACAGGTCCCAGCAAGCTGCTATCCATCCACACCACAATACTGTATATCAGGTGACAGAGCTTCTGATGGATAGCAGGATCAGGGGAATCGGCCGGGACGGGGCTGACAGATATCCGTGCTGCCCGCCAGCATCAGTCTCCTTTTCCCTGGTATACTCTGCCGGCAATCACCCCCCAACCCCGCACTGAGAAAATCCCTCCCCAGCCCCGCTGTCAGCCCTGTCCCAGCCCGCTCCAAAGCGGGCTGGTACGGGGCTGACAGCGGGGGTTTCTTGGTGCGGGGTGATTGCCGGCAGAGTATACCCAGGGGAAGACTGATGCAGGCGGGCAACACAGATAAGAGGAGCGGGCTGGGCTGAGACAGACAGTGGGGTTGGGGTGGGCGATCAATCGCCAGCAGAGTATACCTAGGGGAAGGGGGACCGACGTGGGTGGCAGCAGCAGCAGACTGGGGCGGGGCTTACATCGGGTGCAATCGCCCTGGGGCTGATGGACTGGTATGGACAGTGCTGACAACGGGTTTGTGCTGGCAAAATAATATATTATGGGGGGGTTTCCGGCAGTGTAGCACAGCTTAGAGACTGTCATCCCTCTCTTCAGTGGGCAAGTTTATAATCGCTAACCTTGCCCATTGAAGATACGGAGGACACGTGATGCGGACACGGAGGGTGGGGGCCAGGAACAGAGAGTGGCGTCGGACAGGACTGAGATTTGATGATTTTATGCGACCAGATGGAGTAAGTGCACCGTAAAAAATGTATATTGGAAAAATGGAAAGCTAGGGGTGGGCAATTTATTAAAGCAAATATAATTTTGCGGGGAGTACCCCTTTAACTGCTTGCTGCTGGTTCAGAACCCCATTGTATGGCAAAGATACACACTTTCTGGTTCAAACAGTGCAGTTCCAATGCCAGATTAGTGTGTGTGTCTGTATTTTTTTTTCAATCGAATCCCAGTTTTAGCCTAAAACAATAAACACAGTGGTAACAGGGTCATTCACACATTATTGCAGTTTGGCTGCCATGGTAATTGACAGCAGCTGTCAGATGTTACATTTAGAAAACTTTTAATTACACAATGTGGCCAAAAGCCTTAAATTGTATTTTATTATTATTATGGCACAGTCACAATCACCCTGCAGGTTCACCCATGCACTATTTGCAACACAATTTTATTTTCTAATTTCTTTAATTAAGTTATTATTAAGATCTATGAAGACCGGTCTTAAATTATGCCCTGTCCCCATTCCCTGGCTTACAGCAGGTGTAGATTTAAATCATGATACATATGGCGCAGAAGGAGGCCATGTCTCCTCCCCGTCTTACCACGCCAGCGCCGCACCCCCCCAGTTTCCCCTGTCCGCTCATCGGACGAGGGACACAGAAGGCGTACGCCAGAGAGAAGGGGCGAATCTGGGCCTTTTCCCTGGCATACTCCCCTGCCGGAACATTGATAGATGTCCCCTTTTGTTTTTACATTTTTACAGTAGCAGCAGTAAGAAGCGATCAGGCCCCTCTGCTTCCACCAGTGGCTGTGTCAGGAACTGCAATGCTGTTCCAGCCCTTGTCCTGGCACAGATACTGAGCGTCCTCTTATGATGATGTTTATCTATACCAGGGGTGCCAAACTCAAATACACAGTGGGCCAAAATTAAAAAATTGGACAAAGTTGAGAGCCAACCTTGATAATTATTGAAGTGCGAATGTGGCGGTCCTAGCACTGTCAGAGTAGCGTGCAATGTTCCTAACATTGTCAATGGTGTGAATCTCCCAGCACTGTGCACTATGATAAATGACAAGATAAATTGCTATAATATGATTAAACCCAAACCCATGTAATAGCCAAACCCTCCCCCCAATATTGCCTCTTGTTGTAGCCAACCCAAACAAAATTGCCCCACATATTAGCCAGCCCTCTCAATAGTGCCTTAGTAGTAGTCAACCCCCCAAATGTCCCATATAGTAGCCAACCCTACCCAATAGTATCATATAGTAGCCAGTCCTCCCTCATAGTCTCATAGTAACCAGCCCTCTCCAGTAGTCTCCTAAAGTAACCAGTCCTCCCCATATTCTCTTATAAAGTAGCCAGCCCTCCCCCATAGTCTCTTATATAGTAGCCAGCCCCCCCAATAGTCTTTTATAGTAGCCAGCCCACCCTGTATTCTCATATAGTAGCCAGCCTTTCCAATAGTGCCCAAATAGTAGCCAGCCCCCCAAGTGTCCCATATAGTATCCAGCCCTCCCCTGTAGTCTCACATATTAGCCAACCCCCCAAGTGTTCCATATAATAGCCAGCCCTCCCCAATAGTCTCTTTTATATTAGCCAGCCCACCCCTGTTGTCTCATATAGTAGCCATCCCTCCCCAATAGCCTCATATAGTAGCCAGCCCTCCCTAGTAGTCTCATATAGTAGGCAGCCCTCCCCATAATCTTTTATATAGTAGCCATGGTGGGCCAAATGAAATTCAAACTCTGAATTGCCTGGCAGGCCAAAAATAATGGCACCATGGGCCAGATTTGGCCAGAGTTTAACTTGACTGATCCATACCCTCTTGACTACACTGTACCATGGCTGCAGCGCTACTGACACAGACAGCTACCCCAAGTCTAATTCTAATGCCAACACGCATTACAATGGACATAAGAAGAGGCTAAGGGTGGTATTACACGGGCCGATGGGGGCCCGATAATACCTGTAAACGAGCAGCGATCTGCTAGATCGTTGCTCGTTTATTTGGCCTATTACACGGCCCGATAATCGTTAAACAAGGGCTGCAGGGACATTGTTACGATGTCCTTGCAGCCTTTGTTTAAACTGTATACATACCTAATCCATGGTTCCTCTTCTTCTTAACTTCTCCCCGGGTCCGCGCACTTCAGCTTCACAGCGGCTTGTCTCTGCTGACAGGCCGCTCAGCCAATCACTGGCTGCGGCGGTTCCGGCCTGTGATTGGCCAAGGGGCCTGTCAGCTGACACAGGCCGCTTAGAAGCCGGAGCGCACGGGACCCGGTAAGAAGCTCTGAGGAAGAGGAACCCTGGACCATGGATTAGGTATGTATTCTTCTTTGCTAATCGTCAGCGTCGGCCACGCACCGCTATTACACGTAGCGGTGCACGTTTGGCGCCCGACGATTATAGGTCTGAACTTATATCAACGATCAGCCCATGACAACGATCATCGGCTGATCGTTGTCTTTAGTACACGGAACGATAATCGGCCGAATCGGGCCGATTATCGTTCCGTGTAATAGTACCCTTAGTATCTCTAGCGCTGCAAGCAATTATGATAATAACTGTGTCAGCACTAGGGCTGGAGAAGCCCTGCAGTTCCTGGCACAGCTGTTTGTGGCAGCAGAGGGGCCGTGTCACCCCATACTGCTGCTTCTCGATGTAAAAATTAAAAAAATATTAATTTTCTTTCATAACATTTTATTTTAAAATTCTAAGAAATGTAAAAAAAAACAAAAGTTTGTACCAGAACACCCCTTTATTTTCAGTGCCGATTCCCCTGGCTATAACAGCACACTGAATGAAGTTGAGTCTTTACATCTCTAAGGGGGAGAGGGTTCACGTACAGCATTTTTCATTTTGTTTTTTGTTTTTTTAACTAAAACCAGGCGTGGATTCAAAGGAATGAGAAATATAAAAGAAAGACTTAGGGGGCCTCTGCATAAATTTAGCATTCCCGTGCAAGAAAAGCCTGGTATTATAGACAGCTGTTACTTTTTACATAAATTTAAGTAAGTTTTCAACTTGTATCGAAAAGTCTTAACTACTATGCATTATCCAAAGCGCCGTTTCATGCTTTTTATGTGGCACATTCATTACCCCAATGTTATCATGTCATGGAGATTGTCTTGAGTATAAAGATCGATACTAAGCCTTTGCATATAGTTATTCATAAAGTATGATTTTCATAATACACATCTTTAGGATTGATCATGACTGCAAAACAGACGCTTTGGTAGCTGATGTCAGCAGAGACATTTCATTGTACACCCAAGTCCTCCGTTTAGTCCTGCCTCAGCTTCTCGGTCGTTTTGGCAGGAAAAAAAAATTAGGAAAACTGTTCTTCAACTGATGTTGAAATATTTTACTTTACTGCAAAATTTAGGCATTTATGTCTGGCTACACCATGCAGTAAAAAATATAACGTTACATTACTGCAAAAACATTTAAAAATATCTGAATGAAATGGTTTGTGCAGATGCAAGTCATTACCTTGTGTACATTATCATTGCCATTTGAATACAACAATAGAGTCCACACACTGAAACTGCATTTATCATCTGACTTGACATAATGGTCATTAACTTAAATCAGCTTTAAAATTTACGTAAACAGATGGCTATTATCATTATAACACGTAGGTTCATTTAAAATTTTGCTTTACATTCTGCTTTTGTTCTATGAAATATGGATTTTGTTACATAGGGAAGAGGCCTGGTACCGATCATAGGCAGAATAACCTCTTAAGACTCCTGCAGGTACATAGGCTGCTCCTAAAGCGAGTGATGTACAGAACTGTCAGAAGAACTTTTGGCAGCATTGTAAGTGTATGACAATGCGGTCTTTGGCACTTCCAACAGTTCTGTAAAACGCTTGCATTAAAAATGGATTATGTACCTGCTGGAGTTTTGAGAGGGTATCCTGCCATGTAAGCAGAATGATCGGTACCCTTTACAAGAAAACACTGGCTGTGTACAGAAAGAATAGGCGCTTACTGCATACTGTTTATATTGATTTCAATAGGAAAGCAGTATGCAGTTAGCTCCTGAGCGCCCTGTAGTGGTGACTGCAGGCAGCTAAGGTGTTGATTTTGAAATCTATGTCTTTCCTGTTAATTTACAGCTGTGTATCAGAAAAAACAAAGTGATATTACTAATGGCAAACAGTAAACTTTCAATTGAAACTGCCTTCAGTAACTACCTTAGTAATGTTCTCAGTAATATTCCCATATACACTTTTCAGGCTGTAAATCTGGAGACCGACCAACTTTCTGTGGCTAGGTGCCACTGCTTCTATTGTGATACATGAGTACATGTGCATTTGTGAATATTAATCTTCTAGAATCCAGAATATACCCCTGAGTGCAGAGGTCCAAAATACATTTTATGTTGCTATTAAACCCAAGTCCTTGCATCACTTTGTTTTTAGATGGTATCCCGTCCTGATACAGATCCTGGTGTATTAATGAGCGCTCAGACAATTACTTCAGAAACTTTTGGCACTACAACTACTACACACATTACCAAAGTAAGTTCTTACTGTGTATTTATGTCTGTTCACACCTGGTAAGGAATAAGCACTTTTAAAAGAAATTATAGGGGAGATTTATGTAACATGGTGTAAAGTGAAGCTGGCTCAGTTGCCCCTAGCAACCAATCAGATTCCACTTTTCATTTTCCAAAGAGTCTATGAGAAATGAAAGGTGAAATCTGATTGGTTGCTAGGGGCAACTGAGCCAGTTTCACTTTCCACCATGTTTGATAACTCCCTCCCCATGTGTCCAGTGAAAATTTTGCCTTTCCACAAAGCAGAAAACCTAAATAAGTGTAACGTAACGTAATACGTTCCAGCTCATTACAAACATTTATAGAGCAAAGCAGAATCCGCCTATTATAAATAAAAAAAAAACCTAAACAATATAATGATATCTAGCAGTTTTACCCAAAGCTTGAGTTTGCTTCTAGTCAGTAATTCCTAACCAGCCGATGCAATTTTATTCACTCCACTGTATCCAGATACAAAATTGATAAGACATATCATATCTATGACTGCAATTCCCACCACCTGTCCATAAGTGTCAGTACATGCCTCAGGCCATATATTTATCTAGCATTACCTCTCACTATTTTGGTAATAAAAGACCCCAACTGAGAAAAAATGAGTATGTTACTGATTAAGTTAATCACCGAGCTATATGTATGTCATTCCACCATGATTCAGAACAAGTGCTCATATCAGATTGCTTATAACATGCTTCTATAGGTCACCATTCATGCTCTTCATATTGCAAATGTAGAATAGTTGATTCTTATAATTGTGTATATTATTAGGTGAATAAACTTCATTGTCTAATTATGCTTATTCTATTTACTCATGTTTCCTGTAAAATCTGTTTTGTTTTTGTTGTTTTTTTTTCTCCCCTTTTACGTGATTTGTGCAAAAAAAAATAATTACGTGCAAAAAAAAAAAAAAAGTACTTGCAGTTCCAGGGACATTTATATAGCTTGCTAAATGAGGTATTGGTGCAGTTATCTGATTCTAGAAAACTGAAGCCTTCCAGTGCGTATCAGCTGCTGTATGCCCTGCAGGATGGGGTGAATTGTTTCCAGTCTGACACACTGGTCTCTGCTGTCACCTTAGTCTGTGTGAGGAACAGTTCAGCGGTGGAACAAACCTCTCCTGCTGTATACACTGTTATGCTACATAAATTGCAGTAGTATAAATAGACATTGATAATATATCATGCTAATTGTACAATAATGCAGCTGTGCTAGAAATAGCAGTCTTACTAGATATGTACATACTTTTTGCCTAAAACAATGTGCATGTTACTTCAACAGAAGTGCTGCTGCCAAGTACTAGGAGGCCACATATCTCCAGAGGATACGGTCACACTGTGAAAATCAACCCTGTCTGATCTCTATTTCCTCCCAAAACAGCCATGGGATCTGGCAGCTCCAGTCGATATGGCCATGTTTCTTCTCAATTAGTATTTACAAGATAGAATAGGAACGCTGAATGATAAGGCAATTGTTAGCATAACTATTAGTTAAGAGTCTGTAGAATGTATTTAGAAAGGCAATGCTGGAATACAATATAACCAATTATAATAAGGACAATAACAGTAAGCAGAACTGAGATGCTGCTAATGTTCTATTTAAGCAGTCTACATGTAGTACATATAGTATATTGTTTTGGGACTTGGAGGTTTCTTAGCTGTAACCATGTGCTTCTTCAAGTGGGAAGCTAATTTAGACCCAGTGCAGGTAAGCTGCACAAGCCCTGGGGAGATTACATAAAGACTCGATTCAATTACCTTGCTTAGGTGCATTGCACACGCCATGTTTCTTATCTGTACCTGCACAGTGTGTGTCTGAGGGTGGAACATCAGGCCCAGCTACCATGAACTAATGGTCAACCCTGATAAGAGAAGAAAAAGTTCTTGCATGAACACATTTTTGATACTTGAATTTTTTGATTATTTTCATTTCTGCGTAGACTGTGAAAGGAGGCATTTCAGAGACCAGAATTGAAAAGCGGATAGTGATTACAGGAGATGCTGACATTGACCATGATCAGGTAAAGTAGCCTGTGAGGAAACATTCTATATATATATACTAGGGTGCTGCAGTAACTTGATGTGAGTGATTCATCAGCAGAAAGCGGTAACCAGAGGTCATACTTAACCCATTCACCTTTAACTATTACCACTAATAACTTCTTGCAGGGTCGGGACATGTTTATGTTGTGTTCTGTTTCCACTGCTACCTTATTCAACAGGAGGAGTTTAATTGACACTGCATGTGATAAATGAAAGAATGGGCTAAGTGTAAACTCTAGTGTGCCACACACATGGAATTTACAAATAATTCATATTTAATTGTGTCTCCTCATCTGTAAGTGGTGTAATTTTCTCATGAATATCCACCTTCCCACTGATCATGCATGTTCCACCTCCTTTTGTTTCCGTCCCCTTTTGGTTCTTCTTGTGTTAGGCGCTGGCTCAGGCAATTAAAGAGGCCAAAGAGCAGCACCCTGACATGTCAGTGACCAAAGTAGTGGTACATAAAGAAACAGAGATCTCACCTGAAGATGGGGAGGACTGACCAAAGGTAAGATGCATCCGTCGCTTTCCTGGACAAAGCGGGCTGGCATGTGCAAAAGGCATCTTCCCCTTTGCTTACTATTGGCAAGTTTTTTTTATGCATGATAAAAACACATTTATACATATATTTAGTTTTCAATGGATTTTCTGCATGCTGATCATTGAATGCTGTCTATGGCTGAAGGGTAAATATTCAATGTCTCTGAATGCAATAGCTTTAAAGAGGCAGTTCACAAATACTTGAATACAGTAATTTTAGTGAAATCCCTTCAGTGACTCCTAAGGCCCTTTTACACAGGCCAATTATCAGATAAAGGAGATATTGTAGGAACCCTTGTTCCCCATAATCAGCCAAATAATAAGAAAATAGTAATTTGTCGGCTTATTGCATCTTATGTGCTGCCAATACAATAGGGCATGTATCGGCGATGATGGTAAAGTTAATGGGCACGTAAACAAGTGATAGTTTGTGTGGCCTGGCCACTCGATTAATCCAGCTGTGTAAAGGCTCTGCAGACGAGTACCCATTACAGGGATCGGTGCTGGTCGTCTGGAGCCCATCAGCCTATATAAGAGGGCTGTTAGGCTATGTTCACGCAACGTTTTTTCGGCTCAGTTTAAAATTACGTCTGTTATTTTGAGTCTAAAATAACGGACGTCATTTAGCTGTCTGGCCTCCCCTCAATGATATGACTGGTGTTTGTACATTATTCTAGTTTGGGATTACTTATTGGCCTTTGAGTGTGGCTTAATTGAAAAGTCTATTGAATTTAATAGTAAAAACGGAGAAAGAACTGTGACAAAAGAAAAACTGTGTGTGAACTACTAATAAAAAAACGGCCGCTGTTTGCAAAAGACGTCCGAAAATAATGATCATTTTCATTATTTTGACATCCGCGGCAAAAATGTCCATTATTCAATAGACACTGTGCATTGGACGTCTGTCTTTCCATTGACTTCAATGCATTGCCATTACTTAAATTTAAACTTTTTGAATATGAAAATCGCCCGCCTTTTCAATATTTTTGACGTTGTGTTAGCATAGCCTCACTCTCTGTACCACACAGTTTACTATTTGCAAGCAATAGAAAGTGAACTTGCCTCTTTAAAAGATGTTACTTCATACAGTGTTTACTGCTTTGACATATCCATGAGCATAGCATCCTGTCACATTGTCTGTTTATGTATAAGGAAAAGTATCACTAATAAAGTAACACATTATGGCATATTTTACCATTAATTAACTTTCAAGGTATATTATGGTGATTGGTCTCCCCACATCATTGCAGTAAAGTCAGAGATAAGAATGAATCCCAGCAGAGAAAACAAGGAAAACATGCCCTAAAGTGAATACATTAATGTTCTTAAAGACATATATAACTGAAAGACATCCTCATAGATAATTCCATATTAACTTAAGACAAAAGTGGGTTAAAAACTTTGACATGGTGCACCACATTCACTACATTCTTAAAGTAAATGTCCACCCATAAATAATATAGTTTCTATCTGGAGAAGTCCAAAATTCTGCACTAATTCATTTTGATCTTTGTAACGTTACAAACTCTAAATGCCCCGTGTAGACATAAATTTAACCCTTGTTTAGAGTGGGCAGGAGTCCTCAGAGGACTGGTGCTGTACTACTATGGTGCCCTGGCACTGTCATTGCACCTCCACTTTCAGCAGCAGCAATATTTAAATAGTCTTTATTAAAAAAATAATAATACTGTACCATTTAGTTGCTGCTCAATAACAGATAAGTAAAAGGTGTCAGAATTTCTGCTCTCTAAATGCTAGAGATAGCAGAAAAGAGGGAATTAGACACCAGCTCAGATTATGAACAGAAGGAAGGGCTGCCTCGGAGGGCATGTCACATAAGCTGGCGATAGAGAAGAAAGCAGATACAATGCAGTTTGCAGGGAATAATATGGGCTGTGTAAAGGCAAAAGAAAACTAATACAGCATACTGTATAAGTGAGATTTAGCATAGTGGGTTTTTTTGGTACCATAAAAAGTATGAAACAAGTATTTAAAAATGTTTTACAAAGGTGTTTATAGCCTTTATCCCCTTAGATGTCGTGGTTGCTTTTGGTCAAGGCATCTAAGTGATTTGACTTTGTTAGGCTGGATAGGCTTTCTTTGTTTAACATCAAAGCCCAGGTCCACCATAGGTTGTTAGCTTGACATTTATATGCAATAAAGTATTGGTACACCAAGTATAGCATTAGCATAATAGCAACAATCAAAAGATGGGATAGTGAAGTCCCATAGAGAGACTGAAAAATTTACTTTTTTAATGTGCACGGTAAAAACTAAAAATTAGTTTTATTAGGCTAGGTTCACACTGCGTTTTCAGCATCCGTTTTTTGGAAAAAAACGCATGAAAAACGGATTGCAAAAAACGGATTCATTTGTGTGCATCCGTTTTTCCATTGACTTTCATTATAAAAAAAACGGATCCGTTTTTTTTTTTTGGCGGACCAAAAAACGTTGCTGACCCTATTTTTCTGGACGTAAAAAAAAAACGGATCCGTTAAACGGATGCTGAAAACGCAGTGTGAACCTAGCCTTAGCCGTCATCTCAAAAACCCTAACAACATTATTGTAATTGCATTGTGAACATGTAAATCTACTGCATAATTGTTTTTCCCATCCCCTTTCCAAAAAGATAAGTAATATTTTATATGTACCCCAAAACAGATCAAATAAAAATTACAACGCATTGCACAAAAAACAAGCCCACATGTGGCTACATTAATGAAAAGCTTAAAGGAAAAAAAAAAGATAAGGCTAAAAGAATGCAGCTATACACACATATCTGTCAAGTAAAATAATTTTTAGGCTATGTTCACACAACATAAAAAACATAAATGCCTATAACCTCTCAAAGGTAGGGGTTATCTACCCCCTGCTACAGTCCAATCTATTTAGTGTTCTAGCTGAGCACAAGTGAAACACTTGCTGCTTTTCTACTCTGCGCAAAAAGCACAAGTGGTCAGATTGCTCCCACTTACAATAACCATAAAGAATATATCAGAATTATTTTAATGCCTTCCCAGCAATTACTTATTGTCACACAGATTTGTAAATTACTTCTATTTAAAAATCTCAAGTCTTCCAGTACATATCAGCTGATGTATGTCCTGCAGGGAGGGGAGTTGTCTTTCCAGTTTAACAAAGTGCTCTCTGCTGCCACCTCTGTCTGTGTAAGGAACTGTACAGAGCAGGAGCAAATCCCCATAAAAACTCTCCTACTCTGCACAGTTCCTTTCACAGACAGGTGGCAACAGAGAGCACTGTGTCAGAAAGAATATACCACTTCCTTTAGGGCATACAGCAGCTGATAAGAACTGGAAGACTTGATTTTTAAATAGAAGTAATTTACAAATCTATATTTTTAACTCATATACAGCAAGAGATTTCACATTTCTTGCAGCCCTCTAATGAGCAGCTTTACGTGCTGCAGTGTTGACTGTTTCTGACAGTCTCATTCACAGTACATTCTGCTCCAAAATATCATCTCAACATCAAAAAAAAAGTTGGAGGAAATTATATTAAAAACTTGTCAATTACAAGTTAGAGATCAGAAGATTACAGGAAAAACTAAACTGGAGTCTTTACTTGGTGCTTCTTGTCTTCACCGATTTGAGTCTGCTATAGAAGCTCCAGGTACAAAAGGAAATGACTCTGTTAGCGCTGACAGCCAGGCACCATACCTGCACCCGATTCTCTATTCTAGCTGCATCCCAGAAATAAACCTCTAACTGCAAAATATAAAACCATGTAGAGGTAGTTGTTAAAGGGGGTCAAAAAGGGGCTATTTTACAAGTGTTCAGTGATGGAGTAGGCTCTTTTATAAGTGTTAACAGAGTCTGCATATCTCATACACGTAACAACATGCTATCTAAACCACTTATTGCAATGTGTGCTGGGTGCTGAATGACCTAAAGTCGCTGCAGTTTGGCTTTTTCTTGCTGTGCTATGTGCATTTGATACCATTGTGAACGTATAATAAAAGAAAATGTATTATTTTTGGTTTCACAACCAGTTTCTAT
This sequence comes from Dendropsophus ebraccatus, assembly GCF_027789765.1. NCBI lineage: Eukaryota > Metazoa > Chordata > Amphibia > Anura > Hylidae > Dendropsophus > Dendropsophus ebraccatus. The sequence goes on along the minus strand of NC_091455.1, from coordinate 70,586,986 downwards.
TTGCAAAAGACACAGTTTGAAAGCTGTGTCATTATTGAAATTGTTTTGGCACTGGAAGCTTGTCAGTCCTCTCGATAAAGATCATCTGAGATGCTAGATGTGTGTTCTCCCACTGTGATTTATCTAGAGCACGTACAGTATGCTGGTTTCCTACTGCGCCTTTATAACTGTGCCTTTCTCTTGCCTGCAGGAATAATGGAGCTTGAAAACAAGCTCAGTCATGTACACCATTAGGAATATGAGCACCTCTGCGGAGCAACAGACAGAACCTGGCTGACTTCTGTCTGGGGAAATTACAGCCCTGAAGGATTTAGCTTGACCATTTACAAAGTCATCGGCAGACATATCTTCCCATTTAAAGCAATGCAATTCAGCATATTTAAATCAGTATTGCATGAAGCAAATATTAACAGGCAGCATTTTGTTTTCTTTTCCATGTATAAGTTTCCAGTTATATCTGCACGTACACACTCACAACAATATTAGACTATGTGAACTTAATGTACTATATATATAGTCCATGCCTTCTTCAGAACAAAGTATCTTTTGTTAGGTGGTAAGCTTTTGTTTACAGAAAGAAAAAAGAATTACCACGAGACCCTAGCAACTGTATAGTATTACGTTTGACCACACCTTATACGTGCCAATAACACAACTTTCAGTACACCACTTGAATATTACATTTCGTTTACTTGGTTTTATTACTATGCCCGTTTAAAAAGGAGACTCCTTGAACCTTGTGAGACTATTTAACTGCTGATGATGTGTGCTTTTCATATCCCATCTAATTACACATGGGGTAGTCATTTCTTTTAGAGTTTTAACTTGAAATCAAGATTTTTTTTTTTTTTCATGTTGTCAACGTTGGTATTGAGTTGAACCCTGCTGATCAGCAATCAGCATTGACATTCTTTATGTGTACTTTCTCGAGAGAACATGTGTGTCCTTAGTTTAATTACACAATCATTTGACATCACTTTGTTTTCTTTGTATTTTTATTGTTGATTTTTCTTTCCATTATCACTGAAAACTGCTTCATTGACTCTGCTTCTGATACCTAGTAGAGAGCTAAGCCTTAACCTGTACAGAGTCCCCACCGTATATATATTGTTCCAAACCCTGCAAATAATTCCATTTTGCCGTCTGCTGTGTCACAACACTTGTTGAATGTTTGTTAGAGTGAAATAAAAATGTATTGGCCTTGTTAAGAAAACAAAATAATCTGCTTTTCTAATTTGCACCAGCCATGGTTTACAGCCAGAGTATATTACACAATGAAGTAGGAAATCTCTTGGAAATCTATTAAAAATCAGTTTTGCCGCTAATAAAATTAAAGAACTTTTATTGTGCTCTTATGTTTGTTGATCTTATGATTGCTTCTGAACCTTCACCACTTCTGTTTCCTTTTTTTTTTTATTATTTTGTTTTGCCAATAAACGCTGTACATCACACACCTTGAACTGTGTCTGTGGTTAAATCTCAATACAGTTTATGAATCTTCAATGCAAACTTTCAAAGACAGGAGAAGATTTTTTTTAGAACAAAGCTATGTAACCCTTATCTGTATTCCACAGAATTTTAAGATTGCGTTCTCACTATGGCTATGTTCACACTATATTTAACAGCATCCGTTACATAGCAACAGATGCTGTTAAACTGCCGTCCGCCAGTCTCCATTCAGGACATTCTGCACCCGATACCTCTGTATCGGCTGCAGGAATGTTCTTTTTTTTTTTTTTTTTTTTTTTACAATCGACTTGCGGGTACCTAAGGGTGTGCCCACAAATCAATTAGCCATTCAGTTTAATGTAATGTACGGCTGCCGTCGCAAATTACATTGAACAGCTGTTATTTCTGAACACTGTTCACTGAACAGCGTCCATAAATAGTAGGCAGGTGCATTAGTTTAGTGCTGTTCTAAACAATGGGCATTAACATAACGCTGTGTGAACACAGCGGGCGACATTGCATTGACTTCAATGTAATGCCGCCCTTGTAGTAAAGAACGGACGCTGATTCCATTGCAATCAACATCCATTATTTACTCAAAAATAGCGTTGTAGGAACATCGCCCAATACTGTACTTTACAGTTGGAGTCACATGTTTTTTGTTTGTTTGTTTTTAAGAGCAAAGACGTTATTGAACGTCCTCGTGCCGCTATGGGAGTTCAGAGGGGGGTCGCCGCGCGACCCCCCTCTGAACTGCCGCGATCCCGGGTGCCGCATGTAGCCCGGGCTCGCGGCTATTAGCGGGCACGGTCCGATCGCCGTGCCCGCTAATTAAGTACTTAGAAGCAGCTGTCAAAGTTGACAGCTGCTTCTAAATACTTGCTGTTATACATCCCTGGTGGTCTAGTGGGGGGATCGCCCCCCTGCGGCGCGATTGCGGGGGGGCGATCCCTCCATCCATACCGGGCCGGGGTCTGCTCCGTAATGGCGCTGATCCCGGCTCGGCATTCTATTACTTTTGGCTGCAGCAGCCAAAAGTAATAGAACACCGATCTCATGGATTCATGCAGTATAACTATACTGCATGGATCTCTATGAGAGATCAGAGTGCATATACTAGAAGTCCCCCAGGGGGGCTTCTAGTATATGTGTAAAGTAAAAGAAAAATGTATTTTTAATAACACAAAATCCCCTCCCCTAATAAAAGTCTGAATCACCCCCCTTTCCCCATTTTATAAATAAAAATAAATTAATAAACAAACATGTTTGCTATCGCCGCGTGCGTAATCGCCCGAACTATTAATTAATCACATTCCTGATCTCACACGGTAAACGGCGTCAGCGCAAAAAAATCCCAACGTGCAAAATTGCGCATTTTTGGTCGCATCAAATCCAGAATAATTGTAATAAAAAGCGATCAAAAAGTCATATATGCGCAATCAAGGTACCGATAGAAAGATCACATCATGGCGCAAAAAATGACACCTGACACAGACCCATAGACCAAAGGATAAAAGCGCTATAAGCCTGGGAATGGAGCGATTTTAAGGAACATATATTTTCTTTAAAAGGTTTTAATTTTTTACAAGCCATCAAATAAAAAAAAAGTTATACATGTTACATATCGTTGTAATCGTAACAACTTAAGGAACATATATAACGAGTCAGTTTTACCTCAGGGCGAACATAGTAAAAACCACCCCCCCCCCCCCCCAAATAAAAAAAAAACATTTTTTTTTTCAATTTCACCACACAATTTTTTTCTGGTTTCCCGGCACATTTTAGGCAAAAATTACATCTGCCATAGCCAAGTACAATTAGTTGCGCAAAAAATAAGGGCTCATTTGGGTCTCTAGGTGGAAAAATGCAGGCGCTATGGCCTTATATACACGAGGAGGGAAAAACGAAAATGCAAAAATGAAAACTGGCTGTGTCCCCTAAGGGTTAATATTTTTTTTTCTCTTTTTATGATTCACCCCAGGCTTTAATGTTAAAAAAGTCATTTGGATATGAATATGAATGTAGTCAATTCCACATTAAATTTTGAGCCTGCAATAAATAAATAGATGTATATATTTTTTTTTTGTGCGCGTGTGTGTGTGTAGCTGACTTTTTCTAATGTGTATGGGTTTCTCTAGACAGATCAATGACTTGAATAGGCAATGTGAAATGCATAGTTTTTCCTGTGGTGGTGTTGCAGGGAAATTGAAAACTACCAGGATTACTGCTAACAAAACAACTTTTTATCAGCTCATAACTAAGTGAAGACTGTTCAAAGTGTAGAACTATTTTTGGGGAAAAAAATTCCCCAGAGAATCTACATAACAATGCTTCATGTAATAATTGAGGCAGCACTCATTCCATATATGCCCTCCAGTTTAATCCACAGAAGACTGCATGCTACATGTGTGGCCTCTACAGAAGACAACAAACACGAAGACTCACCCACTGCATAAGGGTAATGATCTTCAATCTGACCTCATTTTCCAATTACACTCTTGTACCCATTGCATATTGCCATACTTTAGTCTTGCAACATGGTATTCACATCAGTATATGTTATAAGAAGTCAATGAACGTGTACTATCAACACCTGTTAGTTTCAAATACAGCATAATGAACTTAATGATCTTTATACTTATCCTCATTTATCCTTTACCCAGTTGCACTAGACCCTCACTAGCACCTTGCAGGCAGATCTTAGAGATTACCTGCATACAGGTTTGGCTATTCTCATATTGTCTCGTCTTGATTCACGTCTTAATCTCACCACATTGATATATTGGAGGACTATCTGCTGACCTTCACTGCTTTGTAAGACAATTCTCAATAGTTACCTTTGTCACTACTTCTTATAATATCCTGCTTACTGCTGGACTTACTTCAACCTAACCCTGCTCTGGCCACACACCCCTCCACACCAGATCCAAAGTTGTGTATTGTTACATTTTTGCAAAAGAAATAAAAACTTAGAAAAAAAACATGTATAAAGGTTTATTTTAAGTGTAAACAAGCCTTAAGTTTTTTTTTTTTTAGGGTTAAAACTTTTGTGACTATCTCCTATGGTTGTTTCAAAGTCATTATTGTAAAGAAGTCGTGTCATCAATAACATTATTAGCAGCAGGGAACCAGAACATACATTTCTGGCCTCAGGCCTAATGCTTTAGTTGATCGCCACTTTTAACTGCATCCACCCACGTTGTGGTCTCTGCCTATAGAAGCGGGGCTGAAATGTTGGAAAACCCTGCATAAGAATAGAGGTAATCCGGGTTATATCTGGTCTGCCCAATGCCCACTACTGTCTCTCTCTTACTCTCTCCCCGGGGAGTCATCCCATGTCATACGCAGATGGCACTCATTAGGTATTGTAAATATATCTGACCTATTTCATCAACAACAGCTGAAGTGCTTTCAGGACCTGTGTTCTTGTTATCATATCCCGTCGCATGATTTTTTTCTATATCTGCAACTTAGACATCTATTGTCAAAATCGATGAATACGTACGTTAATTGGTGCCATAATATCAATAACCTTTTCTTTTCCAAATTAAAAGGTCTTAAACCACTCTGCGCAATTGTGAGTGGTACAGATGAGATGGGAAAGACTCCTGCTATGTTGGCATGAGAGCATTCTCTGGGATCTACCTACACATTGGCCGAATGGGAGAAAGCGTGTAAACAATCACTTAAAGCAGTTATAAGTACTTCCCAGAGGGAATCAATATTAAAAACACGACTCAAGTGGTATTACACGCCACAGAAACTGCAGCTCATGTACCCATCAGCCAGTTTGTTGTGCTGGAGAGGCTGTGGTAAGGTTCAAACACATCCTATGGAACTGCCCTCTACTGAAGCTCTACTGGTCCCAAATTCAACACATATTAACCACAGTGGCTCATACACCCATTAATCTATCCCCTGCCATGGCACTTCTGTATCTGGGAATGCAGCGGGTACCTCATAAACACCGCACAGTGTTATGCAAGATTATCACAGTGGCCCGTCTGGCGATAACTAGATTATGGAAATCAGCCATTCCACCCATTGCATCCATGATAATTCCTGAAATTAGGCGTATGTACACGTTGGAAAGATATATCGCCTTTGGCAGAGGGACCTTACAGTCTTTCTCAGCTCAGTGGGCCGGTTGGGAGACATTCCCTTATCACATTCCCAATGACCTAGCAGTTCTTCCTTTAAGTCGTACTGACCCCAACCCCCCCCCCCCCCCCCCCCCCCTCTTAGTTGCCCCTCACACACTTGGCTTCTGACCCCCCCCCCCTTCTCTCCCCTTTTTACTACACTTGTGCATTGTGGAGACTCGGTACCCCCTATGGCAGTCATCCTAATTTGAAACATTGCTCTGTTATACTAAGTAATTCATGCCTGCAAGCTGACACTAGTTGAATTCTTCCTTGTTATGTCCCAGTAAAATCGGGACTTGGTTTGTTTTTGTTAACGTGTTACTCTTTGTTTGTTATCTGATACTGTGTACTTGCTTACCGATCACAGCTTGCTGTGAAGGACATATGCATATATGGTCATCTGATTTGCACTACACAATTGTACACAGTCTTTCTACCTTCTGCTTGTATTACTTGTAAAAAACTTGAAAAACTTCTTTAATAAAAACTTCTTTGAACCGTTAACTGCATCCACATTCTCAAGACCCAGATAATGTTGTACCCTATGGTAAAGCAGGGAACCATAGGCTTTTAGTTTGTGCTTCACTGTACCATTTTAACTTTTAGGAATCCTGTCTATAAACCGAAGTCCAGACCTAAAATACATATTTCATATTTGGCTGCAGTAATGTTTTAGTGAAATGGTAATATTATTTCCCTGTCCCATGACAGTGCATGAATCCTTTTTATGTATGGCGATATCTTCCTCGTCTTAGATGCAGCCAATGACATTGTATGCTCTTATATAGGCTCATTCACAGGCCGCATTTCTGTCCGCAAATACAGACAGAAGATAGAATCCGTGTATTTCAGTGGCCCCATTGACACATCCGTAGTTGTGTACAGAGCTGTGATCCTTACCGCATAAAAAGAAAAGAACAGACCCTAGTGCAGACTGAAAAGCCTTTATGGACACACCCATAGAACCCTATATGATCTGCAAAAATTTTAATCCACAAATAGTGCTTACATTATTATTATTAACTACCCTTTTTAATTTTTGCGGATCAGCAAAAAATATGGATGCAATACGGATGGAAATTTGCGGAATGCTAATTTGTGGAGTGAAAAATATACTGACGTGTGAATAGACCCTAAGTCTATCTATAGGTACATCCACATTCGCCAATACAAGTAAGGCTGCATTCCCACGTTCCGTGATTCTGATGGATCACGGACGTGGAATGCATGTACCGGAGTCCCCCCGCGCCCGGACAGCATCTGTAATTAGATGCTGGGAGCGGGGGAGACTGTATTCATAAGCACCGCGCGGCTGATTCATTACAGTGCGGCGCTTATGAATACAGTCTCCCCCGCTCCCAGCATCTAATTACAGATGTTGTCCGGGCGCGGGGGGACTCTGGTACATGCATTCCACATCCGTGATCCGTCAGGATCACGGAACGTGGGAATGCAGTCTAACTCTCCCAGTTGTCCTTCCCCTAATACATATGGCAGCAGGTAGATTTTTTATAAAATAGCAACCTGCTAAGTTTTGACTTTGCTAAGGCCTAAGAGACGTCACCATGAAACTTGTTGACATCAGTAACAAACCACCATTTACTTGTTACAGAAAATATCAGTGACCATCTAATCATACAAATCTGCCTGAAATTGACTTGAAATGACTAGTAAATCTCATAACTGACGTGTGTAAACCTAATGATGAATTTGGCATTGAAAAGTGTGTGCTACTGTTCATCAGCAGCAGTTTGCAGACAAAAAAGATTGAACATTATAGGGAGGGACACAACCATGTAAACCAGGTCTGACAGGTCACTTTATGTGAGAATAACTTTGAAATGCTTTTACTCACACAAGTGATTTGGGGAATGTCTCTTCCTGATACACACAACTGTATGTTAGTGGTAAATTTTGGTGAATACATTAAGGATTTATTTGCAAAAAGGAAAAAATAGAAATTTTCTAAATATTCTTCTTCTGCTTCTAATAGATTAATGCCTCATAAATGAATTTCATAATTAACATTTACGATATGTCAACTCTACGTTGGCATCATTTCGTAATTGTCTTTTTACTTTTTAGGATGTTACAAAGTTCATTAGTTTAGCCACAATTTTACTAATATTTAAGATAAGTTCCAAAACCAATTTTCTCTTATGGAGTGTTCACACATACAGGATCCGCAGCAGAATTCATGGCGCAGATTTGAAATTGCAGATTCAAAGCAAATCTGCAGCTTCAAATCTGTGAATTTAAGAGGACTTTTAGAATCTCCCATAAATCACCCCATTGTGAAAACTGCAACCCTCAAAATATTTTTGAAGTTTGTCAACACTAGGTATAGAAAATGTAAACAATATTGAGTTTAGATCCTAACAAGTAACCATCGAAAGCCTAAGTGATGAATAAATACCATTTAACCCCTTAATGACCGCCAATATGTATTTTAATGTTGGTCACTAATGGGCCTTAATCCAATACATACGCCTTTTAACGGCATTGGAATGCACTAGTGTAACATAAAAAAAAAAAAAGGGCATCAAAACACAATCCACCCCCAGCCCCCCTTATAATAAAAACACATTACATCCCCTATACAAAATTAAACACTACATAAAAATAGATGAAAACCACGAATCCTAAACGTGTTTGGTATCACCACATCAGTAACGACTAGAGATGAGCGAACCTCGAGCATGCTTGAGTCGATCCGAACCCGAACTTTCGGCATTTGATTAGCGGTGGCTGCTGAACTTGGATAAAGCCCTAAGGCTATGTGGAAAACATGGATATAGTCATTGGCTGTATCCAGGTTTTCCAGACAACCTTAGAGCTTTATTCAAGTTCAGCAGCCCCCGCTAATCAAACACCAAACGTTCGGGTTCCGATCGAGTCAAACCCGAACACAGTTCGCTCATCTTTAGTAACGACCCAATCTATAAAACTAGATCATTAATTATATTGCACACTACACGTTTTATAAAACTTTTTTTTTAAAACAAAACAGCACCAGAATTGCTGTATTTCATCATTCCACTTTAGAAAATATGTCATAAAAGAGATCAAAAAGTCATATATATGTAAAACTTGGTATCTATAAAAATGACACATCTTCTTGCAAAAAATGAGTCGAAAGCCAGCTCTGTCGTGCAAAAGATAACACTATGGATCTTGCAATGTGGCGACAGTTTTTGTAGGTTTTTGTTAGAAGATAGTTTCTATTGCGCCAAAGCGGTAATAGTTAAAAAAAAAAAAAACCTATACAAATTTGGTATTGCAGTAACCATAGTGACCTAGAGAATAAATTTTTTGTGTTATTAGTGACCGCTGATATGGCTTTTTACAGCGGTCACTAATGGGATGTAGTGTAAGGCCGCCAGTAAGGCCCGCAGCCCCCAGCGTGTGTAGGGTCCGTCCTGGCCAGCCCCCGCAACAGCGATCGTCGTTTTTAACAGTGTAATGACTTTGGAAATTTCATGAAGCCCTGTAATACCCTAAAAAATTAAAATATGTTTACAAAATGAAGCCAGAATAAAGAAGACATATTGTTAATCTCACTTAGTAACTAATTTGTGATATGACTTTCTTTTTTTTTAGAAGCAGAGAATTTCAATGCTCATAAAGTGCAAATTTTTCATATTTTGATGTTTTTCACAAAAACACACAAGATAGTAAACATATTTTGCCACTAACATAAAGTACATGTTATGAAAAAAACAATCTCAGAATCAATAACATACGTTAAAGCATCATTAAGGGTCATTAAAGGGGAACTCCGGATAAGAAAAACTTGTTTTCTATTAAAAATACATTAACAGTTAAATATATGTGTCTATACAATGTATTACCGTATTTGTACGGTTCTGCCACACTGGTAGATGATAGAAATCCAGGAAGTGAAAAAATGGCCCCTGTGCAAATCCACATTGTCTCCTGCTCCCACTGCTCTCCCACCTTAAGAGACAAATATTCCATGCCTCTGTCTCACATTGTGTGTGTTTGCTGAGATCAGGCTGATGATGCAGACGGGGCAGGGCGTGATGTCACAGGAGGCTTGGCTGGATTCCCCAATCCCCTGAGTGATTTAGCATCACTGAATGCCCAGAAGCAGGTGTTGCACTGATTTCTCTAATTGTGCAGAAGTGTGCAGTGAAATTAGGGCTGTGTTCACACATGTTGGAGTGTCATTGCAGTACTGCAGTGTATTCACAAAAAGTGATTCCGTAACACAAATAAATGATGCTAAATGGCAGAGAGCATCAGAGCCTTAATGTGGGGCTCAACTTCAAAGATAACAGATGCTTGATCATAATATGTGCGTGGAAATGAAAAGAAAAAAAAAAGAAAAAATTTCTTTACTTTATTCCAATATCAGCATTACAGGTAGAGAATACAGTGTGCTGTGTGGCGTTACAGGTAGAGAATACATCATGCTGTGTGCTGTTACAGGTAGAGAATACAGCGTGCTGTGTGGTGTTACAGGTAGAGAATACAGCGTGCTGTGTGGTGATACAGGTAGAGAATACAGCGTGCTGTGTGGTGATACAGGTAGAGAATACAGCGTGCTGTGTGGGACCACAATGAAATCACAAATTACTGCAAATAATTCAGTAACACAATGAAACTGCAATGTGTGAACGCAGCCTAGATGTTCTGCAACAGCTTTGGGCGGGGAATAGGCAGGGTGGGGGACTGTGATGAACAGCTGAGGGAAAGCATTGCATTCTGGAACCTGTAGTACTGTCTACAACTGATAAACCAGGAAGCGTAGAAACACAAAACAGAATAAACCCCCCCAAAACAAATGGATTTGTGGTCGTTTCAAAAATGGAATAGATAGGTAAGTAATGCTTTATGCTTCTGCAGAAGTTTCACTTTTTTTAACCTCTACCTGGAGTTCCCCTTTAAGGCCCAAAAAGGCATAGTCACTAAGGGGTTAAAGAATTTTAGCTTGGAATACTGGTGATGATATTTTGAACAAATAAATCTAACAGGCCTAGTGAGACAACACAAATTATATGAAGGGGCACAGGGAGAAAATGGAATAGAGGGAAGAAAAAAAGACACATAACAGGGAAAGATGTCAATGTAATAAAAAATTCCAGTGAAGGTTACTTATCCCCTAATGGTATCATATTTTTCGTATATTCACTGTATTATAGCATTATACCTCCTACATCTTTTTGATTTTATTAAGGTGTCATTGTTGTTTCAGGTGACTTTTGAGGATAAGCTTCCATGTGTGAGTACATGAGGATTAGCATTTTTAGATTTCTGCTCTGTACCTGTTAGTTCCCCAGAGCTGTTGGGCAGAGGCTAACATTTATGGTGTCAGTACGTACACGTGTACACACACACACACACACACACACACACACACACACACACACACACTGGACTCTTCCAGCTCAGAAACTGAGAAATAGTGACCAACAACTTTTCCTCGACCACCCTTATCTAATAGGGCCAGTGTCCTATTAGAATGTTGCTCATAATATATATTGATGAGCAAAACTTATAAAATTCATATCAAAACTCAATTCCAAATTGTTCTTAGATTTTTTTTTAAAGCTGGAGTCAGTCTCGGTACATTTTTTCAGACTCCAGACAAAACTAGCTCTGACTATGACTCCACGACTCCAACTCCACAGCCCTGCTAAGAACCAGTAGCGGCATGGAAGTCATGATAAAACTTTAGTGAGCAGTCTAAACTGTGTATAAAGCTCTGGGTTGCAAATTATTTCTCCAGGCATTCTCCCTATATAGGGTTATCCTGTTGGTAACTTGATCCCTGTGCTAGCTACAGAGTGGGACTGAGCTGATTAATGAAAGATATTCTATTGGGTAGGGGGCGTTTTTGTCTGATAAGATATAATACAAAGTTTCTTATATTTGCTTATACTATTGATTCATGCACAGATCACAGCACATTTGAAAATCTGCTTAAGTTTAGCAGGTTTCTGTACCAACATCCAGAAGCTTGTAATGCACAGAGGATTTGTGGGTTACGAGAAGGCCCTTGGCCAGTGCTCCACAGATTAGCTTCTTTCCCCAAGCAGCATTTAAGGGTACAGTGTATGTCTACCAGCAAACCTCTAGCAGCAGTGTGTACAACACGGTAAATGTAGCTTTAAAAAAAACTACCCTCACATATGTCACAGAAAGATCAATAAGGTGATTAAAGGGGTTATCCAGTGCTACAAAAACATGACCACTTTCTTTCAGAGACAGCACGACTCTTGTCTCCAGTTCAGGTGCGGTTTGCAGTTAAGCTCCATTCACTTGAATAGAACTAAGCAGCAAAACCCCACCCAAACTGGAGACAAGAGAGGGACTGTCTCTGGAAGAAAATGTCAAGGTTTTTGTAGAGCTGGATAACTCCTTTAAAGTCTGTGTGTCTCATCACCACCTAAGGCTTTGTACACATGGAGTTTCATTGCAGTACTGCAGCGTCATCATAGAAATGTTACAGTACGGCAATAAAATGATGCAGTAGTGCAATGTGCAAACACATAAAGCCAAAGAAAAATGCATTTTAGGGTACAAACACACACACCGTATACGCAGCAAATCTGCAGGTGCAGATTTGATGCTGTGTTCAGTTACTTTGATCTAATCTGCTGCGTATCGCAGCAGTAAATACGCTGCGTATACGGTGTGTGTGTGTTTGTACACTTAAGGAAAAAAGAAAGTACAGCAGAGAAATGCTTTTCTTTTACTTATTTTTTAAAACCTGTATCCTACTTGTTCTTTCAGAAACCAGTCACCAGCATGGATGTTATAAACCCAATAGCAGTGCGTAATGGATGCCTTAATACCTTTCCTACCATATTTTAGTTGTAGGAAGTGAGAAGAGTAGATGCTGATCACAGCGCTGTGCCTGAGGCAGAAGTCTTTAAGCTGTCATGGTAAATAATCAGAATCCTGAAATTGCCTTGTGGGGATTACGGTCATGACCCTGAAAGGGTGCCACAAACGTTATTGAATGCAGCATTGAAGGGTTAAAACAGCAGGAACTGGTCTGAAGGCTGCTCCTGGCTGTTTTACACAGTCATCAACTGCCACATATGGAGCGGGGCTGATGTCCTGAGCCTAATATGTGACTGCATCCGCTGGAAAAAGAGCATATGTGGAGGTTAAAGTGACTCTGTACTCACAATCTGACCCCCCCCCCCCCCCCAAAACCATTTGTACCGTTGGATATCTGCTTTTACTCCAAGATCTGTTCTGGCGTCCGTTCGGCAGGAGATGCAGTTATTGTCCCAAAAAACAACTTTTAAACTTGCAGCCCTGAGTCAAACTGCCGTGGCCTAGATTGTGTATGCATTAGGCTGGCACAACCTCTCTGTCCCTCCTCCCCATCATTAGGAATGCTCCAGGCAGATTGTCTCTTATAAGTCAGCTGTGTCAGCACGGCACATGGGCTGGATCATTAAGGCTATTTAACACAGGGCTGCAAGTTTAAAAGTTGTTTTTTAGGACAATAACTGCATCACCAGCCGAATGGTCCCCAGGGTAGATCTTGGATTAAAAGCAGCTATCTGTAGGTGCAAGTGGTTAGGGGGGGGGGGGGAGGGGGCAGATTGTGGTTACAGAGTCGATTTAACATGTTTGTACCCCCCTCAACAGTATAAAATGCACACATTAACCCTTTCAAGCAAAAGTCACTAAATTTACTGACCTGCTTCAGATGCTCACTGTTTAGACAAACAGTGACCGGAAGCTGCAACTAAACTTTCAGCTGATATCTGACAGTTTAGTGTAACTGCCACTGGGGTCCAGCATCGGCAATTGCTGGCTTTGGTGGATCAGTAACGGTAATTGGTTTTGTAAAAAACACATAGGATTACATTGGAATCTCTGGAAAGAAAATGCAAATTTAAACTTTTCACTCTTACTTTGCAGTTATTCCTGTGAAATGCAGAAAGGGTTAAATAACTGAATGAATGTAAATTTAAATACTTGAAAGAGTGAAGATTTCAAAATGGGTTGAATTGTGGGGGGTTTTAGTATACAGGCCTCTAAAATATACTCCAAAACTGAACTGGTGCCTAAAGAATTTCTGAGTCTGAAATTTTCACGAACATTTTGAAAATTGCTACTAAACATTTACGGCCTCTAACATCACAAAAAAGTAAAAGCATGTTCACCAAATGCTTTTAAAATAAAGTAGACATGTTATAGATATGAATTAATAAATAATGAATGTAGTATTACTATTTTGCTTATTGCAGAGACTTTCAAATGTAGAGAATGCGCTTTTTTTACATTTTTAACAACATTTTGGAGTTATTCACAAAAAAATTCTAAAGCTATCAACTCAAATTTACCACTAACAAAGTAGAATATGTAACAAAAAAACAATCTTGGAATCAGAAGAATTGGTAAAAGCATTCCCAAGTTATTGATGAATAAAGTGACACAGGTCATATTCATAAAATTTGCCTTGGTCCTGAAAGGGTTAAAACAATCAATGTAGGGTGATCCTAACTTTAAAATATGTTGTGTAGGCACTCCAGTCTGCTAAGGGGATTGAGAGAAGAGTCATGCCATGACCCCGCTCTGTATCCCACCGCTCCAGCTGGTATCAGCAGCCAGGGCCCAGGGCTATTAGTGGGCGTGGGCCAATTGCCACACCCACTAATTAGACACTTAAATGTAGCTGTCAAAATTGAAAACTGCACCTAAATGTTCTTAAAACGCATCACAGGTGGTGCAGTGGCAGTGATCAGGCTTTCCCTAATGCGATCAGGAAAGCCTGATCAGTTACCTAGCAAGCCAGGACTTAGCGACGTGGATACCAGCTCGTTGATCGATTTCTATGGGCTCCAGCAGCCCTTAGAATCAATAAGCAGAATAATAGATTCAATGTCGAGCATTAGATACCCTGGAAGCATTCTCGGGGATACCCCCTCTTGAAATTTGGTGTAGATGTAATCTTCCTGGATATATCCCTCTGTTTGGAATAGTTCAAAAGTACTGTTCTTGATCCTATATGATTTTAAACATGAATCTTCTTTTCTATTTAAAATTATAAATAAAGATTGGAAAAAAAAAATAGATTCAAAGTCATGTTTATATTTACACACACACACACATTATATAAACCATTAACTGTAGAATATTTCCCCAAGTAAAGCTTAAAGTAAAAAAAAAAAGTCTTTTCAATAATATTACCCCCGTCTTATAAATAGAAAAATAAAAATGTTTGGTATAGTTAGGTGCAATTGCCCAAACTATTACCGTATTTTCCGGCTTATAAGACGACTCCTGACTTTTAAAGGGATTGTCAGGGGTTAACCTTATACGACGGAAAATGTTAACCCCTGCCTGACCGCAGCCCTGCAGCTAAATTAATTAAACAACAAACAGTTAACTCACCTGGGCCCGTTCCCGGCCTCTGCACGTCTTCTTCTCTGCTCACGTTCCCGGCACAGCCAGTGTGACGTACACTGACTGTGCCAGGGATAACCGAAGCTCTCCCGAGCAGCCAAGCGTCTAATTGGAGACGCTCGGCTGCTCGGGAGAGCTTCGGAAGAATGACAGAGGCTTCAGGAGGCTCTGGAAGTACCCGAAGCCTCTGTCATTCTTCTGAAGCTCTCCCGAGCAGCCGAGTGTCTCCAATTAGACGCTCGGCTGAGCTTCGGGCATCCCCGGCGCAGTCAGTGTACGTCAAACTGGCTGCGTTGGGAACAGAAGCGGAGAAGACGACAAGTGGTGGCCAGGAACGGGCCCAGGTGAGTTAACTGTTTGTTTTATTTAAATGGTCGCCCCATACGGTGGGGATGCAGGCCATTTTTTAACCCCCCCACTGTATGGGGCAACCATACCCGGCTTATAAGACGACCCCCGACTTCTGAAAAGATTTTTCCGGGTTAAAAAGTCAATCTTATACGCCGGAAAATATGGTAAATTATCACATTCCTGATCTTACACAGTAAACAGCATAAGCACAACAAAATGCTCGAGTGCAAAATTGCCCTTTGGCAGTACAAAAAAATTGTAATAAATGATCAAAAAGTTGCATATACACAAGCTTGGTACAAATAGCAAGTACAGATCATGGTGCAGAAAATTACACCTCATACAGCCCCCATAGACCAAAAAATAAATGTGTTATGGGGATGGTAATAGAGCAATTTTAAGAACATTTAGAGTGTTTTTTAAAAGCCATCAAATAAAAGTTTTACAACTGGCATATTGTTGTAATTGTACTGACATGAGGAACATTGATAACGTCAGTTTTACCGTAGTGCGAACAGCGTAAACACAGAACCACCCAAAATGAAAAAAAAAGGGTCTGACCTCTGTACCCAATGCCGATCTCTGTAACGGGTCCCGCTGTCTCTTATGGATAGAGCCGCGGGTCCTGCAAGCATCCTGCGGCTCTATTCATCTTTATGGAGACGGAAAGAACCAAGTATGCCAGAGGAGCGTTGGCTCCATTGGAATGAATAGAGCCACGGGCCACATGCTGGACTATCGTGCGACGACTGTTTACACGGAACGATCGGCGAATTTATTGCTAACGAGGTCTCGTTCGTCGTTTGATCGTTCGCTGCGTTTACACGTACGATTATCGTTCAAATTCGATCGTTATCGCGCAAATTCGCACGATAATCGATACGTGTAAACGCACCATAACTGCATCATTTTTGTGAATACGCTGCAGTACTGCAATGACACGCCAACATGTGTGAACACAGCCCTAATTTCCCTACACACTTCTGCACAATCTGAGAAATCAGTGCAACACCTGCTCCTGGCCGGTCAGAGATGGTGGATCACTAAGGGGATTGGGGGTTTCAGCCAAGCCTCCTGGAATATCACGCCCTGCCACCTGTCTGCATCATCAGCAAACACTCACAATGTGAGACAGAGGCATGGAAGATTTGTCTCCTAAGGGGGGAGAGCAGAAGGAGCAGGAGATGTGGATTGGCACAGAGGCCATTTTTCTTCACTTCCTGGATTTCTATCAGCTACAAGTGTGGTAGAACCGTACAGATACAGTAATACATTGTATAGACATATATATTTAACTTTTAATGTACTTTTAATAGAAAACAAGTTTTTCTTATCCGGAGTTCCCCTTTGAGGGGAAAAGAACTGCAGCTTTTCTGCAAAATAAACACCAACAGAAACCTGACAGACCTCGATAAGTTCAGTGGGGTCCCCTGAGTTCGGTATTGATCTGTTGCTGCAGGTCTGTTTGGTTCAGCTTGTCAGTCAAAGGACAACTAGGAAGAGACTACATACAGCATATGAGACAGTGCGAAGCTAGTCTGGTTATCCTCCAAGGCACTATGGAGCTAGCCTCTGTTTATCCAGGTTATCAGCCTTCTCCAAACAGGCCGGTTGGTCAGATAATCCCATCCCCCTGCCCTGCCTGTGAACTCCCATGATCTGACGGCTACAGCACACAGCAGCCATGGCGGCTGTCCCCTCCGCAGCCACACGAGGGCTCCCACATCCCTGTGCCCGCAGCACTTTCCTCATCACTGAGGCTGGAGACCACAGCCGCCCGCCGCCGCCGCTACCTCACACACCGCACGAGGTCAGGCACGGAGCTGCTCGCGCTGCGCTGACTTCCCGCGGGAGCCCGCGTCTACCGTCCCCGCTCCATTGTGCGCACCTGACTGCGGGCGCCCCGCCCACTTGCGCTGTCGTGTGAGCTCGCCCCTGATAGTTGATGTCGCCGAAATCCATGCAGCGGGCGGCACTAGGCATTTGATGTAACGTGAATAAGCACTGCACATATACACAGCCCTCTGTTATATCCGCCATGTTACTCAGTGTGAGAGGCGTGAATGGCGCCCCCGCCCCGGTGCTGGGCCGTCCTGTGCCTGCGCGGCGCGCCCTCTCCTCACGGCGCATGCACAGGAGCCTCACAAAGACGTGCACAGCTCACGTACCCTGCCCGCTGTAGTTCCCCCGTCATAGAGCGGCTAACGGCCGGCCATAAGGTAAGCGCCCCCGCCGCGCAAAAGCGCCAATCGGCGGAAGCCGGCTGCGCCGCGGACCGAGCTCGGGTGGCTGTGCGCGCTCCCGGTGTTTTCCCGCTCATTAGAAGCGGCTGTCATCAGAGCTCATAATCCTGTGTACTGCTTTACGTTACCGTGAGGAACTCAACTAACGGCAGGGCTGAGAGCACGGGCTCCGCACAAGGGGCTGCTGATGTGAGCATGCGCTGCAGCCATGATGGCGGCCGCCCGCCCGTGTGTGGGGAAGCGCGGGTGCTTGTTGTATCGGTAGGGGCGCGCAGCAGTGCTGGAGAGTGACCCGGAGTGCGAGGACGCCTCACGTTACGGCTCCGCGCCGCCTCCTCACAATGGTGCGGCCTGCTCACCTCCGCAGCCGTGCACGGAGCCTGTGTGTACACTCACTGAGGCGCGTTATATGGTGTGGAGGGCTGTACACGGATCTGCTCCGTTATGAGGAGGATATGGACGCGTGGATGGTCCTGTGTTAATAAACCATATTATAATATGACAATAAAGAAATAAAAGCGTTACAATATACTAGTGAGCTTTTCATAAACACGAAAATGATGAGGTTACTGGGTGTCTGCTCCAATCCCGGGCAGTAATGCTGAGCACACACCTGCCATAGTCTCCTGGTGAGTCCTCGCGCCTCGTTTCCACACTCCGGCCTGAGCTTTGTAAACGCTCATATAGAATTTCTGTAATATAGTGGATTTTAAGAAGGGTTTTTGTTTTTTTTTACCACTGGTGAAAGTGTGTTTAAAGAGGTATAGACAGGATAGGGGAAAGATATTAGATTGCGGGCAGGATCCGATTTCTGTATTTTGAATAGAGCTGCAGGGATGGGACATGACCCGTGGCTCTATTTGTTCCTATGAAGCTGATTGAAAGAGCCGAGTACAGTGCTTTTCCGGCGTACTCCATAGGAATGAATAGAACCGTGGGTCATGTACCGTACCCGTGGTTCTATTAATAGTACAATAGCGGTGGCCTGGTATGGAAGTAAGACCCCTCTCCTGCACAATCCACAGGATAGGGGAAAAGTGGATTTTTCCTGGACACCTCTTTAATAGAGATGAGCGAACCAGGTTCGAGTCCACCGGAACGTTCGGCATTTGATTAGCTGAACTTAGATAAAGCTCTAAGGTTGTCTGGAAAACATGGATACAGCCAATGATTATATCCATGTTTTCCACATAGCCTTAGGGCTTTAACCCCTTAACGACAAAGGGCGTATAGGTACGCCCTATTGCCGGTAAGGGCGTTCAGAGCGGGGCTGCACGGCGACCCCGCTCTGAACCGCGGCGGTCCCGGGTGCCGCGTGTAGCCCGGGACCGTAGGTATTAGCGGGCACGGTCCGATCGCCGTGCACACTAATACAGTAATCAGATGCAGCTGTCAAACAGCTGTCCAGCATCTCCCTGGTGTCTAGTGGCGGAGAGCGCTTCTCCGGGATGTTATCCCGGAGAAGCGATCTCCGTTTCTGAAGCCGGCCGGGGACCGCTCCAAGTTGGCGCCGTCCCCGGCTCAGCACTCGTTTGTTTCCGGCTGCAGCAAACGAGTGCCGATCTCATGGATCTCTGCAGCATATCTATGCTGCAGAGATCTCAATGAGAGATCAAAGTGTATATACTAGAAGTCCCCTAGGGGGGCTTCTAGTATATGTGTAAAAAAAATAAGAAAAGTGTTGTTGTGAATAAAAAGCCCCCTCCCCTAATAAAAGTCTGATTCACCCCCCTTTTCCCAGGTTATAAATAAAAGTAAATAAATAAACAAACATGTTTGCTATCGCCGCGTGCGTAATCGCCCGAGCTATTAATTAATCACATTCCTGATCTCGTACGGTAAACGGCGTAAGCGAAAAAAAATCCCAAAGTGCAAAATTGCGCATTTTTGGTCGCATCAAATCCAGAAAAATTGTAATAAAAAGCGATCAAAAAGTTGTATATGCGCAATCAAGGTACCGATAGAAAGAACACATCATGGCGCAAAGAATGACACCTCACACAGCCCCATAGACCAAAGGATAAAAGCGCTATAAGCCTGGGAATGGAGCCGTTTTAAGTGACGTATATTTGTTGACAATGGTTTGAATTTTTTACAGGCCATCAGATACAATATAAGTTATACATGTTACATATCGTTTTAATCGTAACGACTTGAGGAACGTGCATAACAAGTCAGTTTTACCCCAGGGCGAATGGCGTAAAAACACATTTCCCCCAAATAAACAAATTCCTTTTTTTTTTTTTTCAATTTCACCACACTTTGAATTTTTTTTCTGGTTTCACAGTGTACTTTATGCAAAAATTCAGCCTGTCATTGCAGAGTACAATTAGTGACACAAAAAATAAGGGCTCATGTGGGTTTCTAGGTGGAAAAATGCAACTGCTATGGCCTTTTATGCACAAGGAGGAAAAAACGAAAACGCAAAAATCGAAATTGGCTCTGTCCTTAAGGGGTTAATCAAGTTCAGCAGCCACCGCTAATCAAATGCCGAATGTTCGGGTTCGGATGGACTCGAGCATGCTCGAGGTTCGCTCATCTCTACTCTTTAACAAATGATGCATTTAAAGGGAAACCACCAGCTGCAATTCATGTTTCAAACTTCTGAAACTGTTAGTAGAGAACGAACTTGCCAAAAGTTAGGATTCGCAAGAACCTGAACGATTGGCATTTGAATTGTTCTGCCTGGAGAAATTAGATGCAGCCCGAAGACTGCTATCCATGTTTTCCAGACAGTTCTGGGGCTGCATCCACATTCTTTAGGCAGCTGGATTCAACTGAAGATTGTTCAGATTCTTGCAAACCTAAACCTTGCAAGCTGGAATGTTTTTTGCCCACCTGCCTCTTTGGTTAATTGACACCTGGAAGCTGAGTCCCAATTGGGTCAGGAATGGGAGGGGGTGTAAGGAGGTGTTACAGCTTGCTGCACTTCAGGAGCTGAGAAAATCCTCTTTGACTACGATCTAATAAACAATTTTTCTACGTTCTAGAAGCACAAATGGATATATGGCGGATATTATGTTTATTTGACAAAGGTGTCAGCAGTTTCGAATGTAAATTGTATATGACATTCCATTTAAAGGGCACCGGAGGACAGAGGGAAGAGTCCACCCAACCCCTGGTGGAGCCCCGGATACTTACCTCATCCTGCAAGAAGAAATGAGTCCGACATACATAGGAAATCACTGGAGCAGTGATTTCCTATGGACGTCGGACTCCTCTCTACTCGTTTACATAGCGCGCGCAGAATTTTGGGCGGCGAATTCTCTGCGACAGGAATTGCAGGATGAGGTAAGTATCCGGGGATCCACCAGGGGTCGGGCGGGCTCTTCCCTCTCTCCTCCGGTGACCGGTTCCCTTTAACCCCTTAAGGACTGGGCTAATTTTCATTTTTGCGTTTTCGTTTTCTCCTCCTTTTGTATATAAGGCCATAGCAGTTGCATTTTTACACCTACGGACCCACATAAACCCTTATTTTTTGCATCACTAATTGTACTTTGCAATGACAGGCTCAATTTTTGCATAAAATATGCTGCTAAACCAGAAAAAAATTACATACGCAGTGAAATTGAAAAAAAAATGCAATAATTTTTCTTTGGGGGGGGGCTTTGTTTTTACAGTGTGTCCTATGGAAAAACTGACATATGTTCCTCAAGTCGCTATGATTAAAACGATATGAATAACTTTTATATTAATTGATGGCTCTGAAAAAAATAAAACCTTTTACAGAAAATAAACGTTCCTTAAAATCGCTCTTCCCATGCTTAAACATTTTTTTTTGTTTTCACATACAGTAATAAGAAACCACCTGGGGGACTTCTATATACACAGTACTGATCTCCCATTGGGATCTATGCTGTGTATATAACAGAGCACCGATCCATCAGATCGGTGCTCTATTATAATGGTCTGCTGCAGACCATCTGAATGGATTGCCGAGCCGGGATCAGCGTCATTCCGATCAACAGTATATGTGAAATAAAGCAAGTTTGCAGTATAAGTTTATTTTTTGTTATCCTGTTGTAAAACAAAGCTATAGTGGTGCTTTGGATTATGAGCATATTTCGTTCCGGGACCGTGCTTGTAATCCAAATCTACTCTTAAACCAAAACAAATTTTCCCATAAGAAATCACTGATATACAGACAATTGGTTCCACACCCCAAAAATAATGATTTTTTTATTCTGCGGAGTATAATGTATAGTAAGGACATAAACCTGAAAAAAAAACAGCAGCAGTTTGTAGATACAGAATGGAGATGCAGATCCCAATTAAGCAGTAGCGTAGTACAACAGCCTAGAATTGAGAAGCAGGCTTGCTATCAGAGGTCTGTGTGGTCATATGACAGCAATAGGGGAGGGGTGTGTGTTCAGCACGGACCACGGGCTGAGAGCACGGGCTCCGCACAAGGGGCTGCTGATGTGAGCATGCGCTGCAGCCATGATGGCGGCCGCCCGCCCGCCCGTGTGTGGGGATGTGCGGGTGCTTGTTGTATCGGTAGGGGCGCGCAGCAGTGCTGGAGAGTGACCCGGAGTGCGAGGACGCCTCACGTTACGGCTCCGCGCCGCCTCCTCACAATGGTGCGGCCTGCTCACCTCCGCAGCCGTGCACGGAGCCTGTGTGTACACTCACTGAGGCGCGTTATATGGTGTGGAGGGCTGTACACGGATCTGCTCCGTTATGAGGAGGATATGGACGCGTGGATGGTCCTGTGTTAATAAACCATATTATAATATGACAATAAAGAAATAAAAGCGTTACAATATACTAGTGAGCTTTTCATAAACACGAAAATGATGAGGTTACTGGGTGTCTGCTCCAATCCCGGGCAGTAATGCTGAGCACACACCTGCCATAGTCTCCTGGTGAGTCCTCGCGCCTCGTTTCCACACTCCGGCCTGAGCTTTGTAAACGCTCATATAGAATTTCTGTAATATAGTGGATTTTAAGAAGGGTTTTTGTTTTTTTTTACCACTGGTGAAAGTGTGTTTAAAGAGGTATAGACAGGATAGGGGAAAGATATTAGATTGCGGGCAGGATCCGATTTCTGTATTTTGAATAGAGCTGCAGGGATGGGACATGACCCGTGGCTCTATTTGTTCCTATGAAGCTGATTGAAAGAGCCGAGTACAGTGCTTTTCCGGCGTACTCCATAGGAATGAATAGAACCGTGGGTCATGTACCGTACCCGTGGTTCTATTAATAGTACAATAGCGGTGGCCTGGTATGGAAGTAAGACCCCTCTCCTGCACAATCCACAGGATAGGGGAAAAGTGGATTTTTCCTGGACACCTCTTTAATAGAGATGAGTGAACCAGGTTCGAGTCCACCGGAACGTTCGGCATTTGATTAGCTGAACTTAGATAAAGCTCTAAGGTTGTCTGGAAAACATGGATACAGCCAATGATTATATCCATGTTTTCCACATAGCCTTAGGGCTTTAACCCCTTAACTACAAAGGGCGTATAGGTACGCCCTATTGCCGGTAAGGGCGTTCAGAGCGGGGCTGCACGGCGACCCCGCTCTGAACCGCGGCGGTCCCGGGTGCCGCGTGTAGCCCGGGACCGTAGGTATTAGCGGGCACGGTCCGATCGCCGTGCACACTAATACAGTAATCAGATGCAGCTGTCAAACAGCTGTCCAGCAGATGTGAGCCCCAGCCTGAAGTGGAAGTCTGTGAGGGAGACTTCCTGGGTCAGAATACAGTGCTGTAGATCCCACTATGCAGACCATGCCCCTTCCCCACTCGCGCTCCCACCCAGTACAAGGAGCTCTTAAACCAAGGCAATGCTCTTAAACCAAGTCACAATTTTGAAAAACTGTGAGCTCTTAAACCAAATTGCTCTTAAACCAAGTTACTCTTAAACCAATGTACCACAGTATTTCCTGTTGATTTAGGTTTTAAAAGCTATAACAACAAGCACACTTAAAATAGTGTGTGCAGACATACTAGAACTTATTGCAGACACCCCAGTAGAATAAGCTGGGAGAATTGCCTGGTAGGTTCTCTGCCATCTGAAAACTGTCTAGAAGATAATATAAAGATGACACATTGACACTGTTGTGCAGCGCTGTTCCTTAGGGTACAAACACACAGCAGATACGCAGCAGATTTGATGCTGTGTTCAGTTATTTAGATCTAATCTGCTGTGTATCGCAGCAGTAAATACGCAGCGTATATGCCGTGTGTGTTTGTACCCTTAGTGTGAGTTTGAAGCTTTGATCTGGCATTTAAAAACTGTGATTCTCTACTTATGCATCAGGGTAACTAGTGCGTATGCTTAGTTCATTGAACAGCATTGGGTCAGTGCAAATTTCATTCTACAGCAGGTTCTTTGCATGTCAGTCATGGCTGGAGGGGCATGATTACAGACAAAGAGAAATCACCTGGGGCCCATATGGATATAGTGCTGCTAGGTTTTAGAAGAACATGGAACTTTTATAACAATGAGCAATTAAGCAGTGGGAGCTTTTTCATAAGTAGTGTTAGGGTATAAACCCACGCAGCGTATTTACTGCTGCGATACGCAGCAAATACGCAGCAGATTAGATCTAAATAACTGAACACAGCATCAAATCTGCACCACCAAATCTGCTGCATATTTGTTGTGTATCTGCTGCATATACAGTGTGTGGGTTTGTACCCTTAAGCAAACTTTGAGTATGCTCTGGTTTGTCAAAACCCAAGCATGTAACATTTGATTAGTGGTTGCTGGTGAAGTTGGATGCAGCCCCAGGAAGCCCTGGAAAACATTGACACAACCATAGGCTTGAAGTTTGCTCAACTCTATTCATAAGCAAAACCTACCTTTACGGTGCGTTCACACCTACAGGATCTGCAGCTGATTTTCTGCAGCAGATTTAATTTAAATAACTGAACACAGCATCAAATCTGCTGCAGATCTGCTGCAGATCCTGTAGGTGTGAACACACCATTAAACTAGGAAACATTTTCAGTCTTGCATATATACTTCATCATGTTTATATAAATTATTACTAATTATACTTTCTCTTTATTTCATATAGGTTAATTTATACTTTGAATTGGCAGCCTCCAGGAAGGACATCTTTGTTCATGGTATGAATTTTGTTTCAAAATTGAAAAAAAAAAATTGGAGAGATACACACTGGCCCAGTTTACTAAAACTTTCTATGTGGAAACTTGAGTAGACAGTCTTAGGCTGGGTTCACACACTGTATACTTCAGGCAGTATTTGGTCCTCAAGTCAGGTCCTCATAGCAACCAAAACCAGGAGTGGATTGAAAACACAGAAAGGCTCTGTTCACACAATGTTGAAATTGAGTGGATGGCCGTCATATAACGGTAAATAACTGCCATTATTTCAATATAACAGCCGTTGTTTTAAAATAACAGCAAAAATTTGCCATTAAATGACGGCCATCCACTCAATTACAACATTATGTGAACATAGCCTTTCTGTGTTTTCAATCCACTCCTGGTTTTGGTTGCTATACAGCCTCACAAATACAGCCTCAAATATACATAGTGTGAACCCAGCCTAAAAGCGTAACTGTCATTTCAGGGTCATTTTTCTGAAAACATTAAATATCAACAGTACAAGCGATTTTAAGAATCTCTGTAATAGGTTTTATGTACTAAAAGAGTTTCCTTCTGTACTGAAAAAGCAATCTCCCAGCCTCCCCCCTCACATCAGAAGAAGCAGGATTTCTGTCTCCATTATGTGGCTATGGAGAGGGGAGGGGCTGTTAGGAGTGACTGAGCACGGAGCAGTCCTGCAAAGCACAACACCCTGCAATCTTCTCTCAGTAAGTTCATAGATAAGCACTGACCTTTTTGACACCTGAATTTAGCGTTTTAGGTGCCCAGACAGTCTACAAACAGCTGACCTTCATGTCACCTCTTCCTGCTCCCTCATCTCCCTCAGCCCCTCCCCCCTTCATAGGCTTACAATGGAGAGAGCAGAACCCGTCCTCACTGGCTTCTCTGTAATGAAGACGTGTTTGCCTGATAATGCACAGATAAGAAGTCAGGGGGGGAGGCTGGGAGATTGCTTCTTGAGTACAGAAGGAGGCTTTTTTTGCTGATGAAACCTATTACAGAGTTTCTTAAAATCGCTTATACTACTGATTTCTGCAGTAAAAAAAAACATGACAGTTACGCTTTAAGGCTATGTTCACATATGGTATTTTTAGCGTTAATTATGCATTTTTGATGCTATTTTGCCGGAAATTGCGCAATCACCACGATTGCAAAATTTCGCTGCATAAACCCATAATAGACACACATAAGCCAATTACATATAAGCAATTTGTGAACAAAACCTTAAAATACGCGAGAATTATCAATAAAATGCAGGTTGTTTAAAGAATATACTTTTTTGGTTCTAAGTTTAGAACAAAAATTACTTAAACACCTTAGTGACTGAGGTTTTTCCCCTTTGTTTTATTAAAAGGCCATAGAACTTTCATTTTATTACCTACAGACTCATATGAGGTCTTATTTTTTGCAACATCAATTGTATTTTATAATGACACACAGAATTTTTCCATAAAATATGCTGCAAAAATTCAAAAATAATAAATAAATTATATATATTTGCATAGTGAAGTTGTCTTCATCTTTACACCATTTGTCGTGGTAAAACTGAGATGTTAGCTGTGTTCTCCAATTCAGAACAATTATGATGATACCCAATTTATATAACTTATTTTAATACTTTTTTAAAAAGGAAACCAATCATGCAAAAATCGCTATTTCATCTGTGAATAAGCTCCTATATGCCCCCAGCACTGAAAAAGTACTTTTTAAAACAGGTGATCCGTAGCTCCAAACTAGGCACAGCTGGCAGTAAATCTTCTTATACACTGATGCTCCCAGGTAGGTGTGAATGCTGGCGAGATATCCTACCATACGTTACTAGGTAGGATCTCCGGACCACCAACATGCCCAGATGAGTTTAAAAGAGGACCTGTCACCCCCCATGCCGGAGTGACAGGCTCCCGACCCCCCGCTAGAGCCCCCTATACTTACCTAATCGCGCCGGGTCCCTCTTTTTGATCTGTTCCGGTGACAGAGATTTCAGCTCCCGAAGCCCAGCGCGCACGCTCCTGAGATGAGTCCGGCGCTCACTTTTTCTGTATCTGATCGGTACCACACTTGTGTATGTGTCACTTTTTCTTACATTTTTTTTCAGGGATGTGATATGAGCAAAATCAACAATTTTGTACTTTTGCTGTCTTTTGCACTTACCGCATGAGATCAGAAATGGGATAATGGGAAAAGAGGGTGATTTAAGTATGGAACCCCCCCAAAAAAGAAAAGAAGAAGTGTACCTGAAAAAAGATGATTCACTCTCATACATAGAAATATGTTTATTGGGTATAAACACAGATCGGACAAACAATTAAAACCAATTAAAATCCATAGAAACCATCAAGGGAAGGAGGGACACCCTTAATCCCAAGACCTCAACAATTTCCTAAAAATAAGTAGCAAGCACTGTAACACAATAGAAATATATAAACATTCAGTACAGAGCATAAAGATATTGCAGCTGCTGTGTACAAAGTGCATCTTCCAAGAATGTGATAGATACAGATAGAATAAATTATCAATTGAAAAAGCAAAAAATAAAAATTGACAGCAAACCGACAGTGTGCAAGGAGAAGGAAGTCAATGCATTACCACGTGTTCTGTTCCATCCATTACTTCATAGGAGGTAATAACTATTGGCCGCACATCTCACTGTGTAAATGAGATGTGTGGCTGATAGCGAAACATTTAAATGGCCGCACGAACGAAGCAGGTGTCGTGCTCTCTACAGACATTGCAAACGCGTGCCGATAGACTAGTCATAGAAATCTGTGGGTCATGTATAGCAGGAGCATTTCTCACCATATACAATGATTGTGTAATGTGAACATAGCTTAAAAAATAAGCAGGCCAAATTAGACCCTAACAGTATGAATCGAAAACCCAAAAATCATAAACCACATTGGTTAAAAAAAAAAAAAAAAAAAAAAGCCCACTTACCACTCAAATGACCCTTGGTATAGGTTGAGCTCGACTCTCACCGCTTTAATCACACTCAAACTTTTCTTCTTTTTGGTACTAAATTGCTTAATTTTAACTTTTATGGGAAACTGGACATATTAAATAAAGTTGATACACAGAGGAAATTATATATGTTGACTGTCACTTTTGTTCTTTTTTTTTTTTTTTTTTTTTTTTTTTAGGATTTTTTTATAAGCATGTCTGAAACACTGAAATATAATGATGATGATCATAAGACTGTATTTTTAAAGACTCTCAATGAGCAACGACTTGAAGGTGAATTTTGTGATATTGCCATTGTTGTTGAAGATGTAAAGTTTAGGGCACATAGATGTGTACTTGCAGCTTGTAGTACATACTTTAAGAAACTTTTCAAGAAACTCGAAGTTGATAGTTCGTCTGTCATTGAAATTGATTTTCTTCGGTCTGATATATTTGAAGAGGTTCTTAACTATATGTATACATCAAAAATTGCTGTGAAGAAGGAAGATGTGAATTTGATGATGTCTTCTGGTCAGATACTTGGCATCAGATTTTTGGATAAGCTATGCTCTCAGAAACGTGATGTTTCTGCAAGTGATGACAATCCTTCATCTCCAAAAAATAAATATACTTATGAAACAAGCCTGAAAATAAGTCGTCAAGTTGGAGAGCCTAATGAGAATCAAGATGATGAAGTAGAAGAGATTGGAGATCATGATGATAGTCCTTCAGATGACACGGTTGAAGGCGCTGCTCAGGTCCATGAAGAGGAAAAGTTACCTGCATCAACACTGCGAGTTCAGGAAGCAATACTCAAAGAGTTAGGCAGTGAAGAAGTGCGCAAAGTTAATTGCTATGGTCAGGAAGTTGAAACAATGGAGACAACTGAACCGAAAGAGTTGGTACCACAAACCCCACAAGCCCTGACTTTTAATGAGAGCATTAATGAAGTGAAAGATGAGCAAGCACCAGCCTGGACCACAGCAACAGGAGATATGAAATTTGAATATTTGCTGTATGGTCATAGGGAACAGTTTGCATGTCAAGCATGTGGTAAAACATTTACTGATGAAGCTCGTTTGCGAAAGCATGAGAAATTGCACACAGCCGATAGACCGTTTGTATGTGAAATGTGTGCCAAAGCTTTCACTACACAGGCTCACCTAAAAGAACACCTAAAAATACATACTGGTTATAAGCCATACAGTTGTGAAGTGTGTGCCAAATCCTTTATCCGAGCCCCAGATCTTAAAAAGCATGAAAGGGTGCATAGTAACGAGAGGCCATTTGCATGCCACCATTGTGATAAAGCTTTTAAACACAAATCTCATCTTAAAGATCATGAAAGAAGACACCGTGGAGAAAAACCATTTATTTGTGCTTCATGCACAAAAGCATTTGCCAAGGCATCAGATCTGAAGCGCCATGAAAATAATATGCACAGCGAACAACGTAAACAAGTGACAACCAGTGCCATACAGAGTGAGACTGAGCAATTACAGGCCGCAGCAATGGCTGCTGAAGCAGAACAACAACTAGAAACCATAGCTTGTAGTTAGATGGTAATTAAATGGTTTGTGATGCTCTATTGCTATGTTTACATTACACTGTTAAGGTGCAGATGTGTCTGTTTCCTGTTTTTAGCAAAGTGTTACATAGGACCGGGCAGAGTAGAGAAGTAAAAGAGTACCTGTCACTAAGTACGCAGAACCCAGAGCGGCATGCATTCCATTTGTCGCATGAAGTTTGGGTATTCATGGAGACAATCACACCGACTTGGTGCTGCGCGTTACCCACGTTCTGATCCAATTAGGGTTGTGTGCTTCACATATCTTTGGTGGTCTTCCCCGTAGGTACCCAAACTTCCTGCGCCATATGGAATGTATGCCACGCCAGGTCCAGCCCACTTTGTGACAGGTACCATTTAATAACTATATTTGTATATATTTTTTATAATTGATTTTTATGTATTTTAGCATAGATAGATGAAACTAAAGTACGTTCATATATAATTTCCCAATCTCTTCCCTTCCAACTCCTCCTACTTTTTATTTTTGAACAAGAAACAAAAATGATCATGTACAAACAGTGTAATGTGTGTATAGTGAATTGTTGTTTTTTTATGGTCTAACCAATTAAGAATTTCAATGTGAATACCAAAATGTTGGGGCTTACTGTGTAAACAAGAACCATAGTGTTAGAATATGCATCCTAATATTATGATTAGTTTTGTACATTTATTGATTGGTACTAAATTTAGATGAAATGTGTTTAAACTATAAGAAAAATAAAGAACATAAATAAAAAGACAAAAAAGCATGTAAAAGTAAGTGCTATATAGTAATATTCGGTAATTTATACATTTGGCAGAAACGTTGTTGGTGAGACGGTTGCAGTTTTATGTGCTTTATATTTTATTTACATCATATTGTAACTTTCAAGGTACATGCATAAACTTCCATTCAGTTTTACGCTACAATTCAGATATGTTGGTATAAATGTTAAACTGTGGCTGAAAGTTTGTTATTAGAGATGAGTACGTTCGAGTTCACGCGAACCTGATTGCTGAGAATTTGAGTCACGCAGCTGTATTTGTTTTCCATGCAGCCCTAGGGCTGCATCCATCTTCTCTAGGCTGTAGGATTCAAATGCCAAATGATTGGGTTGTGAACCCAAAATTAGTGTAAGTTTGCTCATTTCTATTTATTATTCTGTTATACAGGAAATATTTAAAGCGTAACTGTCATTTTAGGGTCATTTTTCTGAAAACATTAAATATCAACAGTACAAGCGATTTTAAGAAACTCTGTAATAGGTTTTATAAACCAAAAGAGTTTCCTTCTGTAGTAAAAAAGCAATCTCCCAGCCTTCCCCCTCACATCAGATGAAGCAGGATTTCTGTCTCCATTATGTGGCTATGGAGAGGGGAGGGGCTGTTAGGAGTGACTGAGCACGGAGGATTTCTGCACAGCACAACACCCTGCAATCTTCTCTCAGAAAGTTCATAGATAAGCACTGACCTTTTTGACACCTGAATTTAGCGTTTTAGGTGCCCAGACAGTCTACAAACAGCTGACCTTCATGTCACCTCTTCCTGCTCCCTCATCTCCCTCGGCCCCTCCCCCCTCCATAAGGATAGAATGGAGAGAGCAGAGCCCGTCTTCACTGGCTTCTCTGTAATGAAGACGTGTTTGCCTGATAATGCACAGATAAGAAGTCAGGGGGGGAGGCTGGGAGATTGCTTCTTGAGTACAGAAGGAGGCTTTTTTGGCTGATGAAACCTATTACAGAGTTTCTTAAAATCGCTTATACTACTGATTTCTGCAATAAAAAAAAAACATGACAGTTACGCTTTTATATCAAAACAATGCTTCTTATAATAACTACAGTATATAAGCATGCTGAAAATGTTTTTAGGTTACTTATGCCCTTCACATCAGTTCTCCTGGTCACCCAGCTGGCCAGAGAAATACAGCCAGCCCCATTTATTTGAAAAAGGGAAAAATGGTGAAGGGGACACAGCACTAAAGTGCACCTGTAAAGATTTTAGGGGTATAGGTAAGCCCATGGCCACCTGCTTCTAGCTGCCTTCCACCATTTGATTGACAGTCCTTCCACCATTAATTGTCGTCCTATCATTCTCACCTCTTTAGACTGTGTTGCTGCGCATGTGAGTGGCTATCAATCAAGTAAATGTGGGCATAGAGAAAATGGTTATAAGTACATGGGCTGGACTTGCCTGGGATCTTGCTATGCAGGGAAACACCCCCTGGGCATTTAAGTTTATTTTGCATAACTGCAAAATGGTTACCTCAGCACTGAAGGGGACAATAAAATATTAGGAAAGAATAAAGATATGCATATATTAATGTTAAAAAGCCCTTTGGAGCATTAGGTTTAGTGATACCTCTAAAATCCTACTCATATGTCTGCTCTTAACCACCACTGCTGCCCTATCATTCTTAGAATTGTAGGGGTCCCAGAGAACTCCACAGATCATAAAGTGATAGAATATTGTAGCTATATGGCCTCACTTTGTAAATTGGGAGTAACATTTCCATAAACATAGCTGATATTATTGTAGTGGCTAGTTTCTGTAAATGCTCTCTAATTCCTAGTCTCTACAAAGCTGTGGAAGGATTATAATGTATAATTGTATTGGATAATAATCATAACAATAAAAATCTAACATTTATTTATAATCTGTCCCATGTGCTTATAAAATTTATCCGACACCCTTAAAAGTTTCTGTCTGGTACAGTCGTAATTGTTGTGCGGAAGAAGTGATATAACAAATGACAGATTCAACTACTAGGAAAAATATTTTAATTTTCTCCAGATTTGTGTGTGAAATTGCCAATGCTTCTGTTTGGCATTGAGCTGTGTGCTAGGTTTTTTTAATGTAAGTTCTGGTCCTAGCAGATTTTTTTGGTGGTACTGCTGGCATTTGTGGTTAGTCATGCACAAAAAAAAAAAAATTCCCAGTCTTTCCTCTATACATATTCTCTATTTATATGGAACGATGGGGGCCCGACCAATAACGTAAACGAGCTCCGATCTGCTAGATTGGCGCTCTTCACTGGGCCTATTACACGCCACGATAATCATTTAGCAAGAACATTGTTACTGATGTCCTTGCAGCCCTTGCTTAAACAGTAGACATTACCTATCCACGCTCCATGGCTCCTCCTGCGGTCTGCTTCTTCCTGGGTCCGGCGTAGCGGCAGCTTCAGAGCGGCCTGTCTGAGCTGACAGTCCACTCAGCTATTCACTGGGCCTAAAGCAACGATCAGCTGATGATCGGCTCATCGGCTGATCGTTGTCTCTTACAACGATATGGCCTATTATCACTCCGTGTGATAGGGCCCTTAGGCTGCATTCATACATTTGTGATATATGGTGTATAAGCTGACTGTATATCATGGAGTGAACTGTTCAAATCCTACGGAACTCCCTGCATCATAATTCATTATGATGCTGTGAGCTCCGAAACAGCCAAAACTCTTGGCTACTGGACCGACTGTGTCCGGCTACAGCAGTGTAGATATTTAACGGTTTCAGAGCTTACTGCATCATAATGAATTATGGTGCAGGGAGTTCATCAGGAGTTGAATCAGTTCAGTTAATGATATACAGTCCGTTTACGGACTGTATATCATAATTGTGTGAATGCAGCCTTAGGCCTTATTCACACGCTCTGTACGGCGATCCCACCAGAGGAGGACCGCGGCACAGATCCCCCAAGAGGAGTGCAGCCCCCTGCCACCCAGAGCAGAGATGACAGAAGCGCAGAGGATAACTACTGGCCAAGGCTAGTAGGGGGGGGGGGGGGGGGGGGGGGCGTTTGAACGGCTGCATTAATTTGAATGGTCCCTAAAATTGTCCTTGTTCACGGATCAGCAACCACGGCCAATTTTATTGGATGTGTGAATGCAGCTTTAGGCTATGTTTCCACACCGTATTTTAACCTAAACAAAGAGGTCCTGGAAGTTCCCTACACTACATACTTGCTGCGGTCTAAACGACCGCAGCGAGTATGTAATTGTACCGCCCTTAACCCCTTCTGCTCCCCCGCTGTGTATATACTTTACCTGTCCTCGCTGCACGGGTCCGGCGTCCTGCTCTCCTGTCCGGCCAATTAGTGTGTTGCCCAGCCGCAGCCACTGATTGGCCGGGCGGGAGAGCAGGACGCCGGACCCGTGCAGCGAGGACAGGTAAAGTATATACACAGCCGGGGAGCTGAAGGGGTTAAGGGCGGTATAATTACATACTCGCTGCGGTCGTTTAGACCGCAGCAAGTATGTAATGTATGGGAACTGCCAGGACCTGCCGGGCTCGCAGCGAGAATCACGCTGCGAGCCCGTCCGTGTGAATATACCCTTATTGTGATATCTGTTTACAGTAAACAAGGGAAATTTTGATCTTTTCTATGCTGAACATACTGTATGTTTTTCCATGTTCTTCCTCCAATAAATGGTGCTTAGCAGATGATTTAAAAAAATTTAACTGTGAACATCTTATATTTTATCTCTAACTTTAGTGATTTTACATAGCACAAGTACATATTTAATGCAAATCTACATTGAGCTAAAAACAAGTTTATTTTGTATTTTTTTTGTAACTAAGAGGTTTTAATGTTGTGTTTTGTTTTTTTTGTTTGTTTTTTACGTTCTCTTTGTGCATGAACTAATGTATAGAATGCCAGTCATCAAAATTAATTTGTATACCTGGTTTAACTGGTGGTTATCATTTCTTTTAAAGAACAGATATTCAAGCAATTAGCATTTACTGCTAAGTGGTTTCAGAGGCTGATTATGATTTAAAACTGCTATTAACAATAACAGATCGGTGTCAGATTATAATTTTCTTTTCGTTATCGGGTAATTATAGAATTTGCTTTACATGTAGTGGTAGAAAATCAGTATCAAGTTGGTGTCACATAGTGTTTTTTTTTTCCTTTTAAAATTCCACTGCAGGTCTTGAGCCAAAGGGGGATTCCAAAGGAATGGGAAGTATATAGGGAGGACCTATACCTCTATCTACTTCCATGCTGCATACACTTCTGGCTTTGGCATAAAACTGCAATGTGTGACACCAGCCTCATGACTATTTATGATTCAATAGTCAAATAATTGGTTAATATGACCAGTCTTCCAAAACAAGGGCCAAGGTATCAAGTGTTTGGGCTGCTGATATAAAGAATGCTTTGCTTTAAAGTACTTTGCCCATCAAAATAATGTTTCCTATGACTGGTTACAAAAAGGGTAGTATATAAACTGCCAGTACAGATCGTAAGTCATATGAATTTGTGTGATTATATGTTTGCATTTTTTTAATTGGTCATTGTACTTTAGTTCATAGTTTGTGCATAAACATTCATATTGTCTACAAGTCTCACAACTAATTAGGAATGCTTCTGCAGAATTCTGTAGAATTCTGTTCTGTAATTTTCAAATATAGCTGCAGTAAATTCATGAATTCCCTTATTTTCAAATAAAATAAAATGGTTTACAGGTTTTTTTTTCCATTCATTTATTGTGTCTATTGAATAAATACTTGTATAATTCACAAAATCTATAGAAGAATATTATACAGTGGTCCCTCAAGTTATTTCCTGACCATTGTAACCGGAGACCAAACTCGACATGCTACAGACAGTCCGTATCTCCTGCAAATGTGAACAACTAGATAATCAACCAATAAAAGTGGCCTTTTTACTTGTAAGACTAGTATTACTGAAGTGCACGCAGTGTTTGGCTGTCTAGTAGTACCTCTCTACAGTACAGTGTGATACTACATGTTCTGGACTGCTCCTTACTAGAGATGAGTGAGTAGTAATATTCGAAATTCGATTAGAATAGACCGCGGTGCTCGAAATTTGGATTGAATATTAAAACCCATTGAAGTCAAAGAATAATGCTTTTTTCTTGGAAACCTAAATTCGACAACTTGGAGGTCACCAAGTCCACAATGACACCTTAGACATTGATGCAAACACCTCTGGAATGCAACTGGGACAGCAGGGAAAGTATGCCTGGGTGCATCTAACACGCGCAAGTCGCAGTATTAAGCCAGTATCACAGGCTCTCAACAGTACACTCCAAACAACAAAACCTCCCTTTAAAGTGGAAAAATACAAGAAAACCTTCTTTCCTCTACATTAGCATGGACAGAAAGCCAAATTGTAATTAAAAGAAAAATTTTCTTTTACCCCTTTAAATTACATTGCCTATGCCATCTGTGGTTGTCATAGGCAACGTAATTAAAGGGGTAAAAGAAAATTTTAAAACAGCACCCCCCCCCCTCCACCGCTAACTGTCATTATGGGATGTGGTTACTTATTACACATAAAGGGGGGTGAGTCTCATGGAAATCATGTAAAAATTTAATTTGAGGCTCTTGAGGTGATCTTTATGTATGGCCGCAGGTGATACGTAACATATTCATTTTTTAGTTAAACCTTGCGCAGAGCGCGATAAACTGTCCTGTGACATTTTGTATGTACCAGGAGCTCAACTAAGCCAACAGTGGCATATATAGTATGCCTGTAAAGATTTACATATGGTGGCAGGGGATAAGTAACATGTAGTGTAGAGCCAAATAAAGTGTTCTGCGACAATTTAAATGTAAAAAATAGGCTAATAAAGGAGAATTATAAACTGCCTGTCTGTCTAAGCAGCTGATGTTCTGGTAGTCTATGCACTGTAAGGAGGGAGCTATATGCTGTGTTGTGTAGTAGCCCTAACAAGGTTTTTTGGTGTCTTGCCTGTCTAAAATCTGTGAAAATACTTACTGTCCCTATTCCAGGATCTCTCCCTCAACTTGTCCTGCAGTGAAGCCTATTCTTCACAATAAACAGCAGCTGCCTGTCTGTCTGTGAGAATAAGCAGCTGATATGCTGGTAGCTAGCCTGTTCACTGTCTATTAAGAGCTATATGCTGTGCTCTGTGTTGTTGTAGCCCTAACATGGGCTTGCCTGCCTGCTATCAGGTAAAATCCTCACTGTCCCTACTCCAGGATCTCTCCCTCACTAGGTTCAAGACTGCACCTGAAGATGAGCAGCTGGAGCTAAATTCTTATAGTTTGAGGTCACATGAGTAAGCCATCCAATGTGTGTAGATGCTGTTCTTGCGATGCCTGCGTTGTCCTAGAGCCTGTCACACTGTCCCTGCATAGTTATTGGCTAGAATGAAGTGCCAAGCATGATGGGAGAAGTAACAAATTCTTACTGTTTTCTCTTAGATAGTTGATCGAAAATAAATGTATCAAATAGTGTATTATTCAATTGAATCTCTACTTGATTGACTACTTTTCACTCATCTGTACTCCTTACCTGTGCCAGGATGAGTTGCTCCTTTGGGCACCAGGTGAGGGTAGGTTTATTTTTATGTGACCTGTAAAAAAACATTGAAAATACTCCAGTCCTCTACATAGAAAGTTTTTTACAGCTTCCAGTAGCTCTTTTTGACTGCTGTATGTTCCATTAAATCCTTATTTTTGTTTTATTTTGGGATGATGTTATGAAGGCTTTAGAACCAATTACCAGGTTTTCATAGACTTTTGGTCTCAAAAAGTTCTCAACATACAATGGTCGTCCTGGGACCAATATTGTAACTTGAGGGGCCACTGTATATGGCAGGCTGTTGCCTGTACAGGTGTTCCACTAAGTTTTATAACACCTGAGGAAATTATCTCTTTCAGGTATCGATCAAAGGGGAAGAAGGAGATGTACTTACGTGTTTTCCCTATTAGGTGTCACTCTTTCTTGTTTATGTATTAAGCACAGATGAAGGTATTATGGGTTGTTTGTCACTTGTTCTTTTCTGTCCAATTACATTTGCAGATGTTTTCCCTCACTTTTTCCACCTACTACACTTCTCTCTCCTCAGCCCACCAATCACCACACAGCTAAAGCTCTTATTACACGTAGTGATTATGGCTTAAAGATTCGCTATAATGATTGATCGCTAGTGAAAACTAGCGATTTTGTAGCGAATGATTCTGAGGTTATTACATTCACAGATTATTGTTATGAACGATCGTTTTTACGTCATTTAATGGTTGCTAATTGTTCCTCAGGACGATCCACACGTTTTATTGGTGAACGACTTATTACACAAACTGATATGTGAATGATCGGTGAACTACCAATGAAAATTTTTCAATGATTTTTCATTTGTTGTTTAATCAGGGGGTGTTATCACA
Organism: Dendropsophus ebraccatus; assembly: GCF_027789765.1. Classification (NCBI taxonomy): domain Eukaryota; kingdom Metazoa; phylum Chordata; class Amphibia; order Anura; family Hylidae; genus Dendropsophus; species Dendropsophus ebraccatus. Next base: position 70,549,679 of record NC_091455.1, on the reverse strand, counting down.
TCGACAGATAATAGCTCATTTTCAATTGTTATTGATTTTTTTTTTTTTAAACGATAATCACTCTGTGTAATAGGGCCTTTAGTTTACGCCTATAAAAGGGAGGTAAGTTTCTGGTGGGAGGTCTTTTGTCAGTAGAGGTGGGGAGGGACTGAGACACTTAAGCAAGCACACTTTCTTCTATGCAAGTAACCTGCTTTAACATGGAGTGATAAACCCTTGGGAGGGTTAGTGTCCTCTGAGAAAACCTTGTACATGCCCATCCCAGAAACTCTCTTAACTTTAGGGCAGTAACCACCACAGATAGGTACTGACCCAGTGGGAGAAATATCAGGAAAGCTAGCATATCCTGTCTGCACAGGTCTTCTGGGAAGTCTTGGAAAGTCTGCTACACCCAGTTGTAAAGGCCTGGGGCTCGTACTACCCAACCTAACACTCACTGAACTGTTTAGGGCAGAAGGCAGTCAGATAGCACACTATCTAAACGTGAGTATGAGTATTCTCTTCTACACACTATCCCGGCAGAGTACACAACTACCTGGACATGGCGCCCAAGATGCATCCCTGCTCTCTACTCTGTACCACTTCTCCTAACTACTACTCACCTGCACCTGCTCTTAAAGTTATACTGCTACTGTATTGTATTGCACTTAAGATTTCAAGTAAACTTCATCTGGTTAGGTGCTGAAATCTGGGTTATCCTCGTCTTCAAATGCAGTGCCGTTTGCCCGGGGGTGGGTTCCAATACCACTCCTGGCCACCATGACAAGTGTCCAAGCGACCCAATACCCACCTAGCTGCTGCAACACCGCATAGCTACCCCAGCATAGGCCAGTAGTGTAAATCCAGAAGTAAAACAGCATCTGGCACTCCACATAACTTATTTTTAAAGGTTCTGCCATACTTCAAATGGGACAGATTTGCATATTTCAGGATAGTTTCCAATACCCAATGCAACAATAATGCAGTGTTCATCATGTATGCCTTAAATGCCCCAAAGTCCCTAATATTTTCCATCTCTTTTTATCACTGGACACAGACTTTAGTGTCACAAAATGTATTGAAATATTTTCAGATTTTATAGTTAACCCCATAGGGGGAATAAAATAAATGATGTAGAACAGAAAAGGTACATAACAGTAGGCTCCTGATGAAAAAACAGTATATAGCAATTTAAAACGAGTTTAAAAAAAAAGTGATAACAGAGTGCCTGTGAGAGGAAGTACTTCAAATAGGGAAGGTTTAGTTTCTAGCAGGGTAGGTGGCTGCATATTCTACCCAAAGTTGCCAGACTTCAGTGTATCTTTCAAGGGTATCTGAAGCTTAATTTTTTACTATAACATTATATTATTATAATTTATTATAACATTACTCTGTGGACAACCGCTTGAATAGAATGGGGATCTTAATTTGGCAGCTATATAAATTCTGGCAGCCATGTGAACGTATTGAAGTAACTTTTGCTGCTTGAAGTTGGTGGAAGGAAACTTGTCCCCCAATCGGAGTACTGATGGCGTTGTTGGAAGGGTTTTTTAAAGCAGGGATTTAAGTATGGCCAGTTTGAAGTCCGAGAAGTTTGAGACCATGGGGAAAGTCAAGTATGCAGTGCATTGCCAATATTTAGACAAAACTAAACTGAATAAAGATATGAGAAACCTGAAGTTTTCTCTCTGGGATAGTTGAATCCTGATTAGGGATGGTCCGAACAAAGTTCGATTCGGGTTCGTATGAACCCGATTTCTCGGCAATGATTCCCGCTGTCTGCCCTCTCCGTGGAGAGGGTGGATACAGCAGGAGGAACGCCTGGAAAACTGGGATACAGCCATAGCCATAGGCTGTATCCCAGTTTTCCAGGCGGTCCTCCCGCTGTATCCACCCACTCCACGGAGCGGCCACACAGCGGGAATCTGATGCCAAGCGTTCGGGTTCATACGAACCCGAACCTCGGCAGTTTCGGACCATCCCTAATCCTGATTTTAAATACAGATTTTCAGACCTTTCTCTTCCTTTAGAATGCTTTTATTCATTAAGTTTTGTTCACACAACATAAGTTCCGCAGGAATCATGGCTGTTGTTACAATGGCCATGATTCCCACGGAACTTAGGTTGTGCTGCCTCCTGAGGGAATCTCGGCTGGAGTGTATACACATAGTATACACTCCAACAGGGATCCCTAGCAGCGCCGTAATTTTCTGCGGCCGCTATTCATTGAATAGCGTCTGCAGAAAACTGAGTCAGTGCACACTATGGAGCGAGCGTGGAGTTCTGCGGCTGAACTCTGCGGCTCCAATGATCATCCGGCCGAGAAGATGGAGCAGTGGGACAAAATCCCTGCTGCAGTGTGTGCAAACTTGGTCAAGAACTACACCAAAAGTCTGACCTAATTGCAAACAGGTTTCTGTACAAAATATTATGTTATGTTTTTCTATTTTATCAAATACTCCTTTCATGAAAAATAATGATTTAAACAATGTGATTTTCTGGAATTGTTTTTATAGATTCTGTCTCTAACAGTTGAACTGTGGCTACGATACAAATTACAGACCTCTCCATTCTTTGTAGATGGGAAAACTTTTTAAATCAGCAGTGTATCAAATACTGTACTTATTTTCCCTACTGTATGTTGTGGATTGGGTGGATGAGCAATCAATCATAGTAGGGGGAGGGTTCACATGGTAAATAAAAAGACACCTGGAATTGTTTACTCACCAGTGCTGTGTGCATAGATTCTTTGTATGTTCCCAGATTCAAATGTACCTGTAGCCCCTGGGATACATGGCAATAAGAGACGTGTTTGGCTGAAAACTATGACTTCTCAGTTATTAAAAGGGAAGTAAAAAAAATCTTCAGTTGTGTATTGCAGTACTTGCTATATGGGCATCCCTAAGAGTCCATTTACACAGAAATATTATCTGACAGATTATCTGCCAAAGATTTGAAGCCAAAGCCAGAAACAGTTTATAAACAGAGATCAGTATGTAAAGGAAAGACTGAGATTTCTCCTCTTTTCAAATCCATTCCTGGCTTTGGCTTCAAATCTTTGGCAGATAATCGTTCTGTGTAAATGGATCCTGGTCACGTCTTAATTAACTGCACTTTAACTAGTGGTGTCTGAATTACCAACTTTACCAATAGATAATGTAAAATTAACAGGGCAGGTGATGTACTATATCTTTGCAATTTTACTTCATGTATTTTTTTTGGCTGTTTTCTATATGTAATACAGTGTTATAGAATTGGCCACTGGATGTCTTACTTTATGGAAAACTGTAGTAGAGTCTCAGTCACTAATACCATTTGGTCTTTAGTACAGCTGAGCGAATTTACAGTAATAACGAAGTGAAGCACTTACCAGCCCGTTGCCGCTTAACTCTCTGCCACTCCACTACATTCATGGTGCTGGAAAAAGCTGGATACAGTCCTGGGAAACTTCTTCCAGTTTCCCAGGACTGGATCCAGCTTTTCCCAGCCCCCAGGGAGGCGTGGTACAGAGCAGCAGTCAAACGGCAACAGACTGATTAGATAATGAAGTGCTTCGCTTTGCTATTACTGTAAATTCGCTCATCACTTAGGGCCCTATTCCACGGGACAATTATCGTTTGCGTAATCATTAACGATAAACGATCCAAACGACCGCAATTACGAAAGATAATCGTTACTTATGATCGTTCTTGCGGTCGTCTTGTTGTCGCTATTGCGGTCGTCACTATTTCGAACGACCAAACGACTTCTTATTCAATGCGAACGAGCAACAATAAAAATAGGTCCAGGTCTTATTAAACGATCAGCGATTTCTCATTTGGTCGTTAGTTGTTAACTGCTGTTCAAACGAACCATTGTCGTTTAGATTCGAACGATTTAACGATACTCTGAACGATAATCGTCCAGTGGAATAGGGCGCTTAGTCTTTAGTAACAAAAAAAAAATAAAAGACACCAAATAAAGAAAGTGATATCAGTCATCCCTCTAGTTATGTTATTTACAATAATGTTAATAGGAAAACTTGTCTGATGAGCGGAGCTTTTTCATATAATGATTATAATAACTATTAAATAAAGTGTTCTCTTTTTCTTTTGTTCATGTGGTGGATTATTTATAAATAAAAAATCTATCTATCTATCTCAAGCTATAAAGATTTTAAAACCGTAAATTTAACAGCACTTTAGCATTCAGCAAAAAATAATTTTTGTTTCTTTTTAAAGCCATCAATTTTGCCCAGTGACTTTTAAATTACTGTTCCTCACTGGGAGAACAAGGAACATATTAAAGCTAGTGAAATATTAATGAAGGCTTATGTCGCTTTTTCATGATGTTACAACCAAGGCCAGAATGTTGGATTTTATAAGATTTGCTCAGTTACTCTAAAATTGGTTTGCTGCTGCTGTATTCTTTAAATTAACAGTCTGTTTCCAGGAGAATTATTTATGAAGTGGAATTGTACCCAGTTTTACATTTCTAGTTCCAAAACAGGGGACACTTTTAATTGAATTCTGTTTTATACATTTTGTTGAATAGTAAAACATTTAAAAAAAAAAAAAAGTATTTCTACATCCTAACCCATCTTAAATTTTAGCTGTCGATTTTTCTCTACTTTTATTATGCAATTTACTAACTTACTGTTAGGAACTTACTGTTCCTGCCAGTAGGGCTGCAGAAAGCGTGTATAGTAATTTCTTTAATCGAGGCAGTGATTGCTTTGGAAAGTTTAGGTTGCTGTGAAAAGAATTGAATATTTTGTTTCATTTGTTTCCATTCCATAAAATGGTCAATTTGTTCAACTGAAATTTCAGGAGATGACTTCTGGAAACAGCTTGCAAGCTGGGATTTTATGTTTAATTTGAAAAAATGTAACCGTGATTGGCACAGGTTAAGTATATAGGAGCTCACAGTTGCGTCATATGAAATGTTGCGCAAAAAATTCTGGTCAGAAAATACGTGGAACAATTCAATATGCTTCCGGAATCACGTATTAAAATATAACTTTTATTAATATATCTAAAAGTGTTGTATAAACAACCTAGCTACAACAGAAAATAAATCTAAAAGGGGCACTTCACAACAATGCTGGAGTGTTGAGCCTCCAAATACCCTGCTATACTCGTGCTAGGTAGCACCGTTACATATACACAGCAGGGTAACCACTTGAGATGTGGTATCTCTATTTCAGTTCCCTGCTTCAACCGTGCCAAATAGCACCAATACAAATATGGGAAGCGGGATAACAGAAAGTTTTTATATCTTATATGTCTCGTTATGTCTCATGTCTCTACGCGTTTCACCCAGGGATCATTCTGGGATCATCAGGAGACTATAAATAACACAATGGTTCCTCATAGAGATTCTCAACAAAACAAACAGAAATTAGTAGATAGTGTAAAGCAGGTTACTATGTATTAAAAACCCAGCCGGGCAAAATACATGTATACACCTGTTCAGGGGATGCGAGACATAAGGCGACAGTGTGGTTCCTGATATCTATTATTGTATGTTGTGCAGTTCCCAAAAACAACACTACACCATCGAGAGCTTGGCCCCCGATAAGCACTTGGAGCGCCTCCTTGAGATGGTGCAGTGATATATAAATGACGCACCAACAATAATATTGTGCAAAGTGTGACACCCACTTAAGGGAGGATGGGTCTCCAAAGTCAAGAAGTGACAGCCTACAGATACTGAGATATCCCTCAGATGAGTATATTAGGGTTTGTGACAATATGTATATCAGTTACCCCGATATCCCAACAGGCTTACTCCACCTCTATTACATTTGAGATTTCCAATCTATTTCATCCACCAAGCAAATAGCGTCATAAACAATAATTGATGTCTGGTGTCACAAAGCACATACAAGCAGTAGCATTATAACCGCACACTCGCCAAAGGAACAGTTACACACATGTCCCCTCGGGGATCACTCACTGCCCCCTGTGAGCCCAAGATGATGATTCCGGCGATATCGGGGGTAACTGATATACATATTGTCACAAACCCTAATATACTCATCTGAGGGATATCTCAGTATCTGTAGGCTGTCACTTCTTGACTTTGGAGACCCATCCTCCCTTAAGTGGGTGTCACACTTTGCACAATATTATTGTTGGTGCGTCATTTATATATCACTGCACCATCTCGAGGAGGCGCTCCAAGTGCTTATTGGGGGCCAACCTCTCGATGGTGTAGTGTTGTTTTTGGGAACTGCACAACATACAATAATAGATATCAGGAACCACACTGTTGCCTTATGTCTCGCATCCCCTGAACAGGTGTATACATGTATATTGCCCGGCTGGGTTTTTAATACATAGTAACCTGCTTTACACTATCTACTAATTTCTGTTTGTTTTGTTGAGAATCTCTATGAGGAACCATTGTGTTATTTATAGTCTCCTGATGATCCCAGAATGATCCCTGGGTGAAACGCGTAGAGACATGAGACATAACGAGACATATAAGATATGAAAACTTTCTGTTATCCCGCTTCCCATATTTGTATTGGTGCTATTTGGCACAGTTGAAGCAGGCAACTGAAATAGAGATACCACATCTCAAGTGGTTAGCCTGCTGTGTATATGTAACGGTGCTACCTAGCACGAGTATAGCAGGGTATTTGGAGGCTCAACACTCCATGGCTACAGTTCTGACATGATTTTCAAAAAATTGATGCTTTTTTACCGCAATTTTGCACAGATCAGGGCATCATGACATTATTTATCTTGTACGACAAACACTACGCTAGTGCTGTCATTGTTAGGGTGGGTTTATACTGAGGAATTCTCGCGGATAAACTCCGCGTGGACATACTGCGGAATTCCGCGGAGATTCCACGAGAATTCTTCGGTATGAACCCACCCTTAGAGTGGGGTGGGGGGGGCCAGGCTTGGTGAACAGCCCGGGGCCTATGGTAAAGTTAATCCGCCCCTTCCTAAACAGCCCAATACGTGTTATGGCGAAAAAAAATGACAATTCTGATGTGATGTACTCTTGTGTTTTACCATGTGTTATCATGTACTAGGAAAATGAACATCCAAAGAAATCGTTAGCAGATGGCACTACTAGCAAAATCCTGTCTTGGTACTGTAACTCATCCATTCCTTTGATGACCTTGGTTGCCGTCCTCTGCACTCGCTCCAGTTCAGCCATGTCCTTCTTATGTACAAGTGCACAAACATTTACACAGTATTTAATATATGGTCTGACCAGTGATTTATAAAGAGGCAAAACTATGTTCTCATCTTTAGAATCTATGCCCCTTTTGATGCATCACATGGACATCAGCTGATGTCTAGCACTTATCACTAAAGTTTAATTTACTGGCTACCAATACCCCCAGGTTCTTTTCGGAAGCAGTTTTACCCAGTGTTTTATTATTTAGCACATAATTGTGCTTGCTATTTCTACTGCTCAAGTGCATAACCTTACATTTATTCACCTTAAAGGGGTACTCCGGGCTGGGGGGCTTTTTACCTATGGCCGGGGAGGAGGTGGATGAGGGCAATGACATCCTCTTACCGTCCTGGTTCCAGCACCGTGTCCTGGATCGCGCCGCTCCCGGTCCGTGCTGCCCGGCCGCTTCCTGCTCCACATGGCTGTGACAAGAAACTTCGGAGGTCGATGCAAGCTGTGAGGAGAAGAGCATCAGACGGTAGCACAGCTGGAGGTGTAACAGGAGAGGTCAGTCAGTGCGCAGACAGTGAGACTGACACTGTGAAAGCAAAGGATAACAAAGACTCGAGGTGTAAACAATTCAGGGGGTAAAATCGAAGGTGCCTTGGATATTCTATCTACCATATGTAGTGGTTTTAGGCCGACCTAGAGACCTCAGTCAGAGAAGCTCCATTGGACATTTCTAGTGACTGTCTATATTTGCCTTTCGGCCCGGCCTAGAAACATGTCTATAGACTCCCATGACTAGAGTAGGGAAATGTTTAAAAACCCACTTGTTAGTGAAGCTCTATGTTGCAGTTGACTACAAACACCTCTCTATACAAACACAATAACCCATCTTAGGCTGCTGGTTATCTTAACACTAAAGGACTGGATTGTGTATGTCAAAGTGCCTGTGTCGTAGTAAGCTATTACCGTTACACCACCTCCATCCTCGTCTGCCTGTTGTCTGGTTTGACATCTGCACTATACCAACATTAAGGGCATCCCTACCATCACCTCAGACAGCAATATCAGGGAGTTGGCCCCAGAGGAACTACAAGGTCCATTCCACCAACCACCGTTTCCACCAAAGACACAGGTGCAGCACCCCTGAAACCTCTACAGTGGACCCCCAAAAGAGAAAGATTTAAGGGAAGCGCCAGAGAGAAAACTGCCCTCCTGTGGAAGCCCTTGGCTCATTGTTAGTGACTACAACCACCATCATCCTCTACTTCATTATTGCCTCTCTCTTGCATATCTGGCTCACTGCAAGGGCCTAAGTGTTAAGTTTATCAAGCTGTCTTATAGTACTATTCCATTTGTTGCCCATTATTTGATTTCTGGTTCCCAGCCGGCTCCTGATCTTATTCTTGACCCCCAGCCTGAATCCTCTATCATACCCAATCCTCAGCATGGCTTCCCATTTTATTCCTGGTCCTTTGCAGGTCTCCCTACTTGTTCCTAGCCACCACAATGGCTCCTGTCTCATCCTAATAGTGAAATATATGTCTCTCCTGATTCATAGACCCTGAGCCAAGCTGCACTCTTTATTTTTTACTCTCACTGCTAACTGTGACACCTCAGTGGCAGTCTGCGGGTTGTCTTGTTAAGCAATTGGGCTTGGAGATCCAAGGATTATAAACTGGGCAATAGGTAATTTATTAGTTCCTTGATTATAACTCACCTTTGCTAATTTTAATTGAAAAGGAAGTTCCTAGGTCATAAGCCCATGTAATTAAATCATTTAATTGGTTTTCAACAAGATAATCGTATAATTAGGATAGCCAGATTATAGAAGCTTTGAAAGACCAATAACTGCCTCTTGAATCCTCATCCGTTACTTTACTGTTCCCCTCCTAACAACAGCACAACTATCCAATGCAATGTGTGAGCCATTAAACAGAACCTGTAGTCAGTCCAAATAAATTATAATTACAGATTTGGATGCTCTCATGTCATTGGTATTTTTATTTTCTTGCTATGTCCCCTAGTTGATAAGAATAAGGGTCCATTTACACAGAAAGATTATCTGACAGATTATCTGCCAAAGATTTGAAGCCAAAGCCAGGAACAGACTATAAACAGAGATCAGGTCATAAATTAAAGCCTGAGATTTTTCCTCTTTTCAAATCCATTCCTGGCTTTGGCTTCAAATCTTTGGCAGATTATCTGTCAGATAATCTTTCTGTGTAAATGGACCCTTAGAAGTGTCACTGTTCCCCCTTAAAAGTAGTTTAATAGTGCCACTGTGCCCCATTTGTAGTTTAATTCTGTCACTGCGACCTTATGCAGATTTATAGTGCCTATGTGCCCCCATATATAGATTGATAGTGCCACTGTGCCCCCAAAGAATTTAATAGTGCCACTGTGCTCCCTATGTAGTTTAGTAATGCCACTGTGGCCCCTAAATAGTTTAATAGTGCCACTTTGGCCCCTATTGTGCCACAATTTGAGGATAAGATCAGTAAAAATGCAGAAATAGGCCATGTTCCCACGGATGATCTTCACTGACACTGAATGCGGATGCAGGCGCATCCGCACATGACGGCATCCGAATTTGCCGCTGCACAAAATCCATTGTGTGCACTAACAGGTTCTCCGCGGCCACTATTCATTGAATAGCGGCCACAGAAAACTGACATGTCAGTTTTTTGCGGCACCGCTAGGGATCCCGGCTGGAGTGTATACTATGTTTATACACTCCGGCCGGGATTTCCTTAGCCTGTAGCACAATGTGGGTAAAGGATTAATCAGGGTCATGTTGCAAATCGGCAACAATGGCGGTGATTAATAATTTACTTACGTTGTGTGAACATAGCCATAAACTGTAAAACCTCAATGTGTAAACATAACCTCAGGGGATCTCATAGAGTTAGCAGATGCAGCAGCATGCACAAAGACCTTTGTGGGGAGGGGACTGTAAGCTGCCTGTAAGGGTTTGATAAGTGATTATGACATCTTATTGTTTAAAGGAAATCAACTGATGCATGACCGACCACTTCCTCTGACACATTAAACACTGTGATTTTTTGTGGGTCAGGCTGGTGATCACATAACCAAGTTAAGGTAAAGAAAGGTATGAATGCAACTGCATTGAAATTAAACACATCCACTCTCTGGGGGCAGGGCAATACTCCAAATAACCTTAGTGGAAAGAGCACTAAATTAAAACTGCCCAGGAACAGCACCGAGGATGAAGGTAAGAGACATATCTTTATCCATAGCATCCCATAATAGGGTTTGATAGATTTGTCTAACCTGCTGATAGTTCCCCTTTAAGACCAGTACTAGAGAAATCCTGTAAATTGTTTGCTGTCCTGCCAGAACTATTAGGAGTGTAATATATCCTAGTAAGTATGCTTTGTAATCATTTTAAGATTGTAGTAAAAAGTGTGGTAAAAACTTAGCACAGTAACATATTACATATAGACAACAGGTAATGCTTCAAAGGTCCAAAGCTCAGTGATTATTTTATATACATTTTACATTCGCATGTATGAAAGTTTTTTTTCAATTTTACAAAATTTGAATAGTTTTAAGAAATAGTAGCTTAGAATTTGCTGTATGTTTATACTAGGGAATGAGATTAAATCCTTTAAATGACCACGTGATTTAAAAAAAAACTATTGAATGGTTTGATCGGTTGGAATCTGAGTGTTCAGACCTCCACCGCTTATTAGAACTGAGAAAAACGTGTAGGTGAGTGTTTTTCTCTCTAGCTTTTTCCTACTGCAGGAGATGGATTCTATAAAGAAAATTTATGGAGCCCATCTCCTGCATCAAAACCTAGATTGCAGCCAGGTGTGGTTAGAAGCACTTAGCCGCATGCTTTTGTCAGCTCGATCAATTAGTTGGGGTCTGAACATGTCAAAAGTGTTTTTGAATGACGACCACTTTAAAACATATCCCTTTTGAATTATTATCATAATTATTGTGATGCAGTTAAATGAAGTATTTACAATATTAACTTAATAGAGAACTTCATGCCGCAACTAGTAATCCACTGCAAGAAGGGAGGTCCCGGAAAATAATAAAGAATGTATACTTACCTGTCCCCAGACCCCGCCGTCTTTCTCTGGCCCCCGATCCTACAACATCATGAACCATGCTCAGGAATGCGTGCTCAGTCAGTCAGTAACTGAGGAGGCATACCTTCTGATCGGCTAAGTGGATACTTTCTCCTGGTTTGTGACGTACCAGGAAACCGGGAGGAAATTAATTCAGCAGCTGTGGGAGTGGTGGTGATGTGGAGCTGTGGGGCCATGAAGACAAGTAAGTATAGACTCTTTATTATGTTCTCCCCCCCCACACACACACACACACACCGCCTGCAGTTATTTTTTAGTTGTGGCCAGAAATCTTCTTTAAGGGACTGATGACAGGGCCTCATTGAGGTAAATAAAATGTAGGGGGAAAAAAGATGTCCTTTAATCTGTCCAAAAGCCAAACTGTCAATTTTGGTTAGCACCTAGATGTTTTTTTCTGTCTCTACATAACCTCTGATAACCGTGTATCTTCAACCTTAATTTTTAGCATTTTTGAAAAGAAGTTAACTGCACACAAGAAAGGCTAATGGAGCCACACTCAGAAACAGTCTAGGTTTTCAGCCCTTATCCTTCTTCAGGATGCAGAAGTTGGACTGTTGGTGTTAAAAGTTATCACAACACTTCTCAGGAATGGTCCCAGTATGGATGGTGACAGGCCCAGTGAAGCTGAAGACATATCTGCAAGGCACTGAAGGGTCAGACAAGGTAAGTTAGGGTCCAGGTGTAGGTCATAGGCAACAGCAAGACAGCACCATCTGAAAAGGGTTGTGACAGGAGACATAGCTTTAGGGTGTTAATACAGCTCACAGGGGTCAAGCAAAAGTGGAGTAAGGAGAAACATGCACAGGTCAGACACAGATATCAAGAATACTGCACACCTTTACAATGGAAACAAAGAACCACAATAGGGATAGGAGGACAGGTTTTGGTTGTGTCCACTGTTCCTTTAACTAGTAGAACAAGTGTATGCATTCTACAGGCTAATGCAGGAACTGCAGTGGAGAAGGAAGCTGCAGTATGGTGGCAGTCCACAGGAGATAGTTGGGGCACAGACTGGGAGTCAGTGGGAGGTAAAGTGACAGAAGACAACCACTGGTGATATAAAAGTCAGAAGAGCTATATTTGACAAGTACACATTAAGGCCAGGTTCACACTACGTAAGACACCGGCCATTCTGTGACCTGGCCATGTCACAGAACGGCCGGTGTCAGTGTAGATAATCCCTTCCGGTACTGCAGTACCAGCCAGATGAACTTAATTTCTGTTGAATTGGGATGTGGGCGCATTAAGGTGCGCCCACATCCCAATTCACCATAGCACACAATGGAAAGTGTGGCCGGAGCTGCACTTTCCACTGTGTGAACTGTGAGTGTTGTGCGGCATGACATGTCAATTTTTTCTGCGACCGCTTGGAATCCCGGATGCAGTGTGTACTATGTGTATACATTAAAGCTGTTATTCCATTGAAACAACGGCCATGATTAATAGAAAAGATACATTGTGTGAACATAGCCTTAAAGGGGTTTTCCGATTTTATTATTAATCGTCCACTATCCATAAGATAAGGGACAGATATGTGATTGTGAGGCGTCTGAACTCTGGGCCCCCTGGAGGAGCTACAAGTTGGCATGTAACCTACAGCTTCATTCATTTTCTATGGAGTTGTGCTGGAGAGCCATGTACAGCACTTAGCTCCCTCCTGCAGCTCCATAGAGAATGGTGAAGGCTGGTCACATGCCAACCCATGGCTCCATTCAAGACAAAGCAGTATTGGTGTCGCTCTAGAGATACCCAGAGGTCGGAACTGATAGGGGACAAGTAATTATAAATCGGAAAACCTCTTTAATAATTCTAGGCAGGGAAGGATAAAATGGACAGTTGTAAAAAACAACAACAAAGACATCTGTGCTCAGGTTTCACTAAGAGGCATGTTATTATAGATCACTTATAAAATTAATCTTGTGTCACTAATTATGTAATTATTCTTGAAATATAAGTAGATACTAAAAGACTAAGCATAATAGCTGTAATAATAAATTACAAATAGGTATGAACAATTACCAAATTCCTCTACGTGTACAGTATATGTTAGTAACTCACATAAGAAAATGTGTGTCTGCACATTAATATTTTTCTAACTGATTATAATGAGTAGATAGATTTTTTCTGCTCACATAATTTCTCTGGTATGGCACGGGTGGTGGTTGTGCTTATCTTTTAAATGCATATGCTGTAATATGTTCAACAATTTGTGCTGTCTTTTTTTGTAAACTGTGGCAATACCAGCAGAGGTTTTTACCAGTTGTTACTGCAGGAGTGCGGCCATACCTTTATTTTGAAGGTCCGCTACTCCATTATTGTTAAAACTTTATTTTTCTTCATATGTAAATAAGGCAGTCTGGTTCACTGATGCTGGTCCTATAGCTATTGGTGCAGTTTTCCATACCTGCCTACAGAAATATATGCTCTGGTAGGCCAGCGTCAACAACATGAACACAGGTAAAGAGAAAGAGCAGAGGAGAGAGTGCAGACTAACGTATGAATCCTCACTTCATCAGTCTGTGGTTTGCACATTGTGGTCAGAGAGGACATAGAAACAGAAGATTGTCGGCAAAAATAGACCACTGGGTCCATCTAGTCCGTCCTTTTATTATTTCCATTCTTATTATCTTAGGATAGATATATGTTTATCCCAAGCATGTTCAAATTCTGTTATTGTAGATTTACCAACCATATCTGCTGGAAGTTTGTTCCAAGCATCTACTACTCTTTCAGTAAAGTAAGATTTTCTCATGTTGCTTCTGATCTTTCCCCCAACTAACCTCTTACTGTGTCCTCTTGTTCTTGAGCTGTTTTTTACTAAAAACACTTCCCTCCTGAACCTGTCAGGACAGGCAGATACAGACAGGACAAGAGACAGTGGGCCCTAAAACTGACTCCACCCACTGGCCCTGCCTACTTGCCTCAATCGACCCTAGACAGTCGCGGACAACCACAAAGACGTTCCCTACGCTACGTAAGAGAAACACGGAACAATACGGGCAGACAAGACACAATAAAGAATAGTGGACAAGTCGGGTCAAACCACACGGGCAACGAAGTACAAAATCAGCAAGCAGAACTGATAGTAACAAGTCAGGCGGTGGTCAGTAACGCAAATAGTCAAGCAGCAGGGATTAGGACGGGAATCGCAGGAGAAGTGACGGGGGAGCTGGGACCAGGAAAACACTTAATAGCCAGCGATCTCACACTGGCTTGACCTAAACTTTATACTGGACCAGGAGCCCGGACCAAAGGCTGATTGGTCCGGCCTCCTGAGTCCAGCCACATTGCAGCTGGTGCACTGCAGGCTGAGTGGCTGGGCGAACTGCCACTCAGCCTGAGTGCAATGCGCCTCAGCTGCATGCCTGCCGGCTAACATTCACGTGAGACCACGGCGTCCCCTGTTGCTAGGGACGCCGTCGGGTCTCCGGGATGTCACTCGGCTTCGGCGGGCGGAGCGACGGCGCGCTCCCGAGCCGGCTGCCAGAGCCGAGCTGGAGACAGACGCCGCTGGACCGAGGCGAGGTAAGTTCCTGACAGAACCTTATTTAGTTCATAGTAGATTTTTAGTAGATTATTTTTTTTAAGTCCTGTTAGAATTATTTATTTTAGTCCTGAAGAAATGTCCCTAGGGGGGTATGCGGGATTTGCCCACAGACTTCTATACATTGAATGCAAAGAATATGGTTATATTTTCCTGTTTTGAAACATGTAAAGTATGTCTCTCCTTACACCGTCTTTGCAGTATATATATACTGTAAACATGAAATGGTTCACTTAATGTCAATCTCTTCTTAGACAGCTGTAGATGTATGATATATAGATGTAGTATAGCCAGAAATGATGTGTCTAAGGCTGGGTTCACACTGCGTTTTTGCAATCGTTTTTTTTCATCCATTTTTTGAAGAAAAAAAAAACGGATTAAAAAACGGATTGCAAAAACGGATGCATTTGTGTGCATCCGTTTTAACCCTTTTTTTTAATTGACTTCCATTATAAAAAAAAGGATCAAAACGGATCAGTTTTTTTTTTACGGAGGCAAAAACGTTGCTGACTCTATTTTTCGGTCCGTTAAAAAAACGGATCCGTTAAACGGATTGCAAAAACGTAGTGTGAACCCACCCTAACCTGCATGTTTTTCCATCTCTTTTCTTCCCTCTGCTGATTTGGCAAATGCCCATTTTTCCCCTCTGCTTGCTGAGTGGGTGGGCTCTTTCTCATAGGATGTCAGTGCTTTGCTGCATGCTTGAAACCAATCATATTCTCATATGATCCCTGTCCTACCTTCAAATTGTAATTCTAACCCGCTCCTTCCTGTCTACTTCCGGTCTACAGGATGCTGGGATGTAAAGAAGATGCCATTTTCTCTTAAAGAATATTATTATATCTATATTATATATTATATATTGCAACTTGTTACATGTTACAACTGATGTTGCTACTGATCATAATAATAGAGGAGTCAAGCTCTTTAACCCCTTAGCGACCCATAACGTATCTGATACGTCATGGTGCCGCGGGGGGTGTTCAGAGCGGGGTCCCGCCGGGCCCCGGCTGACATGTGCAGCCGGGCAGTGCCTCTATTAGCCGGTACGGGTCCCGTTGCTGCGCCGGCTAATTAAGGTTTGACAGCTGGTTTGCCAGGTTTGACAGCTGCACTTAGAGGCTTTGATCCGTGCATACCTGGTGTCTAGTGGGACGGATCTCCCCCCCGCTATACGATCGCGGGGGGGGGGATCCGTTCTTCTGCCCGTGCCGGGCCTCAGCGTCGCAATGACGCTGATCCCGGGTCGGCAATAGATTGCTATGGCCTGCAGCGGGCCATAGCAATCTATCACCGATCTTATCGATCTTTGCTGTGTATATACACAGCATTGATCTCTATGAGAGATCAGTGCTGTGTATATACAAGTCCCCCGGGGGACTTCTAGTTAAAGTAAAAATAAAAGTAGAAATGTTTTTTTATTAATAAAAAATCCCCTTCCCTATTAAGTCCAAATCACCCCTCTTTTCCCATTTTATAAATATAAATAAACAAATAAATAAACATATTTGGTATCGCCGTGCATGTAATCACCCGAACTATTAATTAATCACATTCCTGATCTCGCACGGTAAATGGCGTAAGCGCAAAAAATTTCCAAAGTGCAAAATTGCACATTTTTGGTCGCATCAAATCCAGAAAAAATGTAATAAAAAGTGATCGAAAAGTCGCATATGCGCAATCAAGGTACCGATAGAAAGTACATGTCATGGCGCAAAAAATGACACCTCACACAGCCCCATAGACCAAAGGATAAAAGAGCTATAAACATGGGAATAGAGCGATTTTAAGGAACATATATTTGCTAACAATGGTTTGAATTTTTTACAAGCCATCAGATAATATAAAAGTTATACATGTTACATATCGTTGTAATCGTAACAACTTGAGGAACATGAATAACAAGTCAGTTTTACCATGGGGCGAACGGCGTAAATGCAAAACAAAACAAATTCAAAACAAAATCAAAACAAATTCCTTTTTTTTTTTCAATTTGACAGCGCAAATGATTTTTTTCCTGTTTCTCAGCATATATTATGGAAAAATAATGCCTCTCATTGCAAAGTACAATTGGTTTTGCAAAAAAATAAGGGCTCATGTGGGTCTCTAGGTGAAAAAATGCAAGCGCTATGGACTTTTAAACATAAAGTGGAAAAAGCAAAAGTGCAAAAACGAAAATTGGCTTTGACCTTAAGGGGTTAAAGGACAGGGTACTGCAGTGTTGTCCCATTTAGGTGAACATAACATTGCTACAGTATCTTGCATCATGATTGCTTTTACAAGCCAAAGTAAATTTTGAAGAGGCTTCAGTGTTTGCATGAACACCACCCATTCAAACAGCTGATTATGAGGCCACAAGCTGTATCTCTGTCAATATAATATTGATGCCTATCCTGTGAAAATTATATCTGTAGGAACCTACCTATTTCCTTATCATATCTACGACATATGCACTGTATACAGATACTGAAGTGAAGGAGGAATTCTTCAGGAATGATTTAGATGAGAAAATTATAGGGTACCTTTCAGTGTGATTCAATAGGACTCAGAACCAACACCGCGTAGTGATATCCATTGTTACCTGAGGAGCAACTGCACAATGATCAGGTGAGGGAACATCATCACAGTTATCCTTTAACTAATGACCAACCTACAAGTAATGGGACATTTTACACTTGTATAGAAAGCAAATATAAATTCCCTTATTCAATATTATTTTTAAAATGTATTTTAATAATATAGTGTATTAAAAAAGATTTGGATAGTCACTTCCAGATTCTGTGGGGAAATTTCAAAGGCAAAAGTTTTCATTCCCAAAAAATCAGTAGCACAAGTGAATATACATAAAAACTCAATAGCTATGTTCACACACAGTCTTTTCTTTGCCATTTGATGTCCGTCTTTTTGGAACGGCCGTCATTTTGGGGTGATATAATGACTGTTATTTATTATTATGCCCGTTAGTAGTACAACAGTAACGGTCTTCATTAGGAAATAATGGCCGTTAATTGGCCCCAAAATGACAGCCCTTCTAAAAATGGCCAAAAAAAGACGATGTGTGCACATAGCCTATATCTTCATTTGTAACAGGGCATCTTATACATTTTCAGCAGCTTGTGTTTGCATCTTTCCTACCTGGAAACTCTCTGTACGTTTCCAGAAATCTCAGGATCCAAAATAATTATTTAGTGTAAAAACAGTAAACAGGAGAGAAGGAGAAGGAGGACGCTACCACATAACACACAGCATAAGGGGAGGAGGAGTAACAGGGGAAGACATCTGATTGGCTCTGAGCACTCTACACAGCTCTTATATCACACCAGGAAGAGCACAGACTGCTCAGTCAGCATGCATGGGAAAGGAATAAGCATTCACAGATATCAGCAAACACCCACATTATAAAGGTTACACACATTTCTGGCTACACAACATACAAAACTACTGATTTGTTTGTTGTTTTTTGTTTGTTTTGTTGCCTTTTTTTGGTATAGAGGTATTTTCTAAATTCCAATTTGCTATCATGCCAGCACCATAATGATAATAATTAATAGTAATATATGTTGCTTCTGAAAAATGGTAAAATGCCAACACTACGATACTCTGTTGATTTCAATTTTAGATTAAATTCTGCCAGGCAGCTTAACCTTGCATTTACCCACCTATAATCCATTACTACTGATATCGGTTACATTGAGGAATGGTAGTTTATGAAACTGTCTATTCTGTCTAAAACAGAGCTTTGGTTTAATGACACCACGTTTGCTAAAATAATAGAAAAAGGAAAGATAAAATGCAGAAAAGTATCATATGCGTGTAGATTAATTATACAAGTATGACATTCCAGTTCTTTAGATGACTGCCAGACTAAAGGTCAGTGCACCGCACCCAGTAATTGCATATTAATAGTTAATATCCTCATTCTGTACATACATCTGATAATGAATGTTTAGTCAACCTAGAGTGTTAAGCCTTTAAATGTCACACTTTGCTCATAGAATTCTGGTGCCATGGTATAATTAGAAACAATTAACCAGCATGCCTACTGAGGTATCACAGCACTCAACGTAAGCTCGATTTACAACGTAATCTTCTTCATCACCCTTCGTCATTCACAGGAGATGTGAGGTCTGTGTCTATGTAATGTGATGGTGCTGATTGCTTCAGTAAGCGTTCCCCAGAGCACAGTGAATCAGGGAAGTGCTGGAGCAGGCTGAGCAATAGAGGTGTAACTGGATTTCTGGGAACTATCCGAGGTGCTGAAAGTCACTTCTCGCTACCAGAGCTTCCCCTCCTCCCTGATACCCTTGTGAAGGTCTCCTTTCCTCCACAGTCTCTGGCTTCCAAGCGGATAGTAGTAACCATGGTCTATTCTCCAGGTAAAATGCATTTTCATTGTGGCCTTTGCATTTCTGCTTTCCGTTTTAGTGCCCCAGTAAAGGAACGAGGCAGCGAAAGGCAGATGGAAGCGAAGAAGGGGAGTTAACCTTCTGCAGACTAGAAGCTATGGGCTTGTGATCTTCTAGACTCCCAGTAGAGGGAGGAGAGTACATCAGAAAAACAAAACAAGAAGCCTTGCAATATCAGGGAAAGAAAGACTGGGACTGCCGCTGAGGAAAGCTATCTCTTGCCTGCTCACCAATGTATAGGAGTAAGTCTACCACTGGCTATGCTATGAAATCGTGTCAATATTATGCGAAAAATGCCTAGAGACAGCAGCTTATAATGAAGATTAATTGTTTTTTTTTAACAATGCTTTATAGTACTACATACAGAGCTGAGTTTCTCATTTAACTCTTTGAGGTTACCTTGTCTCTAAGAGAATGCCATAGGTCACACTAAGTTACAACTCATGACAGTGTCGGTTTTGCTACAATGATAGGTCAGTATGTTATATCCTTGACCTAATAACCCGCACAAAAGAGAGATTGCATTACCGTTGAATACAGTTATTTTAGGGGTTATATTATAAACACAATAAGCCCAGTAAGTAGGTAAATTTGCATTCTAGTTGGTATAAAAGTAAGATCAAATCTTATGCAAAACACCATTGCTGTTAAACTTAAGTGCTTTGCTGGCATTTAGTCTAATAGTTTGCTGCCAGTGTTAGATCAGTAGGTTTGTTAAGTAGCCTTTATTGATGGTAAGAAACAACTTTGTTCCCGTAAATTTGCTATCTATAGATCTCAAGGTCTTAATCAACATTAATTGTATAGTGTTGTTCGTTTGCCATCATTTTTTAGATGGAAACTGTTTACAAGTAAATGTCTTCAGTATTCTACTACTTCCCACAGTGACTATGTAATCCGTCTTATCTGGAAGCCCAGATGTTTCTCACTATCAAGCATAGCAATTGTGCTTACGTCTGAGAGAGTGTGTTTTTGCACTGAAACAGAAAACTACATGTGGAATATAATACCTATACATATGGTGCTGCATAAATTACTTTTTAATATGCACTCACAGTAATAATAAAAGGACAGCTCAGAAGTAAATTGCTACATTGGCTGTCCCAGACTGCATATTATGTGATGGGATTACACACTTATAGCCATAACTTTAAAACTATTCACAGGTGGAGTGGATAATGATTATCTTGTGACGATGGCCTCTGTGAAGGAGTGGAGTATATTAAGTGTGAAGTGAAGAGTTAGATCTTGAAATGATTGTGTTAAAAGGAGAGAAAATGGGCAAATGTAAAGTTCTGGATATACAGTGGTTAGTACGTACCAGAATTGTTTCAAGGAAGTTCTGGCCACAGTTTGTTGATACGCATGACAAATTGTAGTTCACCTATCACTTATATCAACCATAAATATCAGACCCTAAAATGAGCTGTAAATGCAAACATATTAACCTACAAAAACCACAGGTCACTTATAGAGATGTACATATACTTTATTTAAAAACATAGCAATACCAATTGAACAGAGCAGAGTATGGTTAATATAAAATATAGCAGTCATGAGGTCAGGTATTATGACAGAATTGCTATGCTAGGTGGAAAATATACAAGATATTCCTGTCATTATAGCAATAAGTATCTATCAAGGATGGCAGAATAATAAAGTGTAAGCACATCAAACAATGGAAATAGGTGTCAGATGGATAACTACATAAAATACAGCTACATGAAAAATAGCAAGACTATAGCCATACAAAACGTACCATGGATGCTGCACCCCAATGCATTTTTGCTAGTTTTTTTCCTTGGGAGGGGGGGGGGGCATTAGTCTACCTGAGCTTGTCCCTTAGAAGAGTTCCTGTTGCACTAACTTCTAAAAAAGTTGGGGCTGGCTATGAAAAAAAAAAAAATGTCAGAACACACAGTGCATAACAGCTTGCTTTGTACTTGCAGACTGGTTAGAGTTTCACTGCTGACCCCTGTTCACTGCTGAAAGAGTCTATGATGGGCTCATGAGCTTCAACACCGGACCATAAAGCAAAGAACGATGGTGGCCTGGTCTGACACATCACATTTTCTTTTACATCATGTGGATATCCAGGCGTGTCTGCGTTGCTTAGCTAGGGAAGAGATGGCACCAGGGTGCCCTATGGGATGAAGTCAAACTGGTGGAGGCAGTGTAATACTCTGGGCAACATTCTGCTGGGAAATTTGGGGTATTGGCATTTACATGGATGTTTGTTTGCCACATACTACTTACATAAACACTGTGGCATGTCAAGTACACCACTTCATGGTAAAGGTATTCCTTTTTAACAGGACGATGCGTCTGATCAGGCATCTGTAGGAAGTGGTGTAAAAAGCATGCGTACCTTGCATCTTACAGAACCAGGAACCACAGAATACCTTTACTGGTTTCCCAGAATTTATGCCTAAATATGTCAAAGTTATTTGGTGGTATGGGGGGGGGGCATGGTAGTCCCAAAAATCTAGGCGAGCTCCAAACTGCATTAGATTATGCAGATAAATTGTAATAAATTTAAAGACCAGGCCTCTTTCTCCAAAGACACATCCTATTTCCTGCCCACTTTAAAAATTGCACAAACCTTTTGCCACTTTCCACCCGGAGCAGCCTTTTATAAATTCCTTCCTATGTGTACAAACTATGTAACAATGTCTGATAGTAAAGAAACAAAACCGGATAATTACTGGATAACTGCATAATTAATACATGAGCAAACACCTTCACAATTTAGTATAATATCTTTCACCTAAGCTTTTTGGCAGACCAGTAAACCCCTTCTAGGATATTTCCCAGGGGTGTAATTTGGCTGGTTCTCTCCAGTTCTCCCAAAGCAGTTATTAAAGTAGCAGATGATTTGGGTTACTAGGGAAAAGAGAAGTCTTTCCTCTGTTCAAGTGTAGCCATGTCCTTTGGATCCACATAGATAAAAAAAATAAGTGACTGGCAATGTATAGAAGCCATCTGCACAATAAACTATTGGGAAACAATGCATTAAAATGAACCTGTCGTCACTTTCATGCTGTCTGAAATACAAGTTATTGCGGTTGTCCCTATAAGCTTCTCCATGCCCCACCAGCCTTGATTCATAGGTCTCTTCCCGTATGTATATAGAGAAATCTATCAATCATGGACAGAGGAGTGGGCAAAATCCAAAAGGGACCACCCTAACGGCTTGTGTTTCAGGCAGCATAAAAGTTATGACATGTTCTTTTTAAGATTAATTGAGGGGGCACAATGTATTCACATTAACTGCGTAATAAAGTGCATTAAAAACAGTAATGGAAAAATGCACCTGGCTAGATAGGACTAATCTCGAGCATGCTCAGGTTCCTTTTAAATCTGAGCGTTTGATTACCAGTGCCTGCAGAAGTTGGATGCAGCCCTAGGAAGTCCTGGAAAAAATGGATACAGCCTATGGCTTCTGCAGCCACCGGTAATCAAATTCCGCACGCTAAGGTTTGGACAAATCCAAGATTCAATCATCTCTAACTTATGATTGTAGGCATACTTTTTTTCAATCTTCATAGCCCTTTTTAGTGCTGAGATATGTCTTTTTATTTATATATAAAGAGTTTCAAAAGCCCAGGTACGTCCAGACCATGCCTGGAACCATGCCCTTATTTACACCTCTATTTTCACCCCTATTTTCTTGCTGCCCGATGCACTTTAAGGCTGGGTTCACACTACATATATTTCAGTCAGTATTGTGGTCCTCATATTGCAACCAAAACCAGGAGTGGATTAAAACACAGAAAGGCTCTGTCCACACAATGGTGAAATTGAGTGGATGGCCGCCATTTAATGGCAAATATTTGCTGTTATTTTAAAACAATGGCTGTTATATTGAAATAATGGCAGTTATTTACTGTTATATGGCGGCCATCCACTCAATTTCAACATTATGTGGACAGAGCCTTTCTGTGTTTTTAATCCACTCCTGGTTTTGGTTGCAATATGAGGACCACAATACTGACTGAAATATACATAGTGTGAACCCAGCCTAAATGAGTTGTTGCTAATGTCTTGATATCAGATCTCAAAGGACATCCCATGCTTCGAAGTTTCACAGCTGTTTTGGTGTCATAAGTGATCATTACCTGATCAGACACATCTTTGCTACATTTAGAACATGCAGTTTGGATGCTATAATGTTTCCTCTTAGTTGGTTACTCACATAATGTTTGTGCCCTTCTTTCTGTATTATGCCTGGTTTTATTTTTGTCATTTCTTTTTTAAGACCTTTTTATTTTTATCATAGTGAATAAAATGTAAAAAAGTAACTAAAATAAGCGTTTATGTTGTTTTATGGATAGCACAAAATGTTGCTAAAATGCTTATGTAAATAGTGTCCCCTTCTTTCCCTCAAAAAAATTAATTGTTTCCATCACCTACTGTATCATCAGGGAATGTTGTGATCCTGTTCTTTCTCTAGCCAGCTGTATAATAGCAGTGTTACCTTTCATTGTAATCCTGCCTGTGATAATGAGATAACTGCTTAGAAACAACAGAACAGGATGTGCCAGTCTTTTGTAAAGCTCAGTAGCCAGTTTCAAAAATGGCAAGACTATAGGGTTTCTTTAAGTATAGATGTCGACATGGAAAATTTGAAAAACACTATGTATGTGCCTTCTTATGGCAATCACTTATGGTACTGCTCATATATTTTTAAAGTTCATGCTGTAACCAGCAGGATTAGAGGTTTTACTAATCTTGATAATTGAGCCACCTAGATGACATGGGTAATAGTGGCCACAGCATCAAAATGGTTTCAGAAAGCTTAGATAAGATGGTGGGATGCCTATAAATTCCTTGGCAGCTGGGGCCCAATGAAAGCTCCTAGTACTATCATTTAAGACTAAGGGGCAGATGCATCACGGTCTGCTTCTAGTGCAGACTGTCAGAGAGTCACAACTTTTTCCCCCTTGCTCAAAAATTGTGCAGCTCTTTAAAGGGGAGGTTCAGGCAAAATAATTTTAAGATATGTTATTGCCCAAGAAAAGTTATCAAAAATTACTAATAGACACTTAATATTATTATTATTATTATTATTATTATTATTATTATTATTATTATTATGGGAAACACAACAATAGTGCATTTTCTCTGCACTTACTACAGCATGGCGTGTTTAGGTCTCTGTAAAGTTGGTGATGTCACGGCACATAACCGCGACACCTGCTGCAGCTGTGGGACAGACTGGAGCAGCAGGAGTCGGCAGTTTATGTGACGTGACATCCCCTGTAAGTTTTGCACTTGTTCACCATGTGGGTGGGGAGGCGCGTGACCTCTCGTGCGCAGAATTAATTAACATTTTCACCTTAACTAGGCAAAAATTGGTTTGAAGCTAGCATAGATTTTCTAGCCTGCGGCGCAGCAGACTGATGTGCTGAATTTATCAAGAGACATGCGCCTCTTGATAAATGCAGCAGAGCAAATAGGGGGAACATACTTAAAATTAAAGTGGCACAAAAATGTTTGCATCTGCCACTATGTCTTTCAATTGAAAAAAAAAAAAACTACTAAAAAAAAAAACCTGGGCCACCAAAGGACCTCAGTGAGATCGATTCCCCCAGTGGGCTCTGAAATGATAATAAGGCAAGTCCACAAAGGGCCTATGGAGATCAGAGAAAAAACATTCTCTTATGGAACAGATCTACTTAAATGGTAGCTGCAGGAGTTACAACATAAAAAAAAAAAAGCTCAGGCTAAAGCTTCTGACCCTGCCCCCTATATACATCTTATGTGCAAGGACATCATTAAAATAAAGTATATTAGCAGCACTTTGTGTCCTTTTTCTAATTATATTTGTCCCTGAAATTAAGGGTTATTCTGGCAACTTGGGCATACATTATGCAATCTTTTTTTCCTGTATCCTGACTAGAGATAAGCGAACCGGGTTCGGGTTCGAGACGATCCGAACCCGAACTTTCGGCATTTGAGTAGTGGTGGCTGCTTAACTTGGATAAAGCTCTAAGGTTGTCTGGAAAACCTGGATACAGCCAATGACTATATCCATGATTTCCACATAGCCTTAGGGCTTTATCCAAGTTCAGCAGCCACCGCTAATCAAATGCCGAAAGTTCGGGTTGGGGTAGACTCGAGCATGTTTAAGGTTCGCTCATCTCTAATCCTGACATATACTAGTGATGTACCCCAAAAACATAATGTGAATGGAGCTTAAGAAGAAGAATATGGTAATGTTCATTATACTTTGAGGTTTTGACTGGCAGAGAATTGTCTTTAAAGGGGTAGTGCAGCGCTAAACAATTATTCACTAATTAACACACATTACAAAGTTATACAACTTTGTAATATATGTTATGTTAGTGAATAGCCCCCTTCCCCGTGTTTCCCCCCACCCACGCCACCCCTGGAAGTGTAGTGCTCTATACTCACTGGATCCGTGTCGACCCCCGTCCGCCATCTTGTGACAATGATGTAATCTTCGGGCGGCGGACTGGGGTCAACACGGATCAGGTCGGACCAGTTTGGATCACATTTTGAAATGCGGTCCTGGACAATGATAGGCCTCATTCAATAGGGCTAATTAACAATCTCCATATTCCTAAGGAACATACTTGAATAAGTGACTTGTCTAGTGCACTAAAATTCACAGTGGGAACAGAAGTGAGTATTTCCATTGGAAACAAAATTACACAATATTGTTATTAATAATCACTTGGTCACTAGTGGGTAAACTGCTTATACTGTATGGTCTTAGCATTTAGAGCCACTTTCTGGTCCTAAAAGATGTTTGTCTATCACATAGTATATCCTTTCCTAAAAGACAACTTATTTTTAACATATTGATGATGTATGCCACTGTTTTCCAATACATCCTATAATTTTTTAATTTCTGGATGTATACCTGTCTTGCATGTCTTACCATGTCTTGCATGAGCAGCTCAGTGATTTTAATGGGCAGTATGAATGCTTAGTTTTCCTTGTTGTGAAACACTACAGATTACAACTCATTTCTGGACCCTAGTAAGAGAACACCATGTTAGCTCATTTTGGGGTAACTTTTCTAAGAAAAATTTATTGCAAAGAACAGTCCATGCCTTCTATTTCACTGCTGTCTGCCCTGAAGTCTCCTTAAAGGGCTGACATTGAGCTCAAAAGCTATTTGTATTACATCATTTATATTTAATTATGTTCTTTTTAAATCTTTTTCCACTAACCTCTGAATATTTCTGTCCTAGGAGAGAAACTTGGAAAAGGACCGGAAGAAGTAAAGCTACAAAATGCCAGTAAACAGATTGTAGAAACTGTAATCTTACAAGCAGTCCAGCAAATATCTGAAGAAGACAAGAAAGAAGAAAATAAACAATATAGAAGTGTGGGTCAAACCGTAGCAACAAGAAGAGTCAACACGAGTCATGAAAAGAAGTAGATGAGCATGGTCGTGTCTCAAAGGCTGGCATGTGCCAACATCAGAGAAGCTTGCCTTTTCCTTAGTTACAGAAGCACTTGCAGAGCAATTGTACCCTCCAGCAAACCAAAGCAGTATTTGAATTTCATAGTTAAAAGCAGAACTCTGCTGCAAAACATTTGCTCTGTGTATATACGAAGAACAACTCCCTGATGACTTTATCAAATGAAATCGCTTTAGTATCAAGATCATGAGCTCTAGTTTGATATGGAAGACTTTTCTAGCAAACATCTATGTTATACAACAAGTTTCAGACTTTTTCATATCAAATTTGCATTTCTATAATTTGAAATTTGTCACTGTAAGGGTACGGCCAAACATGGCATATTTGCAGCAGAATTCCTATGTGGAATTTTTAGAAAATCTGCAGCATTGTCAGTGACAAGAATTCTGCCTAATTTACCAAAATATGCATGATATTGGCTTTGTTGACACGCTATCAAAATTGCTGTATTTTCCGGCATATAAGATGACTTTTTAACCCCTAAAAATCATCTCAGAAGTCAAGGGTCGTCTTAAATCCCGGGTATGTTGCCGCATATAGTTTTGGAGCTCAAAAATGTCCGCATACCCATCATATGCGGCGACCAATATAAAAAAACAAACACTCCCCTGTGACCCCGAAGCCTCTGTCATTCTCCCAAAGCTCTCCCAGCAGCCGAGCGATGAGACGCTCGGCTGCCCAGGAGAACTTAGGGGACTTCCAGCGCAGACAGTGTGCATCACACTGCCTGTGGCCGGAACAGGATAGGAGACGCGTGGCTGCTTTTTTTTCCTAACCGCAGCAGGGCTCCAGCTAGTAAACTGCTGCGGTCGGGCAGGGGTAAACATTTTCCGGCATATAAGCAAACCCCTAACAATCTTCTTGAAAGTCAGGGGTCATCTTATACACGCCGGCCTTATACGCCGGAAAATACATCATGACGAATACCGTCTGTTGATTTAAAATAATGGCCAATATTTGCTGTTATTTTGACAGTGTGTGAACATAGCCTCTATGTGGAGTTGCCAGTTTGGATAACCTATGGAGGTGCTACATATTTTTAGCTGCAGTGTACACACTACATGTTTCCATACCCTAGCAATGTGTTGCAGAAGTGTATAGTTTAGACAATCAAAGTATTTTTGTTTATTCAATGTCAAAACTGAGACTTTTTTAACTTTTGCACATTAAGTGTGATTTTTATTTGTCTTCCACATTTCATTTCATTGGCACAAAGCTCATATAGAAATAAAATGATATATCATGTTTTCATCTCAAAAACTCTTCAGGGCGAATCAGTAGCTTGCACAATGAAAATGAGCTTAAAAGAGACAAATGCCTTCTGTCAATGTCATTGGAATAATAATAAATGCTAGCTTATAAATGACATTTGCCTGTAACCTGATTGCACACACATTTTCTTTTTTATCTCTTCCCTTTACCAACCTTTTTTTGAGAAATATTCAGTAAAAGTAAAAGGGTATTTCGCATTAGTCACAAAAAAAGGCATCAATGTCTATGTGAGAGTTCTATCTGGTATCCTCCTAACCTATTTGCTATTGTCTAGCAGCGGCTACATCTAGACACTATGCTTTTTTAAAGTTACTTTTAATTGTGGTATGGATTTTGAATGCCAGTGATGCCCATGGGCCTGTACTGGAAACAAAGCTTGACAAGCACTGTGGCAAAGAGCCTACTGTACGTATGTGTTGCTGAATATGACATATATATTAATTATACTTTGGAAAAATTGTAATATTTGCTTTCTTGGACCAATGAGGTAGTCATTCCAAATATACTTGCCAAACCTAACCAAAACTCCCCATTTTTCTCAAACTGCATGTGCTCTTTATATGTTTGTATATTCCAACTTATATGCAATTCATGTTTACCTCTTACAGTTACTTTACCTATGCCCTCCATAATTATGTCATATCAGTAGTAGAGACAGAGAAATAGAAAAACAGAATGACAGAATTCTGGGGATTTTGTAATTCTAGTTACTAAACTTAAAGGAGAACTCCAGCCAAGTATAAAAATATATGGAGGGCAGGGCATTGTGGGAACATAACAATCAATGGATACTTACCCATTCTCCATGCCCCCACAGGGGCATTGCCGTCTCTGTCAGCCTTCGGTCTCCTGTTTCCCTCAGCTTCCTCTGTCCTTTAATTCCATATGGAATTTCCTGCTCAGTCAGTCAGTAACTACAGAGGTTCCTGCCTCTGTCACTGACTAAGCGGCATTTGTGTACAGGGCTGTGATGTCACAAGACTGGGAGATCCAGGAGACCAGCAGTGGACCATGAGCAGTGATGCTGAGCCTGCAGGTGCAAAGGATGGGTAAGTATCCCTTGATTGTTATGTTTTCACCACTCGTGCCCACAATACATTTGCTCGGAGTACCCCTTTAATACATCGCTGTTATATCCATGCCTCCTTCCAACTTACTAATACCTGAAGTCTCTGTCAAATATAGTTGGCTGCTGAATTAGACTTAGGTGCTGTATTATTTCTGTGGGTACAGCAGAATCAGCAGGTTTTACTGTGATGTATGGAGACATACAGTTATGGTATGTGCTTTCAAATAATTACTGTTTATGTTGATGTATAGGCTGTTTGTAAATAGAACCAGGGAAATGGGGGTAAATAAACTGCTAATTTATATGAACTAAGTATTTTCTTTTTTTGGAGGAAATGTGACACCATGGTGCAGAATGAATTGAAATTGGATAACTTTCAAATTGAATCCACATAAGAATGGAAAAATCAAGTGATCTGAGTGACTTTGCACAAGGCCTCGTCTTCTGTGCTGACTAGTCTGGGCTAGAATTTTTAAAATTGCCAATCTTTTGGGATTTTCTTATGCAATGGTGTCACGAGTACACTGAGAATCGTGTTATGATGGCAAAAAATCCAGGAAAAGAGGATCCTGTGGGTGTAAACAACTTGTAAACAATCTTCTCCTGTCTCAAGAGGCTTGCCTGGATCTTGTCTCTGAGCTCTAGTCATACCTCTGACCTTTGCAGCCTACAGCACTATCTCCCTGTCATATACACATACATATCTTTAGGATATTTAGGGAAGAATAAAGGATGTTAACAGCCTTGTGCTGAATGCACGCAGACAAGGAATGCAGAATTTATAGCAGCTCTGTGTAGAGGGATAGTCTTCTGTGTAGAGCAATGTTCTGCAGCAACTCTGGGAACTGCAGTACTGGGCAACTGCTCAACCAGGAAATAGTCAGATGACCTTGTAGGGGGGATAAGGGGGGACACATAAAGCAAATGGATTTTTGGTGGCTTCAGATATGGTGTTATTTTTTTTACCTAATGTTGGAATACCCCTTTAACTCCTTAAAGGGGTTATCCAGCGGGGGAAAAAAAATCTTTAAAATCAGCTGGTGGCAGAAAGTTATACAGATTTGTAATTTACTTGTTTTTAAAAATCCCATACTTATTAGCTACTATATGTTCTGCAGGAAATGTTGTATTTACATTCAGAAACAGTGCTCTCTGCTGACATCTCTGGCCAAAACAGGAACTGTCCAGAGCAGGAGAGGTTTTCTATGGGGATTTGCTTATGCTCTGGACAGTTCCTGACATGGACAGAGGTGGTAGCAGAGAGCACTGTTTCTGAATGTAAATAAAACAACACTTCCTGCAGGATATATAGTAGCTTAGTATAAGGAAGGAAGTCAAGGAAGACTTGAGATTTTTAAATAGAACTAAATTACAAATCTATATAACTTTCTGACACCAGTTGATTTAAAATAGAAGATTTTTCACTGGACAACCACTTTAAGGACCCATGACTACCTGTTTATGATGTTATAAAACAGCCTAGGCCTAATGGGGGGGGGGGGTGAGGGGGGGTGCAGCTACTCCTCATACATACAAGACATAAACACAACAATAAACATGTTATCCTCACCTCTCCGCACTCCCTTGTGTCCTCCTCTGGTGTTGCCAGTGTCCCTCCTTCACTGCAGAGCCTCCACTTCCGAGACAAACTGGTCTTGGGAGTGACAGCCCGCTCAGCCAACAACTGGCCATAGGACTGTCCCGTCTTAGTCAGTGATTGGCTGAGCAGACTTTCCCTCTTAATAAGCATTCCTCTTAGAGTCTCTGCAGTCAGTGGGAGACACCAGCAACACCGCAACAGGACACTGGTGGAGCTCGGAAAGAATAACGTGTTTATTGGTTTACAAGCAGCAATATGTTAAAAAATGCCGAACGTTGGACATGCAACTTATCTTCAATCACAAGGTTTTCTAAGAACACACATTGATGACCTTATTATTCAGCCATAGGCTTGTACAATCCTTTCAATAATTTCAGAATTTTACTACTTATATTGCTGGAGTTCAGTTACACAAGATACACAATTAGAGCTAAGCTGTAAGAGCACATATCTGTCAGCAGGTGGCGATAAATCATTGTCGTGGGCATCCACAAGCAGAACTTTGAAAGCTGCTATTGGCAAGAACAGAAAAAATAATAGGGAATAAAAAAACTGTGGGCAAAATTCTTAGAGGTTGAAATTGTGATGTTACATACATTCATATGTGGCAGAACTATTACAAAAATTTATGAGACTGTAAATCTATTCCATACATCTGTAAAGGGTTCTGCAGCATATGTATAGAATTTTACAAACCTCATTCAGATGAATAGGACAAAAACAGAGTTTTCTGAAATGAAACAATTTTTTTTTTACATGTAATATATTTAGTAAATTTTGTATATGAAACAATGAGAAATACCTGAAACAAATCTGACACATGCACACAAAACTGAAAGATACTAAAAAGCTAAGGTTCTGAGAAATTAAAGGAGAATTCCAGGCAGGCCGAGGAGGGGAAGGGTAAAAATAATAACATGCACTTACCTCCCTGGCTGCAGTGCTAGTGGACACGTACTGATGCTCCAGTGCTTAGGTCCACATCTGCTTCCTGATAAGAAAGGGGATCTGGGATGTGACGTCCCAGGTCCTCTCTAACCAGGAAACAGCCACCAGCGCTGGAGCTGATATGTTAAGTGCACGTTGTTATTTTTATCCTCCCTGGCACTAGTAAATAATATTGGAGAATATAAATTCTCCTTTAAAGGGAGCTTTGGATTTTAAAGAAAGAGGGTACCTAAGTATATCTGCTATGCAGACATAGGTGTCGAGAGGAGTCCTCCTCAGGTTAACCCTTAGAGGACCAGCCAATTAAAATTTTTGCGTTTTTCGTTTTTTCCTCCTTGTGTTTAAAGGCCATAGCAGTTGCATTTTTCCACCTAGAGACCCACATGAGCCCTTATTTTTTGCGCCACTAATTGCACTTTGCAATGACAGGCTGAATTTTTTCATAAAGTAAGACTGCAAAAGCAGAAAAAAATTCAGTGTGGGGTGAAATAATAAAAAAGAAGCATTTCTTTTATTTGTAGGGTATTTTTTTTTACACCGTTCGCCCTGGGGTAAAACTGACTTGTTATATATGTTCCTCAAGTTGTTACGATTACAACGATATGTAACATGTATAACTTATCTTTTATCTGGTGGCCTGTACAAAATTCAAACCGTTGTTAATAAATATATGTTCCTTAAAATCGCTCCATTCCCATGCTTATAGCGCTTTTATCCTTTGGTCTATGGGGCTGTGTCAGGTGTCATTTTTTTGCGCCATGATGTTTACTCTCTATCGGTACCTTGATTGCGCATATGCAACTTTTTGATCGCTTTTTATTACAATTTTAATGGATTTGAGATTTAATGCGACTAAAAATTTGTAATTTTGCACCTTGGAATTTTTTTGCGCTTGCGCCGTTTACCGTGCGAGATCAGGAATGTGATAAATTAATAGTTCGGGCGATTACGCACACAACGATGCAAAACATGTATTTATTTATTTTATTTATAACATGGGAAAAGGGGGGTGATTCACACTTTTATTAGGGGAAGGGGCTTTTTATTAACAACAACACTTCTTTTTTTTTTTTTTTTTACACTTATACTAGAAGCCCCTCTGGGGGACTTCTAGTATAAGCACACTGATCTCTCATTGAGATTTATGCTGTATAGTTATACAGAATAGATCAATGAGGTAGGCACTTGATTGCTTCCTGCTGCTGCAGCCAGAAGTAATCGAGTGCCAAGCCGGGATCAGCGCCATTATGGCGCAGACCCCGGCCTGAGCCGGACGTGTGGATCGCTTCTCCGGAACAACGTCCCGAAGGATCAATCCACCCCACTATACACCAGGGAACGGCTGCATAAGGTAATCGGATGCAGCTGTCATCCGATTACTTAATTAGCCAATTAGCCGCGGTCCGGGGTTACGTGCGGCACCCAGGACCAAGGCGGTTCAGTGGCATTCCTAATGATGAAGAGGGTGGGGAGGAGGGATGGAGGGGTGGTACAAAGTTAGGGCACAGATACTACCGTTTGGCACGGGCTTCAAGTTTAAGGGTACAAACCCACACACCGTATACGCAGCAGATACGCAGCAAAAACGCAGCAGATTTGATGCTGTGTTCAGTTATTTAGATCTAATCTGCTGCGTATTTGTTGCGTATTTGCTGTGTATTTGCTGCGTATTGCAGCAGTAAATAAGCTGCGTATACGGTGTGTGGGTTTATACCCTAAAAGTATTTTTTCAGGACAATAACTGCATCACCTGCCGAATGGACCACAGGACAGATCTTGGATTAAAAGCAGCTATCCAAAGGTACGAGCGGTTTTGGGGGGGTCAGATTGTGGGTACAGAGTCGCTTTAAGTCAGTAGTGGATAAATGAATGAACAAAATTCCTTGTGGTACAGTGATTTATCCCCTAAGATAGCCAATATAGTCCAGAAGAATTGGGTTATTGTCAGAGATAGCTTTAGGAACATTATGAAATTTCAAAGTCCACCTTTAGGCTACGTTCACACGTAGCAAAAGTGGCTGAATTCCGTGGCCGAAAATGCCGCCAGCCTCCCTGACATAAAGACTATTGTCTATGGGAGGCTTGTGCGGCTCCTCTCTCCAGTGCAACCAGGCGGTGGGGAAAGCAAATCATATGCTGGGCTGTATAGCTAGAAGTATAAGCAGTAGGAAGAAGGAGATTGTGATCCCGCTGGATGGAGCCCTAGTGAGACCACATCTGGAATACTGTGTCTAGTTCTGGAGACCTCACCTAAAAAAGGATATTGATAAAATAGAGTCCAAAGACGGGCTACAAAAATGGTGTAAGGTGTCAGGCATAAACCATATCAGGAAAGACTCAAGGAGTTGAATCTGTATAGTCTGAAGGAAAGAAGGGACATGATCCAAACTCAAGAAGAGATCACAGTGTGAGTTTAGTTGGGGAAAAGATTAGAAGCAACGTGAGAAAATATTACTTTACCAAAGGAGTAGTAGATGTGGTTGGTAAATCTACAGTAACAGAATTTAAACCTGCCTGGGATATACATATATCTATCCTAAGATAATAAGAAAGGAAATACTAAAAGGGCAGACTAGATGGACCAAGTGGTCTTTTTTTGCTGACAATCTTGTTTCTATGTTTCTTGTATCTATGTTTCTACCTTAAAGGGCCCGAGATCATTTGTGTAGCCCATCTACATAGTTGATGGAGCCTTATGTCATTAATTTCTTTTCTTTATGTATTTTATATAGTTTAGAGAGTGTTGAGTAATGCGTACGAATACAATAAAAATTCACTGCAGCAAATTACGTTAATTCTTGTGGGGGAAGGGGATATTTTATGTTGGCTGGAAGGGTGGTTCATGTGTGCCAGGGCTACTTTTTAGTCCTAGGCCGGCCCTACAGGGAACTGGAAATAACCAGTGGATAAGAGAACCAATGAGTAAAAAAGATGGAAGTAAAAACAACTCCATATTACAAGATACTACAGTATGCCTCCACATTGCCACTTTGCAGACAATGGAATTGGCTGTTTCTTTACTGACACATTTCTGATGCTTATTGGTAATGACATGTATCCATGTTGTGTTGGACTGTATAGATGATCTCCTCACCTTCAGGTGTTCTAATGGGAGCTGCAGTGCTCTGCAAAAGTCAAGTTGCAGTAGTTGGAATTAAAAATTATTCTCTTCGGCCCCCTTCACACGTCCGGAAAAACCATCCGGATTTCCTATCAGGAAATCCGGACGGATTTCCGGACCCATAGACTATAATTGGTCACGGACACCCTTCCGTATTTTTCCGGAAGGGTGTCCGTTCCGGAAAATAGGTCCGGAAAAAATAGGACATGTCCTATTTTTGTCCGGAATTCCGGCCCGGACGCCCCCATAGAGGTCTATGGGAGCGCCGGAACCACGGGCACTTTCCTGATGTACATCAGGAAAGTGCCCGCGATTCCGGATTACCTGCGCCCCCCAACACCCGCATAACTCACCGGCCTCCCTCCTTGTGTTCACCTGCTGCTGCCGTCCAGGTCAACTCCCCCGGCCTCCTGTTTCCTGGTGCCGCGCGGCCGGACCCCTCACCCAGCGCCTGATTCCCCCCCCCCCCGGAGCTCAGATTATCGCGCCCCCCGGACCCCTCGGCAACACCAACCCACCATCCCCCCCCCCCCGGACTTCAGATTACCGGCACCCGCCGGGACCCCTCGCTCAGCGGCACACCCCCTGCCCCCCCCCCCCCCCCGGACCTCAGATTACCGACACTCGCCGGGACCCCTCGCTCGGCGGCACTCCCCCACCCCCCCCCCGGACCTCGGATCAGCGGACCCCTCGCAGCACCGATCTCCCTCTCCCCCCCGCCGCGGCGCCGCTGCATCCTCACTCCTGGTTCGAGATCAGAAGACCCGGAACCAGGACAGGTGAGATCACCCCCCTCCCCCCAGAAGTAAAGCTCCCACCATGTCCTGCTGAGAGGTCATGATGGGAGTTGTAGTTCTGCAACCTGGATGGCCACAGGCTGCAGAAGTACAACTCCCATCATGACCTGTCAGCCGGGCATTATGGGAGTTGTAGTTCTGCAACCTGGATGGCCACAGGCTGCAGAAGTACAACTCCCATCATGACCTGTCAGCCAGGCATTATGGGAGTTGTAGTTCTGCAACCTGGATAGCCACAGGCTGCAGAAGTACAACTCCCATCATGACCTGTCAGCCGGGCATTATGGGAGTTGTAGTTCTGCAACCTGGATGGCCACAGGCTGCAGAAGTACAACTCCCATCATGACCTGTCAGCCAAGCATGATGGGTGTTGTAATTCTGCAAGCTATGACCATCCAGTTTGCAGAACTACATCTCCCTTTTTTTCTTCTGATCAGGAAATCCTGAAGGTTTTTCCTGATGGTTTCCTGATGGTAAAAACGGATTACTGTCAGGAAATCCTGATACTTTCCTGATGACATTTGAGGTCTCCTGATCAGGATTTCATGACAGTAAAAACTGACACGGACGTGTGAAGGGGGCCTTCTGAGACACTGCTAGCAAAAAAGACTTAGAGGTTAAACTAGGCACAAGGTGAGCCTGAAATAGGCTAGGAGATAATGCCACAGAGTACTTCTGAAAGTAGCAGATTTTCTCTGCAGGGAGACAGTTAAGAGTCTATAAAGCTGAGCAAAGGAAGTGGCGGACTAGAGGTTGGAGAATGTGACGGCTAAGCCTTTGTGGAATTGAGATGGTAGACACTATGGAGCGAGTGAGAGGAAACTTGGCAATAGAGGGCAGAATGGCAGCTTTACCAAGCCCCAACTTTGTTATGTTTGTCATGGATAGTGACTTTCCAATCATCAGTGATCTAGGAATAAGCCCCAGCTTACATAAGGGTAGGCTTTCCTTACATAGTGTGGACTGCCTTTCATGTGGTGCAGCTGAAATGTACTACTGACCATAAGGTTAGATCCAGAAAGTCTGCTTAGAGGGCCTGCAACCTGTGAGCCACAGGGATCCCCAGGCAGGCATGATGACATCATATAATTGTAGAAGATTGCGTCCCTAAAGCTTATAGGCCGTCTATGAGACTGCAAAGGGGGGAGGATGCTGGCAACTACCACCCTGCACTATGCAGTAAAGTTTAACCCTTAGGCGACCCTGAACTGCCGCGGTCATCAATCTGTGCAGCATATCTATGCAGCACAGTTCTGAATGAGAGATCAGTGCACTTATACTAGAAGTCCCCCAGGGGGGCTTCTAGTATAAGTGTAAAAGTTAAAATAAATGTGGTATTATAAGTAAAAAGCCCCCTCCCCTAATAAAAGTCAGAATCATCCCCCTTTTCCCATGTTATAAATAAAAATAAACAAATAAATAAAAAAATAAACATGTTTGCTATCGCCGCGTGCGTAATCGCCCAAAATATTAATTAATCACATTCCTGATCTCGCACGGTAAATGGCGTAAGCACAAAAAAATCCCAAAGTGCAAAATTGCGCATTTTTGGTGGTATTAAATCCAGAATAATTGTAATAAAAAGTCGCATATGCGCAATCAAGGTACCGATAGAAAGAACACATCATGGCGCAAAAAATGACACCTGACACAGCCCCATAGACCAAAGGATAAAAGCGCTATAAGCCTGGGAATGGAGCGATTTTTAGGAACATATATATGTTAACAATGGTTTGAATTTTTAAAGGCCATCAGATACAAGAAAAGTTATACATGTTATATATCATAGTAATCGTAACGACTTGAGGAACATATATAACAAGTCAGTTTTACCCCAGGGCGAACTGCGTAAAAACGAATACCCCCCAAATAAAAGAAATGCGTTTTGTTTTTTCTTTTTTAATTTCACCACATAAAAATAAGGGCTCATGTGGTTTTCTAGGTGAAAAAATACAAGTGCTATGGCCTTTTAAGCACAAGGAGGAAAAAACGAAAACGCAAAAATTTTAATTGGCCGGTCCTCTAAGGGTTAATGTGAGTGGGACATCCCTAGATGCTGTGCTGCTGCTATGGTCTTTTACTTTGATGTACATTAAGGCCATGTTCACACAATGTATATTTTCAATAAATAACAGCCGTTGTTGCAGATTGCAACACCAGCCGCTATTTATTGAAAGTTTGAAATGACAACATCTTCTATGGAACAACAGCTGCAGTATATACATTCTGTATACGCTGTGGCCACTGTTCTGTGCGTACTGGCCGCGTGAACCTCACAGACAGTGGCGATGCGTGACATGGCCGTGTCTGTTTTTACAGTGTCTGAACATGGCCTAAAAGTGCAACATTAGGACAATGTAAGCACCTCCTAGAGACATGACATGTACCCCTGGGGTACACATACCACTTATTGAAAACATAAGCCAAATGAGAAACATACCATCACAATGCACTGCACATTGGAATACTATCTTAGTTTCTACTCATTAAGTCATCAAGCACAAATGTGTACAGCAATTCTTTTCACCAGCTGATGCTACAAGAAAAAAAATACTCCAAAGTGCTGACAAATCATTGTTTTGTATTTTATTGCTCCTTATGTATTTAGACATAAAGGCTATGAATAGTAATTCATATTTCCTTATTATTATTGTTTATTTACCTCCTGAGTATATACTCAGAGAGAGATTTATAATGCATGAGCTATAGATGCTTCCAATATTGAGTTCATGAGTGAAAGAACAATTGTGCCATCTAGTGTTTAGATGTATAAAGACAAATGATTAACCCAAAAGTTATCAAAATGACTAAACAAAATGTTTGGGTCTTAAAAGGGCTATATGCCATCACTTTATATGGTTGGAAATACACTGTGTGTAAATATTTAGACTATATACACTACCGTTCAAAAGTTTGGGGTCACATTGAAATGTTCTTATTTTTGAAGGAAAAGCACTGTAGTTTTCAATGAAGATACCTTCAAACTAGTCCTAACTTTAAACAAATACACTCTATACATTGCTAATGTGGTAAATGACTATTCTAGCTGCAAATGTCTGGGTTTTGGTGCAATATCTACATAGGTGTATAGAGGCCCATTTCCAGCAACTATCACTCCAGTGTTCTAATGGTACAATGTGTTTGCTCATTGGCTCAGAAGGCTAATTGATGATTACAAAACCCTTGTGCAATCATGTTCACACATCTGAAAACAGTCTAGCTCGTTACAGAAGCTACAAAACTGACCTTCCTTTGAGCAGATTGTGTTTCTGGAGCATCACATTTGTGGGGTCAATTAAACGCTCAAAATGGCCAGAAAAAGAGAACTTTCATCTGAAACTTGACAGTCTATTCTTGTTCTTAGAAATGAAGGTTATTCCATGCGAGAAATTGCTAAGAAATTGAAGATTTCCTACAATGGTGTGTACTACTCCCTTCAGAGGACAGCACAAACAGGCTCTAACCAGAGTAGAAAAAGAAGTGGGAGGCCGCATTACACAACTAAGCAAGAAGATAAGCACATTAGAGTCTCTAGTTTGAGAAACGGATGCCTCACAGGTCCCCAACTGGCATCTTCATTAAATAGTACCCGCAAAACACCAGTGTCAACATCTACAGTGAAGAGGCGGCTGCGGGATTTTGGGCTTCAGGGCAGAGTGGCAAAGAAAAAGCCATATCTGAGACTGGCCAATAAAAGAAAAAGATTTAGATGGGCAAAAGAACACAGACATTGGACAGAGGAAGACTGGAAAAAAGTGTTGTGGATGGATGAATCCAAGTTTGAGGTGTTTGGATCACAAAGAAGAACGTTTGTGAGACGCAGAACAAATGAAAAGATGCTGGAAGAATGCCTGACGCCATCTGTTAAGCATGGTG
Organism: Dendropsophus ebraccatus; assembly: GCF_027789765.1. Classification (NCBI taxonomy): domain Eukaryota; kingdom Metazoa; phylum Chordata; class Amphibia; order Anura; family Hylidae; genus Dendropsophus; species Dendropsophus ebraccatus. The sequence continues at coordinate 70,510,358 of NC_091455.1, read as the reverse complement.
GAGGTAATGTGATGGTCTGGGCAGGGCTGGTTCCAGGTTTTTGTGGGCCCTTGGGCGACAGAGCCTTAGTGGGCCCCTTTGTATAGCATTGTGTGGCATCATTGTTAGAGGGTCTCTATCTCTCCATTCTGAGTAGGTGATCAGCAGTGTATTATATACTTATTATAACACACTGCTGATCACCTACACAGAATGCCCTGGCACTAAAACCCAACCAGCCTATATACCATATATATTCATATCTATCTATAGTATGCAGAGACAGCAGCACAACTTGCCACTTCTGTTGGGGGAACAAGTCGGATGCTGCCCTAGGGAGTCTTTGAAAACAATTTCAACAGGTTCACCCAACACTAAAAACCTGCTGAGTAAAGATAGCAGTTCTTTATATTTTTATTAATGAGATGCCTCCACATCCTTTATTTTCTTAATATGACGTGACCCAAAATAAACTATTCTGGCACGTTACAGCAAGCAGTCAATAATACATATTTTTTAAGGGTACAAACACACACACCGTATACGCAGCCTATTTACTGCTGCGATACGCAGCAGATACGCAGCAGATTAGATCTAAATAACTGAACACAGCATCAAATCTGCACCATCAAATCTGCTGCAGATCTGCTGCGTATCTGCTGCCTATACGGTGTGTGTGTGTTTGTACCCTAAGGGTACAAACATACACGGTGTATACGCTGCGTATTTACTGCTGCGATACGCAGCAAATACGCAGCAGATTAGATCTAAATAACTGAACACAGCATCAAATCTGCACCATCAAATCTGCTGCGTATCTGCTGCATATACGGTGTGTGTGTTTGTACCCTAAGGGTACAAACACACACACCGTATATGCAGCAGATACGCAGCAAATACGCAGCAGATCTGCAGCAGATTTGATGGTGCAGATTTGATGCTGTGTTCAGTTATTTAGAATACGCTGCATATACGGTGTGTGTGTGTTTGTACCTTTAGGGTACAAACACACACGGCTTATACGCTGCGTATTTACTGCTCCGCTACGCAGCATCTAACCAATGTCAGCACTTGTAGATTTTTCTAGAGTCTGCAGAGATCAACAACAAACATTTGCAATACAACACAGTGGATTTATTGCATATTGTGACTCCCCCATGGAAAGTAAAGGGGAAAATCTGCAATAAATCCACTCATATGCCACAGGTGACCCTAAAACATACCTTTCTACTCCTAGCACACATATATAGATACACTCACACTCACACACACACTACACTTCCATACAGACTTGCACACATATGCATGTATACACAGTGACACCATACACTCACCTCTGTATCTGTCAGGCAGCAGTCCTGTCACCTGTCACATCTCCCTCTGCCCTGGGCCACTGTGGAGGTCAGGAGTACCAGGAATACAGGAGGGGGCAGGGAAGCAGGCACAGGCAGCACTGTAGTGAGGCTTCTGGGCCCTGACCTGCTGTTTGGCCTCTACAGGCTGCCGTGCAGTGAGCCCCGCCCCCCTCTCCTCTGGCCCGACGCTGAGGGAGTAAAGGCTGGAGGAGAAAGCTGCCACAATGTCACTTCAGTGGCACCAGTGCCCCCTCATCCCTGCGCCCGGGTCATCTCCCCTCCCCCCACAGCCTCAGGTAATGATACTTACTGTTATGATGTGCAGAGGGACTCAGGAGACAGGCGGCCCAAGGACTGGCATGCTGGGAAGGAGGAGGAGGGGTCAGTGAGGGATCCCAGCAGGATGTAGTTGTGCCGTGGCTGACATCACTCAGGGGCCCCCCGGGTGTCAGCAACCCGACCCGGAGTCCCGGGGAGGAGGGAAGCGATGCAGCAGGCAGCATCACTCTGCTGCAGGTGTCCAATGACTGTGCATTCTGGGCGTGGGCAAGTGCCGGGGGGGGGCCCTTGGGGCGCTTTGCCCGAGTATGCCTGGTGCTGACGCCGGCCCTGGGTCTGGGGTTGCTTTGGTGCTGGTAAGGTGGGAGATTTATACAGAGTAAAAGGGATTCTGAATAAGGAAGGCTATCACTCAATTTTGCAACGCCATGCCATACCCAGTGGACAGCGCTTGATTGGAGCCAATTTCATCCTACAACAGGACAATGACCCTAAACACACCTCCAAATTGTGCAAGAACTATTTACAGCAGAAGCAGCAGCTGGTATTCTATCGGTAATGGAGTGGCCAGCGCAGTCACCAGATCTGAACCCCATTGAGCTGTTGTGGGAGCAGCTTGACCGTATGGTACGCCAGAAGTGCCCATCCAATCAATCCAACTTGTGGGAGCTGCTTCTAGAAGCGTGGGGTGCAATTTCTCCAGCTTACCTCAACAGATTAATAGCTAGAATGCTAAAGGTGTGCAATGCTGTAATTGCTGCAAAAAGTGGATTCTTTTACGAAAGCAAAGTTTGATGTAAAAACAATGTTATTTCAAATACAAATCATTATTTCTAACCTTGTCAATGTCTTGACTCTATTTTCTGTTCATTTCACAACGTATGGTGGTGAATAAGTGTGGCTTTTCATGGAAAACACAAAATTGTTTGGGTGACCCCAAACTTTTGAACGGTAGTGTATATATATATATATATATATATATATATATGTATTTCCCTATAGTTAATTGCCTTTATATTCTCTGGGAACTTTTATTAAGCAGTACGTAAAATGGTTTGCAAAATAAGTTTAATAACATCAATGTGCAATATATAATTTACACACAGTACATTTCAGATTTTTGCACAATCCAACTCATGGTCGGGCTGGCCCACCGGTAGGCCATGACCCTCCCCACGCTGATGTGGCATACTGACTGTTGGGCGGCAGGGCCCCCTGACAGTTATACAGTGCTGCCGGGGGCCCCCCTCCCCAATTCTCTTGTGAACGCAAGCAGTGTTTTGCTTGCGGTCACAACAGGCAATCTGGCCCCCAGCTGATGCTGCTCTCCCTGGGGGTGTCCTGCATCAGGAAGCTCAGTTTGCACCGGGGGCCGGAACTTCCGGTACAGGAAGAGCGTGTTAGAGATGCTCCCTGTACTGGAAGTACCAGCCCTGGGGCACACTGAGCTTCCTGATGTGTGCGCCGCCAGGAATCCCCGAGACACTACCAGAGAGCGCAGCATCGGTAAGAAGAGGAAGAGGGAAGAAGAGGAGAAGACAGCCGACGGGGGAGCGTGTTGTTAGGTGAGTTGTGTTTTTTTTTCTTTTCATCTGCACAGGGGGGCCATTTGTAAGGGGATAACAGGGGGGCCATGTATAAGGGGGATAACAGGGGGGCCATGTATAAGGGGGATAAAAAGGGGGCCATGTATAAGGGGGATAACAGGGGGCCATGTATAAGGGGATAACAGGTGGGCATCTATAAGGGGGATATTAGGGGGGCATTTACAAGAGGGATATTAGGGGGACATGTATAAGGGGGATAACAGGGGGGCCATTTATAAGGGGTATAACAGGGCCATCTAAAGGGGATAACAGGGGGCTATCTATAAGGGAGATAACGGGTGAATTTATAAGCGGAATAACAGGTTGAGCATTTGTAAGGGGGATAACAGGGGGGACATCTATAAGGGGGATATTAGGGGGCCATGTATAAGGGGGATAACGGGGGCCATTTATAAGGGGTATAACAGGGTCATCTAAGGGGGATAACAGGGGGGCATCTACAAGCGGGATAACGGGGGGAATTTATAAGAGGGATAATGGAGGCCATCTATAAGGGGGATAAGAGGAGGGCATCTATAATGGGGGCAAAACAGAGGAGCCATCTATAAGAGGGAATACACAGAGGGGCCATCTACAAGGTGGCTACACAGAGGGAGCATATACTATAAGGGGGATCCCATGGTATCAGCCTACCCACTAAATAAGGGTGTAAAGGGGCCAATACAGATGTACTGTTTGAAGAGAGATGAGGATGGTGCCTAAGTGAGGAGCCTAATATGTTTGGCAGATTCTGTGGATTCGTGGCTCGGAGAAGTTCTCATAACGGCCCAGGGCAGATGGAGAAGAAGATGAAAAGGGGAGAACTATGATGAGAGAAGATGTCCCCTGTGAGTCACTTGATATAACTGCACTGTAATGTATATGGTACAGAACCTGTGTAGGGCTGGGTCTACCTCTATATGATTGTATGAGGTGATAGTGATCTTTGTACAGAGGATTTTATTCAGTAGCAGTGGTGGTGTTATTTGTAACTTGTTATCTGGTATTGTGTTTTTGTGTAGTCAGAAACCGGTATGGCGGTAATATGTATTGGTAATATCGGTCTTGGTATATATATCACTAGCATCGCTTGGTCATTAGTAACTGCACTGTAATCACTTATATAGTGTGCAGAGCCTGTGTACCATTGGTGTCTAAATGGGTCAGTGTATGGTTTGCACTAGTGTACTGACACAGCCCCACGGTTACTACAGTACAGTACACGAGTGTCATCATAATTATTCCTGATGCTGGGAGCTCCCAGGTCCATTCCGCAGAACAATGTGAAGGTATGGTGATAATATGGTAACAATGGTAACAGTGTGACAGTATGGTGATAATATGGTAGGGGTAGATGTTTTTGTTCTATCCCCTATTAGTGATGTTCTGGGGTCACTTCCAAACACAGAGCCCCCACAGATCTATGTTTTCTTATATGCCACAAAGCATCCAGTGTATGATGCAACTACAACAGCTGCAGGCACTACAATTTCCAGCATTTTCTGACAGTCTGCATCCCTCAGGATATGCTGGGAGTTGTAGTACAGTAGTACAATCCTCTGATAACTGCTGCTTTAGACAGATGTATTGCTGGACCTTCAGCGCTGATGGTTGTGACTAACAGATTGCAGCCACCTGGAGACTCTGCACACAGTGATTTATTAAAGGGTTGTCCTCTCAGAAACTACAACTCCCAGCATTCCCTCAGAGCTGTATAAATGTAGGGTATTCTGAGATTTGTCACAGATACAGATGAATCCAGGAAAGAACGGGTCAGCATGTCGTGTCCCACTGGTTCTATATTGGTGGGCCCCAAGGATCATTTCCTCTGGTGGGCCCTCAGGTACCCCAGTCCGACACTGAGCCCTGCTCATCTGATGGGCAGACAGGGGGGCACGGCAAGGCATGGAGGGGATTTGTAGCTAGCAGGTGTAAATCATGGCAAAAATCTACCACAGCTCCAGAGCTGGTGTACATTTCTGAGACTGTTGCACAGCTTCCTTAAATTCATTAGATTTACAGAGAAGTGTGCACCTCACAGTATGTCCGTCTATCCTGGGGTAGGAGTGCCAGGATCTAGCTGAGACTGGCATACAAGTACAGTTAATATCCCCCCTCCCATTTATTTACACACCATACAGAATTATAATAAAGTTCAAAACAAAATACCATATTTTCTGGTATGTAAGACGAGGGGCGTATAAGACGACCCCCAATTTTTAAGAAGATTTTCAGGAAGTTGTCGTATACACCGGAAAATCTTAACCTCTGCCTGTCCGCAGCAGGGCTTAGCAGCTGCAGCCAGTCACCCACTTCTAAATTATAATCTGTACAGACTACAATTTAGAAGTAGAGAACTAGCTGCAGCTGGGGAGCCCTGCTGCAGTCAGACAGGGGTTATCCCGAGCAGGAGGTGGCAGTGCTGGGGGTCCGGGAGAGCCTGCAGTGTAGTGAAGCTGTCTCTCCTTGCCACCTGGATCATGTCTGCCTGGTCATCCGGGACTGCCCACAGGCTACTGGCCGCCCTCCTCAAGCCCTCCCCTGCTACTGCTCGCCCCACCAGCAGCCGCCAGTGAGGACTTCACCAGACACCGCTGTTGCCATTCCCCACTTCCCAGGTCACCTCCGATGTCCTGCCCGACCATGTCCTTAGGCTGCCTTCCATCTTCCTGAAGCCCTCACTGGCCACTTCTCGCTTGTCTGGCAGCTGCCAGCGGGGACTTCACCAACTCCCCCACTGTATGCGGCGACAATACCCGGCGTATAAGAACACCCTGACTTTTGAACAGATTTTCGGGGGTTAAAAAGTCATCATATACGCCAGAAAATACAGTATATATTAACATTTTCATAAACATGTAAAAAGTATAGTCATAATGAGTTAAGTGAGTAATAAAATCAAAAGGTGAGCAAAAGCATGAGTAAGATTAATAAAATACAGGCACACTTCAAATTAGATCTAAGAATATTTCCTATCTCATAGCTATATTTGGTTAATACTTGTAGTGGTATATGTGCTACAGCGTATGTCTAAAAAGGACTTGTATCACTATATAACCAATACACTGAGCACGTGCCCTCACATGTAGGCATCAAGTCCTCAAAAAAAAAAGCATTTACAAATCAGACAGAGTGATAATACCCAAAGCATGTAGATTCACATCCATATTTTGTAAGGCTGAAATTGGCCTCCATGTACATCCATCCAATTTACTTAGCTGTGCTGTGTTGATCCAGATAAATGAAAAAAAATAAAAAATATTCCTCTGGGAGGTTCCTAGCTGTGTGTTTATGAGTGATTAAAATAACCCTTTAATACTTACAGCCATATCGGGCACAAGAGAGTTAGAGTAGTATTAATGCAGAACATCACAGATGTCAAAAACATAACCACTTATGTGATAACACTTATCAGGGTATGCCCAACCACATGCCCCATAGGGATCCTAGTGGGACACTGGAGTCTCCGTTTAGAAAAGCTGCACTTGTAAGACAGAAGGGACCAAGAATAGAGGAGAAATAAAAACTCAGTCTGTTGGCATAATAAGATATTTTTACAATTATAAAGGAGTGGTCCATATCAAATCCTACAATTAAATGGTGGTAGTCATAAAAACATTTAAACAAATAAAATCTAACGGTTTATTGATGAACTGTTATGTTCAAAAATATGTTTCTGGAATGCTTTTTTTCTCCAACTATAGTTATCATCTTGGTTTGTGACAGCTGTGGTTCCATTCCAGTCTACCTTGTCATATTCTAGGTTTAGTACGCAGCTTGAATCCTGTTCACCGTATTTTGTAAAGTCTTTGGTTGGCCTGGATTTTTCCCATTACTTAACACTCAGTGATTTCAAATTGCTTCTCCAAACACTAAATGCAGCTTCTGTGCAAAACACATTTGCCAAATTTATTCTGAAAGTTTCATTGTAATGTCACAACAGACCCCATCCTTGTAAATTCAAGCACATAAATAGCTTTTTCCTGCTTCAGATGTCACCATTTTATGTCACACTATGTAAACACATGTCAAATTTGGCTCTTAAAAGTGAAAGGTTTGCTATGGGCAAATAAGCATGTTTTGCATTGATTTTGAATCACTGGTCATTTACCACTGACATTACACTGACATTACTTTGACCATACAGTGCCCATAAAAAGATATATATCAGATTTTTATAGACTCTGCAGACTGTATAAGTCATAAGAGTACAGTTTTATCAAGTGACTCACAGGGGGCATCTTCTCTTAGCAGAGTAGTTGACTTTTCCCATACTCATCCAATAACCAAAGCTTCAAACATGCCTTTACAACTCTTACCAGGTTCCCCTAATTTGATCTTAGCACTTAGACCTGTGCATGCAGGCATTGGTTGGTGACTGGTTCATCCACCCTTACCGGCACTGCCTTATTTATAAAGATGTCCGGACCATGAAACACTTTTAACCCTCTGCCTTTTGTCTCCACTCTGTCCTCATAGTCTGTAAGCTCTTGTGAGCAGGACCCTCACTCCTCATGTACAGCTTGATAATTACATTTATACATCTGTAATGTCTGATTTGTATCTATGTATGTACCCCCAGAATTTTAAGGTGCTGCAGAATCTGTTGGTGCTATATAGATTAACAAAAATTACTAATTATTATTATTATATTTAGTGCCTGGCCCAGACCGCCATGATGACGTTTCCCAGCCATACTGTAACTTGACTCTGCAGAATTTGCCACACACATCTTAGGTTACTCACTAGGTTGCATTCAATATAAGGGTGAAGATTGTCTAGGGAGGTCCATTTTTCCAATAGGAATCCCTAAGACAAATTAAGTGTGGATGTAGTAAAAAAATATCAAATATCAGTTTACTCACTCATTTTAGCGTGGTATTTTTATTTTTAAAGCGCACTGTGGATTGTGTTGCAGCCAAGGGACTGTATACGCAGGTCTCCAGTTCCTTTCCACTGGTTATTGAGCAGCAATAGTGCATGGTCAGTAATTGTGCAGCAACAACAATAGATTTGAGGAAAAATCCTTACATCTGTGGACTTTAATCATTATATTACTTTGAAAAACATGTTATGTAATTGCATGGAACAGTATATTGTTTGGATCCTAACAATAATTGCAAAAGGAAATTTGAATTGCCTTTGGTTTTATGATTGAGGGCTGAATTTAGCATTGCAATTAAAAGAATTGTAGCCAGTGAATTAGAAAGCTTTGAGGGATCACAAATACAGTAATCATCCTAAAGCATAAGCAGAATAATACATGAATGTACACCTGCATGTTGCTGCATACCTCGGAGACATTCTAAATGGGAAAAGCTAAGGTATAACAAGCTGTTATGGTGATTCATTAAAATGCAAACACCATTTCTCACCTTCACAGTTCTTTTGCACATCGGCTTTTCAATGCATTTAAAACTAATGAATAAGAAAAAAAGAGAACAAAATCGCTCACTTCTAGCAATTCCTATTTGATTTTTAATAATTTCATAAAATACATTGTGTGACATTGATATTGGTCCCTACTTGATCCATTCTTGCCTGATAAACTGGGACTTAGCTAAGGGCCTGACCTTAAAGAGCGCCGATAAAGCCCCTTATGCTATACATACGTGCTTCAGAACCTTTTTGATTTTTAGATGTAAGGCACAGAATTTAGACAATATGTATATGTTTTAGGAGGTGGGGTGGAGGATGCAAAAATAGATGCAATTGTTTTCATCCATTTAGATCTGCTTCTCCATTGACTTCCATTATAAAAAAAAAAATGGACCAAAACAGATCTGTTTTTTTTAGAGTACGAAAAAACGTGGTCAACCACATTTTTCTATATGCTAAAAGGAACCATTCGAAAATGGATCAGTTAAACGGACTGCAAAAATTCAGTGAAAAGATAAACCTCAATATGTCCTCAGAGGACCTGAAAACAGAGGGACCTGATCTTTACCCTAACCCATAAGGCATCAATTTCAAGACGGATCCAGGAAGCTGGCTTTAAAGGGGTTGTCCGGGATCTTTCGATAAACTAGCATTGCACTGACTTCTGTGGGTGCTGTATGTTCTACTTCTATGTTTTATTTACAGCGCTTATTGCCGTTTGTCCTATGGTAAAAATGAAATGTTATACATGTTTGTCAAGTCAGTACGATTCAAACGATATGCAACTTGCATAACTTTTATATAATTTGATGGCTTTTAAAAAAGTAAAACCTTTTGAAGAAAAGAAAATTTCTTCAAATTGCTCTATGACCACGCATATAACGCTTTTATCTTTGGGGCTATGAGGCTGTGTGAGGTGTAATTTGTTTGCGCCATGATCTGTCCTTTTTATAGGTACCTTGATTGCATATATGCGACTTTTTGATCGCTTTTTATAAAAAATTTTCTGCATTTGATGTGTCCAAAATTGCGCAATTTTGCACTTTGGCTTTTTTGTGCTTACGTCGTTTACCATGCTAGATCTGGAATGGATAAATTAAAAGTTATGGCCATTACGCATATATGCCCATATATACCCTGTGTGCCTCTCTGTGTACCCCCCATTTTTTTTGTTTTTACCTCCTTTCCCTTGCTCCTCATCGGGAGGGGCATTCTTCTCTTTCTCAATCATTGTGAGATTCCTAAAATCTGCTTTGTTTGTTACTCCGTCAGTATGTCGGATTCCTGTTCCTTGAAAAGTTTACTGTATGGCACTCTTCATGGTTCTGCCTGTTCTATGAATCTTCTGTACCCCATTTTTTGCTTTCTTGCACTGTTTGATTGAAAGATTCAACATTCCCTCTGTTCTTGGGTTATATATGTGAGATACATTGAAAAGTGTGTATATCCACTGTTGGTTATATTTGAAAACGAAAATAAAGAATTAAAAAAATAAATAAATGCTGGGTGAATCCAGCCTTGACTTTAGCTTCTGAGGGCCTGGCAAGTGGTGATAAGAGCGCATGAGGTTCCCAGCCTCCACTGTGTCAATAAAGCCTAAGTGGCTGAAAGGAAGGTGATTTCTTGTTGTCCTCTATGGTGGGTTTCTGAGGTCGCTGTTGCCTCCAGGTGATGTTAGGCCAGATAAGTTATAAGATAATTTAAGCAAGATCCTCCATTCGGATGCTGAGTAGTGATTAAGATACATTTCTTTCCAGGGGCTGCTACTTGAATTCTGGTTTGATCTTTATTTTGCTCTGTTGTTCTATGACTTGTAGTTGTATTCCTGGATCATGGCCCCATCTTTCTTCTGACTACATTTTTAGATTCTACTGTATTTGTCCAGCCTCTGCTATCACTCTTGTAGATATGGACCATGCTTGCTTGCTCATGATGATAGCAGTACTGTACACTGAGAACTGGTTTTTATTTGGTGCTCTTTATTTCATTCCTTATTGCAGAGCATTTTTGCATGAACATACCTGTTGTATTATAGAGGTTAGACTATGGTTAGTCAACTTTTAACAGTTTTTATTTTATTTATTTATTTATTTTTTTGGGGGGGGAGTTTAACTTTAAAAATGATGCTATAAACTTTATTTGCTATCCTTAGAGGTGTGCATCTCTACATTTACTGTGCTCACCATCCGATCAATATTAGTTGCAGCATGCAGTAAGAGACCTGATAGGTGTCAGACGTGACAGGGGACCTATAGATGCTGTGGCGCTGGATACTAGGGTTGTACCAGTCGGTCGGCTCTGGTGTTTGGGGCGAATTGTCACAATGTCTAGGAGTGGTATTACCCTCCTCGGACACACGGGCACTGGACCTTTGGTAGCATTAGTGTGAGGTGCAGGTGTAGGTGCAGCAGAAGGGATGACAGATCCCTGACTTAAAGGGGTTATCCAGTGCTACAAAAACATGGCCACTTTCTTACAGCGACAACACGACTCTTGTGTCCAGTTCAGGTGCGGTTTGCAATTAAGCTCCATTCACTTTAATGGAACTGAGCAGCAAAACCCCGCCCAAGCTGGAGACATAAGTGGGCTGTCTCTGGAAGAAAGTGGCCATGTTTTTGTAATGATAGATAACCCCTTTAACCAGACTTTAACTTTACTTGAATCAACATTTAGTGCAATACAGAAAAATATAAGACCAATACTGCTCACAAGTGCTAGTTCAAAAAATATGTATCACAATACTTCTTAGACAGACTTTGTTAGCAGGAGGTAGGAGAAGAAGGAGAAAGTTGTTTGTCAGGGTAGTGTAGGGGGATGGATAGGAGCCCTTGCCTAATTAGTTCAGTACTCTGCCTGGATGTGTGTGAAGTGTAACTTGAAGAAATCCTCGTATTCAGGTTTAGATAAATTTGTGTTATCTGACCGCCTTCTACCTACACAGTCATGGAGACCACTCTGTGTGGTACTACAAGTCCCAGGCCTCTGTCTCTGGGTGAAGCTAACTAGTAAAAGTTTTCCCACGTATTTCATATTTTTGGTCAAATCATCTATCAGATAAAATGGAATAGAAAAAACAAATAAAATTTCCCATCCACCCAAACTGGTACTGATAAAAAGATCATGATTATAATGCAAAAAAATAACCTTCTCCATAGACAAAAAATGTCATGGTTATATAATTAAGAATATGGTTATTTCAAACCATGTTTTTTTTCCCTAAAAAGTTAAAATTTTTAAATTAGTAAAAAAGACAAAAAAGCATATAAACTGCCTATCATTGTAATTATACTGACCTAAAGAATAAAGATTATAGTACACATCAGTTTTATTGCAAAGTGAACACTGTAGGAGCAAAATCTCTTAATAGTTGCAGAACTGCAGTTTTTTGTTTTACATATTCGACCCGGAAATATTTTTTTTTTCTGTTTTTCAGTATGTTTTATGATAAATTTATGGATGTCATGAAAAGGGTCTATTTGTCCGGCAAAAATTATGACTCTTTGAATGTGAGGAGTTACAAATTTGCCAAATATCTCATACAGGGAAGAGGTTAAGGAATATAGATGCTGGTTTATTTAAACTCATAACATAATAACAAAAATGTCAACAATTTGGGGTGTAATGCAATAGTATTTCCAGCTTGCAAAGATGAAACGCTAAACATAATTTTGATGGATGCCTAAAATAACTCTAGTACATACTGGCTATATGAGGTAATGGATTTATGCTTAGACTGATTGTTCTCATTATTTAAATCCATCGTTTGCTTAAAACAGATTAGATATTTCATTTTCAGATATCAAATGAGTAATAAAAGCTGATGGTGAAACTGGCAAATTCAACAGGAACAACACCTACAGCATCCTTAGTTCTCATTGCTCAATGCTGTAATTATGCCTTGGATAATGTGTGTGGGATTGCTAAGTGGGAACAAGGTTTCTTTTTGAGAATGAGTTAAAGCACATTTAAGAACTTACATTTTAAGAATAAAAGAAGAACCAAAACTAATAACATAGATCTCTTAAATCCTTTAAGTAGTTAAAGGTTTTGTACATCTAGTATTTTTCTCTTAATACATTTCAAATTAAGCAACTTTGTCATAGGACTTAATAAATTTTACACACACTTGAGCCCTCTCAGGAGGGTCAGGGGTCCCTTAATGCAAATAAACTCCAAACCCACAGGCCGTAGCCCGGGGTAAAAAAAACCCTTTAATTTATATCACCCCCCTAATAAAAATTAACCTTTATTACGTATCTTAAAAGTAAACATGTGAACTAGTTTAAAAACACAACACACCCAGTGCTCCTATCACTAGCCAATACTAGATGGTATATAGGGATATATCTATCCTCTTTTACTAACTATATCAATCACTATCACAGTCTGCAGTCCTGTATAGAAGGTAAATAGGAGATACTGGGTGTCTGCTATTTTAAAACCACAAATAGTGCCCCCTCTCTACATGTTTCGTTGCCACAGCAACGTCATCAGGAGAAAAATTAGGCAACCTAATTTTGCCTAATTTTTCTCCTGATGACGTGGCTGTGGCAACGAAACATGTAGAGAGGGGGCACTATTTGTGGTTTTAAAATAGCAGACACCCAGTATCTCCTATTTACCTTCTATACAGGACTGCAGACTGTGATAGTGATTGATATAGTTAGTAAAAGAGGATAGATATATCCCTATATACCATCTAGTATTGGCTAGTGATAGGAGCACTGGGTGTGTTGTGTTTTTAAACTAGTTCACATGTTTACTTTTAAGATACGTAATAAAGGTTAATTTTTATTAGGGGGGTGATATAAATTAAAGGGGTTTTTTACCCCGGGCTACGGCCTGTGGGTTTGGAGTTTATTAGGACTTAATAAAAACTCATTTGCCATTTTGTACATATCCTATGCAGATCTATGAGTTTCCGTGGTAACAGACATCAAATGAGTTCTGTGTAGTCTGATCCAGCTGTCATGCTCGTTTTCTTTCTATTGTCATTAGAGAACTGTGTATAGAGAACTGGTTGTGTAGTGTATTTTCAGAGCATTGGCATAATTGCTTCCTGATATCTGAAAACCCCCAATTTTCCACGGACTACATTTATGAGTACTAAATTTAGGGGATAAACCTAGTTTTTCACAGTTTTTCACTGACATGCCTAAGTCAACTATATAATATTTGTCCTTCATCTCCAGGAGATTGCCCCCTCCACTGTAAAATTATCCAGTTCTAAAACACTCTTGTACCTAAGGACTCTCTACATAGACCCCTGACTCTATTTCATAACTTGCAAGTTGCTAAATCCCGATCACCGAGCCATACCATTTCCTTGGTCTTTGGAATGTTAAGGGATACAAGATGTTCTGACCATAAGCCATCTTATATATTGAAAAGGGAAAATTTTATCTTAAACATTTATGGAAGAGCAATTATGAAAATTTTCTCCTGACCCATAAAGCCTCTTTATCTTGCAAAATCCAGGAATATAATTTTAAAGGAAATCTTTAAATCTACAATTGCAATTTACATTCCAAACTTCTGACACTGCTAGATAGCCGTTAGGTCTTGAAGACAAATTGTACCTTTTCTAGCTCTGTCTATGCTTCCATAATGTAGAAAAATGATTTTAATCTCCAGTGCAAAGTGACTAAGAGTCCATGGAATGAACCTGATAAAAGGAGAAGTTATTCCCTCATAACACATTGTCCTTGTTTTTATAATAACCATCTGATCTGAGTCCCTTTGTCCAAGGTGGATCCATGGGCAACAGCTTGGTGCCTCCCATATGCAGGTTGTCTTTCCAAAAAATTTCATTCCCCTTGTGCATCTTCAGTGTTGGTATGTTGGTCTTTAGTCATTAAAGTTTTTTCCAGGTTCTTAAAGGGGTAGTTCACCCCAAAAATTTATTTCAAGAAAATGCCAGAGATTTGTAGTTTACTTCTATTAAAAAAATCTTGTCCTGCAGAAAGGGGTGTATCTCTCCAGTCTGACCCAGTGCTCTCTTCTGCCACCACTGTCCATGTCAGCAACTGTCCAGAGCATTAGCAAATTCCCATAGAAAACCTCTCCTGCTGTCCAGACAGGAAAGAATACACCACTTCCTGCAGGATATACAGCAGCTAATAAGTATTGGAAGACTTGAGATTTCTTTTATTAGACTATCAAATTACAAATCTCTGGCACTTTCTGGCACCGGATGACTTGAAAGAAAACATTTTTGGAGAACTACACCTTTAAAGGGAAACTATCAGCAAGTTAGTAGTATAGTAAATGAAGGTAATTTTCCTGCCTTAATCCTCGGCACCATTTTGGTTATATTAGCAGTTTATTACCTATGCTAATAAGGCATTTTAGGGCACCAAAGGAAAGGCTACCGCAACTTCTAATTAATATCAGCAGAATGGAATAGCCATGGGGCAGGGTGGCCAGGGCGGATCGGTGGTGGAAGTAGTCCCACCCCTAGTGCACCAAAATGCCTTATAAGCATAGAAGATAAACTGCTAATATCACCAAAATGGCATTGAGAATAAAGGTAAGAAGCCCCTGCACTATAGGGACACATCAGCTGGTTAGATTCTTGTGACCTGCTGAAAGTTTCCCTTTAATAAGACACCATTAGTAGAATTTACTTGGCATTATTCCATTTTAAATCCATTCTTAATGTTATTTCACTTTGATATATGGCTATGTGGATTAGCACTGAATAGATAGTCCTGTTGTTATGTATCTGTACATATTCATAAAGGAATGCCCCTAATTTCCTTTACTTGGAATGTTTTAAGCTTTGTTAAATTTTTATACACTATGATTAACCATAAATGAGTTATTTATTGTACAATGCTTCTTGGCAACATTGCATTAGAGAACAAACAAAATATATGATTCTGACAGCAGAATGCCAAAACTATTGAATACAAGTAGGATATAAAGGCTCGGTACCTATAAACTGTAATTTGGGCCTTTCTGTTTCATGTCAATGATTCAAGAGGCTTGAGTTGGTCTTAAGAAGTATTTCAGGGAGAATAAGACAGCTCAAGCATTTTGCTCCCTGGCACTCATTCCCTGCAACATCAACGACACTGTGCAGCTATTGGGCATTGCATAAAGGTATGATTTCACCTACACGTGATCATTGGCATGTACACCCACCCCCTTATGTCCTGAAGGGTGTACTTCTGAAATATGGAAAGGAAGTCAGCACTTGGAAGCAAAAGGCTTGAGACCAGATGCATGGTTCAGCTTAAAAACTTGGGTATTTGGAGGCCAAGTCAATACCTTGAACATTGTGTCATGTCCCTAATAATTCCTGAACATTTTATGCAATTTTATGCAATTATCCTGCAATATAGTGCAGTATCCTTATGAAAGAGACCACTGTCATTGGGAAATACTGTTACCATGAAGGGATGTACTTGGTCTCCAACAATGTTTAGGAAGGTGGTACTTAAAGTGACACTGTCACCCCCTTTTTGCATTCAGACTTCTCTACACAGGTGTATTAGGTAAATTTAGCAGTTTTCATATTTTATATCATACCATCATATCATCATGGTGCTTGTTCAAGTAAAAGGTGATCTTTTATCAACTGCAGATTGTGCTAAGTGGACGGGGCTTCACAGCAACAGCGCCACTTTGCCCCGTCCCTTGGTGACGTGATAGGTACATAGGCTCCACCCCCCTACACCCATTGGTATGGGCCGACCTATTGGACAATTGTCCAATCAGATCCCTACACTTGCCTAGTTTTCCCTGCTGCCTGTACACTTGTATAAAGTATATACCACCACTTGGCAGAAGCCATTCTCATAGCTCAGTATTTATAGCACCTGACTGAGCTCTGTTCTGAGGGGTCATATGACTTTAGTGCATTGCTGTACAGGCCCTAAGTGCAGTTTTAGTTTTGCAAGGTTTATAAAGCTGAGCCAAGTACAGCAAATTATGTAGTGCTAATGAGGTTTAAGAATAACTTTTATTCTCTACCTCACTTGTGACAAATATTGTACTTCAGGATGTTACATAAAAGTTCACAGGAACTATATTAAACAGATATCACTAAAGGAGATGATCCAACTTGTTGGAACTGCTTACAGTGTAATGGGGATTGAAAAAGAAGCTCAAACTCTTGCAACACAGAAGGATCTATCTGAGGTTGTGAAATCTGCAGGGGGCAGTAGAGAGAACTTTCGGCACTGTGCCATTCCCAATATATGGTTCTATCCTGTGGATAAACCCATGAGCCAGTATTTGCTGGATTTTACAGCGAGTGCATGGCAGCTGACACTGCCTTTTTCTAAGTGGTGCATAGCCAGGGGATTTCTTATTATCTTTTTTAAAATTAGTCACAGTACTTTCAAATTGGTTGTTTCTCCTATTTTAAACTATGCAGTTATTCTCCCACTGTCTTGTGCTGATTTTGACTATACAGAGTGTATATAGAATATATACTGTATTTATAATTGCTATGTAGGTAAAAGTGCTGAACAATATTTAGTCTTAGTACACTTTTTTTCTTTAGCTTCTGTTGCCTTTTGAACTTGTCATTAAATCCCCCACACTGAAGATAGAGATATAAATGTGCACAAGCCTAAAGGACAGAAATTTAGTATATAATTTGATCAAACCATATTGCCTCATGTACGACGTGTAGGTCTCTCATACACATGAGTCCCTAACCAAACAATTTAGCAGTGTTCAGTTGTTACATCAGACACCAGTGCTCCATTGGGGTTCTGTGAAGGTGTTAAACATTTTTGATGAGGTGTTTATTATGGCACCTCCATTGTAAATGTGAAAGGGCCCTTAGAATAAACGATAATGTTACTATCGTGTAATTTAAGGAAACATTTACAATCTTGTATCAGGAAATATTGTAATAAAAGACGACATGGAACAAATTAAAGGGGTATTCTCCCCAAGAGCTAAAAAAATGTAATGCTCCCTTACTCACCAAGTCCCTCTGAGTATTTTGAGCCGTCTCCCGTCTTTCTAGCTGCTTCCGTTCCTGAGTTACAAGTTTTTCTAAAAGCCGATCTATATCCAAGATAGGAAACTACATTTCCCATCATGCAATGCTTCTGCCTGATGATGGTGAAGTAGCAGAGCTGAGACAATGAAGGAGATGATGACAGTGTAGCAGAGCTGAGATGGCGGTGTCGGTGTAGCACAGCTGAGTTGGGGATGACAGTGTAGCAGAGCTGAGTTGGCGGTGACTGTGTAGCAGAGCTGAGTTGGGGATGACAGTGTAGCAGAGCTGAGTTGGCGGTGACTGTGTAGCAGAGCTGAGTTGGGGATGACGGTGTACGGTGCTGAGATGGCGGTGTAGCTAAGCTGAGTTGGAAGTGACGGTGTAGCAGAGCTGAGTTGGGGATGACGGTGTAGCGGTGCTGAGATGGCGGTGTAGCAAAGCTGAGTTGGAAGTGACAGTGTAGCAGAGCGGAGTTAAGGATGACAATGTAGCAGAGCTGAGTTGGGGATGACAATGTAGCAGAGCTGAGTTGGGGATGACAATGTAGCAGAGCTGAGTTGGGGATGACAATGTAGCAGAGCTGAGTTGGGGATGACAATGTAGCAGAGCTGAGTTGGGGATGACAATGTAGCAGAGCTGAGTTGGTGGTGACGGTGTAGCGGAGCTGAGTTGGCGGTGACGGTGTAGCGGTGCTGAGATGGCGGTGTAGCAAAGCTGAGTTGGAAGTGACAGTGTAGCAGAGCTGAGTTGGGGATGACAATGTAGCAGAGCTGAGTTGGGGATGACAATGTAGCAGAGCTGAGTTGGGGATGACAATGAAGCAGAGCTGAGTTGGGGATGACAATGTAGCAGAGCTGAGTTGGTGGTGACGGTGTAGCAGAGCTGAGGTGACGGTGTAGCAGAGCTGAGTTGGGGATGACAGTGTAGCGGTGCTGAGATGGCGGTGTAGCAAAGCTGAGTTAGAAGTGACGGTGTAGCAGAGCTGAGTTGGGGATGACTGTGTAGCGGTGCTGAGATGGCGGTGTAGCAAAGCTGAGTTGGAAGTGACAGTGTAGCAGAGCTGAGTTGGGGATGACAATGTAGCAGAGCTGAGTTGGGGATGACAATGAAGCAGAGCTGAGTTGGGGATGACAATGTAGCAGAGCTGAGTTGGTGGTGACGGTGTAGCAGAGCTGAGTTGGCGGTGACGGTGTAGCAGAGCTGAGGTGACGGTGTAGCATAGCTGAGTTGGGGATGACAGTGTAGCGGTGCTGAGATGGCGGTGTAGCAAAGCTGAGTTAGAAGTGACGGTGTAGCGGAGCTGAGTTGGGGATGACTGTGTAGCGGTGCTGAGATGGCGGTGTAGCAAATCTGAGTTGAAAGTGACAGTGTAGCAGAGCTGAGTTGGGGATGATAATGTAACAGATCTGATTTGGGATGACAATGTAGCAGAGCTGAGTTGGTGGTGACGGTGTAGCAGAGCTGAGTTGGCGGTGACGGTGTAGCAGAGCTGAGGTGACGGTGTAGCAGAGCTGAGTTGGGGATGACGGTGTAGCGGTGCTGAGATGGCAGTGTAGCAAAGCTGAGTTGGAAGTGACGGTGTAGCAGAGCTGAGTTGGCGGTGACGGTGTAGCAGAGCTGAGTTGGGGATGACGATGTAGCAGAGCTGAGTTGGTGGTGACTGTGTAGCAGAGCTGAGTTGGGGGAAGGTGTAGCAGAGCGGAGATGGCACTAACAGAGTAGCAGAGCTGAGATGGTGAGTGCCGTGGGTGAAGGTGGTGCGCCATGGCTGAAAATGAAGGGGGGGTGCCACTTGGTGATCGTGCGGTGGAGGGGTTTGGCGGTAATCGTGTGGTCGGGTGCCGCTGGTGATAGGGGGTCGGAGCCTGCCGCGGGCGATCGCGGGGGGGGGGGGAGGGGCGGAGCTTGCCGCAGGCGATCGTGGGGGGCGGAGAGAGAGTGCCGCGGGCGATTGGGGGGGCGGGCGTAGCTTGGCGGGGGGTGCCACGGGTGAGTGCGGAGGCTATGCCGCGGGTGAGTGAGGGATGCCATGGGTGATGGGGGGGCGGTTGGTTGTGGGGCAGGGGGCTGTGTGCTGCGGGTGAGTGCTGGACGGTGCGCCGGGAGGCTCTGGACACAGGGGGTGAGCTCTGGGCTGGGGGTGACCAGGGTGGCTGCTGTTAGCTGCGCTGATCACTGTCTCCCTCTTTAACAGCAGCCACCCCATCAGTGTTCTCAGTCACTTCACTGTGCTGGGACTGAGGACACGTGATGCCGTCTTGGAGGGTGGGGGCCAGGAGCAGGGAGCGTGTCGGGTTGGACTGAGGTCTGATGATTCTCTGCAATCCGTGGGGGTGAATGCAGCTTGATAACAGCAAAACTGTGCAGAATCCTTAATACATTGATATTGGAAAGATGGAAAGCTACGGGTGGGCAACATATTAATGCAAAAATAATTTTGGGGGGAATACCCCTTTAACCCTTTGAGGACCAGGCCCAAAATGACCCAGTGGACCGCGCAAATTTTGATCTTAGTGTTTTCGTTTTTCCCTCCTCCTCTTCTAAGAGCTCTAGCACTCTCAGTTTTCTATCTACAGGCCATGTAAGTGCTTGTTTTTTACAGGAATAGTTGTACTGTGTAATGGCGTCTTTCATTTTACCATAACACGTATGATGGAATTCCAAATATATTATTTATGAAGATATAAATAGGTGAAATCGTAAAAAAGAATGCAATACGGTAACTTTTGGGGGGTTCCTGTGTTTACGTAATGCACTATATGGTAACAGCGACATGATACCATTATTCTATAGGTCAGTCCGAACACAACCATATGCAGGTTACACAGATTCTCTAATGTTATATATTTTTTTATAAAATCCTTTTTTTTGGCAACTAAATATTAATAAAATGGGCCTATTGTGACACTTATAACAGTTTTATTTTTTCACCTACGGGGCTGTATGGGGTGTCATTTTTTCCGCCATGATCTCTAGTTTTTATTAATACCATATTTGTGAAGATCGGACGTTTTGATCACTTTTTATTGATTTTTTTTAATATATAATGTAACATAAAATCGGTAATCTGCGCACTTTTTCCCCTCTTTTCGTATACGCTGTTCGCCGTTCGCAATGACGCTTGTTATATTTTAATAGATCGGACAATTACGCACGCTACGGTATATTATATGTTTATTTATTTTTATATGTTTTATTTATATTATGGGAAAGTGGGTTATTTCAACTTTTATTGGGGGAGGGGTTTTGGGGTAGTGTAATAGTGTTTTGAACTTTTTTTTTTTTACACATTTGAAGTCCCTTTGGGGGACTTCTACATTCACTACTTGGATTTTTACACTGACCATTGCTATCCCATAGGCACAGCATTGATCAGTGTTATCGGCGATCTGCTCATTGAGCCTGCCTGTGCAGGCTCAGTGCAGCAGATCGCCGATCGGACCGCAAGGAGGCAGGTAAGAGACCTCCAGGGGTCCCGATCGGTAAGTGACAGGGGACTCCCCCTGTCACTTGCACTTAAACGCCGCGGTCGCGGCGTTTAAGGGGTTAATGACACGCGGCAGCGCGATCGCTGCAGCGTGTCATTACCGGTGAGGTCCCGGCTGCTCACTGCAGCCGGCCCCCACCTCCTATGAAGTGCGCTCTGCTCCGGAGCGTGCTTCATAGCTGGAAAAACACCCAGGACGTAGGGTTACGTCCAGGGTCGTCTGGGGACAGACTTCCATGACGTAACCCTACGTCCAGGGTCGTCTAGGTGTTAAATTTGCATCATATAATATAAACTCTTTTTATTAACTCTGAATTATTGAAGTGCATTGATCACTTTGCCTAACAGGGTTCAGTCATTCTAACATGCCTATGAAAGATTTACCAGTAAATGTGAAATATGATGTAATATTGCCGTACTTTTCTTTTTTTGTTGTGCCAGAGATGCCAGTGACTATGATGGCTCATATGCCTAAGGAGGACAATTTAAATAATATGTTTGTTCAATAACAGATCATGTCATTTTAATCCTTATTTTTCCTGGTAAAATACATTAAGCCCTGCTGAGCCTCTTCCTTGCCTTCAGCTTCTCCAGAGCCAGCTGCTACTGAAATGGATAGGAGAATTATCCTGCAAAGAGAAAAGAATACAAACAGGTTGTAATATAAGTATTTAACTTTTTATCCGGATGTGGGCAAGAACCCTATATTTTCTTTTTAGTGATTTTAGAGAAATGTGTGTTGTTTTTTTTTATAATATAAGTGTATGGCTATGTTCACACTGCGTACAAAAAACAGAAAAGACGGATGCTTTTTCTATTTAAAAAATGTCTGATTTTGCCGCAATTTAATTGACTTCAATGCAATTTATTAAAGTCAATGGAAAGACGGACACTCAATAAGACTTAAATAAGAATTTGTCTGCGTGGACGTCAAAATAATGATCATGACAATTATTTGTGGATGTCTTTTGCAAACTCCGGAAGTTATTTCTCAGTTGTTCACACACAGTTTTTCTTTTTTCACCGTACCTTTAGTGTTTTTACTATTAAACTCAATAGACTTTCAATTAAAGACACATCCAAGGGTTAATTAGTCCACCTAAATAGCGAAATGACGGACGTTATTTTGAACCCAAATGTCAATTGTCAATTTTTATTTTCAAAAACATAGAGGGGAAAAAATGTAGTGGGAACATAGCCCATCTCTGTCTTAATACACAGAAAGGCTATGTTCACACACTGTTGAAATTCAGTGGATGGCTGCCATTTAATGGCAAATAATGGCCTTTATTTCAAAACAACTACTGTTAAATGACGGCTGTCCACTAAATTTCAACAGTGTGGGAACATAGCCTTTCTGTGTTTTTAATCCACTCCTGGTTTTGGTTGTAAAATACTGACCAACATACTGAGTAAAAATACTGTGTGGGAACTTAGCCCAAGGTTTACCACCAGAGAGTCGGCAAAACCTCAGTCCAAGACTTTACTAGTGAGGGTGCCATGATTTTAAGGATTGTTCTCCGTAGACACAAAGCATCGGCAGACTACAATTGCATAAAGACTGCTCTATAGCAGTACTTGTGGATGGAATACAATATTCTGTGTGGAATACACACCTACTGATATCTTTATATATTTTTATTTAAAGGGGTAGTTTACAAAAAAAATTCTTGTTTAAAATCAACTGGTGCTAGAAAGTGCAAGAGATTTGTAATTTAATTATATTAAAACAGTCTTCCAGTACTTATCGGCTGTTGTATGTCCTACAGGAAATGGTATTCTTTCCAGTTTGGAGAGCAGGAAAGGTTTTCTATGGGGATTTGCTGCTGCTCTGTACAGTTCCTGTCGTGAAAAAAGGTGGCAGCAGACAGCACTGGAGTGGAGTGAATACATCACTTCCTGCAGGACATACAACAGCTGGAAGTACTGGAAGACTGAAGACTTGAGATTTTTTTTTCAAAAACAAGTTTTATTAGTTTTTCAAAATTAATAACAAGGTACAACCAAATGTGACATCGTAGAGAGCTTCCTCAAGAAAACCAATTTAAAACAGACATAGCATAATTGATGATAGAGACCATTACACATATATCATATAAGGGCTCACAGTTGTCCAGGATTGTTGAGCTAGGTTGTGGTAGGGGGACCGGAGAGGGGTAAGGCAGAGGGAGAGGGGTGGGTGGGTAAGGGTGCGTGGTAGGGAAAGAGGCAGGTTGGGAAATGTATGGGGAGAATACAGGGGGGATTTGGAAGGGGAACAAGTCAAACATACATAAAAGTAACAGTAGACTGGTGGGGCTACTTGAGAATTCCAATGCAGTGGTATTAATAGCCAGGTGTTTTGATAAATCTTTCCGCTTAGGGCAGACATTTTTGGAGGGTAGCCATAAAAGGATGAGCTTTTCCGTTAAATCTAAAGATTTATTAACCACTTCCTCTAGGGGGGTTCTGATCGACTCCCAGAAAGGTTTAATTATATAGCAGTTCCACCAAAGATGTCTATAAAGGCCCTATTCCACCAACAGATCTGACGACAGATTATCTGCCAAAGATTTGAAGCCAAACCCAGGAGTGGATTTGAAAGAGGAGAAATCCAGTCTTTCCTTTATGACCTGATCTCTGTTTATAGTCTGTTCCTGGGTTTGGCTTCAAATCTTTGGCAGATAATCTGTCGTCAGATCTGTTGGTGGAATAGGGCCTTAAGTGCCTGCGGCCTAAAGGCATCGTCAACATGTATCTGTGGTAGGCGGTCCTGCCCTAAAGAGAAAAGATGGGGTCTTGCACCATCTGGTATAGAGCTTATATGATCTCTCTTGTTTTTTGACACAGCATGAGAACCCATGAGAGCTCGCAGCTAGGGTGCTCAAGTCCTGTGGGGAAATAGTGACAGCCAATTCCCTCTCCCAGGGCAGGACATACATTTATTTGCAGGGTTAAGGAACAGCAGAGATGCATACATTTTTGTAAGCAGCTTTTTAGGTAATGGGGATGTCCACATTAGTTTGTCCAGCCAATTTGGTGTCCTAAGTGGTAGATGAAGTGCCGCAAATTTACTTCCTAGTGATGAGAGATCCACCAAAGCTATTTTATTTGTTTAGAAATTGTGGGAGTCAAGATTCCAGGTTGGCTAACTCATAAGAGGAGACATTTTTTATGGGTAAGGTAGGTAAGGAGTTCCACAGAAGAGGTGACAGACAGAATTGTTTTGTTCATGAGATATGCAGGGATCAGAGCCAACAACATCATAGGAAAGGGTAAGGGAGATGGAGCAAAGGATTTAAATGTGTAAATATGTAATGTGAGGTATTGATAATAGTATTTAATATAGGGTATTGGTAAAGAAGCCTGGTAAAGACTAGATCTTGCCTTTACAATCAGATAAGGTTTTGGTTTGACAAAATTGATAATTCCATGCTTGCCAATGGGAGCACGTCTGTTTTCTGCGCCGGCACTAGGCCGCACCGCCTACTCATTATGGAGGTCTTATACATATGAAGGTCCAGTAGGCCGGAACTTTCTTCACTTCTCTTGAATATTGGGTGACAATGGGCCAGCCTTGGCACTTTGTTTGACCACAAGAATTGTGATAACAAACATTGGGCTGTTCTAAAGAACATTTTAGGTATAGATATGGGAAGCGACTTGAAGAAGTACAAAAACTGAGGTAGAATGTAAGTCTTGATGTAATGCTTCCATCCCATCCAAGACACCGAAGGTATATTCAGTTTAGCAATCATATGCTTTATTTTGGCCAACTATGGAGTATAATATGCTGCAAAAAGTTTGGACAGATCCGGTGTGATATGTGTGCCCAGGTACTTTAAAAAGGTTGTGGACCATTTGAATGGAAGAAGGTCTTTAGGTTTAGCTATCACAACATGCAAGAAGCATTAATGTTCATGGTCTCAGACTTGGGGAGGTTGATTTTGAAATCAGATACCACCCTAAAGGAGGTGAAGATTTCTACTGTATAAGTTTAGGCATGGAATTTGCAGGATTTTCAGGATTTAAAACAGGTCATCTGCAAATGCAGCGCTTTTGTGTTTAAAATTGCCCTTTCCTGAGGCCACTGATTTCTGGTCTTTGCCTAATTTTTTGTATAAGGGCTTCCAAGGTTAATACAAAAAGAGATGGGGAAAGAGGGTGCCCTTGTCTAGTTCCATTGCTTATGTTAAAAGTGGGGGAGAGAATGTCATTGACCCTGAGGAGAAGAGTATAGTGATAGCAGATATAAAAGCAGGGGGGAAACTTAAATTTCTGTAACATAGCTGAAATTAAGGCCCAATTTATCCTGTCAAAAGCCTTCTCGGCTTCCGTGCTGAGAAGGACTAGTGGGATATTCATCGCACAGGTGTAACAAACGGCATTGATTACTCTTGCTGTATTATGTTTCCCCTTCAGTGAGGGGTCAAACCCCACTTGTTCAGGGCCTATTAGGTTAGGTGGGAACTCACCAATTCTATGGTCCAGAACCTTGATGTTGGGTAATTGGGCAATAACTACGGCACAAATCTGGTGGTTTCCCTTCTTTTGGTACAACAGTGATATAAGCCTCCAAGGCCTGGTGTGGAAGGCTCTGTCCTAACAGGATCACGTTGCATAAGCGGGTGAAGTGGGGCAATAAAATACTTTTAAACTTTTTATAACAGATAACAAGTAGCCCATTAGGTCCCAGGGTCTGCCCTTTGGGTATTAATGAAAATATGTTTCTTGCCTCCTTCTCGGTTATGGGGGAGCTTAAGACTTGAGTTTTTTTTTTTTTAATAGAAGTAAATTACAAGTCTCTGGCACTTTCTGGCACCAGTTGAAAAAAAAAACACAAAAATGCAGAATGCACAGTATAATTGCAAACTTACTACAAGCTTTTTATCCACTGCGTTTCAAAGTGAATTTTTATATTAACATTTTTAATTCAATAAATGGCGAATACATTTTCTGAAATCCCTGTTGTCCAATTTTCATCTTATTTGGAGCAGCAAAACACCCTCCAGAGACCTTTAAATTCAGTTTTACTAACCTCGTATATTAGGAATGGCTTTTTTTTTACATTTTTATTTATTTATTTATTTATTAAATAATGTGTATTTAAATAAAACACAAGAAAATAGACCATCAATGAAAATTAATTAAATAATTTCATTGAAATAAACATTAGACCTTACAAATACTATAGCTCTTCCAAGTGGTTTGACTGACATTTCAGGCATTTCTCCTGATTTCTTCCTGATAAAGTTCAACTCACAAGAGTTCATCATTGTTTAGATATTGTGATTGTGTTATTGATCATGATGGCAACATCATGACATTGTGAAACAGCATGGTAACCTTTCTGGATCATTATTCCTTGAACCACCTTATAACTACAATCCCCCTTTACACATCCTTCATCAGACTGGACAAAAAGCATAAAGTACACATCCAGCAACCTTTCAGCTTTGATCCAAATACCTAGGATCCTTCCATAATAATTTTTAGCCAGTCATCCAATGTCTGTGTTCTTCTGCCCATTTTAGCTTTTACAGATTTAAATATGGACAGAGCATCGAAAGTTTTTCAAATCCACTTGGAGAAATGCTTTTTGTTTCTCTTGCTTGTTTGCTTTCCGTTGTTCAGGAAAGTACCCAATTAGCCAGATCAACGCGTATTAAAAAGCTTGCTGATCTGCTAAACGGCAGCCTGCAAAAGTGAAGTTAGATACTAAGTAGCAAACTGTTTAATGATTTTCTGTTTTGATACCGCAAGTGCCTTAATTAACCTTTACAGAATTGATGTACCATTGAAAAAGTTTGTATTGTGTTAAACCAAAGATTTTTTTTTTTTCATTTGTTGTGAAAACAAGCTAGACAAAGTTATTGATACTGAGGAAAATGTCCCAGTATTTTTTAAATAGCAGTAAATTTAGAAGGTTACAGGCTGTTCACATAGGAGGAGATTTATGAAGGGGTGTAAATATACACCTGGTGTAAACTGCCCACAGCAACCAATCACAGCTCCTCATATACTTTACCAGAGCTGGAAGCTGAGCTGTGATTGGTTGCTGTGGGCAGTTTACACCAGGTGTATATTTACACCCTTTTATAAATCTCCCTCATCATGTTTTTAGTTTACGCTGGCTAAATACATTGGGACACTGTATTGTGTAGTATACCACAGCAGACCTGCAGGAAACCATGGGGTTTAGGAGACCAAACAGTTTACTTGTGACAATGATTGGTTTGCTTTACGCTGGTATATGTTTTATTAGTAGTGCACAGAAATGTTTACCGGTATAAGACCAAACTTAGTCATAAGTATTCTACTGTAATTTTGTGTGTTGAATACAATGGCTATGCCAGGGGCTTGCATGAGAATAAAATGTGCCAAATAGGCTATGTTCACATAGCGTTTTTTCAGTTGCGTTTAAAATGACATCCGTTATTTTGAGGATAAAATAAAGGACGTTATTTAGCAGCCTGGCCTATGACTGGTGTTAGCACATTATTTTAGTTTGGGTTACTAATTAGACTTTGGAAAGTCCATTGAAATCAATAGTAAAAACGGAGAAAGAATGGTGGAAAGAGAAAAACCGCGTGTGAACAACAAATAAAAAAACGTCAGCTGTTTGCAAAAAACGTCCGAAAATAATGATCATGTTCATTATTTTGACGTCTGTGGTAAAAACTTCCGTTATTCAATACATTGTGCGCATTGGACGTCCATCTTCTCATTGACTTCAATGCATTGCCATTGCACTCAGTTAAAACGTGGCAAAAACTGGCGTTTTTTTTAAATAGCGTAATCGGGCGCCTTTTCTCTTATTTTGAAGTTGTGTGATCATAGCCATAAGGTGCAAAAAACATAATAAATTCCTGTTGTGGTTATACCTGTACAAACTTCTCAAATATCCAACCAATTAACAGAACCATTTAAAATATTATTATGAAAAATATGTAAAAAAAAAAAGAGCTGTAGAATCCCCTAAGATCTCAATTCATATTTAAATTGATCGTAATATGTATGTATCTAGTATAATACACAAAGTATATTGATACAATGATTTATTCTGTTACTTATATATATTGCTCTGTTATCAGCTGCATGATGAGCTTAGACGTAACAGTGACATTGTTCATGTATAAATATCTCAGTGACTTTACTAAATCAGTAATGCTCTGCAGGAAGCTGGAAGAGTACATGATAATTTTATCCCACTAGTAAAATATATTATAAATACGTAAATTACTGTATCACAAATCAAAAAGAGTTATTCCTTCCTGTTTAATCAGATCAAAATGCAAACTGCCTCCAGACACGCACACATCATACATTTTGATTTACTGTATATACTATATGATTAAAAGAGCTGATGAACAGAACTAGATACTGGGTATTAAATCAACAAGTCTGCAAGGCTGTAACTCAGTTTTAGACCATGTTTCATCAATATTCATGGCGGTACTATCTAACTAGATTTGGTTACATTTGACATATTGAAAGCCCTCACATCATTCCCTAATTACGCATTTCCTAATGGGAAGACTCATAGGTTTCTGGCTAAATTTACAGCATTGCAAATCTGGATTAACCACAATTACTACTTTTAAATGAACATATTTTTTGTATATTGTAATTTATTATGCAGAATTACACTAATTATAATTTTTATATTCTGTGACTTGATGCCTTTCCTTTTTGTATTGGATGTTGGAATTTAGAATACAACAATTCAACATCCGTTTAGGTTTATCATGTGACATCTTTGCTGTATGCAGTCATTTCACATTATCCCTAAATCATATGGTTTCAAGAGACTACAAATTGTTTAAACATTGGCTTAAAGCATTTGTATTGTGGGAATTATAGCATGCACTACATAGTAAGCCGATGAGAGAAAACATGACTCTCCAAGAATGAAGTGGAAAGCACTGCATTGTAGGACCTGAGTCCGGAGCATACCTAATGTCTTATGGACCCTGGTGCAAAAGGTCAACTTGGGACCCCCCCCCCCATCTATGTAACGCTATTGGCATAGCCTAGTGATTGTTATGACAAGCAGGGTGTCATTGGGTAACGGAGGGGCTCATTCTGCTTAAGCCTTTTAAAACTGAGCCAATTTTCATTTTTGCTCTTTAATTTTCTCCTCCTTGTGTTTAAAAATCCATAGCGCTTGCATTTTTTCACCTACAGACCCACATGAGCCCTTCTTTTTTGTGATGCCAAACATACTTTGCATTGACTCACTTAATTATTCCATAAAATGTGCTGCAAAACCGGAAAAAAATTATTGGCCTCTCTGCATCTCCTTAATGGCGGCATGATGAGTATACTCGTCATGCGTTGTTAAGGGGTTAAGCAGAGGAAGCCCCTCTGTTTCCCTATGTGCTTTTCATGGCAGTCAGCAGGCTGTACCAATAGTGTTACATGGTCGGGGGGGGGGGGTCCCAAGTTGACCTCTTGCACCAGGCCTGCTTCAATTTTGCTACAAAGGTTCTGCAGGGCTGGCGCAACCAGATGTTCCAATTGCCCGCTATAGTAATACCAGTTACACATATTGATGGCCTGTCCTCAGGACAGAATATTAATATGGAATCAGGGCACCAAAAACTCTCTGATCATCTGTTCTGCAGGGCTGACGCAGGTGAATCTGCACTGTAAAGGGGCCAGAAGCAAATTACTTCCTTCACTGTGGAGTGGCTATGTTAAGTTACTTCATCTTAGTTCTCATACATTGTATCAGGATATTTAAAAAATAACAATATACATATATAATTTTAACAAAATTTAATTTTCTATGTATGATAATACTGTATATCTCTAAAAAGCCATCATAGCTACCAAATGACACCAGTATACAAGCAAGAATATTATCCCCATACATATTATCACCTGTCAGGATGGTATCTTTGCGGAGCGTCATGTGTCCCTCTGCTCATGCTGTGCGGCCGAGAAGGTGCTGATTTTCTTGCATTCTGTTTCTGTGTTTTGTTTTGTAGTGTGTGAACACTGGTTATTTGCTCACCTTGAGAGACACACCCGACTTTACCTGCTGAGTTCTGTCTGGCCATGTCAGGGTTAATCTGTGTTTTGGTTCTGCTGTGACTGACAGGTCTTCCTGCCAGTGGATCTGTTTTGTTCTCAGCTGTCTGTGCTTGGAGTTCAGGGGGATGGTCCAATTATGTTCTGGATCAGAACCCTGGCCTCCTATATAACTACCTCAGTCTGGGATATCTTTGCCGGATATTGAGCTTGTCTCTGCCTGGTTCTGTGTTTGCTATTCTTGCTCTGTTTATTCTGACTCTGCTTTGTATTTCTGACCTTTCCTGCTTGCTGCCTGCCCCTGACCATACTACCTGTTTTTTGACCTTGCCTTTGGATTGTGATTTTGTACTTTTGCTGCCCGATTGTTGTGACCCGGACTGTCGACCATTCTTTATTGTGTTTTGTCTGTCTGTCTTGTCCTTGTGTCCCACCTAGCCAGTGCAGGGACTGACGCCCAGTTGCTCGCCGCCATCTTAGGGCGGATTGTGGCAAATAGGTAGAGGACAGTGGGCGGGGCTGAGCTTAGGGCTCACTGTGTTGTCTTGTCCTGCTGTGCGGTTCCTGACAGAATATCCGGCCTAAAATTTTTTTACTCCTTACCTGTGGCTAGTATGGACTCAGCACAGGAGTTGTCTGCCCACTTTGAGGGTCTTGCGGCCCTCGTTTCTGAGCTGGCTGTCACGGCCGCGGCGGCTTCCCGCGTCCCGGGTTGCCGCCGCGACCGCCTCCTGTCCCGTGCAGCCGCCGGGGTCCTTGTGTAGGGACCCGGCGCTGCTGCTTCGGCCCCTGGGGCGCCTCACCTCTCCTCCGTGCATGTCGCGGTCTGTGCCGGCCGGCGCGCGCGTCCCCGCCTCCTAGGGCGCGCGCGCGCCGGCTTTCTCAGATTTAAAGGGGCAGTGCGCTCCTAATTGGTTAGTGGCACCAATCACTCCCCTATAAATCCCAGCATGCCCTGTCCTTAGTGTTGGAGCCTCTACATGCTTCCCATAGCGTTGGCCCAGCCCCCTGTTGTTCCTGTGTCCTATTCCGCTACCTGGTCCTAGTCCCTGTTCCTGAGTCCTATCCGTTACCTGGTCCTAGTCCCTGTTCCTGAGTCCTATCCGTTACCTGGTCCCTAGTCCCTGTTCCTGGTTCCTGTTCCCCTGTCACTCCATCTGTTCCCTTGTTCAGCCTGTCACGTGCGCTCTCACCTGCAGACCATTGCCTGTGCCATCTCCTGCCACGCCTCGCCTGCCGACACCAGCAACCAAGCCAGGGGTATCGACCTGGGGGTCGTCTGCCGCAGCAAGTCCATCCCGCCTTGCGGCGGGCTCTGGTGAAAACCAGCGGCCCCTTAGACTCCACTCCCTGGTGAGGTTTGTGCCATCGCTGGTGTCGGTCCAGTGGATCCACTACTCCAGGCGTTACAGTAGGCTCCAACCATGGATCCCGGCGAGGTGCCTGATCTCCGTGACGTCGCCAGAGTGGTCACTCAGCAGGCGCAACAAATCCAGAAACAGTCGCAGCAGATCCAGCAACTCACTACCGCCTTACAGCAGCAGACTACTGCCCAGCGCACACCACCTCCTGACGCTTCTTCTTCACTCCGACTGGCTCTCCCAAGCAAGTACTCTGGGGACTCTAAGTTGTGCAGAGGATTCTTGACTCAGTGCACCATGCACATTGAACTTTTGAGTAGTCAGTTTTCCACCGAGAACTCTAAAGTGTCTTTCATCATCAGCCTATTGGAAGGTAGAGCCCTGGCCTGGGCCACGCCACTGTGGGACCGTGATGATCCTGTTGCTGCCAATCTCCGGGCCTTCCTATTCGAGTTTCGCTCCGTCTTTGAGGAACCTGCCCGTGCTTCTTCAGCCGAGACTGCTCTCCTCAACCTCTCTCAAGGCAGCTCCTCTGTTGGTGACTACGCCATCCAGTTCCGCACCCTGGCAGCTGAATTGGACTGGAACGAGGCCGCCCTATTGGCCACCTTCAAGAAGGGTCTGTCTAGTCGAGTGAGAGACGTGCTAGCTGCCCGAGACCTGCCTACCTCCCTGAACGAACTCATTCTACTGGCCACCCGAGTTGATACTCGTTTTTCGGAGAGGGAGGAAGAGGTTCGGCATGAACATTTACTAAGCCGTTCCCGTCGCCATCCCCAGCTGGCGCCGGTTTTCCAGAATCCTGACCTTTCGATGTCCCAGCCCTCTCCTGAGATTCCTATGCAGGTGGAACGGGCTCACCTGACGCCAGATGAAAGAATCCGGCGCCTGGAGCGGAAGCTCTGTCTCTATTGCGGTGGTTCCGATCATTTCCGGCTGGGATGTCCCCTACGTCCCC
Organism: Dendropsophus ebraccatus; assembly: GCF_027789765.1. NCBI lineage: Eukaryota > Metazoa > Chordata > Amphibia > Anura > Hylidae > Dendropsophus > Dendropsophus ebraccatus. The sequence goes on along the minus strand of NC_091455.1, from coordinate 70,477,997 downwards.
AAACATCCAGAAAATGCTTGCACCTAGGTCCGGTGGGACAGGTGTCCCTAGGTGTGAATGCCACCTTTCCAAGTCTGTCTATGTCAGTTTCCATCCGGACTCCCTCAGGACAAAATCATCAGACTACTGCCTTCCTCGATTCTGGGTCAGCAGGCAGTTTTATGGCGGCAACATTGGTCCAAAGATGGCGGCTACCCGTGACACGACTAGCCAGGCCCCTGACTATCTCCTCGGTCACGGGCGAAATTCTTACCGACCGTGTGTACTACCAGACCGCACCTTTAGTCCTCCAGGTGGGTCCTTTACATCAAGAAGAGATATCCTTCTACGTCCTGCCCCATTCTTCCCCCGCGGTCCTCCTGGGACTCCCGTGGCTGCAAGAACATGCCCCTCAGCTGGACTGGAGAACCGGGGAGATTCTCAGTTGGGGTCAGGACTGTTCCAACCAGTGTCTCAAGTCACCTCAGACCAAGTGTACTATGTCGTTTTCTGTCCCTGCCAAGCCTCTATCCGGCCTACCGGCAGAAGACCAAGACTCGGCGGATGCCTTCTCTGCCAAGGTGTACCCTCTCTCCGTACCCAAGACTGAGGTCATGTCCTCTCACCACCGGGAGAACTTACAGAAGGACCTCGTCCACAGACCCACATTCCCTTGCCACGTTTTACCGCCTGATCGCCTAGTACCAGTCGTCACCTCCACTCTTCGGAGAGTACCCCCCGGTAAGACTCATGTTCACCCTGCGCTTCGAAGAGGTATTTTGAAGTGGGGACATTCCTCGTTGGAGGCCGGGCACCCTGGAGTCCGTAAGACCGGCCAACGGATCTCTCGCCACTACTGGTGGCCCAGTCTATCCCAAGATGTCAAAGACTTTGTGGCTTCCTGTGCCATTTGCAGGCAAGAAAGAGGGGGAGGCCAAAGGGGGGGGGGGTACTGTCACGGCCGCGGCGGCTTCCCGCGTCCCGGGTTGCCGCCGCGACCGCCTCCTGTCCCGTGCAGCCGCCGGGGTCCTTGTGTAGGGACCCGGCGCTGCTGCTGCTTCGGCCCCTGGGGCGCCTCACCTCTCCTCCGTGCATGTCGCGGTCTGTGCTGGCCGGCGCGCGCGTCCCCGCCTCCTAGGGCGCGCGCGCCGGCTGTCTCAGATTTAAAGGGGCAGTGCGCTCCTAATTGGTTAGTGGCACCAATCACTCCCCTATAAATCCCAGCATGCCCTGTCCTTAGTGTTGGAGCCTCTACATGCTTCCCATAGCGTTGGCCCAGCCCCCTGTTGTTCCTGTGTCCTATTCCGCTACCTGGTCCTAGTCCCTGTTCCTGAGTCCTATCCGTTACCTGGTCCTAGTCCCTGTTCCTGAGTCCTATCCGTTACCTGGTCCCTAGTCCCTGTTCCTGGTTCCTGTTCCCCTGTCACTCCATCTGTTCCCGTGTTCAGCCTGTCACGTGCGCTCTCACCTGCAGACCATTGCCTGTGCCATCTCCTGCCACGCCTCGCCTGCCGACACCAGCAACCAAGCCAGGGGTAGCGACCTGGGGGTCGTCTGCCGCAGCAAGTCCATCCCGCCTTGCGGCGGGCTCTGGTGAAAACCAGCGGCCCCTTAGACTCCGCTCCCTGGTGAGGTTTGTGCCATCGCTGGTGTCGGTCCAGTGGATCCACTACTCCAGGCGTTACACTGGTCAAGCAAGTTCAGTTATTAGCCCAGCAGCTACCAGCTACCACTCCTGCCACCCCAGTGGTCACGCTCAAGGAGCCTGACAAGTGTGCAGGGGACCTGAACACATATCTGACATTTAAAGAAGCTTGGGTTAGTCACCCCACCCCTAGCTCCTTTGAAGAGGCCATTTCCCTGGCGATTTTTATCAATCGCACGCTAAGGGATCATAATGAAAATAGACCATGCCATGACCACCCCTGTGTCATTGATGTTCCTTCCTCTGTCCCCTCTAAACCTTTGCCTTCTATAACTTGTCCTCTGGTCACCCTGGAGGAACCTCCAGAACTGGGCAAAATTAATAGATCCCTGGCCCGCAAAGAACACAGAAGAAGGAATGGACTCTGTTTTTATTGTGGCGAAAGTGGACACTACATCAGCTTTTGTGCCAAGCGTCCCTCGAGGCCAGATCATCAGCGTCCAGGTGACTACCAGGAGGGTCATCTGGGCGCCCAGGTGGGTGTAGTTAGTGTGTGTCCCGCCGAGGATACCAAGTCTGCTGATTTGTGTAAGGTGGAAATTGGCTCTGTATATCCTGGTGATTGTGCCATATCTGTGTCTTCATGTAATGCTGAAATTGGCTCTGTGTCTGGTACCGATTTGAGCGGTTATGGGAGATCTGTCAGGAGACCAGTTGTCTATCACTTGGAGTCTGATTCTGATGAATGGGAGACGGACGATGAGATCTCTAGCGATGTTGAGACATGTATTGTAAGAGGTCCGTTTCCTCCCAGGTCTGGTTCGTCTGGTGAGGGTCCTGAGGCCCCTCATAAAAGGGGGGGTACTGTCAGGATGGTATCTTTGCGGAGCGTCATGCGTCCCTCTGCTCATGCTGTGCGGCCGAGAAGGTGCTGATTTTCTTGCATTCTGTTTCTGTGTTTTGTTTTGTAGTGTGTGAACACTGGTTATTTGCTCACCTTGAGAGACACACCCGACTTTACCTGCTGAGTTCTGTCTGGCCATGTCAGGGTTAATCTGTGTTTTGGTTCTGCTGTGACTGACAGGTCTTCCTGCCAGTGGATCTGTTTTGTTCTCAGCTGTCTGTGCTTGGAGTTCAGGGGGATGGTCCAATTATGTTCTGGATCAGAACCCTGGCCTCCTATATAACTACCTCAGTCTGGGATATCTTTGCCGGATATTGAGCTTGTCTCTGCCTGGTTCTGTGTTTGCTATTCTTGCTCTGTTTATTCTGACTCTGCTTTGTATTTCTGACCTTTCCTGCTTGCTGCCTGCCCCTGACCATACTGCCTGTTTTTTGACCTTGCCTTTGGATTGTGATTTTGTACTTTTGCTGCCCGATTGTTGTGACCCGGACTGTCGACCATTCTTTATTGTGTTTTGTCTGTCTGTCTTGTCCTTGTGTCCCACCTAGCCAGTGCAGGGACTGACGCCCAGTTGCTCGCCGCCATCTTAGGGCGGATTGTGGCAAATAGGTAGAGGACAGTGGGCGGGGCTGAGCTTAGGGCTCACTGTGTTGTCTTGTCCTGCTGTCCGGTTCCTGACATCACCATATTGTTACTGACCAATCCTGTATACCATATAATGACTTATAGCAAAATGCTGATACTGAATAAAATTCACTATATAAACACAAATATTACCAATAATACCAGTATATATAGAACAAATAATACCATCACACCATGACCAATACCCTCATCATACATTGACTGGATAATACCATTATACTGTAACTGAATAAAGTCCACTATATAAAGAGCAATATTCTACTTTAGCAGTGTCTATATAGAGGTAGAGCCAGATACAGGTTCTGCAGACCTTATAAGTGATTACAGTGCAGTTACATCCAGTGACTAACAGGAGGTATATTCTGTGCATGAATTGCCGGTGATAATTTTGCTATTTGAAGTTGTTAGCTTCTCCTTCTCTTCTCTAGCTGGCTAAACCATCATGAAAACGTCTTCAGTCATGGCTTATCTCTTCAGGATCTGCCAGACAAACATTTTAGGCTCCTCGTTCCAGCATATTCCACATCTCTTTACAAACTCCCCATGTGTATTACTAGGGGATAACAACTCCTCTATGCCCTCATATAAGCAGTTATGCTCAACCTGTGCCTCAAAATAGTAGACAATCCCCCTCTGTGCAACCATGTAGTAGTTAGGCTGTTATGTGCCTCGACAGGTTGACCCCCAATATGTAGTATCCTTCAAGTAGTTAATCCCCATTGGAAGTATCCTCCTCCCCTATGTAGGTAGTATCTGTCATGTAGGTATCTCCATGTAATCCTCCCTGGTAGTTACCCTCCAGTCTCAAAATGTAGTATTCCCAATGTAGTAGTATTCCTTCTGTAGGTAATCCCTGTTAGCTAGCCCCCCCCCCCCCCCAGATAATATTTACCCTCTTTAGGCATCCCTCTTTGTTGGTATTTCCCACCTGGGTCCCCTCCAGTAGATAGTCCCGCAACCAGCTATGGGCATGACTCATAAGGCACAGCGGAGGCAATGGCGCCCCCCTCTGTAATTAAAAAAAAAGCCTACTTACCCGCTCCCAGCTTACGCTGTACACCATCGCGAGCATCTGCTCTTTCTTCCTGTTCTGCCAGCATCTGAGTGACATTGGCATGTCACTCGTGCATTGGGGAGCTGGTGGAGAGAGCGGCCTCTTGTGGCCAGAGGGCATAATGCTCCAGGAGCCTTACTCATAGGGTCACTTCCAAACTATATTAAATAGTAACATGGCAATCCAGGAGATATCCAATAAAATGATCTTTTTCAGATATATTTAAAAAGCAACATTTCAACTTTACACTGAAGCCTTTTTTAAGCCATTTAAAAAATACTTTACCTAAAATGTTGCTTTATGTGCATTGGTGAATAAACACATTTTTATTGAAAACATCTGTCTTTGCCATTTAATGTGTTGCCCGCTCAGCCAGTCAGTGATTGAGCGGGCAATCACTCCGCTGTGGTCATGACGATGCAGCTAGCAGAGCTACAGGACCCTGGCTAAAGTAAACTGGACCTCGGATCGGTGCTAGGAGACTCCAGAAGGGGTGAGTTTAAATGTTTAATATTTTTACCCCCACCCTCTGCCTGCCTGCTGATTTTATTCTTAGTGGGACCTCTTCTTTAAAGCGACTCTGTACCCACAATTTGCCCTCCCCAAACCACTTGTACCTTTGGATAGCTGCTTTTAACCCAAGATCTGTCCTGGGGTCCGTTCAGCAGGTGATGCAGTTATTGTCCTAAAAAACAACTTTTAAACTTGCAGCCCTGTCTCAAATTGGCCTACAGTGTCTGTGCATTAGGCTTGCACTGCCCATTCACCCCGCCCCTCCACCTCGCCCTCTTCATCATTAGGAATGCTCCAGGCAGGTTTTCTACTATTCATCATCTGTGTGAACACGACACATGGCCTGGATTGTTAAGGCACCTGTGCAGTGTTCAGACAAGTGAGGAATAGAAGAAATCCTGCCTGGGCCATTCCTAATGGTTAAGAGAGTGGGGAGGAGGGACGGAGAGGCGGTGCAAGCTGAGGGCATAGACACTCGAGGCCACGCCAATTTTAAACAGGGCTGCAAGTTTAAAAGTAGATTTTTTTAGGACAATAACTGCATCACCTGCCGAACAGACCCCAGGGCAGATCTTGGATTAAAAGCAGCTATCCAAAGGTACGAGCGGTTTGGGAGGGTCAGATTGTGGGTACAGAGTCGCTTTAAGGCTATGTTCACACTGCGTATGTTTCCGGCCGCCGTGCGAACCACTAATATACGCACGTAGTTTTGAGGTTGATGCGTTCACTTGAAAGTATACGATATACGCCCCCGCACAATGTACACTACGTATGAGCTTACGGCCAGATCGTATACGGCGCCGTGAAAAATGAACAAGACCATTGTTTGAGGACGGAAATGTTGAAACTCACGGCCGTGGATTTCCATGCGGTCCCGTACGGAGTACTTATTTCAGCCAAATTGAACTTGATTTTTCGATCCAAAAGGTTCTGTGTGGTTTACGGGGCTGGACGAAGATTTCCAAGTAAATGACCTGCCTCAGATCGCTTCGAAACAAGCTAGGGAAGCATCCGGCCGCATGTCTATTTTTCCCACGCCCGTAGTTTCAGCCGCACATGTACGGCGGCAAATGAAATGCGGCCGGAATCATACGCAGTGTGAACGTAGCCTAAAGGTTATATTTTAATTATAACTATCACACAATTATGTGTCTATAGCTTTTATGGGAAATGATATGTCTCCATGGTTACAAACAAACAAAGTACAGTCTGATCCTGCAGCCGTGTCCCTCTATTTCATCTTCCACCTCTTTTACTGTCTGTAGGTTCAGCAGAAAAGAAGGCAAAGGGAATGGAGGGGCTTCTGGCTGGAAGTTTTTCATTCTGACATTTGTCTCAGTATTAGATCATAGGTTACTGAAATTGTATGCAAATATATATATATACTGGGGCTCTATGGGCGCAACCCTGTTGTAAAATAAAAAGGGGAAACATTAATCGACACACAATTCACAACATGAATAGCTAATTTCTTCATTTAGCTGCGTGGTAATTAGAGAAGCATAGCTGGAAAGTACAGACCACTGACGCAATGACTAATTATCAGATCACCATAGCAACAATGAATTGCAGTAAATGTATGCTGGATGTAGTGCTCCATTAAGTAATCATTCTTTATGCGTGAGATGTTCCGGAGATATGAAATAAAAAGTGCATTCATAGAGAGATAGTCAGGAATGGCCTAAACAAATGTACTATTCACACTCTTCTGCAACTCTACATTGGCAACAATTAATTATTAAAAATTCAATTATGGAACAGATTTGATTCCATGCACATTGCCTTATTGAAAGCTTTATTGAGTTCCAATATTTTACACAATGTCTACATGACAGCAAGAAATATATATTGCAACAAGCTCAAGGTTTTATGGAATTGTTATCATACTAATACATTCTATTAACACGTGAACCTTAAGGCTCATGCACACGGTTTGTATGGTAATACATGGGGCCCTTCCAGGCTGTGTCAGATGCTGTATGTATGGAACATTGTGTTTAGAGAAATCCGATAAAACATTTTACCAAGTATAAATGGGAGACATAAGTAACAATAGGCAACACGTACAGTAAGGCCATAACATTATATTAATATGTGCAGAGTAGATGTATGACTGTATGCACAGGCCTATATCAGAGCAGCTATCAAAAATGTGAAGAATCTGGGGATTGTTATTGCTAACAGCTCGTCCAGGGATTAAAAAAAAATAAAATAAAAAGTACTAAAAAATAATATATATAATATATATATGCATATGCAGTACACATGCTTGGGGGTGGTGTAAAAATAAAAAAGACCTAGCTAAGAATATAGTGGAGATGAGCAGGGACCGGAAGTGTAGTGCGGCAGCTCTTTGGGCTCAGGGTAGGTGAATATACTTTTATACCACTCTCAGTCGCATATTTAGGCTGGGTTCACACTACGTATATTTCAGTCAGTATTGTGGTCCTCATATTGCAACCAAAACCAGAAGTGGATTAAAAACACAGAAAGGCTCTGTCCACACAATGTTGAAATTGAGTGGATGGCCGCGAGCTACTTTGTTTTCAATTTAGAAAATTGAAAATTCACTTGTTTAAAGAAAATACTTTAGGCATACTGGTTAAAAGGGTTATCCAGCGCTACAAAAACATGGCCACTTTCCCCCCTCTCTTGTCTCCAGTTCAGGTGTAGTTTGCAAATAAGCGCCATTTACTTAAATAGAACTGAGTTTGAAACCCCACCCAATCTGGAGACAAGAGAGGAGAAAAAGTGGCCATGTTTTGTAGCACTGAATAATCCCTTTAAGCAAGCACACTGTTAAAGTCCTCAAAAAGATGAATGTTGATATATTAATCAACTAAATTATAGAGGTCATAGAGGTGGTGGTGGTGGTGGGGTCCATCTCTATAGTGATATCTGTGGGGGTATGTAAAAAAAAATCTGGGTATAACATAAATAACCCCTTTATGAATGAGGTGTGGTAGCCAATTACAAAGCTGTCACATCCTTTATAGTTTTGATTGACAGCTAAGGTCCTGCTACTGAATCCCTGCAAACAGTTGTTTTCACTGAGATAGAAGCAATGATTTCCCATGTAGGGATAATAATGCAAATAGAAATAGCCATTACAGGAAAGATCCATTACAACAGTACAGTCAGTGTAGAAGCTGAGGGGATTTGATAAATAACTAATCACAATGTAATAGGTCCTCAGAATGGTTTTCCCATCTTAGACAATTCAGGTATCTTTGATGTTTATATCATAGTATATAGCCCAAGGGGGAAAAACATCTAATAGAATGTGGCTTCCAGTGGCTGTTTCCCAAAATGGGAGCCAAGGGATCTCTATTAATCAGACATTTATGACATATGTTGTGGATATGATTAACTGTCTAACATGGGAAAACCTGTTTAATAACTTAGCATGTTCCCATTGATTTTCACCCTGGACACTGATAGTCACCCAGATTCCTCAGATATACCAAATGGCTGAATAGAATTTAGAAATTTTATATATGAGGACAGCTCAAGGACCCAAGTATATGGGTGATTTGTTTTCTATTAGTTAGTAAGGCTGGAAGGGTTTTCACAGGACAAAACTAAAACCCGCCCATCCCGCCACACTTGAAGTGGCTGATTTTTAGAATAGAAAACCCATTAAAAAAATTACGGTTTGCTTCATAAATCTGTCGGCGGGTTTTAAAGGACACACCCATGACACACAAAAATACCCCACTGGGTGGGTTTTTGGACTAAATGACATTTTTTTTTGTTCTGGTCCTCATTAATAATGAGAAGCAAAAAACTCTGCCCACTCTGCTAATTGGCAGTTATCTACCCATGCTGTGTATATGCAGTCAACTGTCAATCAGCCGCTAAAGGGCGGGAGCAGGGGTGTGGCAAGAATTCTAATGAAGCAAGTCATGGCCATTTATCCATTTTTTTTTGCCATGTTTCAGGGAATAGCTAATTTTGCATTCAATTTAATCATTAGTGTTCCTTATAGATATTATTTATTTGGTCGTATCAACCCCCCCCCCTTGCAATATTAGTTTATGCTTTAAAGTCACACTTTTTTATATAAAGTGACAATAGTTGAAGAAACATTTAATTTAATCTAATTCTATAAATTATTTTTTTCTTCCTTGTTGTCCTATCATATTTGCAAAATCAACATATTACCTGCACTTATAACTATAAAAAGTTATATTTGAAGGAATTATATTTGTGTATTTATTGTCGTGATATATTTTAAATCTGCAGCAGGTCAAAGTATGTTATGGATATAACAAATAGCAGAAGATACAGCTGGCACTTTTCACACTACACGCATGTAGTAATGCAGGTAAGTTGTGGGCCAAAGCAATGTGTCTATCATTGTCTGATGACCAGGTGGTGCACAGACCTGAAAGTCCAGATAGAGTAAATGCACAATGAAGAAACAGCAAAAAGTCCAGCACTCACCAGTCAAATGAATATAGTGTGCAGTTTATTTAGGACACATGGGCACAGGGTGCCTGGCTAGACAAATCGATGTGAGAGCGTGAAGCGATCGCTGCCTAACCCTTCTGTATGTTCCCGCTGGGCATCTTTCTCCTGCACGCCTGAGCCCATATGTCCTGAATAAGCTGCACACTATATTCATCTGACTGGTGAGTGCTGGACTTTTTGCTGTTTCCTCATTGTGGATATGTTATGGATATACTGCGGATTTATTGTGGATTTTCCCACTGACTTCAATGGGAAGGTAAAAATCTGCAAACAAAATCTGTTGTAAAAGTTTTTGCATATCTTTGAATATATTGGCACTTACTTTTTAAGTTTCATAAATTTGTGGCAATATCCCCAGCAGAAAATCCACAGCACACCCGGAATAAAATCCACACAGTTTGACTTGGTTATACCACTGAGTATTTTTCACAGTATGAAATCTTTAGTAAATCCAACATGTGTGGCCAAGCTCTTAGTAGACTCCTTTTTATCTTGGAGTACTGAGGGTTTGGTTTTATGTCTATTAGCAACATATCACTGCATTTCAAGAAACAGTAAGAAATGCATTACCAATTCTGGACACAAGGCGGCAGCATTCAACAAAGCAGAACTGGACCAACCTTATAACAAATGACATGCACCTTTTAAGAATTTTTTTTTTTTGGCTTCAAGCTTTCTGCACTGATTATTTTGAGATATCTGTTTAAAGACCAAAGCACTGTTTTTATAATATAGAGATTCAATTGTGCTGCATAGCAAAATAGTTAAAAGACAAAATTCATTGTGCCTGCTATTGCCACAAGAGGGAGCTCACTGCACACTGTCTAAAGGGGTGATACAGGATTACAGAAACATATCTGCTTCCTTCCAGAAACAGCACCACTCTTGTTTTGTTGGTGCGTGCTATTGTACTTCAGCTCTATAATGGGATCATACTATGCCTCTAGTGGTGGCTGAAGGCAGACCACATTTTTTTATTTATCATTTCTCTCTATGGCTTTTTATGAAGTTTATCTGCAGTTTTGGAACTGTTTAGTCTCCTCAAGAGGCCACCTTCCAACATACCAGGTCTGATAGCAGACAAGTGCTGCACCCCCAGCAATCTCCCCTCTGCAAGCAATTCCTTATGCAAACATGGGGATGACGCTGACAGAAGCAGCTCCTGCTCAAACAAACAGCATGGTTGGATAGATTGACCTTTCTATGGCTGGGTTCACACTATGTATATTTCAGTCAGTATTGTGGTCCTCATATTGCAACCAAAACCAGGAGTGGATTAAAAACACAGAAAGGCTCTGTCCACACAATGTTGAAATTGAGTGAATGGCCGCCATATAACAGTAAATAACGGCCATTATTTCAATATAACAGCCGTTATTTTTAAAATACCAGCAAATATTTGCCATTAAATAATGGCCATTTCAACAGAGTGAACAGAGCCTTTCTGTGTTTTCAATCCACTCCTGGTTTTGGTTGCAATATGAGGACCACAATACTGACTGAAATATACGTAGTGTGAACCCAGCCTAAAGATGTAGAATGAGTGTTATTTTCATGCCTTTTAAGTGAATACACACATAATACATTGGTTGCAGTTTTTTTAAGGCACAATATTATTCTTATATATATTAGAGGTACACAGCTCAGCAGCGTCCCCTATCTCTCATTGAATCTGGAATGTAAAGGTGAACTCTGTAACTAAATCTGTAGCATAATCTATTTCTTTCTTTACATTGTTTGGTAATGAAATCTAAGGATGATGCTTAGTGTTCCGGTAGACTATATATTTGGGATATATAGTTTCAACATATTAATATGCATCTTCTGACCAGATGTAGGTTTCTGATTTCCTCTTCCTCTGATCAATAGTGCTTGTGTTATGCTTTTTCCTCCTTTATTTGCTCTGTGATTTTCTGTGTGCACTGCCATGTACTGTGTAGTATCTGCTATATACAGTTTTTCTACATTGTGGAATGCCTGGTATGAACGTCGTCTATCCTTGTCCCACTGTCTTCACATATATAGACAGACAGTCTTGACTCTACAAGCATTGTTACATGATTTGCTGTCTCATTATAAGGCACATGATACAATTGCAGGCTTAGCTTTAACAATGTTAGGCTTTACAAGGCTGCAGCACCCAATGAGGCTCTGATTTGCAGGCTCAATTGCATGGGAATTGGCTGAGGCTGCTAGTGGTGTTGTAGAGAAAAAAAATAAATAAATAAAAAGACACATTAGCGTCGCCTTCTCCCAGGGAGCTGCAGCTGCTGCTCCTCCTCCAGCATCACCATTCACTGACTGGACTATTACACAGACTTCTTGCCTTCTCCATACAACACTTATGCATCGCTTGCTGTAATCATAGGAGCTCACGCCAGTTCAAGAGGAAGCTGTATTTATACCACCTCCCTGCCCAGCTCCAGTCGCCTCATTCCATGCAGGATTAGCCAGGCATTGGCTTCATTATTGGTTTACATTGGCTGATACGCTGTGTCCAGCAGGTAAGACTATGCATTGAACAGATACTTGTCTTAGCTGCTTGTGGTATAATGCAGGCAAAGATTTCAGCACCTGTCGCTGTCCACCGCTGCTTATTTATAAAGGGAAATAACACACATTGCTAGATCAGGCTCTGCGAACTCTCCCTGCACTCTCCCAATATCATTCTGGGAGATGCTGACAGTATAGCAAGACCTGGAAACATACAGACATACTGTACTTGCTGTTGTGCTGTTGCATGCCATTGGAACATATATACAGTATAATGCCTATGACTCAGTGCTTAAATACCCTATAGGTATGCAACCACTTGGTGATAGAAAAGCACACTAAACAACGCATAGTCTATTGGATTGTAAAACTGTATGCGTGCCTTAAAAAAATGCTGCAGTTTTACCCTGCAGTTCTATGTAGTTTTATTTTCAGCACATAAATGTATATGTTTTGTTGGGTTTTCAATGCAGTCCCCTTGATGCAATTTTTGATTTCTTACATCCAATGCTTGAGCCGATCCCCTGTGGAGTAGTATGGAAAAGTAGTTAAAAAAAAGTAGTTTTAATGTAATGTGGTTTACAATGCGGTGGCAGTTGTTGCTCTTCATGCAAATGAGATAAAACCACTAATAAACCACCTAACAAATGTGTCAGAAAGGATATGCAGCAGCTTATAAAAAAGCAAAGAGTGGAGAACCCACACAGCGTATAAACGCAACGCTCAAGCTAATCAATGCAACTACAATGAATTTTCTTGTTTTTTTTAAGGCATAAAACCATGACATGTGAACACAGCCTATATTGGCGGTTACCACTTCTCTTCTTTATGATGTATAAACACAGGCTGTAACTAAGTGTTGTGCACTAAGCAACAGTAAGAAAAGAGTTTGTAGGGATGTGTGAGGATCTGCAGTATCTAGTATATGTGCAGCTTCAGTTTCGGGATTACATGGCTATAGGAGGCTACATGTTTTCTAATAGGCAGTATATAAATGTTTGGCCTAGGCAATGAAGCATTTGAATTTTACTGCGGGGGAGAAAATAATTATGAACATCGCTCTACCGTCCAAGTATCTGAGAACCTGTGATGTTGGGTTACCCTGCTGCAGGCGTGCATTGCTGTGAATGTTTTTGCCCTGTGGCAACAATTGGAGAATGTCAAGATCTCAGGACTTTACCCAAAAGGATTTTACTGCTGAAAGGCAAAAAGAAATTTGGATACATTTGTGACTGTAATGTTAAGTATGTAACAAAGTTGCTAGTCCCATAGGTGTCTAAATCATTGTGACTATTCGAGCTGCCTGTTCTGTTCTAGCTGAGGTATATTCCACAATCACATAAACATTACCCTGAGCTGATATTATAATAATCAAACTCTAATTCTCTAAATGACCATATAGTACATAGATAGATGACATAGACGTCAATAAGAGTGAAATAAAAAATTATATATGTGTGTGTGTGTATATATATATATATATATATATATATATATATATATATACAGTATATATATATATATATATATATATATATACATCTCCACAGGTATCTGAATGGCCATGGATCCACAACTCACTACTGAATGAATTTCCCCTACTGTTTTATGGTTGCAGCCTGTTCACTGCACGTGGAGCGGTGAATGAGCGCATGCTACATTTATTATTATCATAAATCACACTTTACTTACAGTATTTTATAAACATATTGGGGTAATTACATCTATAAAAGCAGTCGAACCAACAGCAAGCTTCATGAAGTTGACTTGGAGCTGATACCAACTGTAGACAGAGTGTGGCACTGGAGACCCTGGGTGATCTCAGCAATTAAAAGCAAGGCTTCTTGAAGTATCCAACAGGGGTCTGGAGTTTGTTGTGCAGTGATGAGAGCTATAATTACTGATGAGTGGTCTTTTCTGCACATCCCATGACACCTAACACTGGACATTGCTCTATTAACAATGACACTGATATGAATTATGTGCAAACTCAGCAGGACAGTTTTGCAAACACATTGAAGGCTGTGAGTGATCATGCCCACATGTTATATAGGTTGTTTAGATCTAGCTATCCTGCATTTGAAGATTTTATTACTGCATTTCTTTTAATTGTTATATTTTAAATACGCTATCTATCTATCTATCTATCTATCTAAACCAAGAAATCCGCAGCACAAGCTTCTTGTGAAAAAACTTCCAAGTGTTTTATTCCATATCAAGCAGAAAATACATGCAACGTTTCAATCTCATCGCGAGATCTTTCTCGCGATGAGATTGAAATGTTGCATGTATTTTCTGCTTGATATGGAATAAAACACTTGGAAGTTTTTTCACAAGAAGCTTGTGCTGCGGATTTCTTGGTTTATCTAGTGGGGAGATGTGGATTCGGTCTCCAGTCGCTGGCACCCAAACTTAACCCTTACAGTGGGCACTCTGTTGTGGAAGCCTATCTATCTATCTATCTATCTATCTATCTATCTATCTATCTATCTATCTATCTATCTATCTCTATATGTTTAATGCACCTCTTTTTAGCTGCTTAGCTCTTTTCCTTCATCCTCCTGCATTGTTGGGAAGCTTTTAGCATGTCTCCTCTTAGCTGTACTGAAGTTAGGACACTGACCCAAGGTCACACACTGCAGGTGTTAGGGAAATTGTATCTTGATCTAAGTGATTTTTTCTCCTTAAAGCGTGATGATATTAGACAGTCTGGATATCTCCATTGACTTCTGGAAATAATGTTATATATTTGGGTTTAATTAATTGTTTTTTACGTAAATAGAGATCATTCACATATTAAATGATACTATGGAAGTTACCGTATATGCAGCAGTTTAGCTTGCTTGGATTGATTTAATCCGGTCCTATCGTACGCAATGATACAAATATATCAGGTGTTACATTGGAACCTGTTAATAAATGTGTAGCATTTATTTGTAAGAGGCCCCCTTGTGCCCTTTACCATTGTTGCCATTAGCTACATCTTCCTATAAGCCATATTCAGACTGAACGAGCATGCACAGACTCTCTCCATTGATTCAGTAGATGCCGGTCTCAGCCAGTCTGCATCTCAGGACAGAATAACATATGCCTTGCGTCACTGTCTTACATGCACAGATTGATCTGCACAGTAGCATACACTATGCCACACGAACCACCAGTTATAAAAATGCACTGCTTCTTCCCAGTTGCCAATAAAATGCCAATATCACAATCCTATTGGTTACTGAGGAGCGCAGGGATTCCCCAAAAAACTGTAGTTTTCAATAGACAGGTCCTATGGGAGGCCCTGCTGAAGTGCCCATGTCTTTTTCTGCTTTCTAAAGTGATAATGGAGGCACTGGGATGAGAACCAGACATGGCACATTTGTGAATATACCGTAGGTTGCTTATGGGTATGGGTTGGGAGGTTTAAAAAAGTTCCATATGGTTAAAAAACCTCTTTAAGTTACCAATATGATATGTGAGTAGAGGGGATTTTATAGGGAATCAGTGTCTACATGATATCAACATTCTAAAGCTCTGACTTGAGAGTCAACTACATCTGCCATCACTCGCACTGGGGCTTACAATGTAATTTCCCTAGAGTATCTTGTGCTCACACACACTCCATGGCCACTTCCACAGGAAATCAAGTATATATTTTCAGAACACAGAAGGAAACTGATGTACCTAAAATAAACCATCCCACATTAAATCAGAACAACTGATTGGATGTAGTGCTTTCTATCCGCACTAGATTTAGTACTGCAGAAATTTGTACAGACCTGGAAATGAAACATAATGGTGAACTGTCATCAATATTGTCATAGGGATGCAAAATAATGAATTGGATACTATTGTGTCCAGCCTAAAACATAGTTATTTTCTATATTTGGGTCAAATTCCCAACATAATTCTGTCCCATTTGCTTCCTAAGTCTTCCCCATGGTATAAAAAAATCACGTGACTACTTTGTATAGATATGTCTATACATACTATGGTATTTATGGCACTTTAACAGCTTTGATACTTATAATGATCTATTAATTTGTATTGTATGTGAGTAAGGAGTGTGTAATGAGAAGGCAGGATAATACATCATCTATCTCACGGCATCCGGTGCACACAGACTCATGGGGAGATCAGAGTGAGTTTTCTGCTCATAATTGCTTTAGTGCAGTCAAGTATAATATTCACGGACATGCCTGTCAATCAAAGCGGTGATGCTAATGTGCCTGTAATGAATTGCTTGGTAAAGATTAGTTGAAATATACATTTCTGTACCAATATAGTACTCAAACCAATTATCAAAATATTCAAAGCAGTTTTTAATATTCACTTTAGTGGTAAATAGTAAAATAGCGAACCAAGATCAACACCCAATAAAGTGTAAAATAATGAATGTGGTAATAATAGTGGAAATAATAATATTAATATTAGCACAGATTGTATGTCCAAGTCACCAGGCGGCCTCTGACCAAGCACATGGTAGCACACTATCCAAGTTAAATATAGGCAAGACATGTGGATGCTCAACGCAGGAATAGCAAAAATTTCATGGATTCTTTATTTCAAACTTCATAGAAATGTTCCAGTAAATGTGAATATAAGAACCCACCAATGGGTTCTTATGGGTTCTTAGAAAAAGGTGGCATCTTCTTAAACTTCTAGCAGCCTGGAGGCTTTCTGTAAATCTTCGAAAACCTTTGCAGTGGCCCCAAAATTTGTCAACATGACTCCATAGACTTCTGTTTTTGAGATCCTTATTAAATAGTTCCCAAATAAGGAGACATTAAAGTTGTGTAGGCCATGCTGAGACATACAGACGTTTTTTCCTCATGGATCGCATAAAGAAATAATTGGTGGTGTGATCCAGTGCATGCCATGTAATTGTTTTTTTTGGCACACGTGCACCATGTACCTATCTACATGAGGCCTAGCACTGTGAGGCTATTTGCCCTTTGGATTCTATAAAATTTCATTAAAATTTCATTTGATCACATTTGTTTAACTTCACATTTGTAATTATTACGGTTACAGAATTAGGTATCCAGGCCTTTTTCTCCGCTGTTTATGTGTCAAAATATGCCATATTGTTGGATGAATTTTGTACTGTAAGGCTATGTTCACACAACCTTTTTTCAGCTCTGTTTAAAATGACGTCCATCAGTTTAAATCTAAAATAACAGACATCATTTAGCCGTCTGGCCTCCCCTTTTTGCAATGACGGCTGTTGGTACATTATTCTAGTTTGGGGTTACTAATCGGCCTTTGGGTGCGGCTTAATTGAAAAGTCCATTGAATTTAATAGTAAAAACGGAAAAAAGATATCAGATAATTATAATTATTATTTTGATGTCCGCGGTGATAACGTCCGTTATTCAATACATTGTTTGCATTGGACGTCGAACGTCTGTCTTTCCACTGACTGCAATGCATTGCATAGATTTTAAAACAAGATGTAAGATGTTAGCTGGGTTCACACTATGTATATTTCAGGCAGTATTTGGTCCTCATGTCAGGTCCTCATAGCAACCAAAACCAGGAGTGGATTGAAAACACAGAAAGGATCTGTTCACACAATGTTGAAATTGAGTGGATGGCCGCCATATAACAGTAAATAACGGCCATTATTTCAATACCACAGCCGTTGTTTTAAAATAACAGCAAATATTTGCCATTAAATGATGGCCATCCACTCAATTACAACATTATGTGAACAGAGCCTTTCTGTGTTTTCAATCCACTCCTGGTTTTGGTTGCTATACAGCCTCACAAATACAGCCTCAAATATACATAGTGTGAACCCAGCCTTTAAATGTAAGTTACCTGGACAAAAATAATGGCACTCAAGAGATGTTACACAGCAAATTCAACAGACTAAAGGAAATTTGGATTTGTGCATACTAGTGTTGGGCGAGCTTGGTGCTCAATCGTTTTTGTTGTTTGTTGGACCTAGAAGTGGACACAGCCCTGTAGATACACAAAGTGCTTCCTTTATGCATTTGCCTGGTGTTTTCTCTGTCTATGTTGCCACTTACTGAAGCTCAGAGACTATTATATGCACAGTAGCTAACCTGATCTTTTCCCCTTTTTGGATAACTTATGCAAAAAGTTGGGCAGCCGAAAATTTGTAGACACATTGTAAAACCATAAGGAATGATAAAGAATATAAGTAATGTGAGTATATACTGTAGCTTAGAATACTTATATGAACACATTAGTAGCATTTACTATGAATATTAAAATGATTACTACAATCACAACATCCAGCACAAGTTCCTCCACATGTACATCACATGCACATTTTTTTTTGCAGACATTTGGGAAAAAATTCCTAACTTGTACGGACTATGCAGGAGTTTACAAACAGTTGTCCTTGTATGCAAGGGATTATTCTATTACTATAAGGAAATTCCTAAAATGACATTTATTTGTTTGGCAAAACCTTCAGCATGATATTAGTATTTTTTACTAGCAGGTAAAAGGCTATTGATATAACCTACATTAAAAAGCTAAATGTATTTTAGGCAATAAGGTTTGTAAGTTTCTTACCCAGTCCTTCAACATCCGTTTTGTTGATAAAAGCTATGCTGAGTCCCTAAGAGATTTACAAATCAAAGTGTTTAGCCAAGCACCTCATCCTTATGCAACTCCCAATAAAGAGGAGAAAGCAATTATAGAAATCTCTTTTCCTATGTGGTAATGTACATGAACACATTAATTTCTACTTTATTCCCCAAAGGTATATGGCAACTACATACGTGTAGGCGGAATTCTACGGATCTCTAACATTTATTAGAAAAATACAGTGATGTAATACACATCCATAGTATAACAAATACATTTGAGGCTACAGGCCTCATCTAAGAACCTTATTTTTCATAAGCAAATTAAACAAAGTCTACTGCTCTCCCACACTTACCTAAAGGGGCCCACATCTAGGTAGGGATCTGGCTCTGAAGGGAAGATTTAGACTCTCATTACATCTGTGTGAAAGTCCATCATTTCTATAAGGGAAAATAGCAGCACTTTTTCCCCCCGATTAAAGCAATGGACAACTTGCACACATGTGAACAGACTCAGCTGCACATATAATTGATTGTGACATAAAGAGAACAAAGTAGTCACTTCCCTGTTCCTTTCCCTGACTACGCTTGGAAGCACACATTCCATAGCAGATAGCTGAATGCTTGTTTGGCCAACAGATCTTTTCCTCATAAACACACACTCTCTAACTGTCCAAGCATGCTTGCTTCTTTCAGTGCTATCTAACATATAAATAT
Source organism: Dendropsophus ebraccatus (assembly GCF_027789765.1). Lineage (NCBI taxonomy): Eukaryota > Metazoa > Chordata > Amphibia > Anura > Hylidae > Dendropsophus > Dendropsophus ebraccatus. The sequence goes on along the minus strand of NC_091455.1, from coordinate 70,459,023 downwards.
ATGACCATTTAATCTTCACCCATGCACAATAGCTTGCTGGCCAATGACTCCAAAATCAGCAAATTTGGTCAAGATTTACCTAATCTGTCTGGACAACATAATCAATCAATAGCGAGTCTTATAGCCAAGTTAGCCCTTTAAAGGGGTTTTCTGGTGTTCTGGGTTGTATATATTGCTGTTGGTACATATAAAACATGTTATGCTTACCTGTCCACGCTCCCTCTGTGTCCTCCTCTGGTGTTGGTGGTGTCCCCCACTGACTGTAGGGTCTTTGCAGAGACAAACTCACCTCGGAAGTGACAGCCCCCTCAGCAATCACTGACCGCGGTGCTGTCCTGTCTCAGTCAGTGATTGACTGTGCGGGCGGTCAATCCTTGGATGAGTTTGTCTCGGACTTAGAGACCCTCCAGTCAGTGGAGGACTTCAGTGACATCGCAACAGGACACTGGGGAAGCGTGGAGAGGTAAGCCTAAAATGTTTATTGTTTTATATGCATTAGTGCAGCAGCAATAGCGCTGGACAGCCCCTTTTATGCAGATTTGCTATATACAATAATACAACAGATCTGTGTTTGCACTCCTTAGTTGTTGTTTTTTTACTTTTAAAATAATTACTTAGCATTTTATTGCATGACATAAAGTTTTTTTTTATTTCAAAGCAAATAGAACATACAAATTTAAACATACAGTGGATGACTTATTGTTTTCTCCCTTCACCTCCCCTATATCCCTCCTCCCAACCACCCAACCGTACCTCAACCCAACCAATCCCATAGACCCGTGAGTGAGGGAGAAAGGGAAGAAAGAAAAAAACAAAAAGAATGAATAAATGTGTGTAGTTCTAAATCCCCAAATTTATCCAAGGGCCCAAATGTTCTCAAAGATCTTTAAACCTTTTTGTTTATTCCTCTAATTAATTTCTTCTTAGTTGTGTTTTAGTAGCTCAATTTTTATGTGAAATGGCCAAAGTGAAGCTTTTCAATCGGAGTTAACAGTCATCAAATGTGTGAGATATTCCAAATGAGTTGACCATTTCCACATGATACAAGGGATTTAAGATGTCCCAAATTAGAGTCTCTTTAATGTATATATTGGTTTTCATTTACTTCAGGCAGATAAAGACAGTGGAACATGAAAACTTATATTTGCAAAAAGTGTGAATTTATTTACAGTGATAGAACGGTACACAATAGTATCGTACTGTACCAGTATAAAGTCCAGCCATGCAGACACCATTCTCCACACAGCTCCTAGCTTTGTCCCTGATGAATGCTTATGCAGGAAACGCGTTGGACGCAGGAGACTAGTCCGCTGACCGGTAACTTTGACCAGTGAGAACTACTGAATCACGGTAACACCATTGCTATACACACAGTCATTCTTACCGTACAAGGAAACTTAGATGATGTTGATGTGATAAGGTATTGGACCGCTGGCTCTCCACATTTGGTCCCTGCATGCTATCTGGTCATTTGCTGGACTTTATACTGGTACAGTACGATACTATTGTGTACCGTTCTATCACTGTAAATAAATTCACACTTTTTGCAAATATAAGTTTTCATGTTCCACTGTCTTTATCTGATTTAAGATGTCCCTCTTTGCCTTCTGACTTGAGCAGGCAGTGATATCTGTTTGGCTAAGTTCACACAATGTATTTTTTCAATTAATAACGTCCGTTGTTGCAGATTTTGATATCTAAAAATCATAGAACCTTGCTTTGTTCCTGTCTTTGGCAATTATCAGCATTATGCCTCAGTTGTCTTTGTGACATCTTCCTATTTCCTTTGCATATTAAAGTCTAGGGCTAATGTAGAGATATTATGGGGCAGTTGCTTAGAGGATTTGTCAGTCAAAGTTGGTGGTGAATAGAGTGAAAAACTAGCAAAGTTAATTAGGTCCTTTCAACTTTCCATGTTTTCTTCTGTACCCTTTGTTGCTGTTATTTATCCATTCATTTGAATCAGTATTAAAACCAGGGCTGTGGAGTCGGAGTCGTGGAGTCGGAGTCTGAGCTAGTTTTGGCTGGAGTCAGAGTCGGAGCTAGTTTTGGCTGGAGTCGGAGTCGGAAAAAAATGTACCGACTCCGACTCCAGCTTTAAAAAAATCTTTAAACATCTAGAATTGAATTTTGATATGAATTTTACAAGTTTTGCTCATGAATATATATTATGAGCAACATTCCTGGATGCTGGATGACTGTATATGTGCAGCAGTGTAATATGAAGATATCCTGTGTAATATAGAGGAGTAGAAGACATAACTAATGTAGTAGTAACCTCTGTCCTCAGTGTGGTGTTTTCTCTCTGGGAGAAGATTGTGTATTTTTCTTCAGTGTTCTATGGCTGCAGCTGTGTTTGTGTGTGTGTGCTATGGCTGCAGTAGGCTGTGTGTGTGCTATGGCTGCAGTAGGTTTTGTTTGGGCTATGACTGCAGCAGGCTGTGCGTACATGCTATGGCTGCAGCAGGCTGTGTGTGTGTGTGTGTGTGTGTGTGTGTATTATGGCTGCAGCAGGGTGTGTGCATGTGTGCTATGGCTTCAGCAAGCTGTGTGTGTGTGCGTGCACTAAGGCTGCAGCAGACCGTGTGTATGTGTCTTATGGCTGCAGCAAGCCGAGTGTGTGTGTGTGTGGTGTGCGCTATGGCTGCAGCAAGCTGTGTGTGTGTGTGTGTGCGCTATGGCTGAAGCAGGCTGTGTGTGTGTGGGTGTACGCTATGGCTGCAGCAGGCTGTGTGTGTGTGTGCGTGCTATTGCGTGCCCCCACAGTGACCTTCTATATCACTGTGTAACCTCTATATCACTATGTGTGACCCCTCTCTATATCACTATGTGTGACCCCTCTCTATATCACTGTGTGACCCCCTGTATATTACTATGACTGACCTCTATATTACAGGTATCTGGCATTGTTAGCAGTGTTTCTTTAAGTATGGTGAATATTTAGTTAGAAACATAGAAGACTGTCAGCAGGAAAAGACCACCTGCTCCATCTAGTCTAATTGTGAGCATTCAGGACATGGAGGCTGGAGACTGGCTGCATCCCCTGCACACACAGGAGAAGCTGCTTTATATACAGTATTCCTTTATTCCCTCAGAAGTTGCCCCAGGATCATGAAGGACATTAGGGAGAAGCTGCTGAGCCAGTGTGATAAATAACTCCCCTGGTATATGACTGGCCATTTATGAAGGAACAGGAGTCGAGAGGCGGAGTCGGTCCTGATAAAATTCAGGAGTCAGAGTCAGTCCTGATAAAATTCAGGAGTCAGAGTCGTAGTTGAAGTCGAAGCTGCGGCTTACCGACTCCACAGCCCTGATTAAAACTATCATTTCCATTTCATAGAAACTTAGAAGATTGTTGGCAAAAAAGACCAGCTGGTCCATCTATTCTGTCCTGTTTCCTTTCTTATTATCTTAGAATAAATATATGTTTATCCCAGGCAGGTTTAAATTCTGTTATTGTACATTTACCAACCACATCTGCTGGAAGTTTGTTCCAGTAATCTAATGGTGAGTTGCCATTTAGTTCTTGCTACTTCTGATATTGAAATGTGCTTGTATTATTTTCCTTGTGGCTGCTTGCTGGTTATCATATTCATCCCTACTATAAGTCTTGGGAGTATCTGATTACCAGGAGCCATGGTTGGGGCCTAGGAAAGATGACTGCTCTTGGTGTAGCCATGTTTTACAGACTATTAACCAGCTGGTGTCAGGAAGTTATATAAATGTGTAATTTACTTCTATTTAAAAATCTCAATCCTTCCTGTACTTTTCAGCTGGTCTATGTCCTGTCCTTTTCAGACTGACACAGTACTCTCTGCTGCCACCTTCCTGCCTGCTGACAGGAATTGTCCACAAATCCCCATAGAAAACCTTTCCTGCTTTGGAGAATTCCTGCTATGAACAGAGGTGGCATCATAGAGCACTATGTCAGACTGGAAAGAATACACCACTTCCTGCATGGCATACAGCAGCTGATGAGAACTGGAAGATTTAAGATTTTTAAATAACTTTACAAATGACAAATTTATATAACTTTCTGACACCAGTTGATTAAAAAATTTTTTGTCGGAGTATCTCTTTAAGGCAAATTTGGCACACCTGTACTTTTGAGCAGTTATCAATGAATGATGTCCATTGCTGTTTTTAAAAAGAATCCTGGTGCCGTTATTTGCTTAAAAAAGTAGTTTTAATCTGTTGGCAGCAGGCAAGGACTGCTGTGCCCAAGGCCTGCAATGCCTCTCTGCCTTTAGGAACATCACTGGACTGGATTAAAGAGTCACTTTCGTATTATTTATTTTTTTTTTTTGCAGAAATCAATAGCCCTGGCAATTTTAAGAAACTTTGTAATTGGGTTTATTAGCCAAATATGCCATTATCTGCATTTAAAAAGTCTTTTCCCAGGTCCCCCCCCTCCCTCCTCTTTTCCATCCACTTCAAAAAATCAGAAAATTGTGACTTGTTGCAGGAGTCACACTCTGTCTATTCTAGGGAGAGGGGAGGGGGGAGGAGGGAGTTAGCAGAAAGCAGATAACAGAGGATTATGGTGCGTTTGCACGAAACGATAATTGGCCCGATCGAACGATTAACGATATCGGAGTAACGATTTTTTTTCATAACGATCAGTGTTTATACGGTACGATATATCATACAGAAAATTCGTTTTGTGATCGTCTTGCGATCGCTTAAGCCTATCTCACACATTGGTTAAATCGGCAAACGACTGTTCACACAGAACGATCTGCGATTTTTTTGCGAACGACGATTTGATAACATGCTGAAAGATCAAAATGAACGATTTCTCGTTCGTCGTTTGATCGTTCGCTGCGTTTACACGTACGATTATCGTTCGAATTCGATCGTTATCGCACAAATTCGCACGATAATCGTTGCGTGTAAACGCACCTTTACAGGCACTGAGCTGGGTGACAGCTGTAATGAGAGCTCAGAGAGGTCAGTGGTGACTGTCAGAGGAGATAACAGGTGAGGAATTTGTAGATTAACTCTTTGTTGTCCTGTTTTGGTCTTTTATTTAGCTCTCTCCATAGGAGAACAATGAAGACAGGGGGGAGAGCTTCAAACTGCTTTTTCATGATAAAAATGCATTTTTCGGCTAATAAACCCAATTACAAAGTTTCTTAAAATCGCCTGGACTATTGATTTCTGCAAAAGAAAATTCCCGACAGTGACACTTTAAGCCCCCACTGGTCTGTACAATTCTGGATTTAGAATTGGATGGAACAATAAGGGCATAATCTAGCCCAAGGGCCCTTGCAGGCCTAGGCCATGGCAGCCCAAGGCCCTGCTGCCAACAGATTAAAACTACAGTTTTTTTGGCAAATAATGGCATCAAGATTCTTTTCAAACACAGCAATGGACATCATTTATTGACAACTGCACAAAGGTATCAGCAGATTGGGGTGGACTACGGGGGTCACAGATTTGCTTTAACAGTTACAACTGGGATGAGGACCTGAATTTTAAAATGATAAAGGCATTAAGAATATTTGCATACATAACTATGTTACAGTAAAGAACATTAGGAGCAGCAAGGAACCTAGTAGAACAATGTTTATCTGCCACAGTGAGAACAAGTTTAAATGATGGTCATTGAACAAGCGCTCCCTGCCCCCCTAACCTGCATTCATCACATCCTGAGAGACCTTTACGGCCCTAACACTGTGATGATAGACAACGTTAATGATGTAGCAGCAGGAAGGAAAGAGGGTAATATTCCTCCGCCGCTGCTGCTACAACTCCTTCACACATGCTGTCTCCAGGCCAGAAATGGAGATAAAAGGATTGCGTAGTGTAGATGTAAATACACCTTATGTCATAGAGAAAACTTATTTGTCATCAGATGAGATGAGAAAATCCTTTAAAAAAAAAAAGTTAATCACCAAACCATTTTTACAATGTAATGCTTAGATGCCTGCCATCTGGGATTAATAAAAGAAGTTGAACATCTAAGACCCTGAGAATGACCTTATTCGCAGATGTGAGTTGTGCTCCGCCACCATGTTAGCCGCAGTTTCAGCTACTTAGCGGGTATTTCTGGTAATTTATAGAGTCCTGTGTGACTTTGCAGTTTGTTCAGAAAGATATGCCAGAAGTGACAGCCTGATTGGAAACGCATTTTATATAAATAGTGCTGTTATTTTTTCTCCCTGAGACAACATGTTGCCATGGCTACCAACAGGATGGTATATTAATTCGAGACGTTTTCTTCTAAACAAATTGTTGGATATTTTAGGCTATAAAAAAAACTTGAATTTGATAAAATAAGGCACATTTTTACTGCCTTTTTCATTTTTATGCTGATGTTCTTAAAGGGATATTCCCACCATAAAAGTATGGCATATTGCTGAGATATTTTATCACTGCTGAGACTGATGGTTCCTCTCACCCAACACATGTTGACAAAACTCCGCAATGTAGGATATCACTTTTCTTGTGCTGAGCCCTAAAGATTCTCTGACATTTTCAATAACTGTTGCCTAAATAAACAGCCAACAGCTACCTATCCTGATCTCTCCACGTCAGTGCTTCCCAACCTTTTCCACCTCGGGGCACACCTTGGAAAAAAAAATACCTCTGGGCACACCTTCTAAATAATGTTCTGCAAAATAAGAAAACCGTCATACAGTGACTCACAGGTGATGTCTTCTTTGATCTGAGGCGTCACTTTCCCTTTTCCTCTCCATCCAGTCCAGACCTCCATGATGATTTCTTCCAGATATGTTTCATCTCTTCAGAACCTGCGAGACAAACAATTTAGGCTCCGCACATTTCTAGCAACTTCCTTCCCTTTCTCTCTCCTGTAGGTTCCCATAGTAACTGCGCTGTTTGGTGTTATGTGCAGTAAAGCAAGTAGGAATGTGGGATATCCCCTGTATGTAGGATCCCCTGCTGTGCCCCCATGAACTAATAATGCCCCTAGAGGTGCCCCCATGAACTAATAATGCCCCCAGAGGTGCCCCCCTGAGCTAATAATGCCCCCAAAAGTGCCACCATGAACTAATAATGCCCCCAGAGGTGCCCCATGAACTAATAATGCCCCTAGAGGTGCCCCATGAACTAATAATGCCCACAGAGGTGCCCCATGAGCTAATAATGCCCCCAGAGGTGCCCCATGAACTAATAATGCCCCCAGAGGTGCCCCCCTGAGCTAATAATGCCCCCAGAGGGGCCCCCCATGAACTAATAATGCCCCCAAAAGTACCCCATGAACTAATAATGCCCCTAGAGGTGCCCCATGAACTAATAATGCCCACAGAGGTGCCCCATGAGCTAATAATGCCCCTAGAGGTGCCCCATGAACTAATAATGCCCCTAGAGGTGCCCCATGAACTAATAATGCCCCCAGAGGTGACCGATGAACTAATAATGCCCCTAGAGGTGCCCCCATGAACTAATAATGCCCCCAGAGGTGCCCCCATGAACTAATAATGCCCCCAGAGGTGCCCCCATGAGCTAATGCCTCCAGAGGTGCCCCCATGAACTAATCATGCCCCTAGAGGTGCCCCAATGAACTAATAATGCCCCCAGAGGTGCCACTATGAACTAATAATGCCCCCAGAGGTGCCCCCCTGAGCTAATAATGCCCCCAAAGGTGCCCCCCATGAAATAATAATGCCCCCAGAGATGCCCCCATGAACTAATAATGCCCCCAGAGGAGCCCCATGAACTAATAATGCCCCAAGAGGTGCCCCCATGAACTAATAATGCCCCTAGAGGTGCCCCCATGAACTAATAATGCCCCCAGAGATGCCACTATGAACTAATAATGCCCCTAGAGGTGCCCCCCTGAGCTAATAATGCCCCCAGAGGTGCCCCGTGAACTAATAATTCCCCCAGAGGTGCCCCCGTGAACTAATAATGCCCCCAGAGGTGCCCCATGAACTAGACAGACAGAACTAATAATTCCCCCAGAGGTGCCCCCGTGAACTAATAATGCCCCCAGAGGTGCCCCATGAACGAGACAGACATGTTAGGCTCCGCACATTTCTAGCAACTTCCTTTCCTTTCTCTCTCCTGTAGGTTCCCATAATAACTGCGCTGTTTGGTGTTATGTGCAGTAAAGCAAGTAGGAATGTGGGATGTCCCCTGTATGTAGGATCACCTGCTGTGCCCCCATGAACTAATAATGCCCCTAGAGGTGCCCCCATGAACTAATAATGCCCCCAGAGGTGCCCCCCTGAGCTAATAATGCCCCTAGAGGTGCCCCATGAACTAATAATACCCACAGAGGTGCCGCATGAGCTAATAAATCCCCCAGAGGTGCCCCATGAACTAATAATGCCCCTAGAGGTGCCCGATGAACTAATAATGCCCCCAGAGGTGCCCGATGAACTAATAATGCCCCTAGAGGTGCCCCCATGAACTAATAATGCCCCCAGAGGTGCCCCCATGAACTAATAATGCCCCCAGAGGTGCCCCCATGAGCTAATGCCTCCAGAGGTGCCCCCATGAACTAATCATGCCCCCAGAGAGGCCCCCATGAACTAATAGTGCCCCCCATGAACTAATAATGCCCCCAGAGGTGCCCCCATGAACTAATAATGCCCCTAAAGGTGCCCCCATGAACTAATAATACCCCCAGAGGTGCCCCCATGAACTAATAATACCCCCAGAGGTGCCCCCATAAGCTAATAATGCCTCCAGAGGTGTCCCATGAACTAATCATGCCCCTAGAGGTGCCCCCTGAGCTAATGCCCCCAAAGGTGCCCCCCATGAACTAATAATGCCCCCAGAGGTGCCCCCATGAACTAATCATGTCCCTAGAGGTGCCCCCCTGAGCTAATAATGCCCCCAGAGGTGCCCCCCATGAACTAATAATGCCCCCAGAGGTGCCCCCCATGAACTAATAATGCCCCCAGAGGTGCCCCATGAACTAATAATGCCCCCAGAGGTGCCCCCATGAACTAATAATGCCCCCAGAGGTGCCACTATGAACTAATAATGCCCCCAGAGGTGCCCCATGAACTAATAATGCCCCTCGAGGTGCCCCCATGAACTAATAATGCCCCCAGAGGTGCCCCATGAACTAATAATGCCTCCAGAGGTGCCCCCATGAGCTAATAATGTCCCCAGAGGTGCCACCATGAACTAATAATGCCCCTAGAGGTGCCCCCATAAACTAATAATGCCCCAAGAGGTGCCCCCATGAGCTAATAATGCCCCCAGAGGTGGCCCACATGAACTAATAATGCCCCCAGAGGTGCCCCCATCAGCTAATAATGCCCCCAGAGGTGGCTCCCATGAGCTAATAATGCCCCCAGAGGTGCCCCCATGAACTAATAATGCCCCTAGAGGTGCCCCCATGAACTAATAAAGCCCCTAGAGGTGCCCCCATGAACTAAAGCCCCCAGAAGGGCCCCCATGAACCAATAATGCCCCTAGAAGTCCCCCCATGAACTACAAATGCCCCCAGAGGTGCCCCCATGAACTAATAATGCCCCCAGAGGTGCCCCTAAAAAAAACTAAACATCCTACTCACCTAATCCACGCTGTGTGGCTGCAGGCAGCAGCTCTCCTTCTCTTCTGGCTCCATCTTGTGAGCCGCAGGGACGGGACGTGCTTAAAGAGACAGTGCACATTTCCCATCGTGATCCTGCAGCACCCCTGGTGGGTTCTCCCGACACCCCGGTTGGGAAACGCTGCTCTGCGGAAATGAACGTTTGTGTGCCCTAAATGGAGAGAGGAGTAAGCCACTGCCAGAGCTCTGGCCTCAGCTTAAATCTCTCAAAACAAAAGTGTCTGGCAGTTAAAGGTGTATATAAAAATGTATATCACATAAATATTGAATATGTAAAGGAGAACAAAAGTTGTTTTTTTTTTTTCGTATTTTCACATCACTTTGTCATTTTTCTTCCCTATGGATCTATTCAGTTCCTCTAAACACTGATTTTGCCTTGCAATAGTACAGACACTTTCCCACAATCTCGCTTGCTTGCATGTGAAGTACTTATGGACTAATGGAACAGATCAGGAGACTGCAACTGAGCTGAGCATGACCTAACCTAGTGGATGCCCAGTGGACCATAACCAAGGGAAAAAAGGTTATCCAACAAAGCAGCACATGGAGAATTAGTGAGCCTATATCTTTCTCAAATGATACATTTTTGATACAAAATATTTCATTTAACTTAACACATCAGTATAGACCTGTTTTTTCTTTGTGGCACGACTCTTTAAATATTATCATGAGTGATGAGTGAATTTACAGTACTAACAAAGCAAATCGGCTCGCTAGTCTCGGCCTTCGGCTTGTCAGGCTGCTGCCTTTGAACTCTGCTGCTTCTCACCAGGTGCCTTGAAAAGCTGGATCCAGTCCTAGGGAACTCGGAGAAGTTTTAGAGGGCTAGATTCAGCTTTTCCAGGCACCCGGACGATCATCACTTCTGCTGAATTCGGAAACGGGCACATTAGTTTGCGCCCACATCCAAATTTCCTGCTGCACACAATGGAGCGTGCGGCCGTAGCCGCATGCTCCATTGTGTGAACTGTCAGCTTTTTGCTGGGCCACTAGCGATCCCTGCCGGAGTGTATACTATGAGGGGACATGTATCATCCGACGTACGGATGATTTTCGGCGGAAAGTGCCGATTTGCGCATTTTTTTATTCGCAAATGGCCGATTTGCGAATAAAATATTTGCAAATCGGCACTTTCCGCCTAGTACGCTGGGGGGCGGGGAGGGGGTGTGAAGGGGGCGGAACGGAGGGCGTGGACTCAGAGTTCTGCCAAAAGATACGGCGAAAACCTACTCCAGTCCTCAGCTGGCGTAGGTTTTTGGCGGTACGCACCAGAGCGCACGGGATTTATGTACAGGCAGTCCACCTCTACATAAATCCCCGTAGCGCCGGAGATGCGGGGACATTTATAAAAGTCCCCCTGTGTGTATACACTCCGTGCGGGATTCCCTCTAGCTGCAGCACAATGTAAGTTAAGTATTAATCACCACCTTTTTGCAAATTGGCCATGGCCTAATGTTGGAAATCTAATTTTGATTAGACCACCAGTAGAAACATAGAAGACTGTTGGCAGAAAAAGACCTAGTCTGCCCTTTCAGTATTTTCCTTCTTATTATCTTAGGATACATATATATATACACCAGACAGGTGCCGCTTGCTTTACTGTGTGAACTGACAGGTCTTTCTGCGGCCGGAATTCACTGAATTCCGGGCGCAGAAAACTGACATGTCAGTTTTTTCTGGTGCCGCATGAGATCCCGGCCGGAGCGCATACAATGTGTGTACGCTCCGGCCGGGATCCCATTGAAAGTAAGGTTATGTTCCACCCCGCAAAAGTACGGCCGTAGTTCTGCGGCGAGATCTACGGCCGTAGTTTTACGTAGTGTGAACATAGCCTTAGGCTATGTTCACACAATGTATATTTTCGTACATTCGTACAAAGCCTTAGGCTATGTTCACACAATGTATATTTTCGTACAACGGCCACGATTATTACGAAAATATACGTTACCTCTCCGTCGATGGGATCCTCGCCGGAGCATATACAAATAGTATACGCTCCGGCCGGGATCCCTAGCGGCACCGCGAACAGCTGACATGTCAGTTTTCTGCGGCCGCTATTTACTGACATGTACAAAATCCTGTCAGTGCACAGTGTGGAGCGAGCGGCTCCAGCCACTCCCTCCATAGCGAGCAGTGAAGAGTTCTGATGTGGGCGCAAACGGATGAGCCTGCATCAGAACACTGCAGCCGAAAAGATCATCCGGCTGGTACTGCAGTCCGGGTCACGGAACGGCCGGTCTCTTACACTGTATGAACATGGCTTTAGATCATTAAGTCTTTCCTGATATGGTTTATGCATCACACCCTCCACCATTTTTGTGGCCCGTCTTTGGACCCGTTCTATTTTATCAATTTCTTTATGTAGGTGAGGTCTCCAGAACTGGACACAGTATTCCAGATGTGGTCTCACTAGAGCTGTATACAACTGAACCCTTGTTCTACTAGTTATACTGTTAGCTATACAGTCCAGCATACGATTAGCTTTCCCTACCGCCTGATTTCACTGGTGACTCATTATAACGTTGTCAGAAATCCTTCTCTTCTGGTAGTAGTTGGACCTGATCATCTGTATAGGCAGCACAAAGCATTGCCTTTTCTCTGTGATCATTTTCTCTTTGATAAAGTGCCATCCTCTATAGTCTGCTATGTGATTTAATGTCTAGGGACATACATTTTAGTTTTTGAGCACTACAGCAAAACCTGAGGTTAGCAAGATAAGAGGGCAGCATGAAGGCAACCAAAAGAAGGCATGCAGTATTTATGTGCATCGAAGAACAGTCTAGCATCCTTGTAAAGAATTTAATTTTCCCTCAATGTATTTTAAATTGTTTCTTATGTAGAAAATAAGAATTAGACCCTTTCAAGTACTGCTTCACACCATGATATTTGTAACCGCCTGCTATATTATTTTTTGACATGACTAAGGGCCCTATTCCACCAGACGATTATTGTTCGCATAATCATTAACAATTAACGATCTAAAACAACCGCTATTGCGAAAGACCTGAAAACCTTTAATCATTTCCATGGAACGATATTTATCGCTATTGTGTTCGTATCTACTGCAAACGACCGAACAATGTCTTATTCAATGCGAACGATTTGTGAACGTTTTGCCAACGAGCAACGATAAAAATACTATAGGTCCAGGTATTATGAAGCGATCAACGATTTCTCGTACGGTTTAGATTCGAAAGATTTAACGATAATCTGAACGATAATCGTCCGGTGGAATAGGGCCCACTTCTTAACCATTGTCCACTTCTTAAAATTGCAACATTTGAAATGGGTCCCCTAAGCTTAGATGGCATCTATGGTACTACTCCATTGCTATTACATTAGTATGTAATGTATACTGTGAAATATAAAGGCATTTCCAACAAATTCATCAATAAACTGTTATGCTGTATACTGTCTATGAAGTAACTATGGCAAAATATATGCTGTACTGTAGTTTTACCGCTAAATCACTTGTCATCTTTCATCATAACAGGGAGAGGATTTGTGTTTGACAAACTTCAGTAGTTCATTAGTATACTGTTTAGCGGCTATATTGATCTTCATTAGCACAATTGTTGTGTAATTACAGTATATACATTTTATGTTCGGTGCACTGTATATATTGTTCAGATGCTAGTAATGCTTCACTGGTTTTCTATATGGAGCCTGAGGCAATCGTTACCCACTTAGGCGGCAAGAAAATGCTAAAATGAATAACTGCACCATGTAATTCATCTAATACATCTAATCTATGTACATGTATTCACCCCTGTGATTTATTGGTGGTCCGGTGAGACTTTAGATCTGTTTTCATGGCCATTGATCTCAGTGTCAATATTATTAAAGCAATTCTTTATTTATTGTATGGGTGGTCACTTTCTGCTTTTCTGCTTCCAATATTTCTTATTACTAAAGCATAAGGCAGAGGGAAACCACTCAGATGATGTTTTTTTAATGTCTGCAGATGTTGGGAGGATGCCTAAAGGCTTCCCCACCACAGCACAGCGGGGAGGCTGTGAGGGAATATTATTGAGTGACACATGAGTGTGTAATAGAGTTAATAATCCTGGAGGTGTCTGCAACATAGAAAATGATTTAGCTTTACTAGATAAGTGGTCAAAAGAATAGAAACTGCAGTTCAATGTTTCCAAATATACAATAATGCACTTGGGGAGAAACAATCCTTTGTCTAAGTTTCGTATTGGCACCTCTGTGTTAACCTAGACTTCAGATGAGAAGGATTTAGGGGTAGTTATTTCTGACAGTCACCAGTGCAGTCAGGCAGTATGGAAAGCTTATGGAATGTTTGAGTGTATGGGCAATAGGTATAGATATCATCTGTAGGAAGAGTGAGATTGTAATCCTGCTGTACAGAGCTCTAGTGCGTACTGCGTCCAATTCTGAAGATGGTGTCCTATCCCTGCTGTACAATGCATGCCCAAAATAGACTCCTTCTGCTGACTCTGAGGCTATTTGGGAATGCGCGGCTACGTCGGCTGCTAGGCCTGCCTCTGCATGACAACCTAATGACAAAGAGCTGCGAATCATAATCAGAGAGGTGGGAATACAGCAAAACCCAGCCCCAGTACTGTGACCAGTTAGACCTGCAGGTGACTAGATGACGTCTATTGGCATACAGTGCAGGAATTAATAAGAGTATGTTTTTGGGGTATACTTGGCAGACAGCCATGCTGTAGATATACATTGGCGAAGTTTGTTAGAGGGTGTATTAGGATGGATTGTGAGTGATTGGTTCTCTTTAATGTACACAAGTACACACTAATGTGTAAAAGTGAAAAAAGTGTAAAATAAAACAAACGAGCAATTAAACAAAAAATCCTACCCAAATAATAAAAGGACTTATTTCCCATACAAAATGAATTGTTACATAAAACAAAACCTGCCCCCCCCAAAAAAAAATATAAAAAAAATAAAATAATGTTTATTATTGCCACGTCCATAAGGATCTAAGCTATAAAAATATACCATTATTTATACAGGAAAGAACAAAGAAGAGATAAAAAAAAGTCATAAAAAAGAAATCTTTCAACAAAAAATTAACCCACAACCAGCAACAGTTTTTGTAGTTTTTTTCAGGATACCAATATCTCGTAAAAAGAGTTAATAAAAGTTAATCAATAAGTTACATGAATTCCAGAATGGTGCCAATAAAATTTTCCCACAAAAAACAAGCTCTATATGGTTATGTGGGCAAAAATAAACCAACGGTATGACTCTTGGAGGGCGAAAATTGGCTGGTCACTAAGGGGTTAAAGCTCATTTTTAAACACTGGCACAAAGACATAGGCAACAAGCCCTGTAAGTTGTAAGGTAAAGTCTCGATTGATAAAAGAAAATTTCCAGCACATCCCACACAGACTTGTTTGGACTGGGATCTGGGGAATTTTGAGGCCAAGTCAGTATCTTGAACTATCCGTCGTATTCCCAGACTTTTTCTGAACAATAATTACAGTAGGGAAGGTTAACTTACCGGAAAAAGAACTTTTTGATATTAGGGAATACAATCACTACAAAGATGTAATTGTGTACATCTTTACACAGTAGTACACAGTACTACTGCAGTATTTTTTTTTTTGTGTGTAATCTGTATCCATTTACCTTCATTTATTTTTTAGGGCAAGGGCCAGCAGAACAATGTTTCCATCGGAACAGTGCCCAAAGCATCATGCTTCTATTGGCTTCTCTTTCTCCCAAAATACACCCTAGTGTGATCTCCTCCTTATATAAATACAGAAGCACCTAGACATCCACATGATATAAAAGAAAAGGAGATTCATAAGATCAATCCCTTTTCTATTATAACATGGTTTCCCCATTGTAGGGGCCTTAGCACTGGGGTTGAACAATATGGGCACTCTGTGTGGCTATGCAGCTTCATACACATCAGGCTGCAATATCCTGTGTATTCTGGCACCTTAACCTTTCGTAGCATTGTTCCTTGTGCTACAGTAGCTCTTCTGAGAGATCGGACAAGAAAGGCTAGCATTCACTCCCCATTGCATGATTGGATCTTGGGTGCCCATGTTGCTATTGCTAGTTTACCTTCCTTCCTTATACTACCCTAGGTGGGAACTAAAGCCTCATGCATACGTTCCGATCACGGTCCACCCACCAGTAGAGAGAATCATTTGATCTGCCAACAAGCACAACCAGCTCTCATGGTTTCCTTGTCCACTTTTATTACACAATCGTGTATCTGCCCAGACTATTGCCAGGAGCTTAAGAGAAGGAAGTTGGTGTCAGAGAAGTCCTTATGTGTCCTACCATTGACAGCCAGCCACCATCACCTACATTTTCAGCGGTGTTGTTAATGATAGACCAGGGTGGTTACAGGCCTAAATCATACAGTCTTTACCAACAAATCCAGGTTGGTGGCCCCATGGTAAGCACTTTCATCTTGCCTTTGCTGTGGAGTGACACACTGACCCAACTGTAGGTAGGATGTTCTGGGGAACCATTGCATATTGAAATAACTGACAAGGGCACCAGCTGCTTTTACAAACTTCTTCTCATTGAATTCATAATATAAGATACTTGATAAATTCCAACATTGTTTTAGAAAAATGCCCCGGCAGTGCAGGATATCCAAATCATTTCTGTCTTTGCGCTATGCTTGAGTGCTCTGGAACTTTTGTCTCATGATAGTAGGAGTTTATGCCATGTGATTCATTTACCATGCAGCTTTTCAGGATGGAACCCCCAGTTAAGCTAGTATGAATATATAGTGGTTTTATTTGAAATTGAACCATTGCATACCACAGTTAGGGTCCTATTCCACGGGCCGAGGAGGGCCCGATCAACGATGTAAACGAGCGGCGATCTGCTAGATCGCCACTCGTTTACTGGGCCTATTCCACGGCCCGATGATCGTTGAGCGAGGACTGCAAGGACATTATTACCGATGTCCTTGCAGCCCTTGCAGCAGCAGTAATACATTACCTGCAGGTCTTCTCCGCGCTATCTTCATCCCAGGGTCCCGCGCGCTCTATCTTCTGAATGGCCGGTCAGCTGACAGGCCACACTCAGCCAATCACAGGCCTCGGCGGTCCCGGCCTGTGATTGGCTGAGCGCTCCGTCAGCTGACCGGTCATTCAGAAGATAGAGCACGTGGGACCCGGGGATGAAGACAGCGCGGAGAAGACCTGACAGGTAATGTATGATGCTGCTGCTGTGATATCGTCGGTCGCCCGCCGCGCACCGCTATTCAACCGTAGCGATGCGCGGTGGGGGAACGATGATTTCAGGTCTGGCCCTAAATGAACGATCAGCCGATGACACGATCATCGGCTGATCGTTCTCTCTATTTCACCGAACGATAATTGGCCGAATCGGGCCAAATGGGGCTGATCCGGCCGATTATCGTTACTATGGAATAGGGCCCTTAGTCTCCCCTAGTAGTGACAAAGGGAGACTAACAGCTTATAGATATGTACAGAACATCCTGTGGCCACATGTGTTACCTATGATGGCAGGAATTGCTGATAATGGCTGATAACAGAGAACAACAGTGCATATATCCTTTGAATACAACCATTTGATAGTGGCTGATAACAGAACAACAGTAAATGAGTACTATGTACATCTGGTAAGGTCAGGACCCCTGTAAAAACCTTCCCAGACACTCAGTGCACCTACATGTCAAATTTGGGTGGCCACCCATGTACTAACATCCCAAATATAGAGTCAATTTGTTCAGACATTTGAATATAGAGGACAGACTGAAATCATTGCAGATAACAGTGAGTGCTGTACACATTCAGCACAGCATACGTTTACATTGAGATTTAAAATAAATAAAAACTCCTTGGACACCCCCTAAAGGCCCTATTCCACGGAACGATTATCGTCCGTATTCGTCCCGTGGAATAGAGTGCAACGATCAGCCGACATCGTTCATGTCGGCTGATCGTTGCAGTCGATTGTTTTTCAACGTGTTGAAAAACAAGCGACTGATATAGCAGCGATCTGCTACCGCCGCTCCGTTGAATAGGAGCGTCAGCAGCAGACGCTGCTATATCCTATGGGCTGCCCGGGCGATCAGCGATCACCCAGGCAGCCCCCCCGCAGCTCCCCGCCGCCCCCTCCCGCACTCACCTGCTCGCTGCAGCCGCGTTGAATAGCGGTGGCAGCGAGCGGGGAACGAGGAGCAAACGATCGCTGAGAGCGCTCGTTTGCTCCTCTTAAAGGCCCATGTAATAGGCCCTTAAGGGTATGTTCACACTGAGCAAATATGGCGGAATTCCGCGAAGGATCTCTTTTGTCACTTCTTTGAGTGGAGAGCGGGCTATAGCACACTGAGGCAAGTGGAATTCCATGGCGTAATTCTGCCTGTTTTACTCAGTGTGAACATACCCTTACATGTCAAATTTATGGGAAAATTGTTCAGGTGTTTTGATGCCTATAAAAGACAAATGGACAGATTGGCAGGCACACACAGACACACACACACACAAACACACCCAAATTTATGTTTAGTTTTACCAACATTATTTTACTTTCTTTTGTTGATCGTGGTATTTATAGTGGAAAACTGTCAACTTCTGAGCACGCACAAATAACACATGAAGAAACCAGCCCATGGAAATATGTGCCAACTCACTCCTGTGTCAAATGTTGACTTGTAAACCAGTGAGAGCGGTACTGTAGTACAGCCATTAAATTATGATTATTGTTTTTCACAATGATTGTTGACAGTTGTTGTTGGCATTACCAATTTCCCTGACAATGGAGTGTTCTTTGCAAACTGCCACAATCATTTGGATGAATTAACATTTGAATGACAATTTAAATAGACTCTGGAGAATAGCGTTTGTATACAGACCAGTGTTTGTTTAATGAAGCCACAATAATAAAATAAAAATGGACTGTGGATGGCACATTAGAAATACTTCTCTTAATTTATTGCAATGCGCTAAATGTAAAATGAGGACTGCCTGATTTGCCCAGATGCATGGTCAATATCATGGACAATATGTATCAATATTGTGCCAGGAGCGGGGAAAGTGTTTGAATATTCGCGGCACTGTAATGACACAGCCGCGCGGCTGTGTCATTACAATGTTGTGAATACTCACTTCCCTGCTCCTGGCACGATATTGATACATCATGCCAGGCAGGGAAAGAATCCACTGCAGAGCTTCCATGTCTGTGTTTCTGTGTAGAAATAGGCCCTTAACCCTTTGAGGACCAGGCCCAAAATGACCCAGTGGACCGCGCAAATTTTGATCTTAGTGTTTCCGTTTTTCCCTCCTCCCCTTCTAAGAGCTCTAGCACTCTCAGTTTTTTATCTACAAGGCCATGTAATGGCTTATTTGTTACAGGAATAGTTGTACTTTGTAATGGCGTCATTCATTTTACCATAACATGTATGATGGAATTCCAAATATATTATTTATGAAGATATAAATTGGTGAAATCGCAAAAAAGAATGCAATATGGTAACGTTTGGGGGGTTCCTGTGTCTACGTAATGCACTATATGGTAAAAGCGACATGATACAATTATTCTATAGGTCAGCCCAAACACAACCATATGCAGGTTTACACAGATTCTCTAATGTTATATATTTTTTTTTAAATGAAATCCTTTTTTTTGACAATTAATTATAAATAAAATGGGACTATTGTGACGCTTATAACGGTTTTATTTTTTCACCTACGGGGCTGTATGGGGTGTCATTTTTTCCGCCATGATCTCTAGTTTTTATTAATACCATATTTGTGAAGATCGGACGTTTTGATCACTTCTTATTATTTTTTTTTTATATATAATGTAACATAAAATCGGTAATCCGCGCACTTTTTTCCCTCTTTTCGTGTACGCCATTTACCGTTCGCAATGACGCTTGTTAAATTTAAATAGATCGGACAATTACGCACGCTACGGTATATTATATGTTTATTTGTTTATTTATTTTTATATGTTTTATTTATATAATGGGAAAGGGGGGTGATTTCAACTTTTATTGGGGGAGGGGTTTTGGGGTAGTGTAATAGTGTTTTTAACTTTTTTTTTTTTACACATTTGAAGTCCCTTTGGGGGACTTGTACATACATTACTTTGATTTCTACACTGACCATTGCTATGCCATAGGCATAGCATTGATCAGTGTTATCGGTGATCTGCTCATTGAGCCTGCCTGTGCAGGCTCAGTGTAGCAGATCGCCGATCGGACCACACGGAGGCAGGTGAGAGACCTCCGGCGGTCCGTTTTACCGATCTGGACCCCCGCAGTCACACTGCGGGGGTCCCGATCGGTAAGTGACAGGGGACTCCCCCTGTCACTTACACTTAAACGCCGCGGTCGCCGCGCCGCGGCGTCTAAGGAGTTAATGACGCGCGGCAGCGCGATCGCTGCAGCGTGTCATTACCGGTGAAGTCCCGGCTGCTGATTGCAGCCGGCCCCCACCTGCTATGAAGCGCGCTCCGCTCCGGAGCACGCTTCATAGCGGGAGAAACACCCAGGGCGTACAGTTACGCCCTAGGTCGTCTGGGGACAGACTTCCATGGCGTAACTATACGCCCTGGGTCGTCTAAGGGTTAAAGGGGTATTCCACTCAAACATAACTTTTAATATGCTGCTGCCTATGCTGAGACTAACAAATCATTCCATACTTTTTATTATCTATTTAGTCTCCTTCCCCCAGTTCTGAGCTACTGCTTTCTGCTGAAGACACAAATTAGTGTGTAAGCTTTTCCCTCTGTCTCCCCCCTCCTCACCTGTCCCTTCTGAGACAGCTGATGTTGATGTAAACAAGTCCCTGACTGGCTTTATTTTAAACATTGTAGCTTCTTTGTAATGCTGGGGGTAGGGGGGCTATTCTGAGGTCAAGTTGCTAATGAATGCACTGTGATTAACCCTCCAAGTATTACAAAGAAACTACAATGTTGCAGATAAAGCCTGCCAGGCACTTGTTTACATCAGCTGTCTCAGAAGGGAGGAGGAGGAGGGGGAGACAGAGAGAAAGGCTCACACACAGATTTTTGTGTTTTCAGCAGAAAGCAGCAGCTGAGAACTGGGTAGAAGGAGACTGACTAGATAATAACAAGTATGGAATAAATTGTTTGTCCCGCTAAAGGCAGCAACATATCAAAAGTTATGTTTTAGTGTAGTGGAATATCCCTTTAAGGCTATGTTCAGACACACTAAGATAATGACAAAATACAGACATAATTTTGAGTAAAAAACAATGCGTGAATAGGTGAAAAAAAAGTTTTTTTCTCTTGTTGTAAACGCAGGTCATAAACAATGAACATGTTCATTATTTTGTTGGGTCGTAATCAATTATTCTATACTGTGTATTCACTGTTGGCCAAGTTCCCATGACTTCAATGGAGCACATTATTACATCGAAAATAGGGATGTATCTTGGTGTTATTTAATTAAGTGAAGGAATGCTTATCCCTTCCTGTCCTATAACACGATGCTGGCAAATCAGACCCCAAATTTAGCCTGACAGGTTTCTCATCAGATATTGTGTTTGGAATACACTAACTGCTATCTCTCTCTCTCTTGCTCGCTCTCCCCCCCCCCCTCTCTCTCTCTCTCTCTCTCTCTCTCTCTCTCTCGATGGACCCTTTGGAGAGCCAACTTTAGAAATATACAGATCTAGGTCTGTCGGGCTGCATGATTTGTTTGCTGTGCTGATTGTGCTTATGTCTAAAAAACATATTATTACACGCTTGCTTATATTGCACTCTATACTACTATAGCTATACCTGAAAACTTTGAGGCACGTTATAAAAAAATATGGAGTAAAAAAAAAACAATGAAAGAGAATTCTATATGGTGTAATATAGCACAAATCTTCTGACCAGGTGATCAGCTCGCCATATGCTCCCTTTGAGAAAAAGCCAGGGATATTGTTTCATGGCATGATATGAACAAAATGATGTGTCTGCCAGAAGAGTGCTGTCACAGCAGCTTTGCAACAGAGTTATTGACCTGGTGAGCTGCGAGTGATGAGGAGGGTAACAATTAATCACAGTGCCGTATTCAACATTCATACGCATTGAGTTGATTCATAATTTTTTACTGAACTCACACCTGCGGCGAAAGCAGAAGAGCACAACTGAGACCCCCGCTAACAAATGCAGAACACTTTCATCAGTAGCCTTTGTTATTCCGTCTATTGGGTTTGCAATTTTGAAGTTACCAGGCACTGAGTGTATCTCTTTGGTTTATAGATTTTTTTGTGTTGATGCTGTTTTAGCAAGATTGACTGAGATTCTGTCTTCCATTTGAAGACCTTAAAGAGTAATATTGACCTGACAGAAAAACAACATTCCTGGGCAAGAATGGGTTTTCTGTTGCATGCTAATGATTTTCGGAGTCACATTTATTCTGTTAGTATTTACTGAGAATTCTTCTATTCTTTGTTTAAATGGTGAAATTATTCATTTTTTTTTTTTAATTTATTTATTACCAGGATTCTAAAGTGCACAGAAGCCTATAGCATAGTAGACAGGGTGTCCTGAGTCTGTAGGCGCTGCATGTGCTGCCATATGGTGCTGCCATACAACACTACATTACAGAGATATTCTCCTCTAGAAGCAATGCTTCTAGGCACACTCAGATGTGCACAATAAACCTTGTCCATAAGCCAAGAATATCACATGCCATATTTCTACTTTTCAAAGAAAAACAGCCAGACTAATATTTCTTCTGATCAAAGTGAATCGAAAGTGCCATTCCCGGCATAAAGCTTTTTTGTTATAAGCAAGTCACCTGTTTTTGTAATTGCTAACTGCAGACCATTGCTTGAAGAGAACAAATCACACTTTTTTTAAAATTTTTATTTGAAATTTTTTATAAATTCATTGTAATCCCTGTATAGGATCCCCACATTTGTAATGACAAATCATTAAGTCCACCAGGTTTGTCCACGTAATATTGATTTTTCTGATTGTCTCACAAAGTGATGGAACAAGATAGTCATTTCCTGGCATTCTTCACGGCCGTGCATCGACTCCCATGAGCCTTTGCCCGCCACTATGTCACTATTCAGCAATCTCGCGCTTAGTGTTACTAAGTTTTCTAGTGTCCTTACTATTAGAGATGAGCGGGTAGTGAAATATTCGACTTTCGAGAATTCGAACCGAATAGGCACCGATATTCGACTATTCAAACGAGTATTCGATCCCATTATAGTCTATGGGAAAAAAAGCACCAACTGCGATGGGAGGGCTTTTGAATGTTTCACGCGTATTCGCCTCACTACTCGATTGAATTCGAATCTTTCGAATAACGCAATATTCGATCAAATACCTACTCGATCGAATCATATTAGCTCATCTCTACTTACTATACGTGTCCCTTAGTGTATTTATAAAGATCTAATACTTCACCTAATCCTCCCTCCCAGTGCTGTAATGTCGGGTGCTGCCACCTTGTTGTCGCCTGTGCTGGAACGCAGTTATTTTAAAAGGATGGCAGCGCCCGTTATAGCACTGGGATCTCTGTCCAAGTGCTGTAACGGTCGCTGTCATCTTGTTAAAATAGGTTTAGATTAGGTTTAGAATAGATTAGGTGAAGTATTACATAAAGACTGCAAAGGCAGCCTGTATTTTTATAAATGCGCTAAGGGACACATATAGTTTTATGCTAAGAACACCTAAAGTGTCACTGTTTAAAAAACTTTTGACATGTCATAGAGGCTTACAATCGGTACGAGTGTGAACACTCAGACCCGGACCAATCAAATCTTTTGACATGTCTCTGTGACATGGAAAAAGGCGACGTCCAACAGCATCTGTAATGCAATCAAGCTGAAGTTTATTTTACATGCTTGTCTTGTACCTGACTATGTAAAATAAACTTCAGTTTGATTGCATTATGGATGCTGTTGGACTTCGCCTTTTTCCAAGTCTACTTCTGGCCTACGCAGGGATAGTAGGCCTTCCACTGTGCCTCCACCCAGCCCTATTGGTTGAGCCATGCTTGGACCAAGTTCCTAAGTGCTGTTAGACTTTCTCTTTGTGGTTATGTCTCTATGATATGTCAAACATTTTCCCAAATGACAGTGACACTTTAAAATGTGTGAAAAGTTCTCTTTAAGACTTTTTTTACACAGTTGGCTGCAGCAAGCGAGCTCTGAGCTCTGTTATTGGTGCTTGTTTGCTGTGCCTCTACAGGCATCCAGGCTGCACTAATGGTTGCTGCATTGTTAATGCAGCCCTTCAGTGGGTGATGTGCAGCCACAAAATAATGCATTGAATGGGCTTCACAAAATCATGAAGGTTATTTTCACTACAACTCTCAATTCCAAGATTGTATTCCTCCTCTCATCACAGCTTCCAAGATATTATTTTTTTTATAATTTGAAGGAAGTATTTTTTCTATTGGTTTACAATAATGCTTGGGCCTTGGAAACAGCTACAAGCCATATATTGCATGATATAAGATGGCTCATTACAGGTGGACCCAGGTAGTTTTTCTTGTAAAAGTTTTCCCAACTCCTATTTCCATGTAGTGGATGACATCCAGGGTAGTGGCTCACTAAAGGCAAAGATCTATAGTGATTATAACTGATATGGTTATGTTAGAAGTAGCAGGCCTGAGACGGATGAAAGCCAAGGGTCTGTCAAGTGACTGCACTATAAGGCGGGGAGATGGAAGCAGTCAAAATTTAGGCATCAACCTTTACTTTCTTGAGGCACTCATGCTTGGTGATCAACCCTTGACTGGTAGGTAGTTGGCCCCAGGAGCAATGTAAATGCCTCTACCAAGCTCCAGCCCTCTGGGCTATCCTCAGCTGCTGCTTTTTCATTTTAAATTTTTTTTAGATGCTTGCCATTCTCCAGCCAAACTTACACATGTAGGAACTCCTCCACACACTCCAGTCTTTCTTCTTCCTACAGCAGCACCAGTTTTCTCTGCCAGCTCTTCTGGCAGTTTCAAATTCTGTAACCCCTTTGATAGAGTTCTGTTCTACTCTTAACAGCCCAGTAGCTATCTTCTAGCCATGTTTTACTTATCGTATGTCATATCTCACTTTCAACATCATTAAAAAAAAACATTACCTTATCACTGGATGACTGAATCATCCCTATATTTAACCCCTTAAGGACCAGGCCAATTTAGATTTTTACACTCAGTTGCATTTTTCACATAGAAACCCACATGAGCCCTCATTTTTTGCACCACTAATTGTACTTTGCAATGACAGACTGAATTTTTTCATAAAGTACACTTCGAAACCAGAATTTTTTTTTTATGTGTGGTGAAATTGAAAACAAAACAAAACATATTCTGTTTATTTGGGGGGGGGGGGGGGGGGGGGGGTATTTGTTTTTATGTCGTTTGCCCTGGGGTAAAACTGACTTGTTATATATGATATGTAACATGTATAACTTTTATATTCTTTGATGACTTGTAAAAAATTCAAACCATTGTTAGCAAATTTATGTTCCTTAAAATCACTCCATTCCCAGGCTTATAGCGCTTTTATCCTTTGGTCTATGGGGCTGTGTGAGGTGTCATTTTTTGCGACATGATGTGTTCTTGTTATTGGTACCTTGATTGCGCATATGCGACTTTTTGATCGCTTTTTATTACAAGTTTTCTGGATTTGATGCGACCAAAAATGCACAATTTTCCACTTTGGGATAATTTTACACTGTTTTCCGTGCGAGATCAGGAATGTGAATAATTAATAGTTTGGGCGAATACGCATGTGGCGATACCAAACATGTTTATTTATTTATTTATTTTTATTCATAACATGAGAAAAGGGGGTGATTCACACTTTTATTAGGGGAGGGGGCTTTTATATAAACAACTTTTTTTTTCTTTTACTCTTTTATAGTAATACAGCATTGATCAATGAGATAGGCACTCGATTGCTTCTGGCTGCTGCAGCTGGAAGCAACCGAGTGCCGACCCGGGATCAGCGCCATTATGGTACAGACCCTGTCCCGAGCCGAATGTGTGGATTGCTCCTCCGGTACAACGTCCTTGAGGAGCAATCCACCCCACTAGACACCAGGGAATCGGCTGCATAAAGGATTCAGATGCAGCTGTCAACTTTGACATCTGAATCTTTAATTAGCGGGCACGGCGTTCGGACCGTGCCTGCTAATAGCTGCGGTCCTGGGCTACATGCGGCACCCGGCACCGCGGCAGTTAAGAGCGGGGTTGCCGCGCGGAGTAAATATATGCCCGCGGTCGTACAGGGGTTAAGAAACAGGTTGTTGATACATCCAGTTTAGCAGCGGCCAGCAGTTTGGGTCAGGAGACAAAAGCATACGTCCCAACTGAAATTATTTGTAAACTTGTAACCATACTGTATGTTAGGCATGACAAAGCCTGGCTGTGCACTGCTTATGATACAAGGAGTCCCCTGGGAATAAGGATCTAGGAAATATTGAAGGACCCTGCCCGCATCACCTTTCCACATCCTGTTTTTTTTTTTTCTAAAATTGTGGGAATATCCCTCTAAAATGCCTATATGAGCACCTATCGTTTCTTTATCAACTGGAATTAGTTTTATTGAGATTTAAACGAATTCCTGAATATAGGTCGAAATGCTGATATTTTAGGTAGCTATATGTCTATGTCAATTACATTGTTTTGTGGATACTTTTAGCTATTATAACAGCATGCGTACACTTACCCGCCTGTCCACCTACTTACTGGAATGTATGCATACTACTGAGCTCCTATGCAAACATCTGTTTAATCGAGATAAAGTTGCCAAGATTCCCTGAAAGATTGTGGCAATAGTTGTGGGAGGATTGTTTTATAAATAGTAGGTTTAAACTACTTAGTGAATTCATTTATATTTTACAGTTTATGCAGGAATATGACATCATTATTACCTAAGATATAGAATCAGTGTAGGCAGCCAAAACACACAACTTGTGTTTTGGAATATATAGTATGTTGTCAAGGTATATTAACAATGAAAGGCATCTACTGTGTTAGAACTATTCTAGCCAACATAGGTTTAACGGCCCTCTTCCCAAACCTGTATTAATGGCTGGTAGGTGGTTCCACTATCAGGCAGTCAATTATAGAGGGCACAAGCAGGGCCGTTTTAATACATTGGTGGGCCCAGTGCACAGCCCTCAAGAGTGCCCCCCCCCCTTCCCTTTTGGCACATTGTATAATGTACTGAATTTGCCCCCACACTGTATCAAGAGCCCCAATACATACAGTAATTTCCTTATAACACTATTTCCACCATACAGTGATTACATATTACATAAAAACTGCACTAAACAAAACAGAAAGATATCACCAATGATTCCATTACATAATACCGCCCTAACACTACAACCCTATAACAGAGTGCAGTTACATCCAGTGATTCACCGGGGGCGTCTTCTCCGATCAGAGTCTGTCACCTTTTCTTTTTCTCTCCATCCAGCCTGGGCCACCTTGAAGTCTTCTCCTGGCTGTGAATCTTCTCTCCAGAATCTGCCAGACAAATATTTTAGGCTCCAACACATACAGTAGTTAGGTCACTTGTACCTCAATACAGTAGTTACACCCCTCTGTACCCCTACATAGTTACACCCCTCTGTGCCTCCATAGTTTTAAGGTGTCCCTGTAGTATATAGACCCTCATGTGCTCCTCCAGTTATATACAGCCCTCCTGTGCGCTCCCCCATTAGTATATAGCCCCCCTGTGCACTCTCCCCAGTAGTATATAGCCCCCCTGTGCTCTCCCACAATAGTATATAGCCCCACTGTGCTCTCCCACAATAGTATATAGACCCCTGTGCTCCCCAATAGTATATAGCTCCCATGTGCTCCCCAATAGTATATAGACCCCTGTGCTCCCCAATAGTATATAGCTCCCCTGTGCTCCCCCATAGTATATAGCTCCCCTGTGCTCCCCCATATTATATAGCTCCCCTGTGCTCCCCCAATAGTATATAGCTCCCATGTGCTCCCCAATAGTATATAGCTCCCCTATGCTCCCCAATAGTATATAGCTCCCCTGTGCTCCCCAATAGTATTTAGCTCCCCTGTGCTCCCCAATAGTATATAGCCCCCTGTGCTCCCAATAGTATATAGCCCCCTGTGCTCCCCAATAGTATATAGCTCCCCTGTGCTCCCCCATAGTATATAGCCCCCTGTGCTCCCTCAGAGTATATAGCTCCCCTATGCTCCCCCATAGTATATAGCTCCCCTGTGCTCCCCCATAGTATATAGCCCCCTGTGCTTCCCCATAGTATATAGCCCCCTGTGCTCCCCAATAGTATATAGCTCCCCTGTGCTCCCCCATAGTATATAGCCCCCTGTGCTCCCCCATAGTATATAGCTCCCCAATAGTATATAGCTCCCCTGTGCTCCCCAATAGTATATAGCCCCTGTGCTCCCCCATAGTATATAGCTTCCCCATAGTATATAGCTCCCCTGTGCTCCCCCATAGTATATAGCCCCCTGTGCTCCCCCATAGTATATAGCTCCCCTGTGCTCCCCCATAGTATATAGCTCCCTGTGCTCCCCCATAGTATATAGCTCCCCTGTACCCCCCCATATTATATAGCCCCCTGTGCTCCCCCATAGTATATAGCCCCCTGTGCTCCCCCATAGTATATAGCTCCCCTGTGCTCCCCCATAGTATATAGCCCCCTGTGCTCCCCCATAGTATATAGCCCCCTGTGCTCCCCCATAGTATATAGCCCCCTGTGCTCCCCCATAGTATATAGCCCCTTGTGCTCCCCAATAGTATATAGCTCCCCCTCCCATATAACATTGAAAAAAACAAACCTTTACTCACCTAGGTCCATGCGTTCCTCTTCTCTTCCCTCTTGTGGCCGCACTTCCTGCAGTCACAAGAGGCTGCACTCCCCTTACCCTCGCGCCGACGCTCCAGTGACGTCGGACGCTAGAGGGAGAGTGCGGCCTCTTGTGACCGCAGGAAGTGCGGCCACAAGATGGACTGACAGGGAGGGAGCCAATGGCTCTCTCTCTGTCTGTATCGCTGCCGATGAAGCGCTGAAGCACCGCATCGGCACCAGGCGGCCGGGGGCAGCGGCGGACAAGGGGGGCCCGGCATGGGGCGCCATGGAGGGGTAAGTAGATCACCCATCCATGGCGCTCCCCCCTGACAGGCTGGTGGCCGCAGCCCTGTGCGACCGCACTGGTCGCACATAGCAACGGCCGGCCTGCTCGGGGGGGCCCCTTTAACCAGTGGGCCCGGTGCACGTGCACCATGTGCCCTCTGGTTAAAGCGGCCCTGGGCACAAGCACATTACAATTCTCTTCTATATGTTTTTCTAGCTCTTCTATCATGGTTGATCTTACCCATAATGCGGTTCAATTTCTTTTTACTTGTGCATCCAAGTAGCTGTTATTAGAGAATCAGGGAAGACTTCCAGTTATGCATCTTCTTAAGAGCATCAATAACACAATAAAACATCTGAGCTCTTGAACTAATGCCCTGCAAGACTCAGCCTGACTAATGACCTTTAACCATAACCCTCTGTGCTCTTGTCTATATTAAGTTAGATAACATCTGTTATAGCTGAAATCCTATCTTTTTAAACTGTGAAGTAAATGTGAAGGGACTTCTTCAGTCAATCACGAGCAGCTGCTCAAGGGAAGTAATTCATTACAGTCTATCTCAAATTTATATGAAGGGGTCTAGGTATAGGGGCTGTAGGTGCACCCAGGTCCTGGAGTCTAAGGGGGGCTCATAGGAACCTCTGCCACAGGTAAAAGGTACATAGTAAGAACATTGTTATCAATAGAATACACAGACCTAACAGGCATAACATTAAAACCACTTTCCTAATACTGTGTTATCCCCACAACTCAAATCAGTTCTTATTTTTGCATTGTTGACAGTGCCCAGTTTACTAAGGCCCTGTAGGTGTCCTGGCACTAAAACAATTGCAGCCTTTGTTATAACTTTTAAAATCTCACTCAATAGTAGATGTGAAATAAAGCAAGTTTGCAATTTACATTATTTTTATTTTTAGTTATTATAAAAATGAAAAACACGACACTTCCTGTGTTTAGACTCCTTTTTTTCCAGAGACTAAACACAGGAAGTCCCATGTTTCCAGGTCATCTGCACACTCACAGAGAGAAGGCAGTCATGTGATTGATGGACACATTGAGCTGTGACTCTCTGTACTGGATCAATGTACTATAAGCCTTTCACCCAAGTGATGGGGTACAAATAGGAAACTCCACTGCTAGGTCCAGGACCTGTAGGGAGAGTAGACAATAAACCACTCCAATTAGCACTGACAGAAGATGCTTCCAGTCAATGAAACTTCTCCAGTGAAGGTGTAAAAGTTTTTATTCAAAGCAATAATATATTTAGGGAGTAAAGTCCCCCCTTGATCAGATTGGTATCTGACGAAGGAGGAAATTGCAATACAAATGCTTTTTTGTAGAGATGAGCTGACCGAACCTACTCGGATTTGTTTTGAACTTTTTGGTTCAAATTTGGTTTGTTACTGAACCAAACTTTCTGCAAAGTTCAGAGGGGTTAATCAAAATGGTGGCACTAATGTTAAAAAAAAACACAAAACAAACATATTCTCAGTGGTCTACGGTCTCCTGGTGTCTCCTAGTGACTCTCTGGTCCCATCCCACCATCTTCTATGATGATGGACCGCTCAGCCAATCACAGGCTGACTAGGGTGGGGCAGCACCACGGCCTATGATTGACTGAGTGGGCTGGTACTATTTTCTGTAGTGTGACAGCCCTTTCAGCCAATCACAGGCTGTGGTGCTGTCCCGTCCCAGTCAGCCTATGATTGGCTGAATGGGCTGTCACTCGTGAGACAAGAGTGACAGCCCAATCAGCCAATCACAGGCTGATAAGGACGGGAGAGCAATGCAGCCTTTGATTGGCTGATCGGACTGTTACTTCTGAGACAGGAGTGACAGCCGGATTAACCAATCATAGGCTGATTAGGATGGGACAGCACTCCGGCATTTGCGAGCGGCCTTTCACTCTTGTCTCAGGAGTGGCAGCTCACTTAGCCAATAAAAGGCCGCAGGGGTTTCCCACTCTAACCAGCCTGTGATTGGCTGAGCGAGACATTACCATAGAAGACACCGGGACGGGAGCAGAGAAGAAGGACCCTGAGGGAGTGCGGACATGTAAGTATAAGGAGCGGCCTTTAGAAACTGCATTAAAACAGTTGAAAACCTGCAGTCATTCAACTGTTTTAATGCGGTTTGTTAAAGTTCGGTTCGGCACGATCTGGAACTTTACATTAAAGTTCATCTAACCTGCCAAACTGAACTTTTGAAAAGTTTGCTCATCTTTACTTTTTTGCTCTATCTTTGCATGAAGTAAAAACCATGCAAAACTTGAAATCTTCAGTGTAAAAATAAAAAAAGGTGTAACATATAAATAAATAGTATATTAGTAAACTGATAAACTAAACTACAGATACTGGCTTATTTGAACTACTGTATATTTTTGACCAGTGGAATACCCCTTTAATTGCCATAACCTTTCAAACTACCCAGCGGTTCACAATACTTTAATATAGATGCATTTTTGTTTGTTTTCCAGTATACATTGATGGTTCTATAAACAGCCTAATTGTAAAACATTTTTAAACATGCAGAATTGGAAACCGAAGGACAAACCTGTAAAATTACATGATTCCCTTGTTGAGAAAGTGTCCAGTGAGCTGATAACACTATTTTCTGCTCCATCTACAGCATCTGCTTACTCTGCACTTGCCCTGAGGACACCTGCGTTACACTCTGAAAGGTGCAGCACCTAACCCACAATCCCCATCTGCTATAGGAATAAAAACTGTACTTAATGCTGTTTGCATGTCATTTCCTAGGTGAGATGAGTTACAAACACAAAGACACAAAATAATTTTACTTATTCGGGATGACCTGGCTTCATTTGTGAGTTAGCAATTTGTGAGTTAGCAATTTGTATGAAGATTTTGCCTGTGAAGCTATAGACCTGTAATGGCAGCTGTCTGTCTTGGTAATCTGACCTACAGTTGAGCTGGGACTTCTGGATAATATGAAGTCAGAAATATGTTTTTTACTAATGTGAAACTGGCCATACATGAAAGTAGCCATTATGTTTTTAAAGAGGATGTACCACCAGGTACATCCTCTTGAATTTAACACACCGATAGATCGGCACCGTCATGGGGAAGCCAGTGCCGCGGTCCATTTTTGAACCGCGGCCTGGTTCCCATGTACGGCGCTGTTTTATCCAGCGGTACCGGGCCGTGCTGAAGCACTGGAGGTCGGCTGGCCCGCCCCCAGTGGAAGGGAATTTCCTCCCCTCTAAGACGCGGCTCCATTGATTCTAACGGAGCTGCATCATAGATGGGAGGGAATTCCCTCCCACTGCGGGTGGGCCGGCCGACCTCCAGTGCTTCAGCAGGTACATCCTCTTGAATTTACCAAACCGATAGATCGGCGCCGTCATGTGGAAGCCGGTGCCGCGGTCCGTTTTTTGAACCGCGGCCCGGTTCCCGGTGCCGTTCTATCCAGCGGTATTGGGCCGCCGTTTTAAAAACTGACCGCGGCACCGGCTTTCCCATGACGACGCAGATCTATCGGTTTGTTAAATTCAATAGGATGTACCTGGTGGTACATCCTCTTTAAGGAAACTAAGAAATTAAAAAAAAAAAAAACAGACACAATCAATATTGGGTGTATGAAATCATGTCAAAGTCAGGCCCTATTGTAAGGAAGTCTATGGCGAGCTGGAGTTACCCCACATCCCCAGCAAGTGCTCTTGCAAGAGCTTACAACCTGTTACAATCTGAGTTGTAAGGCTGTTGTTATGAAATATGGCTGTTGTTTTTACATAGTGTGAACCTAGCGTAAACATGGCAAACCTGAATAATCTGGCAAAAACTAATCTAAAACTACTGCCCTAAAATTTGTAGGATTGACTCTTGCAATAGAATTTTTAAATGTTTGCAGTGATAACAAGTGAACACAAAACAGATAAAAAATAGGGTGTAACTTAAAACCAATTCTGACCCATCTGGATTGAATGAAAGGGGAAAAGATAATTTTTCCCCCAGGCAGCAATATGACAGCAACAGCTATGTCATATGTATTCATCATTCTTTTATCAATGTAGGCGCTTCCCCCTTCAACACTGCAGCCCTAGCCCACAAGTGTCTATTGGAAAATACAGCCCTGACTACAATGCCAGATTTAGCCCAGTACTAAGCTGCATATTTGCCTGTATGGATATTTGGTCATCTCCTACCCATAGAGAATTGTTGAAACATACAATTATTTGGTGAATGGGACAGCATTAAGCTTGTGGATATGGATGCTTAAAGCAGTCAAAAGGATTAAACCCCAAATCTTATTTCTTTAAAACACATTTTCTGTTTTTCATTTTTGCTGGAACAATATTTAATTAAATCACTAATGTGTATTTTTGATAAAGGACAATACAATCACAGTGCAGCATTTGTAGGGCTGATAAGTGTGCTTCAAGAAAAACGGGATTTTTGTTATTTAAAGAAAGATATCCTTGAAGCATATAAGATTGCCTACTTATCACAGTTTGAGGAAGCTTTTGAAATTAGCCTCCTGTAGGTGGCTTTTGACTTCCCAGAATTGTAATCATTAATGTAGAAAATGTGCGCTCAACATCTGACGTACAGTAGTACCAGGTTTGAATCGTCTAGTGTAAATGGAAAGTCCAATCCTACATCAATTGTATGGGAATATGTATCATCATGTTATAAATACAACTTCTTCAGTACATATACTTATTATTGGAATATGTGGAATACATATTCTAGTGTTCAAAAATTATTAACATTACACATTATCATTCATGATAGGGATACAAGTGATGAGCACCTAGATAGTAACCAATGGTTTCCCAGCTATTTGACTCTCTACACAACAGCCAGACTTCTCTAGATATCAACAGAGGTACACAAAAACTTCAGAAGACTGCAAAATCACAATCAGAAACTCTTTACTTTCATTAAAACAACTAGCTGGTAACTCCACTCTGTGTACATGGTTATCATCTTCATTACATGCTCCCGGAGAAGTGAGCCTATAGCAAACCAAAGGATTGTGCTCACCAACTGACTCTTTGCACTTACTTACTGACTTTTTAGCACTTCTTCATCACCTTCACCTTCAGAAACATTACATTGTGAATGGGAGGTGAGCTGCAGTAACTCAGCATGGCCACTACACAATGTAGGGAGTTGAGGCTTTTGGCTCTTTGCACTGTACTTACATCCAAACACTAGGACTTTCCTGAACAGCTGATCAACAGGGGTGCCAGGTGTCAGCAACCCACCAATCAGCTATTGATGGCTTACCTTTAGGATTGGCCATCGGTCTGTTATTAGGTCATCAATCATTGTACCTGGAAAATCCCTTACGGTTAGTTGCCATTTGCCAATAATAATCTTTTTTGTGTCTAGTTACCACCCAGGGAGTGCCCAATGTTACATAGTTACATAGTTACATAGTTAATATGGTTGAAAAAAGACATATGTCCATCAAGTTCAACCAAGGAGGGGATGGATACAGGGAAGGGGAAGGGGTGATAGGTTCTATACATATGCATTTATATTATTTTGGTCTAAGAACTTGTCTAGCCCTGTTTTGAAGCCCTCTACTGTTTTTGCTGTGACCAGATCCTGTGGTAGACTGTTCCACAGATTCACAGTTCTCATGGTAAAGAAGACTTGTCGCCTCCGGAGGTTGAACCTTTTTTTCTCCAGGCGGAGGCAGTGCCCCCTTGTCCTTTGAGGGGGTTTTACCTGGAACATCTTTTCCCCATATTTCTTGTAGGGGCCATTTATATATTTAAATAAGTTAATCATATCTCCCCTTAAACGTCTCTTCTCCAGATTAAACAAATGTAATTCTTTTAATCTCTCCTCATAACTAAGATGCTCTATTCCCCTTATTAGTTTAGTTACCCGTCTTTGTACCCTCTCCAGCTCTAGAACATCCTTTTTATGAATTGGGTTGTTTTATGTCTCCTTGTTTACTAGAACCCAAGAAACATTGCAAGAATTAAACACCTCATCTTACTAGAAAATATATAAACAATAATGGCATGCTTTCATAACCATATGGCCGGCCCACTGTAATGCCTTATATGTATGCATCTCAGATAGAGCAATACAACTCCTTTGGATTTAGATTAGTTCAAAATCCTGAATTTAGGTTAATAACAACAAGCTTGATATGACCCCATTAGAGATGAGCAAACCTCGAGCACCCTCGTATTGGTCCGAACCTGAGCTCCTGATTACCAGTGGCTGAAGAAGTTGGATACAGCCCGAGGGAGTCCTGGAAAACATGGATACAGCCATAGGCTATTTTCCAGGCAGCATTATGGCTGCATTTAACTTGATAATCAAATTTTGCACACTCAGGTTTGGATGAACCCGAGTGTGTTTGAGGTTCACTCATCTCTACTGACCATCAAACTCAGAATATCTAATTAAATGAAATGATCCACCATAAAAATTTGGAGCTTAAGCCCAGTGTAATGCAGTCCCCACCTGGATCAATGGGGTGAATCTCATCCTAGGACACATTGTACCTATTTAGTTTGGTATTTAATGGTAAATCACTCACTCATTGTACAGAATATTACAGAAAATTGATCAGTTTACTCCTAGATTGCGGTTTAAGTCCCTTGTCAGAAAAGTGCATTATAATTGCTTGTTGTTGTGTTAGTGCCCAATATATCATATACAGTACTATCCCTGACAGTAATATGCTTTACATTAAAGCAATAAACCTACAGTATCTTCAACTAACCTGACCTCTACCCCTTCAGACACTTTATTTCTTCCCTAGCCTCATGTATATTATATAGCCATTAGTGTGGAGGAGGCCTGCTGAGGAGGAAAGCACTGTGTAAGGGGGCATAGTGTGTGCTGATGAGGAGGGGGGGCTTTTTGGAGCACTGTGGAAGGGGCATATCAAGAAGGAGAGAGGAGGACACTGTGGAAAGAGGTTTACCAAGGAGGAGGGAGGAGGACACTGTGGAAGTAGGAATACCAAGGGGGGGCACTGGGGAAAGAGGCATACCAAGGAGGAGGAGGGCACTCTGGAAGGAGGCATACTGAGGAGGAGGAGGGGCACTCTGGAAAGAGGCATACCAAGGAAGATGGGATGCGGCGTTGCAATGGGTCTTAACGGGTGGGATAAGGTTTCATGGGGAAGGGCACATTGACTTCTTGCAACAGGGCCCATAAAACATTAGCTATGCCTCTAAACACATACTCAACATTCTCATTTTGCCCAGCTGACAGACTTTAAGAGAGGAAACACACAGACCATCAGTAGATCGGAGCGTTTGATCCCCCAACAAGTGTAGATCCCTTGTCCACCACCTAGGCACTGTCGGCACCTTTATTACACACCATTGTCTTTCCTGAACCATTTCTAGAAGCTTAGCAGAAGAAATATTGCCCTGCCCTGCTATTGACAGCCAGTCACTGCTGCTTTTGTTTGCAGAGGTGTCAACTACTAGAACCATATCATCTTTACCAATAAAGCCAGGTTTGGGCTCTAACAACACTTGGGTTGGTATATGGTGGCCTTGTAGTGAGTGCTTAAATAGTTCCTTTGCTAGTGTAATGATCAGTGGTAGATGTGTAGAACATTCTGTGGCCGCATGTATTTTCCCTTATGGAAGGAGATCAGAGCGGCATTCTGTGTATGTAGGTGGTGCACGAGGAAAGGGGCGTAGCCTCAATACAGTAAATCAGATGAAGATCCCGGCACTCACCACTTTCATCATCATAAAATTTTATTCGGTTCCATAAACCATATCGGTGTGAACAGCACACCAATATGGTTTATGGAATCGAATAAAATTATATGATGATGAAAGTGGTGAGTGCCGGCATCTTCATCTGATTTACTGTATTTTCTCTCATGGCAGGGCTTCCAACTGGTATTTTTAGCAGAATAATGCTCACCCCTACACACATCAAGGGGTTCTCAGGGATGTCTCTTCCAGACTCAGTGTGTCAATTCTTTGAGCGGAGAGCGGCGGGAGCGGTGAGAGCGGTGAGAACGGAGGCACGTGAACCATCCCATAGAGAGGCAGGCGGGAATCCACCTATATTACTTAGTGTGAACATACCCTTACGGTAAGCCAACTTTGTCAGCCTATAAATGTGCAGAATCTATAGTACCAGCTGCAACATCTGTGGGTAAATGTGCTGCATGATGCCGAAAGGATCCTGTATACCTCTGTGTCCAACCATATCTCATCTTGTATCCAAGTTAGAGGCAGACCAACAGTCTCCTTTCAATTGAACAGTATTCCCCAATAAACTTATGCTTTTGGCCCAGTGAGCCCAGTGCAGATGCACCATTAGCCCTATGGTTAAAGAAGCCCTGGGGTGGTGCCTAGAGTGAGCACTTATACTGTACATTTCAATGATCAAGGGCTCCCCGTAGTCCTGAAAGGCTCCATTCAGTGTTCATGATAAATTAGGAGGACAGGTATCTGCGTAAAAAGAAAGTTGAAGATCAAAGTATAGTGAGAAAATAGCGCATGACACAAATGGGTTAATTCTATGCATGGGTTGATTTCTGTGCCAAGCCTGTACTAAGTGTTGGTTTTGTATTCAGACAGGATAGTACAGTACGTGCAAAGCAAGCATGTGCTCTGTGTAATGAAGTCTGTTTGACAGGCAGTCTTTATTGCCCTCTGTGCATTATGGTAACATGCATCATTTATATGCTGGACTATAAAGGGAATTTGGGCCAGTTTGTTGGCCCAGAATAGACGTTAACTTTACTTAGCTAACCCAGGAGCTTTTTAGTCTATTATGTAGTGTTACGGCCTTATATTGAGTTATATTTATCTCACTGTCTTTGTGTATATTGAGTAATTGTAGCAATAAAATTACATTTTGTTTTCAGAAAGTCTTTATCTGCTTTTGTTCTCGTGCTTGTTGTTCTATAGTATCGTATGTCTTTTAAACTAGCCTCATGAATACGACATTGTCAAATGTATTCTAGGTGAAAGATATCAAATAAAAATCCACGGCTTCATTTAAACTAAAATCTAGTCTTTGATGTTTTATGAAAAAATTCAGAGAACAAACAAGATGATAGCTTTCCCATGTAGAATGATTTCTAGAACCCTTCGAAAATTACATACTCTTCTTTCCCTTTTTACAAATATGCCAAGATTAATTTTATGCTCTGTAGAGCACAGCTAGTGAGACAGCGAAGCAGAGTGACATTTCACACAGCCTGAGTCAACTCGCTGCTATGCCTGCTGGGAAGCAATGCACAAGCTAAAACTGTAGCACAGAAGTCAACGACTGGTGATCAGAATAGGTTATATAAGCCTTTCTCAAGCTCTTCTTCTTTACTGCAAACAAAAGGAATGGAGCTTCACCATCACTCAGCCAAATATTTTTTTCTCACTCCCAGTGAAGCACTGAAATAGAAAACTCACGGTATGGCAGAATGAGCAACTCATTACTTAGATTACATTACTAGATTTACTTACAGGCAATATTAGTACATTGCGGCAGAGACTTAGGTCGGCTTTTCTGGATCTGGGGCAAAAATTCCTTCAGACTCCTCCAATATTCAGTCCCATTTAAATAGCACCCCTCCCTGCAGCCTCATCCAAAATACAGTCCCATGTAAATTGGTTTACTTCCTCTCCCTCCAGCCTCCTTATACTTACAGTCCCATGTAAATAACACTACTCCCACTCTGTACCTTGCCTCTTGTAACAAACATACAGAAATACTGTATAAGTCAGCTCATTGCTTCTGCCTTCATCTCCTTATACTTCCTTTCTCAGCATTCTATCTGAGAAGCGCAACCTTACCTCTGACCTCACATGTTCTATATAGTGATTTGTCCTCTGCAGTTTATTCAAATAGCTTGGTGCAACAGTCCCGACACAGCAGCGTCACCATCAGTATCAAGAGGCTGCTCCAGCCACCAGCTATTGGGATAGGGGCATTGCTCTCCTTTTGTTGGGTCATATTCTAGTGGGGTGATATAAACTAAAGCCCTCCAGGCAACGTGCACCAGAAGTCCCTGTCTGGTCAGTTTTTTAATTGATTTTTTTTTCATGTTTACCCCACATAAAAAGTACAATTGGTCTCACAGTAAGAAAAAGCCCTTATATGGCTCTGTAGCTGGGTAAAATAAATGGATTTTAGTTTTTAAAATGAAAGGAAGAAAAAATTAAAATGCAAAAGTAAAGTGAAAGGATTAAAGGGGTGCTCCAGCTTTTCTCTTTGTTCTGTAATGTAATAGCTGAGACAGCATTAGTTGTAGCTGTGTCTGATACCGTTCAGCCTAATCAAAGTGAATGAATGCAGTGGTGCAATGTCAGGTACAGCAGTGAGACCTCGTGTTTGCAGTGCTGGTCTTCTTTTTTCTATCGGTCCCGTTGTTTTGGAGCAGTTTAATAACAACCTATATGCAAATCAGGCCTTTATGAGCACTGGAGACCTTGCTTGGCTGCACAGAGCACCCCCCTAAATAAATATATATATAATGTGCAAGAAGAGCTCCTGTACAGAAACGTCTCTATCCTGAGCATTCGCATTTCAAATATACCCATATCTGTGCCGTCCAGGGTCCAGGAAAGGGTGCAGAGGAGAGGTTCTTCTCTTTCAGGGATGCACTGTGAACCGCGCAGGCACAGGATAGCAGCCGTCTCAATACAGGAGCTCTTCCTGCACATGCTCATTAAACCGTCATAATTATGCATATAAGAATGTTATTAAACTGCTCCAAAGCCGCGAGGCTGACAGAAAAAAGAGGACCAGCACTGCCAACATGAGGTCCACACAAACCTGCTGATAATTCCACTTTAGGGTGCGTTCACACGTACAGGATCTGCAGCAGATCCACAGCAGATTTGATGGCCCAGATTTGATTTTCTTTGAATCTGCACCATCAAATGTGCTGCAGATCCTGTATGTGTAAGTGCACACTACGCAAACTGCTTTTTATTTGCAAATGTAGAGCTATTTTTTTTTTTTTTTTTAGGAGAGTCTCCCTTTGTATTGAAGAATGCTGCTCATTCTGGCTTTGCCCATCAGCCATTAGGATCACTTTGGATGTAAGTTACTCTGTACTTTTTATTATATTCAGTATATCATATTTTCATTGTAATATTTGTTAATCAATATTAATTAAACATGTTAATATTAACATTATTATTTATTAATTATAAAACTTCATGGTCTGTTAGTCTGGTCTTTTCCAACTCATATTAGGCTGTACCTGGGACATAGCTAGGAAAAGACTGGTGAGGTATGTGGCCTGGTTGAAGGGAGCCAGCGGAGTGAATACAAATCACTCTGCTTTCGTAAAGGTATTTAGGAACAAGCCAACAGGTAAAACATTGGTGAAAGAGATCCTGGTTATAAAGCTGGGACTTATTCATTTTTCATTCGCTCTTTTTCCAAATAACGTTTTATAGGTGTTTATGTACATACAGAACTATATAATAAAAGGTGATGCAACTTTTTATTAAAATTCAGCACTATGTTCAAAATTTCTTTTTACAATAAGGGAATAGAAATATTCATTTTTTTTGTTTTTTTGCCACATTTTTCCAAAATTGCAGCCAAACACTGTGATTTTGACTCTACTTTGAAAAGGTCTGGTAGAAAACGCAAAAAAAAAAAAGTCTGATCTTGAGACTAAACAAATTAGATGCTCCATTCCCCTTATGAGTTTAGTTGCCCGCCTATGTACCTCTTTCAGCTCTATGATATGCTCTCTTTAAATCTGGTTCCAAAACTGCACAGCATACTCCAGATGAGGCTGCACCAAAGCTTTATAAAGTGGTAATATTATATCCCTGTCCCGAGAGTCCAGGCCTGTTTTATACATGACAATATCCTGCTGGCCTTAGAAGCAGCTGACTGACATTGTGTGCTGTTCTGTAGTCTATTATCTACCAATACACCCAAGTCCTTCTATACCATGACATAATGCATGTGGGTTATTAGTACCCAGGTGCATAACTTATTTGCCAAGTGGACGCCCAAACACTTTGTGTGTTCCAGTCCAATTGTTAAGTCAGCATCTCTTGTTAAGTAAATATGACAGAATGTACAAAGACATAAATTACATAAAATATTGAGGACATTGGTTCATGGACTTGTCACACTACCCAGTAGGCTAAAATTAGCAAATCACATAACACATTAGTTTAACAGGAACCTCTGCTTAGCCTAAGATCAGTGATTAAAAGAAAGTTTCTTAAGGATACGGCCACATGCTGTGGAAATGCCAAAGATTTGTCTACGAGTAGCCGAGGTTTTGGAATATCTTATTTGTAAACATTTTCGGCTGGAAAATTTCTTACTGAAAATCCACAGAGAATCCACCAAGCGTGTCCTTACCCAAAAAGAACTTTCCAATGAAAAGCTGAAATGTTTCATAGATTGTATGCTCATGTGTGCAGGGCCCTCAATCTATATTTGCAAAGTTTCAATATTTTTATTACATTCCAATCAGACAAGTATTTCATCTGTTTAAAAGGTGAATTACTAACTGCTCAATCCCTATTCATCAAGGTTATTCCATTAAAGTGAATTGGATTTATGAAATACTTCAACTTAGGCCCCGTTCACACTATGGAATTGGCGCCGAGATTCTGTGTGGAAAGCGTGGAATCTTGTCTTCTGTCAGTTTGAATGGGAGGTCTCGCGCACCTCTGCGCTCTGTGCCTCTCTGCTCAACTCTGCTCCGCCATTCCGTAGTGTGCACTGGGCCTTATACTTCTCTGCAGGGTTTTTGTAGCATAATTTACTACCCAACAATATGTCCCTGACTTTCCAAATAGGACAGATAATTATAGTTTATTAACTGAGGGTTCTGTCCAAGTAAAAAATTATTAATAGTATTTTAGAACCCTAGTGTATATCTGTATAAATCTAATAGGGACACAGGCAGTTGTATTAATCAATACACATCTATCAAGAGAATTGGATGTGTGTAGTCACATACTCATTTTATTTTATTCCTTTTTATTTCATACTTTTTTTTGCATAGTGGCACTCCCTTTATTACTCTCCTTCCCCTTCTCTTAAGTTGCATATGTAAAGAACAGCCATGATGAAGATGCATATATAACATACTGTAGTAACCACCTCATTTTAGATTCTATAGACATCTTCTCAGCAAGGGTTACATTTTTACACACATTGGGGGACATTTATGAGTATGAGTACGTACAGTCTTAAATAAGCCCATGCCCCTTCCCCCTCGACGGATTAACTAAGTGGTTTATGTCTTTTAGTAATGCCACCTGGCCCTGCCCTGCAAAACAATTCTACACCTGCATCCTTGATACATCTACCCTATTTACTTCATTTGACCATTCATCCTCACTTTTTTAATCTAACCTCTAACCAGCTTTAATAACACATTCATTTGATATGGTACTGCAATAATATGGCTTACTCTATACTTAAAAATAAGCTTCAAAGGGTTACCTCCTGAAAACAATTCCTTACAAAATCCAACTGGTCTTACAGATATATTCACTTCTTCTTGGTCTTCAGGATCTGAA
Source organism: Dendropsophus ebraccatus (assembly GCF_027789765.1). Taxonomy (NCBI): domain Eukaryota; kingdom Metazoa; phylum Chordata; class Amphibia; order Anura; family Hylidae; genus Dendropsophus; species Dendropsophus ebraccatus. The sequence goes on along the minus strand of NC_091455.1, from coordinate 70,416,966 downwards.
GGAAATGTATTAGATACTGGACATTCAGATAAATAGCTGGCCGTGTAACAAATAGATAGACCAGGATGGCTGCTGGATGCCCAGCTAGGCTTGGTTGATAGATCTCTTTCTATTTGCAGACAGGGAGAGATCTATGAATCAAGTCCTCTGGGGTGGGGAGAAGCCAGCGGGAAATGCCCTGATAAGTCATGATTCAGGCAACATGAAAGCTATGAAAGGTTACCATAAAATGTATTCTACTAATCCAGTCTTCTAAATGATAATCTGTAATGTTATTTACTTGCTTGCAGACTGTACTGTTTTTGGAGATTTAAATCCTTAACTCAACTTCTGGAAAAAAATATGTATCCTGCTTGTTCCCTATCTTAGCAAGTCCTGGCCCTTTTTTCATTATGTTGTTAGGAATAGTGCCAAAGTTTTCATCCTTCCCGCTATTTATTGGACCTTTATCTGGAAAAAAAATGGCCTTTAACAAACCAAAAAATTCCAACAATGATTTGCAATTTTAACATATGAAGTTGCGTTGTATTTCATTAAATTTCTTAAATCTGCCAAAATTCTTATATGTTATTACTCACTATAGAACATGTTAATTTTAGGATGTTAGGAACTGTTTGTCCTTCCAGTTTCAATGCCTATGAAATATTTGACCTTGAACCAAGAACTCTTTGGCTCCTCACTTATTTATGGATCCATAAATGTTTTATTGAATCTACTTTTACTTAATTCTACTTTCCAGACTTGTGTTTGTGCACATTTCCGCTTTGTTAGTAAAACCCCAGGATGTGATTTACTGAGGCAAACATAATTGCATTTAAACTTTCTTTCAAGATTTTCGGAATCTGGTGGGTCAGCATCACAAAGGTTTCTAAATACTGGGTCGTAGTTATGTGCCCATTCATAAATCCTTCTATTTTCCCAGTGTGCTTTGCCATGCAGCTGTGATAATAACTGTAATAAGCTTTGGGAAGATATTGTCTCAGATGCCTCATTTAGATTAGCAGTGTAGCACATCACCAGATGGAGCCTTTATAGAGCTAAAGGAAAGCACACAATCATTTTTAGATGATGCTATCCGGGATTCCGGGAGGGCAAGTTGTAATGGATGCCTTGTGTCTGTATAATGAACTCATTTGTGTAGGTTTTGTGCATATAAATATAACATTCCTGGTAGCAGATTTTTAACCTGAAGGAATTACAGTATAACTGCATTAGTGACTTTTCCCCTAATAATCACTATGTATGGGCTATGGCTTGTTATGTGTTAGTTCCTATTTGGATCATAATACTAGTTACAGATGGAGTCACAGTTATCCCAAAAGATAACACTATTGCTTTAAAAGCTAATTTGTTACTTACTTTATGTTTGGCTTTATATACTAATTTTATCTAGCAATTCCCTGTAGCAAATCATTACACATTTAATTATCTAGACAAACGTATTATTTAGTTTTCGAAACAAAACTGTGAATACAAATGTAGATCCAAAATCACATGTAAAAATAGGTATAGGTGTGAGATATGCTGTCAAGGAACCTGTAATCTAATGAAGAAACCTATCATTTGGAAAGCTTCCTCATGCTAAAATATCCACTATACTGACAGCTGAGATCTGGCAAGATTTGCATTTGGGTGTCTAGCTTTTAGTTTTTACAATACTGATTGGTCTGCTTTTAATTAAATTTTTAAAAACTTTTTAATAAGCTCAAATTTTAACAATTTTCCCAATATACTTATCTTTAGGACTCCTCATTATTCCCTTGTTTCCATTGTTTGGGTTCCCAAGCACATCTCAGTCTACAGGCCTGTATATTGACACATTGTCCACGCTTATGAGCCATTTATTCTGTATGAAGGTGCTAAAAAGAGCCTAAGGGTCCTCTTAGACAAAGCAATTTTTAACCATTAATGACAAACGATTACAAAGAAGATTGTTTGTCATTAACCTAAAATTATTCACCATATTACACATAACGATAGTCGTTAGTTATGATCGTTCCTACGATCGTTTACTCCATCTGATCCCAGCAAATGAAGGAATGATGTGGAATTACAGTGAAGGATTAGTGAACAATTATTGAACAAATGCAGAATTACAGCAAACGAATGGGGAATTACAGCGAATGATTAATGATAATTTTGGTGTCAGCACCAAATGAACAATGAACGATTTCTCGTTGGTCGTTTAATTGTTGTGTAAACTAACATGAAATATGAACATAAATATTGTCTAAATTCTGGCGATATAACAATAATTGTCCCATGTAATAGGGCCCTTATGCAGCTTCCATAATGAATAAAGAATGAATAAAACAGGCATGTAGGTGCAGTGCTCCAAAACTTATGTCCACGCTACTGATGTATGTATGTGAAGGGCGGCAGACTTTATTTTATTTCAGGTCTCTAAGGGTTTTAATCTGTGGACAACGTAAAGATGCATTTATTTGTGTGTTGTGTAATTCACAGACAGCAAGCACATACTGAGAGAGCAACAGGGGTTATTTGCCCATGTGACATTCTGTGCTTGCCTAAGAGGAAGCTTGCCAGCCACCTCTCTACCTCTGGGCCTATAAAACCCTGTCTCAGGTATTCTCATTCTTCTGTTCAATCCTGTGCTGAGCTACATCAGGCTGCTCTCCACCAGTAGGGAGTTCCCTTGCAGTCTACATGTAGAGGTGAAGAGAGCCATGTGCTCAGATTCTGTTTAAAACAGTTCTGGAAAATATGAGCAGAATACCCTGAGGATGTTCTTTCCAGGGCCTGGTCCTGCGGCCAGTGCCAGAAATAACTAAGTCTAGGCTGTGTTTCTGTTTCCTCAAGTTATTGAAGCCAGGCTATGGCCTACTAAAGCTCGAGTGGTCAGACTCCCCCACAAACTCTTAGGTATGCCCTTTCCTGTGGCTACGGCATTATTTCCCCAGATAGGAATACCCCTTTAACCGACAACTGTCTAATCTGCCCATAGCGACAAGTCAGGTCTGAGTTGTCATTTTACTCAAAGCAATTTGAGAAATTGTTCATGAGAGAGCTAGACACCTTTATATAACATTACAAATATAATAACAAGATTTCTGGAGATGGAATGTTAATCCAAGGATTTATTCCACGTTATCAACTATGTAACTATTTGTCTTACGACTGCACATTCTGTTGTAACAGTAAAATGGAGAAACATTAAAAAGAATCATGAGCTAAATGTATAAATTGAATTTGAGTCTATAAATCTTGACTTTACATTTTAAGAAAGGTATGAACCTATTAAAACACATTGTGCAAATGAAAAACACTTGTAACCTCGCAGCTGAAACAATAAAATGGGATTATACTCTATCTCTAACGTTATTGTTTTCAATGATTTTAATGTTATTACTAAATCAAATTGCATTTCCTGTAAGGAACAGAAGAGCAATAGAAATGTATATAAAGTATCTATTGATATAATGTGGCTTTGGCTGTACTTATCATATCTTTCAATAATTTAAAAGGTTACAATAAAAATTGTATGATAGCATAAAACTTTTCTAGCTGTAAATTTATCTTTTTGACTTCAGTGCATATAACATATATGATGTTTTCATATATATCCTTTGGACAGAAAAACACATTATTGGCAAATTAATTTAATGACTGTTACTATAAAAAACATATGAAATGGTGAAAAGGTCTGGTTAATTTCTTGCCGAATGAAAACGGCTAATTAAATTTCAAAGCATTGGTACATATAATTGAAAAGTGCTTGAAATGTATCACAAACTGAGCAGAGATAATGGTTCCCAATGCTGTGATAGAAAAGGGAATCACTTGCTGTGGATCCTTCTTTGTTATATATGGAAAGTCAATAGTACTAAATAGCTTCAGTTGTTTGAAAAGTCAATGAAACCACATAATGATGGACTGTAAGGACTGTGAATTCATTCAAAGAAAGTGTTTTTTTCTGTTTTGCAATACTCTTTGAAAAATGAGACCTTCAATATAGAGATAAAAGAGAATTATTCAAAATTGATATTTGTTCCATACTGGCAATTTATGTATCTATAGTAGTTGTTCATTGCATGTCATAAAACAAAAAGTAGACTTAAGGGGCTATATAAATAAATGTAGGTCTCATGAAGAAATCCCCCGTCCATATACCCCATTAGGGCATATACTTTGTGATCCCATTATTCTCCACAGAAGGTTAAACAGTGTTTCTTTATTCCCCATCTCTGCCATTTGCACATGACCTTAAGGCCCCCTTACACGAAGAGATTATCGACAGACAATCTCTTAGTTTAATAGAAGACAACGATCAGCCGACATGCACGATGTCGGGTGATCGTTGTCTTTCAACATGTTGAAACAGCAACGATAACAATAGCAGCGATCTGCTGCCATCGCTCTGTGTAATGGGAGCGGTAGGAGCAGACCACCATGGGCAGACTTCTATGGGCTGCCCAGATGATCTACTGATCACCCAGGCAGCCCCCCCGCAGCTCCTCGCGCCTCCCCTCTTACTCTCTCGCTGCTGGCATTTGTAAAATCACTAGCAGCGTGCAGGGAACGAGGAACAAGCGAACACTGTCCGGACAGGTCGGCGCTCATTTGCTCCTCAGAATCCCCCTGTGTAATAGGGAGTCTTAGAACTTTTCATATTTTACCAAAGCTACATTAAATAGCTTTATAATTTTCCAATTTTTTTTTTTTAAACTTAAATCCTGTCTCATAATTGTTCATTGTTATATATCACATATTATTATTTGTATTTTTCTGCATGTTCTAAAGTAACCCGGATATTTTAACTCAGCATTGTAAGATGAGACATTGTGAGCTAAAAATGTCAAAGACTATGTTATGTTATGTCATGATACCGGGGAACATCTTGAATCTGGAAGACAAGCTTTGGATTCCAATGAGTGTTTTCATGGTTATATAGATTTAATGACTGTCAGCTATTAAAAACAAGTGTACCGAATGGCTTAAGCAACCATGTCATCATCCTCCATGTCCTTTTCAAGTCAGCAGTCATTCAAGTAAGTTACAGTGCTCAGGATAATGAAGCTCTTCTGTGAAGCAAGGTTGTGGGTTGGAATCAAATTCTATTTGACAAGAAGGTCAGACAAATATCTTGTTTTTTTCCTCTCTTTTGGCTCTATGGTTATTAATATTTCATTACTTATTCAGCTTGAGTATTTTGCCTTTTGAGAACAATCCAATGAAACCTAAAAATAAAATGCTCGGATTCATACAAATAATATCACTATCAATAAAAAAGGTAGGTCTTAGTTTAACAATTTTTGTTTGACATAGTTAGTGCCCGCAGCCTCTTCGACCTTCTTAGTTCTCACTTCCACCTGCATTTTGAGTAGGCAGAGCTGTTGTAACTCTGCGATCTTCAGCAGAAGGGCAGCTGTCACTGACTGATGTACTCATGGATGGGATTAAAGACACCTCCAACCTCAGACACCTTACTGGTTAAGGATTACCCACCCAAATCCTTAACACATGAGCTATGTTATATTTACAGCATGAATTTAAGAAGGTTTCTGGGCAATCCAACGCCTTAATGTCAGGCTCTCAGCAGTCAGAGATTGCTGGTGGACCCCTGAGACAAGGCAGAAGTGGTTTTCCTTCCATCTGTCTCCTTTATATATATGGTGTTCAATAAAAATGCACCACTCCCTGCAGGACATACAGAAGCTCATTAGTACTGGGAGATTTGGGATTTTAAATAGAAGTAATCCAATCATTTTTAAAATAACTTTATAATCTTCGTAACTAAACTAAAACTAAAAATTGTTATTCGATGGAGTTCCCTTTTAAATGGGTATTCCCATCTTAACTACTAAACTTCTTTTTGCAAATACATTAATCTAGCAAACTTGTCTTCTCCTGATACCCTCTTTTACCCTCCCACGATTGACAGCTCGTTGTCTAGGTTACTGACCACCACTCTGCTCTAAAAGCAGTGGTTGGAATAATATCTATAGTAGCTGTACATAGATATAGTGGCACATTTATCAACGCTGCACCCGTGGCGTACATAACAGATTTTGACCTTTTTCGCAGGGTAAGTCAGATGTAAGCCCAGCTCACCTAATGGGTGAGTGGGAGGGGGGGTCACCAAGACAAGGAGGAGGAATGGCCTCCTCTCACACCTAATTTTTCATGGTTTATTTCTGAAAATAGGCATAACTATGGTAGAAACCAACACCTGCAGCGGGGCAGGAGTACATTTTGACAATAAGCCATTAACAATGGGAAGGAAAGAACAGGCATATCAGAGGAAGGAGGAAAGTTTGCTAAAAAATAAATATATATATATACATATATATGCTCAAGGATGAGAGCAGCACTGCTGCATAAATTCGTGGTGCCAGCGGGTATGACCTTGAACTTGGGTCCACAATAATAAAGATGGATAAACCAGCAGCACTCCATTTAAATAGATTCCAACGTGAATTTATTCCATACAAAAAAAGGGTGCGACGTTCAACCGCCTCTCGCGGTCTTTTTCGAGATGCTTGAAAAAGACAGCGAAAGGCGGTTGAAACGTCGCACCCTTTTTTTGTATGGAATAAATTCACGTTGGAATCTATTTGAACGGAGTGCTGCTGGTTTATCCATCTATATATATATATATATATATATATATATATATATATGTATTTATTTTACTCAAGTTTGCTAAAAAAATATATTGGTTTAAATGGGAATACCCCTTTAACTGAGTCTGGCCTTCAAGGTCCAAAATGGCCTGAACCTTAACTGGTTAATAGTCTGTGCATCAGCTAATGAATCTGGTCTTGCAGATTGTACACCCCTGCGCTCCCCCACACCTCCCACAGCACGATCATATTAGAGACACTGACCAGAACTTCTGTCCATCCTCATCCTTACTTTCTACTGCCCCGCTGTGGCTGTTCCCATATCCAGCATTAAAGCTGGAGGATGGAGATGAGGCAGCTCTCCCTGATGCCATCCTAGCATCTCAGACCACAGGATGTGTCTGGCATAGGACGTGTGGGATTATGATGTCACCATGCTGCTTGTGCTGTGACATGATTTACTTCTAGGCTGCAGGCTCAAAACTGAATGTGGCCAAATAGTTTATAATACGAGTGGTCTGGGCGGCCACTCTTATTATGATCATGATATTAGCAAAGAGAGGAGGCTCCCCTTGTGCCCCTTAAGCAAACCCTGATCTTGACTGTCAGATTCCAAAGTTTTACAATAAAGGCCTGAGGCCGAAATCAAGCCTTCAGGGCTGCTCTCTGATGTTGAATGCCAGGGAATACTCTAGGTATTCCCTTACATATGCCTGTGCATATTTATAATACACCAGCTTGTAAATGTGTGCCACTATATTACAGTAAGAATTTAACAAAAAAGAAAGTTTAACATAACTAAATAAGCAATGGGTGTGTGTGTGTGTTGTGCCCCTGAAGGTGTTATATCGGAGGGACGATCAGTCACTTGCTAGGTGTTGAGGTGTGACACCACTCCGGTAGTGGATGACCAAGATACAGCCGGTCCCTTGGGATAATGTCACAGGTGATATAGTCACGGATGGCCAGAGCTGTGTAATGACCTTCCCTGATAGTAGGACCCGCCACCCACAGAAAGGGGAAGTGTCCCAAGGTTGCGGTGTATATGCTCTGCAGGTGGTGATGAATGATGAAAGACTCTGAAGATAACGTTGAGTTAATTTACTACTTGTAAATTTGCAGCAGGTAATACAGAAGATCTTTGATATACACTTGACAAAGTTCCAATAAAGGCTTGAACATAAGACAACCAGATCTGTAGGATAAGTGCAGAGTAAGAAATAGTCGTGTTGGTAGACTTGTGTTGATGTACAGTAGCAGAGAGGAGGATGCCGTGAGAGTCTCAACCCATGTAGTAATGTACTCTGCCAGGACGTTGGAGGATAAGGTAGAATACTTGTAGAAGAAGAAAAACTCATGTGCCTGTGTATTGACCCTTGTTTTAGTTTTCACCCCACCTTATGCCCACTAGCGTTGTCTTAACCGTACTAATAGATGACACAGGCCCCAGACCTTGTTACCTGGGTTGAGCGGAATGCTGAGGGTTCCCTGCTGACACCTGTGCTGCGAGATGGAGTTCATAGGCTTACTGCAACTTTGCTCAACCGGATCAGTTCCTGGCTCTATGGCTCTATAATGGATACTATCCTGCTGAGTGACTTCTCCTAACCCACGGAGTGGGTTGAGGTTGTCTGTAGGCTAGTCCTCTCCTAAGAGGTTTTACATAGAGATGAGTGCATTTGCCGATGTTCGGGTTCTGCTGGCTCCGTAAACAGGGTGAATACAGCATAAGGACCGCCTGGAAAACTGGGATACAGCCTATGCCAATGTCTGTATCCCAGTTTTCCGGGCGGTCCGTAAGGCTGTATCCACCCTGTTCATGGAGTGGGCAGACAGCGGGAATCAGAAGCCGATAGTTCAAGTTCATACGGACCCAAACTTCAGCAAATTCGCTCATCTCTAGTTTTACACTGCATAGTACTTTGTAAGGATACTTGTGAGAAACTTGCCAACAGCGTGCTGTCTTGCGTCCTACCCATGCAGGACACTGGCTCTTGGGGACCTGGCACGGGGCCAGGGCCCAGTCAAGACTGCTGTGGAGAGCTATCTAGCTTGCGTCTTTTCTCCACACCGTCCTGAACGAAAGCTCCTGCTCCTCCCCCACTCATGGGACTAACTTCCTCTACAGCTTGTAGGATGCGCTGCGATTGGGTAAAAAGCGTGCAACAGGATAACAGAGAGGAGAGGTGATAGGAGAGAAGATATTTCCAGTTTCCATATGCTAATATATAATACAGCGACATCTAGTGGTCAACTCTAATAAGACCACAGAAAGTACAGACTTTTGTGAGGGGTGTATGCAATAGTAACACTCCTAGTGGGACACCACATGTGTGTGTGTTATATCGATGTGATGGGTCACAGAACGGCTGGTGTCATACCATGTGTAAACATGGCCTTACAGTAAAAGGTAACACTAGTAGATAGAAAAGACAAAAGATCAAAAAAACACCTTTTCCATCATGTCAATTGGACATCTATTGTACATTGCTGCCTATGTCCATGGGGCTTGCTGTAAAGCATTTCTCTAAAAAGAGTGCTTATAAGATGTCTGCCCAAATAGTAGTGTACATAAAAATTATATTAAAAATACAAACAGATTAGAAAAAAACATTTTTGAATTAGTGATGAGTGAGCATGCTTGTTCGAGCTTGGTACTCGTTCGAGTATTAGGGTACTCGATGGTACTCATTACTCGGACGAGCATCTCGCGATACTCGAGACAATGGCATCTTCCTTTTCCTGAAACCCTTTGGGAGCTCGTAGCATTACGTGGGAAGCCTACATGTCGATAGCAGCGATTGGCTGGCCAGATCAGGTGACCCGGGTATATAAGAATCTGGGCCGGCGGTGCTCATGTCAGACGCAGGCTGGAAGAGATTAGGGAGAGAGCAGCTGTCTGTCAGCGAGAGTGTTAGGGAGGGAATTAGCCTTCCTGTAGGCAGGGATACTAGAGAAAGAACCCAACAACCCTTGTAAGGGCTTGAAATCTTTATTTTTTTGGATTACTCCAGACTGCTAACTGGGACTTGCAGTGCCGATACCACAATTTTAGCTGCACACTGTGGTGATCGACTGCTTGCAGAAAGGGGACAGCAGGTGGTGCATACAGACCCCAAAGAAGTCCTCAGTACTATAATTTTTTTGTGGCTGGTGCTGCTGCTGTTGTACATTGTATTGCTGTGATTTGTAGTACAGCTGCATAGAACCTCACTGCTTATTGTCCTGTGTAAGAGGATGGCATACACCATATAGCAGCACTGACACACAGACTCTGGACGACAACCTCCAAAAGCTAGTGTGACCAGTATCTTTTGTCATCTGCAGCCAGTCTGCAGGGTTGCTTTATTTTTAGTGCAGCCATAACCTCAGTTTTAATGGTTGCCTGTGTTCTCACTGCCATGCTGTGGCAGGCTTAATTTTGGGGTGGTTCATATGCTACTTTTGTTTTAATGGTTCCCTGTGTTCTCACTGCCATGCTGTGTCAGGCAAAATTTTGGGGTGGTTCATATGCTACCTCTGTTTTAATGGTTCACTGTGTTCTCACTGCCATGCTGTGTCAGGCTAAGTTTTTGAGCACGTTGCCTTCAGTCGGTAGCTTTAGGTGCAGCAGCACTGCTATGGGTAAGTGCCAACAGGCAGTGCTCAAACTGCTGAGCAGCACCTTCTACCTTCCTTGGATGTTGTGGCTGTTTTGAAGGCAGGATTGACCAGGTCTTTTTAATACAGAAGCTACCGCACTTGCCCTCTCTTAGATACTCTTTGAAGGATTAAAAGTCCGGGGCCTCTTAAGAAGACTGTATTGTTATTGTCTTGAAGATGACTACCAGGCTGTTGCCTAGAATTTGGCGTAATGGTGCGATTAGGCAGCCTCAGAGGCATCCATACATGCTGCCCCTGCTGTTTCCTGTACATTTCCGTGGTGTTTCCATCATTTTCTGAGGTTGACAGGTTTTCACACAACCTTCCCTGGGCCAGGCTTGGGTCCCCTGCAAAAATGCTTGAGTTTCCTATTGACTTTAATGGGGTGCGTTACTCGAAATGAGCATCCGAGAATCGAGCCCCCGAGCATTTTAGTACTCTCTCATCACTAGTTTCAATATTTGTCTAATCACTAATTTATTTATTTATTTATTTTTACTATGGGCCATTCTCCGCACCATCAGTTAGGCTGCATTCACACGTTCCGGGAAGTTGTCCGTGCTCACAGATCCGTGCGCACAGACAATTTTACAGCCCATTGCTTTCTATGGGGCTATTCAGATGTTCCGTGATTTCATGGATCCGTCATCCGTTCCATTGAAAAATAGGACATGTCATTACTCGGAACGGATGCATGGAAAGGATTCCCCATAGAAATCAATGAGATCTGTGTTTTTCACGGATGTACACGGATGTGACATCCGTGTTCATCCGTGAAAAACACGGATGTGATGTAATCAATGTAATTTAAAATGCTGTAAGACAGATGCGTGAAAAAAACGGACACGGATACAAAACGGATGCAAAACGGACTGTTTTGCACGGATCACGGAGGTAGCTGCCGGACCACAATCACGGACCGGGAAAATCACTGAACGTGTGAATGCAGCCTTAGAAGCCAGTTGGCGCTGGGCCTCCTGCTCCCTTACCAAACCTCCCCCTGTATCCAGATGGTAAAATTTAGCAATTTGCCCTCTCTACTGAGATTTTAACTGCCGACTCCACAAACATTACCTAACCCCAAAGCATATGGAGCTTGCCAGGAGATTAGCTGCAGTAATACATAACTAAAGACAAACTCTGTTTACTGTGATGATGATCCTATCATCAGGTGTTTATTATAAAGCGAAAAATACTGTACTTATTTATATATTCCATCATCAAATCTTGTGAAATTGGAAAAAATAAATAAATAAAATATCTTGTCTTGAAAAACAACCAGTCGTAACTTGATGCTATTTCCATAGATGCAGTACACCACTGCATAGACCCATACTCCTGTTCTGTTACGTGTCAGTGAGCTTCATAAGAAAAGAGCTGTGCATGAACAACTAATCCTAGTCATGGGAGCTATGAGAATAGGCAGTAATTCACCTTTATTTCAAGTAATTATTAATGCCTTTTCTGTCCGAAAGAAAGATATTTCTCCAGGGACAGTAGCCTGTAAAGCTCACTTGCTTTTGTTAGAAAGGTTACACTTCACTTTCATATTTCTTGCCTTACGACACCTAACATGCATTTAATATTACATGATACTATTCTATTATACTTTAAAGCATACAGTATAACGCCATAAAGTGCATATTTTGCATTTCTGTTATGCTGCACACGTATATTATTTTGAATTATACAGTAAAATATATAAATCATGTAATGAATTTTGAATTATTAGTAAAACATGGCCAGATAAAAAGGATAAGAGGTTTACAGGCCTTTCTTGTTTCATTGTGCTTGTGTAAATAAACTTTAAACAGTGGGAACGTTTAAAGGAAATCAAATGGCAAACTTCTGTTAAAAAGATTTGTGGACACATGGTACCAAATGTCATGACTTAAATTACACCAAATATAAAATACTATTAATCATTGGACTAGTTGTTAGATCCCTTAGCAATACAGATCCATTTTAAATAGGCCAATCGCAGCTGAGCAGCTTATTACACGCTGGAGGGGGGCCGGCATGAGGGAGGGCTGGAGCAATCAGGCTGGCCTCCTGAAGAGTGACATAATTGTCCAAAGATGGCGGCCGGAACTGAAGGAGTTGACAGTGATTCTGTGAGTATGCGGTATTACACTTCCGGGTCAAGCATCTGGGGGTGGAAACATGAGGAAGGGGGCCATTTACATAAATAGCACACATTACAATGTTGTATAACTTTGTAATGTGTGTTATTTAGTAAAAAAAAGTTTTATACGGCACTACCCCTTTAAGCTTAGTTTTGCTATTGTAGCTATGAAGCAAGTTCTGCCACTGCATTTATGCAATAAGTATATATATATATATATATATATATATATATATATATATATATACAGTAAACACGATTCCGCTATTATTCCTGGTTCTGGTACTGTATTGATTTGGTAGACTTAGTTCTATTAGTGTGTGTATGCCTGAAGCTTGATTTTTTGTATTTTTTTTAATTTTTTTATTATACCTGTCTAGGCTGGTTGTGTCCTGTTACTGTATCTACGCAGTGTACCTACTTGTGCTACTGTATCTATGCAATATGCCTAGTTTTGTTCATGTACATGTACAATAAGCATATAATATATAAAAATCCAAGTTTCCCCTTCATTATTATTTTACAAGTTCTAGCCTAATAACATAAAATGAAGTCCTTGTGTGAAAATCACAGGTGTCTTCCATCCTTCGGCCTCCTGTTTCACTAGCTGTTTTGCACAATGTCCTCCCACAATGCTGTCCTGGACCTTGGCAATCCTGCTTAGTTTTAATTGGTTAATATCAGTATTCAGTCAGATGCTGCTTATAGAGCCGGAAATCAGTACATCCAGTTTATGATTAATGAATAGAATGTGCTTGAGACTTCGGCATCTTGAATTCTCCTGTCCATAAGTTGTAGACATTGGGTAAATTAATATCTGGAGTGTGCTGAACAGTTGGGTGATCAGGTAGCAATGACAGTCCAGTTTTGTTTAAGACTTGATTATTGTGCTGATAACTTCATATTCGAACACAGTAAAATTCTGACATTTATTCAAATCTATTGTAAGGCTTGTGCCACACTGTGTCTTTGCTATCCATTTAACAAATCTGTTTAAGGGTACAAACCCACTTGACGTATTTGCTGCGTGAATCAGTCTTAACCCTTAGATGACCCAGGGCGTATAGTTACGCCATGGAAGTCTGTCCCCAGACGACCTAGGGCGTAACTGTACGCCCTGGGTGTTTCTCCCGCTATGAAGCGTGCTCCGGAGCGGAGCGCGCTTCACAGCAGGTGGGGGCCGGCTGCAATCAGCAGCCGGGACCTCACCGGTAATGACACGCTGCAGCGATCGCACTGCCGCGTGTTATCAACTCCTTAAACGCCGCGATCGCGGCGCGACCGCGGCGTTTAAGTGTGAGTGACAGGGGGAGTCCCCTGTCACTTACCGATCGGGACCCCCGCAGTGTGACTGCGGGGGTCCCGATCGTTGAAACGAACTGCTGGAGGTCTCTTACCTGCCTCCGTGCGGTCCGATCGGCGATCTGCTACACTGAGCCTGCACAGGCAGGCTCAATGAGCAGAGCGCCGATAACACTGATCAATGCTATGCCTATGGCATAGCATTCATCAGTGTAGAAATCAAACTAATGTATGTACAAGTCCCCCAAAGGGACTTCAAATGTGTAAAAAAAAAAAAGTTAAAAACACTAACACACAACCCCAAAACCCCTCCCCCAATAAAAGTTGAAATCACCCCCCTTTCCCATTATATAAATAAAACATATAAAAATAAATAAACAAATAAACATATAATATACCGTAGCGTGCGTAATTGTCCGATCTATTAAAATATAACAAGCGTCATTGCGAACAGTAAACGGCGTACACGAAAAGAGGGAAAAAAGTGCGCGGATTACCGATTTTATGTTACATTATATATAAAAAAAAATTAATAAAAAGTGATCAAAACGTCCGATCTTCACAAATATGGTATTAATAAAAACTAGAGATCATGGCGGAAAAAATGACACCCCATACAGCCCGTAGGTGAAAAAATAAAACCGTTAGAAGCGTCACAATAGTCCCATTTTATTTATAATTAATTGCCAAAAAAAAGGATTTCATTTAAAAAAAATATATAACATTAGAGAATCTGTGTAACCTGCATATGGTTGTGTTCGGACTGACCTATAGAATAATAGTATCATGTCGCTGTTACCATATAGTGCATTACGTAGACACAGGAACCCCCCAAACGTTACCATATTGCATTCTTTTTTGCGATTTCACCAATTTATATCTTCATAAATAATATATTTGGAATTCCATCATACATGTTATGGTAAAATGAATGACGCCATTACAAAGTACAACTATTCCTGTAACAAATAAGCCCTTACATGGCTTGTAGATAAAAAACTGAAAGTGCTAGAGCTCTTAGAAGGGGAGGAGGGAAAAACGGAAACACTAAGATCAAAATTTGCGCGGTCCACTGGGTCATTTTGGGCCTGGTCCTCAAAGGGTTAAAAATAAGCAGGCAAAACGCAGGTTGGCTTTATACGATTGTTCTACGTTAAAATACGCAATTGCGTATTTTTGAAGCGTGAAGCTTGTTGTTAGCAAAGCATCAGTTGTTAACAACCTGTGCGAAAAACGCATGTAGCTTCACGCTTCAAAAATACGCAATTGCGTATTTTAACATAGAACAATTGTATAAAGCCAACCTGCGTTTTGCTTGCTTATTTTTAAGACTGATTCACGCAGCAAATACGTCAAGTGGGTTTGTACCCTTAGAGTATATTCTCACTGAGTATATGTTGCAGATAGCTCCGTGCGGTTTCTGTGGCCCATGTGCTCCCGCTTGGCTCTCCGCCCGTCCCATGGACTCCATTGTATGCTTAGGCGGATTTCATCCTCTGTCCAAAGAATTGACATGTTTCTGCAGCTCTCCAGATTGAGAGGAAGTCAGTTTGCTTATAATAATAGATAGATTGGGATGAGATGTTCCTCCTTTGTAGGAGCATATGTATATTTCTACAACAAGACAGATACAGATAGACATGACCTTTTTCTGTGTTACCGCACAATGAAGCTTTGTCTGCCCTAAACACTGCTAATGTGACTTTCCTACCTTTTTATTCTATTCTGTATCGTTTTAAACTACGGCAGCTGTTAATGCATCATATAATTTCTCCACCAATCCATGGTGCGCCTAGCTCTACACTACACTGACCCATTTAGCAGAATGAGGTAAGTATCCCCAGGAACCACCTGTCATCTTTGGAGAAAACTGCAAGTGTCTGCACATCACCAATTTTAAAGCGACTATACCCGCATTCGGACCCCCCCAAACTGCTTGTACCGTCAAATGCTTTTGATCCAAAATCTGTCCTGGGGTCCGTTCGGCAGGTGATGCAGTTATTGTTCTAAAAAATACTTTTAAACTTGCAGCCCTATGTTGAATTGGTGTGGCCTAGAATGTCTGTGCCCTAGGCCTGCGACACTCCTCCGCCCCTCCTTCCCGCCCTCTTCATTATTAGGAATGCCTTAATGATCCAACACATGTGCAGTGTTCAGACAGATGATGAATAGGAGTGTTCCTATTGATGAAGAGGGCGGGGAGGAGGGATGGAAGGTTGTCACAATACTAGGGCATGAATACTCTGGGCCACAGAAATTTGACACAGGGCTGCAAGTTTACAATTTTTTTTTAGGACAATAACTGCATCACCTGCCGAACAGACCCCAGGACAGATCTTGGATTAAAAGCAGATTGTGGATACAGAGTCGCTTTAAATTACATGGGGCCCATTAAAATGAAAGGGTGACCAAGTCAAACATGGCCCCACAGGGTGGATGACCACTATATAGGGGTCCCTGCTGATTTTGACAGCATATGACAGGAAAAAAAAGGTTTGGGCTGTTTGATTTGAAGATGCCAGATCTATTTGTTTTCAAGAGAGAGAGCGGGGCCTTAAGTGTTCCCATTCAGAACATTAAATATCTGTTGGCCTAAGCCTAAGGTACATAGGCAGCTTTTTCATCATTTCAAATATGGAAACAGTTCATCCTAACACTTCATTTCTTTTTCCATTTGATTTTGATCAATAGATAAATAACATGCATTTTATTGACTGTGCACATTATATTCTTCACTCTTCTTACATTCAATACCGTGACTGCCTTTCTGGATGCTATTTTTGAATGTGATTACACAGCAACATCTTAAGCTTTCAGATATTCTATGTCTGTCGACATAAGACAAAGAATAATTAAACAGCCAGAACTGATGTTCTGTTCGATGAATTCCTTAACAAGCTTTTTTCTAAATCGCAGAGCTGTGTTAACAATGACAAGATCTGAAAAAGAGGGAGATTTATTGACACTTTTACAGTTTAGACTGTAAATGCGAAGGTTCAGGCTAAGATGTTTAAAGATGGCTTTATCCTGGCAAACTTTGAATTACACTGTATAAAATTGGTGAAAAAAAATCCTTATGATCTTTATGGCAGGTGATAATAATGAATTTTCTTTCTGTAACTCACTCTTTCTTCATTCTAATTTTTATTGGGCAGTAACTTTTTTTTAACCATCACAATAGTATATAATGAAAGACAGGCACTTTCCTGCACAATGTACTGTACTACAAACTAGTGAGCTGTAGGCACATATCATATCATATCAGTATGGCATTGGATCATGTAGGTCTTATCCCTGAAAACAATGTTCTGACAGGCCATGCTATATTTTTTATAGGATCCTGCATGAACAAAAGTATACCACAATATGAATGGATAACTTTGAGAGGTTGTTGGATCTGTCTTATGGTTCTTTGGAGAAGCTGTATAGGGTTTGAGAATTTGTTTTCTTCTTTTTTTTCTCAGTCTACATTTTTAGGAGTGTATAACCCTTTATTTAAAATGATAGACAATGGATATATTATTGTAACGCATTTATTCAATAACAAATCCATTTTGAAGACTCAGTGCTATCCCCAGGCACATTTTCACCGATCCAGTGAGTCCTCTCATAGTGATGTTTCTACCCTAGTTCTGGTTGGCAGCCAAGACTAGACGTACCAATTCAGTTTCTAAAAATCAACACATTTCAATAAAGTTGTGCTTATTGTGGGAGATTTATCAAACATGCTGTGAAGTAGAAGTGGCTCAGTTGCCCCTAGCAACCAATCAGATTCCACCTTTCATTCCTCACAGACTCTTTGTAAAATGAAAGGTGGAATCTGATTGGTTGGTAGGGGCAACTGAGCCAGTTTCACTTTACACCAGTGTTTCTCAACCTTTTCAAGCCAAGTACCCCCAAGCAACAAGATGCTCCAGCCGAGTACCCCCAAGGATGCGATCCATTATAAACATTACCTTAGGGTTGATTCATGTGTACGTTTCACAGCTAAATCCGCTGCAATACTGTGTACTGTTATGGCCTATGGCTCTGCATTCACCCTGAGGATTTTCATTCCGCTGCGAGAATGTAGCCGCTGCCTATTTACCTTATTAGCTGCCGGGCCCAGAACAGATCATACTTACCTGCCCTCACTACTACCTGCTTCTCTTTCTCCCGGCTCACTAAGGACGAGCAACTAATTAGGTAAATAGACAGTGGTTACATTCTTGCAGTGGAATGAAAATCCTCAGGGTGAATGCAGAGCCATAGGCCATAACAGCACACAGTATTGCAGTGGATTTTGCTATGAACTCTGTATGTTTGAATCTCCCCTTAATCAGGACAGGATCACACTGCCCCCATAGGCTCTGGATAAAACCTCTGTCAGCAATTGATTCACAGATCCCCCCCATAACAATGTGACTGACCTGTAGGACCCAGTAATAATGCTCAAGTAATGTCATATAATAATGCCCCATGTGGCCAGTAATAATGCCCACTCTTTTGGTTGATGCAATGCCTCCTGTAACCGGATATGCCCCCTGCAGCCAGGTATGACCAGTACATCCAAGCATGCCCACTGAACCCAGACACACCACTTGTAGTTAGATATGCCCCTTTCAGCTAGGTATGCTACTGGAGTCAGATATGCCCCCTGCAGGAAAATACACCCCTTGTACCCACACATGACCCTTTCAGCTAGGTATGTCCCGAGAAGCAAGATGTGCCCCATGCTGCGTATGTCCCCTGGATATGCTGTCTGTAGCTAGGTATGCCCCCTGCAGTCACATGTTTTTTGATGCCAGGTATGTTTCTTCCAGCTGGATTTGTCCCCTGAAGCTGGATATGCCTCTTCTTGCCAGATATGTCCCACAGAGCTGAATATGTCCCCCTGCAACCAGATACCTTCCCCATCGTAGTCAGATACCTCCCTCCATGTAGTCAGATACCTCTCCCCCAATGTAGTCAGATACCTCTCCCCCAATGTAGTCAGATACCTCTCCCCCAATGTAGTCAGATACCTCTCCCCCAATGTAGTCAGATACCTCTCCCCCAATGTAGTCAGATACCTCCCCCCATGTAGCTAGATACCTCCTCATGTAAATGCCCCCTCGCCTGCTATGTCCCCATAGTAAATGCCCCCCTGCCTTACTGTTCCCCCATATCAATGCCCCCTGCCATGCTGTGCCCACATAATACTGCCCCCATAGCAATACACACAACACAAAAAAAGTCTTACCCTCCTAATTTGGGCAGGGAGCAGGTTTCCTCTCTTCTCCAGCCTCTGAGCCACAGGAAAAATTACGTCTATGCCTGGTGTGCAGAGTGAGGTCCAAGGGGGACAGAGGGTGGAGAGAGGAAGTGAAGGGGGAGAGGAAGAGCGAGGAGGAAAAGGGGGTAGATGAGGTGAAGGGGGTAAAGGGGGAGGAAAGAAGAGATTATCGGGGAGAGGAGGATAGAGGGGGTAAGGGGGAGAGGAAGAGAGAGGAGGTAAAAGGGGTGAGAGGGAGTGAGGAGGAGGAAAAAATATGTGATGGGGGAGAGAGGAGGTAAAGGGAGAGGGAAGGTAAAGGGGGTGAGGGGGAGAGAGAAGGAGGGAAAGAGGAGGTGATGGGGGAGAAAGGAGGTAAAGGGGAGATGAAGAGAGGAGGTAAAGAGGCGAGGGGGAGAGAGAAGGAGGAAAAGAGGAGGTGATGGGGAGAAAGGAGGTAAAGGGGAGATGAAGAGAGAAGAGGTAAAGGGGTGAGGGGGAGAGAGGAGGGAAAGAGGAGGTGATGGGGGAGAAAGGAGGTAAAGGGGAGATGAAGAGAGAGGAGGTAAAGGGGTGAGGGGGAAAGAGTAGGTTAAGGGGGTAGAAAAGAGGTAAAGGGGAGATGAAGAGAGAGGAGGTAAAGGGGTGATGAAGAGAGAGGAGGTAAAGGGGTGAGGGGGAGAGAGGAGGGAAAGAGGAGGTGATTGGGAGAGGACAAGATAGGGGGTGAGGGGGAGGGAGGAGGGAAAGAGGAGGTGATGGGGGGAAAGGTAATGGAGGTGTGGGGGGGAAGAGGAGATAAAGGGGGGGAGGGGGAGAAAGGAGGATGGAAAGAGGAAGTGATGGAGAGAGGACAAGAGAGAGGGTGAGGGGGGAGAGGAGGTGAAGGGCTGAGAGGAGGAGAGGAGGTGGAGGGAAGAGAGGAGGCACAGGAGGTGAGGGAGGAGAGAGGAGGTGGAGGGGAGGCGGAAGTAAAGGGGAGAAAGGGGGTGAGGGGGATAGAGGAATAGAGCAGGTGGTGGGGAGAGAGAGAAGGAGAGCGGGGTGAGGGGTAGTAAAGGGGAAGAAAGGAGGAGGGAGGGAGAGAGGAGGTGATGGGGGGGAGAAAGGAGGGGAGGTGATGGGGGGGGGGAGAGAGGAAGTGATGGGGTACAGAAGAAATGATGGGGGTGAGAGGAGATGATGGGGTACAGAGGAAGGGGAGAGGAGATGGGGGTACAGAGGAAGGGGAGAGAGGAGATGATGGGGGTACAGAGGAAGGGGAGAGAGGAGATGATGGGGGTACAGAGGAAGGGGAGAGAGGAGATGATGGGGTACAGAGGAAGGGGAGAGAGGAGATGATGGGGGTACAGAGGAAGGGGAGAGAGGAGATGATGGGGGTACAGAGGAGGTGGAGAGAGGAGATGATGGGGGTAAAGAGGAGGTGGAGGGGGAGAGAGGAGATGATGGGGGTACAGAGGAGGTGGAGGGGGAGAGAGGAGATGATGGGGGTACAGAGGAGGGGGAGAGGGTACAGAGGAGGTGGAGAGGGTACAGAGGAGGTGGAGGGGGAGATGATGGGGGTACAGAGGAGGTGGAGGGGGAGAGAGGAGATGATGGGGGTACAGAGGAGGTGGAGGGGGAGAGAGGAGATGATGGGGGTACACAGGAGGTGGAGGGGGAGAGAGGAGATGATGGGGGTACAGAGGAGGAGGAGGGGGAGAGAGGAGATGATGGGGGTACAGAGGAGGTAGAGGGGAAGAGAGGAGATGATGAGGGTACAGAGGAGGTGGAGTGGGAGATGATGGGGGTACAGAGGAGGTGGAGGGGGAGAGAGGAGATGATGGGGGTACAGAGGAGGTGGAGGGGAGAGAGGAGATGATGGTGGTACAGAGAAGGGGGAGAGGGGAGATGATGAGGGTACAGAGGAGGTGGAGGGGAGAGAGATGATGGTACAGAGGAGGTGGAGGGGGAGAGAGGAGATGATGGGAGTACAGAGGAGGTGGAGGGGGAGAGAGGAGATGATGGGGGTACAGAGGACGTGGAGGGGGAGAGAGGAGATGATGGGGGTACAGAGGAGGTGGAGATAATGGGGGTACAGAGGAGGTGGAGAGAGGAGATGATGGGGTAAAGAGGAGGGGGAGAGAGGAGATGATGGGGGTACAGAGGAGGTGGAGGGGGAGATGATGGGGGTACTGAGGAGGTGGAGGGGGAGAGGGGAGATGATGGGGTAAAGAGGGGGTGGAGAGGAGGTGGAGGGAGGAGGTTTAGGGGTCAGAGAGAAGGGGGAGAGGATGTGGAGGGGGATCCGCTATTCTGAGAGGGGTCTTAGGCCAGCTCCCTGTCAGGGAACCAAGTCAGCGAGGGGGTAGTGGTGCGCGGGGCTACCCTGCCGGAGGCTCCTGCAGCAGTGGATTGTGAACCTGGAGATGGGGCACCGCTCTTCCACCGGCAGCGTTAGCCGTAGTACGTGGGGGCGCCCCATCTCCCGGTCCACAATCCACTGCAGGAGCCGTGGGCACCACAACCCCCCTCACAACTGACTGACACTGAGGCCCTGCTTGTCCGGCCGCCTGCGGGGACATCAGCCTGCCGCCGCCGCATCTCCTCTCCTCTCACCTCAGGCAGCCTGGCTGGGACTCGTCCCCAGGCTGCCTCACATCCTTCTGGAGCTCCTGGAGCCCCCGGCAGCCCGATCCACTTCATCCTTCCCCTAGCAGCCTCACCAAGCCCCGTACTCCACAGAACCCTGGTGAGGCTTCTGCTGGGGGAAGGATGTGAAAGCAGCAGCAGTGATAGGTGCCGGGACATCGCTGTATGATAGCAGTGTCCCGGCACCCAAAACAAAAGTATTTTTTACCCCACCTCCCGGCGTACCCCCTCAACCTGCGGCGCGTACCCCCTGGGGTACGCGTACCGCAGGTTGAGAAACACTGCTTTACACCATGTTTAATAAATCTCCCCCATTGTGTATATTTATTTATGTCCAGTGCCAGATTTAGTAAGAGGCACATGACTCTTAGCACATCCAATAGATCTGAGACTGCCCTAGGGCAGGTACAGAAATCTACGCCATACCTCCTCCCTACTTTGCCACACCCGCTGCCTGCAGAGCGTACTTTGGGAAAAAAGTGAAGATTTTGTTCCACAAAGAGGTTGGTTTGCCTATTTTTGAGAAGTGCGCCTTCATAAATTCCCCATTGTTTTCTATTGCTGCTGTAGTATGGCCCTGTACAACTTGGAATTTGTACTGAGCTGTAACACAGCCATGTGCACGAGACTTGAGTTATATCATGTTTTATTATATTTTAAGGAAAAAGTTCTCTTTATATTTTGTGAGGCGGGTCTGTGACACTGTTTGTGCCCACCCCACTCTCTGGCCACCGATGTGTCTTCACGACACCCCAGCCTCTTCCAAAATGGTTAACAGCTGGCTCATCTTTGGCTACACAGGATTTCCACGTGGGCCGTCTGTCAATAATTCTTAGGGAGGTGGGGGCTGCCTGAAGACACAGCGGTGGCTGGAGAGCAGGGTGGGCACAGAGAGGGTGACACAACCCGTTTCTGTTGTCAGCCATAAAGGTTCTTTTTTCTAAAGCACAGGATTACATAGTGAAAAAGAAGGTATCTACTGGATTCCAGCTTAGTAGGTAAATATGCATATCTGTGCCATCGGTTTTCCCTTGAATGCAACTGTTTACACATATTGTTATACATACACAATCATACATACACAAACATACACAATAACACGGATCTGACACATATTAAAAATCTGTGTAGAAAGCCTAAGATATATTAGCCTTTAATCCTACAGAACTAGGAAATTGTGCATATAGTGGGTAATCTTTTCGTCATACAATAGGACAGAGGAATAAACCATAATGGAGGGAGAGCTATTCTGGAGTTAGTCTATTAATATAACAATGAACATGAACAATGTTAATGACATTATAGACACATGTCCTTTGTTGAGGTGAATCACCTTCCTTATGGTCAAACCTGATGAAAAATGTTTTTTTTTCTTGTAATTCAATTTCCATACACATTCTTGAAGTACAGTAAGATTGCAGTGCTGGGTATTGATTTATAACCAACACACTTCTTTTCTTCCTTTGTTAATGCTACATAGGGACACAATGATTGCTTGGCAGCAGCATCCGACCTCTCTTGAGTCAAAACAAAAGAACCTAGCATTTACATTTCTTGTTTAATTGCTTGGTATTCTGCAAAATTATATATGGACTTTGTAGAATGAACTAACATCTTGAAGTGGCCGATTCAAGAAAGTACTGTATTTAGCACACAGCATCTTCTTTGTTTTAACATTGCAATCTAGTTTGAAAAGTTCACAGTAAGTGACCCATTCAGTAAAGGTTAGTTTCCTAAATGCCAGACATTTATTTTCCTTCTGTTTAGAAGCTACAAATTGCAACACACATATTATATATATATTAGCTTTGTGCCAAAATAAAAGGTTATGCTAATATTTATAGATGATAGACACAGAGATGGATGACATATACACGTTCTTGATAATAAATACTTCCTTCAGGCACACTTGAGTAATGTTCAAAGTAGGCCTACAAATACTTAAATTTGCATTTCTAAATAACTGAAGATGATAAGTTATAAAATAAGAACAAAATCACACAACAAAAACAATGGAAAAGGACAAATTCCTGTTCAGCTATACATATGCTGATACTTATTCACTGATGTATACATCTCAGAGTGCAATGGAAATGTATTAGTCCTCTCTCTCACTATCTTTCGTTTTTTTTTTGCGGAATGACCAGATGTCTTGTCATCACCGACTAATATTGAGTGCTTAAGAAAATAGTTAGATCAATGAAAAAGGATCTGTCAACTCAATATGCTTCTATGTGTGGGCAGCATATTTTAGCAACGGGCCAATGCTCCTAGAAGCCGAAACAGCAAAAAAATGTTTCTGCCCTAGGGCTAATAAGAGCACTGAAAGAATACGGGAGAGTCATAGTTACGGGAAAAGCCATTCCCCACATCCTCTTGCCCTTCAGAATTGTGACTGACAGGCTGTTATGTACATGTTCAAACACAGCAGTGTATCAGACACCATATTAAGGGTTGGGTGGGGGGGCACTCTCTATAAATTTCATAGGGCAGCATATTAAACATACAGATCTGCTTTAATCTTTTATACCCAATATACAGTACTTCCCCTTATAAGTCAATTATGTGAACAAGTAACATTTCAGGTATATAAATGAAGCCAACTATGGCAAGGTTAAGGGGTCAGCTGGTTTATAAAAGCAATTTTCAAGTACGCTATTAGCGAGTTCCAAATAAATAGAGGTGGGTCCCTTGATCCCTTGCCTCATTTATTAGTCAGAACTAAAATAGTCTACAAACCATGGGGCTGATTTCTTGTGTTTTCTTGTCTTTTTTTCCAGCTTTCAGATTTTTAGTGCCATGTTACTCCAGTCTTTGGGAAAAGGGGTGTCTTTCTTTCTAATCCAGGCTTGTGCCTCAATTTGGTATATTGTAGGCCAAATTATGTTGCAGGTTTCTGTTGCATTAGTGGTGCTGCAGGGGAATTGAAAACTTACAAAAGATTTCCCAGGAGATTACAGGTATGTTCACATGAGTACGTACAGGAGTTCTGCACCAAAACAAATCCATGCATTTTGTATCAGTTGCAGATTTGTTGCAGATCAGTTGCAGATCAGTTTGCATGTGTGAACATACAATATGGCATATTGCTGAGGTTACATTCACATGTTCCATAGTTTGGTTCTGGATGTGGATTATTGATGCAATATACAGTTGATGAATCACGTACAGAGTCCAGAAATGTGAATGGAGGTTTAGTCATTCACTTAACAAAAACAATTGGGAAAACAGACAAACACTTTATCTGTATGTAGAACTGTCTTGCATATCTTGGTTTTCCAACATTTTTCCGATGGTGAAAATGTATAGATAATGGATGTGTCTAATAGTCAGAATGTATGCAGCAGGAGAAGCTGAGCTCCATGTGTTCCAAGGTCATGGCAGTGCTATGTTATGAGCATGCACCATGTTATTTTGTACAATATTTGTGACTGTTCAATTAGTACAAATCCGAGACATTTGTGCACATAGAAGAGTAAATCTGCGCAGTGTCTGCTCCGCTAGGACCTAATAGTTACGCTTCTCGTGCTTACAACAGAAGTAGTTAGGACACTGCTCCTCTATGTATTGACAGGGAGCTGATCCATATCTTCCACACACATCTTCTGGGGTGCTGTGTCTGGCAAATGTGAAGTCTACTGTAGTTGGTGATGTGATAGGGCACTATGACTGGTAATGTGATAAGATATTCTGGTGTTTATACAAAACCGTATTTGTGATATGTGACAATAATATTGCCTAAAGGAAATATATAGAATAAATATTTTTTTCCTCTGCCTATTCTTCAGATTACTGTTGCATCTTATAGTCTGTTGTGTCCTATAGTTCTCAAAATACAATAATAATCTATCCAGAAACATAAGAGTTAAAGAGCTAACCAAAAGATTCTAGTGTCGGAAATTACAACAATTTACTGAACAGACTTAACAGTCAACCTCCAATATGTTTGCATCCAAAAAGCAGCCCACCACACTGCTCCTGAGTTGAGTGAAGTGGGTAAGACAGTCTGCCTGATAAGGCTCACATATGCTTGCAGTGAACACCAACTCCAAGAAACGGTGAATCATTCACTTTATGCAAAAGCTGCCAGGAAATAAAGTGGAAAGAACTTATTTAAAAAATCAAAGGACTTTTTTTTTTTTTTTTTTTCCAACAATAACTGGATGTCAAACAGTTAGGGTCTCTGTCATCAATACAAATGTGCCATGGCGCCAGGACCTTTGATATTCTCTTTCAATTTATGTGCTATAGTATTTCTTAGAAAATGTTTTTTTAAAAGCTGATAACAGAATACATAGACTCCTACAGCACAACCTAAGGCTACGTTCACACAACATAAATTTTCTATTAATTACGGGCGTTGTTGCCGATTTGTAACAACGGCCGTGATTAATAGAAAATTTACATTGTGCTGCAGTCTATGGAATCACGGGCGGAGTGTATACACATAGTATACACTCCGGCTGGGATCCCTAGCAGCTGCAACAAAAACTGACATGTCAGTTTTGTGTGGCCGCTATTCATTGAATAGCAACCACACAACCCTGACAGTGCACACAATGGAGAGTGCGGCTCTGGTCGAACTTTATATTTTGTGCAATGGTGAATTGGGATGTGGGCACACACGGATGCGCCCCCATCCCAATTCAATAGAAATGAAGTTTATCCCGGCTGGTAGTGCAGTAGTGGCCAGGATAATTTTTACTGACACCAGCCATTCTGTGACATGGCCGAGTCACAAAACGGGCAGTGTCATATGTTGTGTTATTGTGGCCTAAATGCTATAGTGAGACTGGGTTAACACATATTGCTGCTGTCAGATGGCTACTAGTTAAAAAGTTTATTAGTACCATAATAAGTTAATGTCACTATACCTTGCAAGTCACTAGAGTTGTTTAATGTGCTTATATGACATGATTATACATTATTCTTTTCTCTGTATCATTGTACTGAATGTTACATATTAATGAAAATGTAATGGTATATTGTTTATCCACTTGAAGGCCATGTTCACACTATGTAAGTACTGAAGCAATCATGGCCGTTGTTGCCGATTTGCAACAACGGCCGTGATTACTACGGTACTTACGTAGTGCTGCATCTGAGGGAATCCCTCAGGGTCATTTGGATGTTTTTAGTTGTCAGTATCATTTAAAAAAAAAAAAACCACAGTTTGACAATGGCTTCACCCAACCACTAACCATGAGTGGAAAAAAGTTTTTATTTTATCATTCATACTCTAAAAAAGGACAAGAAAGCAAAAATCTGCCGGGGTATGTAAACGTTTGAGCACAATTGTATCTAACAGTGTCAGGATTTTGGAATGTTCATCAGACATTTCAAAGGTTATTGATCACAGGGGGTCTCACTGTTTAGACCCACTCTGATCAGAGGATATAGCCATGAAGGTATAGCCACTGAAAGATTTTTCAATGTAAGACTATGAGAAAATATTGACGGAATGAGCAGCTGGCAGGGGAGTGTATTGTGCTGCCGCTCGCCTATAGTATATCTCCTGGTCAGAGCGGGTGTCAGCAGTGAGACCCACTGGGACAAGTCAAAAGTTATATGTAATAACAGTGCCCATTTAAATTTATTTTAAAATAATTTTACCATAGCTTTATCTATAAGGCCTTATAAATATGTGTATTAAGCCTCTAAACAAGCTCAAACTTATGATCTGTTGTACCACAGCCAAAACAGTCTACGAAGCAATATTGGACTACAGTATGCCTCAAAATCTGATGGGGAAAAATATGTGTACTGGCCCATCAGATGAATTATGCTTCCGTCTATGGAGCTGTATGTCTGTGCAGTCACCATATAACTTATATTGTCTTTTTCCTCATATTACTATAAAGCAAGTATTATAAAAGTGAGCATTCAACCTGTAGTTTTCATGTATTACTTTCTTTTCGTTCTTCTGTTTTTACAGTATCCGACATTATTCTCTTTTTCACTGTATCTTCAACTAAAGTATCTTCATCCCTTTTCATTTTCTTCAAGGAAAACCTCTCTAGTTTAGGTCCTTGAGGGAGAAATTGTGCTTCTGCAATTCACTGCAAAGTTTTAGTCAGTAACATTTTAATAAGGTTGCCAGAAATAGATGAATGCTTCCTGCTTTCTACATAGAGCATGCAAAGTGTTGTGCTTGGATTTCTTCATCCATGAAAGATGGCTTTGTGAAATGCTTGATAAATTATGCATGATTGATGGTGGGTTATGACTTACACAATCAAGTGTCTTGATTCTGCAGAGCACAGAGTGAGCTCTCATTTTCAGAACATTACTGGGATTGGTTCGGCTCTTACTGTTGTCATGGATACAACAAATCCTTCATCTACCTAATTATTTTAACAATAGGTGCTCAGTATACTATACATAGTGATTGCAACAAAACTTTTCATTTCAACAGAAACGTAATTATTCCTATTTATTTTAAACACATAATCTGAGTCATAATAACAGGTCTAATGCTGTTCTCGCACATCAGATAAAGCCATCCCTTGAGGTTTTTCTTTCGCACAAGGCATACTGTTAATGTGGTAGTATTCAATTTAGGATGCCTGAACATGTATATTCTCATAAAAAATCTTCATCCAATCATAGTGATTGTAGCATGGTGCATCATATTATACAGTTTGATCAGGCTGGGTTCACACTACGTATATTTCAGTCAGTATTGTGGTCCTCATATTGAAACCAAACCAGGAGTGGATTAAAAACACAGAAAGGATCTGTTCACACAATGTTGAAATTGAGTGGATGGCCGCCATTTAATGGCAAATATTTGCTGTTATTTTAAAACAACGGCTGTTATATTGAAATAATGGCAGTTATTTACCGTTATATGGCGGCCATCCACTCAATTTCAACATTGTGTGAACAGATCCTTTCTGTGTTTTTAATCCACTCCTGGTTTTGGTTGCAATATGAGGACCACAATACTGACTGAAATATACGTAGTGTGAACCCAACCCATGCTGGCTACAGTTTCCTAGTAGGCAGAGCTCCGAGTGGCCAGGAGCATAGATTATGCCTGCACCTATTTACAAGGCAAATAGAAAGTGAAAGAGATTTAGAAAAATGATTAAAGTCCTGCACTAGAATCATTTTTAATAAACAAGTACTGAACATGTACAATTTGGGGTCTTTAAATATACAGTATGCACTCTCAGGATGCGTACAATTTAAAGGGGTTCCATTGTTCAATTAAAATGAATGGAACCATGGTGAAATGCCGCACACAACCTGAGGACGAATGTGGTACTGTTTTTGGAAGAAAGTAGTCATGTTTTTTTTTAATCCTGGCAAACCCCTTTAAGAATGTTTTAAAAAATGCCTTTTTGTATAATCTTTGCAAAATAACAGTATTAGCACTGGTGCAAAAAAAAATATAATTATATTATATTTTCCATTTTTCAGACCCCCTTGAAAGAGGCAACCTAATTTTTTAACCATAGACTCCGCTTTTCATTTGCATCAGTTTAGATGCAATGCCTCCAGAGATACCATCAATGTGAGATAGATGCAGGACCCATCTCTGGTACCCACATCTATTTCAAGAATCCCCTTTTTTCTTGGTTACCACATTTAGATAAGAAATGAACCACGAGATGACTGACATCTCAGTTCATCAAGCTCTATGGAAAGCATAAACTATTTCTTTAGCTCCCATTGAAGTTAATGAAGACAATCCTGCACAGGAGTGTTAAAGGGAACCTGTCATCGGGGACGCAGGCACTGAGCCCGCCAGCCCCCCCGGTGCAGCCCCTGGATACTTACCCTTTACCGTGGGTCCCGCTCCTGGAGCCGGTCCCGGGACAAAGATATCAGCGCCCAAAGCCGTGCGCACGCTGTATGCAAATGACCTGAGATGAGTCCAATGGCCATAGAGAATGACTGGAGCTATCATTCTTTATGGTCATCGGACTTATCTCTGCAGCGCGCGCATGGGCGCTGATATCTTCATCCCGGGATCGGCACCAGGAGCGGGACTCGCCGGAAAGGGTAAGTATCCGGGGGCTGCACCGGGGGGTTGTGTGGGCTCTGTTCCCGCGTCCGTGGTGACTTTTTCCCTTTAATTCTCTGACTAAATGTGATGGCCAGTAGTCGCTTCACCAAGCCCCAGAAGTTGACCTGCATGTATCAAGTATCTATGAAGTCTAAGAGGAAACAATATACTGTAAGGGTATAAACCCACACACCGTATATGCAGCAGATATGCAACAAATACGCAGCAGATTTGTTGGTACAGATTTGATGCTGTGTTCAGTTATTTAGATCTAATCTGCTGCGATTTTGCTGTGAGTTTGCTGCGAGTTTGCTGCGTATCGCAGCAGTAAATACGCTGCATATACGGTGTGTGGGTTTATACCCTAAGCCTTTTATTGTATACAGTATGCACTTGGACCTAGGACCTGGTTGAAAATAGCAAACAGGTAGATTTATGTAACTCATTACCATTTGCTAGCTCTTTAGACTGTGGTGATGTTTGGTGTAGAAGTTCTCAGACTTTCTCGTTTTCCATGTGTGATGGGGGAGTATTAGTCTGAAATCGTAGCATCCTCGGTTGCCATGACTACAGGTGTAAGTGTGCTGGCAGTTATTAGCCGCTAGCACAATTACTGTGCAAATAAAGTGTCAGAGCTGAATTTAACAATATAGACCCTGACATTTCATCAGTCGTGACACCCCCCCCATTCCCCGGAGATCTGCTTTAATAAATCATCTCACTCTGCTTGCAGCTGCTATCTAATGCTTTGTCCTCAACTTGTGGGACATGACTATTAGACCTGCTGTGATTTTTCTAAGAACACACACATAAGGTTCATTTTATTTGCAGCCATACAACACAGATATACAGAGCCTTATTGCAATGAGAGCTTTGACCATACTTCTGGTGGGAAGTAGATGTTTTAGGTAGAGAGGCCAATCTGACCTTGTCTATTGATACACAAGGAAGCAGTAATACATTGGTTTTTCTTCTGCTGTGAATATAATGAAGATATTACATGTAAATGAATGGAATTTTTTTTCAAATTGTAGTATATGTGACCCTAATGGGGAACCAAAGGCAGGAACATCAGATCTGAAGTGGCGATTATGAAAATAGTGCTATTTAGAAAAATATGTTTTTTATGCACTGATTATTTTTGAAGTGGAGAACCAGCAGTGTTTCTCAGAAACGCTGCTAAAATGTGTCACAGAGGCCTTTTGTGCTAAATCTTTTTGCTCTCCCTCTTCTCGGTGTTAGGAATAGAAACTGGTGGACCCTGGGGAGAGCATACATGGAGGGCACCTCACACAGGCTGTAGATAACAATGAAAGCCCTAGCAAATAATAAAGCACTGGGACCCGATGGATACTCAGGAGAATTCTTTAAAGCCCTCCGAGATTAAATTACCCCCACTCTCATAAGTTTCTTTTGCCACTAACTCCCATACCAAAACCATTCACATCAAACCTCTCCTGTAACCAAACAAAGACTCATTGGCACCATATTCCTATAGACCTATCTCTTTAATTAATCTGGACCTAAAAATCCCCTCAAACAATTTACGGATAGACTCAGCAAATTAATAAACTCGTCTCAATAAGGCTTTGTCAAAGGCAGGTCAACAGCCTATAATATTAAGTTCTGGCAGTCCTGGATAGGGTGCAGCATCATGCCAAGCCAGGAGAGGCACCCATCCTGCTCACACTTGTTGCCGGAAAGGCATTTGATAATGTTCGGTAGGACTGGCTTGGGATGGTGCTTGACCCCTCATTCTCATTCAGGATCTTTTTAGAAGGTCCTAACACTGACCCACAGGCTAGCCTAGTTTCCTCCTCTGCTGGTGTACCAAGACAGGTTGCCCTTTTTCCCTGCTGCTGTTTAATCCAGACCTTTATCCCCTGGCGTGTTTCCTGATCCAATCTATAATCTATCAGATTATTCAGGTAGGGAAATAGGTAACCAAACTGGTATTGTTTCTCTTGGATCCTTCAAATCATTTGAGGACTTACACGACATCTATAATTTAGGTGCATTATCCGGCTATAAAATAAATACTTCTAAAAGTGAAATCCTAGAACTGGGTAAAGAAATCCCCCTAAAATTTGTGGGCGCAACTTATGGGATTTTAAAGCAGCACATTACATATTAAGGCTGTGTTCACACTGCGTATGAATCCGTCCGTAGTGCGAACCCCGAATATACGCACGTAGTTTTCAGGTTGATGCGTTCACTTGAAAGTACACGATATACGCCCGCACAGTGCACACTACGTATGAGCTTACGGCCGGATCGTATACGGAGCCGTGAAAAATGAACAAGACCATTGTTTGAGGACGGAAATGTTGAATCTCACGGCCGTAAATTTCCATGCGGTCCCGTACAAAGTACTTATTTCAGCCAAATTTAACTTGATTTTTCAAACCAAAAGGTTCTGTGTGGTTTACAGGGCTGGGCGAAGATTTCCAAGTAAATGACCTGCCTCAGATCGCTTCGAAACAAGCTAGGGAAGCATAACTGTACTGCAGGCGTATGTTCGCAGTTCGTACGCATCCGTTCGCATGTCTATTTTTCCCACGCCTGTAGTTTCAGCCTCACATGTACAGCAGCGTACGATCTACGGACGGATTCATACGCAGTGTGAACATAGCCTAATTAAGGCGTAAAAATTGGTGTAGATCCCCACTCCTTATACCTCTTTATCTAACCTCTACTTATAGACAAAATCTGTGCAGAATTGAAACATTGACACCATTTTCCTCTTTTATTTTTGGGCAAATGCCATTTAATTATGATTCTCAGTTTCTCAAACTTATTGTACCCCCTTCATTCAATCTCAATTTTTTTGAAACATAAAGACATTTCCTGATTAAACTCAACATTCATTCATTTCATATGGGTGGGCAAGAGGCTGTGTAGTTCTCTTCAGAAGCTCATTCTCAGTAAGGATGGTGGACTAAACATTTCAATCATAAGAGGGTGCACCATAGCCTGCTTACTACGTCATGTTTTGGACTGACTACATGGGACATGTAACTACTCCAATTTAACCTTGGAAGCAGACGTGGCGGCCCCCTGAGCCCTTCTTCCTGATCTTCCAATCCATTGACCCCTCTGTGGCTAAAGCCTCAAGACTAAAATCAGTTTTAGCTTTGGTTCATGTAAACCCCTATGGTTACCCTACCCTAGCCCCCCCCCCCCCCTTTATATCTTCTCATTCTCTCTTTTTTTCTCTCCGTTTCTCTTCTACCTTCATCTCTTCTCTAATCTCCTTTCTCTTTTATAAAGGGATTTATGAAAAAATAAGATTTTTTTTATGTAGCCACTGCTGTATTATTATGCTTGCGCGTTGCCTTGCTGACCCAACATGTTGTATTTTGATTGTGCTGCAGCTCAAATAAACAGAGTTTTAAAAAGAAGAAAAGCTAATTTCCTATTTTCTAGGCAAAACCTAGTGATCTGCTGGGCACTTTGCCAGCCTGCCACATCCAATAACTCTGTATAAAGTTCAATAATATATTACAACAACCACAGGAAGATATCTAATAAAAATCTGTACAAGGGTTAATGACACCTAACGATAAAGGTAATAAAAGTAAGTTTAGGAAATTCTATTAAGTAGCGGAAGGTAATCTGTAGCAAGAGAAATAAAATAGTAAATCTAATAAAATGTTAAGAAATATCAGTAAAGACATGATATAGCTTCTATGGTTTCCCTAATATGGATGAATGAGTTTCACCAAACAAACTCTACAAAATATATTATATCCTATTGTGTTGTATAAAATTATTTTATATTATTTATTCTTGGTCAAGAGGTGAAACCATCAAGAAATATATTAACCCCTTAGTGACTGGCCTATTTTGGGCCTTAATGGGCAATCCATTTTCATACTTATTTCCATTGCTGCCTTCCAAGAGTCACAGCGTTGTTTTATTTTTGCCCACGTAGCCGGATGAGGTCTTGTTTTTTGCAGGAAAACGTTTTAATGTCATCATTTTCAGATTCATAAAACCTTTTAATAAATTTTTATTTACCCTTTTTGGAGGGAAAATAGAAAAAAAAGACGATAATCCTCTGGTGTAAAAGGACATGTTAAAAGACTGCGATCAGCGATCATGCACAATGTTAGCTTATCGTAGTCTTTCAACATGATAAAAATCCTGATCATACAGTATCACCGATGGTCTGCTCCTGACTTTATTGGGCATCCCGGACAATCTGAGGATCATCCAGGCAACCCCTCCCGCTGCTCCCCACTTGCTGTCTGTGCATGTAATAGCACAGTCAGCAAGTGGGGAATGAGGGGAAGTGAGCGCTGACCTAACAGGTCGATGCTCACTTCCCCCTCACTATCGTGCTGTGTAATACAGCCTTTAGGCTGGGTTCACATATTGTAAATGTATAACTAAAGAAAGAGCTATAAACTAGGTATAAATAGCATCTGTTTACCCCCCACCCCCATTTTATAGTGTGTAATCCCAGCCTAAGGCTAAGTTCCTACAGCGAAAAAGGGGATGGCCATTTTTATATAAAAACTAAGAAGTTCCCATAAATGGTATAGTAATGGGACTTATTACTGCTACTTAATTTATGATGTCCTTTCCTCATATTGATGTAGGCCTACCACCTTGTTCCTCTGTTTTGTCAGTGCAGCCTGGATGGTGACTCTATCCATAAGACGAGGATGTGCACATGGGGTGCTGATGTCCAGTGTATTCCTATGAAGGATGCATAGTGACGTATATAGCAGATGCTCCTGTTCACTATGGCTGTATGCCACAATATACTCTATGTCAGAATTCCTTCTTTAATTGGATGTCGACTGGATGGAACAAAATAATGTGCATATCTAGTCTAAATATAAGTTATAATTGGTTAAAAAATCAATTGAACCATTTTTCTTTTATATCTATTTATAAAATGCTGAGTGACAGCCTGTACCTGCCATATAGCATCCATAGGGGGTGTTAATCTGTGTTTCCAGTCTCATAGGGCTACGTGCAAACAAAACAGATGTGCTGTGAATCCACAGTGCTGATTCTGTACAGAAAATCCACAGAATGTTACAATAAAACCCCATTCACATTTAACAGAAAAATAAGCACGAAAATTAAGAATACTGTGAATTTTGTCATTTCAGCAATTTTGTAAACGATTTTAAAAAGTGGATTTCCTTCCATTAATGCACAGGTTTGCTATGATTTTTTGGAAAAAGTCACAGTGCTTATGTACAGTATACAGCAATATGGTAAAGTGGTCTATACTATTACATAACCTAGGCAAGCTGGAGGCTGTCAGCTCATTGCTGGGCTAAAATTCTATATTGAATATCACACAGCGTTTCCAGAAACAGATCCAAGTAAACCTGCTGGACAAATGTTGAGCATAAGACTGATGTTTAGATGGGGTTCCCCCATGTTGTTCGTGCCATCTAACACTGCCTGTAATTCCACTGTATAAATTTAATCTGATACCAACAATCATGTGAATCCATTACAGCCTGTTTCTGGAATATAACAATGCACTACTATAAAGAGAGGATACAAAAATGATGTAAAGGTTTATATATAGAGACTAGAAAAACCTTGTGCAGTTTCTATAGCAACATCCAATGCTATAAAAGAAGTGATTGCTTCTGCATGAGTGAAGGAATAATCTGCAGTGAACTCTGTACAGTTATGGTATTGTGTGTGCGGACAGTTCCTTGACAAATTTGTAGAATTAGGACGTAGCTTAAAAGACACAAGAAACCTTTATTAGAAGCTAAACAAGGCGCATCCAAGATGGTTGATAGTTATACAGAGAAGCACATGAAAGATATTACTGGAAGAAGAGAAGAAGATAACGCAAGGTGAGAAAACATTCATTAGAGCTGTACACAGGTGATACAGGTCCTGCTGGAAGAAATAACAGACTGCGACTCAGGGAGTGTGTGGACCAAGATCAGCAAGAACACAAGAAAACTTGTCTGTAAAAGTGCATTTTACATGCCCACGTGGGAGCACAATTACACTACTGAGTGATACCGGGGGTCGCTGCTGCTGCTGTTGTGTTCATAATTATTAGGGATGGGAATTTAAACAAAGTAGTGGGGATATGGGATGTCAGCTATGTTCCAAGCCATAGAATATCATACTCTAATACAGGGGCGTAGCTAGGGGTTCAACCTAGGGGGGGCGAGTGAGGCTGAGTGGGCCCCCAACCAACGTTACCCATAGGGAACCCCAGCAGGTGACAAGGATTTTTTTGAATAATAAAGGGTATATTCTTCTACATTTTTTATAGTGAATAAGGATAAAGAGCAGTGTAAGAGGCTTCTACATCTGGAATATAAAGCCACAAAAAAAGTAAAAGTGCTTAAGATTAGAAAAATATAGCTGCCTTCTTCCACAGACAGCACCATTCGTCTTCAGTTTGATTCTCCTGTTGGCTGCAACCTGTGGGTGACAACCATCAGCCCTGAAGTTCCAGCAATACATCTGTCTACAGCGGCAGGTATCGGAGGATTGTACTACAACTCCCAGCATACCCTGAGGGCTGCAGACTGTCAACCTGGAGCCCCCCTTCCTCGACCAAGTGCATGCTACTGGTATATATATATATGGTATTACCAATAATACCAGTATACAAGGGGGAAATATTATTGCCACAACCACTACCATCACCACCATATTGTTACTGACTAAATCCTCTATACTAAATCCAATAAAACACAGTACCAGATATCAAGTAACAAATAACACCACTACTTACTGACTAATACCACCAGATACTGACTAATACCAGCACATACTGACTAACCCCAACACTGCTACTGAATAATCCACTGTACACAGACCAATAACACCTCTTCCAGTCATTTAGCGGTAGCCCCAGCTCTACACAGGTTCTATACACTATATACATTACAGTGCAGATATATTTAGTGACTCACAGGGGACGTCTTCTCTGAACGGAGTTCTTCCCTTTTCATCTTCTTCTCCATCTGTCCTGGGCCATTATGAGGACTTCTCCGAGCCACGAATCCAAAGAATCTGCCAGACAGACATATTAGGCTCCACACTCTTTTATCATCCTCATCTCTCTACACACTGCACATCTGTATTGGCAGCTTTACACCCTTGTTTAGTGGGTAGGCTGACTCTTATAGATGGCTCCCCCCCTGTATTGCCCCCTATAGATGTCCCCCCCTGTATTACCCCCTTATAGATGGCTCCCCCTGTACCCCCCCCTTATAGATGGCTCCCCTCCCCTGTATTCCCCCTTATAGATGGCTTCCCTCCCCTGTATTCCCCCCTTGTAGATGGCTCCCCCCCTGTATCCCCCCTTATAGATGGCTCCCCTCCCCTGTATTCCCCCCTTATAGATGTCTCCCCCTGTATCCCCCCCTTATAGATGTCTCCCCCCTGTATCCCCCCCTTATAGATGACTTCCCTCCCCTGTATCCCCCCCTTATAGATGGCTCCCCTCCCCTGTATTCCCCCTTATAGATGGCTCCCCCCCTGTATCCACCCCTTATAGATGGCTCCCCCCTTCTGTATTCCCGCCTTATAGATGGCTCCCCTCCCCTGTATTCCCCCTTATAGATGGCTCCCCACTCCTGTATTCCCCCTTATAGATGGCTCCCCCCCTGTATCCCCCCTTATAGATGGCTCCCCCCCTGTATCCCCCCCTTATAGATGGCTCCCCCCCCTGTATCCCCCCTTATAGATGGCTCCCCTCCCCTGTATTCCCCCTTATAGATGGCCCCCCCCTAATAGATGGCTCCCCTCCCCTGTAATCCCCCCTTATAGATGTCTCCCCCTGTATCCCCCCCTTATAGATGTCTCCCCCCTGTATCCCCCCCTTATAGATGGCTTCCCTCCCCTGTATCCCCCCCTTATAGATGGCTCCCCTCCCCTGTATTCCCCCTTATAGATGGCTCCCCCCCTGTATCCACCCCTTATAGATGGCTCCCCCCTTCTGTATTCCCCCCTTATAGATGGCTCCCCTCCCCTGTATTCCCCCTTATAGATGGCTCCCCACTCCTGTATTCCCCCCTTATAGATGGCTCCCCCCCTGTATCTCCCCCTTATAGATGGCTCCCCCCCTGTATCCCCCCTTATAGATGGCTCCCCCCCCCTGTATCCCCCCTTATAGATGGCTCCCCTCCCCTGTATTCCCCCTTATAGATGGCTCCCCCCCTGTATTTCCCCCTTATAGATGGCTACCCTCCCCTGTATTCCCCCTTATAGATGGCTCCCCCCCTTATAGATGGCTCCCCTCCCCTGTATTCCCCCCTTATAGTTTGCCCCCTGCACAGCAGATTAAAAAAAACAAACACACAACTCACCTAACAAGCGCTCCCCCGTCGCTGCTGTCCTCTCTTCTTCTGCCCCCGGCTGATGCGTCGCTCCCTGGGGGATTCCCGGCCAGCGCACACATCAGGAAGATGAGTGTGCGCCCGGGCCGGGACTTCCGGTACAGGAAGTCCTAGTGACGCGCACTAAGGTTCCTTATATGTGCGCTCCCTGGGAATCCCCCAGGGAGCGTCGCATCAAACGGGGGCAAGATTGCCTCTTGCGGCCGCAAGCAAGACCAAGCTTGCGGTCGCAAGAGAGGCATAAAGGAGGGGGTGGGCGCTGCAGTTCGGGGGGCGTGCGCCGAAGCGGAGCGCAGCCTCTTGTGGCTGGAGGCATAACGCTGCCTCCGGCCACAAGAATGATTGACACAGCCAGGAGCCAATGGCTCCTGATGCTGTGTCAATCACATCCTGGCCCAGTCGGAACTGTATGCGCTCATTAGGAGTGCAAGCGCATACAGTTCCGGCCACTACTGACGTGTTAATGCTGTCTGCAAAAGCAATAGCTTTTGCAGACAGCATTAACTGTCTGAGACCTCAGTGGGCCCCTGCCTGAGTGGGCCCGGGAGCGACCGCCCCCCTTGCCCCCACCAAATTTCGCTACTGCTCTAATAGTTAAATAAATCAATTGTAAAACGAGATTGATGTATGCATGCATGAACCGTGCATGATACATAACTTTGTACCATGTAAAATTACAGCTTGAGGTATAACTGAACAGTAGCAAGAGTGTGCTGGGAGCTATTGTTTCACAAACAAGCACCCATCACTGCTGCTAAACATATAGTGAATCTAGTACCAATGAAATTAAAGTGTCACTGTCACTTCACAAAACTTTTGTCATGTCATAGAGACATGTCAAAAGTTTTGATCGGTCCGGGTCTTACCCATACCAATCGTGAGCCGCTGCAGTGTGTCTTCTCCCGGCTCTGTGTCACGTGATCAGTTAGAATTAGAATGGAGCTCTATGAAGCCTGACTGCTCAGTCCACACTGCAGCGCGTCTTCTCCCAGCTCTATCTCCCAATTGGTACGGGTCTGAACACTCAGACCTGGACCGATAAAATTTTTTGACATGTCTCTATGACATGTCAAACATTTTGTTGAGTGACAGTGACACTTAAAAGGCAGTGACTGACAGATGACATCAATAGCCACAATTTGCCTCTGCAGAGTTCGCTACTCATATGTCACTTGGCCACTTGCAGAAGCTTCTCACCCGCTGTACTAAGAAAAACTCATAGTGCCATACTTTGTGTCCCCTGAATACAATACTGCCATATTGACACAACGTAAAAATTCATTAAAAAACTGCCATAGTTGCCGGTTTGCAAACAAGGCTGTACACTGTAAATACTGTATACACTCTGTCCGGGATTCTGTGCGGCCACAGAAGAAACTGACAATTATGTCAGTTTTGTGTGGCAATTATTCATTGAAAAGTGTCCGCATGAAACTGACAGTGCAAACAATGTAAAGTGCGTCTTTGGCTGCACTTTACATTGTCTTCTATGGTTAATTGGAATGTGGGCACACACGCATTTCAATAAAAAAGAAATGAAGTTTATTTGTGACATGGCTGTGTTACAGAACGGATGCTGTCATGCACTGTGTAAACCCTGCATATGGGGACCTACTGTATCCCTAGTTACAATATTGCCCAGATTGTACTGTGACACCCTGTATGTCTGAGTACAATACTTACCAAACTGTACTGTAAAACCATAATATTGCCACATATTGCACTACTGAGTATAAATCTAACATATTCCGTGTCCCTAAATAATTGGGCTACTGTCCATGCAATAAACTATGGCCCTTCAAAATAAAACTACAACAAATTGTATCCCCTGAATATAAGACATTGACACCTCACACTGTCAGTCAATTTTGTGGCCATAGGCATCAACATCCCTGCACTCACAAGAGGTCGTTCTGTACTTCTATGCTTCAGTGCTCTCTGACTGACGTCACTGCACAAGGTGGTGAAGGAGACAGGATACCGTAAGAGACAGGATTTAGCACAAGCTAGGTGAGTATGATTGTGTTTTTATTTCATTTTTTTGCACAAGGGGGTCTGGTACTATATTGGGGCAGCACAGGGTGATAATAAATGCGTCCTGTGGGTGGAAGGGACTGATACTATATGGGGGCCAGGGGGGACTGATATTATAATGGACTGCATGGGGAGAAACTGATACTATAAAGGGGTTTCACAGAGGGGCTAATACTGTTGGGGCTGCACAGGGTAGAAGGGCTTATACCATATGTGGGCTGCATGGGGGAGCTGATACCATATTGGGGATTCACAAGGGGAGCCTAATACTATATGAGGGCTGCAGGGGGGGGGAGCCATATATTACATAGGAGCTGCACGGGGATGGGCCTATACTATTTGGGGGCTGCAGAGAGGGGTCTCATACTCAGACTGCACAGAAGGGCCTGATACAATATAGGGACTACACAGAGGGACCTATACTATATGGGAACTGCACAGAAGAGCACATAGGGACCTTACTACTATATAGGGGCACAGAGCATACCTAACTATTATGTGGGGGACAAGGGGGCCTTAAAATTATATGGGGGCACAGAGGGGCCTAACTACTATGTAGGAGCACAGGGAACCTAACTACTATATGTGCTGCAGCAAGGAGCCTAAAATGGCAGATTCTGGAGAGAGGATTCATGCACAGGAGAAGACTTCAAGATTGCCCATGCTGGATGGAGAGAAAAAGAAAAAGTGAACAACTCTGATCAGAAAACAAGCCCTCTGTGAGTCACTGGATGTAACTGCACTCTCTTATAGGGTCTGTAGTGGTAGCAATAATGGTCATTGTGTGGTGGTATTATGTAGGTATAATGTATTGGTATTGTTGGTAATATCTTTCTGTTTTGTTCAGTAGCAGTATGGTGGCCATATGTAATCATGTACTGTAAGTCTGAGAAAACCCATGGCAGCATGGGCTGCAAATATGTCCCTGAGCTTAATATATCTTAAGATGTACGGTGCAAGATGACAAACTTAGAAAATAAATATGATTTTGAGATTCTCCTGGGGATGTATATGCTATATGTGTCTTTGTATGGCCACCCAGAGATTGTGATATAATTTGGGCCTGTTCAGACTTTTGTTAGCATGTTGCAATATTGTATTGAATTTGTATCATGAGAAATTGTCCATAGTCAATAATAAAATTCTATAAGTCAATAATAAAATTAATGAATTGACACATGTGTACACAGTGCCCTGTAATGAATACACTGTGCCCCATATCGTCAACAGTATATTCTTCACTTCTAAGGCTATGTTCCCCCTTTGTATGACACTGGCCCGCATCCAAATTCCCTGCTGTGAACTGACAGGGTTTTCTGCAGCCGATATTCATTGAATAGCGGCCGCAGAAAACTGACATGTCAGTTTCTTGCGGCACCGCTAGGGATCCTGGCCGGAGTGTATACCATGTGTATACACTCCGGCCAGGATTCCTTAGAAGGCAGCACTACATAAGTTCCGTAGTAATCACAGCGGTTGAGACTTTTACCCCCTTTTCTAGCCTGTGCCAGTTCCCATGCTGCAATCTTTAGACCTTTAGACCCTTCTATTCAAGGCTGATTCCAGTGACACTGCCAGCATCATAGGAAATGTGCCAAATGACTCCTTTTCTCCTTCTGTTAAGCATTTATTATTCATTATCCATACAAACAAGGTTGGGATGCTGCTTCTCCCAGATTCCTGGGACCTGCTATTATTTTAACCCCCAGTTCAGGAAAACCGTGCGGAAACAGCCCAATACCACCTATGAAAGTTATTACATAATGATAATGATTCTACATGCAGAGCTGTGTGCAGGGACAAGCTATCTATACCTACAGTTATAATAATATTAGATACCAATTAAGTATTCTAATTGTATTTAATAAGAATTCCATGCCCCTCTTTTCACTTTGATATAAGAAGGCATTCTGCATTATAATTATTATTATTCTCTATTATGGTGATGTCTGGAGCAGTGTTCACACTAGCAGAACTTGTTGGTGCTATATGAGTAGAGGGTAAGAAATGAACACATTTCCAGAGCCTTTGGAAAGCGCTATAAATATAAGTGGTTATATGGTCATTATACAGTACTTATCTGAATTTACGTAAGTGTAACAATGCGGCAAATGATAAATCACCTATTTAATAAACCGCTTCGGTAAATAAACAAAGAGACGTATTGCACTCAACTAAAGCCAACATTCATGCTGTCATTGTGCTTCTGCATCTGCCCACGTTTTCCTTCTTTTTCATCGACTATCCACAGTGGATTCCCAGTTCATAGAAGAGATTTCCATTGCTATAGCAGTGACTATTTCTATTTAGCAGCAGAGGACTGAACATGTAATAAAAAGGGCTATTAATAGCAGAGCAGCAGATAATTGTTATATACTGTGACTGGGCATTCTTTAGCATTTTCCGGTATTATATGACACCTCAAAAGAATTAGTCTTTTATATTGATTTTAGGGAAATAAAAAGCGAGTAATGAATTTCATATATTTGTTGAAATAAACATTATAAAATAGTTTATAAATATATACACCATACTGTTAAATACACACCTACATACACAAGCATTTTGATGTGTATTAAAAAAAAATAATATATTTGACCAAAGTTTATTCCCCCCTCTTTTTTTTTTTTAATAATGGTTTTATTTTATTTATTTATTTATTTTTAATTATTGGGCAGTGTTTTTGAATGTGATGCCAGGGTTTAAAAAAGCTTACAACTAATAACTCTGAGCTATATGGAATAAGCTACACAAAATGTTTGTACAACAAAAAGCCACAGCAAATATGGAGCAGATTACAGAAATACATAGGAAACCCTAATTCAGTAGGGTAGGTAAGAGGAACGAGGAAGGAGAGAACAAACATGACTGTCCTAAGAAAGCCAAGTAAACACTCTTCAACACCCATTCAACACAGCCCCAATTCCTATGAACGTTCATGGACTCATAGTCCCCAGTTCCAAAATAATAAACTGAAAATACAACACTTGAGGATAAAATATAGCCATGGTGTTTAATAATGGATTTTTTTTTACTGCAGGGTTGTGGCTACTTGTGAGTCGTAGTGTGAACCCATTCAATTGTACTAAGCTCCTGCAAGCACAAGACTGAAAGATCCAGAAAGGGAAATCCAGACGTATGACTCCACCTTTTGAAAAAGACGGGGTAGTGGTGGGTGACAAACAGACCAAATGTTACGAATCGGTCAGTCAGGGTAGGAATGGGGAAAACACAGACAGTAAACCCTGCACTTGTCCCCACCCACTGTCCTTGCCTACTTGCTGCAATCAGCCCTAGGTGGCTGCGGGCAATGTGGTGGCAGTTCCTGAATTAAGTATGTGGATCATTAATTCAGACAAGACAAACACACACACACACAAAATAAGAATAGTCAGAAAGTCAAGTTTAAAACTAGAGGCCAGCAAAAGTATATAATGAGATACAACAGGGATAATCGGATCACAAGCCAAAAGGTCAGGACAGGCGGAAAACCAGGAAAGTCAAGGTACAGGTGGGGAGACCAGATAAGCCAGAAAATTAACACAGGGAAATCACAGGGAACATTGAGCTTTCTAGATGAACTAGACTTAGGTTACAAACACACTTGGCGGGTCTGCAGTGAGTCTACATGCTGCCTTTTTGCAGCAAGACTCGCTGCAGATCCCGGCCCTATACTTTTAATGGCAGACAAACACGCAGCAGGGATGTACATCCCTGCTGCGAGTTTGTCTGCAGCCCACCCCATTAACCCCCCGGCAGCCGGAGCTGATACTTCACCTGATCCCGGCTCCGACGGTTCCCGATGTCTTCAGCAAGCCGGAGCGGTGACCAGGTGAAGTATATGCTCCAGCCAGCCGCCCGCAGCCCCGGCCGCCCGATCGCCCCCCCGCAGCCCCGCCCGCCCGATCGCCTCCCCGCAGCCCCGGCCACCCGATCGCCCCCCCCGCAGCCCCGGCCGCCCGATGGCCCCCCCGCAGCACCGATCGCACGCCCCCCCGCAGCACCGATCGAACGCCCCCCCGATCGAGCGGCCGGGGCTGCAGGGGGGCGTGTAAGCGATCGGTGCTACGGGGGGGCGTGCGATCGTTGCTGCGGTGGGGCGTGCGATCGGTGCTGCGGGGGGGGGGGGGCGATCGGGCTGCGGGCGGCTGGCTGGAGCATATACTTCACCTGGTCCCCGCTCCGGCTTGCTGAAGACATCGGGAACCGCCGGAGCCGGGATCAGGTGAAGTATCAGCTCCGGCGGCCGGGGGGTTAATGGGGTGGGCTGCAGACAAACTCGCAGCAGGGATGTACATCCCTGCTGCATGTTTGTCTGCCATTAAAAGTATAGGGCCGGGATCTGCAGCGAGTCTCACTGCAAAAACGCAGCATGGAGACTCGCTGCAGACCCGCCAAGTGTGTTTGT
The DNA here is from genome assembly GCF_027789765.1 of Dendropsophus ebraccatus. Classification (NCBI taxonomy): domain Eukaryota; kingdom Metazoa; phylum Chordata; class Amphibia; order Anura; family Hylidae; genus Dendropsophus; species Dendropsophus ebraccatus. The sequence goes on along the minus strand of NC_091455.1, from coordinate 70,372,645 downwards.
AACCTTAAAGCGCAACTATAAAATATTTTGACCATTCAGTTTTAGTTAGCTTAGGTCATGATAAGACTTTTTGCAATACACTTTAATAACCTAAAATGAACAGTTTTTTAAATACATAAGGCTGACTATGCCCTTATAGCCCTCTCTGGCTCTAACTTATTTCTGCATTCCTGCTGGACACGCCACCTCCCTCGAGATCTGTCCTGAGTGTACGGACTCTGACAGGAGGATCAGATAACAGCCCTGACACAGAAAGAAACATAAACAAAACCTCCTCCCCTCCTCCCCCCACCTCCTAGCAGCAGGTTCTCCCCCTTCCCCTCACAGAGGTGACTAAGCAGAGCTGAGGGTGTTGTGTGTGAGGAGCAGCGCAGGGGAAGAGCTGGATGGAGGGACAAGTGTTTCCAGTGCTTCACCCAGGAGGGACATGCCACGATCACTCCAATGTACTGCATGAGGGAGAGTGGGTAAGTCACTGAGGGGAGGACTACAAGTCCCAGCACAACACAGCTGTAGTCCTTCCATAGTACATATAACATTCACTATCAGATGTCTGCAGCAGGTGCCCCCACCTCCATGGCTGACATTATCCTACAGTGTAATGAGAGCAGATGACTGTATCTAATCCCACTGTGTGTGATACCATCTGCTGGGGCTCTGTATCTAATCTTACATTGTGATACTGTATGTTGGGGCTGTATCTGATCCTGCTATGTGTGATACATCTGCTAAGGTGCTGGTCAGTGAATGGAGGGACGCAGCCAGGGAGATGAGGAATAGGCCACGTCCACTTTCTCTCAGCCAAAAGAAAAATTCATTTATTCTTCTGAGCCAAACAACTGGTGATATCTCAGCGAGCGTACACACTATCAATGCAGTTTAGGGCTCTTTTTAAAGGGTAACACGGGGGCTTTTTATTTGAGGAATTTCATTTTTTGGCTACTGAAATTATAGTTGCGCTTTAATAACCAGAAAAGGGTTAACATACTGGGGATGTATTTATAGGAGGTCAGGGGTCCGGTCCACGATTTAATTGCACCACATACACGCACACAGAAACAGAAAGGGTGAATGGAGAAACAAAATGTCAATCAACTTAAAAACATTAACTTTTAATGTTAACTGTAAAGTAACCAGAGGAAACAGAGCAGTCAAAAGACGGGTGTGGCAGAGAAATCAATTGGCAGAGCAGAAGAGTACGACAGTGTTCAGTTTAGAGCAAAAGAAACAGAATTAGCACAATTTTTTGGCCAAAAGCAGAGTCTCGGCTGTACTTTACAATGCGAGTCCCACGCCAAGATCCCAACAGGTACAATCCTAACACCAGACCAACACAAGTTAAGGGGCCTTCAGTCTGTTCAAAGATCCAATTGAATTGTATAGGAGCTGGTAGAAAATATCTAGCAAACATTTACTTGTTTATTTTTTCCCAAGATAGAATCACCCAGATGAAAAGTGGTCAGGTAAAAAAAATCTATTGGAAATTGATTCTTTTACTCTGCTCTGGGCACCATCTGCCTCTCTAAACAATTTTTGTTTTCATGTTTTTTTCTAAGTTTTGTACTCACAATTAGTCGCTATTATTTTCCAGAAATATTTTTTATGTAAGAGCAAAATCATATTGAACAATAAATCTATATTTGGGAGCAGAAGGGAAAGTCATGCAGTTGTTCAGTGGTTCATTGAAGTGGCTGCTAAGTAAATACTAAATTGCTGCTGAGTGTCAGCATTCCCCATGTAAGAATCTGAGTATCAGCATTATCATGTAAGAATCTGATAATGATTAAACACCAGTGTGTAGGAAATAACAAAGGATGGCAAAAATAGAAGCTATTATCATGTTGCTTAATAGTGGTGGCTCTCTGTGAGTGTACACATGGACTGCAAGCCATATTTGTAAAAATTTTGAACGGGTTTCCGATAAACCATTTAAGTGAATGTGAATAAAAATAAGAATGCAAAAAACAAAACCCAGTAGCCTTATAGTTACAGTATATTAGTCATAGAAGTCAGTGTCCCTGTTGCATGTACAGAGTTGTAGGGAAGTATAATTGGCCATTGACTCTACTTGGAGAAATCCCCATAGGCTAATCAGGTGATGAGACCAAGAACACCAACATACATTACAACTGTCGCCAAGCCTGTCAACAAGTTAAAGGGTATGCCATCCATATCAGTTTAAAGAGAGGTGTCCCAGGAGCTAAGAGGGTAAATACTGTAAATATATGCTTTAGTATGTAATGTATAGAGATGAGCGAACCTGGAGCATGCTTGAGTCCATCCAAACCCGATCGTTTGGCATTTGATTAGCGGTGGCTGCTGAAGTTGGATAAAGCTCTAAGGTTGTTTGGAAAACATGGATACAGCCAATGACTATATCCATGTTTTCCACATAGCCTTAGGGCTTTATCCAACTTCAGCAGCCCCCGCTATTGAAATGCCGAATGATCAGGTTTAGATGGATTCGAGCATGCTCCAGGTTCGCTCATCTCTAGTAATGTACTCTATAGAAGGTGCAGATCTTTGTCTGGAGTCCACAGTGTAGATCTGTATGGAGACACAATGGAATTGGTTGTATGGTTGTTGAAAATGTTAACACTGAAAAAAATGTGCATACTGTAGCTCTGAAATTGCCGCTTAACTACTTGTTGTATTAGGTATATTTATATGGAGGTATTCTTTTTTTTAAATTAAATGTGAGATTAACCCCTAGACGACCTAGGACGTACCGGTACGTCCTGGAAGTGTGTCCCCAGACGACCCTGGATGTACCGGTATGCCCTGAGCTATGAAGCTCGCTCCGGAGCAGAGCACGCTTTATAGCAGGTGGGGGCCGGCTGCAATCATCAGCCGGCACCTCACCGTTAATGACACGCTGCAGCGATCGCGCTGCACCGTGACACTAACTCCTTAAACGCTGAGATCGCGGCGCGGCCGCGGCGTTTAAGTGTAAGTGACAGGGGGAGCCCCCTGTCACTTACCGATCAGGGCCCCCGCAGTGTGACCGATCGTTAAAACGGACCACCGGAGGTCTCTCACCTTCCTCCGTGCGGTCCGATCGGCGCTCTGGTCACTAAGCCTGCACAGGCAGGCTCAATGAGCAGAGCGCCGATAACACTGATCAATGCTATGCCTAGGGCATAGCAGTGATTAGTGTGTAAAATTAAACTAATGAATGTACAAGTCCCCCAAAGGGACTTAAAATGTATATAAAAAAAAGTTAAAATCACTAACACACTACCCCAAAACCCCTCCCCCAAAAGTCTAAATCACCCCCATTTCCCATTGTGATCAAAACGTCCGATCTTGACAAATATGGTATTATTAAAATCTAGAGATCATTGCGGAAAAAAATGACACCCCATACAGCCCCATAGGTGAAACAATAAAACCATTATAAGCGTCACAATAGGCCCATTTTATTAATATTTAATTGCCAAAAAAAAAGGATTTCATTAAAAATATATATATAACAATAGAGAATCTGTGTAACCTGCATATGGTTGTGTTCGGACTGACCTATAGAATAATTGTATCATGTTGCTGTTACCATATAGTGCATTATGTAGACAAAGGAACCCCCCAAACGTTACCATATTGCATTCTTTTTTACGTTTTCACCTATTTATATCTTCATAAATAATATATTTGGGATTCCGTCATACATGTTATGGTAAAATGAAAGACGCCATTACACAGTACAACTATTCCTGTAACAAATAAGCCATTACATGGCCTTGTAGATAGAAAACTGAAAGTGCTAGAGCTCTTAGAAGGGGAGGAGGGAAAAACGAAAGCGCAAAGATCAAAATTTGCGTGGTCCACTGGGTCATTTTGGGCCTGGTCCTCAAAGGGTTAAAAAAGCTGGTTGAGACTTGTTAATATCAGGTTAGTATGTAAACATTAATTGAAGCCTATATATAAGAATTAAATATAGATACATTGGTATTTGTGATTGCATCAGTATGGCCAATCACTGGCTGTTGGGCTGTCTGGTCTTAGACAGTGATTGGCTGAGCGTCCTGTGACTGAAGAATAAATCTTTATTATTTTCTATGTAAAAACAAGGGCTGCATGGACATGACTAAAGATGTCTGTGCAGCCCTCACGCATGATTATTGAGCTGTGTATAGCTGTGTATAGACTGGTGCTCGCTTACAGTGCAGTGTCCGGATGTCTAATATAGCCCTAAGAACACAGTTAACCGTTTCATATACATTCTATCAATGGTTACTGTGTCAGATAATTTAATGTGATAAAATCATCTGATTTTACTCTTTTAAGAACTTTACAAAAATATGGATGCCATACTGATGGCATTTCATACATAATTTAGCTGTGGTTGGGATCTGTATTATGGCTCCCAGTGCTGTGGGAGCCATATTGTGGCTTTTAACTATAATATGTCCAATATGTCTACTTTGTTTTTGTTATTGCAAAGGGGAATTGTTTGAAAATTTTGTGAAATCTTTCAAAGCTATTGATATCAATGAAAATAACAATAATATACAGCAACATATATACATTAGAAATGCATGTACTATGCTAGTATTGACATGTCCCGCTTTTGCTGCAATCTTCACACATTCATATGTTCTCTCACTTCGCAAAGTTCATTATCATCAATGAAATTATGTAGTATAGAAAGAAATAGCAAATGCCTAATCTGTACAGGTCATGCACAAGAAGGCCCAGGCTCTTACTGTTCTACAATGTTATGCAATGCTTTTATATGGTCCCAAATTGGGCCCCAATTATATACAAGACCTTGCATGGCAGCACACAGAGGCTATATGGATTCTTTGTGCATTTATTCCATGTTCTTTCTGGTGCTCTGTGTTCTGTACATAATATTTTTTTCTAGATACTTCTGGATATTGATTTGTGGTGAATAAATGCTTCCTATAACATTTTAGTTAAACATAGGCAGACCATAGGCTTATATGAGCACCATGTTATGGTTTCATACAGTGACCAATAGAGCAGGCAGCATTTTTTCCTTTTGGATTCTGCATGCATTTATTGTAATTTCTGTTATCAAGTAATGGCCAAAGTGTGGTGACAATGAAAAGTCATATCTCAATAGAAATAAGCACGGTTAGTTATGTGGCGGGGCTGCCATCTGTCACAAGAAATGTTACTTGTTCTATCTAGATCTTGAGGGACAATTAATTCTGGCATATTAAGAGGGAAATTAACATTGCTTGTCTATAAAATCAACTTGCAGTAGCCAGGGATTAGGAGTGTTTGTTATGTTCAATAAACCTGTTTAGCATTGACACGAAAGGGGATTGTCTCCTCATTTTGGGAAATAAATGACATTGTTAGCTGGCAATTAGAATGAACTTCATGTAAGGATGTCCATGTAACCTGCTAGACACTGAAGTAATGTCCCCACCTATTGCCTTTAGTTCATTGTAAAATAATTGTCACTAGTAAAGCATAGAAAATACTGTACTGTACTTTTTTCCATACATGGAAAGGCATGAGCCCCATTGATTTTAGTGGCCTCTGAAGCTAGTGACTATGATCGGCCATTTTTTGTGTATACAGTAAGTTTAGTCTAGGAATCAAAAGTGCTATATTACACTCTTTAAAGTCCAAGGAAAAACTTGTAAAGGCTTGGTAAATGGACCTGAAAGAGTCACTAGCTGACTAGGTTCAGTTCATTGAAGGGGGGCCCATGCGTGTCCATGCATGGATACACTAGCATACTCCCATATTTTCCCGCGTATAAGGCGACTATGCGTATAAGACAAACCTTGACTTTCAAGGAGATTGTCAGGGGTTTGCCTTAGACCCCAAAAATGTTAACCCCTGCCTGACCACAGCAGGGTTTACTAGCTGGAGTCAGGCAGGGGTTAACTGCAGTTAAAGAAAAAAAAAACAACAACAATGATTAACTCACCTGTGACTCGCTCCCAGCAGCTGTGCATCTCCCATCCGTTCCCGGTGCAGGCAGTGTGACATACACTGTCTGCGCCGGGGTCCACGAAGCTCTCCTGGGCAGCCGAGCGCCTCATCGATCGGCTGCCGGCAGAGCTTCGGGAGAAAAAACAGAGGCTCCAGATGTCCCCAAAGCCTCTGTCATTCTCCCGAAGCTCTCCCTGCAGCAGAGCATCTCCAAGCTTCTCCAATGAGACGCCTGGCTGCCCGTGAGAGCTATGGGGACCTCCGGCACAGACAATGTCACACTGCCTGCTCCAGAAACGGAACAGGACACGTGCGGCTGCCGAGAACAAGTCACAGGTGAGTTAACTGTTTGTTTTTTTTATAGTGGTCGCCCCATAAGGTGGGGATGTGGCCATTTTTTAGCTCACCCACTGTATGCAGTGACCATATAGATTTTTCAGGGTTAAAAAGTCATCTTATACGCCGCAGACATATCTGTGCTATGGAAGGCACAAACAGAAGAAGCCTCTACCCCTCTGTTCTTTATAGTGAATAGAACCTTATATTACAGTGTAAACTTCATGTATGAAAATGATCTGAAATTATATGACATGATCAATTTAAATGTGAAAGGTTGCCAGGAGCAAAACCCCCAGTACTTGCATCTATGCACAATAATGGAGTTTTCAATGTTCTTTTCCTACATGGAAGTTATTTTACATTTTCCTGACATGAATTTATTAATGCATTTACTTTGCAAAAAATTAAAAAGGCACAATTTCCCAATCTACCAAATTACAAGTACTTTAACAATCTACTTTTTATATTTTGTATCTGCTATGTTATAAGATGTATTAAAAAACTAAAAAACAATATATGTTATTGTACAATGAAAAAGGTGTGCGATTCTTAGCATAGACTACATGTTCTACAAATGCACCAAGTGGTAGAGGTTGTTTAAAAATCTGATGCATTGTTAGGTTATGTCCTCACAACACCTTTTTTGGACATTTTACGGCAGCCTTTTTGGCGTATTATGCAAGTTATGGCTTTACGGGAACATAGCCTTAGGCCAGTTTCACACGTACTTCAGTGAAAATTGCTGTGATACTCTGTACTGTTAGCTACGGCCTACTTAACTTAGCATCTGCAGAGGAAACAAGTGAATACATTACCTGTCCATGCTCCTTGCTGCTTCTCCGGCTCCTGGCCAAGCCACTCAGCCAATCTGTGTCTGCGATGGGACAGTGCGCTGATTGGCTGAGTGAGATGCCAGGGAGTCGGAGAAGCAAGCTGGAGTGCAGGCAGGTATTGTATTAGCCCGGCAGCAGTGGGTTAAGTGGACAGGGGCTACATTCTCACTGTGGCATGAAAATCTACTGCTAGAATGTAGATTCATAGGAAATTACCCTACAGAGCATCACAGTGGATTTCGCTACGGAGTTTGCTGCGTGAAATCCTCTGCGATGCAGTATGTGTGACACTGGCCCTAGAAGGATATGTCTGTAAAAGTCATAAATCAGCAGTGCATTGAATTATACTTTAGCCACCACCTTTACTATATAATAGTGCCCTCAGTCTCTTACTGCATTAAACGTGTGCATGTTACCCTAGTCTCAGTTGTTATTATCAAACAACAGATTGCGCACCAGAATTATGATGCAGTTTATCTATCCCACCCAATCTGTGCACCATAAATAAAATACCACAACAAAAACAGCGCTACAATATGTCAGTACACTAAATGAAAAGGTAGTTTCCTTTTGACTCAGAGAGCGAGTCCCTTAAACTGTTAATCAAGATAAAATTCTGTATTTGCTCAGCACTTAACCCTTTGAGGACCAGGCCCAAAATGACCCAGTGGGCCGCGCAAATTTTGCGCTTTCGTTTTTCCCTCCTCCCCTTCTAAGAGCTCTAGCACTTTCAGTTTTCTATCTACAAGGCCATGTAATGGTTTGTTTGTTAAAAGAATAGTTGTACTTTGTAATGGCGTCTTTCATTTTACCATCACATGTAAGATGGAATTCCAAATATATTATTTATGAAGATATAAATAGGTGAAATCGTAAAAAAGAATGCAATATGGTACAGTTTGGGGGGTTCCTGTGTCTACATAATGCACAATATGGTAAAAGCGACATGATACCATTATTCTATAGGTCAGTCCGAACACAACCATATGCAGGTTTACACAGATTCTCTACTGTTATATATATTTTTTTTAATGAAATCCTTTTTTTTGGCAATTAATTGTTAATAAAATGGGCCTATTGTGACGCTTATAACGGTTTTATTTTTTCACCTACGGGGCTGTATGTGGTTTCATTTTTTCCGCCATGATCTCTAGTTTTTATTAATACCATATTTGTGAAGATCGGACGTTTTGATCACTTTTTATAAATTTTTTTATATATATAATGTAACATAAAATCAGTAATCCGCACATTTTTTCCCTCTTTTGGTCTACACCGTTCACCGTTCGCAATGGCGCTTGTTATCTTTTAATAGATCGGACAATTACGCACTCTACGGTATATTATATGATTATTTATTTTTATATGTTTTATTTATATAATGGGAAAGGGGGGTGATTTAAACTTTTATTGGGGGAGGGGTTTTGGGGTAGTGTATTAGCAATTTTAACTTTTTTTTAATACATTTTACATTTATTTTAATACATTACAATACTTTGATTTTTACACTGATCATTGCTATGCCATAGGCATAGCATTGATCAGTGTTATCGGCGCTCTGCTGATTGAGCCTGCCTGTGCAGGCTCAGTGACCAGAGCGGCGATCGGACCGCACGGAGGCAGGTGAGAGACCTCCAGCAGTCCGTTTTAACGATCGGGACCCCCGCAGTCACACTCCCTCTGTCACTTACACTTAAATGCCGCGGCCGCGCCGCGATCGCAGCATTTAAGGAGTTAATGTCACGCTGCAGCGCGATCGCTGCAGCGTGTCATTAACGGTCAGGTGCCGGCTGCTGATTGCAGCCGACCCCCACCTGCTATGAAGCGCGCTCCGCTCCAGAGCGTGATTCATAGCTCAGGACGTACCGGTACGTCCAGGGTCATCTGAGCACAGACTTCCAGGATGTACCGGTACATCCTAGGTCGTCTGGGGGTTAAAGTCCCAGAATATGTTGCTTTCCATCAGCTGTTCAACACAGTCCTCTCACTCTGCCTACTCCCCTCCCCCAGCACTCCTGCCAGTTCCTGACCAAAAAGCTGTTTCAGAACATCTAATTTCCCTGCAGACTATTGCTATCAGTGAAGCTGCAGCACCTGCTTCTTTAACTCCTTGTCTTCTCAGGGAAATGTTGATGTAGGCTGTAAGATCTGGTCAGAGATGGTGAATCACTTGGGATGGGGCTAGAGTTCAGAGACAAGATGCAGCCCAGTTTCCTGTGACATCACAGGATGATGCGTTATCACAGGAGAGAAGGAGGAGCTGGGGACAAAATTTTAATTTTATAGTCCTTCTATTTAGTGATAACACAATATTAGTAAGTTATATATCTTGGGGTAATAGTTTTAAATACAATTTTCTAATACTGGAATACCTTTTTAAGGCCAGCTGGGCAAGGAGAAGCCATGGACCATTACGATGACTTGTGATTCGGGCAGCATGAAAGTCATGACAGGTTGTCTTTAAATTGTATTCCATCATAAATAAACTTCTACCAATTCTTAAAGCCTTCAATACTGACTGAGAGATAAAAAAATGTTATGTCACTGATTCTGCCCTTTTGTAAGAATCCAGCAATCCAACAGTATTTTTTACTGCGACAAAGTGCGATCAGTCTGATTGCTAAGATACAAAGCCATTACAATCCTATCCTGAGTTCCTGTTGCAAAGGACTAAAACAACAAACATTAGCAATTTCAGCTGGTTTCAGATGATCTCAGTAATTCTCATGCTTTGATATTTTTTTTTTTTTATCAAACATTGCCTTTACTTCCCCTTTGAACTGTTACATGACAATTCTAATACCACATGAAAAAGAATATATTATTTATTTGTTTCCAGCAAGCAAAATCCTCTTATTGATATGGAAAATCTTCAAGCTCTGTACCGGAAGCAACCATTTTTAACCCATTGATAATTCAAAGCTTAAATAGGAATTCTGTGTTTCCATGGTTACATGCTTCTGTCGACTTTTTGCACAGTCAAAAATAATATATCTAATGCGTTCATGTTGATATAAAGATAAAGAAATGTGAGTGATGATGTAAATGTGATGGCTTTCCTCCCAATTTTCTTAAAGCAGTGAACATTTAGTATAGTGTTACTGACAAATAATCTTCAGCATATAATAGAAACTGGAAAGCTTTGCATTTAAGTCATGTTCTTCTTTTGCAGGTATAGTGTCATGTACTTACCCCTCCAGCACTCCAGCGACGTCCTCCAGCCGGGTGAGGCCACAGAGACCCAATGGCATCCCCAGGCAATGCACGGTGCTGCGGGTCCGTGTCTCCTGGCTGGAGTTTTGAATCCAGACCCAGACCCTGATCTCCTATATAACATCCCTAGTCAGTTAACCCTTCGCTTGCTATTAGACTAGTTTTCCTAGATTGCTTAGCGTTCCTGTGAAATCTAGCCGTTGTTATCTGCTTCAACTGACCCCAGCCATTGTACCTGACTACCCTTGTTATCTGGCTTCCCTGACCTTGGCATTTGTTACACAACTACTTTCTTCGACTCTGAATGTGTACCTTTCTGCCTGTTTGGTTTGACCCAGCTCGTCTGTGGTAGTTGCCCAGTGCTGTGATGTTGTTTGTGACGCCAGTTCTGTGGTATTTTACAGGTGTGATGTTGGTACCTATGTTGGCTGGTTTGTTGTCCCCAAATGGTCGGTAACCTCCGGGAGTGTTGAGGGCCCCTTGGGCACTTTTCACGGTAACTTGGAGTGGTAAGAGGCCCACCCAGGATGGCGGTACCACCACCCACAGAAAGGGGAAAAATAACCCAAGGTAAACAGTGGTGTGTGGGTGCAGGTGCAGATAGATGAAGCAGAGTCCTGTGTGTTGAGTATAAAAATAAACACTTTATTGAACAAGGTTAAAGTTGAACAGTACACTTAATTCAGCTAGTTCAAATCATGACACTGAACGTAGTTGGCATGTCAATTCTTTCAACGGAATGTGGAATCTGCCGTGCATAGAATAGTGTCTATGGCACGGGCGGAGATGCACGACGCCGCGTGCGGGTACGAGCGACGAAATACGCCGCGGGTCATACTCGAGAATTCCGTAGTGTGCACGCACCCTAAAGAAATAAGGTCTCTACAGACCACCTCTAAATTCTGTAAAAAGTTGAGAAAATTAGTCATCATATGTAGAAAAAAATCTTCCTTCATGATAAATCCATTGGGACTACCACCCTTCCTTTATTTCCCAAGGTACAACTCAACAACATTGTTCATTGCCTTTTTCCATTAACCTACCAATACCATTTATGATGTTTTCGTTCTATTTGAAGTACCATTTTAAATAGGTTATCTTAAAGGACAACTCCCATGAAAAACTTTTTCCCAGTAATTGAAGCACATTACAAAGTTATATAACACTGTAATATACTTCAATCACCTGTATGTCCTCCTTCCCTGTCTTTTCCCCCCTCAACCCCCCACCAGGAAGTGTAAGAAACTCCTTCATACCTAATTACTGTCGTCACCAGGCTGCTCTCTCAGCTCCTTCTAGTGACGATGAGTCATCAGCAGGAGGGCGGGTCTAGCTCCTGTCACACCAGCCTCCCCCTCCCCTGCCTGGTCAGGAGACTAGGCTTGCTCAGCTCCCATTAGCTGAGCAATGACTCATGACTGACTCCGGGCACATAACCAGCTACAGGATCCCCTCCCCCATACTCCCTCCTGCTGCCGAGTGGACTCAGTGAGTGAATAATGTGACTTGCTTATCTTTCTCCTCACTCCCGGCATGTCAGCTACACAGACGTCTTATCTCTCCCCTGCTGCCCTGACCTAATCCTGCAGAATGTACACTACAGTGAGGTGACAGTATGTGTGTGCAGCTTCAGTGTGTGTATATAGCAGCCTGACTGAAGAGAGCCAGAGAGGGGGTCATGTTTAGTGTATGATGGGAGTTGTAGTGAATGGAGGGTCAGGCACTTGCAGTGTCACAGCAGGGGGCTAGCTTGTCACAGCAGCCAAAGTGCATCATGGGAAGCTGAAACCAGGAAGCAAGGAAGAAATGAAGAACAAGACTAGAAATCAGAAGGTACACAGACGGAGGGAAATTCAAACAGTGACAGCTCAGGAGGGATGATAAGTATAAAAGCTAGGTTTCTGATTGGTTTTTGTTTTTTTTCCTTAGCACGGGAGTTGTCCTTTAAAACTTTTTGACCATGCATAGATTGGACAGGGGAAATGTCATTGTTTTATCAGGAACCTTCAATATTTCAGTTGTTGCATTTACTGACACTTGAATTTCAGTTTAGTCAACTGTTTACCTATCTTTGTGCTTTTTCACAATTTCCTATCCCATGTTTGTTATTTTTTTTACTCCTTATTTGAGTGAAGGAAGGCACTAACATTGTAGTTAGAGCCGTCGTATTAAAGGAGTACTCCTGAGATAGAAAATGTTTTCAAATCAACTGGTGTCAGAAAGTTATATAGAGTTATATAAAGTTATATTTAAAAACTCAATCCTTCCCGTACTGATCAGCTGCCATATGTCCTGCAGGAAGTTGTGTATTCTTTCCAGTCTGGCACAGTGCTCACTGCTGTCACCCCTGTCCATGTAAAGAACTGTCCAAAGCAGTAGCAAATCCCTATATAAAACCTCTTCTGCCCTGGACAGTTTCTGAAACAAACAGAGGTGGCAGAAGAGAGCACCATGTCAGACTGGAAAGAAATAACCACATCCTGCAGGACATGTATCAGCTGATAAGTCCTGGAAGACTTGGGTGTTTTAAACTAATTTACAAATCTTTAAAAATTTCTGACACCAGTGGATAGAAAAACATTGTTTTTAAATTACTGATTGAAGTATGCATACACGACCATCTGTCCTTCATTTATTCAATAGTTAATTAAAGATCAATCTTTCACTTCTTATAAAAATATATAGAAATAGAATTCTTAACACTCTGTTCATTTTCAGCCAAAGGTATGATCAAAGGTTTAGTTGTAATGGATGGAGTCTAAGAAGCATCTGGAACAACTGTTCCTGGTGAGCACATTGGCAGGCAACCTCAGCAGCTAAATCAGGTGAGTCAGGAAGAGCGACGTTGGCGGGATCCATGACTCAGTTACACTGTAATGGATGGTCAAAGCAAGAGGAGGTGGATCCCGTGGATCACTGAGGAGTGCTGGCGTTCCTTCCCCAAGGAGCGGAGTCTAAGGACCTCCCGGTTTTCACCAGTGCCAACCGCAAGGCAGGATGGACTGCCGGGAACTCCCAGGATCGCTACCCTTACAGAAGAACCTCGGTGACCAGCAACTGAAGGAGTGCTGGAGTCCACGACTAGGTGCTCTTCCTCTATGGTAGAAATTCAGGATGCAACATTACAACATAGTTCAGACTGAAGGTAAACTGGAATAAGGAATGGATTGAGATCCAATTTGCAAGATGTGAAGGAAGTGGCAGATAGCCGGGGAGCACAGACTTGGTTGCTGACTGACAAACAACAACTAAGCAAAGAGGTGCGGAGGTGCCCAGAAAACATTACATCAGTGCCCAAAAAAACTGTTGACCTGACTCCAAAAAATTCCAGGACTGAATGTGTTAAATCTTCTCCTGTATCAATATCACATTGAAAATATATTACAATAAGATGCAAATAACATGAATCAGTATAACTTTTCAGTCCTTAATCACATCAACCATCTTATTACTGTGCACGTCATGACACATATTTACATCATAGGATTTCAGCACTTAAAATACAATCTCTTCTCCTTGATTTGTATCCCAAGTTGTTGATATTGTAGTAATCCTAAACTCTTGATCACTTTCCCATGTAATGGGATACATGTACCATAGCTATGTACTGTGTTCCTAATAAAATTACATAGTCATTAAAATCTAACTTGAAAATCTTAGTTATTACATTTTCTGCAACAGTAAGCAATAGTAAATGGAAAAGCAGTGAGCAGTGCTGATGTATACCAATTTTCATGAACCCAAACAAGAGTAAGTTTATGCATTATGTATTAGATGGAGTGGTAGCTATTTTTAGGGATCGTAGAATCAATTCGCAGAGGAACTAGTGATTTGCATTTGGAAAACAAATTATTATGCCACACATTAAACTTATTAGGCATCCTCTATACATGTATACACGGCACCCACCAAACCAAAAGCTTTTCTTCAAAGCCAACTAACAGGGCACATAGAGACCACTAAAACTCTAGAGCAGGGGTACTCAACAACTTTTAGTGAAGGTCCACTTACCGGGGTCTTTTGTCAAGTGAAGGTCCGAGCTGAACATCAGTAGGAAACGTGTTTTGTTACTTTTCACAAACGATGTTGAACTATTTACATACAGAATTGCTGCTTATTAGCGGGAAAATTGTCATTTTCTCTCTCTCTCTTACCAGCCCTTTTTAATTAGGTACACAGGGGGTGACTGCCTTAGTAGTATATAGTTCCCCCTGTAGTATATAGCTCCCCTCTGCGCTCTCCCCCAGTAGTATATAGCCCCCTGTGGCTCTCTCCCAGTAGTATATAGCCCCCCCTGTACGCTCTCCCCCTGTAGTATATAGCCCCCTGTGCGCTCTCCCACTGTAGTATATAGCCCCTGTGCGCTCTCCCCCACTAGTATATAGTCCCCCCTGTGCACTCTCCTCCTGTAGTATATAGCCCCCCTGTGCGCTCTCCTCCTGTAGTATATAGCTCCCCTGTGCTCTCTCCCAGTATATAGCCCCCCTGTGCTCTCTCCCCCTGTATATAGCTCTCCTGTGCTCTCTCCCAGTATATAGCCTCCTTGTGCTCTCTCCTAGTGTATAGCCCCCCATCTGCTCTCTCCCTGTATATAGCCCCCCTGTGCTCTCTCCCAGTATATAGCCCCCCTGTGCTCTCTCCTAGTATATAGCCCCCTGCACTCTCTCCCAGTATATAGCCCCCCTGTGCTCTCCCCCCCTGTATATAGCCCCCCTGTGCTCTCTCCCAGTATATAGCCCCTCTGTGCTCGCTCCCCCTGTATATAGCCCCCCTGTGCTCTCTCCCCCTGTATATAGCCTCCCCTGTGCTCTTTCCCCCTGTATATAGCCCCCCTGTTCTCTCTCCGCCTGTATATAGCCCCACCTGTGCTTTCTCCCCCTGTGCTCTCTCCCCCTGTATATGGCCCCCCTGTGTTCTCTCCCCCTGTATATAGCCCCACCTGTGCTTTCTCCCCCTGTGCTCTCTCCCCCTGTATATAGCCCCCTGTGCTCTGTCCCCCTGTATATAGCCCCACCTGTGCTTTCTCCCCCTGTGCTCTCGCCCCCTGTAGTATATAGCTCCCCTGTGCTCTCTCCCCCTGTGTATAGCCCCACTGTGCTCTCTCCCAGTATATAGCCCCCCTGTGCTCTCCCCCCCCTGTATATAGCCCCCCTCTGCTCTCTCCCCCTGTATATATCCCCCCTGTGCTCTCTGCCAGTATACAGGCCCCCTGTGCTCTCTCCCCCTGTATATAGCCCCCGTGCTCCCTCCCCTGTATATAGCCCCCCTGTGCTCTCTCCCAGTATATAGCTCTTCTTTGCTCTCTCCCCCTGTATATAGCCCCCCTGTGCTCTCTCCCCCTGTATATAGCCCCCCTGTGCTCTCCGCCAGTATACAGGCCCCCTGTGCTCTTTCCCCCTGTATGTAGCCCCCCTGTGCGTTCCCCCCCCCCTCCTCCCATATAGAATAAAAAAACAAACCACTTATACTCACTTAAGTCCTGCGCGTCCTCTTCTCTTCCTCCTGTGACCTGTGCAGCGGTCACTAGAGGCCGCACTCCCCGCCGCCGCAGGAACGTCACTCGAGCACGGACACCAGAGGGGGAGCGCAGCCTCTTGTGACCGCTGCGGCCAGTGAGAGGTGACTGACAGGGAGGGAGCCAATGGCTTCCTCTCTGTCAGTGCTGCTGCCGCTTGGTATCTATGAGCGCTTGTTACGAGCGCTCATAGATACTTACTGTGCAGGGAGCAGCGCTGCAGCCGGGGTCTGGATAGCTGGCCGCCGCAGTCCGGGTTCGGACCACGGTCCGCCAGTTGAGGACCCCTGCTCTAGAGCCTAGGCACAACTACAGTCCCTATACCCTGTTTAGTTACGTCCCTGACTGGGAGCTACTTCTTTCCTTTTCTACTCTCTGTAACTGAATAGGGGCTGTGTCCATACAACTATCAGAGGTTCTGTTGATAATTCTGATAAATTTGACAGGATAAATGGTGCAACATTATTCTTCCCATCAAAACAGCAGCCAACACAACAGAACTCTATGGATCCCATCATAAGTCAAGGGTGTCCGTTAAACATGATTGATGTCTGTATTTTCATGGGTCTGGCACTGCCTTAGGCTGCATTCACATGCCCCGTAAAATTGTCCGTAGTAGTGGATCTGCGACCACGGACAATTTTAGGAGCCATTCAAATAAATGCAGACATTCACACGATCCACGCTGCGATCTCTATTTCCCCACATGTCTATGTGCTCCTGTCATATCTGCTGGGAGTGGGGATCCGTGCAGCAATCCGCACTAGGACATATCCTATTTTTTGCAGTACGGATCGCGGCACGGATTACCCCCCTTCCCCAGCAGAGTTGACAGGAGCGCATAGACATGTGCGCACCTTTCATTGCATCTGACAACTACTCGCCTACTCCCCCTGTGCCAGTCAGCTTGTTCACCAACATGTTGACCAAAATTAGCGTGGACTATGCTGCTTACGCACAAACCAGCATAGTCCACACCACTTCTGGTGAGCGTGTGTAAGCCAGCCGCCACCGGAGGAGTAGGTGAGTTGTTGTAAGATGCAATGACAGGAGCGCACATTATGCGCTCCTGTCATTCCTGCTGCTGGGGGGCTGCACTGCTAGGGGATATGTTCCGCAATTCTCCTCTGGTCATCGCGGCATGGATCGTGTTAATGAGCCCTTTGTCATTTACATTATAACAAAAACCATGATAGCACTGTGAACAGAGTTTGAGAATTCATCAATTCATCAGTATGAGACAGCATTAAAGTTTAAGAAGTCTACATAAGAATACCCAGTTCCTAGCTTACAAGGCTCCTGTCAATATAATTTGTGGAGGTGTTGGAAATTGTTCCTAATTCCAGGAGTTAGATTTCAACAAAGACATGCTTACATTAACAAACAAAAGCCAGATTTCTAGACAAAGCTGCTGAATTGAAGTCAATCTAAAATGTAATAAAATGTATTTTTTTCCCCGCTAAACATTAATTCTAATTTTCCTGAGCCTGCAATAATTTTGCCATCTTCTCCCTAGTTCTTAGATCGTAGTCTTTGTCATATATTCCTTTTTTACTTTCAGATTACACCATTTCCGACACTGACGTCTCACTGATCTTACATGAAATGGTAGATTTCACAAATAAGATCTTCACTAAAAGGCCTTGCGCGCAAAATTGCTCTTGGCTTGTAAAGTGTTCTCCAAAGATATATACACTGTAAAACTATTCAGCTGGAGACAGGAACCATCTTACGGAATGTAGGTCATGAGCAGCGCCGGAGTTCTATGTAAATGCTGGAATTATTTTTTCAAATAATAAACTCAGTATGAAATAGCTGTGATCTGGAGAGGATCATGGTTCACATATCTGTAGTGTTCACTTAGTGATCGTTATCTGGTAGGTTCACTAGAATAGTTGCAGAATTACCTTTCTTGCTCGGAATGCAAATATACAAACCAGGAATTGGTAAAATATGGCTCTGTCTTTAGCAATTCTTCAATTCAATAAAAATTTTTTGACCACTTCCTTTTTCCATCTAGATAACATGCTCCGCATAAAGATGTCATAGAGTCTGTTATCTTCCCCCATCCTCAATTTATAAACATGAGCATATTGCTCATTTAAAAATATATCTAAAGCAGCATTATTCAGTGTCTTAAAGCGACTGTACCCACAATCTAACCACACACCCCACCCCCAAAATCGCTTGTACCTTCGGATAGCTGCTTTTAATCCAAGATCTGACCTGCGGTCCATTCTGCAGGTGATACAGTTATTGTCCTAAATAACAACTTTTAAACTGGCAGCCCCATGCCCAATGGTCAGGGCTTACATTGCATATGCATTAGGCTGGCACAACCTCTCTGTCCCTCCTCCCTACCCTCCTTATCATTAGGAATGCTCCAGGAAGATTGCCTCCTATTCGTCAGCTGTGTGAATACTGAACATGGGCTGGATCATTAATCACCTGTGCAATGTTCAGACAGGAGAAAATGTTTCAGTGGCATTCCTAATGATGAAGAGGGTGGGGAGGAGGGACAGAGGGGTGGTGCAAAGTTAGGGCACAGATACTCCCTTTGGGCACGGGGCTGCAAGTTTAAAAGTTATTTTTTAGGACAATAACTGCATCACCTGCCGAATGGACCGCATGACAGATTTTGGATTAAAAGCAGCTATCTGAAGGTACAAGTGGTTGGGGGGGGGTCAGATTGGGGGTACAGAGTCGCTTTAAGTCAAGTGCTTGATACTCAAATAAATTATACTTATGTACCCTAAAGGCTATAGTAATACATTGTGCTGCATATTAAAAGCACAGTAGTAGGCTGTACCACCTGCATGACACATATTACAGGTAAACTCTAGGGCAGGGATGGGGAATCTTTGGCCCTTCAGCTTTTGCAAAACTATAATTCCCATCAAGGTTTGGCTGTTCGGACATGGTGAAAATTGTCATTTTGCAAGGTCTGTAGGTTCCTTATGCCTGGTTTAGATGATTCACAAAAACCATGTGTTACATTAGAGATAGGATAGATGGGAAAAATCCCTTAGTTTTTTTGCAGCCATGCTAGTAATAATACAATACAATGTCATCACACAAATCACTTGAAAATTCTTGTGTTTAGACTCTTTTTTCCCCCCAAAGAGTCTAAACTCAGGAAGTCCCGTGTTTCCCAAGTCATCTGACAGGACTTTATGTGTACTGGCTGGGACTTCATGTGTTTAGTCTCTTTTTTCCACTGACACAAGACTAAAAATCTGCCTTCAGGAGACTGGACCTGGATTTCTGGTAAGTATAGCTTTGTTTTACAGAAGGATAAAAAAAATACACTTTAAGGCTATATAGACATGTTTAATTTTGCACAGCATAAGTAAAGATGACCTATGGGCTCTTTAGAAAACCTCATTAGCTATCATCATGCTTATCGAGCTACTATTGTTCAGAATTAGGTGACTTATAAGTCACTTTCAGTCATTGATATACAGGTGTAGTCATGGCTGATGCAACAATTGTGTCAGGGAGGTACAGTATGTAAAGTTAGTTAGGATTATGAGTTTAACCCAACATTGTGATCATGTTAACACAGGATACATCTGTCCCAATAGAGGCCTAGACAGTCAACTTGACGGTCACCACCACTCAAAGAGCTTACAAATTCATTCCCTGTCAACTAAACAGTCATGACTGCTCTCCTGTGTGCTCTCCCTTTAGAATTAGGGCCCTATTCCACCAGACGATTATCGTTCAGATTATCGTTAAATCGTTCGAATCTAAACGATAATCGTTCGGTTGAAATGCAGTTAACGATTAACGACCGAACGAGAAATCGTTGATCGCTTTATAACACCTGGTCCTATTTTTATCGTTGCTCGTTCGAAAATCGTTCGCATTGAATAAGACATCGTTCGGTCGTTTGCAATAGATACGAACGCAATAGCGAATAAATAGCGAAGGAAAACGATCGCAATTACGATCATAAGTAACGATTATCGTTCCATGGAAATGAGTGAACGTTTTCAGGACTTTCGCAATAGCGGTCGTTTGAGATCGTTAATCGTTAACGATTATGCAAACGATAATCGTCCGGTGGAATAGGGCCCTTAGACAGGGGTCAGTGATCTCCCAGGTGACAGTGTACACCTCTATTAGCATATCAGACACTGAAACTAATGGTGTGTTTACACAGACAGATATCTGACAGATAATTGAAGCCAAAGCCAGGAATGGATGTGAGAAGAGGAGAAATCTCAGTCTTTCCTTTATGACCTGTCCTCTGTTTCTAGTCTGTTCCTGGCTTTGGCTTCAATAATCTGTCAGATAAATCTGTCCATGTAAACAAACCCTAATGGCAATAATAGCTTGGGATCGTAGGCCTTGAAGATTGCCCAAATCTATGGACCAGCCCCACATTGTTGAGGACAGTGCATATTTTCTTTGAAGGGGTCAAAGGTCTACTTTAAGTGTGAATCCAGCCTTAAAACTACAGTTTATAGTTTATACACTTAGATAAACTACATCCACAAAAGATTTTTCTCATCTTTCCTATTCCCCTTTACAGTCAGATGTTAATATCAGCCCCTTTAACTGATCTCCCCACGTCATCTGTCACAGCTAAAGTACATTCACTGGCTTCAGACTTTGAAATACTGAATACTATAGATAGCTTAACTTTTAGATTTTTACCACTCAAACATAAACCTCTTTCCGTAACTGAACAATGAATAGCTTATGTTTGGTGTTCAAAGTACATCCCATGAGACTGTAAGTGCAGGCTATTGTACAAAGTGAATAAAACATGGTTTATTGCTCATATTTATTTGTTCCACTTATCTTTTTATATTTTCCTACAGTATCTTCTGACAGAAGTCAATAGTTTTCTGTAAGCTGTTCCAGTTTAGTCTAGTAATGAGAACCTATTATTTCATATTGGGTAAATATATGTATATTGTATCAGCAAGTTTTTGACACAATTAACACCAACCTCCTAAAGTGTGAAGTGTGACCGCAGCTTTTCATTTCACATTGACAGCTAACTTATCTTACATTTAGTGTTCCGCTTGGTCATGTTTTACTGTGGAATGTTGATTTTTTTAAAAAAGATTCTCCTATTTTAGAGAAGAATAAGCCAAATTCTGTGGTTTTTTTTGGTTAGGTTTTTTTTTTCCAGTTGTATTTTTCTCAATATAACTTGTGTTATTCCCTGCATTTACTTAAGCATGGGGAAAAAAATCTAAAGGGTTATGCGCGCATACGGAGTTAAAAAGATGCCAGGGCTACCGAACACTGTGTTTGGAAAAACTGTCACTCACCCAACAGACGTGCCACAAAGTAAAAAGCTTTGTAGGTATATGGTTTTATATTTGCTTATTGAGTTTTAGCTAACATTTGGCCACAGCTTTTTTTCGCCAGAAAAACACCACTGCTTTGGCTGTTCAGACATGATGTTTAGCAACAGCGGGGAAGCAATCACTGGAAAAAGATAACTCCATCTATAAATACTTTGGTATATAGCCCCCGGCATTTTTTCAAGCCATATAAGTTAATTGCTATGAGTATTACATATATGGCCCGAGAACACACTTTGCTAATGTCCTTCGCCATATGTTAATCCTACCTACGTAGGCATTGGGGCATCCTCGACAGCTAACATGGGAAACATCTTTGGTAATCCCACCTCCCTGGGAGAGTCCACCAATAGGAGCCATCCCTAAACACCGAAGCTACAGTATTTCCAAAGATATTTCCCACCAGCCTTGACTAGTTAGCAGGCTGCGTACTGCCCACATGCCTCCATAGGTCGGATTTACATATGGCGCAGGACATTTACAAAGTCCATTTTCGGGCCCTATAAGTAACGCACACAGCTATTACTTATATGGCTTAAAACAGTGCTGGGGGCTGTATATTGGTTTCCTTTACAATGCTTTTCCCTGTGTTCAACAAAAGGGACATGGCCTCAGGAACAGAGGTGGGGCTTTGGTAAAGGGGCTTGGCTTGATACGAGCCTCTGAGTACAAAATGCACCAGAATGCTAGTGAAGTTTGAAAGTTTAAGTCAACTAATATTTGGCCTAAATTTTAAGATATACTTTGAGAAATGTGATGCATTCTGAGGCCTCCTTTACACGACTATATATTTCTATCCATATGTTTTCCGTAATTATGAATACATAATTACATTAAAATATTATGAAACCTACTAATTTTTGTAAGGCAGTGCACTCAACCGTTATTTTTCAGGTTCCGTATATTTTCAGAATGTCCTGTCCACATAAAAATAGGTCACGCATTTATACGGTCTATATTTACAGAACAGACCAAATGCCACCTGAATGCTGTCTGTATTTTCGAATCATTTCCCTGAAACCCCTGGGTGAACTGCCCCCAGTACCTTATAGCTGCTGGACTGGGGTACCTTACAGCTCCCCGACAATGTGCCCAACAGTCTCTGGCATGGCAGCAATTAAAAATAATCACTCTTTAATGCTCAGTCCCAACTCCAGGTAACTAGGCCCTAGGCCTTAGGGTGGAGCTGCAGTGGCATGTAGTCATGTTGCCTCTGCCCTCTTCCAAGCAACTCAAGCTTAATTGGCAGCCAACTATTCTATACTATACTATACTAAAATACTATAACACTAGAGAACAGAAAGTTTATCAGACTGTGTTTTAGTGCCCATTCCCTGCCTATTCCGCTACAAGAAGTTCTAGTCATGGTAATGCAGGTCTACTATATTGAACTGTCCATCCAACATCTGACTGTCCATCCAACCCCCTCCCCCCCCCCCCCCTTACTCTATGTATGGTGATTTGCACCACCCACAAGCTAGATGCTGCACGTTTGATATATACCTATATAAAATTTGTCTTTTCTTGGTAGACAGTGCCAAGTAGGTGGGGCTTCATGACAGTTGGGGCCTCTCCCCAGCAACTACCATGAAGCCCCACCCAGGTGACACAGTTAACCATTGAATTGAGGCAAGAGTAAAGGGGTGTGTGTGTGACAGTATCACTTTAACATTCCCTCACTGCTATTTCGAAGTTCCATTTTAATTTAAAGGGGTAGTGCGGCGCAAAAAAATTATTCACAGAATAACACACATTACAAAGTTATGTCTGTGAATCGCCCCCTTCCCCGTGTCCCACCACCCCCGCTCGTGTACCCGGAAGTGTGCGGTGCAGTATGCATTACCTGATCGGTGTCAAGGCCGTCCACCATCTTGTGCCAAACGTCATCTTTGGATGGACGGCCAAGTCGCTGCCGCTGTCCCCCCTCCGCCGCGTCACAACTGTGCTCAGGTAACTAGGCCTTAGGGTGGAGCTGCAGTGGCAAAAAGTGTACCCAAAAGTGTGCGGTGCAGTATACATTACCTGATCCGTGTCGAGGCCCTCCGCCATCTTGTGCCAAACGTCATCTTCGGCGGACGGCCGAATCGCTGCCGCCGCCCCCCTCCGCTGCGTCACAACTGTGCTCAGCCGCGATTGGCTGAGCACAGTTATGCTCAGCCAATCGCGGCTGAGCAACTGCTCAGCTGCGATTGGCTGAGCATAACTGTGCACAGCCAATCCATCCGAAGTGTTATAGTATTTTAGTATAGTATAGTCTGTCCGAAGATGACGTTTGGCACAAGATGGCGGATGGCCTTGACACGGATCAGGTAATGTATAATGCACCACACACTTCTGGTACACGGGCGGGGGTGGTGGGACATGGGGAAGGGGGCCATTCACAGACATAACATACATTACAAAGTTGTATAACTTTGTAATGTGTGTTATTCTGTGAAAAAATTTTTAGCGCCGCACTACCCCTTTAATGGCAATAAAGATATTCTTCACAATGTATTCTATATCCACTTTACTGATATCAGTGAGAGAGCCCTGTGTAGGAGTATTTTTGAGGGTATATTTTTTAATGCTTATGCAGTAGTAACAGCGGTTGTCATGCTGTCATCTTTGTTGCTATGGAATTTTTTTTTTTTTATGCGTGCTCCAGTAGAACATGATCTGCCAGCTTAACTCTCACATATATTTGATGAAGATGTTTATTTTGAGACTGACATCATTTGAAAGGCAGGCGTGGCCACGTCTAGCAGCTCCAGGTGAGCAGGGAGAGCAGATAGCAGCTCACCTGGAGTGAATTTACTTATGAAAGGTAAGCAGTTCTTACATTCGCATGCAACTCCGATTGTGCATCTAGGAATGTATTGCCATTATAAATGTGTTAGCTTTCAAAGAATACATATGCATGATATTATAGACGTTTAGTAAATTATAAACACCTGCTGCTTATTAGAATCTTAAGGAAATATGGTAATGTATATTACAGTAAGAAAGGCAAATCATGCTGTATTGTGTGCTGTGATTAAGTCTGCATGAACTAAATGCTGCAATATGTACGGCAGGATGTTAGTGAACTGCTATGTAGAAAAGGAGCAGCTAATTGTTTTAGAGGACAAACATATGACCTCTGTTGACCAGGAGAAATATTTTATTATTTTACTGTTACAAATCAGAAATTGGTTTTAAATTCTCATGTATTCTTTATTTTACAAGAAAAGTGATGTATATTTATATAATCTACAGGAAAAGTTGGTATCTTAGGTGTCTAAAATCATTACTGTACATAATTTATCTTGTACAGCTTGTACATTTTTAATCCTGTAAGACACAGAGTCTCCCGTATCCAAACAAAAGTTTTACTAACTAATCAGAATATATTTCCCTCTTCTCAGACTGACTTTTCTGGGAAGTTTTGGTACATGGGGACCTAACCTACAGGCACTGTAAATAAGTAAAAAAAAAAAAAGTTTTTGACTGCGTACCTAATGGCCTGCCAAAACTCTGATTTTCTGTATCATCTTATAGTATATAGTAACTTTTAGAGTATATTCTAAGAGTGTACTAGAGAGTACCCAATGTAGCCTTTAGTCTATCAACAAACCCAATGACAGTTTCCTATATCTACAATCATAATATAAAAGCTATGTGGTCTCAAAATAAATAGCTTGGTATACAGTATATGGATATATAATGCACACAGCCATACTATACCATACTATACTATATTGAACTGCCATAGAAACATAGAAGATTGTCAGCAGAAAAAGACCACAGGGTCCATCTAGTCTGCCCTTTTAGTATTTCCCTTCTTATTATCTTAGGATAGATATATGTTTATCCCAGGCAAGTTTATAAATAGAGGTGCATGAACCCTCTGTTGTGCACCTCCATATGCCACCAATTTATAAAAAGCAGTAAAAAGGCTTCTTCTGTCAGATTTTATATGATTTTTCACGAAAAGTAAACAAAAATTAAAATAATAATAATAGTAATAAAAATAATAGTAGTAATAATAATAATAATGATAATTATCATCATCATCATCATAATCATCAAGGTGACATGGTATGATGATTCATCTTTGTATATGGAATATCTCCACACATATGGATCCTTTACAGCAGTATACCAGGCCTACATGTACAGTATTTAAAAAGGTTTGACATGTCTTAAGTCTGATGTTCTGGGGGAAGTGAGTGCTGATCTTTCAGCTCAGCACTCACTTCCCTCTCATTCCCCACTCATTGCATGTGCTATTACGAGTGGGGACGATCCTTAGATTGTTCAGGGGGCCCATTGAAGACCGTGGCAGTCTGCTACCTCTGCTCCTTTTACTCGGAGTGACGCTCTGCAGACCTTAACTGAACGGAATGGTCGGGTCACAGAACGGCTGGTCTCTACCCGGATCATCCCGGCCAATACTTAAGTACCAGCCGGATGATCTTTCGGCCGCAGGGTTCTAATGCGGGTGCATCAGCGTGCGCCCGCCCGCATCATAACCTCCCATAGCACACAGTAAAGCGAGTGCCGCTCGCTTCACTGTGTGAACTGACAGGGTTTCCTACGGCCGCAATTCATTGAATTGCAGTCACAGAAAACTGACATGTCAGTTATTTGCGGCCCCGTGCAGGATCCTGTGCATACGATGTGTATACGCTCCGGCCGGGATCCCATAGAACAATAGGCATTGTTCACCCGTACAAAGTACGTCCGTTGTTGCCGATGGCAACAACGGCCGTACTTTTACGTAGTGTGAACATAGCCTAACACTGAACGATTATCGGCCTGAACAACTGGTAATCGGAATGGCGGAGTAAGACTGATAATCATTCAGTATAATAGGGCCCTTACAGACCAGACCTATACTTATACCCATACGGGGGGGGGGGGGGGGGTAATTCCAGCATGGCTGCTCTTGCTTACAGCAACATGAAAGCAATGTCAGTTTCCCCTTATTGTGGTAGAGGATATAATCAGAGAAACCCACGGTTATTTCTCGACTTATTATTATACAATTATTTTAACAATATATCGGGAACAAGATTTCTACAATGATGACTTTGGTTAAAATTCAAGATCTGTAATTTTTACTACTATTCAGTATAGTATATTGCCATTCTTAGAGATAAAGTTTTAGGTAAAGTTATTTAACTTAGATAAACTTAACATATAATGTTTTAGCATTAGAAAAATTACTATATACTGTAAATAAAGGCATAAAAGTCCAAGCGTAACTACAGCGGTTAAGTAAAAATGAAACACTCCTAGTAGTTCCATTAATCTGAGCATGCTAAAGCTTTACCATTTAATAGACCAAATTGCCAGACAAGCAAAAGGTAATTTGTAGCATAAGCTTTTAATACTGCTGAGATCTTTTTCTTCAGATATTTAAATGAATACTTGATTTACATATTGTAATTATTTCCGCACATCGTACAGTTACAATTACATTATATTTATTGTACGGTATATAGAGCTGCAACCCTATTATGGCTCTCCATAAAGCAGAGCTGCAAAGACAATATCTAGAGATGAGCAAACTGCGAGCATGCTCTGGTTCGCCTGAACCCGCACTTAAAGGGAATCTGTCAGCACCTGGGCTGATCCCGAGGTGCTGACAGTGTAGTGCAGATGTGTGTCCCCCGTTGTGTGTCCCCCCTTTCTTTTTGTCAACTGTGCTCTAGTTTGTCCACAATCCGGCCTGATATGTTGGTAGCAAGAGTCAAAGAGTGGTAGTGGTGAGGCGTTCGTGACGCACTTTGGAATGCCTCACCACTACTGCCTCCTCACTGTTAGGCATAAATATTCATTGTGGTCCAGCCTCCTGCTTCCTGGTTACTCCATCTTCAGGCCCACATGCGCCATTGCTGGCAAGGGCCGCGCCCACTTCCCAGTTTGCACCTACGCCCTGCATCTGTGCGGTCTGTGCACTCTTCTCGGCAGTAACGTGCATGCGCCATAGAGCAGAGGAGTGGCACAGGTGCGCTGAGTGTACCAACTGAGGTCATTGGCTTCAGGCCCTCAGCATGTCTGCGACGCCCCTCTGCTCTGTGGCACTTGCGTGTTACCACCAACAGGAGCGGACCGCACAGATCTAGGGCGCAGGTGCGAACTGGCAAGTGGGCGTGCACCTCGGGACCAGCCTAGGAGCTGACAGATTCCTTTTAATTACCAGTGGCTAAAAAAGTTGGATGCAACCCATATTTTCCAGGACTCACTATGGCTTCATCCAATTTCTTCAGCCATCTGTATTCAATGTAGTGTGAACTAACGCGATCGTGCCCAAGGTTTGCTCATCTCTAGTTATTGTCTGTGCAGTCTTACTGCTCATCTCTAACATTAACCCATCCAGCCTTTTTACCTTGACATTACTACTTCTTACTGACCCATACCAAGGCACTCAAATAAAAAAATACACTAACACCAATTTTTTGTGTAGGGTGAGGGTGGCCACAGCTGTATTTAACAAAGACTGGAAAGCCTCACCCTAATTATTAGTGATGACATTTAAGAACCAAATTAATTCTCAAATGCCAGCCAAAGTGTCCATGATGGGATGCCCCACAAGGTATTTTTATCTCTGGCAAGAAACATTAAACCCCCACCGGCCAACCTAAAAACAACCTGCTCAATGCCATCTTGCAACCCAGATTAGAAGCATTATGTAGTTAAGATTTATGTGTAAGCAAGCAATAATCTATGATTGTCTCTCTCAACCTGATGGACTATAACATTCCCAGAGGATCTAACCGTTCTAGACACCAGTGTGTTGATAAGTCTCCTTCTCAGACAATACTATAATCAGGTCTTGGAAAAGGCTTTTAGAGCCACCTCCTCCTCCTTTGGTAACTGAACCAGACACTCATTTGAGTTTAAGCTGGAAATAGGGAGGCTAATGTCCTGGCCATATTGATTGGTCTTTCATCTGCATCATATTTTAACCTTATACTGTTAGATAGCAAAACTACATCATGTGTGCATAAGCTAAAAAAGCTACGGTTTATACTCATCAGTGCACACTGTTTGGAGAAACATTCACAAATGCTATAGCATGGGGAAAGAGATGGGCCTACAAGCATCTTTCTGAACTCTGACCTTTCTTAAAACCCTTAACCACCTGCTCCAAACCTAAGTGTTTAACATGAAGGATACTTCAGACAGATTTTTCTGTGCTGAAGAGACAAACCTTGGGCTCAATAAACTGTACATTTGCTATTGAAGAGGAAAGGCATCAAAATAAATTGCAACCATTCCTCCCAGTGCATATTATGACTGGGGGTGGCAGGTGCTACCGAGTTTTTTTGGAGCCACATCAAATGTTCTCCAGCAGATCCCATACATAGGATGGGTAGGTCTGGTCTTCCAGGTCTATTTAAGGTTGTACCTTCCTGAAATGATGTCACTGAACGCAAGACGATCGATCAGCCACATCATTCTGAAGACCTGGAACATGCTTGGCCTGAACTACAATAATAAATGACAATCATGGGAAAACTCCAGGGCCAAAACCAGTAAGGGGCTTTTTTGTCCTCCATAAAATACAGGATTTATAAAGTGTAAATGTTAATATGGGAAGAGACAATGAGCAACATATTTATTGCTACAGGCACCTCATTTTATGCCCACTAAAGTGTAGATTGGTGCTTGCTACAAAGCCTATTACATGGCTTGTTGACTGTGTGCCCAGGGATGCTTAAAAATCTTTAGATTGTTCTTGCAGCCCTTTGCTTTAATCAGCCATTGGCCACACATTTCCTATTTTCCTTTTTTCGACAGGTGTAAAGTGAGCGATCAACCGACTAGTATGCATTTGTTCCTTCGTTTGCTACTCCATGAATCTATTATATGGGCCTGTTTTGGCAGATTATAGTCCTGTGTAATAAAGCCTTTATCCCCTGTCCTGTGCATATGGGGTAGGTTATTTGCACCAGGAATACCCCTTTAAACCAACCCATCATATAAATGTCAGAAATCAGGACAACATAAAAAAGAAAATTGGTGGTCACATGGTGGTACGTGTAACAGTAGTGGATTTATCATACTGATATCCTAGAGCATTGTGTGGCTTTGCTTATTACAAATGAGTATGTTGTATTTCTAGCATATAAAAGAAAATCAATGCAGTTGTCTAGACGTCATAGAAGACAAACCAAGTAAAAGCTCTTTCTTTTTGAAAGGTCCTAATAATAAACAATTGATGGATAATAATGGTTATTTAATGGTTAATAGCCATTTATTATTGCACATAGTGGTGTACTGGAGAGCCTGTTAAATCTCAATTAATAACCAATGCTTGTGTATAATGGTTTGGAATCTTAAACAAGGATGTACACTTGATGGCTTTCAGTGTATCCAGGTCTCCTGCTGCCTGAGATATAAAGAACTTATAGTAATGGCATATGCAGATGTTGTAATAAGGCAAGATATATTCACCATGTAATGCCTTCTGACATCTAAATGTCTTATTGTTGTACACAGCTCAGATTTGCTGTACAGTCATGGTATGATGTTTTCTTACCTGTATGTGTTGATCACAAATGACTGACACACTATGCAAATATATAGTCTCTGTAGACGATGTCAGTAAAGACCATGCAAATCCAGGCACTAAAAATGGGTTGTCATGCAAATTCTGTGTACAGAGCGCTAAAACGAAACCATCACAATGTCATATATCAAACTGCAAAAGGAGCTAGACATATGGTATCTTAGACCTCCTGACATGTTCATGGCTGAATAAGAATATCTTAAAGGGATTTTCCAGGATTAAAAAAGCACAGCTACTTTCTTGCAAAAACAGTGCCCCCCTGTCCCCAGGTTGTGTGTGGTATTACAATTCGGTTTCATTCACTTCAATGGAACTGAGCTACAATCCACACCCAGACTGAGGACAAGAGGGAAGCCTGGACAACCCCTTTAAATATAGCAGGGCTTTATAAAATAAACCTCTTGCAGAATATACAGAGTCTCTAGTTCACTAATCACATATGCTATGGTCTAAAATGAAAATATAATTTTTTTTGTAAGGATTGGGGAAAAAAATTGTCAAAAAAATTTGACAACTGTTTTTGGGTTATATTTTTACTGTCTTCTCTATGGGATATATATGGCATACTATTCTGTATTATTCTTACAGGGATACAGAATTTATATATTTTTCTGTTTTTCCTACATTTGCACAATAAAAACACTTAGAACATAATTTTGTTTTTGTTTTTCTGTATTCTCAGTCATAACTTATTTTTTCATCAACAAACCTGTGTGAGTGCTTGCTTATTTTGCGGGATATGCTGTCGTTTTATTGGTACCATAGGGTACATGAGACTTTTTGTTTACTTTTTATTTCTGATTTTGGGAAGAATTAATGAAAAACCGCAACTCTGGCACAGTTTTTCCATCTATTTGTTCACCATGTGTGATAAATATCATATAGTACTTTTATAGTACTAGTTGTTAATGTGACAATAACAATTATATATGCTTTTTAACTTTTTCTAATACTTTTTCAAGTGGTAAAGCATTTTGTGATCAAAAAGTAATATTACATGATTGTTTCTCATTTATCCTTTTAAATGCATGTAGCTGTATCTTTGTAATTCCCTGTAGACCCTTATGACTAGACACACAGGGGGAGATTCATCAAACAGGTGTAAAGTTGAACTGTCTTAGTTGCCCCTAGAAACCAATCACATTCCACTTTTCATTCCAATCTGATTGGTTGCTAGGGGCAACTAAGAAGATTCTACTTTACAACAGTTTAATAAATCTCCCCCCAAGTTTCACTTTTTTACTTTGCATAGGGATATATATATATATATATATATATATATATATATATATATACTGTGTATATATATATATATATCTTGCATGCATCCCCTTCCTCCGCTCTCCGCTTAAAGAATTGTCATGTCAATTCTTTGAGCCAAGAACGTCAGAAGCGGACAAACTGAGGCAGGTGGGATTCAGCGGCGGGGAGCTCCACTGTGGAATTCTGCCTGTTTTAGGCTATGTTCACACTGCGTATGAATCCATCCGTAGATCGTACGCCGCCAGGTCGTTTACTTGGAAATCTTCGCTCAGCCCCGTAAACCACACAGAACCTTTTGGATCTAAAAATCCAATTCCAGTTCAGTTTGGCTGAAATAAGTACTCCGTACGGGACCGCATGGAAATCCACGGCCGTGAGTTTCAACATTTCTGTCCTCAAACAATGGTCTTGTTCATTTTTCACGGTGCCGTATTCGATCCGGCCGTAAGCTCATACGTAGTGTGCACTGTGCGGGCGTATATCGTATACTTTCAAGCGAATGCATCAACCTCAAAACTACGTGCGTAAATTCGCGGTTCGCATTACGGACGGATTCATACGCAGTGTGAACATAGCCTAACTCAGTGTGAACATACCCTTACTGTAGGATACTGTCTGATTCTATAGATTTTAGGGAACTTTTCTTCTGTAGTCAGGAGAGAAATGTGAAAGAGTGCTTAGCCAAGCGTTCCTCCTCACTTGCTCTAGTCATTGGAGGAGTCTCAACACCCAGATCCTGACTAATTAAAACTTTTCACATGCCAAATGTTTCTTTTAAATGATACATCAGTCCCGAATTCCAAATTCATTGAACTTTTCATTAATTGCACAGCTGTATTGAAAATCTAAGCCAATTGGCTCTAACATATGTACGTTATATTCCATAAAATGGGGCAAATACCACCATTGTGCAACTCTGCACCTTTTTCAGTTCCACTTCTGGTTTTGAGTACAAATACTGACCACAATGGGCTCCAAAATAAGGATCAAATACCAACCACAATACTACATGTAAAACCTTCTTAAGAGTATAGGGTAGACCGCCGCAGAAGGCTAATATAAAGCCTAGGACCTGCCCTGCTCTCCACTAAATATGGGCACTAGACAATGCTGCTTTCTTCTGCCCTCCTGCTGATACAAGAGAATGCTGCTCGCTCATTTGTGCTTGTTACCTGTGCCAAAAATGTCAAGCTCTTCCCTGATCTGTTTTTCCCCTCAGGATTAGGGTTTTTATTGTGTTTACTACTTGAGCTTAGCGCTAGACAATTTGTTATTCTGTGTTTTGACATGGTATTTTAGGATAATGGATTTAATCAGAATGCTAATTGACCCTGATTCAAGACCACAGCGACATTAAACCTCGCCACAATCTGGGCAGATTACTCAATGAGGAAATTATAAAACAGTTTTGATTTGTTATTGAAATCATAGAAAATTGCTTTAAAGGTGAATGGCTGTAGAATTAGAGCAAAAAAAGAAAGAAAAGGAGGAGGACAGGCATCTGAGCAATCTAGACATTTTTATTTTTTCAAGTTTCACACTCAGTCCAGATGTTGAATTTTTTTAAGGAGAAAGATCTCCATAGATAATTAACTACAATTAGTGCTAGATAAATAAAACTGCTGTGGTGTACATTGTGGTGTGGTGTACATAAGAAATGCAGTTTCATACATTAGACAACATCAAAAAATATTTTCCAATATTTTAGGCTAGGGCTACACAGTGACTTTTCGGCAGTGCTGTCCGATTGATTTGAAAGAGTCACTGTTATTATAAATAATTTCTGTCATTAGGGCCAAAAAACAGCAACCGTAGTATAATCATAATTGAAAGTTTCATTTACATCCAACAGAGGTGCGAGGTTGCAATGGACATTGTGTCGATATGGTTCCCAGAATGTATAGAGCTACTGTGCAGCTTTCGGGAAGTACCAGCCAAAGCTGCAGCAGTAGCCTTAGTAAGGAGAAAAAGTACTTTAATTCTGCCACGCGAGGCAGACAGAGGGGCGGCAACTAGTCATATGGGTGGGGATGCACCTGTGACTAGTCACCGCTCTCTCCCTGCACACAGTGCAAGGATGATTGACAAGCAGAGAGGCCCGTTAGTGGCCTCTCTGCCTTGGAACCATATAAGCACAATCGTGCTAATTGGTTCCCTTTAGGCATAGTTAATTAGTAAACAGTGCTCCCTTTAGTATACAGTACAAAGCCCTGTGGCAAATGGGGACCCAAGGTAGGGACAGGAGGATGGGGGGCACAAAACTGAGGCAAATAGAAAAAACTGAGGTATAATCCAGCCCGGATTATGTTCCATGTTATGTGACCCCCCTCCCCTCCTGCCTATGAGCGCTGATCTCACAGAACAGTGCTTGTTTTCAGCACTGCATGGGGCCATGTAAAAGGGCCCAAAGTCACTAAAAATAAAGGTACTTGGTTGAAAAGCATATAGTTTTATATGAGGGTGGTTGTTGTGGCTGTTTGAGGGATACGCTAAAGATACTGTACATCCTTGGTGTGTGTGATTGGCAGAATGCTACTATCTGATGTTATCCATTGGAAAGTGTCCTCTCTTGGTCTCTTTCCACCTTTTGATGACACCCTCAGTGCCTAGTATATGCTAGATGTTATAAAGAGCACAGTGCAAAACGCAATGCAGGTGGTCAGCTATGGAGCAGCAGGAAGGCAGAAACCCCCAAATCTAAGATCTTTGAATTGGTGGAAAGCATGGTTAAAAGATTTTCTTTTCTGTATTTATGAAAAAAAAGCTAGTTATAGATAATGCTGTCAGGTTATTCTAGCTAAGAAATAAAGCATCATCTCGCAATATGAAAATAAGGACAATTTATAAAATGTAAGCTATATGGTTTCGACTTTATGAACGTTAAATGGCTCTAGCTGTACTGATCAAAGTACTTTATGAGGATAACCTCCTTACTGTGCAGTTAAATCTCGCCTTACTGCTGAGGCTTTTATCAGTCTCCTACAGTTTTGTGGTATTCAGCGAGCAGAGGATGCCACTGGCAACAGTGACGTAGATCTTCAGCATTATTTTAGGAAATCCATTCTCTGTTCTGTGTAACAGGCAAGATGCAGTTCCTTCATGATTCACATATCAGAATGGGGAAAAAGCACACAAAACACAGGCATCCACATAGCACATAATGACTCCATATTGATGGTTGAGAATAACACAATAACAGGGCTTCGTCTAAAGGTCTGTGTACGGCTATTTCCTGTTCAGTATCACAATGAAATTATGATTTCATCGTAGAAAACAAAGTGTTCTATACACACCAGACAAAAGTAAAGGAAGCCCATCATTGTTCTAAGCTATATCTCCACTTTATTGTCACAAATCGATTGGATTTTAATATTGAGGTGAAATGTGACAGCCTTTACTGAACATGTATCCCTATCATAAGCAGGCATTCTGGAAGTCTCCATATTTGTATTGTATGATTTTCCTTATATCTGATGGTATAAACAGTAAACACGACACCATGTTATTTGCAGTGCCAGGGCAAAATGTTCGATCTTTCAAAGGAAACATCTAGTGACATTTTGCAATTATAACAATGAGCTACAA
Organism: Dendropsophus ebraccatus; assembly: GCF_027789765.1. NCBI lineage: Eukaryota > Metazoa > Chordata > Amphibia > Anura > Hylidae > Dendropsophus > Dendropsophus ebraccatus. The sequence goes on along the minus strand of NC_091455.1, from coordinate 70,338,118 downwards.
ACAATATTCTTTTTCCGTTGTGACCATCCATTTCTACAGATTGCTTGTTAGTGGGTGGCATTGGCGGACATGCATTCCTGCAGATGATGACATTAATGGACCCAAACTGTCAGTGACAGCCCGAGGATAAAGAATCAAAGAAGTTGGCTGGAGCTGAGTAATTCATTTGCAAGCTGCTCTGAAATATGAGCAGAAAATTCACTAGTCTTACTGCTAAAGGATTAACTGGTTAACTATTGCTTCCAATATAACACAGCATGGCCTTCTTAACCAGTATTTGCATGTTATTATTCATTTCAGGACAATGGACAGAGCCATGCAAATCATATATATTTTCACTTCTGTGGCTTACTTGTAGAATCTATGGTTTATTATACCACTGTAGGCTAAAATTAGTTTGCTGGGATGGGATGTATACAGCTGTTTTTGGCTTATTTGTTTTCTTCATTGTATGAAAGAAATCCCACCTATATGGTGATGCCTTAGGTTAAATGCAGTAAAGGGCTGAACCCCTTGATAAACCTGGATGAAAAGGCTAATGTTATTTCTAGATCTGAGTTGATACCTATTCTTTCAGCTACTGGATCTGGATGCATCATTTACTGTAGAAAGAGAGGCATTGCTTTCCATTTTGCTTATGGACAGGTGAACACCCCCCATTTTGGGATTGAAGACCTGCAAATAATAGCACATACAAATGTGACATTTCTTAGCTTAGCTCTAAATTCAGCAGATCCTGAGATGCATAGTATAAGGGCCCTATTACTTGGGGGTGAATATTGAGCAAACGGGCCACTATTGCCTTGTGTAATATACCCACTGATCAGCCAAATAACAAGTAAAATCTCCCTTGATTCTAATGGAGCAGCGTCATAGAGGGGTGGGGGTTTCCTCCCACTGGGGACAGGACGGCCTCCAGTTCTTCACTCCTGGCTGGTGCCCGTAAATAGAATGGCGCCATACACGGGATCCGGTTCGTGGTTTAAAAAAAAGACCGCGGCACCGGCTTCCCCGCACCGGAGACATTCTATCCATGGGCAAAACTTTAAGCAAATGTACTAGGGGCTGTTGATTGGTCAGTGTGCCCATAGTAATCCCTGCTCACTGCAGACACAAGCAGTGACACTGGAAAAAGGTGGCCTGGTCTTTTATATCATGTGGAATGACAATGTACTTTCCTTACCTGAGGATGAAATGGCACAAAGCACCTTGGAAGGAAAACAAGCTAACAGAGGCAGTGCGATGCACTAGGTAAAGTTCTGCTGTAAAACCTTGGGCCCTTGCATGCGTATGGATATGCTTGAAAAAGGCCTGTGATATATTCGATGCGCCGAAACGCGTTGCATATCCAATAAATATTTTTCGGAGTCACGTTTATGTACCAATTGTGACTAATGGTACCCCTTCCGGGGAACGTCCATCTGTGCTCTCCCTCCCACTGGGTCTTCACGGTCCTGTTGTTTCCTTGTGGTTCACTTTCCTGTATGCCTCTACCCACCGCTGGCGGCAATAACCCGTGGAGAAGCTGCGATACGTTATCTGGGTTGTTATATCTGCCTACAGTAGAGTTGTGCCTATCCTTTGCACAACTCCACCAGGTGAGTGCGTTCATTGTGCTTGCACTTGCATTGCACTCCAACCACCTTACTTTATTGCACCAGGAGGCGCCCTTCTTTCTGCTTTATCATCCACCTACATAATCATTGTGCAGACCAAGAACACAGCTTCATGGCAGTGGTAGTTGCTAGCAGCAATGGTCTCATTCAGCAAGGTAATGCACCCTACTACACTGCAAAAATTAATCAGGAATAGTGCAAGGAACATAACAAAGAAGTCAAAATACAAAAATTGCTAAGTAGTACTGTGCCAAATGTGTATAACACATAAAAAGCACACGGAACAGAAGGTTCTTATGTCTGTGTGTTTTTATATAGGTTATGAATACTATTATAATAATGATGAGTATGAGTAATTGTATGTCATGTATTTTGGCATTGTTACATAATTGAAAAGATTTATTTTAGGCTGCAGCTACAACTTCAGGCTGTAATATGATGGGTTATGGACTGATATGCTTGACTGGTTTGACCACTTGATGAGTATCTCACCTGGATGTGCTGAAGGTCTTCCTGTGTGTGTCTGCACTACTGCATTCATCAGAGTATACCATATGCAAATGCATTATATGGACATCGTTAGGGCCACCGCTGTTATTAGAAGTATATGGTGACAACAGGAAACACATAGATGTCCCTGCTGCCAACCTTTGCCCCACAGGAAATAATAATTCATCAATCAATCAATGAAAACAACAACATGTAAAAAATAAATAGGACAAACATTTAAAGGGGAACCTGTCACATTTAAAATTCAGTCCAGTCTGTAGGCAGAATTTAATAAAAGAGGAGCTGAGCAGACTGAAATACAGTTTTGTTGGAAATCCTCCAGGATAACTTGGGATTTATTCATGTAAATCTTTGCTCATTCTGGACTAAATAGTCATCTGGGAGGTCCTACTAAATGATTGTTAGATAGTTGTCAATCAACCAAAATGAGCAGGGATTTACATGAATAAATTACAAGTTATCCTGGAACTTGTACTGCAAAACAATATATTAATCGGATCAGTTCATCCTGCTCTAAGCTATGATTCCTGCAAATTGGACTGCATTTTCAATGTAACAGGTTCCCTTTAACAAACAAACAAAAATAAGCTCCACATTACTCCAAACTTGCATTTTTGGCAACTTACCTGACCTCGGCAGCTGAGGGCATGTCAGGAAGCCCGGCCTCAGTGATGCTCAGGCTGGTCAGCCAATTGTGAGGCCTGGTGCTCCTGCAGTGAATCAATGGAGAAAGATTGAAACAGGCAGGGCCAGGACAAAGGGAAGGCCAGGGTAGGTGATGGCCTAGGGTGCCATCTCATGCTGAACTACAGGGGGTGCAATTTTCACCTCCAACACTGTGGCAGCAGGCCCCTGCTCTCTTCCTCTCTTCTGCTTGGCTCCGAAGCTGAAGATAAACTTCTGACCAATGTCACATGATATCCAGAGCCAAGCAGGAGAGGGGAGAAGTGCAGGGACAACTGTAGTGACAGATGCCCTAACCCCCGCCCCCCTCCTGACAGAGACAGATGAGGCGTATTATTCTTTGCTCAGAGACTGTTTTATCCTCCACTACTACAGCTGTGTGGGTGAGTATATGTATATGTATGTATGTACTGTATGTATGTGTCAGATTCTTGCGGCGCCGCTGGGGATCCCAGCTGGAGTGTATACTATGGGGGAAAGTTATCAAGCAAAAAAGTTGTATTTGTTGGTGTAAAACGGGCAGATGCGACTTAATTTATTCGCAAATGGCCGTTTTGCTGAAAAAATATTTGCATCTAGCCATTTTACGCCACCTTCGCCCGTGGGACAGGGAGGGGGTGTGGAGGGGGCGGGCCAAGGGGTCCGGACTCTGGGTCCGCTGCATTTATCATTTTTTGCAACAAAAATGGTACTGAAACCTACGCCAGCTCTAAGCTGGCGTAGGTTTCAACATTTTCGGATGGAGAGGCTCAGTGAAATCAGGATTTATGTAGAGGCAATGCGCCTCTACATAAATCCCCTGAACTTCGGAGCTGCAGAGACATTTTATGCCAGTCATAAAAAACGCCGGACTTAATAATTGTCCCCCAATGTGTATACACTCCAGTCAGGATTCCTTAGAAGGCAGCACTATGTAAGTTCCATAGTAATCACGGCTATTGTTACAACTGCCGTGATTATTACGAAACTTATGTAGTGTGAACATAGCCTTAGCATGTTATCATTTTTACCAGGAAAGAACAGATTTACCTTTAATGCATTAATAGTGAATACATACTCATATAATCAATGTGCTCCACTTCACTACATTATATGGAAATAAGACAGCATCTATTTTATTACCAAAAGTAATAGTACATCTATAATCTCTACATATACAGTCCAAATAATATCATGATTTTAATTATATGTGGATGAAAAAATAGCATTTATATACTTTTCTGATTTTGGGACAGCATTGTAGCTCAGCACATAACTTGTGACAACACGTTGTAGTTGACAAAACATAATCCCCTATTGGTGCACTGTTCATGGTCCAGTGTCTGGTTTCTTTAGGCCAGCATACTATGGTTCCATCCCAAATGCAACTTTTCAGCAGAGGAGGCGAGAGTCCTTCATGATCCTGCAACAGTTATGGGGTCACTGTTTTGATTCAACAATAGGTGATTAGGTTTTATGATTTGTAACATGTTACAGAGTGTTAATTGTTATTGTTACATTTGTGGATATAAAAAAAGATTAAGCAAAGTTTATTGTGTGTTCGTGGTGTACATACTAAGTAACGCAGACAAGGAAAGGTTTTATAGCTTTGTTCATCAGCTAAAGTATTCTCAAATCTGTCCATTGGGTTAAGAGCGAAACATTGACTTGGCTACGCTACAGTACTTCAGGACATATACATTGTTTTAAATTCTATTTTATATTGATTTCATATTATGTTTAGGGTTAGGTTTTTCACATCCATTTAATGCCATTGAATTAGTTGTTCTGGTAATAATTTAGATCCATCATGGTAAAGTGATCTGCTGACTATACTTGTAGAGAGCTTTAAAGCAAACAGGGTGCACATGCTGTCTGTCCAGCCCAGGGCTCGTGCTATCCCATATTTATATATATCATTAAGGGATTTGCCTTCATGCTGTAGGAAGTCACCAAACTTGTGATGATACCCTTGAGTGAAGTCAAGAGTAATGCTAAAACTGCCATGTGGTGTGACTACCAATGTCGTTTCGTAATTGCTCAAAACTATTTGGAATTATTTTGTTGCTTCCAGCCTTCTATCACACAGGCTAGTATTTTCCCCTGCTTGATAAAAGCTCAGTCCAACAGTGATTATGATTTAGCAGTGGGGGCCAACAGTATGTCATTGTGCAAGATCTGAAAGAGCAGTTCAGTTACCTCAGCAGACTGTGCACAGACTAGGACAAACAAAATTGGAGGTCACATCTTGAACACCTCCAGTAATTCATTCTTGGCTTGGAACAATAAACGCACTTTGGCTATGCATAAGACTGTCCTTATTTGTGCAGGATAGAAAATATACATTTTGAACTTTGGAAAGCTTTACTGTATTTTTTCATGATTTTGTTCACAATTACTATTTTTTAAAACAACGAATCTCAGATATCAGAAATCACAGCTTGTAAGGTTAGAAACAAACATAAAAACTTTAAGGCAAAACCCACATGATCCATCTAGTCTGCTCTTATGCGATTTTCTTTTTTATTTATGGATATATGTATGATCAACTCATACATGTTTAAATTCAGTTAGGCCCCCTTCACATATATCCAGCAGTCCAGAGATTCCCTCCAGCGCAGTAGCAAAGTGACAGAGGGAAACTTATGTTTAAACTGATTCCTTTCATTTGAATGGGACAGTTCAAACTATCTGGCATTTAAATCTGGAAGCCGGATCACGAGATGCGAAAGATGAAAAAACACATCTTGCACTGTTCTTCCGTTTGACGTTTTAAGCAACTGATGGTTAATTAAAAAAAGAATAGGTTCCCTGATGACAACTGATGCATTTTTGTGCCATTGGTTGGAGCATCAGTTTCTGGAAAAAGAAGGATGCTGGGCTGACTGATACATGTGAACCCGACGTTACGTTTTTTTTTTTTTGAGTCACTGCTACAGCGCACAGCATCAGTCTATACCCAAACACCAGTCCGTCATGAAGCAATGAAGGTGGGCCCACTGGCCCCCAGTGTGACAAAACCTCCTCACCTCTTTGGCATAGCTCCATTAGAGTCAATGGATTTGCATCACAGAGGGAAGGGGAGATCGTCACACTGGGTGGGGGCGGTAGGCCCACCTTCAGTCCTTTATTCTGGATTGGTGCTCCAGTGCTTCATGCCGAGCTAGAGCTCGCCAATAGGCCAGTGCCATGTGCGGGAACAGAGCAACGGTTCAAAAAACGACTGCAGCACCAGCATCCCCGTGCTGGCACTGGCTTCTTGTAAAAACCCAAAGTGATTTACCTAGTTGTACCTTCACTTTAAATTACAGTAAACAAATAAACAAGCAATATGTTACCCAACTGTTAAGTCTTTCAAAGTTACAGTGCTAATATTCCAGTAAACCTCACTGATGTGTCCTGCCCCTCCTTTTTTTGCAGTGATGACATGCTGCACATACATGTGATTATTGCAATCAATTACTGGCCTCAGTAGATTTGTGCCATACATAATGAGGTCAGTGATTCAATGCAACAGAGACATGGATGTAATGTGACATCATCGCTGATGGGAAAAATTAAAAACAATAACAGCAGAGATCACCAAAGCATTAGTGTCAGTGTAATGGGATTTATTAAGTAAACATTGATTTTTAATGTATAACATTTAATGCAGTTTGTATTATTTCTAAATTCTATTTTCAAGTTATCAGACAACCCTCTTAAGGGCTGATGCACGTGGCGATAATATGATGTCATGTAACGTCTGAGCTATAGCTGTCTATGAAGTCATAGCAGGTCATAGCACATTATTACATTGAAATTACAGCAGTATTTACCTTGAAATTCTGGTATGTGAACATAGTTTAAGGGTATTTTACCCCCTGAAAGCAGTGTGTAGTATGTAACTGTAGGGACACTGTGTCCGGGCAAAAAGTAAGAGATACCCTGGGTCCAAACTCCGTACCTCCGCTGATCTCCGTATCGGGCCCAAGCTTCTCTGTTATGAATAGAGCTGCGGGTACGGCTCATGACTGTGAATGTAAATTTGCTTTATATCACATCTACTGTTTAAGTTTTTAAGTTACTGCTTGGGTTAATAATAATAATAAAAATAATAATAAATTTATTTGTATAGCGCCAACAGATTCTAAGAACTATTACTAGGTATGAGATACTTCTGTAGAGTGTCCTAATGTAGATAGTCTTGTTAGTAATAGCTGCCTCATATCATATTTGCTGGATCCAGCTGATCCAGCTGTTGTATGAAAGGATGACTTTGCTTCTTTTATCTTATTGAGCAATTCAATAAATTTCTTTGACTTTACAATGAACTCTTTTTGTCAGTACAATGGACATGGGCTATAAAAATTTACCTTCCATATATCTATAAAATAGGTCTGCACATAATGGATTGCCAGTTCCATGTAGACAACTTTAATTTTTCTTTCTCAGAAAGTTTGCAAGAATCCTGTAAGAAGAGCTATTACTCGGTATGAGATACTTCTGTAGAGTCTCCTAATGTAGACAGTCTTGTTAGTAATAGCTGCCTCATATCATATTTGCTGGATCCAGCTGTCACATTAGTCACTGGTGTTTCCTAATGCGTCTGAGTGATATATAATTTCACTTAAAGGGGAGGAAAGGAGATCTAAATAATTTATGTGCACTGAAAAGGTCTTTGGGATAGATATGTTCTATGCTTTATATTTTTAGTGAAGAAGAAACAGAAGCCACTTCCTAATACTGTGATCTTTATAGTTTACAAATAAAAAAAAACTAGAACAAAATGTAAAAATAAATATTTTCGGGATATATATTTTTTTTTACTTCAGACAAACGTCTCGGTCACTGGGAAGGTTTTTTTTTTTTTCTCTTTCCTTCTCTTTTCTGGAGTGAATGACAACTAAAATAATTGCCTGGAATGTTAGAGGACTAACGATAGGTATAAAAGGGTAGGAATAATGAGTTACATCAAAAGATATCTGCCTTGTGTGGTGGGGTTGCTGAAGACGCATCTGGTTCCAGAGACAGCAGATAAAAGTTCAAAGGTCTGGTGGTCACAACAGTATCATACTTACTATACAAATTATTCCCGTGGGGTTTCAGTTTTAGTGCATAAGAAGGTAAACTGGGAGGTGTTTGAACAAAGGATCGATAAAGAAGGTCGTTTTTTGTTTTTTTTATTGTAAAATTGAAGGGTTAACTTGCATTTTGGCCTTCATGTACATTCCCCCTCCCTTTAAATCCACTGCATTAGAACACTTGTTCCGCTTTATGAAAGAGAAACAGCTACTTTTAGGTGACCTGAACGCAGTTGTGTGTGAGAGTATAGATCGGTTGCAGGTTATTGAGCCAGTAAAAGCGGTGAGTAAGTCCCCCCTACAGGATATTATGAAAGAACTTGGTTTGTTTGATATATGGAGGGAGAAGAATCCTAGTACAAAAGAATTTTCTTGTTGGAACAGGACTAGTAAAACCTTTTCTAGGATAGATTTAGCTTTGTCTGATCATTCTCCACTAATGGTGGAACTGAACACGGGTGGATCACATGAAGGGCGTAGCTTTAAAATGAATCCTCACTGGTTGAAGTTGTTGCCAAATATTGAGAATATTTCACAAGAGATTAAAGTATTATGGGATATAAATTGGGGCACAGCATCCCCTCAAATTGTGTGGGACACTATTAAGGCTTCTATTAGAGGGTTGTATTTGGGTAATATTCACAGGCGAAAAAAGGAATTTATATAGGAGGAGAAGGGGTTAAGAGATAGGATAGAGGGAGTAGAAAAGGAACTAGTAAAATCACCAACTGTAGAAATACAAGAGAAATTATTAGAGTGTCAGGGTGAGTTGGACAGGTATTTAATAAACAAGGCTAAAGAACAGTTAGCCTTTATGGGGGAGAAAAGGTATCGTGGTTCTGGTTTACCTAATAAAGGGCTTATGGCCTTGATAAAAAATCAGGCAGATAAGAAAAGGATTGAGGCCATTAAAACGAAGAAGGGACAAGTAACAAATCAACAATCGAACATTTTGGAGGAGTTTAAAGATTTTTTTGCAAAGCTATACACTTCTGAATATAGTACATATTCAGAGTTGGAGGCTTTTTTTGAAAGCTTGAAGGTACCAAGGATAACGGACGAACAGAGAGAAATGTTTGATGCTCCGATAACATTGGAGGAATTGTCATGGGCTGTGGATAACTCTAAGGAAAGTTCTGCACCAGGGGGTGATGGTATGCCGTTAGGAGTATATAAAGCCCATAGAGAGATTTTATTGCCATCCCTGTTGGAGGTGTTGCAGAGTTCAATGTTGTTGGGGCATCTTCCAGAGTCTATATACCAGGCAGTTATTATTATGTTACATAAAAAAGGGAAAGATGAGCTATTGGTGGAGTCATATAGGCCAATTTCCCTCATAAATGTAGATATTAAGTTGTTTGCCAAAATATTAGCGAAAAGGTTGAGTATAGTGGTTGGGGACATAGTACATGAGGACCAGAATGGGTTCATACCAGGGCGTATGGGGAAATATAACATCAGGAGAGTGTGGGAGAATATTTAGCTGTCTGGGGAGGGGGGATCCCACTCCATCCTGTCATTGGATGCTGCAAAGGCGTTCGACAGGGTGGAGTGGGATTATCTATGGGAAACGTTAAGACAGTTTGGGATTGGCGACACTTTTGCAAAAATGGTTAAGTTAATGTATGTTTGGGCCAGTGCTTGTGTTTCGGTTAATGGGATGAGTTCGACCCCCTTTCTCCTTGGTAGGGGTACACATCAGGGGTGCCCCCTCTCCCCTTTGCTCTTGGCCCTCTGTATTGAGCAATTGGCTATTAAGTTGAGATCTGACCCAAGTATTATAGGTTTTGGGGCGGAGGGCGAAGGGGACAGGGTGTCACTCTATGCGGATGATCTTCTGCTTTTTTGAAAGATCAGGTAGTGGCTGTGCCTCGGGTTAGGGAGGTGATAGGGGAAATGGGTAGGCCATCTGGCTTATCTATTAATCGGGAAAAATCTGTTTTATTGCCGTTAAACAATAGACAGGGCTTGCACTTCCCTCCTTTGAAAACACTTGAAATAGGTGAGAGCTTCAAGTATTTGGGAGTGCAGATTTCTAAGAATGTGGATGAATTTGAGAAGTTAAATATGGATCCGGTAGTGAAAGAACTGGAGCGTAAAGTGGAAGTTTGGCAGAAGTTACACCTAAATCGGGTAGATAGAATTACATTACTTAAGAGTGTTGTCTTTCCAAAGATATTGTTCTTTTTGGGGGTGTCTCCATGCTGGTTAAGTACGAAATATCTTAAGAAAATTAGAGTGATCTTTAATTTTTTGATTTGGGGCCGAAAAAGACCGCGCATGAGAATAGAACTACTGTGTGCCCCTAGGGAAGGGGGTGGATTTGGGTTACCAGATGTGTCTTTATATGTGCTGGCTTCATAATTGTTCTGGTTGGCCAATCCAAATCAGAGTAAATTCTTTGCGCATATTGGTAAGAGATATGACTTGCAATGTATGGATATATTCCAGAAGTTGGAAGTGGGAGTATTAAGTGAAGGGGACTGGAAAAGATGGACCTTGGTGAAGGCAGCTAAGAAATCCTGGGATATCTTAAAGAAGTTATTGAGAATAGAAGGAATGTGTGGGTTTGCTCCATTGTGGGATAACCCAGTGTTGGGGACAGTGGAGGTTGGTGGTATGAATAGAACCCTGTATGTTCAGGGCCTTCAATGCTTAAGTGATGTTCTATACGTAAATAGGAGTATTAAAAACTGGGCCACTATAAGATCCGAGTTTGATATTTCTGACAAAGCCTGGTTGGAATATGTAAAACTGTCAGCGGTGATTAGATCCAGGATAAACTTAGTAACAGGCAAGAGCTTAGTACCAAATTCTTTTATTGAGAAACTTAGGAGTAAAGATATAAAGAAAAAGAAAAAATTGATTTCTATATTTTATAGGTATTTGATAAATTAGAAGGAATATGAATTTAAAAGCCAACAGAAATGGCAAGAAGAAATGGGCAGCTCTTGTCAGTTAAATTGGAAGATTATATATAGAAATATTAAAAAGTTTGCAATTTCAGGAAGTCATCAGATGGTGCAGTATAATATTACGCATCGTTTGTATTATACCCCGGTGTTCCTGGCAAAAATTAAGAGTTGGAGTGAGGATAGATGCCCCAGGTGTGGGGAGCATGGGGCTGATATTATTCATATACTTTGGACATGCGGGAGTTTATATAATTTTTGGTGTGAGGTGTTAAAAAAAATGGAACAGAATGTAGGTCTGGTAAACCCACGTACTCCACAATTGATAGTGTTGGGAGACACTGCAAATTTAAAGTTGACAAATAGGAAAATTAAATCTCTTCTTAGGGGTCTATTTTATGCTAAATTACTAATTGTACGTAATTGGTTATCTTCGAAAGTTCCTAGTATTGCTCAAAGATGTATTTTGATTTATCAATAATTTTTTTTTTTCCTCCTCCTTTTGCCAGTGGATGGGTGGTAGGGGGTGGGGGGAGGTGGGTTATTTTTGGATAGAACAGTTTTGTATATGACAAGTAAATTAGAGTTTTTAACCCCTTAAGGTCAAAGCCAATTTTCGTTTTTGCGCTTTTGCTTTTTCCATTTTATGTTTAAAAGTCCATAGCGCTTGCATTTTTTCACCTAGAGACTTATATGAGTGCTTATTTTTTGCGAAACCAATTGTACTTTGCAACTACAGGCATAATTTTTCCATAAAATATGTTGTGAAACCGGAAAAAAATCATTTGCGCTGTCAAATTGAAAAAAAAACGAATTTGTTTTGATTTCGGGGAGTTTTGCATTTACGCCGTTCACCCTATGGTAAAACTGACTTGTTAGGCATGTTCCTCAAGTCGTTACGATTACAACGATATATAACATGTAAAACTTATATTGTATCTGATGGCCTGTAAAAAATTCAAACCATTGTTAACAAATATATGTCACTTAAAATCGCTCCATTCCCAGGCTTATAGCGCTTTTATCCTTTGGTCTATGGGGCTGTGTGAGGTGTCAGTTTTTGCGCCATGATGTGTTCTTTCTACCGGTATCTTGATTGCGCATATACGACTTTTTGATCGCTTTTTATTACATTTTTTCTGGATTTGATGCATCCAAAAATGCGCAATTTTGCACTTTGGGATTTTTTTGCGCTTACGCCGTTTACCGTGCGAGATCAGGAATGTGATTAATTAATAGTTCGGGCGATTACGTGTGCGGTGATACTAAATATGTTTATTAATTTATTTATTTATTAATTTATATTTATAAAATGGGAAAAGGGGGGTGATTTGGACTTTTATTAGGGGAGGGGATTTTTTATTAATAAAAACACTTTTTTACTTTTTTTTTTTACATACACTAGAAGCCCCCCTGGGGGGCTTGTATATACATAGCACTGATCTCTCATAGAGATCAATGCTGTGTATATACACAGCAAAGAACGATTAGATCGGTCATAGATTACTATGGCCTGCTGCAGGCCACAGCAATCTATTGCCGAGCCGGGATCAGCGTCATTCCGACGCTGAGGCCCGGCACGGGCAGAAGAACGGATCTCCCCCCCGCGATCGCATCGCGGGGGGGAGATCCGTGCCACTAGACACCAGGAATGCACGGAGGAAAGCACTTCAATGCAGCTGTCAGGTTTGACAGCTGCATTGAAGGGCTTAATTAGCCGGCGCGGCAACGGGACCTGCACCGGCTAATAGAGGCACTGCCCGGCTGCAGATTGCAGCCGGGATCGGTGCCGTTCAGAGCGGGGTCCCGGCGGGACCCCGCTCTGAACACCCCCTGCGGCACCATGACGTATCAGATACGTCATGGGTCGCTAAGGGGTTAAGGGAGGGAGGGGAGGGGGAGGGGAAGGGAGAGGAAAAAAAGAGAAAGAAAATGCGATTCCTGGAGTCTTGGGAGCTAGGGTGTGGGGTTCAATTGTGTATTAATTTTGTGATCTGTGGGTCGGTCTGGGGGACCCCCTTCTTGGGGATTTTGTCGGATGTTGGGTACAATTATAGCTTATCGTGATTTAGTGGACGGGTGAGGAACTGTTGAGCTCATTGAGAGGTTTCGAGAGGGTGCAATTGGACTGGTTCGTTTACGTTGGGCCCTACTGGGGAATTGAGACCTTTTCTCTCTTATTTATACATACTTTATTTATTATATTTATATATAGGTTTTGTGTTTTTTTTGTAATTTTTATTTTTTATTTTTTATTTTTTTTAATTTATTTATTGATTTATTTTTTTTATTTGTTTATTTTTTGTACAAGGACGATCAGTGGGGTGTCTTATTAGGTCTGAAGTCTCCTTAGGGGGGGACGGAAGCCAATGGACAATCCTTACTAAGTTATTTACATAAATATGCGAACTCACTGTTTAAAAGGGGTCCAGGGGAGTAGTAATGGCTTAAAGGGTAACTAGACAGATCCTGGGTGCTATGCGAAACCCTGGCCTTATGGACGTGTCCAACAGATGAGACGCGAGGCGGTAACAGCTGGATACTAGCGGTTCATTGTTGTTGAGCTTTGAACTCTCTGTGGAATTTAAGTAACATAAAATGGATTATGGAAATATGGGTTTTGTATTTGTTTTTATTTTCTTTTTTGTTTGTTTGTTTCTGTTCTTTTAAATATTATTTACTGATTAGAGATTGGGTCCTCTTTTCCCGGTAGTTTGGATCTCCGTGTCTCGACTGGTCGGTTGGCCATCTTGGGGTTTACGTGGGTTTGCAGTTCGTCCCCGTTGTATAGCTATAGATTAAGGTTTAACCCTTTAAGGACCGGGCTAACTTTCGTTTTTGCGTTTTCGTTTTTTCCTCCTTATGCTTAAAAGGCCATAGCACTTGCATTTTTACACCTACAGACCCACATGAGCCCTTTTTTTTGCGTCACTAATTGTACTTCGCAATGAAAGGCTGAATTTTTCCATAAAATATGCTGCGAAACCAGAAAAAAATTATATACGCAGTGAAATTGAAAAAAAAAAAACGCAATTATTTTTCTTTGGGGGGGCTTCATTTTTACGCCGTGTGTCCTATGGAAAAACTTACTTGTTATATATGTTCCTAAAGTCGTTACGATTAAAACGATATATAACATGTATAACTTATATTGTATCTGATGGCCTGTAAAAAATTAAAACCATTGTTAACAAATATATGTTCCTTAAAATCGCTCCATTCCCAGGCTTATAGCGCTTTTATCCTTTGGCCTATGGGGCTGAGTGAGGTGTCATTCTTTGCGCCATGATGTTTACTTTCTATCGGTACCTTGATTGCGCATATGCGACTTTTTGTTCACTTTTTATTACAAATTTTCTGGATTTGATGCGACCAAAAATGCGCAATTTTGCACTTTGGGATTTTTTTGCGCTTACGCCATTTACCGTACGAGATCAGTAATAAGATTAATTAATAGTTCGGGTGATTACGCACGCGGCGATGCCAAACATGTTTGTTTATTTATTTCTTTTTATTTGTAAAATGGGAAAAGGGGGGTGATTCAGACTTTTATTAGGGGAGGGGATTTTTTATTAATAAAAACACTTTTTTTTACTTTCCCTTACAGTAATATGAAGCCCCCTGGGGGACTTCTATATACACAGAACTGATCTCCCATTGAGATCAATTCTGTGTATATAATAGAGCAATGATCCATCAGATCATGGCTCTATTATAATGGCCTACTGCAGACCATCTAAATAGATTGCTGAGCCGGGAACAGCGTCGGAGCGACGCTGAGCCCTCGCCGGCTCAGTAAAACGGATCTCCCTGCCGCGATCGCATCGTGGGGGGGAGATCCCCCACTAGACACCAGGGAGAGGGGCCACATTCACTGTTCAAATGCAGTTGTCAGTTGTGTGGCTAATACACACGGTCCCTGGCTGCACATAGGGTATACCCGTCATGCGTTGTTAAGAGGTTAAGGCCTTTTGGATGTCTTGTAGATATGGATGGGGTCTACCCACATTGGCCCACAGTATACTTAAATGTCTTATATGAAGGGATCTGGGTAGACATATTCTGAGGTGTTAAGTACTTATTGACATCACCCCTGCTCTGATACAATATCTCTTTGACTCCTTTGATAGATTTGTTAATTTCTATTGTGGGTTTTCCTTCAAAGAGTTTTGTTTGAAATATGTTTTTTTTTTTTTTTTTAAATAAATAAATAAAATATATATATTATTATGACAAGTTTACAACAATCCAAGTAAAAGCAGGTATACATGTCTAATATCATTAGTCGTGTTAATAAATGACAGCTTGCAATGCCTCTACAATTATAAAAATAAAGGATACTCACTACAAAAAAAAAAAAAAAAAATTCATGATAATCTGGACTTTTTAAAGAAGCCTGAACAATGACCAATTGTAAAAGATTATACTTTTATTTAACATTAATTTAGGACTATGTTCTCCTTAGAACATTAGATAATCCAGTACTTACGGGGTGCTTTTGATCCTAGATTTTTATACTGCTGTATGATGAAATTAAGAAAACAACATTTATTTTAAATCCCAGGTCTAACAGATTGATGAATTATTATGGACTGGATTGTTTAAATGTTGAGTGTATCTGACTTTTAATTGACAATGCAATTTCCCATCTTGAAATTAAACCACTACAATATTTCATCTGAAAATTCTATTGTTGAGTGAACATAGTCACCGATAATTTAAAGTATGACAAAAATATAAATCTTGGGGAAGGATGGACTAGTGCCATACTTGGTTATCCTCAGATACTAGTGAGTTCAGGAAATAAGCTGTGGTTATTTAACATGCATACAGTAGTGTTCTTTTATCATCTCTCTGTCCCTTAGAACTTTTAATGTCCCTATAATATTTCACTAAGATGATTCCTCTTATCTTCCCTTCTTCCTTCTTATAGCATAGTTTTCTGCCTCACATCTCTGTCAGTGGATAGCACCCCTAAGACATTGTACCCCCATTCTAGCCATCCAAAAAATCCGGTAGTTACACCCCTGGGACACCTGATACAATACAAATAATAGTACATTGTGTGCCACTTTGAAAACAATGATGCAATAATTTTTTTTTTTTTTATTTTGTTTGTGAGACTAAAAGGGGCACTCCAGACAAAGGTAAACATCTGGGTGGGGGGAACATAATAAAGAAGTCATACTTATCTGTACCTGTTCCCCTGCAGTCCAGTGCCACCAGTTCTCTTTCAGCATCTGGTCTCCTGAATCTCCCAAGTTACTGTTTTTTTAAGGCCCCACAGGAACTACCCGCTCAGCCAGTCAGTGACTTTAGCGCTATTCAGCCTTATTCACTGATTGGCTAGGTGGGCATTCCTGAGCGGGGCTGTGACGTCACAGGATCGGGAGGTTCAGAAACAAAATGGGGGACCATGAACAGTGAGCAGGGGAACAGGTATGTAGGAATTCTTTATTATGTCCCCCCCAGATTTTTCACCTTTGCCAAGAGTACCCCTTTAATTTTGTACTAATCAGTAAATCTTCCATTCATTTTAATACATGGGTTTTAATAGTGTTTTTTTTTGTACAGATGTTAAGTAATGTGCAGATGTTGAGGTAACTTACTCTTCCAGTAAGTTCCTAATCCTGTCTTTTAAAGGCACCCTAAATGAGTGGCTGCTCAATTATGGTCCAGGTACTACTACTCCTATTCTGCTACAATCATCCTGTTGAATAGTTGCTCAGTATTTTTGATTTGATGGAAGCTTTCTGGTCAGTCTTCCTATCCAGCTCTACTATTAAGACTTGGTTGGCAACTGAATATGGGGGCCATTATTAGGACCCTGGGAACTAACTGTACTATTGTTACAAAGAGGATTGATATAATGTTTTCACAATGATTCCCAAAGTGTCCAGATCAATACTTTAGACTGTATACTTTATATAAAAAGTAAAAAAAAGGATTTACTATTCTTGTAATACTCCGATGGTTTTAGGGCATCTGTTTCTTTCCCTCTTCAAGTATATACTAACATCATGGACTTTCACAATCAATTAAAGGGGACTGTGGGAATAATATAATAGTAATAGACCATAAAGGTCCATTTAAAACCACCAGGGAAAATGTTTTAGTGAAGTACATGTGATGTCCATTTATACAATAGTCCCCAGAGATCAAAATTGAATTTAGCCCTAAATGTGGCAAACCTATATTTATGGATTGTGCACTTAGGAACATATAACATATCTCATCCTTGAGGTAAAATAATTTTATTTTAGGGTGCAGAAATAATTATTGATGCACATTTCATCCATTACATTAGTCTGTGGTTACAGGCTGAAAATATTTTCATCCAGGTAAAAGGGTTTAGCATGGTATTTAGCTGTGTTCTCATATTGTCTCACATTAACCTTAACAGTCTGTCAATGTTCAATTATGTATAAAACTAAATAGCAGTAACATTCTATACAGCTATTTATTAGTTCTGTTAGTCTCTGGGAAGGCTGGACAACAAGCAATGTTCATCTCTCGGTCACCATCTTATATAATGTCTATATCCCATCTTCATACAAAAGCACTAGGATGCATTACTATAAACTCTAGTAAATCTAATTTTCCAATTTTGGAGCTTAAAGATCAAATCTAGTGCAAATGATCAAGAAGTATGCACATTTTCTTTACTTCGATGCTGTCAAGTCTACATTTGTTCTACTGAAGACATTTGGTGTTATGGGATCCCAATGTTTTTGACTTGTTGAAAGTAATTGTGAATGCTGTTGGACCTTTTCATGGTATAGATACATGTAAAATGATCACATGAAGTCTGTCACCTTAGACCACTATGGTCCGCGATCAAAGCCTTCATCACTGTGATTTTTTTTCATGTATCTAGCTGAAGATCACTTTTCCTTTAAGCATCTGTTAAAACTAAATTATTTAAAGCGCTAAAATGAATATTAAAAGATTTCACACTCAGGGACTTTGATTTTTCAGTACTGATTACTGGTTCCTCTGCAACTACCTCATATGAGCATTGTCACTTTGGAGATCCCTTTTAGTTGTTGTAAACGTTTCAAATGTACTGAACCAGCTTAAAATAGATATGGTCCAGGTGTCCAAGAGTTCTTAGAGAACACAGTTCAGTAATGTCTGTACCATTATATGTAATAGTCAAAGATTCTCTGGTGACTGGTATTGTGCCGAGTGACTAACTTAAGGTGAATGTAGTGCCAATCTTCAAAAGGGGCTCAAGGTCTTCCCCAGGTAGACCAGTAAACTTAACATTCATTGCAGGGGCTTACAAGGGAGTATACACAGTAATATGTAGGGTAATAGTATTATAAGTGATAACCAGCATGGTTTTACTATGGGCAGAAGTTGGCAAACCAACCTAATTGGTTTATTTGAAATGGTGAGTAAAAGCCTGAATAAGGGGTGGCTGCGGATATAGTGTACCTGGGTTTTGCATAGATGTCTGATAAATTAGGGTCTATGGGTTTAAAAAGCTTAGTTTGCAACTTGATTAAAAACTTGCATCAAACAATATCCAGAGAGTGGTGGCTAATGATTCCTGGTTATAACTGGTGTACCCCAAGGGTCTGTACTGTTGAACTTGTTTATTAATGATATTGAGAATGAAATTAACAGCAATGGGGGAGATTTATCAAACATGGTGTAAAGTGAAACTGGCTCAGTTGCCCCTAGCAACCAATCAGATTGCCCCTTTCATTCCTCACAGACTCTTTGGAAAATGACAGGTGGAATCTGATTGGTTGCTAGGGGCAACTGAGCTAGTTTCACTTTACACCATGTTTGATAAATCACCCCCAATGTTTCTATCTGTGCAGATGACACTAAGCTGTTTAGTACAGTACAGCCTACGGAAGATGTGCAGATGTTACAGGATGACTTAGACACATTGGGGGAGATTTATGAAAGGGTGTAAATATACACCTGATGTAAATTGCTCACTGCAAGCAATCACAGCTTCTCTTTTATTCTACCAGTGCTGAAAGATGAGCTGTGATTGGTTGCTGTGGGCAGTTTACACCAGGTGTATATTTACACCCTTTCATAAATCTCCCCCATTGAGGTTCAATGTTGATAAATGTAAAGTTATGCACCCTACTACTAATACCCGCATGGTTCATATGTCCTAGGGGGAGTTACACTGGGAGAGTTGCTGGTAGAGAAGGATCTGGGTGTACTCGTAGATAATAGGCTACAGAACGACATGCTTCCCACTCGTCCCGGCGATCATTTGGAATTTGAACACTCAGACCCTGTCATTTAACATGTCTTTGTTTATAGTGACAGGACCACTTTAAAAAGCTTGAATCTGCTAAATATCTAAATAGATTTGAGCAGGTGATCCCTATTCTGAAGGTATTCATGTATGGCAATGAAAGTAATACTTTCTAAAACTATTTTTATGGATTGAGTTATTTTCTAACCACAGAATTATGCAGTGTAGCTTCCAGGCTGTTATTTTTCAACTGTGCATTAGGAAACAGATGGTAGGAGCTAGATTTAAATATTAAAGCAATGTGTGAGAAAAGAAAATGTAAACTCATGTCCTACCTGATTTATATAAGATATATGTGCAATTGACTTGCTAAGAATTCCGCAGTATGATACAGGTTTTTATGAGTTAGGGTCACAAGTCTAAGCTAAAATTCCACAAGGATTTTATCTGCTATTTGTGGATCTGGTTTTTAATTTTTAAAGGATATTGACTGCAAAATCTGTGCAAAATCTGTGCCAAATACATTCTCATACAAACTCCTGTAGTCACATATTGGTTTTTGAAGTATATTTTAAATTGTAAGGCTATGTTCATACATAGTATTCAGGCAGTATTTTGGTCAGTATTTGGAAAATACTGGAAAACAGGCATTTACTGTACCAACAGAGAAAAATTATGATAGAAAGAGTTGCACCATTTCCTGACCGAAATACTATGTGTGAACATCGCCTTAATGTCAGTTTAAAGGGGAACCCTGTTCAATTTCCACACATGCTCTAATATTTTTTTGTTATAGGCTTCTATTTTATGAATTGGGGCCCTTTGTCTGTATCACATGCTGACTTACCCCCTGAAGCTGCTGAAAATCCTCACTGCCTGGTCAACCCTGTTTCTACTCCTCTGTTGTCCACCTTCTCCCTTCTGAGACAAAGGTCATGTGACCTGCTCAAAAAAATAAAAGGAACACTCAAATAACACATCGTAGATCTGAATGAATGGAATATTCTCATTGAACACTTTTGTTCTGTACAAAGTCGAATGCGCTGACAACAAAATCACACACAATTTATTGAACAATGGATTTGGAGTCACACACAAAATTAAAATGGAAAAACACACTACGGGCTTATCCAACTTTGATATGATGTCCTTAAAACAAGACAAAATGAGGCTCGGTATTGTGTGTGGCCTCCATGTGCCTGTATAACCTCCCTACAACGCCTGGGCATGCTCCTGATAAGGTGGCGGATGGTGTCCTGAGGGATCTCCTCCCAGACCTGGACTAAAGCATACGCCAGCTCCTGGACAGTCTGTGGTGCAGCGTGATGTTGGTGGATGGAGCAAGACATGATGTACCCGATGTGCATAATCAGATTCAGGTCTGGGGAACAGGTGGGCCAGTCCATAGCTTCAATACCTTCATCTTGCAGGAACTGCTGACACACTCCAGCCACATGAGGCCAAGCATTGTCCTGCATTAGGAGGAACCCAGGGCCAACCGCACCAGCATGTGGTCTCACAAGGGGTCTGAGGATCTCATCTCCGTACCTAATGACAGTTAGGCAACCTCTGGCGAGCACAGGGAGGGCTGTGCGGCCCTCCAAAGAAATGCCACCCCACGCCATTACTGACTGCCAAACCGGTCATGCTGAAGGATGTTGCAGGCAGTAGATAGCTCTCCACAGCGTCTCCAGACTCTGTCACAGATTCTCAGTGTGGACCTGCTTTCATCTGTGAAGAGCACAGGGCGTCAGTGGTGAATTTGCCAATGCTGATGTTCTCTGGCAAAATGCCAAGCATCCTGCATGGTGTTGGGCTGTGAGCACAACCCCAATCTGTGCAAGTCGTGCCCTCTTACCATCCTCGTGGAGTTAGTTTCTAACCGTTTGTGCAGACACATTTACATTTGTGGCCTGCTGGAATTCATTTTACAGGGCTCTGGCAGTGCTCCTCATGTTCCTCCTAGCACAAAGGCTGAGTTAGCGGTCCTGCTGCTGGGTTGTCGCCTTCCTACGGCCTCCTCCACGTCTCCTGATGTACTGGCCTGTCTCCTGGTAGCGCCTCCAGCCACTTGTGTGGGTTGTAGAGTCCGTCTCATGCTACCATGAGTGTGAAAGCACAATTAACATTCAAAAGTGATTAATGCATCAGTTGGTTTTAAATGACAGTGTATGGGACATGTAGTTTCCCATCTGGTAGCCATGATGTAAAACTGGGATCATTTAACCAAATTTAAAGGGTCTATTCATGATTGTAAAAATCACACTATCCTGTGCATGTAGAAAGCAGGAAATATTTAGGTGACATTTAGAAAAAAGTATTATAGGAGTGTAAATATGGAGTTAATTTGTACAGACATGTTATGAATAAATTAATATGAAAACTTTTTTTTTTTTTTTACAGTACAGTGTAACATCACTGAACCAGTCAACGCATTTCACTTCACATCTGCCCATTAACAATGAAAATCTGACGAAAAGGTATGTGACCAGTTTAGTTTTTATATAATAGTATCTTCTGCAAATTTTTCAGTGTGGGGCTATTTATAGATGGATCATACAGTAGCCATGCTGTATAGATATTAAAAAAAAGCATGAAGAACATACCTTTGCTGCCTGTAACTGTGTTTTTATTTTCATATAAAATGACTTTATTAATGTCATGAATAGTGTCAAGAGTGCGTAGCCTATCATTCCTTGCGCCCTAGCAATAGGCCCCGCCTCCCTGACACTGTTTACAGCCTGAATAAAGGTTTTTTTTTTAAATGAAAATTATGAAAATAAAAAGTCACAGAAAACAAAGGTATTTTCTTAATGTTTGTTTTTCTAACTTTCTAGTAGTACCGCCATCCCGTTAGATGGTCATGGGGTTACAGATTCACTTTAGGTCACACATACTGTATTGATTTTTGTTATATGTTATATTTAATGCTATATTTTGGTCATGTAGCAAATGTTATAATTTATACTACACTGAAATGTATAATTTGTGTGCTGTTTGTTGTTTAAAAAAAATGCCATAATTATACTTATCATAGTTTTTTTTAGATTCCTATTAATTTAGACAATTTATAAGTTGCTTCTTTTTTAAGTCCTATAGAAAAACCTATGGGAAAATGATTGTAAAAACACCATATGGCTATGTTCCCATGACGTTTTTTCCTTTCCTTCTATTATTTTTAAAAATGACGTCAATCATTTCGTGTTTTAGATGCCCATCAATACAATGACGGCTGTTCGTACATTATACTAGTTCAGGTGGACTAACTTCCCTTTGGACGTGTCTTTAATTGAAAAGTCCATTGAATTTAATAGTAAAAACCGTGAAAGGAGGGTGAAAAAAGAAAAACTGTGTGTAAATGATGCGTTGTCATAATCATTATTTTTACGTTTGTTCAAACAACATCTCTTATTTAATACACTGTCTGCATTAGACGTCCGCCATTCCATTAACTTCATTGCATTCTATTGAGGCCAATAAAACTGCAGCAAAAACAGACACCTTTTATCTCTCTTTTTTTTTTTTTTACTTAAAGTAAACATAGCCCATCTTTGTTTTTTATTTTTTTTTATAAAAACACCACAGGCCCCAAAAAACTGAAAAAATAAAAATATGAAAAAGGCCTTAAATTAAAAAAAAGCATTTTATATTTGTATTTTAGCAAAGTGTTTTCAAAAAGAGAGAAAAGAAAAAAAAACCTGCAAATAAACTCTCCTTAATAATTATTAAGAAAGATGCAAGTAATGGAATTGTAAAGCATGCGCGTCTAGGCCATTTTGTGTAATTGGAAGGTATTCATAAATCCAAAGTGCTTTATAAATATACATTAAGTTTTGTGGAGAATTTAATAAAGTTTTCATGAAACCTGACATAAATGCTTCACTCGCACACAATGATCATATATTCCGGCTAACAGCGGGCCTTCAATAGTCTATGCCAAAATGTTTTACCGCACAAAACAAATTTCTAAAAAAAACCATAAGGGCACACAATATATTTAAATAAGCCGGAATTATTAGCTTTCAAATAATTCTTTTCTTTTCAAAGTACTTCCACCTACTCAGCTTCCTTCAATTCTATAATGCAGCTATATTTGGCCATAAGAATTTTTACCTGCTGGTGAGGATACCTCATAGGGTTCACAGACAATACCAGCAGAAAGTTTACTTTGCATTCTAAAGGCTACTATTTACCAGCCAGGGCAATCAAATAGGTGGCATTAATATAGCAGTGGCACACATAGAACATGATGTGCTTATTTTAGTTGAATAGGTTTAGATTGAAAGCATACATTTCAATTGATGCTCCTTTTTTTCCTTTAAAATGTATTACTTTGTACATGGTTACATGGGAAAATAGCTGCAAAAAAGACGAGATCGAGATCCAGTCAGCTGACTACAGGGAATAACTGACCACCAGCACAATATAGAAAGGGAACAGTCAATGGTCTATTGTCTCTTTAATATTGACACCAACATCCTGGCTGCTAATGTAAAGGAGTAGTCTGACCATTAACACTTATCTCATAGACGATGAATAAGTGTCACTGTGTATGCACATCCTCCATTCCATTCTAATAGATACTCAAAAAACAGTTCTTGGGATCACAGAAGATCTCAGCAGACACTCTCATGATCGTATACTTACCCCATGTCCTATGGATAGGGGGATACCTGTTAATAGTCAGGCAATCCCTTTAAACCCATAAAAGGGCAAATCCATTCCTAGGCTTATGTGATATGTTTTGAAATTCCTCCTTTTAGATTTATTGTTAGTTGAAATATTTTATTCCCTATCGTTGTAAGTATCGTCAGACCCCGCTCCATCTTACACTTATCCTCCATCCAGTAGATAGCGGATGTTGTTATAATACAGAATACCCCTTTAACACCAGATTACAACTATAACAGTTATACCACATGGACACAAAGGTATCTAGTTTGATGCATTTATTTTCTTTTTATAAAACTCTTTTTATATAAAAGAACAATCAGATGCAACACAATTTGTACATAATACATCTCTACTTATTGCAACCCTTTAAGAAGCTAGAAACTCTCCTTCTGGAACAGCATTGGGGAGCAGAGATGCCATCAGACCTTCCTAAAGATATGGGCCAAATTTCGGAACTTCCAGTCACACTCATAATCGTACCTTATCCGGATATTTGATCCTGACATTTTCTCAGTTCTAGTGCCAATTCCGGTGCCCTCCCCCCTTCCCCGGTGACTTCTCTTTGTTTAAAAGCACAAAAGTACAGTTAGCATGTACCAGGGCCTCTACGTTATGAGAGATAACCTGTCTGGCCTATCCTGTAGGTGCACTGAACATGTCTTGTTACCTTTGCTATGTCATGAGATGTATTATGTACAAACTGTTTCATGTATTTTCTAATGTCATGTCCCTGTTAAATGATCCTCACCTATGAATCATGTTATATGTGTGTTATATTAATGTGTCCATTTTAGTAATGTAGGTAACCATGGCTGACCCCTACGTGATATTGCTTATAATGTAAGATAGCATGTGCCATTGAGTGCCAAGCTAGGCTTTTGAACCTAGTTTTCTTCTCATGCTTCTGACTAATGACTCCTTCTGCTAGTTGTGCTGCCAGCTTCAGATTTCTAGGAAGTCGGAGCCTGTTCCATACATGCAGCTGGCTTATGGAAAGTAAGACTTCACATTTGTCAATGTTTATAGTTCCCATTTGCTTTAGTGCCCAGCAATATCTATGGATGCCAGCAGCTTGAGAGCAACATGTGTCTTATGAGCCAATGGATGGAAAATATTGCTGAACAGTAGGTTAACGGATATTCTAATAATGTATAATATATATTGTACAGTATATAGTGACAGGATACATCAAGAAGATTAGATTTTACCTAAATAGGCACTGTCACAAAAAAACTTTTGATATGCTATAGAGATATATCAAAAGTTTTGGTTGGTCGCAGTATGAGCGTTCCGGAGAACGAGATGGAAGTCCACGCACAGCGCATTTACTTCTGGCTCCATATAATGTGACCTTGACGGACTATCAATTCAAATCTATGGGGTCCATCTAGGTTGCAGACACAGAGCAGGGAGAAGAGCAGGCAACACTCAGAACCTGACCAATAAAAACTTTTTATACGTCTCTCTGATCACAACAGATTAATAAAATGTAGATACAGATTTTTACAGTGAGTTTATAATTACTAATATGGGCCTATATGTTATAAGCTGCCTGAAGCTCATACTGTGTGATTTTTCACAGCAACCAATCACAGCCCAGGTTTAATTTTACCAGAGCTTGTTAAGATTTAAAACCTGACCTGTGATTGGTTGCTTTGGGAAAACCAGAGAATGGGAGTCTTAGGGTCCATTTACAGATTATCTGCCAAAGATTTGAAGCCAAAGCCAGAAACAGACTATAAACAGGGGACAGGTCATAAAGGAAAGCCTGAGATTCCTCCTCTTTTCAAATCCATTCTTGGCTTTGGCTTAAAATCTTTAGCAGATTATCTGTCAGATAATCTTTCTGAGTAAATGGGCCCTTAGGTAGATTGATAAATCTGAGCCATACCGTATGTTTTTTTTACTTTGGGATTGACCCCCCAATAATGATATGTTTAGATGTAGATTTTAGAGTTCAAAAGTACTGTATGCTGATACAGAAATTCTAAACAGAATGTAAACTTTTGAAAAACGCATAAAAGTTTATCTCCAATACCAATTAGGAAGTTATACAGCGCTGACATGCTATGAACTGAATTTTTGAAGATGTCTTGTAAAATTGTAAATTCCTTCATTGACCTCCTTTTGAGTAAACATCTTACATAAGACTTCAGTGCACTCAGCAGTCATGGAATTTATTCTTAAATTAAGGCAAAATGTGGGACATTTCTACAGTGTTGCTTGTGCTTTGCTGTCTGAACATGGAATTTACAGACCTCTGAGAAATAGTTCCATAGCCAAAACCTGAGGTTACAGAAACCCAACATGTGTAACCTACAACACAAGTCCAAGCTTATTATTAATCTGGAATAAATTGTTACTCTAAATTTTCATGTTCCAGTAAAGAAGGAAAAGCGCTAAAAGTAGATATCAGTGAAGCAGCTGAATATTCATTTTGCGAGCTTTGCAAATTTTCGGTCAAACTCGTTAAGATTTGCAAATTGAATTTCAGTAAAACAGCCAAAACTATACCAGCTACAATACTTGGACTTGGACAATAATTTGTTAAAGCTTGTTATTGTAAAAGTGTCAAAAATCGAAAAATCACAATTAAAAAAAAGTCAATCTGCCAGTCAATCATCCAATTTCCGCCATTTCTCTCCTCTCTGTGCCTATATCACTCTGTTAGTCTCTCCCTGCTCTTCTAACTGCCTGCTGCCATCCTGCTCTCTCCTCCACACACAGCCGTCTGGCCACCTCCGTAAACAAACCACCTTATATAGAGGGGGAGGTGCTGACATCACAGAGAAGCCTGCAGCTGATTGGATGGGCGCTAGGGATTATTCTTAATCCCTTTCTCCTGCCCAGTGATGCTGCAGACAGTATGTGCCACTGCCATTTTGTTTTTCTGCAAATTTCTTTAACGAATCGGCGGGTATTTGCTTGGCAGAACGAAGCGAATTGATATTGGCATTTCCTGGTAGCAGTGGGGACAACCTTATAATGCCAGCCATGACCTAATGTAGAATAGCTGAGGAGGTTTCTTGTCCAGTAGTCATGTTCAGGGACGTACATAATGTAGGGGGCTGTAAGCACATGACTCACATGGCATTGTGTAGTGGTTGTGCCGGATTACTGCAGCTAAGTTCCCTCTTACTTTATTCAAAGTCCAGCTGTAGTAACACTGCAAGACCACCACCCAATGTGCGCAGACAAGGCTGACACCATTTATCATTTACATCCAAATGCTGCAGCACACCTGAACAACTGGTCAGCAGGCAGCCTAGGTCAAAACTCTGACAATCAGTTATTGATGGTCTATCCTTACGCTATCCACCAATTTTCCCTGAAAAACCTGTTTAAAAAGCCCTCCCACTATTATTTTTGCTAGTATAATGCACAACAACTATCCTTGCTGTTTTATCACAGGACTGTTGTATCCATACATTTTATTACTACATCTGGGTCATGTGTCCTCTGATCATCCACCATCTTTACTTTCAGATTGCTAACTGCATCCTCTCCCTTTCAAATCTGCTCTCAACCCATTTTGCATCAATACAGTATCACATGGGCAGCTAGAGCTAGTAGCTAAGAGGACAGTGTAATAATCCTCATCTCTGTACATCTCTAATTAAGCTAAGAAACTATAATTACAGTCAGAAAGGCTACGCTATAATTAAATCTATTATACTGTGTGAGGAAAGCTGCATAAGCCGTGATGCAGCTTAAGAAAGAGCACAGAAACACATACAATTTCCAGGAGTCACCATGAGATCGCATGACCCAACTGAAGGAAGGGATATCAGGAATTTTCTGATAGAAAGGAACAACTAGTTAAGGTAATACTAGCTGAATTATATCTTGGCTGTCTAGTCACATAATAAATAAAAAGTGGGGAAAAAACTGCAGGAGTGCTTCTTTAACCCCTTAGCGACCCATGACGTACCTGGTACGTCATGGTGCCGCGGGGGGTGTCCAGAGCGGGGTCCCACCGGGACCCCGCTCTGAACGGCACCGATCCCGGCTGCAATCTGCAGCCGGGCAGTGCCTCTATTAGCTTGATCTTGCACGGTAAACGGCGTCAGCGCAAAAAAATTCCAAAGTGCAAAATTGCGCATTTTTGGTCGCATCAAATCCAGAAAAATGTAATAAAAAGTGATCAAAAAGTCGTATATGCGCAATCAAGGTACCTATAGAAAGTAAACATCATGGCGCAAAAAATGACACCTGACACAGCCCCAGAGACCAAAGGATAAAAGCACTATAAGCCTGGGAATGGAGCGATTTTAAGGAACATATATTTGTTAACAATGGTTTGAATTTTTGACAAGCCATCAGATAAAAGAAAAGTTATACATGTTATATATCACTGTAATCGTAACAACTTGAGGAATATGCATAACAAGTCAGTTTTACCATAGGGCGAACTGCGTAAATGCAAAACTCCCCGAAATCAAAACAAATTTGTTTTATTTTTCAATTTGACAGCGCAAATGATTTTTTTCCGGTTTCACAGCATATTTTATGGAAAAATTATGCCTGTCATTGCAAAGTACAATTTGTTTTGCAAAAAAAAAGGGCTCAAATAAGTCTCTAGGTGAAAAATGCAAGCGCTATGGACTTTTAAACATAAAATGGAAAAAGCAAAAGCGCAAAAACGAAAATTGGCTTTGACCTTAAGGGGTTAAAGATTAGCCAAAGCTAATTTTAATAAATCTTTCAGTTTTTTTACTGCTTGCCTTTTAAACACCACAGATGTTTAAATGTACCACTTATAGGCTATGTTCACATAACGTTATTTTCTCTCTGTCATTTTGCTGTTTGGCTGCCAGTCAGTGCAAAGACGGCTGTTGGTACATTATTCTAGGTTATGGTGCGTTAACACAGAGAGATTTATCTGACAGATTTTTGACGCCAAAGCCAGGAACTGATTTAAAAAGATGAGAAATCTCAGTCTTTGGTTTATGACCTGTTAGCTGTTAGTAGCCTGTTACCGCCTTTGGCTTCAAAAATCTTTCAGATAAATCTCTTTGTAAACTCACCCTTTTATTGCAAAGTCCATTGAATTTAATAGTAAAAACGGTGAAAGGAGGTGAAATAAAGAGGTATAAACTAAAAAATAACGTCCGCTGTTTGCAAAACACATTCGAAAAGAATTGTCATAATTATTGTCATGATATTTTGATGTCCGCTTCATATTATAGACTGCATGCATTGGACGTCCGTCATTCCATTGACTTTAATGCATTGCATTGAAATCAATTGCATAGCGGCAATAACGGGCATCTTTAAAAATAGAAAAGGCGGCCGTTTTTTCTCTTTTTTTGATGTTGTGTAAACATAGCCATACACATGTATAAGGACTTGATTTTTGTTGGACCGGTTCTATTTTCAATGACACCCTTTATTTTACCATACAATATAACACAAAAGCAAAAAATAAATAAATAAATAAATAAGGGACCATACCCCTTGTAGTAAAACTGACCTATTTACCTGAACTGAACTTTATTCTATCGTCTTGAAAAAGTGAAGCCCTTTTCCCCAATTGCTTTGCATCATTATAATATGATCCCTCTAAAGTTAGGTGACTACAAAACGGCAATTGCGGCATTGAGGTTAGGCAGTCAAAAACCATTTACTTTTTTAAATTATATTACCCTCTTTAGGGACTTGAACAGGTGATTACTTCATCGATTAGATTGTAAACTGTGATATTAATGCATTGCTATATGCTATAATTTTTCTATTCTCCTTTTACATCCTGTTCATGGAAAATTAAAATGTAACAATTCTTACACGGGGTTAAGGTATCTGGCATGCCTGCATAAGCAAGGTGTATTTTTTGTATAATTTATTATTTTGGTGCATGCAGGTTAGTAAGTCCTGACCAGGCCCGCTTCTGCCATGAGACGGAATGAGCCTTCCGCCTCAGGCGGCAGATTTTGCGGTCCGGCAGGGGGCGGCATTATGTCCCCCCTGCTGTCATTTTTGTTAAGTATCACTTAACAAGAATGACAGCGGCCGCTCACCTGTCCCGTCGCCCGCGCTCTCCACATCCCGTCAGGTCCCGCAATGTCACCCTGCAGCTGTCACGGACCTCCAGGCTGTGGTGAGTGCCCTGGAGGTCCGTGACAGCTGCAGGGTGACATCGCGGGACCTGACGGGATGTGGAGACAGAAGAGAGCACGGGCCGGCTGCGGTGTGGGACAGGTGAGTGGATGGCTACGGCGGCGGGGGTGGGGGGTGAGGGGGGGTGCCGGCCATCACTCGGGGCGGCCGCCTGAGGTTTGCCTCAGGCGGCAGAAACCCCAGAATCGGCCCTGGTCCTGACTGGAAAACATACCCCCTATAGTTATACCCCCTCAGGAAAAAAAGAGTCATAACACCCAAACAGTTCAAAAAATTGTTGCCCAAACAGTGTTTTGTACACTATTACTAGTAAACGGTGTGAACCTGGCATGCACCAAACTTCCCTATAGTCTTTAATTACTTTTTTTTTACTCAAAAAATACTCTCATTATGTGAGTTTGGAAATTTTAAAATCATTAATTATGTAGAGTAAATGAGTGATATCAACATTCATCAAATATTATTTGGGT
Organism: Dendropsophus ebraccatus; assembly: GCF_027789765.1. Classification (NCBI taxonomy): domain Eukaryota; kingdom Metazoa; phylum Chordata; class Amphibia; order Anura; family Hylidae; genus Dendropsophus; species Dendropsophus ebraccatus. Next base: position 70,307,863 of record NC_091455.1, on the reverse strand, counting down.
CATATACACCATTGTTAACACTGGTTTTGTTGTTTAACTGTACGTTGTATGACGGTAGATACTAGATAGCCGCAATACCTTATAACACTACACTTAGCAACCCTTGCTGTTACACATACACTCATAAAGTAACCCACTTTAGATGAAGTTCCTCTTTACATGTCTGTTATAGTTGATTGACTATGACATGAGTTTCATTAGACTTGGGTTAGGTTGCAGCAGGACAAATTACTTGAATCTCTTGAAATAATAAAATCTGACATAACAAGGACATTTTGCTATTCATCTACAATCATTTTGGTTTCAATGATTTAGAAACACATATAAGCACAGGGAAGCACATAATAGTGCCAAACAGTGGCACAGGCCGGATTTGTATTCTAGTTATTCAATTGTAAAAGCTTATGTGTAGCTCCACTTGTCTGACACATTTATATATTTACTGATAAACCACAAATAATTTTTATTAACAAAATCAAAAGTTCACAATAATTAAAATGACACAAGGTGAGGTAAAATTATGCACGGTATGATAAGGCGGTATGATCACCACAATATAAATAGTCTATAACAAATGCATATCTACCATGTATGAGTGGGGCTGAACCAAAATTGTAATTGAATAGTACCAGTGATATAACCCGACCCTGGCTCTGCTGCCAAAAAAAAACACTGATGATGTAAATATTGCTAAAAAGATACTACTGCACCACCCCTAATAAGGCCTGATATAAGGTGCTGTTAGTAAGCAATAGGGAGCCATTCCAAGTGGTGTCCGAGATCTCCCACCCAACACATAGTGACCATACCTGATGTAAGCTGTGTGCTACACCGCCTCCAATGCACGTTTCGCGATTTGCTTGCTCACGGAGGTGACTATGTTTTTTAGGAAACATTGTATACTAGCCTGAGGCGGGCTAGCAGGGTTGTTGTAGGAGAATACACATTTATATATTTGCCAACTATTGTATTTGTATTTATTTAAATGTAAAAAAAATAAATAATTGGACTTATATACAGTATAGTAAGTATTGCATCTGTACAGGAAAAAATCTCATATTTCGGCTTGTTTTCATGGGTAATTTCTTATATAAAACCTTGAATAACACTTTCACAAAGAAAGTAATAAAAAAGATTATTAAATGACATATTAAAGGAGAAGTTAAAAAACAATTACTACTTACCTCTTCCTGTGCCCCGAAGTGCCTCATCACAGGCTCCTGGACCCCTGCAGGAAGGAATTTTTCCCAGCGTTCAGATGTCATCAAGACTCTGGGGAAATTCCCCAACCCAACTGATGAATTGCCCTATCAGCCAATCAGTGACTGCAGTGGTGTCCCGCCCCAGTCACTGACTGAGTCACTGAGTGGGCAGTCCTTCAACTGGGTCATGACATTCCAGCTGAAGGAGAGCCCGGAGCCCGCCAGGAGTCCCAGAGTGGCAAGCCAGCACTGCAGAGGTACAGGGAGAGGTAAGTGATTGTTTAATATGTTCCCCCGTGCCCCTGCCAGCTGACAAATTTCAGGAATTGACAGACTAAAATACATGGTGGCATTCACTAAGAAGTATTCAACGTGTGAATAATTTTTAAATGCGCGTATTCTTATATTTGTCTGGTTGGCCTTATTTATCATGTGTGCAAAAACGTAAAATTTGCATCCTCAGATGCAGGCCTAGCACAAAATAATTTTCAAGAGAGGCAGATGAGAGTTAATTTACTTGAATAACCAGTGGAATTATTATAATGTACACCTATGAGAGAACACGGCTCTTATTACAATAAACTAATAGGAAAATAGGATTACACTCAGCAGATACAAACCATACAGCCCTATTTTGATTTCCCCATTAAGTAGTTAGCTTAACCATCCAGCTACATTCTTTATGTTTCTGAGGACCCATTAGTTCCACAAATAGATGATTTACTATTATATTTACTATTATATTGTTAAGGTGTTATACCAAGCAGAGGAATTTCTTCTTCTGTTTTAACTTTTATTTTGTTGTTGGCAGCAGTTTTAGTTTTTCTAATAGATCCATGTTGTTTTTGCTTTTTTTTAAGGTAATTCCTCTAAATAATGGATCATTTTGCTGTTTGTTAGGGCTGGTCAGATTAACCCTTTAAGGACCGGGGCAATTTTGATTTTTGCGATTTTGTTTTTTCCTCCTTGTGCATAAAAGGCCATAGCAGTTGCATTTTTTCACCTAGAAACCCACATAAGCCCTTATTTTTTGCACCACTAATTGTACTTTGCAATGAGAGGCTGAATTTCTGCATAAAGTACACTGCAAAAGCAGGAAAAAATTCAATGTGTGGTGAAATTGAAAAAAAACCCACATTTTGTGTTTTTAGTGGATATGTGTTTTTACACCGTTCGCCCTGGGGTAAAACTGACTTGTTATATATGTTCCACAAGTCGTTACGATTAAAACGATATGTAACATGTATAACTTTTCTTGTATCTGATGGCCTGTAAAAAATTAAAACCATTGTTTACAAATATATGTTCCTTGAAATCGCTCCATTCCCAGGCTTATAACGCTTTTATCCTTTGGTCTATGGGGCTGTGTGAGGTGTCATTTTTTGCGCCATGACATGTTCTTTCTATCGGTACCTTGATTGCGCATATACAACTTTTTGATCGCTTTTTATTAACATTTTTCTGGATTTGATGCGACCAAAAATGCGCAATTTTGCACTTTGGGATTTTTTAGCGCTTACGCAGTTTACCGTACGAGATCAGGAATGTGATTAATTATTAGATCGGGCGATTAAGCACGCGGCGATAGCACACATGTTTGTTTATTTATTTACTTTTATTAATAACCTGGGAAAAGGGGGGTGATTCAGACTTTTATTAGGGGAGGGGGCTTTTTATTAATCATGACACTTTTTTTTTTACTTTTACACTTATACTAGAAGCCCCCCTAGGGGACTTCTAGTATAAGTGCTTTGATCTCTCATAGAGATCTCTGCAGCATAGATATGCTGCAGAGATCCATGAGATAGGCACTCGTTTACTTCCGGCTGCTGCAGCCGGAAGTAAACGAGTGCCGAGCCGGGGACGGCGCCATCTTGGAGCGGTCCCTGGCCGGCTTCAGAAACGGAGATCGCTCCTCCGGGACAACGTCCCGGAGGAGTGATCTCCCCACTAGACACCAGGGATGACGCTGCAAACGGTAATCGGATGCAGCTGTCAACTTTGACAGCTGCATCCGATTACTGTATTAGTGGGCACGGCGATCGGACCGTGCCCGCTAATACCTGCGGTCCCGGGCTACAAGCGGCACCCGGGACCGCCGCGATTCAGAGCGCGGCCCCGCTCTGAACGTCCTTACCGACCGCAGGGCGTAAATATACGCCCGCGGTCGTTAAGGGGTTAATAAAGTTATTTGCTGCCAGGAGGCTATGGGCCACATGTATCATCCTGCGAACGGATGATTTTCGGCGAAAAGTGCCGATTTGCGTATTATTTTATACGCAAATGGCCGATTTGCGAATAAAATATTTGCAAATTGGCACTTTCCGCCGAGTACGCCAGGGGGGCGGAAAGGGGGCGTGTAGTGGGCGGAACGGAGGGCGCGGATTTACCATCCGTTCCGCCCAAATATACGCCAAAAACCTACTCCAGTCCTCAGCTGGCGTAGGTTTTCGGCGGTGCGCACCGCCGCGCACGGGATTTATGTAGAGGCAGTCCGCCTCTACATAAATCTCCGTAGCGCCGGAGCTGTGGGGGCATTTTTAAGTCCGGCGTAAAAAACGCCGGACTTAATAAATGCCCCCCTATGTGTTTGTCCTGTCTGTGTTTACAATGAACAGGGATCATATTATCTGATTCTTTGCTGCTGTGAGCTTTCTGGTATCTCTGTCTCATTCGCCTTACATCATTTGACATGGATTGTTATTGTTTGGTTTGCATGACAGCTAATTCTTGTCTAGTCTGCATTAAATTGTGTCACTGCTGTGCCGTAATGTGCTCACTATCTCTTGTCCAGTCTGGATCATGTGGATTTTAGCATTTTGCATTGGATATTTCACTAGAGTGAATTGAGTTCTGCCTATGGAATTTCCCAATACTGCTGTTGATGGATGCCATTCTTGGTTTGTATTGTGGTTTGCACATACCGTGGCCACCCTGCAAGACTACTACTCCCTGCAAGGCTACTACTTCTATAACCCAGTGACAAATAATGATGAGTTGCCATTGGCTTTAACATCTAATACATGCTTATATGAGTTGTTCTGCACGACTACTGATTGCTACCCCTTTTCTGTATTACAATACATTCCTGGGGGTATCTGAGTACCAGGAACCATTATTAGCTGCTGCGACCGGGCCGCTACCAAGGGGGGGGGGGCGTGACGCCCCCCCCCCCCTTTGCCACTGCACTGCCCCCCTCCCATTCCCTCTTGTGACTGCAAGCAGGGTTTTGCTTGTCTGTCCCGTCCCCGGCTGAACACGCACCACAGAGCTCTGTGTGCACCGGGGATGGTACTTCCGGCGCAGTGACCTCTGTCTCGGAAGTAACATCACTGGTGTGCACAGAGCTCTATGGTGTGTGTGCGGCCGGGGACAGGACAGACATGGAGCCGGGAGCCGTGCAGCAGCCGACAGAGGGACCGAGAAGGACAGAGACACGGCGGGGGAGCGAGTTGTCAGGTGATAATGTGTTGTTTTGGTTTTTTTTGCACAGACTGGGGGCCATTATATGGGCATCATAAAGGGGGATTACAATGGGGGCCATCTATAAAGGGGGTTACAATGGGGGCCATTTATAAAGGGGGATTACAATGGGGGCCATCTATAAAGGGGGATTACAATGGGGGCCATCTATAAAGGGGGATTACAATGGGGGCCATCTATAAAGTGGGATTACAATGGGGGCCATCTATAAGGGGATTACAATGGGGGCCATTATAAGGGGGTTACATGGGGGCCATTTATATGGGGGCCATTATAAGGGGCATCTATAAGGGATGTCTATAAGGGGAAAACATTGGTTTTGGGGGGGCATCTATAAGGGGGGCTACATAGGGAGTGTATGCAATAGGGCATGTACTATAGTGGACCACAGAGGGGGCATATACTATAAGGGGGTCACATAGAGTCAGCCTACCCACTAAATGTGTGTAGACAGATGAGGATGGTGACAAAGTGAGGAGCCTAATATGTCTGGCAGATCCTGTGGATTCGTGGCTCGGAGAAGTTCTCATAACGGCCCAGGACAGAAGAAGATGAAAAGGGAAGAACTCCGATCAGAGAAGACGTCCCATGTGAGTCACCTGATGTAACTGCACTGTAATGTATATGGTGTACAGGACCTGTGTAGGCTACCTCTATATGACTGTATGAGTTAATATTGATCTGTGTACAGTGGATGTTATTCAGTAGCAGCGGTGGTGTTAGTCATTATGTGTTTGTGTTAGTCAGTAGCAGCGGTGGTGTTAGTCTGTATGTGGTGGTGTTATTCATTAGTGGTGGTGTTGGTCAGTAGCAGCGGTGGTGTTGGTCAGTAGCAGCGGTGGTGTTAGTCAGTAGCAGCGGTGGTGTTAGTCAGTAGCAGCTGTGGTATTAGTCAGTATGTGGTGACATTAGTCAGTATGTGGTGGTGTTAGTCAGTATGTGGTGGTATTACTCAGTAGCAGCGGTGGTGTTAGTCAGGTTGTAGTGGTGTTATTTGTTACTTGTTATCTGGTACTGTGTTGTAATGGATTTAGTATTCAGGATCTGGGCAGTAACGATATGGTGGTGTGGCGGTAATATTTCCTTCCTATATATTGGTATTATTGACAATATTGGTCTCAGTATACAGGATTTGGTTAGTGACAGTATGGCAGTAATATGTATGGTGATATTTCCTATATACTGGTATTATTGTTAATATCAGTCTTGATATATATATATACACACCGATAGCATCGCTTGGTTGAGGAAGGGGGGGGGCAAGTTGACCTCTTGCACCAGGGCCCAAGAGACATTAGCTACGCCCCTGATTATTAGGACCCAAGAAAGCTAACTGATAAAGGTGAAGCCTGGCTCAGCAGTATAGAAATCTGTCAGCATTGTAACAGGTGGATTTGGTTCAGATGCATTGTGCAGCAAGGGCAGGTAAACCACCACAATTCCTGTCACCGTAGGCCCTATTTCCATCTCGTGTTAGGCTTGTTTTAGGATCAGATGAATAGGTTAGCCATATATATCATATTCACAGGCTCCCACAGATCCAGCACTTGCTAACAGAGTGTTTTGAGGTATGCACTGGGCTGGTATTTGGCCGCTTTCTTTTACAATTAAAATGCTATGTGGTATTGCCGATTACTCTTCCTGGATACAGCTGGGACCCACTGCTGCTTTGCCTACTGTGACAGTGCTGTCTGTGGAACCCCATCCTCCCTGGCTTTGTGGCTTGTTCATGGTTGTAAACTATGCTGCATCTAAAGCTATGTGACTAAAATAATAGATCATCTCTAAGTTATATATTGTAACTTCAGGAAGACTTGCTAGGCATTGGGATTAAAATGGAGTTGATCCTTCTAGGCTTTACAAGTCATTGATAACAGTTACTTTTTAATGCTTTGATCTCTATAGATGCACAATATATATTATTGCTCTCTGCTTCCTCAGGACTATGACAGTAAATTCTAGGTCCATTTGACCATTTTATAAGATTACCAATCATTGTTTATCAGTGAGGTTAGTTAGTCTAAGATAATGTCTGCTAGTAGAATGCTTTGTCTCCCCACTTTTTAGGGCTATCCGATGCAACATTTTAAGGCTATGTTCACACAGCGTAAGTTCCTTAGTAATCACGGCCGTTGTTGCAACGGCCATGATTTGTGCGGAACTTACGTTGTGCTGAAGGCTGAGGGAATCCCGGCACAAGTGTATATACATAGTATACACTCTGGTTGGGATCCTTAGCGGCGCCGCGAGAAACTGACATGTCAGTTTTCTGTAACCGCTATTCAATCAATAGCAGCTGCAGAAAACCCTGTTAGTTCACACAATGGAGCGTGTGGCTCTGGCTGCATGCTCCATTGTGTTCGCTGGGGAATTCTGATGAGAACTCAGCAGCGCTAAAGATCATCCATCCGGTACTGTAGTACCAACCGGGATGATCTTTTCTGAGACCAGCCTTTCCGTGACCCGGCCTGGGTTACGGAATGACCGGTCTCATACAAGGTGTGAACATGGCCAAATAATGCATTTTATACTGGATGATTAAAAAACAAAATTGCTTAATTGTAGTTAAGGTAAGGTCAGTGGCAAATGGTCAGTGACTGCAAAGCAAGTCTTAAAACTGGCTTAGATGTCTATAGCAAAAGATCATAGCACAGCTTTCATTGTCAAGACCCTAATTTATAATGTGCTACATAGCGAGACACAACATGGTGACATCAAAGCAAGAAAAAGCTTTTTGAATGTTGGAATTAGTAAGAACAGGGTCTGTTTTGGAACAATTTAACATGTATTCTCTCCAGTCAGATATGGTGCTCTCTGCTGCCACCACTGTCCATGTTAGGAACTTTCCAGGCAGGAGCAATTTTCCATAGCAAATTACATCTGCTCTGTACAGTACCAGACGGGGACAAAGGAGGCCGCAGGGAGCATCGTGTTTAATTGGAATTACACTACTTCCTCTGGGCAGCTAGGAAGTAATGTAAGGCTTTGTTTTGTTTGCTCTTTTTATCTAGTACTGCTTTAAATTCTCTTGTGATGGTATTGCAGGAATTTTGAACACTTATTGCCAGGTTTCCCAACAGATAATAGCCTATTGTTTAAACATTTAGGGATATTTACTGTCATCAGACTCTCCTAAGGGCTTGCACATATATCCAGAGCTAGATCCAAATGGGAAAACCAGAAGCAACAAGTTGGATATTTAGCAATTTTCCTTCTGTCGATCCATAGGATGAAATGGGGTATTGTTTCAGACCCTTGGACCATGCAGTGTACAGTAGTTGCCCTCTGACATAGTTTTGTTGATTTAAAAATAGCTGCATGTAATGTTTTTTGACCCAGAAACTGCATGCCAGATGGCAACTATGGCGGCCTGCTGGACATATGCCGACCCTTGCTAACAAGTAGGAATTGTTTAAAGCAAAGATACCAAACAAGTACCTAATGTGCTGCGGATTTAATGGTGCTGATTGACGGTGTAGATTTGATGGTGTGGATTTGATGGTGCAGATTTGATGGTGCTGTTTGATGTTGCAAATTTGATGGTGCGAATCTGATGGTGCAGATGTAATGGTGAAGGTTTGACAATTATGAGCATTTGATGGTGCCAATATGAAAAAATTGCTGAAATCTGAACCATTAAATCAGCGACGTGAAAAACAGTACATAGCAGATTAAGCACATGTAAATGTATCCACGGACTACGTCCACACAGTAAAATAATACCAAAATACGAACATATAGAATAAAAGCCATAATTACGACTGTCAGTATAATGAACATACTCATTATTTACAACCTACTTTTGTAAAAAAAAAAAAATATGTATATATCATTTATTCCACCTGTAGACACATTGTTTTATTTTCACACAAAATTACAGACATTTTATTTTGCTTTAATTTTACTGTGTGTGAACAAAGCTTTAATAACTTTGTGTATGCCCTCCCCTAAATTCCCCCAATGTATTTGTTTTATTGAAATCCTACTGTAAATTATGAATATATATATTCAAATTCAGTATTGAATATTTCAACATCGGAAGGCCGGAAACACGGAGTATTGTAAGGTTTCTATGGCAACTTGGCATTGAAAGTTTGTCCCAATATAATAGATATTTCTGTTTCAAAAGATATAGGATATTAGTCACTGTTAAATGTTAACATCTCAGAAATGAAAGTGGGCAAGCGTTAGTATATATATTTATTTTTTATATTTACATATTTGCCCTTTTATGTCTCATGAATAATAGTGAATAATTCATCAGTTTAATATGATAATTTTTTCAATTAGCAATGAGAACAAATGATCACCACTTTTAGGAACCATACCTAGCTTATAATCAATTGTACTAAAGGCTGTGTTATTAAAATAAACAATTAAAATCTCACAGCTTGTCCAATAAAAATCACCTTTTTCCCCTATTGATTATATGTTGCTGCTAGAATTGAGCATGTGACCTTTATAATGTTTTCCCTGTACTCGTAGGATAAAAATTCAGCGGGTTCACCCAATCAATGATCTGGATGTAATGGCTGAAGTACTTTATTGGCCAAACTGATTATATTTTCTAGAAAAGAAAAGCATTTTGACAGTCATGGAAATAAAACATAACATAGATTTGGGTTGTCAGCACGTTTCTCAAATAATGCACTAACTAATAATGCAATAATGTCACATTATTCTCTATAAGAAATGCTGCTTTAATTTACTATTGGTACCACTGGTCATGTCAGGCAGTATTTACAATCACATGATCGGTGAGTCCCCACCATTACCAAATTGGAGGTCAGAGATCACCTTGCAATAGCACATTTACAGGTTATAGTATAGGATAATTGATGTTTTTGGCATAGAAGCCCCTTTAGTTTGAAAAATATTAACACTGATTTTACAGTTAAATTAATTGTAAAGCCTACAGTACAATCATGGGTTAATCACATTTCAGCTGTGAATCACTTAGCTGGCAAATGGAAGTCCATTGCATCTTTAGTAGGCATGCACAGTTATCACACTGATAATATTCTATGAGTCCATATGTGTATATGCCTCCTTTATATGCATGCTATGGTCTTCTTTATCTTGATTGGTGGAAAAGTCATGGATCCATTAGAAATATGAAATTTCACATCCCACTGATTGATATAAATAATGGAAGCTGTGGGGCTCCCATCAAATGTCATTGTACACCTATGTCTGTGTGTGTTTGCAAAGGATCCTTCTCCCCAGCTGGTAAAATCCCTTTTAACTTGTTTATAAACAGTCAGACAGGAGGGGGATTCTCTTAATAGAACCCAGTCAAGTTACTCTAAGGGCCGTATTAGATGACCCGTTCACTAATGTAAGTGAGCGCCACTCTGCTAGGTCTATTACATTGTGCTTACTTAGCTTATTACATTGTGCAGCAAGGGATATATATAATATATATATATATATATATATATATATATATATATATATATATATATTACATCTTGTCAGCAATGTCCATGCTGCCCTTGCTTTAAAAGAGTAATATAATAAAGCTTATACATGTTTACCTACACTGCCTGGTGTTCTCCTCGCTTCTGCCCACTCTCCGCAGCTGCCAGTGGAACTTCACAACCAGTCTCTGAAGTGACAGGCCGCTCAGCCAATCACTGGCCATGGTGTTGCCATTTCAGACAGTCAGTGGCTGAGCGGCATGTCACTTCAGAGACTGTCTGTGAAGTTCTACTGGCGGCTGCAGGGACCTGGCAGAAGCGAGAAGAACATCGGGGATCGTTGAGAGGTATGTATAAACTTTAATATTTTTTTTCATAGTCATCAGTATTACACGTAGTAATGTGCACCTGGAGTCACATTATTTTTAAGTTGGAATAAACAATAACGATTAATTGATGAATGTTTAATCAGCTGATTGTTGTCTTTATTACACAGAGTGATAATTGACCTGATAATTGTGATGAATTGGACTATAAGACCCCTCTGACTATAGGTTTTAGACAATAGAGCTTCCTTAGTGTTAAAGGGATCATCAGGGCACTTTTTAGAAATACTGGGGAGGGGTTAAGAAAAATAATAACATACACTTTCCTGATTCCTGTTCTGCTGCTGGTATAACGCAGCATCGGTGCCTACTGTGCAGCCGCTTCCAGATATGGGGACATAATGTCACAGGTGCCATAACAGGCAGGACACAGCTGTATCTGCTGATTGGTTGGGCAGGCCTGTCATGTGACATGCCGGAGCCAGATAGTACTAGAGGTAGTGTGGGTGCCAAACACCCTTCTTTGGCATATATCTAAATGGTTTCCTGCCCAGCATACAATTTATAATGTTACTAACTTTATGGTATAGAACAAGAAAGTTTATGGTTTACCTGTGGTTTACATTAAGGTGAGAAAAATGTTCTTAGATAAGTGCAATCTATTTTAACTCAAAACACATAGGGGGAGATTTATCAAACATGGTGTAAAGTGAAACTGTCTCAGTTGCCCCTAGCAACCAATCAGATTCCACCTTTCATTCCTCACAGACTCTTTGGAAAATTAAAGGTGGAATCTGATTGGTTGCCAGGGGCAACTGAGCCGGTTTCACTTCACACCATGTTTGGTAAATCTCCCCTTTAATGTTTTGTACATTGTGATTTTTAAAGTTTAGTTTTAGGAGCCTGTATTACAAAAGCCAGAGTAATTCCATTACTTGAATATACAGTATATCTATCATATAGTAATGAATATGCAGTACAAGTAGAAAATTTATCAAAATGAAATTGTATTAAAGCCTTGATTCCGTTCCACCCATCATCTGTTGGACTGCACACCAGACAGGGTCCCGGAGATTAAATAAACCCTTTTGTAAAGACCTGTCCAAATTATTCTATTCATCGTGGCACCTGTCATCTATAACTTAGAAGAATTGTGATTTTATATATGTTATGCAATGTAATACACAGTAACCCCCCCCCCACCGCCCTACTGATCAAATTCTTAGATCATTCATCACATTATTACATCTGTAATTAAGTAAAAGCTGGTCAACTTCACTTATACTTACATAAGCTATGTGCTGGTTACTACATAAGCAAATAATCATCTGTGTTTCATTTCAAATTAGCACTCAACATCAATGGAAAATTTACAATTCTTTTGTTCTAAAATCAGCTCTCCATAATTATTTACCCCCCCCCCCCCCCCCCCCCAGTGGTGTAAAGGAATTGTAACTTCTCTGCTGGAGTCACCCTGATTAATAAGAGAACCTCATCCTCCCTGCTTTCATGTCATGTCTTCCGTCTAATGAAATGCAGATATTTCATTCATGCTAAAACGAATCTACATGGCTCTGTAGTGCTAAATACAGCGGGTAGGATTTTTTTTGTACTAATGATTATAGAGCACAGCATAGCCACGGCTTAGGTTCAGGGGTGACATCCATTTTGGATGAAGAAGTGACTCATTTCATTAAAAAAGAAAAAAAAAATAGGCAGCATAAAGTTAGATTTGCATGGGCTTTGGTGCAATGGAATCAGTGTTTATGGATTGCCTGATGGTAAGTTTAACATTCACACTGATGCCCCTCTTACTGGGCGGCTTTATTTCCCAGCTGCCCTACCATTTTGATCCTGCTGACTAACATTGTGACTGTCTGATTCTCATAGCTACTGCTGTGTGGACTCGAGGTCTCTTTTTCCATATATCCCAATGGGACATTATATCGAAAAGTAGCTGGGAAATATATTGCTCATAGTGGCTCTTTAGAGTTATTCTTCAACTGCTCAGGTTGTATATTTAAGCCATTTCTGCCTGCTTTTCCTGGTATATGAGAATCTCCTGTATAAAGTATTGTCATGACATGACTGAAAAAGTGTTGCATCTAACCTGTTTTTTTCACCACAGTAGGCATGTGAATTTCTGCCAGCTACATTCACATATATAGGGCAATGACAGTAATGTCTGCCAAAGATCCACGTATAGGAATAGATCCTAAAGGTTGTATCTGCTTACATAGAGAAAAGGGACAGAACATGCAGCCAGGCAAGATGAGATCACTGTATTACTACATACAAGTACATGCAAATATATAAAATGGTGCCACTTTCTGGCTGTCCTTATACAGTTTTAGATTGTCACTGCCCATACCCCTTCACTGAACACCTTCCTAGTCCAACATACAGTAATATGTACTATGGGCAATAAAAGCAGCCATGCTTTTGCCCACATGCGGTGATCACAGCATAGTACCTGCCCCACTATCCCAGCCTGCCTTCTTCAAGGTACTGGGCTGAGATGCATTCTAACAGGAAGTGGGCCTCCCCAGACAGAGAAGAGGTCATTTTGTTTCAGCATCCTAGATACTGTAACTCCTTTAAGGCAAACCTTTTAGGGGACTTTTGTGGCCCTATGTACATATGATCAAGTAAGGAAAGAGAGAGGCCTTATTCACACGTCCCGTAATTTACGGATCCTTATTTCCGTATCTGAGTTAGTGCACATTGATGTCTATTGGGCTATTCACACTATCAGTAGATGAAACTGATGAAAGTCAATGCCGAAAAAAAAGGTCCTAGTGCAGACCCAGTGCGGACCCAGATTTTTTTTAATGGATCTTCTCATTGAAATCAATTGTTTACGGATTGTTTACAGATTGTTTATAGATTGCAACATGTTTGGCATCCTTATTTCCGCATTCCCGTAAAAAATACGGATGACTCATAGATCACAAGGTTCTGTTTCTAAGCAACCACAGGCTTACAAGCAATCATGTGACTTATTTTAGGGGTTGGGCAAACTGGTGCAATTTTTTTTTAACCTACTGAACTTTATTAACTTGTATAAAGCAGTCAGTAGTAAAAACGGATTTACGGAAATACAGATGCAAAATAGATGCAATATGGATGTACTACGGATTTCCAATCCGTAAATTTTAGCGGGTTGTTTCAGGGATAGAAAATATTACTGAAGGTGTGAATAAGGCCTAAGGCTAAGGTTCACTGTAAGTTTTTTCTGCCCAGTAAACATATACGATTAAAGAGGGAAAAAAAGGATACAAAACAGCGGATATTTTTTTTCCTTTTTTTTTTAATTCCCTTTATTTCTTTTCCATAAAGAGACAATTGCACAGTAGAAAGGCATACATCATAATAGTACTTTCAGCAAAACATACATTACAGTTAATTTAAATCAATTTCTCTCAATTGTTACAAAGTTGTAGATTTCCTCCCAAGTCCCCCCACCCCTCCTTCCCCTTTAACCTCCCTTCCCCCTCCCACCCCCGGACAAAGAGAGATAGCAGGGTAATGAAAGAAAAAGAAAAAAACACAGGGGACCAAATTAGTTCAAAAATTTATTTTGGATTTTTTTTACATACACAAAAACGTGGCTGACTATGTTTTACTGTATGTTAAAATTAAACATATTGAAACGGAAATTGCAGTGTAAACCTAGCCTAATGGTCCTATTACACAAAGAGATTATTGGCCGAATTCCTGCGATATCGGCCGTTACAGCCAATAATCGTCTTGTGTAACAGAAGACAACAAGTTGAAAAATCAATGATCATTATAGCAGCAATCTGCTGCCATTGCACAGAGGAATAGGAGCGGCGGCAGCAGACCACCATCATCTTCTATAGGCTGCCTGGACAGTCTAGCGATCTAGATGATCTAGACACCCCCCACAGCTCCCCGCGGCCCCCCGGATATTACCCGCTCGCTGCCAATACATATAATAGCGTTGGTAGTGAGCAGGGAATGAGGAGCAAGCAAGCGGTGACCTGGCAGGTCTGAGCTCACTTGCTCCCTCTTGTCACCCCATGTAATAGGGGCGTTAATGAAGTCTGTTTCTTTTTTTGTGCTTTAAAACAGGGTTTGTAAGTAAAAAGTAGAATAATTCCTGACAGGACTCTGAGGAGAGACTGTGAGAGTCCAACATGGCCCCCACACAATGATTGACATCCTTCTCTGTACATGTATACATATATCTCTTCCTTTGTTACTCAGTATAATTCTCTAAACCATAATAAACCAAACATTAAAAACTGTAAAAAAACAAACAAACAAAAAAACAACAAAAGTATTTGTCAAGAATGTCGGCAGTTTAACAAGATACAATGTTTTAAAGGGAACCAATCACCCAGAAAATCAATGTAAAGACAAGGATATGTGCTGATAGATCACCCAGCACACTTCCCAAATATGCCCCTGTAACCTCTGTGCCCCCCTCAATTAGACAGTAATCTTACTTTGTTCAGGTCACGCGCTGTATGTAAATTTTTGCTAAGTAGTCCTGGTGGGCGTATGTAGTCCTGGTGGGCGTATGTAGTCACGGTCCGGGGGCGTATCTAGTCACGGTCCGGGGGCGTATGTAGTCACGGTCCGGGGCTGTAATCACGCCCAGAGGGGCGTGATTCGGAGGCTTGCGGTCCAGTGACGTCATCCGGCGGCTTGCGTTCCGCGTCGCGGCCGCGCTGACGTGTTCGGGAACCCGCGCATGCGCAGTACGTCAGCGTCGTCTCCCGCCGTACTGCGCATGCGCGGGTTCCCGAACACGTCAGCGCGGCCGCGACGCGGAACGCAAGCCGCCGGATGACGTCACTGGACCGCAAGCCTCCGAATCACGCCCCTCTGGGCGTGATTACAGCCCCGGACCGTGACTACATACGCCCCCGGACCGTGACTAGATACGCCCCCGGACCGTGACTACATACGCCCACCAGGACTACATACGCCCACCAGGACTACTTAGCAAAAATTTACATACAGCGCGTGACCTGAACAAAGTAAGATTACTGTCTAATTGAGGGGGGCACAGAGGTTACAGGGGCATATTTGGGAAGTGTGCTGGGTGATCTATCAGCACATATCCTTGTCTTTACATTGATTTTCTGGGTGATTGGTTCCCTTTAAGTAGCTTACACTTTGCACAACACATTTCATTAAAAATACATGTTGTTTACACCTCAATTAGGTTAGAACTTTGGTTTACTTTAGGACACTGAGCTGATAAGCGGTAAACACCATGAGCCTCAAGATTATGATAAATCTTAAATGACTGTAGTCTTTCTTTATAGAGCGACATGGCATGTTTGAATGAAAAATGGTGTAAGCATGGTGTTAGTGAAAAGTTAATGAAATTTGCTGATTTGCATTCTATACATAAATATAGAGATTTTCACCTTAACTTTCCTAATTCTTTAATGATGGTGACAAAAAAATCCATAGGAATGGTATGTGTAATGTGTACCATTTTCCAATGTAAAGTAGGCTGACTATAATAGTAAAAGGTGAAGTAGAGAAGTTAGTAAGATTTGGACTTAGCCCATGGTTAGTTCAGTGGATTTGTTGTTGGCTGAAGGATAGATATCAGAGGGTTGTTGTTAATGGTGTATCATCTGAGCAGAGACTGGTTACAAGTGGTGTGCCACAAGGTTCTGTTCTGGGTCCTGTTCTTTTTAATATGTTTGCAAGTGACATAGGAGAAGGTTTGGTAGGTAAGGTTTGTTTGTTTGTCTGTTTGCTGATGATAGAAAAGTGTGTGCAATAGAGTTAATATTCCTGGAGTTGTCTGTAATATGGAAAATGATTTAGCTTTACTAGATATTTGGTTAAAACAATGGAAACTGCAGTTCAATGTTTCCAAATGTAAAATAATGCACTTGGGGAGAAGGAATCCTCTATCTGAGTATCATGTGGGCAGTTCTGTGTTAACAAAGACTTCAGAAGAGAAGGATTTAGGAGTAGTGATTTCTGACAGCCTCAAACTGAGTCACCAGTGCAACCAGGTGTTAGGGAAAGCTAATTGTATGCTGGGCTGTATAACTAGAGATTTCAGTTCTGGACACCTCATTCACAAAAAGATATTGATAAATAGAACGAGTCCAAAGACTTGTTACTAAAATGGTGATTGGTTTGAAGCATAAAACATATCAGGAAAGACTTCAGGATCTAAATCTGTAAAGTTGGTAGGAAAGAAGGGAAAGGGGGAAAATGATTAAAATCTGTTTAATGACTAAATAAGGTTCAAGAAGGAAATGTTTTAATAAGAAACTGAACACAAGATCAAGGGGACATAATCTGAAATTAGTTGGAGAGGTCAGAAACGACACAACTCTTTGCACAAAGAGTAGTAGATGCTTGGAATAAACTTTCAGCAGATGTTTTAGGCAAATCTACAATAATTGAATTTAACCTCTTTGTGCTGCAGCTAGTTCCAGCTTTAATGACCAAGTTCATCTTTTAAATTCTGACCAGTCTTACTTTATGCTGTTATAGCTCCATGATGCTTTGAGGTATGATAGTGATTCTGAGATTGTTTTTTCTTGACATATAGTACTTTTTTGTGAAAAACATCAAAATATAAAATAAATTGAAAAACATACAATTTTATTTTTAAATACAGAAATTCTGGTAATATGTGGTAGTGATGTACCCATAGACCCTTCACTCATACTCTATGTTGTCACCAGCTAAAAACCATTTGCCAACTCTATTGCTGACTGCAGCAAAACTTCATCCCCTTATACTGGAGGGAAGAAACCCCACCTACACTAAATGTGTGAATTGAGAAGGTTCAGCATATAGAACGACTAGAGGAGCTGTGAAGCTGGGAGTCTGGCACCCATAAAAAATATCTCAACTTATGGGAACCTTGGGGTGTTTTTTACAAAAAATATCTACGTACTTCCTCCTCTACTTAGATTATATGTCATAATGTATTGTAAGCCTGCAAATGTTCCTTTACCTTCTGAATTCTGTGTAGACATCTCATTGTATTGTGAACTGCAAGGTTTTGTGGTACCTTCTCTGTTACCGATTTTCATTTGTTATCGGTTATATTTTATCTTTCAATTTCTTTTTTGTCACCTTTACTTACAATAACTGGAACTCTTATGGTCTCTGTGACTCTTAAAGCCTTGTAATAAGACCTCATTCTAGCGCAAAATTTTAAAATGAGGTCACCCTATATGATTATTCTGATTGTATTTCTCAATTGGGACCTGTGTGTTCCTATTTGTTTAATGCTCCATTTTTGTTTGACCTTTCTCAATAAAATATGTTTGGAAAAAAAAAAAAAAACATTTAGGGAAGACCACAACCTCTTCCTGCCGATTCCACTTTTCTGGCTTTGGCGCAACAAACTGCCTAAATATTTTTAGTGCCAGGTTTTGAGGTCCATAATTTACATTGTCAATTCCTTTCAAATTGATTTATGACTTTGGTTCATAAAGTAAATTATAAACTGCCAAAAATTGTTGTTGTTTTTTTTTTTTTGGGGGGGGGGGGGCGTTTACAGTGGCCTAAACAGCAAAGCATTTTGGTATGACCTTTTAAAGGTACATATCAGGTTTTTGATTTTTTTTTTTATTGTATTATTTTTAAGAATTGTCAGACTGGCAGATGTCTTTTGTGATTTCAGCGATCCTCACTCTGAATGGTCCTAAATTTCTCAGTAATGAATTGTAAATGTTTGTCTTACATCTTCGCTTTGATACAGGCCTTTTAACCCCTTAAGGACAGAGCCAATTTCGATTTTTGCGTTTTAGTTTTTTCCTCCTTGTGCTTAAAAGGCCATAGCACTTGCATTTTTCCACCTAGAAACCCTCATGAGCCCTTATTTTTTGCGTCACTAATTGTACTTTGCAATGACAGGCTGAATTTTTGCATAAAAAACACTGCGAAACCAGAAAAAAATTCAAAGTGTGGTGAAATTGAAAAAAAAAAAGCATTTTGTTTATTTGGGGGAAATGTGTTTTTACGCCATTCGCCCTGGGGTAAAACTGACTTGTTATATATGTTCCTCAAGTCGTTACGATTAAAACGATATGTAACATGTATAACTTATATTGTATCTGATGGCCTGTAAAAAATTTAAACCATTGTCAACAAATATATGTCACTTAAAATCGCTCCATTCCCAGGCTTATAGCGCTTTTATCCTTTGGTCTATGGGGCTGTGTGAGGTGTCATTTTTTGCGCCATGATGTGTTCTTTCTATCGGTACCTTGATTGCGCATATACGACTTTTTGATCGCTTTTTATTACAATTTTTCTGGATTTGATGCGACCAAAAATGCGCAATTTTGCACTTTGGGATTTTTTGGCGCTGACACCGTTTACCGTGCAAGATCAGGAATGTGATTAATTAATAGTTTGGGCGATTACGCACGCGGCGATAGCAAACATGTTTGTTTATTTATTTATTTATTTACTTTTATTTATAACCTGGGAAAAGGGGGGTGATTCAGACTTTTATTAGGGGAGGGGGCTTTTTACTATTAACAACACTTTTTTTTTTACTTTAACACTTATACTGGAAGCCCCCCTAGGGGGGGCGGGGGAGCGATCTCCGCCACTAGACACCAGGGAACGGCTGAATCCGGTAATCGGATGCAGCTGTCATGTTTGACAGCTGCATCTGATTACTGTATTAGCGGGCACGGCGATCGGACCGTGCCCGCTAATACCTACAGTCCCGGGCTACAAGCGGCACCCGGGACCGCCGCGGTTTAGAGCGGGGTCGCCGCGCGGCCCCGCTCTGAACGTCCTTACCGGCATCATGGCGTAAATTTACGCCCGATGTCGTTAAGGGGTTAAAAGAAGTGTGAAGCATTTAAATGATGAATCAACAAGAGAAGATGTGTCTTCATAAAGGGAAATTCAATTCTCAATTTGTCATTGTGTCTAAAATATATGCGAGGAAGTAATTTCTAAGGTTTTACAAAAAAGAATAGTCTGCAAAACTGGTATAGAATCTTGGCACTTCAACTTTAAAAGTGTTGACTGAGATAAAGAGAGCTAGAAAGCTTTTACCAGTGCCACTCTGATCCATGTACAAGAAAGGCAATTATTTATGATATTGTAGACATTGGAAGGCCTTGTTTTGGGTAAGTATACATGGTTTTAGCATGGTTTGCCATGAACACACATTTCAACATGATGTACAGCCAGGTATTGTCAAAGGAGAGTTGGAAAGTTGAACGAACTGAGCAAATCCTATCATATATTTAAAGATTTACATGCGCTAGAAAAGTACACATTAATTGTACTTTCACCATGTGTTTCATGATTCTCGGTCAAGCACCCATGATCAGAAAAGGAGTCTTTTGGCTTCATACAAGATACTGGGGAACATCTAAAGGATGTTAATCAGTCAATCAGTGTCAATCACAAGAGTTATTCTGTAGTAGTGGGTGACCATACCAGTCAGAAGGGGATTTTAGGTAGGAATGGTTAACAACTTTATCAATAAAAATTTACCAGGATTCCTGCTCCTCACTGCCTCTCCCACAGAAAGCACTTCTTGGTACCTAACAACTTATTTATAAAAGTGGCCAGGCTGGCCTAAATTTTTTTTATCATTAGGAGACCACAAAGGGGTAAAGAACAGGAACCAAGCACTAATGAAACTGCTGTAGAGTGTGTGGTTGGTTGGAGGGGGAGTGATTTTCTTTATCTCTTAATCTAAGCCTGGCTGACTTTTAAAATATGGTAAATCACTGGATACATGCCTTGACCAAGCACCCAATGTGAATTTACCGAAGGATTCATCAATGTCAGAGAGGTATTGATTGTGAACATAATACAGAATACTATGGTTCCTCTTTCAGTACATCATATTATAATGGTCGCAACACAATGTACCAACGTTTTCTATAAAATCTATACTACATTTATACAAATTTGGCGGTCTAATCATTTCTTATGTATAAGCTGTTGTACTTCTGGAAGTGGGTAAAGAATTCTATTCAGTATTTCTCAAGATGTCCCTATTTTCTGAAAAATACTCTGGCTTAGCCATCCTAGTTATT
This sequence comes from Dendropsophus ebraccatus, assembly GCF_027789765.1. Classification (NCBI taxonomy): domain Eukaryota; kingdom Metazoa; phylum Chordata; class Amphibia; order Anura; family Hylidae; genus Dendropsophus; species Dendropsophus ebraccatus. The sequence continues at coordinate 70,287,395 of NC_091455.1, read as the reverse complement.
TTACATAATATTGAGTGGGATTATTGCAGTTAATAACACCAGACTAATGGAAAATGTCATTTCCTTTCTGGAATTACAATTTGGTATGGTATATTAGCATCATAATATTTTAGGAGATTCACATTTTACACTTTAATTCTTGTTAAAAGCTTGGCTGCAGGAAATACAACTATTTTAAAAAACTGATATGAAGCTATTTATTTATCCTATGATTCATCCACCATTGAACTATGTACTGTATTTCTGAACCTTGCTGTCATTGTCATTGATCTATATAATTAAACCACTGACTTTGACCATCCTATAGAATATGCTATATATCACAGATACACTATACTAGACTTAAAGTGTAAATGTTCAGTGTTCAAACATGTCAGCCTTACTCAGTTGTCCAGTTTATAACATGGATTCATATTAAATGAATCTTATCTCCGCAAAGTAATAATTTTATAAACCTATTTACGTCCCAAACCAGACTTTCTGTAGAAATACTAATTGACTAGCTATTGAGATACTATTGAGAAGTCCAAAGCAATACATTGGAAAACACTTATGAATACTAGCATACTTGTATGCAGGCTTTAAACAAGTCCCAGCCCCAATTGCCCCGTTGGATTCACTAATAGGCGCACGCCTCTCAGCGTATCCAGCCTGGCCTGGCCTCCTCCCTGTCTTGCCGTGCCCCCTCTGCTCACCCATCAAGCAAGTGGGGGATATGGCAGGCGTACACTAGGGAGAAGGGGCAAATCTGCACCTTCTCCCTGGCATACGCCCTGGTCGCAACCTTAATAAATCCTCCCATTTAATCTTGTGAACGGCAGCTGTGACTGTGAGTTAAAATCAATCTGTTCCAGTTTAGCCCTAGACTTACATGATTTTTTTTAATGATCTTATTTGTAAATACCAGAAATACATAAAAAATCTACAGAAGTGTTCCACAAATCTACAGAAGTGTTCCACAAATATGACACGATAAAGCAATTATGAGGCCTTAGCCCCTATTCTCAGTCTTTTGAGGGAAGTATTGTATGTGCATTTTTAACTACTTTTTTTTTTTTTTTTAGTGTACTATATTTTTTTTTTATTATTTATGTTCATTCATTTACTTCATTGCATTGATTTAAGACAGAGTCAATAGAGGGTAGTAGAATAAATGCTACTGTAGCTCTATCTGATGGCATGGGATTTTAGGAAACTATAGTGGAATAACATGAAGCTACAGTATGCCTGGACAGCCAGAGCTTTTAAATGTCCAGGCATGATAGGAATTGTAGTTTTGTAACAGCTAGCGGGCTACAGTTTGACACCTATGTACTAAATATTATTGATAACTCTTGTGTTTTCTTACATGGCTGTGCCTTTTGCCACCCAGTCTCCCAGTCCAAAGTGCAATTGCTTCTTCTGCACCCAATACAGTTACAAGCCTGAAATGGTGTTGTTCTGAGTCTTTTTTTAATTCCAGTACAGTGCACAGTTTATTTTTAATTAAAATAATAATATATTATGTATCTTAACTGTTATACACGAAAAAGTTTAGAAAAATTAGGATATACAGTACCATCACTATAAATAGACCTCTGCTATTTGCTATTTCACAGTTTGCTATAAAAATCTAAATAATACTGACAGCTTTATACACAGCTAAGCAACTCTGAGACTATGTATGTTTTTTGGTCACATTTGCTGAAGGCAAAAGTCAGCAGGTTGAGTGATGGCCCATGCCGAAATATATATGAACATTTTGTATTTCATTTGTCATTTAAACAAATCTTCACCAAAGGCAAAGTGATGTTCACACAGTATCAATAGTAACAGCCATTAGATTAACTCTGAATAAATTGCCACATTCACTTTCTATGCTGGCAGTTCTATGAGCTTTATACAGCTTCATCTTCATCATTGCATATGTAAATTACACATAGAACATACATCAGCAATTTCTCCCCCTGTCTTGTTCTGATTGTTCCTATACTAGTGCTAGAAACAGATAGTCATATACGTGTGTAAGTGTGTGTGTGTGTGTGTGTGTAAGTGAGGACTTCAGCCTGATTACAGTCCAATGAATCTGGGATCCAAGACACGTAGTAAACCTTGATATTCAAATGTTGTAATTGGCATCAAAGTCACTTTGGTAATGATGTACGGAAACACATCTAACATTATCGGACCTCAAGCAATCTATAAACGTTTCTCTGAAAATAGAAAATAATATCTTAATAATAATAATAATTTTTTGCCAGATAAATAATTGGTAATGTTATTGTAAAAGATAACACTAGAAAAGATTCCAGGGTTGGGGGATATTTCTTTTTTGCAAATTTGTTTTCTTCATTACTTCTGCTCTGGTTCAAGGATGTTGGTTGTAAGCCAGAGGCAGTTTCAAGTCTTTCCCATGTACTCATTTAGTTTAATGTTCAAGTTGCACCCACCGGGCAAAGTGTCATTATCTATGTATCTCAGTAATATTCTTTACAACAAAGTGCTCGTAAAAATGGACTGATGAAAATTATAAAGATTTGCATGTGTAGACAACTGTATATAGTCTATGAAAAATGTTATATATGTATGTTTGTTTATACATGTCTATGTATCTGTCATTGCCTAAAGGATCTTATTAATCAGTCAATTTATTTACTAACCCTTTCCTATCACTGATTTAGCTATTTACATCAGCAGACATGAAAGGGAGTACGCTTCATACACAAGTGATGTAAGCTGCTACCTGCAACAAACATGATCACTGCTAATGGCTAACATCAGCAATTTTATTGAGGTTAGTCATTTAAGCCTTTAAATGCTGCAATTAACATTTAAAAGGCAAAATTATGTGTGTCGCAGGTGTAAGGTGATAGAATGCCACTCCCACAATGCAGAAGATGCCACTCCCACAATGCAGAAGATGCCAATAAGTTAATATGAGAGGCAGAGGCCTTTACTAGGCCTCCATACTGACTATATTGGCTGTGCTCATAGAGTCTGCCTCAGGTAGGCTCTACTAATGTAGCGGACCATAGGACAGCAGTGCAAGGGAGCTAGAGGCAGCAGAGGTCAGAATAGACAGGGTCAGGACAGCAATGTCTGTACTGTTACCTTAAGAAGCTGGGCTGTTGTAACAACACAGAAAAGAAATTGAGAAAAGAGATGTGTTTTGGTCTGGACAGTCTATTTTATGTGTTTTTCTAATTAATCTGTACTGCAGGAATTTATAATGCAGCTGACAATTGTTTCAAGAAAATAATGATATCCAATCATGTGGATTTTGCAAAAGGATTTTGGGAAACTGCAAAAAAAAAGAAAAAAAAAAAGAGAGAGCTGTATGATACCTCAGGTTGGACTAAGTGCGATATGTACTCCCAGGTTTGCAGAAGTTTTGGTACCAAAAAATGTCCTATACAATCAGGCTTAGCTAATGGATGGGCTAGGTGTCGTGTTCCCCACCATTCATAACTATAAGCTAGAACAGACAGGATTCCTTTCTCTAGGGACAAAGATGCTGGGCTAGGGAGTCCCTACCCACGCACAGAGTATTCCTCAACACAATGTAATGTAGCACCGTTAATGTGTACATTACCTCCCTCACAGACAGATCAAAATATATACCAGAATGCAAGAGTAGATGGCAGCATAATACAGTGGAAATAAACATACAGGTTATGAATCAGTATAACAACAGTAAAGCACATTAAACATAAGGCAGATATCCTACAGTCAACATTATTGTCTAAAAAACTTTGCATGAAACCAGCTATGATGCAACTACATCTGTGGAAAAAAATGAATTGGGCCTGAGCATGCATGGACAGACAACTGGCTTTTATGCAAAAAATGACAAAACCCTAAAAAAAACACAATAAAAAGTTTATCTATACCTCGAAATTATGTAATTGATAAAAATAATTCTTTCCGCAAGAGACAAGCCATCATCGGGTGACAGCTACATCAATAAAAAAAATCACAACCTTGAAATGATACGGTAAAAAATGCTTGGTCTATGAAGCTCAAAAAAATTGTGGCTGCACTTTAAGGTTATGTTCACACAAAGTATAATAACACCGTCTGTTGCCTAGCAAGCGGAGACTGCTGTATCGGCTGTAGGAACATTATCTTTTTATAATTGAATTGCAGGCACTATTGGATGTGCCCACAATTTTATTAACCATTGACTACAACATAAAGTACGGCCGCCAGTCGTACTTTACATTGTGTGAACACCTATTGTTTCCAGACGCTGTTCGGCAAACAGCATCCGGAAGTAATAGGTATGTTCATTATTTTAACACCCGTTTTAAAGAACGGAGATTAAAATCACGATGTTGGCACACAGTGGGCAGCATTGAATTCACTGCTGCAGAAAAGACCAGACGATGATTTCATTGCGATCAGCGTCCGTTCTTTTATATAAAAAAAAAAATAACGTTGTCTGAATATAGCCTAAGGGGTTAAAGTGAAGCTTCACTTTACATAACAACAAGATATTACTGTGTGTTCCCCAAACCCTGACAATTTATTATTAATACTATAATCTGTATTGCTTGTTTATGCGGTGAGAAATAGGAGGTTAAACCACAGTTAAATACTGAAGAACATTTCAGCATATTTTAAACTGCAAACTCTGATGGCTATTGATAATCTTATTAAAAGCATAGCAAAAGCAGAAAATCATATCATGCAACTAGTATGAAGATAATCTAGGAAGACATGTGTGGAAAATGTGTCACTATGCAACAAACTGCAATAGTGGAGATTAGAAGGACATTTGGAAGCAAGTTGTCAGATGTGTCCTATTTAAAGATGTGATCTAGTCAATGTAAATCAATAGATTTGGATAATTAATACACGGCACTAAATCTTTCCCCTTATAAATGTAACATCATTATTATGGATAGTATTATTTATATTATTATTGCTATTTTTTATATGGGGAAATGTCTGTATATACAAACTCCTGCTGTGATCTTGGAGAGTATTGCCCTATCACACAAAAGCACAAAAACATTAAAGTATGGGATATATGTTTTTTTAACCTAATTTGCGACTTCTTAAAAACTGGTGCAGGCCAATGTCTGCTCAGTACCAGGTGAATTTGTTTGTGACTCTTTTTTGCAACCTTTTTACTAATTTACGAACTGGAGAGAATGGCTGCACATCCCATCTATGACTGATACTAATGCCGCTAGGCCTATATTAAAAATCAACACCAGAGTGTCTGTATATGAATTGATCAAGCCATATTGCCCCGTGTACCACAGCGCAGGTCCTCTGGTCCACACGGGTCCCTACGCTAACTCCACACCGTGTCGGTCAGCGACTGCCAACCCCGCAAAGCGTGCACGTGCAGGGAAGGGAGGCCATGGAACGGCCCTGCAACCCCAATGTCACAGGACCAGACCCAAAAAGCCCCACCAAAACCCGCCCAGCACCACCGGCGGGGAAGGCTGCCCCCAAACGACACAAGCATGGATATGGTATTACACTTACCATTGCTGCTCTCACAGAATGGGGAAGACATAAGGTCCGGACATGTGAGCACAGGCATATCCTGCTAATTTTGCTAATTACTAATTTACTGTGACAGTGTGACCTTTCCATAAATCATACAGAATATTGGAACAAAATAAACACCAATCCACATTAGAATATCTGCACACATTAGACTCCATAGTAAATGTTCCTCCATGGTTCCCTTTAAATACATTTTGCTATTTAAAGGGAACTCTAGATAAGAAAAACTTGTTTTCTATTAAAAGTACATTAAAAGTTATATAGATGTGTCTATACAATGTATTTCTGTATCTGTGCGGTTCTTCCACACTGGTAGCTGAATGACATCCAGGAAGTGAAGAAAAATGGCCTCTGGGCCAATTTACATTGTCTTCTGCTCCCTCTGCTCTCCCTCCTTAGGAGACAAATCTTCCATGTCTCTGTCTCACATTGTGTGTGTTTGCTGAGATCAGGTTGATGATGCAGACAGGGGGCAGGGCGTAATGTCACAGGAGGCTTGGCTGGATCACCCAATCTCCTGAGTGATTCACCATCTCTGACCGTCCAGAAGCAGGTGCAGCACTAATTTTACTGCTTGTGATGGGTGGGGGACTGTGATGATCAGCTGAGGGAAAGAACTGCATTCTGGGAACTGCTCAACCAGGAAGGACAGAAACACAATACAGAACAAAAAAAAAGCCTCAAACAAATGGATTTTTGGTAGTTTCAAAATTGGAATAGATAGGTAAGTAATGCTATATGCTTCTGCAGAAGTTTGTTTTTTTCTTTTTGTTCCTTTGCTCCAATTAATCTGCTGCTGCAGTCAGCTACAGCTTGTCCACTGTCCTAAGACACCCAGCAAGCACCCAGTGCAATTTCATTAGGATAACTGTTACATGACTTACAGTATCCTTTAGGAAAAATAACATGCAAATACACTGTAGCCATAACCTGTATCTGTTTCCATTGTATTGGCGATTACATCCAAGCTTTATTTATTTACTGTTGTATATTCATTATTTTATTACTGACCAGGCTGATTTATGGTTTGCCTTTTTTTATTGTTATCTACCCTTCCCCCACCTTGTATGTAATGTATAAGTGTCCCTTAATTTATCGGTTGTTTTCCTAAGTAAAAGCTGCTAAGCCCTAGAAATTGCTCCTGCAAATAATTGTTATTGCTTATCAATATTTATGAGATTTTTTTTTTTAAAGCGTAATATAAGGATTTATTCACTGCCGGGACTTGTGCCTAAAAACAAAATGGAAACTAATAATTCATCTCCCTGTAAACTGTGTGTGCAGCTCAGTTGTGATGGTAGAAAAAAAAATTTAGGAGCCTGGTTACCATAGTGGCAAATTACTGTGCTCATTTAGGCACGTTGTAATGCTGGAGATTACTAATTTTACAAGTGACTAACACAGCACAGGGATAATACTGGATAATTGTACATTTGCTTCTAAAAACTGTCACACTTACTAAATTTAGTCAAAAGTGCATCTCTTGTTATCATTTCTGCCTGAATCCCTAATATACTGCATCTTGTTTACCGACTTGTCGGGTGTATTTTAGCTTCTGACAACAAAAAGGTAACAAAATGTATCTTAATTGGATGGAAGCAATTATAATAAATGTCTATTTAACTACCCTTGAATTACAGTCTAAACAAAACAAGAATTCAAAATTATTCTGCTTCATACAATGTTCCTCTACCAGCAAAATAATTCTTCACTTCACTAAAGCTAATAATTGAAGATGGTGGAATTGATTAACTAGGTTGGAGAGTCACCATAAATCACAGTGATTTGCATCTTAGAGAGTCAATGGAGAGTAGTTTTTTTTTTTTTTTTTAAATCTCAAGCATTAATGAAATCCAATGGTAATGATAGTGGCAGCCAGGCGGGGAGTCAGCAGTGGTATAGGGGAGAAGGTATCCCGGAAGAAGGAGGAGGAGGGGGGAGCGCTCCTGTGTACTGAGCGGCTCCCCCCTGCGCCCGGCGGCATAAGCAGTAGCATCAGCGGCGGCAGGCAAGTCATATCCATAACCCAGCTACAGCTCCCATCACCTGTTCATACTATAAGCAGATGATGGGAGCTGTAGTTCAGTGTATATAGTCCGGATCGGCGGGAATGCGGCGGATCGGCGGGCGGCGGATCGGCGGGCTTACTGTGATATCCTAATATATTGAATGAATACATTTATGCAATACTTTGGGGAGCAAGTACCCTTGCTCCCTAAAGTATTGCATAGATGTATTCATTCAATAAAGCATACTGTAAACTACACTACACTACATTACATTACTTTACATAGACATCTATAGACACAATAAAGTCCCATAGACTTCTATATATAGAGCGCCCTCTTCTGGACACTCCATAGGAATTACACCTTTGGTCATGACGTCACTGGATCTGAGAGAATTCTAACACTTCCTGGTACACTAAATTAAGGGAAATAGCCCTATATGTGCATTTCCCATAATTAATTTACATTAGAAATTTGTATAACTTTTCATAAGTAACAACATATCAAAAATTAATTTTGGCCGGACTTCTCCTTTAAGGCCCTATTACACGGAACGATTATCGGTCATTACGGCCAATAATTGTCCCGTGTAATAGAAGGCAACAATCAGCTGACATGAAAGATATTAAAAGACAAATTACTATGGAAAAGGAAGATTATGAGGGAGCTCACTCAAAAAGATATCTACCAAAAACATATGGGGGTGCAGCTCAGTGTCCAAAATAATCAACTACCTAAACCAAAGAAAAAAGCCAGACACTATCAGAGCGCACACCTCCAGATCAAGTATAATCAAATTTTATTAATACATGATTCAAAGAAGAACAACAAAAAAGAAAACACCACAACAAACAGGATTAAAAGCAATTAAAAAAACACATACTGTAGGTATATAAAGAAACCAAAAGTGAGAGGATATGGTAATCCTCATACTACACTAGGGCATCATATAATCATCTTGACCCTCATGGTCAAATCAAATATTGAAACATATGTTTCTAGTTCTATTGTGCAACAAAATACAAAAACGGGCAATGAAATATGGAGGAGGAGGAAAAAAATTATCAGTATTAAATACGTGTCCTATAAAAACCAATTCAAAACACAATATAATCCCAATATATACAAATGCAGTAAAGTGCTGTAGCATAAAGTGCTATAACTACCTCCAAAAAAAAAAAAAGAAAAAGAAAAGGAATACATATACAGAATACAAATTCAAAATGCCAGAGATGTATGCACACAACAAATGTCTAATCACCCTACAACCATGGCAGCTGATGACCTGGTGAAAACCCAACGCGTGTCGTCACACACAGTGACTTCGTCTGTGACTGTGATAGCAGCGAACTGCTGCTGTGACTTAGCAGACCGCCGCTATCCTCTATGGGCTGCCAGACGAGCTAGCGATCACCAGGCCAGCCCCCCTCCCCTCCGCACCTCCCCGTGGCCTCCCCCGCACTTACCCGCTCGCTGCCGACGTGTGTAGCACGGGGAACAAGGAGCAAACGAGCACTGACAGCACTTGTTTGCTCCTCTATGTCGCCCCGTGCAATAGGGGCTTTAGATGGAGTTACACAGATATAAGGCAAGCTTAAATTACCCAGGAGACAATTACAATGTGGGCCTATGGCCTCATAGGGAATGTATCACAACAACAACTGTTACCACCATAAATGATTTATAAACTATAAATTAGGAATCAAGTCTGAATGGTGATTTGATATAGATAAAGCGAAATGTGGACATACTGTAATTCCGCCACCTTTTATATACCATGTTTCATTATATTTTGTAAGAATTCCAATCAACAGCCATTATTTCCTACACAACCTGTCATACCATAAACTGGTGGGATAGTTTCCAGGTCATTTCTTCTACATTTTACAGTTCAAAATGACTCTTTTTCATACCATAAACATAACATAGATACCACTGTCTTTCTCATAATGCAAACATAATAGTCTAAATACTATATATTATAGAGTATATACTCTGTACTTCCTCAGCAAACCATATTGTACACTGCTGGTACTGTACAGCTCTGTTACCTGCAGACACAGCAAGGCAGCCCAAGGAAAGTCTAATTCCCCACAGGATACAGACTGATTTACAACTTGAGCTTTACAGAGAAACCATATACCACCTTAAATGGAGGTCAGTAAACTGTCAATCATGGCTGATCTAAGCAATTTCTTTTCTTTTATGTTTTATATTACTCCTGGAGTGCTTCTGTTACTGGTGTTATGTACAATTTCTTTGGAAACTGTATATTAAAGGGATTTCCCAGGTTTGCTAAAAAGGTCTGCCCTTATTCCACAAACCTTGCCCTAGTTGTCTATGGGCTGTGACACACATTACGTTTTCGTCTTATAGTATACTTTTAGAATACCTTCAAGAAATAACTCCTTTCCTGCATAGAATTGTATTATATTGTATTTATGTGGTGCAAAGTCTAAAAGAGAACCGTACACCCTTATTGTAATGTTTTATTCAATGGCAATCTCCCCTCTGCAGCTGTATCGTATATCCATTGTTACTTCCTGTAAAACATTAAGGAGCACAACTTGTTATACTGCATCTACTTTATCTTGTGAGCTTTCATCAAGCTTCTTCCGAGCATCACCAAGCGTTTTACACCTCAGCAATGTCAGGAGAAATCTATATGTTCTAGAGGAAAAGAGATGAAGCTTGACATATGCGGCTTGGCTGTCATTTCTTGTAGGGGTCATAAAACAGGTCAAGCTTCTAGTGTTAATTTATTGTGGACAAATTTCATTTGAAACATACCAAGAGCCACTTAATACAGTCTACGCCGATAGACATGAATATAAAACAACAAAAGCATTGTAGAGTGTATTTAGAGTTGTAATGTGCATGATGTTAAGACATATGCAATATACCTTATTCGGGGACAGGGGTCGGAAACACCATTTTTCATACAGGTCTTTAAAGTGTCACTGTCGTTATAGCTTTCAAACTCTAAATCAACAGTAGATGTGATATAAAGCAAGTTTGTAATAAACTCCTTTTTTTTAAGTTGTTATCCTGCTGTAAAACAAAGCTGTACTTACCAGAGATCCAGATGTAGCCTACTAAAGGCAGATTTTTTGACTTGTGCTGGTTGAAAAAAACAGACTAAACCCAGGAATTCCGGCCAGTACAGAGAGTCCGTCAATCACATGACTGCCTTCTCTCTGTGCGTGCTCAGATGGCCTGGCATACACAGAACTTCCTATTCTGTGACTGTTTTCTGTTTTTTGAGAGTGTTTTCCATGATAACTAAAAAAAAATAAATGAATGTATATTGCAAACTTGCTTTATATCAAATCTACTGTTGATTTAGATTTTGAATGTTATAATGACAGTGACACTTTAAGCCAAAAAAAACTGGATTACAAAAATATAAAGGAAGAACAGTTAGATGCCATTACTACTGTTCTTATCTACCTTCTATGCCAAGGGTACATTCATATATCAGTTGCATCAGGCTTAGTCTCAGTTTTATTTATAGCAGTACTGACTTGCAGTATTTTTTGTCAGCTCAGATCCTGCAAAATATACAGGACTTTTGAACAATCACGGTTCATGTTTGATAACTTATCAAAACGAGGGCTGTGATTGGTTACTGTGGAAAAGACCAGACTGTGTAGGTTTCAGGCAGCTTGGTAAATCTGGGCCATTGTGCACATCCTGATACCCACAGTATCATTATAGTAGTCCTATTGTATGCACAATGTTGCAGTGTTATTATGATATTTATGCATCCAAAGTACAGTATGTCATATAATTATATGTTTACAATGGGCCAATGTAATAATCTAACAGCTGTGCTTCTGAACTTCTGAACAGACTCATATTATACATTGGGGCTACAGTCATAATGCATGTGTTTGAATAAGAATGTTAAATTATGTAAAAGCTAGCATGGATACATGGTTTACATCATCATTGGTGATGTTGTCTGCAGCCAGGTGAAGTAAAGCAGGTGTATAAAAGCATGACCTTGATAGTGCAGTATAAATTGTAAGAGTTTGGAGGCATATGGCAGCCCTATTGTGGCTTAGTCCAAGAGAATTGTTCTGTATGACCATGTACTGTACATGAACCCCATGACTTGAGTTAGATAGAGATTTTTGAAGCCCAGCTTTGATTAAAATGTTATGCTATAAGAAGTCTCCATGTAGCCCATCTTTGCATGTATTGTAAAAAGAAATTTAAATTTGGTTTCTATTTTCACTGCTATTCACAACTTGATTTATTTTATTATAGTCAACTTTTCCACTTTTACACTTTTGGTATATGTTTATACAACGTTTTTGCGCACCAAAACTGAAAAATAACGGCTGTTTAAAAAATAAAAAAAAACATCAACAAAATAACAAAAAAGAGAAGTTATGTGAACATTGTCTAAAAAAAAAAAAAAAACCTAACCTAATTGTTTACATTAAACATCATAACATCATTTTAAAAGAAACACCATAATAATAATGGATGGAAGCAATTTTGCTTCAGAAAAGCTTTTCAAAATTAAGACAATTGCTTTTATATACTTCTACACTGAAAGAAAAAAAGAAACAAAAACACTTGCATGCTAGAAAAAGTGATTTGATGAAAACTTAATGCTAAAAAGTAAAAATAAAGAAGTTGGTTCAGATATTTAGATTTTGTGTATTTTTAGGTCACACAGTTCACCACAGTTTGGATGATTCATTGATAAATATTGCTCTGTGATACTTCTAGTAGTTCAGGAGCTGTATGGTTTTTCCCTGCAGAGCATCACTACAGTTTCATTCCAAAAGTGTACTGTTATGTTGAACTTTGCTGTTCAGCATGTGGGTGGAAAAAACTTTGCAATTGAAGATAGCACAGTGATTAGAACTTTGCAACTAAAGATACCACAGAGATTACAATGGTTATCCAGGGACAGAAAAGTAGCTTTATCTAAACTCTATATCTAAAATCTATCTAAAAGAATCTCAGCTACCCTGACGCCCCTGGCCTGTGGTAATTTCTGGTTCCTGGTGACATGTCATCCCTCCCTTGCTTACCCAATCACTGGCTACAGCAGTATTCCAGGAAGAAGTGGTGACAAGCAGAGTCCTAGGGGCTTGGGGTATGTAAGTATAAATGCCACTCCTAGCCAAATACATTTTTTTCCCCATGACAACTAGTCATATGCCCCTTTATTTTCAGCTTCACTGGCTGGATGCTGGCTTCTCTTTTCAATTGACCTAAATTTACTTAAACTAGCAGTTCTGTTTAAACTACATTTTAAATAATTAATTAATTAATCAACTAACCCCCTCCCACCGCTGCACAGTAAATTAACGTCGCTGCAGCCTATGCCTGATGCTGCAGCGATGTTAATTTACGATCAAGGATAACACAGGCACAGAAGCTGCGTCTGTGTCATCTGCGGCGGGTCCGCCTATCAGATATACAGAGGGAGAATTCTCTGTCCGGTGTCCATCAGGGCTCTGCAAAGGGATCGGAGAGCCCCGATGAAAGCCATGGAAACCAAAAGCCTCAGGCTTCTGGTTTCCTGGCTACGGAGGCTGTCAGGGGGGGAGGGAGGGAAGGCTGGCTGCGTGGGGCGCTCAGCCATGCGCTGTGCCCCTCCCCTCTCTCCCCTGCCGCTGCCACAAGATTGTAACAGTGGCAAGGGACAAAGGAGAGGGGGCAGACATAGGGACATCAGCTTATGGGATCATTATGATCCTATAAGCTGATATCCAAAAACCACCTGGGCATTGATGCATCAATGACTCCAGGTCGTGAAAGGGTTAAATGATTTTTGCCACCACAGTATATTACAATGCTATTGTTGTGTAGCAGTAATTTCAGTTTTTTCCCCTCATAAATCAATAGCGCACCTGTGATAAAAATGCTTTCATATTCACTTATCAGTGTTCTACTGTCTTATCCCATTGCTGGATTCACTACATTGCTCAATACGGCTCCAGTATGTAATGTGCTCCATGCTGCTCCTTCTAAGTATGTGAGGTAGAGATATTAAAACAAATTCTTATGTTCTCTGTGCTGTGTTTGGGAGACATCATAGGAGATAAAAACTGGGATGAAACAGGACCAGAGGAAGATTTCAGAAGATTCTATATTGCAAAGCTGGACTGGACTGACCCCTTCAAATGAAGATCGAAAAATCTTTTCACTCCACAATGTATGAGCTTAAATTATCCATCTATGAAAATGCCTAACCACTTCTGAATATCACACAGTGTGATCCTACCCTAAAATGACAGATTTTCAAGCCAACGACAACCTTAATAAAAGGGATCAATGTCATAAAATGGCATTTCTTTAAATGAATTCTTTATTATACTTCTTGCAAATGAAGTGTAAGTTTTAAAATTCAGTCAGTTTTACAAATACTTAAAGAGGACTCTAAGTCACTTTAAACGTATAAAATTGCTACCGTGTGATAGTCTAGGTTGCCCTAAGTATAGTGCTGTTTATACTTTATTGATAGGCCCCCTCTTTCCTGAAAACCTGTTACTACCTATTTGATAATTTAGGGAACCGTCAGAGCAGCCGATACTGAAGTAAAATACTGTGTGTGCAATATATATATATACAGTATATATGGAGAAGGTGTGCTATTACTATGGGTGTGTATAAGGCTTAGGGTAGCAGGATCTCAAAGACTCTGCAAGTTAACTTCAGCAGAAACATGGAGGCACAGTATGCTTTGCAGGGCAGCAGACTGCATAATGAACAGGAGCTCCCCACTATTGATCATCTCCTGCTGACAGTTCTTGTACAGAACCTGCTCTGGCAGGCAGTAAAACATGAATATCTCAGAAGGGGGGGGGGGTGTCAATAAAGTATACACGGCACTACACTTAGGGCACCTTAAAGGGGTACTCTTATCATTTTTTAAATACAGTGATCCCTCAACCTACAATTGCCTGAAGATACAATATTTTCAACATACAATGGTGCTTTCTGGACTCATCGTAACTTGAGACCAGCCTCAACATACAATGCTACAGTCAGGATCTGCAGCACATGTAAATAACTAGATAATCAACCAATGAAACTGGCCATTTTACTAGTAAAACCCCAGTACAGTGTGATACTACATGTCCTGGGCTGCTCTTTACCTGGGCCAGTTTTCCATAGAGATTTCGTCTCAACATACAATAGTCGTCCTGGGACCAATTAATATTGTATGTTGAGGGATCACTATATATAATGCTGTTGTTGAATATAAAATAACAAACATCTTATTCCTACCTAGCACACTCCTTCCAGGACCTACTGTGGAGTCTTCAGGTTCCTGCCAAATGCTTCTGCCACCACTTTCATGTGTTAATGTACTTTATTAAAATGTCAGTAGATACAGCAGTAGGCTATGATCCTTTTACAACAATAGATTCACTATGGCTACATTGTGTCTTTACAAACCTGCCCTTTTATCCATTAGGCCTTTTTGTTTATGATGTTGACCTGTACTTTTAATGATCTGTGGTCTATATAGGATTAGGGCCCTTTTACGAAAAGAGTAACTGTACTTGCCTAGCACTAGTGTTTACTTATATATCGAGATGGCCACCTTTCCCCGCTATGTTCCAGGAGTAAGAATATAGCCAAGATTTAGATATTGAAGGGTTGTCATTTAACTGTGTTTTTTTTTTTTATTTAAATAACAGCAGATGTTATAAAATAACAGCAGCCCATTAAAAACATCTGTCATTTTGAGGGTGTGTGAACATAGCCTGAAAGAGTGGGAAGCGATCCTAAGATGCAAAGTTTTCTTGTGAAAATATCTTATTGGAGTTTTTTGTTTTGTCCTCAATATTCCTATAATTTAATGAAGGTTTGGTACTACTAATTGCAAGCTGTAGAAAAGACATTTGAATTGGAGATACATGCATTTAGGAGTAATCGTATGTGAAAGAATTAAGCGTATGGGAAAGGTTTATCTGAAAAATGGAGGTGTGGTTTTAGGCAGGCCTTTTAAAGAGCTGGCAAGCGGATAGCTCTTTGATGAAGGAAACTGAAGTTTCTGAAAAGCGTTGGAGTAATTTTAGCCTCTGAAGGCCACCGTCCATCTTACAGTGATGTTACATGGATGTTGGGTGGAGGTTTCCACGTGGAAAGTGGAGCGTGCCCACACAGCGAAACTCTGTAGCACTTGCTACACACTTGTTGCCTATTCACGCTAGGTTCTTCACTTATTGGGAGGACTAGAACATCAGCTCAACAGTGAGCACCCATGGACTGCTATGCTACCCTAACTGCAGACCATCTTTACAATACAAGGCTATGTTCACACTACGTAAAACTACGGCCGTACTTCTCGCCGCAGACTCAGAGATCATTGCTCCAATTACCCAGGTATTTAGATTGGATGTAATTATACGCTGGTGCGGGCGGCGACACGATTGAGAACCGACAAGCTGACTGATCCGTTGTTTGGTGTGCACAGAGTCTCAGGATGATATCTGGTTGTCTTTTGTTTTATTAAGGTACATTTATCTCATGGCATTCAGTGTTTTTCTATGTGTATGTATGGCTATATACATGTGCCTATATACATCTGTTGAAGTGTTTTATAGCCATTTTTAGGAGTGTACACATAGCGTCAGCTTTGTTGTATTTTTTTGGTTTATAGCCTGAAGCAGTTTTGGATCCATCCACTGTCTCTATAGTAAAGCCGAATTGCTGGGGGGGATGTCAAATATTTTATAACTTGAGGAAATTCTGTTAAAACAACACTACAAAGTATTATTGTCCTCCAATAACAATTGTTACTTAACATGTCTAGCAAAGCTTTATTTTATGGGAGGTTTCACATTTTGTACTATATTTCATGGATTGGCTCCACGGGTAATGAGCCACCGTGCAGATATGAATCTCTATAGGACAGCAATACAAAATGATATTATCTAACACAGGAAGAAGTATACCACATAAAAATACTCCATAATCTCCATAAGTCTAAAGAAATGAAAGCATAAAGCCTCCCAGTGAAGACTTTGTGTTCTGCATCCTTTACGCCTTAGAAGCCTTTTAATTTATCTAGGTGATTATTCTTTGTTAGGGCACTTGTCATGTTTTATTATATATTCACTTTCTGTTTACATCAGTACTAAAAAGATATGAAGAACAATATATAAATTCTGTACATAACTTGGGTCCTGATGTAAGTGTGCAGGGTGATAAATGAACGGGAGACTTTGTTATTTAATCATAAGCTCATAAAAATACAGACAAGGATGAGACACAGACAAAACTCGACCCTTGAGAATATTCCTAATGGGCATTTCTAAAGTAAACCTGTGTTTGGTGTATAGACATTTGATATTGTAGTGTTCATTCTGGGAACAATAAAATAAAATTAAGGCAATAAGGATAAATAAATCCAATAACTGAGCCAGCAGATTGCACTTCTTAGTCCACTTTCCTATGTTGAAAATAGTTTCCTTGAAATTCAGAACTATAAAACATCCTTTATAAAATAATCCCATATAGACATCTGAACTGCCTACCTGGCCCTCGACACCTCTCTTTCTTTTTTGTTCTCTTTTCTATCTATCTATCTATCTATCTCCTATCTATCTCCTATCTATCTATCTATCTATCTATCTATCTATCTATCTATCTATCTGAGATAAGTGAATACGATTTGATAGAGATGGTATTCGATCGAACATTGCGGTATTCGAAAGATTCAAATTCAATCTAGTAGTGTGACTAATATGCGGCAAACATTCGAAAGCCCTCCCATCGCACTTAGCGCTTTTTTAAATTCAATCACCATGCAGGGAGGCCATGAGGGACCCTGGGCGTATGCACGCTGCACGAAAATGGCGTCTACCATCATTGCATGGCTGAAGCACATGACCTCGAATATTTAATAATTGACTTCCGCCTCTCAACCGCAGATGCGCTTTCAATCTAGCCAGGGAGAGATCTTTGAGCAGGGAGAGATAGGTTTTAGTAGCGTTTTGGTTAGGCAGGATTACTACTGAACCCAAAAGTCCTTTTCAGGGCTAAGATCTAGCGAAAAAGGTCATCTTTGAATCCAAAGCACTTCTCAGTGCTAAGACATAGATAATACAACAGCAGCAGCCGCAGCTGTATTCGTTCGACCCTGTGTGTACAAGTGACTTATAGTGTCCCTGGTTTAGCCCACTAAGGGCACGTAAACGTTATACATATTGTGCTAGTTGCCCGGTAAAAGGCAAGTGATACCTATTGTGCCAGTTGCCCAGTAAAAGGCAAGTGATACCTTATTGTGCCAGTTGCCCAGTAAAAGGCAAGTGATATCTATTGTGCCAGTTGCCCAGTAAAAGGCACGTGATACCTATAGTGCCAGTTGCCTAATCTCTACTCTGCTGCGGCCTAGCGTTCGTACAGCATAATGAGTCATACGCGCGAATAACGTGACGCTCTTCGGACGCACATTGGAATCATGTATGTAACGCTGCGCACGAAAAACGAAGGAAATGTGTGAACATTGCCGTAAACATTTGTAAAGTGTTCACAAATATTTTTCCTTCGCAACTGCGGAGAGTGGCATTAAACTGCAATTTTGGGGTGTTGGGTGCACCCAGGCATGCTCCCCCTGATGTCACAGTGTCATTCCGGAGGTGTTTGCATCATTTAGGGAGGTTTTATGGGGGATTTGGTGACCTCCAAGTGGTCGAATTTGGATTTCCAAGTGCCTCAAATTTTTTCCCCATAGACTATAATGGGATCGAATATTCATTTAAATAGTCGAATATCGGTGCCTATTCGATTTGAATTCTCGAAATTTGAATATTTCACTACTCGCTTATCTCTACTATCTATCTATCTATCTATCTATCTATCTATCTATCTATCTATCTATCATTGCATTTGGTTTTGCAATGTATCTTCACTCTCTGTTATCCTCTGACTGGGGGTCCTGATAGTTGTAACATCTTACAATAATTTATTTCTTTATATAGCGACAACTTTTTCCATAGTGCTGTACATACAGTAGCTTGTCATTTCTCAAATCATTCCCTGTCCCCAAAAGGGTTCTTGATCTAAAAGAGAATACAGTGGGACCCTGGTTTAAGAGTAACTTAGATTAAGAGCGTTTTGCAAAAAGAGCTCACATTTTTTCAAAATTGTAACTTGGTTTAAGAGCATTGCTTTGGTTTAAGAGCTCCCTGTACTGGGTGGAAGGGGGAGCGGGGGAGGGGCATGACCTGCATAGCGGGGTCTACAGCACTGTACTCTGAACCAGGCAGTCTCCCTCACCTTCCAAATCATGTCAGATCTATCAGCCTTGTGTTTCTCATCTTCTCCATTCCTGCTATAATGTACCTGCACTCACTCTCAGCTATACACACTGCTGCTATAATGTGCCTGCACTCCCACTCAGCTATACACATTGCTGCTATAATGTGCCTGCACTTACACTCAGCCATTCACACTACTGTATAGAAAAGTTTCTGTCACTGTCCTCCTGCACAGCTCTGTGATTCTCACTTTCTGATTAGTCCATTCTGAACACACACACACACCTTCCCCATTGCTGTCATGTGACCACACAGACCTCTGACAGCAGCCCTGCTTCTATATTCTAGCCTGTTGTACTACGCTACTGCATTGTTGGTATCTGCATCTCTATTCTGTATCAACAAACTGCTGCTGTTTTTCAGGTTTATGCACTTACTATACATTTTATTCCACATGCTGATTGCTATACTGTACAGTAACTGATAATATCACATATTCAGCTGTTTCAACTTATTGTTTGTTTCATGTGTTCTACATGTTATTCAGAATAAAAAAAATCATTATATTTGAGATGTGGAAGCAATTGTCTGCTTATCAGTGATTTCTTATGGAAAAATTTGCTTTAGTTTAAGAGTAGATTTGGTTTACAAGCACGGTCCGGGAACAAATTATGCTCGTAATCCAAGGCACCACTGTATTAAAATAATTTTTGGTAGTAAATCAGCTATAGACTATGACATTTTTTCTTTCCATTTTTTATTTTCTAAAATTATGTCCGTCTTTTTGAGTTCAGAATTACGTCTGTCATTTTGCATTTTGGACGCCCATAACAACATTACTGTTGTTCAGGGGTAATGATTGCCCTTTAGGTGTGTTTTTACTTGAAAAGCCCATTGAATTTTGCTTAATTTTTTATTTTATTTTTCCCAGCCTTGTATATTTCATATTGTTATTATCGCACTGTCGATGCAATACAGAACTCCCCATTATCTAGAAGAATAGATATTATGCATAAAAGTGCAAATCAACAGCTTATTATAATTTAATAAATGAGTACAATATATCTCAATTATAATTTTTATTTCTTGGAATCTATAGGAGAAAAACATACTACCAGCAATTGTTTAGGAAAAATACAATGCAAACTACAATTATTGACGTTTAGAATGTATTATAATTGTTTCCTGTCATGTATAGCTCAGCTTGATCTTTTGAACCCCGTAGGACAAATCAGCTTTTCAAAAGAGCTGAAATGGACACAGAAGAACCTTGATATTTTATCTGTGTCTGACTGAATGAAACCTAAGCCCCTTCGACCTGTGAATTGTATATTTTCGCTGCTGGAGAACATCTATACCTTGTTATTTTGCCTGGTGCAGGTTGTTCATTTGACTGTATGATTTCAAATTAACAACATTTGCCTAATGAATAAGCAGCTGCTTAGTGGAGTAAATGACTCATAAAGGGAGATTTATTTATTGTTTAGCTCTATTATTCAAGAACATTGATCAAAAAGTGGAAAAGGAAGAAGCTTTTTTTTGTACTCTGTAATAGGTCTAAAAAAAAATTTACACCCTGAAAAAGAATAGGTTTGAGGCATCAGCTGCATAGTTGTGGTAGCTAGATATAAGCCAACCTTAAGCACATCCAGGTTCATCCGAGCGTGTGGCATTTGATTACCAGTGGCTGAATAATTTGGATGCAGCCCTAGGGAGTCCTGGAGAACATAGAAACAACTTATGGATGTCCATTTTTTTCAGGCTGCATCCAACTTACCCAATTTACACTGAGCAAAAACAGCGGAATTCCGCAGCGGAGCTCTCCACCGTGGAATCCTGCTGTGCTCAGTGTCCTGCGGTATCTGAATGGAAGGGTGCGCCTCCCTCTGCTTCCTCCCCTCTTCGCTTAAAGAATTGACATGTCAATTCTTTTGTGAGGAGAGCGGGGGAGCCGCTTAGGCTGCATTCACACGTTCACCTGGGATGCCTATAACGGACTCCCCCTCCGCCTGTGCAGCATCTGTGATGAGATCCTGGAAGTGGGGGAACTGTACAGATATGCGCCACGCTGTAATGACAGAGCCGCGCGACTGCTTCACTACAACGCGGCGCATATGTGTACAGTTCCCCCTCTCATAGCTTCTAATTACAGATGCTGCCCGAGCGGGGGGAGAAGTCCATTACAGGCATTCCACATCCGTGTTACGTGCGGAACACTGAACTTGTGAATGCAGCCTTAGGGCTGCATCCAACTTGTCATAGGAACATTAGAAAAGATTTAAATACCAAAATGTGGTAGAATCTTCAAATAAGGGAAAATAATTTAAATTGGCCTCATCAATTTGTGTCAAAAACATCTTTCATGAGTACCAGAAAATGTAATTGACCTCATTGAAAGGTGGGTGAAAATATTAACATCCACTTACCTCCCTGGCTCCAGCGCAGGCGGCTTCATTCTGTTGCTCCTGTCCCCAGTGTTTGGAAGCTTCCATGGTTCTGCCACGTGATGTGGCAGGCCCACCTTGTCAGTCAGTAGCAGAGGTGGCAGAGGCGGCAGAGGCATCATGTCTCCGCTCTGAATTAAAAAAAAGAGTCGGGCTCTAAAGAGCTTCATTATACTGTAAGTCTGACTCTTTTTTCTACCTCAAAGCAGAGAGTGAAGGCATTGCAGCTTCTCACCACTTGCTCACCCGATCAGTAGAGACATGTCAAAAGCTTTTATATCCATAAGTGTTCATATCCATACCGATCAGGGGAATGAACCAGGAGAAGACAGTGCTAAGTGCAGTCCTTTCCCAGCTCTTTGTCACATGATCAGTCTGGCACATAAAATAAGTCTATGGAGCCTGAATGATTATGCTGACGCAGAGCAGGGAGCGGACACATTGCAGCATGGCCGGTCCTCTCCCTGTTTGTTCTCCCAATCAATATGGGTATGAACACTTAGACTCGGACCGATCAAAACTTTTGATATGTCTCTATGACATGTCAAAAAATTTTTGTAATGACAGTGACACTTAAATAGTTTTGAAAACTGATTAGAAAAAAGCAGAATGTAGAAGGAAATGTAAACCAAGCTGAAGTTATTGGGGCCGTGTTGCAATTTCCTGCACAGTGGGTGCATGCTGCTGTGCATCACATTAGCCAGAGCTTTAGTGGCTTCATTTTATTCATTTGGGTAGACAAATCCCCAGTGATCAGAAAGTGATGACATATCCTAGAAAATACCATCACTTCTGATTGTGGGATCTGTCTGTTTAACACATTGTTATACTCATTCAATTAGCCTTATGACACATTGCATTGTTCTGCGTAAAACAAACATGCCCATCACAGCGAGCCGCACACAGTACAGATAATCACAAACCAACATTTTAACCGTTTTATGTATGCCTTATTTTCTATCAGTTAAAAATAAATCCAGGAGCCGACATAAAGGAGCACAGTTTCTCAAGGACCCTGCAGGTTTGGGGCCCACTGACACCTTTAAAGGAAATTCCTCATCAACTCTGCTAACATTGTAGGTGCAAGGGAAATTTCATACTCAACATGCAAGAGAAATAATCCCAGCAGAATAATGATCTTGCTGCTTATTATTAAATCAGATGAACTCTCATTATTTACATGAATTTCACATAGAACAGCCATGGATTTGCCTCATTGTATTACGATATGGCTAATCCTTGTGTGGATCTGCCGGCATATCCAGGGCAGAAATTGTGTCAGCCTCCAATATTTTGTAAAATACATATCACATTGCTTATGGCAAATCCCAAACCTGTGCACTATAGTGCTTTTTACTGGCTGCCAAGGCATAAATACTGGTAAGATAACACACCAGCAAGGAACTTTATGGAGAACAATGGATGAGATGGGCTAGAATTTCACTGTTATTAAGTTGGCAGTTGAAAAACATGGAGCCAATATACTGCTTTTGCCCAGGGACCCTAACTTTTTCAGTTCTGTTTAAGAGATATTTCCATCTCTATTAAGTTTTTTCCTGTACACAGGAGCATTGGGATCCCATCAACCACATGAACAAGGACCTACTTGTCCCCAGAATTAATGGGGAGCACTACGCATGTGGCCCCACAAGCACAGCGCCATAGCAACAATGGCTAGTGCACAGTACCCCATCAATGTAAACAGATGACTAGGCTCATTTTTACAGCTAGGTGTTCATTCTTATTCAGTCATTATAGATGTCTGTGCAGCCCTTGCACTTAACCTGTATACATTATCTCTTCACAGCCCTCAGTGTTCTTCTGCCTTCTGCTCACTTCCCAGAGCAACCAATGTAGCTTCAGAGTGGGTCTCAAGTGGCTGGATGAGCAGCCTGTCAGTTCAGAGGCCCGCTGTGAAGTTCCAGCGGTGGCTCCGGGAAGCGATCAGAGTAAAGAAATAAAATGGGAACATGGAGAGGTATGCATACAGTTTATTCTTTTACATCGGCCGTTGTCCATGCATCACTATTACATGTACCGATGCACGGTCAGCAGCCGATGATTTTAGGTCTGCACCAAAAGACACATTCAGCCGATCATCATCGTTGGTTGATTGTTGTCTCTATCACACGTAGTGATAATCGGCCAAATCAACCTCAGTTATAATTATAATTATCGCTCCATCTAATAAGGCCCTAAGGGGAAAGATTTATCTCCTGGGACATAAAGAAGAAATCCACATATATTATTCACAGTTTTGATTGCATTGAGATAACATATGATCAAGGGAAAGAATAATGTTAAGGTAGGAACCTTCTGGGTTTCCTTTCCTGCTAAGGTTATGTTCACACATAGTATTTCTGTCAGTCTTTTGATCAGTCATTTTTCAACCTAAACCAGGTGTGGTAGAAAACACAGAAGCTTTCCACTATAATTTAGGCCTGTCAGTGTCATTCATGATTTTGGTTGAAAAATTACAAGCCAAAATACTGAGCAAAATACTGTGTATGAACATAATCTAAGGGTGAATTTACACATGTGGATTTTCTGCATATTTTACTTGTAGATCGCCACAGCTAAGGACCGCGGCAAATTATTATTCAAGACAAGTGATAAGAATTTACAAATCTCACGCACAAATTTTCAGTGTGAAATTTAACCTACTTAGCTGATATTAATATCCACAGTGGGTCAAATTTGTTGCAGATTATTCCTGATTTTTCCTATTGACTTTACTGGGGAAGAAAAATTGCACAATAACATCTGCAAATAGTCTATTGTTACATACCATGCAGTGAATGACCTGCAGATCAGGAGACGTATATCCAGAATTCCCAGTAAAGAATCAGAACCGGAATCTTCATTTTATGTGCAGCAAGGAAATGGCCTAAAAGAGTTAATGTCTTCCAAGTTAGCAGGTAAACAATTTTTCTATATTTAATCTTATAATATAAATGTACTTAAGTACTTCTTTTGTCATATTGAAATAGATGATAGTACCATGATTG
Source organism: Dendropsophus ebraccatus (assembly GCF_027789765.1). Classification (NCBI taxonomy): domain Eukaryota; kingdom Metazoa; phylum Chordata; class Amphibia; order Anura; family Hylidae; genus Dendropsophus; species Dendropsophus ebraccatus. The sequence goes on along the minus strand of NC_091455.1, from coordinate 70,263,192 downwards.
GTTTATGTCTTTTGTTCTTAATGCTTTGTAGGAAGAAGCCAGTTCTCTGCAATAGGACCCAAAAACTGATGGGTACAATTTACATAGAAAAGACAAGGTCTGTCTCTGTACCCTGAATAAGAAGAGATTACATGTGAACATAAAGTTATAGGTGAGTTGAAAGCATTGGTGTATAATAAAAGGGGACTGGTGTTACATAAAAAATAGGAATCATCCCATTCTTACTTGACCACGCTCCCCCAGAGTACTACTGCTGAGTGGAGTGTCACTAGGAAGTAGCAGCTTGAACATTCAGGGGGAACCAGAAGAAGTGACAGAAGGATGCCATGGAGCATGGTTAGAATATGATGTTTCTTATTTTATTATGCAACACCAGCGATATATTCAAAAATTTAAAAAATGCCTGGAGAACCCCATTATTATGGATCCTTAATATTTCAAAACTTTGTCAGAAAAATCAGGTTTGTGTACTACTGCAACCAATCATAGTGAAGAAAGATAAGCTGGTCTTTGATTGGATACTATTAGAAGCAATTTTTTAAATATATTTTTCGGAAATTATGTGTTTGTGAACCTCGCAGTTCATATGGTGAAGGTTCCATTTATTTATTTTAAACAACTACACATTTTCTTGTACACAGATTTATCCTTTGAACCCATACTTCAAGGGGTTGTCCAGGGAACAGAACAGCTATTACATGTTTTGTCCCCTAGCACTTCACCTCCACCCTCAGCATATCTTGGAAGTATACCTTTCTAGACAAGAGAGGATGGTACTAAATCATGATCATCACAGGTGGGTAACTTCAGGAACATGCTGCAGCTATTGGACATCTCTCCCACATGTAATAACCGCGACTTGGCAATGGCCCAATCTCATTTAGGAAAGTGTGCTCCTGAGATGTGTCAAGGGTAAAATTGAAGTGGCGGGAAACTCAAAAAGGAATACCTTTTCTGCACCTTAACTAATGCTATGCTTGATTGCTATAACATGTCCAATATTTATTATAAGGAAAAAAAGTAAAATAATGATCATAATTATGACATTTAAAGAACTTTTTTTTTTATATTACAGACCCAAATACAATGTACTTACATGCCAGCTGGAGCTCCCCAACTGATCAGAGCATCTCACAAGATTCATGAATACCTGACAGGGCTATTGAAGACCAAGTGGTTTTATATACACGATATAAGAAGCAGCCAATCCAATAACCCCTCACCACAATGTTCTTCCTTCAACGAGGTCTCGGATACTTCTCTGATTTTTAAGCTCCATGTTATCATATGTTGCAAAATTAAATTTTAATTTTATCTCTTGGGTGGTGGATATTCTTTTTCATCCAGTCTTTAAAAAGTGAAAAAAAAAACCCCTAGAAAATAGCTAGGTTCACACACCATCTTTTTTTGGCTGTTTGACGGCCAATTTTTTTAGAGTGATGAGATGAGATCCCCACTGATTACATTTCTGAGATATGATGCAGATCTGCAGGTAGAGTATACAACAATAGACTACTTGTAGATAAATGAAGAATTTATCTTTTCCAGTTAGGTCAGTGTGAAAAATCCTATGTAAAAGAAGAACTACTAGTAGAAGTCCGGTGTTTGTTTTGTAACTTGGGGATTGCCTGTATATGATAAAAGAAAAGCTTTTTGTGATAACCAATACGTGAACTGTAACAAATGAAGTCTTGCCCCAATACACATGGGACCACCACTCTATAAAGTAAACTAAATAAAAAAACAAAGGTAATTAAAAAATTTTTTGTTTATATCATTGTTTAGCATACAAGGAAAAAGTAGACAGCTTTAATAGTGTTTCACTCAATACATTCTTCCTTCATTTTCAGCTATTCCTAAGCAAGAACTGATTTGTTACTTGAGGAATCATTAATTTTACTTCTTCCTGTAGGCTTTTTGTAAATTGTGAAATCAATCCTAACTGACATAGACTAAAGATAGTATGTCGTTTGCAGAGTCTGCACATTTGTATATGTCAGGTAGCCTTTTTATCTTATTTGGTAAAACAATTCGAATCCAAACTTTTCCCTCTGATTACTGATCCACAAAGCTATATAAATACAATTACAAGTTTTAATCACTCATAGATGAAAATCACGTACATCACATTTCAAATCAATAATGTAGAAAATAATTGGATTCCGTAATGGTATGTGCAGGCTGTAATGTAAGAGTATCAATAAAGGAAACAATTATCTAACATGCACATAATAGAGGAAATAAATCAAACTAGTGCAGGGGGAGAGGGGAGGAGTTAACCATACCAACAAATCAGATTTCAGCCCTGTATGGGGGTATTATAACACAAATGCTTTTTTAAAACACAGTATGAGATAATAATGTTTAAGGTACATAGACACAGATTGGAGCTCCTGAAGGCCAAATCACAAGAAAACAATTTCTTGCTGATTCTCTTGGATCTCTCAGCAGCGTTTGAGACTGTAGACCACCAGTTCCTCCTCTGCATGCTCCACTCTCTTGGCCTTAAGGACTGCTTTCTCCTGTATTTTTCCTAACTCTCTAACTGCCCCTTCAGTGTATCCTTCTCTGGCTCTGCTTCTTCTCCTTCACCTCTTACTGTTGAGGTTCCCCAGGGATCAGTCTTCGGTCTCCTCTTCCCCCCATATACGATCAGCAGGTTTGGCCTTCAAAACCATCTCTCTACTCTAATGACACCCAGCTATACACCTCTTCCCATGACATCACCCCTGTATTACTACAGTTGTTTTCTTTTTAAATGGCATCCGTTATTACCACATTTTAATCAACCTCAATGTAACACATTAAAATCTATGGAATGACGGCCACCCAATGCACAGTGTATTAAATAACGAGCTTTGTTTGTGTGGACGGTAAATTAATGATCATGACAATTATTCTCAGACGTCTCTTGTAAACAGACTTTATGTTTTAGTTGTCTACACACAGTTTTTTTTTTTTCACTGTTCTTTCACCATCTTTACACCTTTTGAGGACACACCCAAAGGTTAATCAGTCCACCTGAACTAGAATAATGTACCAACAGCCATCACTGTAATGATGAGCGTACAAAATGCAAAATGACTGACGTCATGAAAAATAAAGAAGAAAGTCATAATAACATAGCCATAAAGTGATCAACATTTGTATAGCTCTCTCCACAATGGTTCTTATCAAAAAGTTTTTTTTTCCTTCCTTTTAAAAAATGTTTCTTTTTGTTTAAGGCTGGGTTCACACTACGTATATTTCAGTCAGTATTGTGGTCCTCATATTGCAACCAAAACCAGGATGGATTAAAAACACAGAAAGGCTCTGTTCACACAATGTTGAAATTGAGTGGATGTCCGCCATTTAATGGCAAATATTTGCTGTTATTTTAAAACAACGGCTGTTATATTGAAATAATGGCAGTTATTTACTGTTATATGGCAGCCATCCACTCAATTTCAACATTGTGTGAACAGATCCTTTCTGGATTTTTAATCCACTCCTGGTTTTGGTTGTAATATGAGGACCACAATACTAACTGAAATATACTTAGTGTGAACCCAGCCTAAAGTTAGTAAAATATAACAAACTTAATAAAGTTTGTATTGCTGTAATCCCATCGATGCTGAATGAATAAAACATTTTATCACACAGTGAATACGTATACTGTACTATACGTACACTATAAAAACATATACTTATTGTGCTTTGGCAAATTGTCTAGATACCAGCCATGGTATCCCCATAATTGCTATATCTATAGTACCCTCATAACTCCTAGCAGTAGTGCCCCCATGACATTGCCCCCTTAGCAGCCAGTCCCAGTAGCACCTATGCTTCTTACACATCTCTGCCATTCAATGGCCTGTAAACCCAACGTACACCCAATTCACCAATCATGGGCACAGGAGATGAAACTTTACAGAAGCTTATGATGATGAATGGTGGGTGCCATTTATACAAAGTTAACTACATAATGTGTTATTCTTTATCAGCTAAAGTGTAGTACTGTATATGAGAGTACAGAGACAGTAGAGAAAAAAAGGCTAACAAAATAATATTCCAAAATAAGACAGGTGCAATACTGAATATTCCGAGAACAACTCTTGACCAATTTCATACCTTTAAACATTTTTATGCAAAACTCACGTTAAAAAAAAAATCACACAAATAGGAAAGAAAGCTATAATAAAAAGTTGTCATTTGGTTAAACTGGTGTTGATCATATTTACACTTTTCTGTTAAAGAGCGGAAAAGATGTTTGATGAGTTAGCCCCATTTAATCCCAGACTATTCAATTTGTTTGCTTCATATTCCGTGGTTTAAAGTGCCTAATGCATTCCCTTTATGATAATTGTCATCTATTATTTACCGACTGCATTAAATGGCTTTTCCCATCTCTAACAAAATATTCAAGTAGATTAAAACAGGGAAAGAGGTTGCTTATGTCTTTATTTTCTTACTTTTTCTCAGATGGGTGAATGACAGTAATGTCACACAATGAAAATGAGAAATATTTGCAATGATTTAATGAAGCGCACGCATACATGAAGGGAAATAGTGTCAAGAGTTATACACTGCTTGTAATTGTGAACTATATGAGTCCTCCAAATGTCTGAGTATATAAATCATGGAAATTTATTAAGTAATTGAAACAATAACAATTGCCTTTTCCTAATGGGTGGTCCCTAGTTCGCTTTAACTCATGTCAAGGTGGCACCATCCCAGTATAAACAAAGCAGTGGTGGTGGTGGTGGGGAGGGTCCAAAAGAAATTTTGCTTTGGAACTCAATCACTTGTTAGGCACCCAGTCTTGCTGTCTAGTGTAAAGCCGTGCTGCAACACACCACAGATCGCACACAGTGACACCAACACAATGCAGGTCCTGAGGCTGCACTGAATTGCCCAATTGTACGTTATACCTAGAGAATGTAAGTCCTCTTATTTGCTCTTCGTCCTGCTTCTTCATACTCACAGGGGGAGATTTATCAAAGGGTGTAAAATTTAGACTGGTGCAAACTGCCCACAACAACCAATCATAGCTCAGCTTTCCTTTCAGCACAGCCTAAAGCTGAGCTGTGATTGGTTGCTGAGGCCAGTTTGCACCAGTCTAAATTTTACACCCTTTGATAAATCTCCCCCATAGTGTCGATAATGGCCATCTTTTATATGTGATGTTGGGTTTAAGCGAATTCTAGAAAGAAATAATTACGGTGATAGAAAGCGCTTATTCTGTTCCTGTCCCCTGCAAATCTAAATTCTGTGTGTTGTGTACCATTAGCCTTCCAAACATAGAGAATAAGGTTGAGTTGGCTCTCCAGAGAATAGTATACCAAACTTTATATGGCCTTAAAGGGCTGCTTATATAAAATGAAAGTGCTCTTATAAATTTGAGTGTATGTGGGAATGTGGATAAATACTTTGGGTCTCCCTATTGAAGTATTAATAGAAACCTGTTGAAGTCCCTTACCAGCTTTTGTTAAGGTGCGTTCAGACGTACACGATCTGCAGCAGATTTTATGGCACTGATTTGAAGCTGCAGCCCGGATTCTGCCTCTGGCCACAAGAGATTTAGTTTTTCTGGGGCCAAATTACAGAGCATATACTGTGTGTGTGTGTGTGTGTGTGTGTGTGTGTATATATGCAATGCTTTGTGTTGTGCCTAGGGGAGGGGAGCCCCTTGAAATTTTTTGCCATGGGGCCCTGTGAATCCTATCAATGCCACTGCTGCAGATCCTGTACGTGTTAACGCACCCTTAATCTGATCCTTTCATAACTGTTACATCCTTACCTATCCACACTTGTGCAAAATCTTCTGCATTGTCTGTAGTGCCAACCCTGACTTGCAGGGACCCGCCCCAGCAGCTGCACACTGCAGGAGCATGTCCCACCACTCAACTCCAGCTCCACCTAGCGGGTGATGTCATGGATGCCCACGCCACCAGCCGGGGAGCTCATCCTGGCCACAGATGTGTTGCATTAAAGTGATGGTTGACTGGCAGGTTTCCCTGCCAGTCAGTTTTTGTCTGCCACATGTGTTCTGGTGGTTGCTCAGGGGTCTGCTCCAATCACTTCTCGGATCAATACATTGTAAAGAAAGAAAGTCAGAGTGCACTCAACGGTTCTGCAGAAAATTGTTTCTTTATTTAAATCTTGTGCTCATTGTGGCATAGTACGAGCAGGGGAAGGACGCCAACACCCTCCACTGATGATGACAGCTGTTTCACACCTACTGATCGGCGCTTCCTTAGATCCCGCTGCTTCAGTCACGTCATATCATATAGTCTTAGATCGAGACGTGTCTGGATGATGGGCGTTACAGTGTGAGTTAAAAACATCAAAACATTACTTTTATGAAGAAATACATCCAGGACAAGTATTTACAAGAACATACTTAGGTCAGTACGGTCATTTAGACCCATATGACCCTGTGCATTTGTAGCAAGTATCCAGCGTGATTCACATTGGAGTTGCTGCCGATTGACATCTCCGCTGCCCTTGCAGTAGACCCGCTGCAGCCCCATGAATTTGAGGTCTTTTATATTACCTCTATGCTTTTTGTTAATATTTTGTTTGTTGTACTGCTATGCTTTTTGTTGGCAAAAAGGGGATCATGATTAGAGATGAGCGAACCTGTTCGCCCGGTATGGGATCCGGGTCGGATTTTCCAAAAAGTCTCAGTCCGATCGGATTCGGATTTATGGAAGTCCGCTCCAATTTTTTATTCTTACTTTCTAAAATGGCAGCCGCCATTTTAGAAACCAGTGAGTGTTCCGGGTGGGAAAAGCGCTTTCCCATGATGCCCGTAACACATCCAATTAGCAGGGATGTTGCACTAGCCCACCCCCTGTGATGTCGGAAGAGGAGCCCTCACGTGACAGCAGGACGCAGTCTGCTGAGAGAGAGGAAGGAGAGTGTTACTACTCCACACAGCACGTCAGTGACAAAACGCTGGCAATTGCTTGTGCTGCTCTCAGAAGATATTCAACAAACGCAAAGACAAAAAGATTATTAGGAAAGCAGAGAGGAGAAACATATAGAGATTGAGATAGAAAAATAGAGAGGGCGAAAGATAGATAGGTAGATAGTTAAATAGATAGATAGATAGATAGATTAGGCATAGGAGAGCAAAGGGTGCACAGAACAAAAACGCCAAAAAGAAAATAAAAACCAGAAAAGAGTTTTCTCAACCTTAGTGCCAAATATCCCTTTAGTACATGTCTGTATAATAGTAGAAAAAACTGCTTTACAGATATCCAAGTACTATAGTGGCAACCTTGCGAGAGTGTATATGACATACGTTGTTTCCCGAGACACCATTTTAATGCATCCCTTTCATGTGATGTTATATTGTCAGGGTCATATGGATATATGAGGGCTCTTACTTGTTCCATAACCTTCTGCTGGAAGAGTTCTAAGTTACTGTCCTGATTTATGGGGGGAGAAAATTTGCTCTTCAGACCACCTTTAAAGAACTGAAATTCGTCATTGTTACAGTATAATTCATTACTTTCAGACAAATATAGCAAGGTACGGAGTCCCTGTCTATCCTGGTCATTCTCTGCTCCTGCAGAGAAAAAAACATAAAGACCCTATTTCAACTGGCTTATCACCCTCTTTTTCTTCCTTGTTCTTATTAGGAACAACATTAGACGAAGAAAAAAACCTTTTTCAGATTTAGTTTATGCACGCTTTTAAACATGTCTCTTTGTTAATCCACTATATTGAACTTTTCGGTAAGGCAATTGTTAAGTCCCTTATTCAGCACGGACATCACCGAATCACTTAATTCCAAATTGGTAAGGTTTACAACTAACGGAGGTTCTCTCTGTAAGGTATTATTCACGTTGTCTACTTTTTCCACGATACTTGCTTCCGTTTTGTTCCAATCCTTTTTGCTTCTTCGTTTTTTTCCCTGTCGGTTTTTCTTTTCCTAAAGGGGGAAACTCCTTGGATGTTGTAACTGTTTCTGTTTTGATTTTTTGTTTTTTTATTCCTTTTTTTTTACACCTTTGGGGATTTTGTTTTTCTTCATTGGCAGAAGTGTCAGATTCAGTTGTCCAATAATCACTCGTCTTTTTCTTTCTTCCAAACAGTTTTTTATTTTTATTGTTGTGGGTGTTTGACTCACATTAGTTATGTCTGTTGGAAAAATTATGAAATTTTTTCCTCTTAAAGGCCCGTCCTGTGACATACCTGTAGTCAACTTTATCCCAAATAAATTTATCCTTTTTGGCTTCTTTTATTTCATTTTGTAATCCAGTTAGTTTTTCATCAAGTCTTTTTTGGAAGACTAAAAAGTCCTTTTCCTGTAACCTGGTTTGCAGCTCTGTTTTAGTCTTAAGTAGTTCATTTGTTATAAGTTCATACTCCTTTTCGTTTCTTTTTATTATCATTTTCATAAGATTAATCGAGTGCATTTGGTGTAACTCTTTCCACTCATGCACAAACTGCTCATCGTCCATGAACTGTGAGGGTTCTTTGTATGTTCTAAGACCTCTTGGGACCCGTTCACACTCCAGGTAAGATCTTAAGGAGCTCAAGGTCCAAAAAAAGACGCAATTCACGTTCTGCAAGGTTATGTACCTTATACTCAAGTCCTTTTGCACTCATCGTTTGGGTTATGTCCTTGTTTTCACGTGTCATGAAGAAGGTGTTGGCATCCTGTCGCCCCGCATTTAGAGCAAATGCGGCAAATTGATCCACGGCTAATTCGAGATTGGCCTCCACGGCCATGTCCATATTGAATTCCATTTGTGGAGTTCTAGATAAGCTTATATTGGTGTGCTCAGACCCATGAAAAGGCAATCAAGCTATCAGAGTCAATGTGTAGACAATGGGAGTCGGCACTACTTAAGCTTCTCTGGTTTTTATTAGCCTCACAAGCCGCATGCATATAGCTGTGCTCTATAAAAGATACTGCTATCGGTGGTGCAACAGTCAGACGGAGCATAGTGACTGTTCATACAATACATCGTAAAGAAAGAAAGTCCGAAAGCACTCACCGGTTCTGCCAGTCAGTTCTTGTCTGCCACATGTGTTCTGGTGGTTGCTCAGGGGACTGCTAAAATCACTTCTCGGACCAAGTCCCTGGCCTCAGGCCAAGTGAATAATACCCCTGTCATCCATTCTGGCTATTCGACTTATTTCAAGTGCGCAAAGCGTCTTCACATACTATTTCCCTGTATTGCTACCTGTGCTGTTTTCTCTACTGTCTTTTTTTCTGTTCTGTGACATATTTTGTTATATCTGTCTGCAATATTAGAATAAAGGTTTTTTTGTTCTAGGGTGAGAAGCTATATGATATACGTTGTGTATGTGATTAGCTACCCCAAGAAAATTATGCATTATACTATACATAAATAGATTATGTGGTTGCTTTTTCTGGTCTCCAAATTGGTTTATTTATCAAGTCCAACTGTGTGAGCAGTGTGAGCTGTGTAAGCTAGTAAGCTGCATTGAGATCATTATGTATGAATTTTCCTGATGTTAGATATGTTGGGATGAGCCATATGGAGATGTGTACGGTTGTGTTATTTCAGGGTCAGAAAGGGTAATATCATTATCTTCGTCCCTTCCGAAGAATTTTTCAAGGCAATTTTTTTTACCTGCCTTGGGGTGCCCTGATCCACTGCTGTTCTGGTGGGGCCAGGTGCCCACTGCTCTCCCCTCTATCCTGTTTCCTGTAACACTTTGTTCATGCAGGGCAAGCAGTGAGCAGTGATTTACAATATAAAATTACAACTACCCCTGCCCTATAACATGTATGGAACATTAAGGACTAAGTTTCAATTTGACAGCTTACCTTAAAAGGGACCTGCCACGTCGGCTGCCGGTGTGAAGCCCGCCCCCTGGTGTAGCCCCTTATACCTATCACCCTCTTTAAGTCGCATAGGTCACATTCGCATCGGCTGTTGTGTGAGTATCACGTTTAGTCTATAAAATATAGATCTTCTCTTCTCTTAATATTTTAGTTCAATGGCAAGTCTCAGGTTCCATTGAGGATATTCATAGATCGAGGGAGAGGAGGGTGTAATTATACAGAACTTCTCTACTACAAGCAAGTCCAGCCCCTCCTGTCAAAGGCATTCTCTGCAGAGAACTAGTTGCTACTTATGTTATTTAGCTATTTATAAAAGACATAGGATGTGGATTATTATACTATCACTACCCTATCCCTCCTACCTGCAACAAACTCAACTAGTTCATGATTTATGGATAAAGTTATGATATCCCCTGCAGTCTCTATGCCAATAAACAAGCAAATATCTTGAGGTCAACATTATGAAAGTGAATGGGGCTGTAGTTGCTGCACTGAGCAAGGCAATTCCCTCCTTATGTATCAGAGAGATGTGGGATTCTAAAGACTGGTTGGGTTGCATGGACCAGATAACAGAAAATAATTTGCAGTTGTGAAGTTGAATGTAAGAGCATGTTTGCTGATAAATTATTATAAATGGAATAAAGGAAAATATCTGGTCTAGGGGCTTAACCTGCAAGGCTCTATTCAGGGTGGGCTGTAGTTCACCCATGGCAGAGGGCTAAAATAATTTTTCCTGAGCTAAGAATTGATTTGGGAAGTTTAATACATTTAAAAAAGGCTCTAATGTGTTACAATCTGACATAATGCCTTTGTTTTTAAGCTGGTAAAACCAGTAGGGGATTATAATAGGTCATTTTCGAGCGGTAGCCCGGGACCCTGAGCTCCTGGGGGGCCCATAACCACCAAAATAGACTTATACTGTACTTTCAGTGGTGTATTGTCTCCTGGCTTAAATTCTGCCATGATTTGAAAACAATCACTGCTTTTTTACTTCAATTTTGCACAAATCAGGGCATCATGACATTATATATCCTGTACTATGAACCCCACACTAGTGCAGCCATAGTTACAGTGGGGTGGGAGTACCCAGGCCTGGGGCCTATAGTGAAGTTAATCCGCCCCTGGGGGAAAAAAAATGTATAGAAGGTTATAGTAGCTTGTTCAATATCTTTTCTGTCATTAGAGAAATGTTGAAAGGAGGTCTTAATTAGAGATGTGCGAAATTTTCAAAAGTTCGTTCTAACCGGACTTTCGAATTTTTTCGAAAAGTTCGGTTAAACCGAATTTCAGATTTCTTCGAATTTCATAGTTTAAAGCAGCTATATGATACGGGGGTAGTGTATTTGGTTGAATTTAGGGCTCTACATGTCAGAAACATCATTATCTTTTCGATATCTCAGGTTACACAGGGGAGTAGCCGTGTCCGCCTGCATCAAGAGGAAACAGTCAGGGCCTTCCTCTGCTCATAGAGCCGGTCCAGCATGTGGAGGGTGGAGTTCCACCGCATGGCTACATCACCAATGAGACGATGGTTGGGAAGAACATTCCTCCGCTGCAGGTCGAGGAGGATGTGGTGAGAGCGACTTGAATGGCTGAAATGGTTACACAGCTTTTGAGCCATTGACAGCACGGTCTGTAAATGGGATGAAGACTTTAGAAAGTGTGTAACTATTAGGTTTAAAACATGTGCCATACACGGGGCGTGCCTCATACCTCCTCAACGCAGCGCGGAGAGAATGTTGCTCCCTTTGTCACTCACCACCGTCCCAACTTTAAGATGGCGTGGAGTCAGCCACAAGAGGATTTCCGTCTCGAGCAGGCTCTTCCCCTGTGCGTCTCCTTTCACCCAGACAGGCTAGATGCAGCACAGTATGACACCACCGTGCTACACCCAAGTGGTACAAGGGAGGAACACTGGTGGTTGAGTAGGTTTTGGACCTACTGGAGGAGGTGGAGGAGGACCACGACACAGGAACCCTGCTGTGACAATGGGGTGGTGTCATCGCCCTTCCCTGGCCAAGTTACTGGGGGTCCGCCGGCCATATTACATTTACCCACTGAGCAGTAATGGAAATATACTGCCCTTGGCCGTAATTACAGCTCCAGATGTCTGTGGTTAAATGTACATGTCTGCTCACTGAATGGCTCAGCGAGTCAGTGTTGGAAAAGTAGTGTTGACTCAGCACCTTCCACCGTGGCTCCGCACACGACATCAGTTCACGGAAAGGTCCTGAGTCGACAAATTTAAACGGCAGAGCCTAGAGCACCAGCAACTTGGCCAGGTGGGCGTTTAGCTTGACTGCTGCTGGATTGCTGGGTGCATATGTCTGCCTCCGGTATAGGGACTCCATGATGCCAGGCTGCCTACTGCTAGCAACACAGGGGCCACCAGCCCTTCTACAGAGGAGGTCTGACTCTGTGAAAGGCCCCCCTGACTACTGCTGCTTCCTGCTGCTGTTGACCGCAGGTCTGCCTGGGCCTGCTGTGACCCACTATCACCCCATTTCTCCCAGGCGGAAAGGTGGTGGCGCTTCATATGCACCAGCCATGGCGCTGGTGCCAGGATGGCAACTCTTGCCTCTTTTAATGCGCCTGTCGCACAGGTGACAGATGACCAAATAGGTATCCTCCGGGCACTTTTTAAAAAACTGCCACAGAGGCGAGGTGTAGAGTCTAGTAGCGACAGGCTGCAAGGATGGGCGGGCGCTGACGATACTAGGACCTGCAGTAGAGGAGGGTTCCCCAGTGGTCATCTGCTTGTCCCGGCGACGCTTCCGACTTGTTAGTTCACTACTGCTGCCTGTGGCGGGCCTGCTGGCGGACGGATTCACGGTTGACGAATCCGTTGAATAAGCCAAATCCTGCCGTGGATCCCATGTAACATCCGATATAGCATCATCCTATTCCAGAATGATATTATCATCCTCATCAGCCTCCTGCCCAGCCCTCTCTCATCTACTGCCTACTGCTCTCCTGCCAGGCCTAACATGGGCCTGCTCTGATATCGCCTCCGACACAGCTATGCCCTGCACTTGATTGTCCCCTGTCTCTTCCCCTACGTGCTCATCGTCATCAAAGAGCAGTTCGCTGCTCATAGACGCCAACAGTTCCCTTGCAAGCGGTGGGTCAAAAGTTAGCGGGATGTTGCTGAGGATGTCAGGTGGGGGAATTGCTGCGTGTCCATGCCAAGTCAGGGTCGTGTCCGAGGTACCCACAGATACCTGGCTGGCTGTCTCACTACTCATCCTTGTGGACATCGAAATGTGAGCCAGCCACTCCAGGACTGTGGAATTAGACGTGTGGACCCTGGTGTGACAAAGGAAGCTCCGGCCTGCCACTGGACCCTCTTCATGCGCTACTTCCTCTTATGCCCCTTGAGCCAGACTCTCTGCCCTCTGCCTGAGTGAGGACCTGAGGGACTACGTATCAGGGTGGTTTGGTGCTCTCCCCACTAGGAGGCACCCCTTGGCAATGGGCTTCCTTCTCTGGAGAGAGGGATATCTGGCTATTCCCGTGTTTTGAGACTCGTAACTGAAGCTCCACGGACCCCTTTTTTGCATATTTAAATTTTGTATGGGACAATCAATGGAGACTCGTAAATGAGTACTCCATTGGAATTTTTCGCTGTTCTCCCTGAGTTCAGTGATTGTTGTGTTTTGTTGGTCTATTTATCATTGCCCCAGTAGCCAGAATCCTGCTCCACACTGATGAGGGGCAAATACCCTGAAACTGCAGTCTGTGGATGGATGCCTAGCCTTGGTAACCCTTGTCTTATGTCGTTATACTCGCCACAGAGTTAGACTTTGACTCACAGGGGCCACCCTGGTGTTTCCCTATTTAGGTCCTAAAGCTCGCAACAGAGTGAGGACCTGAGGGACTACGTATCAGGGTGGTTTGGTGCTCTCCCCACTAGGAGGCACCCCTTGGCAATGGGCTTCCTTCTCTGGAGAGAGGGATATCTGGCTATTCCCGTGTTTTGAGACTCGTAACTGAGGCTCCACGGACCCCTTTTTTGCATATATATATATATACTGTATAAGACGGATGTGATATACACACTTTCAATCAGAAGGGTCCAAGTATAGAAATTGTGTGTGTGTATATATATATATATATATATATATATATATATATATATAGCACTTTTTCAAAGATATAATGCTTACACCTGCACCAGGTATTTTAGTCTCTCAGGATAAGACGGACGTGATATACAGTACACACTTTCAATCAGAAGTGTCCAAGTATAGAAATTGTGTGTGTGAATATAAATATATATATATATATATATATATATATATATATAGCACTTTTTTTTAAGATATAATGCTATACACCTGAACCAGGTATTTTTGTCTCTCAGGATAACACTAATGTGATATACACACATTCAATCAAAAGGGTCTAAGTATAGAAATTGTGTGTGTGAATATATATATATATATATATATATATATATATATATATATATATATACATATACTGTATACATATATATATATATATATATGTATATAGAGCACTTTTTTAAGATATAATGCTATACACCTGCACCAGGTATTTTTGTCTCTCAGGATAAGACAGATGTGATATACACACTATCAGAAGTATAGGACTTGTATATCTGTACTGCATGTTTTGGTTTCGTGCACCCTTTGCTGTCCTATGCCTAATCTATCTATCGCCCTCACTATATTTCTCTCTCAATCACTAGATGTTTCTCCTCTCCGCTTTCCTAATCTTTCCTTTCCTTTCCCACAATATCTTCTCAGTAGTCTGTAGTACACAACAGCAGCTTGCTTTCTCTCTCTCTCTCTACACACTGCCTGGTGCGGTCATGTGACTGCTCCTTTTAAAGCAATACCGACGTCACACAGGGGGTGGGCTAGTGCAAGATCCCTGCTGATTTGATGTGTTTCGGGCATCATGGGAAAGCGCTAGGGCTGGGCGATAATGGCCTGAATCAATATCGTGGTTTATCGTACATGTAGCCGCGGTAACGATAAATTGAATGATAATTATGACACGCCCCTTTTAAAAGCCACACCCCTTTTGAAAACCCCATTTTCCGATGGTAATACAAACGTGAATTTATTCCATATAACAATATGCAGCAAACTTCACAATGTTTTGGCGTCTCCTACACCATTTTCAAATGCCACTTGTAAATGGTGTAGGAGACGACGAAACATCGTATATTACTTGTGAAGTTTGCTGCACATTGTTATATGGAATAAATTCACGTTTGTATTACCATCAGAGTGCTGCAGAGTATTTTTTACTAGCTGACTTGGTATTCGACTGCTGGCCTCCACAGTTCGTTTAGTGTGCTGCCTATATTGTTTGCTTTATCTATCTATGTATCTATCTATATATACAGTGTATATATATATATATATATATATATGTGTGTGTGTATGTATAGACAGATAGGAGACAGATAGATAGTATAGGAAAATCCACAGCACTCCTTAATGCAATTCAAGGTGCGATTTATTGAAAAAGCAAGTGCAGCATACAGACGCAGCATTTCAGCAGCTATTCGCCGCCATTTTCAAGCTTGAAAATGGTGGCGAATAGCTGCTGATACATTGCGTCTGTATGCTGCACTTGCTTTTTCAATAAATCGCATCTTGAATTGCATTAAGGAGTGCTGTGGATTTTACTATACTATTTTAATACGGTCCCTGGTCTTGACTTGGATCCGCTGGCACCCGACTTTTACCTCTCTTGAAGTGCTGCTACTATTTTCCCGTGATTTAGATAGATATAGATAGATAGATAGACAGACAGACAGATAGGAGATAGATAGATAGAAGATCTATCTATCTATCTATCTATCTCTTATCTATTTATCTATCTATCTATCTATCTACCTACCTATCTATCTATCTATCTATCTATCATCTATCTACTGTATCTCCTATCTACCCCCAGTCACTCAGTGGCTGCAGAGGTCAGGTATGGGGTGGACACCTCCTTCCTCCACCGTGCACAGCTCTCTCTCTCCCGCACAGGAATCCTCGGCCCCTGTCACGCAGTGTTGCTGTAGCACATATATCTGTGTCCCGGACTGAGTGTCACACATGGCTGCTTCCAGCACTGACAAAACATAACGGGGCTCCGAGAATTCCTGTGCGGGACAGAGTGCGGTGGCCAGTGAAGCATGGAGGTGCCGACCCATACCTGACCCAACTGTATGTGCGGGAGAGGGGGGGGCAGGGCTCACCGTGCAGCTTCCAGAGAAGCTAGGAGAAGTGAGCCGCCCGGCAGCAGCGCAAAGCACACACTGGAGGGGGCGCTGCCGAGTGCAGCCTGTCACATCTCCAGCCTTCCTCTTCAGCCCCCACAGCAGGATCTTCCATCCCTTGCCCTGCAGCAGTATATGTGCATCCTGGCTTGGGAGGTAAATCGGAGCATCAGCTGTCCAGCCCCCACCTCTCCACCCGGCACCCCTCTCTCTCCCTGCACCATAGCATGCGGCCGCCGGGTGGGTGGGGGTAATACCGCAGATACCGTCCTGGCAGAGTTGAGGTCGGTTAACTGACGCTAGTGACGGTATCGGTATTTTTGCGGTATACCGCCCAGCCCTAGAAAGCGCTTTTCCCGTCCGGAACACTTTCTGCTTTAGAGAATGGCGGCTGCTATTTTAGAAAGCAAGAAAAAAAAATCCGAACCGGATCCCATGCCGGCCGAACCGGTTCGCTCATCTCTAGTCTTAATCCAGGAAACGTAAGCATGTGACTGTCTTTTCTTTATTAAATACATGAACCATGTGGATAAATTACAATATAACCATCTTGTGTATTTTACCTTTATTTTAGTTAAGGGGCCTTTCCCACAAAGCAAAGTTGGTACAATCTAAAGTGTACCACATACATATACTGGATATAAAAGAGTATAAAGGTGTTGCGGTTTTGTTTAGGTAAAATGACCTACATCCCTGTAGTGTTCTTCTCCTCCATGGATCTGAGCACTTATTGGTTTCCTCTATGAACTGTGACAATGCTGTTGCAACAGACCACACACTTTCCCACTATCCCACTTACTTGCTTACACAGTAAAGACAAATAATCAACATGCAGTTGAACTGAGTATGCCTGATGATTTCAGTGGGTGCCCTACAATGGCCATAATACATTAGAACCATGTTTCATTTCACATAATGCATCAGTTTACACCAGGGAAAGGGAACCTGCAACCTCCTGTGGTTGAAAAACTACACTTCCCATCATGCCTGAAGAGGCAAAACTGTTTTCATAGCTTCGGAGTTATCCCAGCTTGCTTCTGTGAGGTCAGGGGGTGCTCTATTCTAGAGATAGGATGGATGGATGAAGGATTCTAGAACAGTAAGCCATGGAAAGTGTATACTTTCGCCTTCAGTTAGGTAATATAATTTTAGATTGCTATAGAAACGCTGTTTAATATGGATATGAATCAAGATTATATTTTATTTATTTATATTCTATAAATTTGTTTACATTTAAAGGGGTTGGCCACTTTATAATAAAATTGCTCAGTGTACAGTATTAGTAACTGTACTCACTGTATATACTGACAGCAGCTCCCTGTGTACCTCATAGAGCTAATATTAGACTCCCCACCTCCAGGCTGTGCTGCCCTGCTCTGTGGTGTTTTGGTCCATAAGATTCCTTACATGGAGGAGCATGTGACCAGGCCCCGCCCCCCAGTGTCCACCACTGAGACTGTATATGTCTATGGAGAAAACAGTGGACAGGGCCTGGTCACATGCTCCTCCATGTCAGCCATTTGGTGGACTGAAACAAAACAGAGCAGGGCAGTACAGCCTGGTGAAGGGGAGTCTGATATTAGCTCTATGAGGTACACAAGGAGCTGCTGTCAGTATGTACAGTGAGTACACCTACTAATACTTTGTACTGACCTATCTTACTATAAAGTGGCCAACCCCTTTAACTTAACTATATCACTCTCCTTGCCATAAAAATTGTCAGCGCAATTGATGCCCTTTTCTTTCTATCTTTTGCTGCATCCTACACCATGTTACAGTTTTATCACCCGGGGCAAAGATTCAATTTGCCCCCCCCCCCCTGTATGCGCAGTAAGCACGGGGGGGGGGGCATGTATATGTATGTATTTTTTGTGTGAAGTTTTGGTAAGCGATAGTTTAGATGAGCGATTCGGTCATCTCTACCGGCAGCACTAGTGTGGTGTTCACAATATGGGATACATAATGTCATATTTACTGTGTACCTGGAATGTTCCCATTTAAAATTTGGTCCCTAAGTACCTCAACGGAGGCACGGATGTCTCCGCTCCCTGCTGTCTGCACCTGAGGAGGCACCATTGTCTTCGCTCCCTGCTGTCTGTACCTGTGAATTAGGAGGCGGGATTGTCTCCCCTCCCTGCTGTCTGTACCTGAGGAGGCGCCGTTGCCTCCGCTCCCTGCTGTCTGTACCTGTGAATTAGGAGGTGACGTTGTCTCCGCTCCCTGCTGTCTGTACCTGAGGAGGTGCCGTTGTCTCTGCTCCCTGCTGTCTGTACCTGAGGAGGCGCCGTGGTCTCCGCTTCCTGCTGTCTGTACCTGAGGAGGCGCCTATGTCTCCGCTCCCTGCTGTCTGTACCTGTAAATTAGGAGGCAAAGCTTCCTGATCTATCTCCAGTGTGACACCCAGTGTAATGTGATTCTATGGTGCCGTCTCCTAATGCACAGATAAGCTCAGCAGTAGAGTTGATCAAACTTCGGGAAATCCTAGGTTCTATAGAACTCAAACATTCACGAACCTTCCGCATTAGATTGCTGATGCCTTCCCGGTCCGTGGGGAAGGAGGAGAGTACCCAGCTATTGCAAAGGCTGAATCCCGGAATTCCAGGCGGTACCCGGGCTGTCTCCTCCTTCCCCACGGATCGGGAAGGCATCACCAATCTAATGCGGCAGGTTCGTGAATGTTCGAGTTCTATAGAACCTAGGATTTCCCGAGGTTCGATCAACTGCACTCAGCAGCGGAGACAAAAGCAGTAATACCTCCAGTAAGGTTTTCCGTCACCTCCAGTAAGGTTTTCCATCACCTCTAATAAGGTATGCCATCACCAAATTTAAAATAGAAATAATTTAGAAAAATGACAGGTACAGGTGCTTAATAGATTGGCATAGGGAACCTTGCCTTACCAGCTGTTGCAAAACTACAACTCCCATCATACATAGACAGTCAAAGCTAAACCTTTGGCTGTCCAGACATGATGGGAGTTGTAGTTCTGCAACAGCTGGAGAGCCAAGGTTCCCTACCCCTGGAGATACTAGGTAAGGTTTATATAAATGTGATATATATTTGGATAGGGAAGTTATTAAGGGGTTAAGTATGGAATAATGTACAGCCAGACCCCTAAATAGACATTGGACCCCAACTCTCTTGTGTGCCCCCCCATCCCAGACAAGTGTCACCCTGTACCCCCCTGTCCCCATCCGCTCCCCAGACTGTACACCCCTGATTGTCCTCCCCTTCCCACACACCTGTATCTTCTTTCTTCCTCCTCCTTAGTGCAGTGTACATACAGGACCTGCGGTGACATCATAGTCACATGTCAAGGTCCTTCACCATCTCTTTACTGTACTGTCTCCTGGCTGCTGTTTAGCCCTAATTTGCGCAAAATCACGGTAAAAACGCAGCGATTTTGCGCAAATTATAGCTAAACAGCAGCCAGGAGACAGTACAGTATGAGAAATACCTCTTTTGATGAAGTAAAAATCGTCCCCTGCCTCCCCACACTGACAGAGGGCAGGAGCTTCCAGGCTGCCTCATCCACTGGGATCCTTCTCTCTCTGCTCCCTGTGATGGCGTCCCCCCCTGGTCTCGGCACCCGGAGCAGCTGCCCCCCCCTAGCTACGGCCCTGCGTATCAGTAAACATCATGTCAGCGTGAGCCAGTCTGACCTTCCACTTTGACATCTCTCATTGTTTTGAGCACAACTTTCTGTTGATGCAAGATTCTGTTGTACATAAAAATACCAAAGATTAGTAGTTCCACAGACACTCAAACACATGCACCTGGCACCAGGAAATTCACAGGTAAGCCATACAGATCTCTATGTGAGGTGTCTTGTATCTGCACACCCTTGGGGCTAGTTTACAGCACTGAGATTGTGCAAGTTCTCATCTAAGAATTGATTAGCAGGGTCTATCTGTATCTACATAACAACAAAGTGCGCCAAACTATGCAACTAGTAGATCAGATTCAGGGTCGAGGGGTGGAGTTGGGTCCACTTACGGTGATGGGTTGTTAGAGCTGGTAGTGTGGTGGGGGGTGGTCTGTGAACCGAAGGTAATATCCCCATGAGAATGAGAATGGATTCCAGGAAGTAGTTTCTTTTGCATCAGAAAATCCTGACAGAAGTTGTCTGGAGAAGGAATGCACACAGCTGCTGCACTTGATGTCTCAGGAGGACAGTGAGGTTTAAAGACATGACCATTATTCACACTAAGCATAATTTCATGGGAAGAGCAGATTTGTATCTAGTTTTTGTTTTCTTTTTTAATCGAACGTTACTTGTTTCTTATTTTAAGATGTATTTGTCTTAATGCCTTAGGGAAGAGAATCCTTGGAAACAAAAGCTCAGCTTCTTTGAAAACCCATTGTGCTTTTCAGGGAGATCAGACAGAACTGAAAGGGGGACAAAATCCTCTTAAACTTAAGATTTAACCTCTTTGTGGTTTCCTGGGTATTGCTGTAAGACATAAATCTTTGTCCTGAGGATCTCATGAAATATGCATCAATGTTTTTCACATCAGATTCAGGCAATCGTCCTTTCTGAAAATTAATAGAGACAAAATCAGTTCTAGCATACTCTTATCCCTATGGCATTGCTGGCAAGGTACTGTATCAGAGGTGATGTATAACACATGCTATATCTGAAATTCACAGTGTTTGCTTTTCAGTACAAATGTTGTGGTATACACATTTCATTAAATGGTTCTAGCTAATAAAACATGTTCCTGAACAGCTATAAAGCTTATAGGGGTATTCCACCCACAAAAAAACAAAAACAAAAATTAAATGCTCCCAATTCTGGCTGGTCTTACTCACCAAGTCCCTCTGAGTATTTTGAGCCATCTCCCGTCTTTCTAGCTGCCGCCGTTCCTGAGTTAGAAGTTTTTCTAAAAACCTATCTCCAAGATGGCGCTTGCCGGGAAACTACATTTCCCAGCATGCATTGCACCTCAGAGCAAACTGCCAATTATCCATCTCATCTTGCAGTATCTGCCCATCGCTGGCTCAATCTACTTCTACTTTACACTGTAAACAAAATATCTACCTACTGTACATAGATTAGAAAGAGAGAAAGATGAAACAACTGTGTTTCCTTTCCCCTACACTGTTAGTAGGTTGTCACTGTTCTGTTGTTTACCCAGGTGCTCACTGATTGGTATGATGTCAGTGGTGGGCAGGGTTACAGATGAGGTGTTACAGCTTGCCAGGCAAAAGAAGAGACAGACAGCATGTGACTTTGGTCTCAGAAGGGAGGGGGAGGACAGAGGAGTGGGGACCATGTGGACCAGGAATTGAGGATTTTCAGCAGCTTCAGGGTGTAAGTCAGGATGTGCTGCAGACAAATGGCCCAATCCATGAAATAGAAACCTATTGCAAACAAGCTTAGATTATGGATAGGGATTGAACAGGGTTAAATCTTTTAGTGGAGTACCCCTTTAACTGCAATGCTGGTACCTAGTGATATCACTGAGGGTATTGTGGATCAACCTTAAACAAACCACATTAAAACAACTTAACCTTTACAGTTACAATAGTGGTAACTATAGGAGCTCTATTGCAGTGAAAATTGCCTCAAAATTGTGTTGTTGTTGTTGTTGCCTGCAAAAAAGAAAGTTTTAATGATTTCAATGGGAGAAGCCTCCAAAACACAACTGTTTAACTGGCTACATGGAGTCACCATTTGATGCATGCAATGCATTTGAGGGTCTCACTTACCCCATTGGCATACCGACAACATGATCGACAGATGCTGGTGGGTTTCCATGGCAACAAGAAGCCATGAAACCTAAGGGCCTTTAGAAGCTTCTGAAGGCCCTCAGGCCTGCCAACTACATGCCTGTATACAGCCGTGCCAGAGGCAATGGTAGAGCATGATCAATCCGAGAATCCCGATGTATTTTATATTTACAGTACATCTAGAACACTATATTTTAGATTTTGATTTGTTACAGGTTATTCAGTTATATTTTATTTCTGGTGAACATCCATGTAGTAGCATATAATAAAAACACTTTCAGCATTACAGGAGTTAATCCGTTCTCTAGCTGTAAAAGATGATGGCGAAGTTGTCATTGTAATATTTAATGCAACCCCTATCTTCAGTCTGTTGTATGAAATTGGAAGTGACATATAACCAAAACCACTGGAATTTCACATAATACAGGAAGACAGAATGTGTTCCATTGGTTGTGTCATGCTTCATAAAACCGATATACCTCACAAGAGCATGAAGCAAGAGAATACGAAAAAATCTGCTCCAGAAGAGTCTTCGGTTCTCTATATGGCTGCGGTATCATTGTACTATGACCCTGACACTATATACAGTGTGGAGGGCACTTTAACTGGTTGGGAGCACTCATACTTTATAGTGGAATTATTTGAGAACATGAAGGAGGCACTATTACTGTGTAGGGACACTATTACTGTGTAGGGACATGGGGTGCAATGTAGGGAAAGCACTTCAATATGTGGATACATAAAATTGTTGGTGTGGTAGCACTATTACTGTCTATGGGACACTATTACGGTGTTGATGCCCCTAAAGAGACCCTATTATGCTGTGAGGTACCTTCTCATACAAAACCACACAAAAAAACCACAACACTCCAATGTTGAAAGGTATGTAGGGAAAGAAAAGAACAGGCATCACAGTAGCACTAGTGGAAAGGGTCATAATGGTGGCTGTGCATATATAGGCGTAAAATTATTGCACTAACCATTAGCCAGGGACCCTGCTGTAGTCCAAAGACTGGAAATCATCACACTTCCAAATGAACCATGCAAGTAGAACTAGGATGAGTCTCAAACACAAAATCAAATACTATTTAACAGTCACTCATATAACAATGTACAACAAGGGGCGTATCTAAGATTAATGGGGCCCCATAGCCCCATACACTCTCTGACACACATACACAGCACTTACAGCTCCCAGGCTTCCCCCTCCTCCTCCTGTAGTCCGGGCTGATCTTCACATAGAAGTATTTAGGACCTTTGGGTCATGTGATCATAAGGTCCCTTATCCATCTCCTCCTGTGCCGTGCAGGACCTGGAAGGTCCTGCTCCTCTGTTCCTCTCCTTTTGATGTTCAGCCCGCTCGACCGGCACTACAGTGAGGGGGCTGAACAGTGCAGTGGTGGGTCCCTCTTCCTCTCCGGACCCCTGTGGGAGCGGGGTACAGTGGTTGGCTGTCAGTGGCATACAGTACCTACCATGAAGGCAGAACAGGCTTCCTCGGGCTCCCTTCCTGCAAGGGCCCTATAGCAGTTGCCTTCCCTGCCTTCATGGTAGCTACGCCACTTTGTACTGGTAATATACCTACAAATTAGGTGCCCAAAATGCTGTGGCAACAACCAAAGCAACATAAAAGTATCAACTAGGTTAATGAAACAGTGCAAGAGTTTATAGAAACAATATATTACATACATAGAGAAGAGGATACAGGCTTCAACTTAGCTTCTGCAAGGCCAAACAGCCACACAGTGAGTAAATCATCAGCCCAGCGCAGTAGAAGGCTGTTCTGTGCTGTGATTGGATAGGCAACTAGGGAACAAGGTAAAGAGTCCGTCTCTGGTTCCACCCCTTAAAATAGAGAGAATGGTAAATAGCTGTGCATCACCAAAGGGGACTCCAAGAGGCTCAATAACAGCAGCCAGAGCACTAAAATAACCACAACATCATTTTGAAGGATTAATGTACCCAAACCAGGCAGGTTTTAAGAAAACTATTTTGACATGAAAGGTACACTTTAAAATACAGAATAAGGCCATATTCACACAACGTATATTTTCGTAAAAGTACAGCTGTTGTTGCCAATTGCAACAACAGCCGTGATAAATACGAAAATATACGTTACCCTGCCATCTATGGAATCCCGGCCGGAGCGTATAAACATAGTATACGCTCCAGCCGGGATCTCTAGCAGCGCCATAGAAAACTGTCAGTGAACACAGTGAAGTGAGTGGCTCTGGCCGCACGCTCCATTGTGTGCAGTGGGGAGTTCTGATGCGGGCGTGCACGGATGCGCCAGCATCACAACTCAGCAGCGTAAAGGTCATCCGGCCAAGATGATCTTAAATGAGACCAGCCGTTCCGTGACCCGACCGGGTCACGGAACGGCCGATCTCATACAATGTGTGAACATAACCTAAACAATAAAAATGTATAAGGAGAGAAAAGATGAAGCAAGTGAAAATCTTGTGATAAAGACACAAGATCATGATGAACAGGGATGAAGAATGTACCATGTGATGTTGTAAAGTAATAATAATGTCAACAGGGGAGTGAGCCCTGTGGATGTTGCCTGATGATATCAATTAAGCATGATGACAACTGAAAAGAAAAGAAATAAAAGGAATTTTGGTGTAGTATAGGGGCCAAATATTAATGTCAACACAAAGAATGGTGAGCAACTGAGAAAAATGACATAGGGAGGATGAACCAACTCTATGTCATGTTATGATGATGCATGATGATGATGTTATTAGTAAACAATATGTTATGGATAGGGGGGGGACAAGCAAAAAAAGCAATGACTAAAAAAAAAAAGTACTAATGAATTCTTACTTAGCATTGTTAAGTAAGTGCAAGCACTAGTATAAAAACACTCAAGGTTACAAGGTTACCATATGGATTTTCCCATTATTTGCTATGATGCAGAGTTTTGACACTATAAATAAACGTTGGCAAATCTATAAATTATTCATATGCAGAAACATGCAGCGCGGTATGCAATGCCTTCCTGTGTGCAGGATAACGCTCATCAATATTTAATTTATAGGGCAAGAGATTGTTCTTGAAGGGCAATATCATAAAATAACAGTCTGTATATTCTGGTTAGAAAGTCATTCTTACATAGTCTTTTATGTCTCATAACTTTTGTACAAGACCAATATATAATGATCCCCTCTGTGCCAGATGTAGTGGAAACTGTACAAAAGCGTATCCTCCGCAGTCTATAGCTTATAAATTATGTTTCACAGATTATATCATTTTTTCTGCAAGGGATATACAAACATATGATGGGTTTACATGAGGGAAAGAGAATTGTATAAGAGTAAGAAAAGGAAGGAAGGTAAGAAAAAATTGAGAAAAAAGCTTATACAGTAATGGCAAAAACAACTGTGCTACTGTTCTGCTGTGTATATATAGTAGATATATTGTATTAAAGTAAATCTGTATTTACAGTGTCATTGTCATTATACAGTAACTTTCAAAATCTAAATGAACAGGAGATGTAATATAAAGCATGTTTGCAATATACATTCATTTTTTTTTTATATGTTATCATGCTGTAAAACAAAGCTGTACTTACCAGAAATTCAGGTCCAGTCTCCTGAAGGCAGATTTTTTGACTTGTGCTGGTTGAAAAAAACAGACTAATCACAGGAATTCCAGCCAGTACAGAGAGCCACGGCTCAATGTGTCCATCAATCACATGACTGCCTTCTCTCTGTGAGCCCTAAGATGGCCTGGGATACACAAGACTTCCTGTTTTCTCACTCTTTGAGAAAAAAAGAGCCATAAAACAGAAAGTCCCGTGTTCTCCATGATAACTAAAAAAAAAAAAACAATTAATGTAAATTGCAAAGTTGCTTTATATCACATCTACTTTTGGTTTAGATTTTGAAAGTTAAAACGATAGGTACACTTCAAGCAATCTGTCATTTGCAATTCACATAACAAACTGCTGTTATATATTTATTATGACAAGGAGACACGTGGTACCTTTCATATATCTGTCTGTGCTTCCCTAATGTATATAAATGCTTTTATCCTCTGGTGCCGAGTGTCAAAGAGGTTTTCCCGGGCTCCTGAAGTGTTAAGGGCTTTTACACCACCTCACACTCCCTATCCCTGCTTTATTCACAGCTAGAAGCTAAGTCCTGCTTCCAAATCTTGTACTTGAATACAATGCAATGTACAGTATGCACTGTGCAAGAACAAGATTTGGAATCAGGGCTGGAACCTGACTTCCAGTCAAGGACAGGGATAGCAGGGGGAGTACGGGGGCATTTAAGCCCTCAGCACTTCAAAGGCTTTGGAAAGCCACCTTGACATGATGCATCAGAGGATAGAAGCCATTCTCAATGTTATGGAACCACAAATTGATATATAAAAGGTACCATGTGTCTCCTTGCACTAACATTAACTATTTGACAGTCAGCAGTTGGAAAAGTAAATTGTGTAAAGCAGCATTGTCCCACCTCAGTCAGTGATAGGCTTAGCAAGCTTTCACTGCCAAGACATGTCCATCTCAGAAGTAGTGGCCAAAGCATTAAGCAGGGGACCCCAGAGGGAGTATTTTATGTAAGCATGGGTTATTTATTAATTTATTAGTAGCCCCAGCAATACATAAACACTTTTTAGTGTCCAGAATACTTCTTTGAACTAATATTGTCAACCCCCCCCCTTACTCTATGTGCAGATCTCCGCACCAATTAAAAGCTTAGATGCTGCATATTCAACTTAGTATAGCAGAAAAAAGTGGCCATATACTTCCATTCCAGGCTCTGCGTCCCCGCCCACTGTCAATGCCTACTTGTCTTGGACATCCCTAGGTAACTGTGAGCAACTCGCCAACTGTCCCTAACATGCGATAATGTGATGCACAAAACAAGGACAAGTGGAACTAACACAAGGATAGTCAAACAGGCTGAAGTCAAAAGGTCAGAAAGTACAAGGTCAAGGTCAGAAAGGTCAGAAAGTACAAAAAGCCAAAGTGAGGCAATCAGGTAAAGAAGACAGAGAATGTAGATGCAAGAGGAACACTAAGCACACTTACAAGTAAAGACTAAGACAGAGGAAAGACAGGGATCTGGTCCAGCACATGATTGGATCAGAGACCCTGACAAAGTGAAGAATAAGTGAAAAGTCAGAGTGTCAATCAAAAGTAAAATAAAGATTAACTGTTAAGTGGCCAGAGGAAACTAGCAGGGAAAAGATGGGTGTGGTAAGAAGATCAATTACTGAGGTAGAAGGAAAAGAGAAGTATTCAGACAAATGAAGTCAGACAAGCGAAAATAAAACATGTCTAAAGATGCAGCCTTGGCCATATACCACAAGCAGAGGACCGCACAGAGTGAGTTCTGAACAGGGACTGGCATAACAGTACTCCTGTGCTGTCAATTACAGTGCAGGCAGCAGGCTTCTTATAGTCTATGTGAGCAGCTTTCAAAGACCACTAGAATTTTTTTTGTATTATTACTTTTATACTTTCCATCAATCATGTCTATCTTGATGTGTTATTTTACCACAAATGCTAAATTTGATGTTAAATTTGTGTTAAATGTTTGTATGAAAATAACACTAATTTTGATTTCACCAAATCTCACAAAATTAGTGTTATTTTAATGCAACTTTAATATTTTAGTGTAGTTTAGTTTTTCCAAGCTAAGCACTGATGCCAAGTAACTGCAGCATAACCCCATTGACATATCTTGGGGCTCTCTGCCGTCAGATTTTCCAATGATCAAATCCTAGGGAAGAAAGTTGTTCCTCAAAAATGGCTCAATAGTTGTAATAAAAGCTGGATGGCAATGGGTCACACATGGCAATGGACGGCACTGGACGGCAATGGATCACACACATTAGACTATGTTTGGTACTAGTCTATGTAGTAGGTGTATGACCAGCATAAGGTGCAGGATAATAATACAAAGAATTTATAATCACCTCATTTTATACAGTCTCACAATAATACTGTTTGTTTTATGAAATGGAAAATGTCTATTAAAGGGATCGGAAGTAGAATGAATTCTTATCAATTAGCATGAATATTAAGCTGCATTGAACAGAAGGTCCCTCTGTTATTGGAAGGATGTCAAAGCAGCACAATCTAATAGCAATCTCATGCAAGTGTGAAGAGATATTAGAAAATATAATAGTAACTAATTAATCGCAGCTGAATAAAAACCTTCTAGAAGGCAAAATGAGTCATTATTATTGTATTTTACATCTATATAAAAGGTATAAGAAACAAAGTATTAGTAGTAATGTGCAGAATAATGACAGCGGAATAGTCTGCGGAAGGTTACCCTTGTACTAATGCAGAGCTTTGTTATATGAGGGAAATCCATTTATCTGCTGTGGTTAACATATCACCTGGCTTATTGGACTTTTCTGTAATCTGGCACTGTATCCTAGGGTCAACCCCCCAAAAAAATCACCTTTTGTTTTTATACTGCATTCTTTTTTTCTTTAAATGCAAACTAAGAAGCATCTAACCTGTCGATATGTCTTTATAGTGTCCAGGGTGCTGAGGATGAAGGTCATTTTTGTACCTTGATCCTCAGTGCCGTTTTTGGAAGTTTATTAGATATGTTCAGTAATTTACCTAATTTACAGTGCAGTCTAGAGCCCGCACAACCACGGAGGGTGGCAGCACGATCAACTGCCATCAAAGACCGTACCGCTGGAAGCCCGTATAGCTGCTGAGACTGGTGAGAGGTGGTAATCCACCATACAAACATCATATAACATTACTTTAATGAGCTAGAAGTGAATATTATATATACATACTAAATCCTAATATTGACTTCTGAAATAAGAACATAAATAAGGATAAGAGCAAACAGTCAATTATCTTTTGATATGCGGCAAGCAAGGGCCCTGCACCGCAACAGAACATTACACTAAGTGGCTAATTACATATATGGTTTTATACATTGCAATGAGACATTTTGTATTACAATATTTTTCATTTTTTAACTCTCTTGATATTGTTTTTCCATGTGAACTTATTTTTTATCTTATGTGGACGTACATTTATGAACTGGTTTTATTTCATAAACTATATTAATTGAGAACTTAAATATTTATATCTATCAAGTGTTTTTAGAGAGCCTGCCAACTTCATTTTATTTGTTTATCAATCGTAACATAGGTTCTGTGGGGTGCAGAACCAGGTAGTGCATTCAAGACACGACACTAATTAACTAATATCCTCTGACCCTAGGTCAAGCTCACCATTTTTTCCATTTTGTTCTTAGCCAAACTAAGTTTGTGTGTGTGTCAGGACCATCTTAATGGTATTATGGGCCCCTGGCCCTCCATACTGAGGGGGGAGCATGTCAACATGTCATTTAATCACTGTGAGTGTCCGGCGGCAGCCCTCAGCAGCTGATCAGCAGTCAGAAGCAGAGATGCTTTTCCCATTGGGCAGGGCAGAGGGGCCCTCTATGAGTCATGGGCCCTCGGGCAGCTGCCTACCCTGCCTAAAGGGAAAAAGGGCTCTGGTGTGTTTGTATGTGTGTGTGTGTGTGTGTGTGTGTGTGTATATTTATTTATATATATATATATATATATATATATATATATATATATATATATATATATATATATATATGGAGGGATTGAGAGAGATAGCTGTGAGATAGCTGTCAGCCATATGAGACAGATAATGATAATCCTTGCATTGTCAGGTGTAGTAATGAAACCAAATGTCTACAAATGTAGCTAAACGGTGAAGTTCCAAAGTGAAGTGAGTCCTTTCTCTGTGATACTGCTTATTGCTGCCTAGTGCCTTGAAGTGGTCCTGTTCACTGCAATTTATGTTCAAAACTGCAAACACGATTAGGTCAAGGTGAGACATGGTACCTTTAATATATCTGTGCTTTCATAACTTAGAAAAAAATTTATTCTCCTCCACAAAGTGTCACAGAGGCCTCCCCAAGCCCCTGAAGTGTTGCGGGGTGGAATATCTCCTCATTCCCCTCCTATTGACATCCCTGCCTGTAACAGAAAGGGGAGGCTCATCTTCCAGTTCCATTACATTTGTGCTCTGAAAGTTTCACTCCTGGTTTGGATAAAATACTGGCTAAAACACTATGTACAGTATAAACATGACTAAATGTACACATGGATGGATAGATAGATAGATAGATAGATAGATAGATAGACAGATAGATAGACAAAACACCCAAGATATAACAGACACAGCAGTCCAAGATTTTGTTAACTCAGAATATTGTTTACACTTATCAATCAGCTTAATAAGAACATAGCATCTTGTAAATGTCAGAAACATTTCATATTTTAAAATTCCTTCTTTTTTTCTGTCAATTCTGAAACCAAAGGAGGAAAACAACCATGATGCTGATTGATATTCTACACATTTATATTTGTGGTATATTTTCCGGAGAAAGCTCTTAAAATTCACTGCAACCTATTCAGATATGCAGATTCCCAGCTCAGAATAATATCACAGATGTTTACTCCTAGATCTTAGTTTTAAAAGTCTAATGATTTTGTAAGATCCATGCAACTGTATTGAGCCTTGTCATCAGTAATGGTGCTAGGTTCCCTGTAACGTACATAGCTTAATCTAAAAAGAAGAGGTCCATAGGCAAATAGATCACCTTTTCAACTGTATAATTCTGTTTAATAAAAGCTTCAGATTCATATTTATACTTCTTACAAATTTCCCATTTTGGAGTCACTTCACCCTTCAGGCCCTGCACTAGGCATGTTATAGTACATTTATTTGCCTATGGTGGTTGTTTAACCATTTTAGCTTTTCTACAAGAATGCTAGGCTGGTGATGGCAGTTCAGGTGATATCATTTTATAGATAGATATTAAAGGAGCACTCCAGCTTTGTTTTTTTCCCAAATAAGGAACATTTACCTTTTTTGTCCTACAGTGCCATCTGTTTCATTCCAGCAGTGCTGCATTCCTGTGTTTCATTACAGTAAATGGGTTTTGTAATAACCAGCCTGACAGTAAACCACAGTGTTTAATGTGTCAGAGGAAGTGTCAGGAGCCAGCCATCAAACATGCTCCCAGCACCGCCGGAGCATACGGCCAGCCTCCCGCAAGTGTCAACATCGAAGATTACGCCAGATTGTATGGCCGTATGGAGTATGGAGTGCACCAATGGCATTCCTGATGACCGTCCTGGTTGGTTACTAGGGATGCGGTGGCATCGCATTTGTTATTGCCGGGGCTTCACCGCCCAGGTGTAATGTGTTTTCATTACCTGACCAGCGGCTGGCTATGTGGACATCAAAATAATCTGACAATTATTTTCGGCCGTCTATTTTAGTTGTTCACCGTTCACCGTTTTACTATTAAATTCAATGGCTTTTCAATTAAAGACACACCCAAAGGCCAATTAGTCCACCTAAACTAGAATAATGTAGCAACAGCCATCACTGCACTGACGGGCGGCCAAACAGCGAAATGATGGACATCATTTTAAACTCAAGATGGCCGATGTAATTTTTTCTTTTAACAAATGGAGGGGATAAAACGTTGTGTGAACATGGCCCATGACTGTCATCCAGATATTGTGCAGGTTGTTGCACTACCATGAATTCAATGCTGTTATTATTCTTTTATAGCATGCAATTGTGGTAAGGAGCCAACATGTCAGAATATGATTTTTGAGTGAGATAATGGAAAAAACGCTACTTTGTACCTGGCAATTGCTCCTTATGAGAAGCAATCATATCAGTGGGGCACTACATCCCCTCTAAAAAGAGCCACACTGTGATTACCTGAGCTGCAGGGAATGAAGCAGCATCACTCATCGCTCTGCTATATCCTTGGATGCTCAGAAATGGCTCTCAATACCCCTTGAAGCTCCACTGAAAATAGTGCTGATCAAAGGCATATAAGCGTGTCATTTTTTAGTCTGTTTTATTCATGCTGTGCTAAGGAACTGATCTCATGGAAATGCCTGTTCCATCTGCGTCTGCTGTTTCAAGGTGCTTGGTTCTTTTATCTCAGATGGCAACTTCTCAGTAGCTGTTACTTTGTGATATAAACATTTGCTTATTAAAACTTCTAACAGCTCTTACATAACTTGTCAACTTATGTTAACCAATGCATTGTAATTGGGTCATTCCAGCAGCGTGCTGGTGAACTTTACCTCCCTATATTAGCAATGGTTCAGACAGGAAAACATTTTCTATGAGTGAAGACATTATAGTTGTATGCCTGAGTTTAAATCACAAATGTATATTCAGGAAATAAGTTCACACCATTGCCTTTAAATGGAAAGGTGTAACCAAGGGTATAGACATAGCAGCTGCGCTAGTGTTTAAGGGGGCCCAAGGGCCCAAATGCTGCATACAAAGACACTAGTATTTTTTTTATTTATTTTTTGCATTGGGGCTTTAGTTTATGCTTCTTGGTGTAATAGTAGTATTACACAGACAGACCCATGTCTCACCTAAAGAGCCTATTACATAGATCAAATTTCATACAGGTACGGACGGACAAATGATTTCTATATCATTCATGCAGCTCTTTACTCCCATCATTGTCAGCCGTACATCACAAAGGGAGATTCCTAGCTGACAAATTATGGTTTTTCAAAGCATTTGCTAGATTGTCACCTGCTGGGTCTATAACATAAGGTCTGTGTTGGACAATAATCGCCTTAAACTGTCATTTAACCTTTAGTCTTTGCAGAAATCAATAGTACAAGCGATTTTAATAAACTCTGTAATAGGTTTTATTAAGCAAAAGACTTTCCTTCTGTACTCAAAAAACTGTTTTGCAGCCACCCCCTTACTTATCTGTGTCTATTATGGTCTATGGAGGGGGGAGGGGTCGAGAGAGCACAGGGAGGACACAAACTGCTCCTGTAAAGCAGAGAGCACAACACAACATCCTACAATCTTATCTTACCAAGTTCCCATACCAGCACTGATCAGTCTGACTTGTGAATCCAGCATTTATTGTGCCTCTTCCTGCTCACTCTTTGGCACCTCTCCCCTCCATAGGTTATAATGGACTCAGCAGAAGCTGTCTTCACTTTGCTCCTATGTAATGAATATGACTTTGCTTGATAATGAGCAGGTAAGAAGGAGGGAGCTTTCTGAGTACAGAAAGATGCCTTTTTGTCTAACAAACTTCAGAGTTTCTTAAAATTGCTTGTACTATTGATTTCTGCAAAAAAAAAAAAAAATAAATAAATAAATGACAGTTACACTTTAACTTAACCTCTTAGTGCTGCAGCTAGTTTGGGCTTTCATGACCAAGCTAAATTTTTAAAATCTGACCTGTCTCACTTTATGCAGTTCCCTTGATGCATTAATATATGCTAGCGATTCTGAGATTGTTTTTTCGTGACATATTACACTTTATATTAGGGGCAAAATTTGGTCACTATCTTTGTTTTTTGTTAAAAACATCAAAATATCCTGAAATTTTTGAGAAATGATAATTAGTTTTTCCTGTTTAAATATCAAACATACGCTATGCATGTGGTAAAAATAGTATTAGTATTAGTATGTTGGTACTAAGGTTGCTTAGTTGTTTTTTTTTATTACCACTTTGGCACAATTGAAACTATCTTCCTGAAACTAAGGATAAAAACTGTTGCAACATTGCAAGATCCATAGTGTTCTCATCTTTCGCACGACAGAGCTAGGTTTGGGCAAATTTTTTGCAAGAAGATGTGTAGTTTTTATTGATACCAAGTATT
This sequence comes from Dendropsophus ebraccatus, assembly GCF_027789765.1. Classification (NCBI taxonomy): domain Eukaryota; kingdom Metazoa; phylum Chordata; class Amphibia; order Anura; family Hylidae; genus Dendropsophus; species Dendropsophus ebraccatus. Next base: position 70,229,703 of record NC_091455.1, on the reverse strand, counting down.
ACATGTATATGAGGTTTTGATCTCTTTTATGATGTATTTTCGGAAGCGGATTGATAAAATACAGCAATTCTGGCGCTGTTTTTTTCTATTTTTCTTTTACAGCGTGTATCATGCAATATAATTTATAAAATAGTTTTATAGATTGAGTCATTACGGACGTGGTGATACCAAACATATATATATATATATTTTTTTTTTTTTTTTACGTGGTTTTACGTAATGTTTTATTATGTATAGGAAATATAATGCATTTTTATTCACTTTTACACTAGCATGGTGACGATTGGAGGCTCGGACCTCGCCGCAGGACTTCGGATCAGGTGAGTATAGTACCGTACCTGACCGGAACCCGTTACATGCAGCTGTTATGACTTGACAATGGCATATAACGGGTTAAAAACACCTAGAGTGGTAAATTACCGCTTCAGGTAGTTGCAGCAGGAGATCAGCTGTCATGCTGACAGCTAATCTCCTGCGGTACACATTTATTGTGTCCCCGCCGACAGGGACAGAATAAAGCCTGGTAGCGACCACCGTAAAAAGCTGATGAGGACAGAATAAAGCCCAGTAGTGACCGCCGTAAAAAGCCAATACGACGGTTACTAAGGGTATAAAGATGTTTGGCCCCAACACAATTTCCGTTATAGGGCTCTTTTCTCAATTATTGTGTGTAATTTTCATGTTGGATAGGGGGACCTCTTGAGCCCCTGCAGGACCTGGGTGTGATCACAATGTCTGCAACAATTTACAACAATGATAGCATTCTCGAGTACTTTGATTGTTTTACATGTGAGTCTTTCTATAGCAATTTTATTAAAAAGTGTATAAATCAGGCTGATCGACAGTGGAAGAGAAGACTCGACGAGGCATGATAACCATACTTGTAGCCTATATGTGAGTTAGCAAATCTACGGCATAACTATTTCCTGGTTCAATATTTACATAGCATTTTTTTACATTGCCTGTTCATGTATGCTCCTAATGTAAATTAGATTATATAAACACTCCTAACATGTTTGTTCTTTTATAGGCCTTGGTTTTGAAGCTGATCACTGGCTACAATAAATAGTCAATGACTTTGGAACATCTTCCAGCTCAGCTATGAAAGGATTATCAAGCAGCCGTAGCCATCATCATGGGGTTGTATGTGACTCAGTATGTGAGCCCCTTCCTCATCATACAGATAGAAAGCCATATTTGATGAACCCAGTAGATCCTCATCCTGCGGATCACCCTTACTATGCTCAAAGGAACTCCTACCCAGTAGAATGCATAATGCCCTATGGGGATCAGATTGCTAGTAGTACATTTCCAAGGAGACATTACAGTTCTCACCATGAGCTTAAGGATGAGTGCGCTCTAGTACCCCATGGATCTGTTGGAAAAGGAAACCGGCTTCCTACCAATCTCTTGGATCAATTTGAAAGGCAGATCCCTATCAATCGGGATGGCTATCACACCTTGCAATACAAAAGGAGTGCAGTGGAGCACCGCAGTGACAGTCCTGGTAGGATACGACATTTGGTTCATTCTGTTCAAAAACTATTTACAAAATCACATTCCCTTGAGGGACCAACAAAAGGAAATTCTAATGGAAACAAAGCCAGTCCAGAAGAAATGCAGACCGTGAGGTATGGCAAGCGAAGTAAAAGCAAAGAGAGGAGAGCTGAACTGAAACCTAGAACAAATATTCCGGCCTGGTGGGGCTCACAGGATAACTTAGACGATGTTTGCATGTACCATGGTCCCACCGCCGTCATGACTATGGGGAGATGCCCTGACCGTTCTGCTTCTCAGTACTTTATGGAGGCATATAATACACTTAGTGAACACGCATTGAAGTCATCACGAAGCAATAATGATGTGAAATGTAACACTTGTACAAACTTACCTGTGAGTTTACCTGTAAGTTTGGACAGCCAGATGTTGAAGAAAAGTTCTTGGGCATCAACTCTCACAGTAAGCAGGGCACGGGAAGTATACCAGAAACCTGCAATAAATATGGACCAAGCATTGGTGAAGTCTGACTCATGTCAACAAGAGCGGCCATGCCAGTACCTGCAGGTAGGCTTACATGGTGTTATTATATATATGATATTACTGGCATTTTAGAAGTACAATAAAGAGTATGTGGCATTTATGGTAGTTTTGTATAAAAGGGGTGCTGTTACTGGAAGAAGCAAAAAATGTTTTTCTAATCCTGGGTCACCTCTTTAAAGAGACACTGCCACACCCCTTAGGCTGGGTTCACACAGCATTTTTGCAGTCCATTTAACATATCCTTTTTATGGAATAAAAAACGGATGCCAATGTGTGCATCAGTTTTGATCCGTTCTTCTATTGACTTCCATTTAAAAAAAAAGGATCAATTTTTTTTTAAAGCATACACAAAATTGTGGTTTACCATGTTTTTGTGAATGCCCCCCCACCCAAAAAAAACAAAAACTCATATTTTTGTATGTTAAAAGTAACCATTGAAAAACTAAACCATTGAACAGACAGCAAAAACACATTGTGAACCAAGCCTTACTCTCACCTCAATCCATAAGTGGACAGTGTCACCTAGGTGAGGCTTCTCTGCAGTTATACCCCATCTCCCTGCTGGAGAGAACCCAAATGCTGTGAAGCCCCGTCTAGATGACACTGTCCACCTATGAAATGAAGCTGTTTTAGAGCAGAAAGAAGACACAGACAAGTGTTATACAGGTATATATCAAATGTGCAGCATCTAAACTTGTCGATGGTGCGGAGAAATGCCCACAGAGTAAGGGGGTGACGATATCAAAGCTCCTATGCAAAACTATATGTTTTTATAAAACCAGACTAATGACAAACACTGTGTAGGCTGTCATTCACCTGTGCTTTACTTCACATTAAAGGGAATGTATCACCTAGATATAGATTTTCTCATTGCAGCCAGATACTGAAACATGCTTTTTTTTGTACATTATTATGGAAGCAGCTGTCTTGCTTGAGTTGTTTTTAACAGCATTTAGAGATATGCTTTGCAGCTTTGCAGCCCATGAAAATGGACATGAAACAATAGACAAGAACTGCCCCATTGACATAAATGGGAAATGTTTCTAGGTATGCTCTATGACCTTTACAGAGGCCAATCCATAAGGGGATGCTGAGCTATGAACTTCATCTATTGTCTTCTCTATCTATTGGTAAACGTTTTCATTGTAATGCCGTGCAGATCCCTTTGTGGCAAGCTCTTTCTTATCATCACAGACAAAACAGGTATATAGATCACAAAATTGAAGAATTTCCTGTAGATTACAGTTGACACATTGAAAAGTAAAACACGATGGTAGTGTAAGGCTATGTTCTCACTATGTCTTTTTTTGTCATATTTTACCAAGAAGCAGAGGAATGTCTTAAATGGAGATGTATTAAATGGAGAAGTCTGACCACAACTAAAATCCACTGCAGGGGAGTGCGGGAACACAATAAAGAATCTATACTTACTTGTCCCTGTGCCCATGTAGCGGTACATCACCACCTCTCTGAAAGTTGCTAGACTAAATTTTCTCCAGGCTTACTGGTACATCACGACATGGTGAAAGTCCCTCCTCAGCCAATCAGTGACTGTTGTGGTGTCCTGCCTCAGTCACTGACTAAACGGGCACTCGTGAGCCAAGTCATGATGTTGTAGGAGCCAGAGGAGGCTGGTGGGGTTCCAGGAGCGGTGATGCGGCACCACAGGAGCATGGGGACAGGTAAGTATACATTCTATGTTATTCTATGAGACTAAAACATAACCTGGACTCCTATTATACATAATAAACACTGGTAAGCTCAATTTAAATACTGCACATAGTTACAGTGATATTACTGTGTATGAATAATGCTCTCAGTGATGTCACATGATAGGGATAATAAAAATATTGATATCACACCTTAAGGAGAAGTACCAGTGATGTCACTGAATTTCAACATGACATATCAGCAGCACATCATTTTACAAATGGATAGAATCATAGGAGGATAATGGATAAAGCACCTAGTGATGTCATAGTCTGGAAATATTGGACATACAGATTAAGGCTATGTTCACACCGGGTAAGAGACCGGCTGTTCTGTACGGTACGTAAGAACCAGCCGGGTGATCTTTCTTGGCCGCAGTGTTCTGATGCGGGCGCATCAGCACGCACCCGCATCAGAACTTCCCAAGGAAGCGCTTGCTTCCTTGTGTGAACTGACAGGGTTTCCTACGGCCACAATTCATTGAATTGCGGCCGCAGAAAACTGACATGTCAGTAATTTGCGGCGCCGCATGGGATCCCGGCCGGACCGTATACAATGTGTATACGCTCCAGCCTGGATCCCATAAAAATGTAGGCAATGTTCAACACTGCATAAAGTATGGCCGTTATTGCCGATGGCAACAACAGCCAAACTTTTACGAAGTGTGAACATAGCCTAAGGGGGGGGGGGGGGATTATATAATAGCTAAATGCTGAGAACTGCAGTGATGTAATAACACTAGCCTAATAAAGTATAAAATTATAATCTAAGTATAATGTACTCAGTAATGTCACAGTATAGCAATAACTTACAAAAGGGATGAAAACAATAACAATAAACATACAGCTTCACAAAAACAAGGATAATAAAGCACAGTGATATGACTGCACCAAGATAATAAACACCACTCCCTTATGTGACAGAATAGTTGTTACACCCCCAATAGTTACACCCCTAGTTTTTGGTGAAGTTTCTCTTCTTCATTTACTGATTTATCTGTGACTCATATTGAATTTTGTATGATATTAAAAGTGATAAGCATTAAATCACTTTACTGGACTGAGAAGCTAAGTGTACTTGGGACCTTCCTAAGTACATCATAAATCTACAGTCCAATAGATGTCACAAATATTGGTTATTAAAAACCATTTACACCGCTGAGCATTTTCATTACTTTTCTCATTGCTCTTAATGGTCTTAAAGAAGAATTCTTAATGGTTAACATACAAATGGCAATGACCCTGCTTCCTAGAGCATTCTGGTTCTTAGAAATATATTTGGAAACCTAGTGAGTCTAAAACAGTGCCACTATGTCAGAGGTAATGTTTTGATCTCACAAACCCCTTTTACATAAAAAAAAAAAATATGCATAGGTTTAGACTATTCAGGTGTTAACAAAAGATATTATAATGGCAATTCTCCAGTATAAGGCTATGTTCACACTACGTAAGTTTTGTAATAATCACAGCCGTTGTTGCCGATTTGCAACAGCGATCGTGATTACTACGGAACTTAAGTAGTGCTGCCGTCTATGGAATCCCGGCCGCAGTGTATGCACATAGTATACACTCTGTCCGGGATCCCTAGCAGTTCTCAATTCATCAGAAACAAAGATCATCTGGCCGATACTGCAGTACCGGTGTCTTACGTCATGTGAACATGGAATAAGGTTGGGCTTTTTTTTTATGTACATGTACTTTCAGGATGTCTTTCAGGTATCTTTTGAGGCCAAATATTTGTTATTTCATAATGACTCTATGATTGTACAAATTACATCCGTCATTATGAAATAATAGTCGTTATTCGGCCTGAAAGATGGCTGTGAAATGAACACAAAAAGATGGTCTAGGAACATAGCCTAGAAACTATGCAACGTTTTCTTTTAAGGAAAAACTGACATGTTATATATGTTCCTCAAGTCGGTACGATTAAAACGATATGTAACATATATAACTTTTATATTAATTGATGGCTTGTAAAAAAATAAAACCTTTTACAGAAAATAAACCTTCCTTAAAATTGCTCTATTCCCATACTTATAGCGCTTTTATCCTTTAGTCTATGGGGCTCTGTAAGGTGTCACTTTTTGCACCATGATCTTTACTTTCTATCGGTACCTTGAATGCGCATATGCGACTTTTTATTACAATTTTTCTGGAATTGATGCGACCAAAAATGCACAATTTTGCACTTTGGAATTTTTTTGCGCTTACGCCGTTTACCGTGATGGATCATGAATTAATAAACTTCAGGCGATTACGCACGCAGCGATACCAAACATGTTTGTTTATTTATTTATTTATTTTTATTTATAAAATGGGAAAAGGGGGGTGATTCAAACTTTTATTTGGGGAGGGGGTTATTTATTAATAAAAAACACTTTATTTTATTTTCACTCACAGTAATTAGAAGCCCCCTGGGGGACTTCTATATACACACAGCACTGATCTCCCATTGAGATCAATACTGTGTATATAACAGAGCACCGATCCATCAGATCTGGCTGCACATAGCAACCGAGGACCACGGGCTGCAGAGAGGGCTCACGTCGGGAGCCCTCTCTGATCCCCCTTAATGGCCGCATGATGGGTTAAGGACCAAATTTTTAAAAAGTGGGGGGGTTTTTTGCTGCTACTTTCCACTTTTCACTAAGAAAAAGGTTTTCTTTTTTTTTAAATTGATGTCCCAATGTTTAATTACATGAACATCAAAATGTTGGAAAATAAAGGGTCTTTTACATGGGCTTATTATCGGCCAGAATTGTTGCTAAAAATGCTCCTGCGACATTGATCGGGCTTTCAAATATTGAAAAATACTTAAAGCGCAACTATAAAATATTTTGACCATTCAGTTTTAGTTAGCTTAGGTCATGATAAGACTTTTTGCAATACACATTAATAACCTAAAATGAACAGATTTTTAAATTCATAAGGCTGATTATGCCCTTACAGCTCTCTCTGGCTCTAACTTATTTCTGCATTCCTGCTGGACACGCCCCCTCCCTGCAGATCCGTCCTGAGTGTACGGACTCTGACAGGAGGATCAGATAACAGCCCTGACACACACATAAACAAAACCTCCTCCCCCCTCCCCCCTCCTAGCAGCAGTGTTTCCAGTGCCACCATGACTCCAATGTACTGCATGAGGGAGAGTGGGTGAGTCACTGAGGGGAGGACTACAAGTCCCAGCACAACACAGCTGTAGTCCTTCCATAGTACATATAACATTCACTATCAGATGTCTGCAGCAGGTGCCCCCACCTCCATGGCTGACATTATCCTACAGTGTAATGAGAGCAGATGACTGTATCTAATCCCACAGTGTGTGATACCATCGGCTGGTGCTTTGTATCTAATCTTACATTGCGATACTGTATGTTGGGGCTGTATCTGATCCTGCTATGTGTGATACATCTGCTAAGGTGCTGGTCAGTGAATGGAGGGACGCAGCCAGGGAGATGAGGGATAGGCCACGCCCACTTTGTCTCAGCCAGGAGAAAAATTCATTTATTCTTCTGAGCCAAACAACTGGTAATATCTCAGCGAGCGTACATGCTATCAACATGCATCAGTTTAGGGCTCTTTTTAAAAGGTAACACGAGGGCTTTTTATTTTAAGGAATTTCATTTTTTGGCTACTGAAATTATAGTTGCGCTTTAACATGAATATTTTAGTGCTCGCTCATCTCTATTTAACACGCAATTATAACACCTTGAATATGGATATGTGTAGTTCAGATCCCACCAAACTTACTGTAGATTCAGTTAACTCAAGTCATGTTTCTTATCCCTTATGGTGGACATTGCAAAAATATTAAATACACAATGAGAAAACACAATTTTTTTAAAATCATCTTGCCTTCCAAACAAGATGGAATAAAAAAAATAGCAGTCATATGTAGCTTAGGACTATGCTACTGTATGTTCACATACTGCAGGTTTGCGTCTGTCATTTTGGACGGACGTCATTTTGACAGCAGAAGACAGACATCTTTTAATAATGATGGTGACAAATAACAGTCATGATCATTAATTGCAGCCGTCTTTTGGTGTAAAAAAGACAGTTGCAAAACTATCATTGTGTGATTTTACAGCCTAGGCCACATTCACACTATGTAAGCTGTCTGTAAAGTTTAGCCCAGCTGGGACTGCAGTACCGGACGGATAAACTTAATTTCTTTTTATTTGGAATGCGGGCAGATTCAGATATCCCCGCATTCTAATTACCCATAGCAGACAATGTAAAGTGTGGCCAGAGCCGCTCTTTACATTGTCTGAACAGTCAATTTTGTGTGTCCACTATTCAATCAATAGCAGTCACACAAAACTGACATGTCAGTTTTTAGTGAGGCCACATGGAATCCCGGGAGGAGTGTATACAGTGTGTGCCAGGATAGTAATGAAAGCAAACGTCCGCTGTCATTAAATAAAGGCCTTTGTTTAATGACTATATACATTGTGTAAACTTAGCCTAAGGCCGGGTTGACACTATGTATGACACTGGCCATTCTGTGACTACATACTCGCAGCGGTCTGAAAGATGCAGCCGCCCCCTTAACCCCTTAATTGGCTCCCACGCTTTCTGTATACATTACCTGTCTCCTTGCTGCATGGGTTCCTGGCTTCCTGCTCTGCTGCTCAGCCAATCAGTGTGTTGCCCAGCCACAGCCACTGATTGGCTGTGCGGGAGAGCAGGAACCCGGGACCCTGTGTTGCAAGGAGACAGGTAATGCATACAAACAGCGCGGGAGCCGATTAAGGGGTTGAGACGGCGGCTGCATTACATACAGTGCCACTTTCAGTCCGCTGCGAGTATGTAGTGACAGGGGCCTGCCAGGACCTTAGCTCGTAGTGGATCTTTCTGCAAAACTTGCAGCGAGATTTCCGCTGCAAGTCGTTATGTGTGAAGACACCCTAAAAGTGTACAAATAAAACTACAGTTAAACCAAAACGAGCCTTTACATAGACCCATTAATAAATATATAAGAAATGTATGATTGGGTTTAGACTATTTTAGCTGTCTATTTAGTTTGGAATTGACCATTGGACCATACATACAGCCACGGCGCAGGACTCACAAAATAACTCCAAGGACCTCACGGGTGTCTATCTTGGGCGTTTATTCACACTAGGCTTAAGCAATGCAATTCCAAACTGCATTTTCATGCTTTGGCATCAGGACGGGAATGTTATGGCGGGTCAGAGAAGTCATAGGTCAAATAGTACATAAAGTCAGGGAGGCGGGCTTTCCATCAGCTTTTTTTTATTGTATTATTTTTTTTGTTCTAGACCTGTCAATCACAGCCGAGTGGGAAGTAGCTGACAGAAACACCCTCGCTGACTCTATGCACTGTTCCCAGCTAATTTATAAAATATAATTTCATTAAAGTGCTGCAGTTTGTTAGTGTAAGCTATATGTAGTTCATTGCGGTGAAGCAGCCTGCTTCATGTCGCTCATGGTTCGGACATCATCATCGAACAAGACCCTGACAGGTTTCCTTTAATTCAAGTGTATTGTAGAAATATCTTAGACTTCGGACCTGTTGAAATTCTTTAATTGAAATCTGCCATTTAACCATCTAGTATGCGACGGGCAAACATTTTTCACCTGATAAATTGGTACTTTTGGTTAAGATTTTCTTGGAAGCAGGCCACACCCACTACTCCGCTTTCAGCGCACATAGATGTTTACAACATGTGAACTTTTGTTGCCTCTCGCTGTGACACTTTTGTGAGTCAACAATCATTTTCTTTATCGTTACGTTCGCTGATTTATTTAGATTTGGTTATTTGTTTCTCTTCTTTGTGTGAGACTGCCCTATTTATCACAAACCGGCTTCCGTGGCAATGAAGCAGAATTACACGCTGAGTCTTCTACTTTCAAAGACCGAGGAATATTCAGCTTGCTCTGCATGCCAATGAATGATTATTGACATTGCTCCTGAAGGTTGGCATCCTTTGAGCTATTATTCCGGAAAAAAAACAGGCAATCTTGATATATAAGGAGAAGCCAGGGAATCAGGAAAATGATACAGTCCTCGTTTTTTTTTTGGCCGTAACATCTAACAAGTTAAGGTTGAGTAATAACTGGCGAGGACACTAAATTACATGTGTGAGACAGTCAGTACTGAGCAGTCATTAAGCATTGTTCTCTCGTTCTGTGATCTCATTTCATTAATTATTTGCATGCTAAAAGAAAGCTTAAGTTACAAATATAGTGTTTGTGAGTGATTGTTTAGCACTCCCCTCCAGTCCTTGTGTTTACTGCTCTAGTCACCCACTTTGAAATGGCAGAACGATGAGAAAAACCTAGATCGTTTTTGCTGCCTAAAGCTGAGGAGATGATGAATATAATTTATCATAAAGAATGTTTATTTGCATATTCAAGACGAAAGGTAAGTCAATGCCAATTCCTATGCATGCATGTTGTTAAGTGCTTGCCCTAGTTGTCGGATACACTGGCTACATCGATGTCCCTGGGGCTAATGCTATAATTCTTTCTGACGTTGTTGCTGTATTTATCATATTACACTTTCTATTAATTTGTCGGTTGCCATCTTGCTTCTACATGTGATATTATACTATAGATAGTATAGTTAAGCTTCAGGTAATAAATAGGAATTCATCTTCAAAACTGTATATTTATTTAATCCCAATTGAATCTAAAGGTTGAATTAAAAAAAAAAAAAAAAAAAGAAATTCTTTTTTTTCCCATTTAAATAATAGTACATTTGCATTTAATTAAACATGTATCATGTATATAATGTTAACTAGAATGTAAAGTTAAGCCTGGAAACTGCATTCTTACATAATGCTGTTACGTAAAGTCTATACATTCTATGAGTAGTACTATCTAGGTATTCAGTGTTGCCCAACAACTAATACCAGCATACAATGTATATAGAAAGCCATAAGCACATATCTTTGTATGGTCTGGGGCATTTGTGCAGTTTTATAAATGATATGCAGCAACAGGTTGTCACCATCACATCTCATGTTGTTTCCTGATATAACGTGCCAATTTCTACAGATCACTTTAGGTCTGTTGTGAAGAGATACATTACTGTAATTAGTCTATCCAATAAAATTCTTTTTTTTTTTAGCGTATATTCTAGCGGAAAATAGCTTGAGATTGGTACAGGTGTATAATCAGATCACTTGCTGAAATGCAATCATAAGAAGAGTCAAAATGATGCCAGATCTGTATTCTGTACAACACTCGACATCAGCCGCAGCAGCAGCAGACACGTCTCCTCAGTTGATATAATATTTACGTTATCATAATTATGCAGAGCTAGTAAATTACATTTGATTTCCTGAAAATGAGGCCTGAAACAAGCTGGTTCATGACATTGAGAATTATCTACTTTCTGTAATAAAATATAAAGCTATAAGTAAATAATATTTGAAATGAGATGTCATTTTTCGAGGAATAAGATTTGGGTTTTATAAGACTTTAAAGCCTCATTACACGCTGAGGCTGAATTAACCCCTTTATCTCACCCAACCCTGAATCCTAACCATGGCTAAAGAAAACCACATCGAAGCATCTTTGGCAGATTATTCACATTAATGGAGCTCTCCAGTAGTCAACATTTATGACTTCTTACTCCTGCATAACCACTATTTTGTTAGCAAAAGAAAATCACAAGTTTTCCAGTGAGTTGACCTTGAAAAAAATCCCCATCACTAAACTTCCTAAACCTCGCAAGTGTACATGAGACGCTACCTAGAAAGCGATACTGTGGTTGATTGCAGCCGTACTTGAAATTTCAGGTTTTAAGTAAAGCCAGACTTTAAAGCTGTTTAATCAGGCAATAAATATGCCAAGAGCAGACCTATGTAACTTGTGCTGATCCCTGACAATAGGTTTAGGAACGTTACATCATAACTGCAATAATGCTTTCATCTGTAATCTGTAGTAATCATTGTGATCTCTTCTGGGCTTATATTTCAATTGATGGTAGCGTAATGGCATGCATGTTATGCACCTTTTTACTTGGCTAGATTGGAAAAGTAGTTTTCTATGTGAACATGAACATGTGCTGCTGGTAGAAATTGTATTATGTAACAACATTGTTTGCCAGAGTTATTAAAAGATATGATGCTTGTATAAGAATTTCATACCCCATTGAGCCGAACAATTACATGACTTGAATACCACTAGGAATTGACTGTTTCAGCTTTCTGCACATTGACCAGCCATAGTAATTAGTATAATCACGCTAGATAGATAAAGTCATCATAGGGCTACCTTCCAAATTCCCACAGACTGGTATACTTATTATATCTATAAATACATTTTAAACCCAACTCAGTTAACTAGAGTCAAGTGGATCCAACTTATTCTCATAAATGAAAGGCCTTGTGATTACTGTTATGCAGACTTGCCAAACTGTTTGGGTTTGGCAATGTTCTCCGAACCTGAACTCTCTGCATTTGACTCCCAGCAGCTGGAGAAGTTGACTGTCACCCTAGAGAGACCTGGAAAACATGGATACAGCCATAGGCCATGTTCACACAACGTAAATTGTGTATTCATCACAGCTGTTGTTGCTGATGTGCAAAGTGTATACACATAGTATTCATTGAATAGCGGCCGCACAAGCCTGACAAGTCACACAATGGAGTGCGCGGCTCTGGCCGCACTCTCCATTCTGTTAAATGGTAAATTGGGATGTGGGCACACACAGATGCGCCCGCATCCCAATTCAGCACAAATGAAGATCATCCGGCGGGTACTGTAGGTGATCAAACATAAATGATAAAATCTGCAGATGATGGCTATGTTCACACAACGTTTTCTAGCTCCGTTTAAAATGACATCCGTTATTTTGAGTCTAAAATAACGGACGTCATTTAGCTGTCTGACTGGTTTTTGCACATTATTTTAGTTTTGGATTACTAATTGCCTTTTGGGTGTGGCTTAATTGAAAAGTTCATTGAATTTAATAGTAAAAACAGAGAAAGAACGGTGACAAAAGAAAAACTGTGTGTGAACAACTAATAAAAAACGTCCGTTGTTGCAAAAGATGTCCGAAAATAATGACCAAGTTCATTATTTTGCCGTCCGCGGTGAAAACGTCCATTATTCAATGCATTGTATGCATTGGACGTCCGTCTTCCCATTGACTTCAATGCATTGCCATTGTAGTCAATTAAATTTCGGCAAAAACGGATGTTTTTTAAAATCTAAATCGGCCACCTTTTCTTTATTTTTTAAGTTGTGTGAACATAGCCGATAAAAGATCACTTTTTACTTGAACAAGCACCATGACGTATGATATAAAATAAGATATGAAAACTGCAAGATTTACCCTTTACATCTGTGTAGAGAAATCAAAATGCAAAAAGTGTCACTTTAAAGGGGTGATCCAGCGCTACAAAAATATGGCCACTTTTCCCCCTGCCTTGTCTCCAGTTCAGGTGCAGTTTGCAATTAAGCTCCATTTACTTTAATGGAACTGAGTTTCAAACCCCACCCAAACTGGAGACAACAGTAGGGGGAAAGTGGCCATGTTTTTGTAGCGCTGGATAACCCCTTTAACAGTCAACTAGTTTTCTCTCATTTCCCTATTCCCTGCCAAAAAAAAACATGTATTGACTGGTTCTATGAATACATATGTTAGGAACCGGACAGCAGGACAAGACAAACAGTGAGCCCTAAGCTCAGCCCCGCCCACTGTCCTCTACCTATTTGCCACAATCCGCCCTAAAATGGCGGCGAGCAACTGGGCGGCAGTCCCTGCGCTGGCTAGGTGGGACACAAGGACAAGACAGACAGACAAAACACAATAACGAATGGTCAACAGTCCGGGTCACAACAAACGGGCAGCAAAAGTACAAAATCACAATCCGAAGGCAAAGTCAATATACAGGCAGTATGGTCAGGGGCAGGCAGCAAACAAGAATGGTCAGAAAGGCAAAGCAGGGTCAGAATCAACAGAGCAAGAATAGAAACACAGAACCAGGCAGAGACAAGCTCAATATCCGGCAAAGATATCCCAGACTGAGGTAGTTATATAGGAGGCCAGGGTTCTGATCCAGAACATAATTGGACCATCCCCCTGATCTCCAAGCACAGACAGCTGAGAACAAAACAGATCCACTGGCAGGAAGACCTGTCAGTCACAGCAGAACCAAAACATAGATTAACCCTGACATGGCCAGACAGAACTCAGCAGGTGAAGTCGGGTGTGTCTCCCAAAGAGAGCAAATAAACCAGTGTTCAGACACAGCAAAACAAAACACAGAACAGAATAAGAGAATATCAGCGCCTTCTCGGCCGTACAGCACGAGCAGAGGGGCGCATAATGCTCCGCAAAGATACAGTCCTGACAGTACCCCCCCTTTTATGAGGGGCCTCAGGACCCTCACAGGACTCAACCTCACTTAGAAGATTGCCATCTGACTCCCATTCATCAGAAGACGAGTCCATGGCATGGAGAACAGGCTTACTGACAGGACGAGCAGAACAACATGTTAAATTCACATCAGATACAGGCAAATCAGGAACAACAGAACTAGAAATATTAATTTCGCCGGAGGGTACCTGTGCGCCCAAGTGACCTTCCTGGGAGTCACCTGGACGCCGATGATCTGGGTGCAGGTTTTCTTGCCGCTTGGGCCGCTTGTGGCAGAAACTGATGAAATGGCCACTGTCACCACAGTAGTAACATAGACCGTTGTGTCTCCGGTGTTCTCGCCTGGTCTTGGCGTCTAATAGTCCCAGCTGCATGGGCTCGTCCTCAGGAATAGTAGGGGTAACAAGAGGGGTTTTGACAGAATAGGAGACAGATTGTTTAGAAGAGTCAGAGTCTACTTTCTCCCTATGTCTGTCACGGAGCCTGCGGTCTAAACGAATAGCCAAATTCATGGCCTGCTTAAGGGTGGAAGGTTCTGGATGCCCTGTCCAGGCATCCTTAATGCCATCAGACAACCCCTGCTTAAACTTGCATCTAAGTGCAGGATCATTCCATCCGGATGGAACGCACCACTGGCGGAACTCAGCACAATACTCCTCCGCCAGTCGCTTGCCCTGTCTCAAAGTAGTCAACTGCCTCTCAGCTGCTGCTGCCCTGTCAGGGTCATCATACAGTAATTCCAATGCAGAGAAAAACTGATCCACAGAAGATAACTCAGTGGCATCTGGAGGCAAAGAAAAAGCCCACTCCTGCGGAGGTCCTTGTAAGAGTGACATAATAATGCCCACTCTCTGGCTCTCATCCCCAGAGGACCGGGGACAAAGTCTGAAAAACAACTTACATCCCTCTCTAAAGATTCGAAAGGCCTTTCTTTCGCCTTTGAACCTATCAGGAAGCTGCACTGGAGGTTCTGGGGGAGCAGCAGCAGATAGCATGGCATTTTGGCCCAGGAAAGACTCTACCTGCTGCACCCGTTGCGTAAGGTCCAGAACAAGCTGGTTGAGACTTTGCATTTGCTCAACCAGAGCTTTCATGGGGTCCATAGCAAGGTGGAGAGAAAAAAAAAAGTATGGCCGGATATTCTGTTAGGAACCGGACAGCAGGACAAGACAAACAGTGAGCCCTAAGCTCAGCCCCGCCCACTGTCCTCTACCTATTTGCCACAATCCGCCCTAAAATGGCGGCGAGCAACTGGGCGGCAGTCCCTGCGCTGGCTAGGTGGGACACAAGGACAAGACAGACAGACAAAACACAATAACGAATGGTCAACAGTCCGGGTCACAACAAACGGGCAGCAAAAGTACAAAATCACAATCCGAAGGCAAAGTCAATATACAGGCAGTATGGTCAGGGGCAGGCAGCAAACAAGAATGGTCAGAAAGGCAAAGCAGGGTCAGAATCAACAGAGCAAGAATAGAAACACAGAACCAGGCAGAGACAAGCTCAATATCCGGCAAAGATATCCCAGACTGAGGTAGTTATATAGGAGGCCAGGGTTCTGATCCAGAACATAATTGGACCATCCCCCTGATCTCCAAGCACAGACAGCTGAGAACAAAACAGATCCACTGGCAGGAAGACCTGTCAGTCACAGCAGAACCAAAACATAGATTAACCCTGACATGGCCAGACAGAACTCAGCAGGTGAAGTCGGGTGTGTCTCCCAAAGAGAGCAAATAAACCAGTGTTCAGACACAGCAAAACAAAACACAGAACAGAATAAGAGAATATCAGCGCCTTCTCGGCCGTACAGCACGAGCAGAGGGGCGCATAATGCTCCGCAAAGATACAGTCCTGACAACATAAATGAAGTATTTCCTCATAATGTCAGCCATGTAAAAGTGACATACTTCTTTCAAGTTTCTTCTGGACATGTACAGTATTTTTGTGGTACATTCACATAAATTGTGCTGCCAAATTCATTTATTAAAAGCATTATTTCTCTTTTTATCAAAAACATTTTCATTTCCGCAACATTTTAGAAATAGTTTGACATCTCAATAAAGTTTCTAAGTTTATCCTAAATTTAAAAAAATAATAATAATAATTGACTGCATAAAGTACATTACATATAAAATACCTACAATGTAGGAACTTACTAGGGCCCAGCCTGTTTCAGGTCTAAACCGTCTCTTGAACACCTATGGCCCTCCAATTAGATTTTTGCTATTACTATCACTAGACAAGCCATTATGGACCCAAGGAATCCTTTTGGCAAAAAAATACTATCACATCTATTACTTTACTGCTTTACTAGCATAAATTACTAAGAACTTTTACATGGGTCCTGTACAGTGGTAAATAAGTGGCCCCATGAAAGCATTATTGGGCCACGTTCACACTATGTATGACACCGGCCGTTCTCTGACATAGCTGGTGTCAGTGAAGTTCATCCCGTCAGGTAATGCAGTACCAGCCAAGTGAACATCATTTCTTTAGAATTACCTTGTCTGCTCTGTCAGTCTTGTGCGGCTGCTATTCAATGAATAGTGGCTGCACAAAACTGACATGTCAGTTTTTTTGTGTGGCCACAAGGATTCCCAGCCGGAGTGTGTGCAGAGTGTATACACTCCGACCAGGATTCCATTACAATCAATGCAATGTCTTTTTTCATTTAATATGAGCTGGTGTTACATCGGCCATTATTAAATGAAAAATTACATTGTATGAACTTAGCCTTGCAGTGCACATTTCCTTATGGGTGTGTTATTTTTTTATATTGTAGACTAGGTTTTTATTCAATAGCTGTCATAAACGTAGTTACTAAAGCTGCACATCGCACAGAGCACAGGTTCCATTTGGCCTGGTAGGGCATATTCTTAAGGATCAATGCACCTGACTGGTGAGATACATGAGAGAATTTTATTTTTAAATCTGCACGTTAGCATTATAGTCAGAGACTTGCGTTCACATTTCAACATCCCTTTTGTGTCAAGGGCAAAAGGCAGATTGTTGAAGAAGCTGACATGTCTTTTAGCTTCTCTCAGGAACCTTACAGCTTTACAAAACAAGGAATGAACTGAACCAAGTTAACATTCACTCAAATACCTTCCCCTGTCAAAGGGGTCGGTATATCTCATGTATCTGACCAATGAATTTTCACTCAATGATGAGAAGGCATTTCTTATTATACAGTATATCCCAGTGTCCCCTAAAACAAAGCACTGTATATAGGTTATTGAAAAAAATCAAAAGGAGTGTTCATTAGGAATTGCCCTCTATTACATTGTGCCTCATAGACTAGCACAGAGTCTCACAATGTAAATAGCTCAGTGTATCTGCAATGCATTTGGTGTTGTTGCATCTGGCTAAAGGCCAACCATAATATGTGTATAGGAGCATTCCAACTCTTCTTTGACAGATGATTTCAAGAGAAAGAAAGATTGAGCATATTGAATATCATTGCCACATCCCTTAAGGTGGCCACACACCTTTAATAAATGGCAGCCAAATGAATGTATTGATCAATCTAGAATGTGTCTACATTGGTGGAATGCCTTGTGTACTTACTATAAGTTTTATTTAGGGAATTAAATTTCAAGGGGGGGGGGGATTAATGAAAACTGGAAAACTGCTGATAGCAACCAATCTTAGTGTGCTTTTCATGTGTTAAGGTCCCCATCCACCTTAGACTTTAGTAGTCTATAACAACCGCTCAGTAAGTATTCAACCATCAATCTAAGGTGTGTGGGGCTCTCCCAAATGACCACCTACAAATGATGTCAGTGGAGACAGTGGTAAGGCATATGGAAAATCACTGATCGACCCATTTGTTCGGGGAGAAATAAGCTGCAGTCACTGTGGCTGCCGCTTACAATCTGCATACACTCCGGCCGGGATTCCTTGCTGCTGCGCAGAAAACTGACGTGTCAGTTTTGTGCGGCCACTATTTATCAAATAGCGGCTGCACAAGACTGACAGAGCAGTCAAGGTAAAGTGCGACTCCGGACGTACTTTGCATTGACCGCTATGGTTAATACACAGAACTGTTCGGCACGGCCAATAGTTCCTGTATTCTCAGGGGTAAGCAACAGCCACAGTGCTCTGACTGCAGCTTATCTCTCCCTGAACAAAGGGGTCGTTACACTATCACAGAACTGTTCGGCATGGCCAATAGTTCCTGTATTCTTAGGGGAGGACGGGTGGTGGATTTGAGAGATAAATGAAGACTCACCATTCAGCCATCAGTTATTGAAGGTGTATGGCCACCAAAGAACAATATAGGAATTAAAAGCGGTGCTGTAAGCATATAGGCAATATAGACAGTTTTTCTGTCAGGCTTGGTGACTGGTTCACCCACCTCTACCTGCACTGTCCTATTTATAAAGATAGCCAGACCATAGTACTAGCAAAGCACTTCTGTCTTTTGTCTCCACCCTCTCCTCATAGTTTGTAAGCTCTTGTGAGCAGGGCCCTCACTCCTCAAGTATGGTTTGATAATTACTTATGTCCATAATTTTTGTCTATTTTTCAACCCCCAGAATTGTAAAGTGCTGCAGAATCTGATGGCGCTTTATAAATAGAAATTAATATTATTATTACCTGTGTTCTGGGCTCCATTGGGTAACTTTTTTTTTTACATTAATCTGTAGATCAACCAAAAAAGCAGAAGTGAACTTGGGTTGATGAGTATTAAAAAAAATCTTTATATACTTATAAAATTTCCATTGGGGGAGACCATATTATAGACACACAGTCCCTGATTATCTGTATAGATAGACTGGGGTCTGTAATTTGGGATAGTCTGTTCTGAGGTCTGTATTAAGGTCCCCATTAAAGTGTTGTGCAGTAAGGCCTGAGCGCAGAACCATAAGAGAAGCCATGCTGGGTCAGTTGTAGGTTTGCCAGTACTGAGTGGAAGATGCCTGTTAAAAGTGAGACCTACTGAGGGACCTGTCTCTCCAAGAGTGACTTGACTGGTGGGGCTAAGCAGGACAGTACTACATAAGTTATTGTAAGTAGGCAACCATCAAACATTGATATTGTTGTTACAAGTTAAGTGAATGGTGCTATAACCCCTCAAGGACACCATAGATTTTGGCCTTAAGGACCAGGACAATTTTAAATTTTGCATTTTCATTTTTTCCTTCTCACCTTCTAAGAGCCATAGTGCTTTTATTTTTCCATCTACAGGGTAATGTAAGGACTTGTTTTTTCTGGAAACAATTGTACTTTCAATCTACCATAAAATGTATGATGAAACTCCAAAAATATTATTTAGGTGTTTCTGTGTTTACCCAATGTACTTTGTGGTGAAACTGAGATGTTAACTATATTCTTATTTCAGTCCTAAGACAACAATACCCATGTTTACATAGCTTTTTTAATATTCTACAATTTTCTAACAGTAAAATAATTATATTTAAATTTGCCCTATTCTGACTATTATAACAGTTTTTTTTCACCATGCACCATAATCTCTACTTTTTATTTTATTTTTATTAGTACCATATTTGTGTAGATGAGAATTTTTGATCACTTTTTTTTCTGATTATTTAATGTAATGATTATATAATATAATTGTGCATGCTATAATACCAAATATGTTTGTTTATTTATTCATGTTTTATTTGTAAAATGGAAATGGGGTGGGATGATTTCAACTTTACAAGTCCCCTTAGGGGACTATTACAAGCAATCATTGGATTGCTTATACTGTTCAATTCTGTAGACTCTATGAGAGGATCACTGATTGGACCACACAGAGGTATGTATTATACCTCCGTCAGTCAGGGAATCTGATAAGAGCCCCCACAGTTACAATGATAGGAACCACTGCTGTCACTGAAACTTGTCAGGCGGTAGCGCAAACACTGCTGCTTGTCATTGACTGTGAGGACCCAGCTGCTGATAGTAACCGGCCTTTGCCCTCTGTGAAGTGAGCTCAGCTAATAGAGCTACTGACCATTATGATGTACCATTACGTCATGGGTCCTTAAGTCTCCAGCTCCCATGATGTACTGGTATGTCATACAGTAGGTCCTAAGGAGGTTTAACCTCTTAAGGACATATGACGTACCGGTACGTCATATGTCCTCACTTGCACTTCAAAGCGGGGCCGCGCGGCGGCCCCGCTTTGAAGTGCCGCGATCCCGGGTGCCGCGAGTAGCCTGGGACCGCCGCTATTAGCGGGCACGGTCTGATCGCCGTGCCCGCTAATTAGCTAATCGGAGGCAGCTGTCAAAGTTGACAGCTGCCTCCGATTACCGGAGGCAACATTTCCCTGGTGTCTAGTGGGGGAGATCGCTCCTCCGGGACCTTGTCCCGGAGGAGCGATCTCCGTTACTGATGCCGGCCGGGGACGCGTCCAAGATGGCGCCGTCCTCGGCTCGGCACTCGTTTGTTTTCGGCTGCAGCAGCCGAAAGCAAACGAGTGCCGATCTCATGGATCTCTGCAGCATATCTATGCTGCAGAGATCTCAATGAGAGATCACAGTGTATATACTAGAAGTCCCCCAGGGGGGCTTCTAGTATATGTGTAAAAAAAAAAAAAAAAGTGTTGTTAATAGTAAAAAGCCCCCTCCCCTAATAAAAGTCTGAATCACCCCCCTTTTCCCAGGTTTTAAATAAAAGTAAACAAATAAATAAATAAATAAACATGTTTGCTATCGCCACGTGCGTAATCGCCCGAACTATTAATTAATCACATTCCTGATCTCGTACGGTTAACGGCGTCAGCGCAAAAAAATCCCAAAGTGCAAAATTGCGCATTTTTGGTCGCATCAAATCCAGAAAAAATGTAATATAAAGCGATCAAAAAGTCGTATATGCGCAATCAAGGTACCGATAGAAAGATCACATCATGGCGCAAAAAATGACATCTCGCACAGCCCCATAGACCAAAGGATAAAAGCGCTATAAGCCTGGGAATAGAGCGATTTTAAGGCACGTATATTGGTTAACAACGGTTTGAATTTTTTACAGGCCATCAGATACAATATAAGTTATACATGTTATATATCGTTTTAATCGTAACAACTTGAGGAACATGCATAACAAGTCAGTTTTACCACAGGGCGAATGGCGTAAAAACACATTTCCCCCAAATAAAAGAAATGCGTTTTTTTTTTTCAATTTCACCACACTTTGAATTTTTTTCTGGTTTCGCAGTGTACTTTATGCAAAAATTCAGCCTGTAATTGCAAAGTACAATTAGTGACTCAAAAAATAAGGGGTCATGTGGTTCTCTAGGTGGAAAAATGCAAGTGCTATGACCTTTTAAACACAAGGAGGAAAAAACGAAAACGTAAAAACGAAAATGGGCCATGTCCTTAAAGGGTTAATAAATGTTGAATCTGTTCCAAAGAGAGAAAACTATGTGGTCTGTGGACTGTACTCTTCTGTTCAGAGAGTAAGAGATTTGTATAGGTGCACATTGTACAGTGCATCTGAAACCAAGGAGAGTTGGAATGAGCCATGGAAGCACTGGTCATTACTAACGTATAGTAAGGAAACACCACAAGTTGAATGTAGGTAGAGAAGGATAATTTAAGACCCACAGCAACTAAATAGTACAGGCAATAAATGTCTATGGGGAAAACTTGGAAATGTATCCAGGTCTCTGACAAGCAATTTAATTTTTCAAAAAATGTTTACACACAGATCTTTTATTTATATCATGCAATATAATTTACTACATCAAAAAATATAAAAAGTTTACATATCCATAAAACCTGGTCATTGCTTAAGAAGCTTCTGTCTATATAAGCTAGTTGACAAAATGCGAGGTAATGGGTGATGTACCTGCGGAAAGATATTTGACATCATAGGAAAACTGAAGACAATAAGTCTGATACCTGGGGGCAACTTCTAAATGCCTGAAGGTACCATTATCTTCTCTGTTCACATGATGATATGCAAGTTTATACAACATTGGACCTTGTATTCTTCATGATGTTCAGGAAGGATAAAAAATGTGAATCTTTTCAAGAATAACAGCATATGATCTTGTGAAAATTCCAATGGAATAGGTACAAAAGAATCTATATCACCACAAAGTGCTTGTACGTGTACCTTGTCATCTATTATAGTCACTATTGTTGATATTGTTATACATTTATTCTTAAAAATAATCAACACTTTTAAGAATTAAAACCAGGTTACAGTATGCAAAAGAACATTGAGACAAAGATCTTACTTTTTTGAATATTACCGACTGGTCTGCTGAAAGTAAAGTGTGTGGAAGCAAAGCGGCCTACAGATCTGATTACACCAACTCTGTCAGGAGGAATGGGCCAAAATTTCAGCAACTTATTGTGAGAAGATTGTGGAAGGTCCTAAACATGTGACCGCATTTAGACAATTTGAAGGTGATGCTACAAAATACTAACCAGTCCACGCATGTGTAAACTTCTGAGCCGCTCGGAATGGGATGAAACAGAAGCTAAAATCAGTAATTTCCTTCAGTATAATTATGACGGGAATGTGACATTCCACATTCTTGAAGTATAGTAGTGATAATAACAGAACAGAGGGATTACATTTAAGAAAGAATAAAAAATTATCTTTAATGGCTTCAACTGACTTTGCAAAGTGAGACTTGCTTACATTAAATCCTATGAAATGTCAGCTCTAAAGGCTGCAGAATTATAAGCATTATAAAGGCTTTAGCACATAAATGTGTTTGTAAATGCAAGTGTATGGTAATATTGTAGTTTAAAGCGACACTCCAACAAAAAGTTAGAGTTTCCAGCATAGGCATAGAGATGGATAAACATTAGTCCTGCTCCCCTTCTTACTAGATGTTTAGGTGCCTCAGGTGCTAGCGGGAGTAACTTTCCCAAGGTAACTCTATAATACGCTCAGTAAATACAGTTACATTGAGAAAGTGACATCTAGTCCAAAGACAAACCCCAGTGCGATTCCGTTGATCAAACTTTGTAGCATCAAGCACCAGAAGTGGCATTGTATCTGTGAAATTGAGCCACCTGGTGAAAGGAGGACAGAGCATCTTGTTACCCACACTATGCTTATGTTGGGAGGGGGAAAAAAAGCTTTGGCTGGAGTGACCCTTTAGGTTCATTATGAAAGTTCCTTGTGAAAAACATGATCAGTTTTCGACCTTTTTGATTTTGGGTTGTGTAAATTGGTTTAGTTTAGTAATGCAGTCATTTTTTTCTGATCTGTTTATGGTGGGTTTAGGCTGAGCATTCATGTGTTTTCAATGGATAGAGGAAGGGTAAACCACTGCCAAGAAAAGAGGATCAAGCTCTTGAAATCCAGTGTGCTTGATCCTTCTCTCCCCAGAGCTGTGCCACTGGAGCACAATCGGCAGGCTCCCATACAGATTAGATGGACAGCTGGTCCCCCCAAAAGGTGTATGGCCAGCATTACAATGGTAATGTCTATTGTGTTGGTTTTATGCATTAAAAAGGTTCATCAAATGATTAACTGGATTATCTAACAATCATCATTTTTCCTGGAATTTGTAACAGTTTTTTGCTGCAATTCTTTGCTTCAATCAATAAGATAAAATAATAATAATAATAATAATAATAATAATGATAATAATAATAATAATAATAATAATAATAATAAAACCTAAAAAACCTACCTGGCCCTGTTAGACTAACCCTTCTGAGTGGTGAAATGATTGTTTTAATGCTTTTGTGGTGTCCCACTAGGGGTGTTACTGTTACATACACCCTTCGCAAAAGTCTGTACTTTTTGTGGTCTTATTATGATGAAAGTAGAGTTGACCTCTAGATGTCGCTGTATTGTGTATTAGTGTATGGAAGCTGGACAGCTAAAGGATAGGAAAGGGTTATTATGTTTTACCAGAATCTGTAGACCAGTAGGATTTCTGCTTTCTTCTTTCCTATCACCCCTCCTCTCTGTTCTTCTATTGCACTCTTTTCACCCAATCACAGCGCACCCTACATGCTGTAGAGGAAGTTAGTCCCATGGGTGGGGCAGGAGCAAGAGTCTTCTGTTTGGAATGGTGTGGAGGGAGGACGCAAACTAGACTGCTCTCCACAGCGGTCCTATCTGGGCCCTGACCCTCTGCCAGGTCCCCAAGTAGTAAGTCTTAGCCAGTACCCCGCATGGGTAGGACACAGGACAGTTCACTGTCACCAACCTTCTCACAAGTATCTACACCATGCACAATGCAGTGTTAAGCCTCTCAGGAGAGGGCAAGGAGAAGCCACAGAGAAGGACAGTATCCACTATAGAGCCACAGAGCCAGGAACTGGTCCAGACAGACCAAAGTTGCAGTAAGCCTAGGAACTCGCAGCGCGGGTGTCAGCAGGGAACCCTCAGCATTCTGCTCAGCCCAGGTAACAAGGTCTGGGGCCTGTGTCACCCATTAGTACGGTTCGGCTAACGCTAGTGGGCATGAGGTGATGTGAAGACTGAAGTCAAAGGTCAATACACAGGCACAGGTGTTCTTCTTATTCTTATTCTTTTTATTCTTCTTATTCTTCCTCATCCTCCAACATCCCGGCAGAGCACTCTCCTGCACAAAGCAGATGCTAAACTCAACCCCCACTTCCTATGTCTTGTCATGCATCTCTCTTTTACTAGAGATAGTAATCCCCTGACAACAGGCAGTTGACAGTAGATTTCAAAGAAGGGAGACACCTAGTGGTCAAGACTTAGATTCTTTAGGAGCCATTTTCGCTCATTTAAAAGAGAACTTTGGGCCACAACTAAAAATCCAGTCAAGCAGGGGTGTAGGGGAACATAATAAAGAATGCATACTTACCCATCCACGTTCCCCCCACAGCGCTGCATCACTGTCTCTCTGATAGCTACAGGACTTCATTTTTCCCCTTTTCCTGCTATGTTATGACCCAGGGGAAAGTACAGTGACTGCAGTGGTGTCTCGCCTTTGTCACTGACTGGCTGAGCAGGCGTTCCTGAGCCCAGGTTGTGACCTTACAGGGCCTGAGAGCAATAATGCAATGCTGCAGGGGCACGTAGACAGGTAAGTATGCATATTTTATTATGTTACCCCAAACCCCTACTTGACTCGATTTTTTCAGTTGTGGCCAAATTTCTAGTTTAAGGGATTTACAAATATGTTATGGAGGCAAAATGTTTAAAATTATAATGCCTACCTTATTAAAAAAAAAAAAATACTTAAAAAGAAAGACTTAAAAAAAAACTTAAGCATTATGGCCCATAATTTTTAATGGGTGTAAAATATAGACTGGTGAAAACTGCCCACAGCAACCAATCACAGCTCAGATTTTATTTTACCAGAGCTAAAAGGTGAGCTGTAATTGGTTACTGTGGGCAGTTTACACCTGTCTATATTTTACACCCTTTGATAAATCTCCCCTTTGTGCATTTTATTTCTGTAGTGCAAAAAAAAGATACCAAAAGCTACTAAAAACCTGTTGTATTCATCAGCTGATCCATCAATTTGGATCAGTACTTTTAAACAAATGCGATGTGAAAGATCAAAGCTATAGTGAGCCGGGCCTTGAGTACTGCTGACATTTGCATATATAAACAGGACGATATTTGATATGGGATGTTATAGTTTGATGTGACTGATGAAATGTAATACTTCTGATCTGATTTAATGAAAAAAAGTCTGTAGAGAAATGACAGAGGAATTTGCGTAATGTAAACTGATGGAAACAGATTTTATTGCACGTAGGTACAGTAGCTTAACATTGGGATATGCCAGAGCTGCTTATGCTTCTAGCATTTCATTTACATGTTTTCCTCATTGCTTTTGATACATTATATATTTTATAATATAATATAATATATATTAGATTATTATCAGTCTAATACCATATAGAATCACAAGGCTACTGGCCAACTGCATTTATATATCACTGAAATGCAAGGACTAATATTCTCTATAATGTTTTATAAACCTCAGCAGCTGCAGAAACTCTTTGTGAAGTCTTAGAGGCGCTATCTACCATTGTTTGATATTAAACGCCATAATCTTTAGCAAACGTCGGCAGCATCAGGGGTTTATTGTGATGTTTTGCAGCAGCTGGGTCACAGACCTATGTAATACACATTGTGGTTTCTGAAGAATGCCATTTTTGACAAGCAAGGAAGCTGTACATGTCATTCAATCAGCGGTCAGCACAAAAGAAGGAATTTCCTCCAAGACTGATCAGCAGTAACACAGTTTCTGCAGGAAGAGATAAGAAGTGTCTGTATAGTGCCACTTTTCTCTGTATACTCAGAATGTGAAATCTATACAAATACAATTACTGACAGGCACGCCGCCAATGGAAAACTCCTAATGTATAGTGTATATTATAAAAAGATAATATTCATATGAAAAGTCAAATATTTAATTGGCATTGTATTATCGAGAAGGAATGGAGAACATTACACAATGCCAGATCCAAGCTTAACGAAAGATATAATGGATGTTATTCACTGTATAATATAATCTGACATATACAGTAAATTGGCCATTACATGGTATACTTTGCATTTTCAATGATATTCTGTTTTGCACTCTGCTAAGACTAGGTTATAAGTCACTAAATGAATCCTTATTCTTTATTTTTAGGTTCCTCAAGATGAGTGGAGTGGGTATACCCCCAAGAGCAAAGAAGAGGAGATTCCATGTCGAAGAATGCGCAGTGGCAGCTACATCAAAGCCATGGGTGATGATGACAGTGGGGACTCCGACACAAACAGCCCAAAGCCATCTCCAAAGATTGCAGCGCGAAGAGAGAGCTATCTTAAGGCTACCCAGCCATCACTCACAGAGCTCACTACTCTCAAGTAAGACAGTTTTCTAGTCTTCATTGTAAGGTATGTCCTGTGGGAGAGGATATGCCGCTTATCTAGACATGCTACAGTTTGACAAGAAAGCCTTTAAACTTACATATTGATTATGTAAGCAATTCCTATTTAATCCTATATAATGTACATAGGTTATGATCTGTGCCCCAGCAGCACAGAATGAATTGGAGAGAATTTATTGATGTGGTTTGAAATGGATCTCTTTCTTCCTTTCATGTTTTGCTCGGTAAATCTTTATGGTTGTAGTTTCTTTTATGAAGCAAAGGGTAAGAGCCCTTTTATTATGTCATCAGTATTAAGTTAAAATGTATAAAAAGTATAAGTGTAATCATTTATAAAAATAATCTTTTTTATTTATATAGGTTAAACATAATCTATGAACCCCATCACCAACATATATTGGGGCACATTAATCTAATGCGCCCCTGGCCACACCACTTAAAAAGTGCTGATTTTTGCTCAAGCCACTCATGACGTCTCAGGTCCGCTCAGCCAGTCAGTGAAGGAGGCAGGATCCGTTTCAAGTCTGCTCAGATCCTGCCTCCTTCACTGACTGGCTGAACAGACCTGAGACGTCACGTCTCGGGCCCGCATCAGACACCAGAAAGCGTCCGGGAACTGGGAACCAGGGCGCCGCGATGCGGGACCCGCCGCTGGAACCGGAGAGGTGAGTGGACATCTTTTCCCTCTGCCACCTTCTCCCCGGTCCCAGCAAAAAAGTGCCCCCCCCCCCCACTGGAATACCCCTTTAAGGGGGAGGTGAGTATGACATTTTGTTGCAGTAATGCAGCACTCACTATTTGGCCAGGTTCACACTACGTGAAACACAGGAAAGATCATCCTGGCCGGATGATCCTCATTTGTGCTGAATTGTGATGCAGGCGCATCCGTGTACACCCGCATTCCAATTCACCATAGCCATAACAATGGAGAGTGCGGCTGGAGCCGGACTCTCTAATGTGTGACCTGTCAGGCTTGTGTGGCCGCTATTCAATGAGTGTATACAGGCCAGGATTCCCTTCAGACTACAGTGCACTTAAGTTTTGTAGTAATAACGGCCATTGTTGCAAATCGGCAACAAGGGCCATAATAAATACAAAATATATGCTGTGTGAACATGGCCTTTTACTGCACGTAAACTACTACTGCATCAGTGTCGTTGCTGTCATACAAAGTTTTCCTGTGGTAATGGTCTATGCACATGTAAATGTTTATGCCGGTAATGGAGAAACACAAGGCTGAGGATACTATATTATGATGTTTGCAGGAAAAAAAAATCTTTAATCAAGGTGTTGGGAATATTTAAACATGATCCATGGCATTTTAGTCTCTTAAAAATACTGGTCTGGTTATACAGTAGTAAATGCTTGGAGATCCACTGTCATTCTTAGCTAGATCCTTGTGGAATATCTTATACTCCTTTATTATATCTTTAGGTGCTAATTATATAAACTCTCTGTGCAATTACATAACACTAATTACGGCTTACACTTCTTACCATGAACTATTACAAAGCAAAGCAAAATTAACACTTCTCTGAATCTGAAAAAAAAGTCTAAAACAAATAGGTGCAAAGACAATAAGGTTAAAAAGTATACAAAGGCACGTGCACTCAAAGAAAAAGTTTATGCATGTGGGCCTATTAGATCCAAGACTGGATGCCTTACATACATTCAGAACACTATATAAATGTCAGACCCCAGGGCAGACACCTAACCCAATTCAAGTCTCAGAGCAGGCAAAAAACATTCAGAACACAAGCAAGACCTACCATCCTCAGTACTTGTTAAGCCCCGGACCAGTGTCAAAATGCAGCCCTCCAGCTGTTGCAAAACTACTATTCCCGTCATGCATGGGCAGCTAAAGCCAGGCATCATGGGGCTTGTAGTTTTAGAACAGCTGGAAGGCCATGAGTGTCTGTTTTATGGTAAGGGGCTGTGATATTGGTGGTCTCATTGGTGCCCTCCTACTGGTATTCACCAATGAAGAAAATGTTACCTGACTGATCAAACTGTACAAGACCGGAATTGTTACAATCATTGTAAAATGTGTTAGGTGAACACTTGTAAAAATGACATCACGCCGCCAAACAGAAAGCTGCCAGACATAAAAACATAAGAACATGCAACAAATGGCTCCCAGATGCTTTATAAAGAAACACA
This sequence comes from Dendropsophus ebraccatus, assembly GCF_027789765.1. Classification (NCBI taxonomy): domain Eukaryota; kingdom Metazoa; phylum Chordata; class Amphibia; order Anura; family Hylidae; genus Dendropsophus; species Dendropsophus ebraccatus. The sequence continues at coordinate 70,200,637 of NC_091455.1, read as the reverse complement.
TGCATACACCATTGAAAACTCCATATTTATGCCAAAAAATATTGAGATAGTTCTTATAAATTTTCTCCAGAGTGAATGTGAGCATTACAAATCTTTCCATTATCTAGCGAATAAACTGATATATTTAATGTTAATTATTAGTGATGAGCGAGCATGCTCCTCCGAGCTTGGTACTCGTTCGAGTATTAAGGTACTTGTTACTCAGACGAGCTTCTCACGATACTCGAGAAAATGGCATCATCCTTTCTTTCTAAGTTTGGGCACAATTTCTCAGCCAATCAACATGCAGAAGAATCTTTGGTACATCCTGCGATGACGTGGGACCCATACATGTCGATAGCAGCGATTGGTTGGCCAGATCAGATGACCCTGCCATATAAAAATCTCGGCCAGCGGTGCTCGCCTCACATGCATGCTCGACGAGATTAGGGAGAGAGCTGCTGATTGTCAGGGAGAGCGTTAGGGAGGGAATTAGCGTTCGGTAGGCAGGGATACTATAGAAAGAACCCAACAGCCCTTTTTTTTGGATTACTCCAGACTGCTGGCTGGGACTTGCAGTGCAGCTAACACAATTTTAGCAGCACATATACTAAAATTGGAACGATACAGAGAAGATTAGCATGGCCCCTGCATAAGGATGACACGCAAACTCGTGAAGCATTCCATATTTTTAGCCTATAGTTATTGGCCTTAAAAGGCTTACTAAACCACTGGATCTCTGACACACTTGCCACTATTTCTGAGCTAACAACCTCGCTTAAAGAAACTCTTCATTGGGAAATGTTTGATGCAATCCGCAACAAAGATGTTTTCACAAAAAATTTCATTAAACAATGGAATTTTTTTCTCATAAAGGTTATGTCGCAGGAGGAGAGGGAAGCTGTTATGAAACACCTTTGTAATACTGTTTGGTATCAGACGGAGGAGGCAAAGGGCACCCTAGGAGTACTCAGAGTTCCTTAATTATATTAAAGATAGAGATTCTTTATTTTCATTTCTTTCTATCCTGTAGAGCATTCATTTTTGTTCTTTAGATTCTATTGTTCTTTATAGCAAAATTGTTTTCAAACTTACTATATTGTATCCTATTTATGTCTTCCTTTGATATGTAACTATATTGTTGCAGATAAAATTTGAAAAATCTAATAAAAATATTTGGGGAAAAAAAAAGGACGAGGGTGTGGGCGTGGGGTTCCAAGCAATGCAGTGGGCAGATGCCGTGGTTCTGGGCAGGGTGACACAGCAGCACCATTGAGGAGGGAGCAGTGGCACACCACAGACATTTACTCCCTAGCTTCCTCTCGCAAATTATGGGGTCTCAGGGTACACCGCTATTAAAACCGCAGCAGTGTGAACAGGTGATCACGTGGATAGCAGATTATGTGTACAGTAATTTATCCACCACCTCTTCCACGCATTTTGGGTGGTTCATATGTTACCTCTGTTTTAATGGTTCCCTGTGTTCTCACTGCCATGCTGTTGCCCAAAATTTGGCGTAATGGTGCGATTAGGCGGCCTCAGAGGCATCTATGCATGCTGCCCCTGCTGTTTCCTGTACATTTCCGTGGTGTTTCCATCATTTTCTGAGGCTGACAGTTTTCACACAACCTTCCCTGTGCCGAGCTTGGGTCCCCTGCAAAAATGCTCGAGTTTCCTATTGACTTCAATGGGGTTCATTACTCGAAACGAGCACCCTAGCATTTTAATACTCGCTCATCACTATTAATTATTTACTTCACTGTTTCCATACTTTAAAGTGTGGGTACTTACTCATTGGGACATTTCCAAATTCTAATGAGACACCCCACTTACCAAGTTAAAATTGAAGACGTTTGATCCTTCCCTTCCCTAGCTCCATTGGAGTCGAGTGGCCCCATACATACTTGACAGTTAGCTGGTCATCCAAAACTGACTTTTTTTATTTTCAACTTCCTTTGAGAGTGCCTTCACACCTACGGACTCGCAGTGTAAATCTTGCTGTGAGTCTGGCAGGTCCTGGCAGGTCCCTGTCACTACATACTCGCAGCGGTCTGTCGCCCCCTTAACCCCTTCTGCTCCTTCCCGGCTCCCGCTCCGCAGCGTTTATACATTACCTGTCCTTGCTGCACAGGGTCCCAGCGTACTGCTCTCCCGCCCAGCCAATCAGTGGCTGTGGCTGGACAACACATTGATTGGCTGGGCGGGAGAGCAGGAGACCGGGACCCCGTGCAGGGATGAGATGTTATGCAGGGCCGTAGCTAGGGGTGGGCAAGGGGGGCAGCTGCCCCGGGCGCCGAGACCAGGGGGGGCGCCATCACAGGGAGCAGAGAGAGAAGGATCACAGTGGATGAGGCAGCCTGGAAGCGTCCTGCCCTCTGTCAGGCAGGGGAAGATTTTTACTTCATCAAAAGAGGTATTTCCCATACTGTCCTGTCTCCTGGCTGCCGTTTAGCTATAAATTGCGCAAAATCGCTGCGTTTTTACTGTGATTTTGCGCAAATTAGGGCTAAACAGCAGCCAGGAAACAGTACAGGAAAGAGATGGTGAAGGACCTTGAAATGTGACTATGATGTCACCACAGGTCCTGTATGTACACTGCACTATGGAGGAGGAAGAAAGATGATACAGGTGTGTGGGAAGGGGAGGACAATCAGGGGTGCACAGTCTGGGAAGGGGGGCAGGGGGGAACAGGGTGATGCTTGTCTGGGATGGGGGGGCACACAAGAGAGTTGGGGTCAAATGTCTATTTAGGGGTCTGATCTGGCTGTACATTATTCTATACTTAACCCCTTAATAACTGCCCTCTCCAAATATATATCACATTTATATAAACCTCACCTACTATCTTCAGAGGTAGGGAAGCTTGGCTCTCCAGCTGTTGCAGAACTACAACTCCCATCATGTCTGGACAGCCAAAGTTTTAGCTTTGACTGTCTATGTATGATGGGAGTTGTAGTTTTTCAACAGCTGGAGAGCCAAGGTTCCCTACTCCGATCTATAAAGCACCTGTACCTGTCATTTTTCTAAATTATTTCTATTTTGAATTTAGTGATGGAAAACCTTACTGGAGGTGATGCAATACCTTACTGGAGGTATTACTGCTTTTGTCTCCGCTGCTGAGGGGAGGTGATCGAATCTCGGGAAATCCTAGGTTCTATAGAACTCGAACATTCACGAACCTGCTGCATTAGATTGGTGATGCCTTCCTGGTCTGAGGGCAAGGAAGAGACAGCCTGGGTACCGACTGGAATTCTGGGATTCAGCCTAGGCAATAGCTGGGCACTCTCCTCCTTCCCCACGGACCGGGAAGGCATCAGCAATCTAATGCGGAAGATTTGTGAATGTTCGAGTTCAATTGAACCTAGGATTTCCTGAAGTTTGATCAACTCTACTGCTGAGCGTACCTGTGCATTAGGAGACGGCACCATAGAATCACATTAGACTGGGTGTCACACTGGAGATAGATCAGGAAGCTTCGCCTCCTAATTCAGAGGTACAGACAGCAGGGAGCGGAGACAACGGAGCCTCCTCAGGTACAGACAGCAGGGAGTGGAGACAACGGAGCCTCCTCAGGTACAGACAGCAGGGAGTGGAGACAACGGCGCCTCCTCAGGTACAGACAGCAGGGAGCAGAGACAACAGCGCCTCCTCAGGTACAGACAGCAGGGAGAGGAGACAACGGCACCTCCCCAGGTACAGACAACAGGGAGGGGAGACAACGCCGACTCCTAATTCACAGGTACAGACAGCAGGGAGCGGAGACAATGGCGCCTCCTCAGGTACAGACAGCAGGGAGAGGAGACATCGGCGCCTCCGTTAAGGTACTTAGGGACCAAATTTTAAATGTGAACATTCCAGGTACACTGTAAATATAACATTATGTATCCCATATTGTGACCACCACACTAGTGCTGCCAGTTGAGATGACCGAATCGCTCATCTAAACTATCGCTCACCTAAACTTCATTAAAAAAGAAAAAAAAAAAAATATATATATATATATATATATATATATATATATATACACATGGGCTCCCCTGTGCTTACTGCGCATACAGGGGGGGGGGGGCGTCAAATTGAATCTTTGCCCCGGGTGCAGGAGAGCCTAGCTACACCTCTGTCTTATGTATATACACAGCGGAGCGGGAGCCGGGCGGGAGCAGAAGGGGTTAAGGGGGCAGCAAAATTACATACTCGCAGCAGTCTTTCAGACCACTGCGAGTATGTAGTGACAGGGAACTACCAGGACCTGCCAGACTCGCAGCGAGATTTACATTGCGAGTCGGTAGGTGTGAAGGCACCCTAAAAGTTAAATTGACTTTTTAAAGAATTGCTATTGTTTATTGTATTTGTTTAAGGATAGAAGTGACTATGATGGCTTAATTCTCTGACTGCAGATGCCTAATGTATATCAGTTTTCTACAAAAAAAGTATAGTAGAAATCATATGTGCAGTTTATTTTTTTATTCATAAGACAACATCCTCGTCCGCCCTTCATAGGTATAGTGTGAAAATTTAAACAGAAGTTGCTGAAGCACAAAATTCAGTTTTGAAAACTGTGACATGACATTGGGATGAGTACCATAGTGTGGAGATTGGATATTTGCAATTTCAAGTAGAAAACGGACACCACAGGCTCTTCATGAGCATCTCACATTCAGCAAACACCAAGGCTTCTTAATAATCCAAAATAATAACTCTAACTACACTGTGATTGTTAAGCTTTTGTAATGGGCTTAATTAGAGAGATCAACATATAATGTTTCACGCTGTGTGCATCCCCATCCCGCCTGCCAAAAATCATATTAATGTTTAATTAGAATATCGGTAGTGAGTCATTTGTAACCAAGCAAAGGGTAGATTTAGACCAGGACCATTTATTACTTTTTAAGTTAAATCCATTGTAGTCATTAAGACAGTGACTACACCAAGGAGATTTTTGTTCAAAAAGTAAAGAACCCATAAATCAGAATGTTTATAAAAGGTAAAGCTGTAGTGAATGATTTAAGGCCATCATGATACAGTCATTTCCAGGCATTCTTTTGGGGAACAGTAAGAACTAATGTGCTTAAAGGAGAAGTCCACGGGGTGGGTGGGTGTGTGGGAGGGGGATCATTTCGGGTTGGGGGTAGGGGAATATAATAAAGTAAGTATGCTTACCGGATCTTGTGCCCTTGCGCTGCATCACCCTGCTAGATGTCATTCTCTCCTGGCTTTGGGCTACGTCACAACTAAGCTGAAATGTCATGAAAGGGTAGGATTTAGCCTACTCAGCCAACCAGTGACTGCAGCGGTCTCCTGCCACAGTCACTGACTTTCATTGGTCGTGACGCAGCAGGAAGGGGCAAAGCCTCCCAAATGGCACTGCTTAACTCGCCTTCTCGCTCCTTGACTGTGACATTGGGCAGTGCAAAGTTCTGTCACAAAATTATACGTAAATCAAATATTCTAACTGAGCCCAAATGGAAGGGTTGGGCTGGTGAGAAGGCAAGTTAAATGATGGAGCTTGCCTTCAGGACACTTGTAATCATGAGTAAAAGTTGGTTTTACAAGAAAACTGATGCCCCTTTACAGAAACAGGAGTATATTTAAAATTCATTTGCTTGCATCTATCCAACCCTGGCTGCACCATGGAATCTATCCCCTGGCTTTAATATGCTAAAATAAGCTGACAAACTCGTTTAAGGTATAGTTTATGTCTTCGAGAGGACCATCATCTTATCCAGACCCGATTTTGCATGATGGATCTTCAGTTCCCCATACATTATGCATAGTGGCCATTTTCTCTGATAAGACCACGTCTATAGAAGACAACTATTCAGTGCCATTTTTTTCCACTGTATAACCAGCGTTAGATAGAAAGCTAGTAAATGCATTTTTCATAAAAAAAAATATCATTTTTAAAACTGCTCAGGGTGGCAGGAGTAAATAAAAACAACTGCTTGACCCTCTGTCTATGTCATTGCAATGGAGCAGGTCCTGCAGTTTAGAGCTTTCTATTCTCTATCCAAACACAATGGAAGTGGCCAATGACAGGTGAGGAGGCATTTCCTTCTTGTCAGGATGGAGAACAGGAAGCTCTGAGTGGCAGGATCAGCACTGTTGGACTGGCACCAGTTGGGAATTGGGAGCAGGTGAGTCATGTTTTTTTATTTGCTCCTACCACCCTGAGCAGCAGCAAACATTACATAGGTTGTTTTAATATAACTCACTTGAAAGATACTATAAGACTAGGGTTAGTATATCTTGGCTAGGGGAGGAAGGTAGGGGAGTTATATATCTAATTATATTATTAACCAGTTCCTTTGGGTACTCTCTTAGTACTAATAAGTACAATGTTTTGTACTTTTTTCCCAACTGTATAGTTTATCTTACGTATTTCCAATTTACATATAAATAAAAGCACAATATATGACTGAAAGGATATCAACACCTAAGCATTATGTCCATATGCTAAGTTAATGCAAGACTATAAATGGAATTAGTGTTCCATCTTCTGCTTGTGTTCCATCTTCTGCTTTAACAAACTCTACTATATAATCCGTGTTTCTGGCTTGACCTGTGCCGTCTTGTCAAGATTTCCCACCACATAAATGTGTGACTGTGTGGTAGCTGAAACCTTCTGATGGCCCTGTATGCTCAAGCAGCAACCTACATTAATGGAGTATTCCAATTTACCTTAAAACCAGCCTGTAGCCTGTGATGCGTGTAACTGAACAAACTACCCCATAGCCACCTCATCTGATCCAGTGCAGATGCTACATTCAGTCCTGGTCCCTTCATTTACTTGCGTTGATGACACATAAGCTCCCCATTCTGGTAATGTATGTTGTAGTTTATGTTACACAGCAGGTTGTAATTTGGTTTTAAAGTAAACTGAATATCCCTTTAACTAGCTAACAGCTAAGATTTCCTTTTACTGGAACAAAAGATCAACTCAAAACGATGAAGTCACTATTATTCTTTAACCAAGCCTTGTATCAGGCAATATACATTTGGGTAATACGTTCTACTATGGTATTTTATAAACCTAGATTCATCTATTAGACTATCCTAATAACACACAATTAATCTCTCCAGAAAATGTTGTTGTTTCTTTTTACATTCCCACAGTGCATTGGTGATTTATTTACAATACTCCAACTGCTGCAAGTCATTGTGCATGGTGAACTTGTAAGTGGGTACAGTTTCTCCTCCACATAGGTACCTAGACTTATATGTCACCTTTAAAAGAACAGTCCATAAACATGTTCTTGTTGATTATGTGTGCCATGTTAATATGTGCATGCTGTGATGCGTTAGGTGTATATGGTGTTGCTGTGTGCCTCAGCACTATCTGAGCACCTTGAATAGCAGCAAGTAATGGGTAGGCTTGATCGAACAGCTGAAAAAGCTGGGTTCGATCGAACTCGATCCTAGATGGACCTTCCGTATTTGATTGCTGATGTCTTCACGACCTGGGTCGAAGGAGGAGACATCCTGGGGACCGCCTGGAATTCCAGGATTTAGCCTAGGTAATAGGCTGTATCCGGCTAGTTTCGAGTTCAATCGAACCTAGCTTTTTCAGATGTTCGAATATCTCTAGCAATGGGTTGGTGGATTGTGGGACACAGACATTTCTAGGTTGCTGAGCATCACCTTGCTGGAGTTGGTGACAGAATTAGTCTACTAGTCTACGTCTAGTATAAGCCTGATACTTACAGAGATGTGAGTGATGTGGTACTGAAAGCTTACAAAGGTAGTTGGAAGGGGAAAGGGCAGAGTTATTTGAGGGCAGGATTTAATCCATACAATGTTAATGTGAGATGAGTAATGCTTAATTTCCCATGTCAGCACTGCAGGAGTAATAAATACTTGTTGTTAGATTTCCCCCAAGATTACCCATGATTACTAGGAGGCCCAGATAGGAATGTTGAATTGTACACAGTGAACAAGCTCTAAGTGGCCCAGACAGACCACCATTAAAGATAGGCTCACTTGAACCACTGACAAATAATGAGGAGCTCCACAATTTCACTGTCCACCATACAGACATAGGAGACAACCTCATTACAGACCCCTGACCATTTCCAGGCACTTAGCAGAAGGAAATTTGGTGCCACAGCACCCATTATGTGTCCTGTCATCAACAGACAGCTACCGATAAATCTCAGCTGATTGAATCATGTTCTGCTTGGGATTGAACATCAGTTGGGTTTGAGTATGGAGGCTCGGTAACTTACAAATGTGCAGAATCTACGGGCCCATCTGCAACACTTGTGGGCAAATGTGCCACAGGATGCAACAGAGACTCTGTATACCTTCATTCCCAATTGTATCTCATCTTGTATCCAGGCAATGGGTAACACAACAGAGTACCACAGCCTCCGTTTAGTTGTATCATTTTTTCCTATAAACTTATCATTTCCTTCTAATATTGCACTCATCACTGTATTCACACAAATACATTTTTATTCAATTCCAACAACTCCTTCTTGGTGCATTTTATTTTATTTTTTGTCAATAAACATATATTACAATGTATCAGAAAGAATATGACATTTTCTACATTCTAATCTGTAATTCTCCTGCATTCATTTCTTAATTAAACAGCATTCCAGGTTGTCAAGTATAGAAAGAAAACCTTACTGTTTACCACCCTTGATAAGGTCTGTCTTGGTGACCATCTAGCATGTACACATTGAACACTGTGCCTTTCGCCCAATGCTTAATGCTTTAATTCCTTGTCATATGAATGTGGAAAGTTATAGAGGCATTACAATAAAGGGGTTGTCTGGCTGCTGTTTTATAAAAAAAAAATAATAAAGAATCTATCCTTACCTCATTGCACTCCTGTGGCATCTCTAAGTCCTCCATTAACTGCAGCCAACAATACTTACAAGACGAACTTGTCTTGGCAGTGACAGCCCGCTCAGCCAATCACTGACTGAGTTGGGAGAGTGCCGCAGCCAGTGATTGGTTGAGTGGCCTGTTACTGTCAATACAAGTTTGTCTCGCAAGTGGTGGCGGCTGCAGTCAGCAGGGGACCCAGAGACACTGATGGAGGACACCGGGGGAGCAGGGAAAAGTACAAAGTGCTTCTTTATTATTTTCATAGAACAGCAGCAATATATCAAAAGTTTTAAACAGCAGGACAACCCCTTTAATTATATACACAATTTGCTGTTTAGGAATAAAGAATATGTTGTGCCGCATTATGTATACCTCAATTAAACTTAACCGTGAATTAAATAATATGCCAATAATTCAACTGTATTCCTTTCTTCTACTTCTCTCTGAAGGCTTCTGGCTGATGCTGCAAAAATGGGCAGATTGATCATGGAAAATAAAAGTGGCTCTCACTGTGGTGTTATGCGCCAGAACATGCTGTATTGATGCTTAAGACAGGAACATGCTGTAAAAATCAGCTGCCCATCTTTTTGCAGCTCTGATTTATTATTTCAAGACTCAGTTCTCACATCAGATACAGTTTAACTTCATACAGTTTTTCGCAAGGATAGAAGAGAGCTACAGACTAACAATATAGATTGTTTACTTTGTTTACTTTGTATTTCTGGCTGATACTGTTATACTGTGTTGGTCATTTCCATCCGTGGCATAGACATTACATGTAGTGACAGAGCGCATGCCTGACCACTGCTCCATGCAGACTCATCCAACCTGTGGCTTCGCATGGGGGAAGGGATAGGTGATAACTGCTACAGGCTGGAATCTCGCTTTACCATAAAACTGTAAAACAGCCTGATATTCCTTAGGCAATACTAAGGAATGACTCATTTACTCATGAATGTGTGTGTGTGTATATATATATATATATATTCTATGGGGTTGGTCATCTAAGTGAATGTATGCATAATGCATAATGCAGTATGCATAATGTATAGTGGACTAATAAAACCCTGACAATAAATCTGGTCTCAATAATGGGATGGTCTTCCCAGATAGGTCAAGTTAGATCTGCCCGTCTAAACTCTAATGGTGGCTATTGGAAATTCCAACCACTGTTAGGTCCCAAACAGAACCTGGATTCATCACATAAGATCATATGGTTTTAGTCAGCAGCAGTCTGTATTTTGTTCACAATAGTACTGCACACAAAGGCGTAGGTTGGGTGCCATAACACCAAATATCTTTCTGCTAGGTGCCTGGAAATGGTACAGGCACAGACAGGGATGTGTAAAGAAGGTGCCACCTAGGTCTGGATGGTGGAGAAGGAATCTGCTGGAGCCCCTCATGCTTGTTGGTGAATAAAACAATCCTCTTTTACTGGTGGTCTGTCTGGGTGTCTAGAGCCTGGTCTCCTAATAACTTAGTACAGTCATGCTTCTCTCATGTATGATGTATTCCCTCTCAAGGTCTGCTAACTGGGCAAAATGTCTTTAGGTGTGTAATAGAGGCCTGTTTAGCAGCCAGACCCAGTGTATAATCACTTATCTGCCAGAGACATGACAACATCCTGAGATTTGCAGCAATTTGGGATTTGTATTTGGGTATATTTTTGTTCGTGAGGATATTATTGGACTTGTGATGAAGAAGTCTATTGCATGTCAAAGATAGATACTGTTAGTAATGGCCTCCAAGCAGTCAGCCACCACAATATGGGGCAGATTTTCTCAAAACTGAAACAAAAAGTGTTATCTGTCCATAGCAACCATAGCAGCTTTCATTTCCAAGTTGCTCTGTAAAAAGGAAACCTGAGCTGATTGTCTTCTATAGGCAATGTGCCATACACGTTCCATCATTCAGTTTATGTGTATAGGTGCCTCCTGACCATCCACTAATGGCAGAAGTTGGTGGAAAGAAAGATAGGTCACATTGGATTTTATCCTGCTCATTACCTTGGGCTCATGGGACGTAAATCGGAGCGATTCCAAAGACCATTCAATAGGACATAACACCTTACTAGTTCTCACATAAGAGGGTTACTTGTGGTACAGGAGTCTGAGGGTGCACATTATGTGTTCAGCATCTGTCAGGCATAGAGGCAAAGGTTCACATTTAGTACTTGGATCAACTTCATATGCTCAGCAAAACTATACTTCACTTCCCCCAGGGAAGATTCCTGAATTAGAAAGTCTCCCATGTTTTGTTCAAGGATTAAAGTGGATGTACGAACATTGCTCGCTCGGAGATCAGTCAGGTGTTGCAGTTACTTTTCCAAGATGTTCAGCACTGCCTAAGGCAACTTTCACTCAGCATTTTGACTTGTTTTTGGTGCCATTTTCTCCACATTTCTTTTCTTTAATCACTGCAGCCAGATGTTATTTTAAAGTATATAGCAATACATTGCACAGTCTACATATGTAGGCCCACATTTAGCAAAAGTGGCAACATTAAAGGGGTACGCCGAAGGAAAAAAATGTTTTAAAATAAACTGGTAATGCTTTTTCAAGTAAAGGCCTCAGGCTGCCATATTAAAGGATCAGCTACCCATGATCACTAACAGCAACGGACAGGTATATTACTTGCTCCATGCCCTCTTGATGGTCCTGTCAGTTCCCATGTGAATATATGCTTGCAGCGGATATTTCAGACCAGTGTGAGTAAGTAAATCATCCACCTTAACCCACGCGCTGCCGGAACATACATTACCCGTCCTCAATCTGGCTTGCTGCATGGGCTCCCCGCTTCCTGCTCTCCCTCCCAGCCAATCAGTGCTTTGCCCAGCCGCAGCCACTGAGCCACTAAAACTTGTTATCCTTATAATGGCAATGAAAAGCTGCCTGTATTTAAAGGGATTATCCAGTGCTAAAAAAACATGCCCACTTCCTTTCAGAGACAACACGACTCTTGTCTCCAGTTCAGATGCGGTTTGCAATTAAGCTCCATTCACTTCAATGGAACTGAGCAGCAAAACCCTGCCCAAGCTGAAGACAAGAGTGGGGCTGTCTCTAGAAGAAAGTGGCCATGTTTTTGTAGCGCTGGATAACCCCTTTAGAGTAGCTTCACACATACCGCATCGCAACTTATTTTCTGCTGCAGATCCACAGCAGATTATACAGTGCGGATTTAATACTGTGTGCATTCACTTAGTCAAATCTGCTGCGGATCCGCATCAGAAAATGAGCTGCGATGCGCAGGGCCGGCGTTAGCACCAGGCATACTCGGGCAAGTGCTGGGGCCCACAGCGCCTCAAGGGGCCCCCTGGCACTTGCCCACGCCCGGAATGCACAGTCACCATTCACCTGCAGCAGAGTGATGTCGCCTGTCACAACCCTTTCCCCCTCCCTGGGACTGGCATTGCTGACACTGGGGGCCCCCTGAGTGATGTCAGGACCTCTTACTGTGACCCCTTCACCGGGACCCCAAATGGGCTGATGTCTGACGTCCTGATGCTTTTTCCTCCAGCCTTTACTCCTTCAGGTCGGGCCAGAGGAGAGGGGGGCGGGGCTCACTGCACGGCAGCCTGTAGAGGCCAAACAGCAGGTCAGGGCCCTGCTGCCTGTGCCTGCTTCCCTGCCCCCTCCTCCAGCTGTATTCCTGTGTCTCCTGACCTCCACAGTGGCCCAGGGCAGAGGGAGATGTGACAGGTGAAAGGACTGCTGCCTTACTGATCAAGACAGAGGTGAGTGTATGGTGTGACTGGGTATACATGCATATGTGTGTCTGTATGGAAGTGTTTGTATGTTTGTCTGTATGCAAGTGTTTGTATCTGTCTATGTGTGCTGGGAGTAGGAAGGTGTGTTTTAGGGTAGGGTCACCTGTGGCATATGAGTGGATTTATTGCAGATTTCCCCCTTTACTTTCCATGGGGGAGTCACAATATGCAATAAATCCAATGTTGTATTGCACATTTTTCTGTTGTTGATCCCTGCAGACAAATCTATAAGTGCTGATATTGGTTGGGTTTTGCAGAACTGTCTGAACTATTAAAAAGTATATATTATTCATTGTGATTGCTGTAAAGTGCAAGAATAGTTTATTTTGGGTCACATGCATCATATTCAGAAAATAAAGGATGTGGAGGAATCTCATTAAAAAATATATAAAAATTAGATCTGCACACTTAACTCAGCAGGTGTTTAGTGTTGGGTGAACCTTTCAAAATGTTTTCGAAAACTCCATAGGGCAGCATCCGACTTCTGCACCCAACAGAAGTGGCAAGGTTGTGCTAGATAGATATGAAATTATATGGTATGTGGGCTGGTTAGGTTTTAGTGCCAGGGCATTCTGTGTAGGTGATCAGCAGTGTATTATAACAAGTATATAATACACTGCTGATCACCTACACAGAATGAAGAGATAGAGACCCTCTAACAATGATGCCACATGATTTGCTATACAAAGGGGCCCGCTGAGGCTCTGTCGCCCAAGGGCCCACAAAAACCTGGAGCCGGCCCTGGCGATGCGGTACGTGTGATGCTACCCTTAAAGTCCCTAGTGCAACTAATCTAGAGCTGACCGTTGGAAGGTGTTGCTACCAAAGTATCGATAGTGTATGCGCTAGTATAACAGCTGATGCTATAATAAAGTTTACTCAGCACTCCTTTATTCTGAGGTGTACTCCTCTGGCAGTCTTCTGTGTTTCCCAGTAGTAGACCAGGAAAGTAGACCAGTTTCTCAGTAGTGTGTCACACAATGGAAAAAGTGCACAGAGTGGAATCATTGGCTAACTACAGAGAACAAGGGGAAACTTGCAGAACAGTGAAGGTAGCTCTAAACTGTAACATAAAAAAAGGAATACACACTGAATATCCCAAATTACTCAATGTTTTACATAGATGGCTTACATGTCCCTATGTAACAATTTGGGACCATTGTTTATCTCCACTTTATGCTGTTCATCTGTTATTTCACCTGTATGACTAAATAGACAAATCTCCTTGTGAACGATAGGGGGGGGGGCTCTTTAGATTCTCTCACACTAACCAATTAATACTGATCACATGAGACTGTGCAGGGACACACCACCTACAGACAAGGGAAATGTAACCACCCGACCATCAATGTAGTTACACATTTCCAGGAGCAATAACAAAGGAACATCACAAAGCTGAGCTCTAAGAAAAAATGCACTGGAAATGCTATTGCATAGGGAATGCATGCTTTTACTAAGCTGACAGATCCAATGTATTTGAGACATCTTGTGATTGTGGAATGTACAGGTTACCTTCGGGTGCTGGCTACTACAGGCTGCTATCCTAGACCGTATTATAGAGTGAAGTTCCCCCCTGACTCATTCAATCACTTGATGCGGCTTCCCTTTTCTGGCAAAACATTTTTACCAAGTTGGGCGAACCAGAATTATTGGAGCAGTATAACAAACCAGTCCGGTTTCATGGCTGATAAGTAAGATTTATTAAATTCCAACTGTTTGAATTTTCCAGTGTTGGAGAATAAAATCTATTCACCTGCTTAGCAATAAAACAAAGCAGAATAAACAAGTGAAGCATTTTCCATGCGGCAGCTATTGATAAGCGAGGTGCTTTGTGTAATTGCCTGGCTCAGGCTTTATTTTTTCTATAAAATGTAACATCTGGCGCCGTCAGGTCTTTTGGCACAGCTCCTATCTCTGCTGAATGATCATGATTAGTATCTTCTCTGTTTATTCACTAACCACCTTCAAGTGTTCTTGGGACTGTGCCATCTGGTCTTGGGATTTTCTTGTAAGCGTCATACAATTTCTTGTACTTTTTATCTTTGTGAAGAGAAGTCTAAGTGAGAAACTTTTTGACATGTTTGAAGCACTTACTCATTAACGGTTTTCATGAAGTCCCAGAGGGGCATCAACTTGTTCTCTTACATGGTCTGTGCGAGAAGTACAACAAATATGGCAGGATAGTACAGAGGAAGGCGCACTTCCGAGAGAGGTCTGATAATAACATTGACAACACTGGTTGATCTGGGGCTAAAATTCCAAACCCAACCTTATTGAGCCTTGAGTGGGAATTCATTTTCTCTTCATTATTGCTGGAAAGGGTCAAAACACTGGAGAAACTCTAGGCCAAATATGAAAAAATTATTAGTATCATAGGTCATGTACAGATAGTAAATCTTGTCTTATGACAGTATCTCACAATACTAAAAATAACACTTGGCCATATATAAAGATGATGCATTTGTAGGTCGTATACTGATTATAAATCCTCCCTTGTGACAGCATCTTTTCACCTTGCGTAAGTACTCACAGTAGGTTTAATATAAGTGGACTTTATAACCCATAGTGGCACTTGCAGCAGAAAGTTGGACAGTCATTTTTGAGGCTTTCCAGCTTCTTAATGGATTTTTCATAATTTCTATTGTAGTATATTCCATCGATCGTGTTGTTTGTTACTCATGACCTCCTTTACCTACATAGAAATAGTATGTCCAAAGACATAAAAGAGAAGCAAGGATACACTAATCCAAGGTCATAGTTGGAACAGTTCATGCAACGGTATAAACAGATACAACTCGGGGCAGAAAGTGATCCCTCTATGGCAGCTTAAAGGGGAACTTCAGGTAGCGGGGAAAAAAGTTTTGAAACTACCAAAAATCTATTTGTTTTGGGGGTCTTCGTTCTGTATTTTGTAGCTGTACTTCCTGGTTGAGCAGTTGTGCACAGTACACAGGTTCCAGAATGCATTGCTTTCCCTCAGCTGCTCATCACAGTCCTCCACCCTGCCCATTCCCCACCCAAAGCTGTTGCAGAACATCTAGGCTGTGTTCACACATCACGGTTTCATGGTGTTACTGAATTTTATGCAGTACTTTATCATTTTGTTGTTGTCCCACCCACACAGCACACTGTAATGCCGATATTGGAGTAAAGTAAAGAACTTTTTGCATTAATTTTTTTTCTTCTTATCTCCACGCACATATTATAATCAGGCATCTTTTATCTGTGAAGTTGAGTCCCACATAAGGACTTAATCCGATATTATCTTACATGGGATATACTGTGTATGCCTTGTTTTTTTGTCGAGGTGGGATTGGCAGTGCCAGCACTGATCCTCTGTGCCGATTAGCATAATTTGTGTTACTTCATCATTTTTGTTAAGTCGCTGCACTACTGCAATGAAACTCCAACATGTGTAAACACAGCCCTACTTTTACTGCATACTTTTGCACAATCAGTGAAGCACCTGATTCTGTCACTTCTGGTCTGCTGAGGTGTAGACTAGAGAGGCTGGTCAGGGATGGTGGATTACTCAGAGGGGTGGGAGACAAGATTCAGCCAAGCCTCCTGTGACATCCCGAACTGCATCAAGTCTGCATCATCAGCCTGTGCTCAGCAAACACACACAATGTGAGACAGAGGCGTGAAATATCTGTCTCCTAAGGTGGGAGAGCAGTGGGAGCAGGAGACAATGTGGATCGGCCCAGAGGCCAGTTTTCCTCACTTCCTGGATGTTAATCAGCTACCAGTGTGGCAGAACTGTACAGATATGGTAATACATTGTATAGACACATCTATCTAACTTTTGAAGTACTTTTAATAGAAATAAATTCCTACTGCCCCTCTTCCCCAGGTGCTGGGAAAAGCTGAATCAAGTCCTGGGAAATTTCTCCCAGCTTCCCAGGACTGGATCCAGCTTTTACCAGCACCTTAGAGGAAGCTGATGAACGGATTGCAGAGATAACAAAGCACTTTGCTTAGTTATTACTGTTAATTCGCTCATCTCTACTACTTTTGTTGCTCAGACACTGGTGAGTGGGTGGAGTGGAAGCAGCAGGAGAGATAAGGCCCTGTTACACTAAGCAGTTATTGGCCGTATTTGGCCGATTATCAGCCGTTACAGGTGATAATCGCTTGGTGTAATAGCTACTGTTAAAAGGCAACGATCCTTGTCTTTCAACATGTTGAAAAATGTTTTAACATTAACAACGGTCTGCTAGCCGCCGCTCTGTGCAATAGGATCTCAAATAAGCGATCTAAAGATTATCTGGGGAGCCCCTCCTGCACCTCCCCGCAGCCCTCCACAGCCCCCCGCTTGCTGTAATGCCAGCAGCAAGCAGGGAACCAGGAACAAGTAAGCACTGATCGCTCCTCACCATCGGTCCGTGAAATAGGGCATTTACCTACAGAGGAAGCTTGAGGCAGACAGCAGGGTGGTGGAGCCGAAACCTAAATCGGCAGCAGAGAGTGCCTGAGACATATTACGCAGACGGATGCCAACTGCCAGCATTATAATTGTGTTCTATCATTAAAAACAAGTGGTTCTACTTTAAAAGGAAGGAGCATGTGGGTGCAAAGTGTTTTATTATGAGGAGGGTGGGATTTAGAAATAGATGTAACATTCTGTCTTTTCCCTTTATTCCTCTTTTTCTCAGCATAAGAACTGGAGGAAACTGTCAGACTAACACAGACACAACCAGACAGTGGGCCCTATCTGAACCACCCACTGTCCCTGCCTAATTGCCTCAGCCGACCCTAGGCGGTCACGGACAACCACGGAGACGTTCCCTGCGCTATATACGTGATACACAAAACAATACGGACAGACGAACACAATAAGGAATAGTAAACCAGGCCGGGTCAAACCACACGGGCAACGTAGTACAAAATCAGTAATCCAAAAGAGTAGTCACAAGTCAGGCAGGAGGTCAGAAAAACGAGTCGAGCAGTAGAAGGGATAGGACGGGGAGCGCAGGAATATACAAGGGAGAGCTGGGACCAGGAATACACCTAATTAGCCAGTGCTGGGACTCAGTCTGTGCTTAGCTTTTATGCTGACCAAGAGCCCGGTCCGGATCCTCATTGGACCGGCGCTCTGATCTTCCAGGTACAGACAGGCAGAGAAACCTGTCAATCACAGCAACAACACAGGTGTAAAATCAAGACCAGGAGCTTCTCAGCTTAACTCCTGCATAGCCAGAAGCTGAGAAGCAATCGGGTGTGGCACACAAAGGAAAAACACCAGGTCCAGTTCACACAGGCTACTGCAGATTCCTGACAGAAACATTTTCCTCCTGTCCATTGTTTATCTATTAACCTTATATTGAAGCGTGTATTACTCTGTCTGTTATTTTATATTGCTATTGTAAATCCGATACCATGTACCATTTTATTATGAATTTCAGTTACAGACTGGAATCAACCTTTAAAACACAAGAGAAGGGCGATCCTTCAGCCATGGTTCCATGGCTTTTAAGTGGAACGAACAGAGATGCCAGCAGAGAGCACTGTGTCAGACTAAAAAGAAAACACCACTTCCTACAGGACATACAGTGGCTGACAAGTATAGGAAAACAAGATATTTAAATAGAAATACATTACAAATCTATATAACTTTTTGAAACCAGTTGATTTGAAAGAAAAAGATTTTCGCTGGACAACCCCTACAGGCTGCGTTCACACTACGTACAGTATATTTCAGTCAGTATATTTCAGTCAGTATTGTAACCAAAACCAGCCATTATTTCAATATAACAGCCATTGTTCTAAAATAACAGCAAATATTTGCCATTAAATGACGGCCATCCACTCAATTTCAACATTGTGTGAACAGATCCTTTCTGTGTTTTTAATCCACTCCTGGTTTTGGTTGCAATACTGACTGAAATATAAATATACTGACTGAAATATACTGACTGAAATATACGTAGTGTGAACGCAGTGTGTATAAGCTCTGCTAGAATGGCAAGCTGGAGCCCAGACAGCTAAGGATCTCTAAGGTCTAGTATTTCACCTAACTCTTGTTTTGTGACCTAAATGTGTCCATTGTGACTATGCATTTATCTCATAGTCTATGTTTCTTGTAATTCTATGAAGAGGGGGGAAAACATGGGCTGACATCCACATGCTGTACGCTGATCCACTGCTTCTCAGCACAATCAAAATTAACATCAGGAGTTAGTATACAGTTTGATCATTTACATTTGAAGTGTACAAGCCCACACACCACTTCACAGTTCTCGATGTTAGTTTGTTTGACGCTTTGATTGTGCTGAGAAGCAGTGGATCAGTGTATAGCATGTGGATGTGCAGCAATCTATCTTTATTGTATTTGGAGTGGCTTTAAGGGAAAACAAAGGTTCATCTCACATTCAAAGTCCTATCTTTTACTGGTATCGCCAGAGAGGGTCTGTTTTTACTGGTGCACACACAACTCTATACTGTTTCTTTTGCAATTATTCTGCTTATTTAAAGGTGAAGCCATACCAAATTAAAAAAAACTAGATAAGGAAAAGAAAAAACAAGGGCGCCAGCGCCTCGTGTTGCACCGTGATGGAACCAGGAGTATGTAAGTGAGGTAATTGCACTCACCTTTAAGCCCCTTTAATCTGGTGAATATGCAGTTTAAAAAGGAAAAATCCCGCCAAAAAACTTTTTCCTTTTTAGGCTGGGTTCACACTATGTATATTTGAGGCTGTATTTGGTCCTCATGTCAGGTCCTCATAGCAACCAAAACCAGGAGTGGATTGAAAACACAGAAAGGATCTGTTCACACAATGGTGAAATTGAGTGGATGGCCGCCATATAACAGTAAATAACTTCCATTATTTCAATACAACAGCCGTTGTTTTAAAATAACAGCAAATATTTGCTATTAAATGACGGCCATCCACTCAATTTCAACATTGCGTGAACAGATCCTTTCTGTGTTTTTAATTCACTCCTGGTTTTGGTTGCTATACAGCCTCAAATATACGTAGTGTGAACATAGCCTCAAACTGCATATTCACCGGATTGTACATACTGCACTGTTCTGATGAAGGGAGAATGTGTTAACCTCCTGAAATGCGTAAACCTTGTGCTTTTACAATAAATCTTTTTCCTGATCTAATCTTTTGGTCTATTTTGGACTTTGAGACAGAGCTACCTTGTGAGTACCAATTCTTTTTAATTTTGTCTGCCAAATCTTAAAAAAGGGAGGAAGGCAGGTGGGTGCAGGAAAATAATAAACAACCTAATTTCCCCTGTTCCCGTGCCTTTATTCCGCCGCTCTCAGGTCCCGCTAACCGCCGCCGGACATAATTTTCAACTGAAACCCGGCTCTTCCAGCTAGTCAGTGACTGGGGCAATGTCTGGGCCTCAGTCACTGATTTGCTTGGGGGCCAGTCACTGAGCTGGGTCCATGGCGTTGTGGCTAGGAGAGCTGCAGGACATCTGCGGCCATCCCCTCCCCCCTCCCCCCCAGTTCTGTGAAAAAAACATCTATCAATTGTCATGTCACTTGTTGCTCCTGGGCACCAACTTTGCAGTTTTAGGCTATGTTCACACTACGTATGAGACCGGCCGTTCCATGACTTCGGCCGGGTCATGGAACGGCCGGTCTCAGCCCGGATCATCCTGGCCGGTACTTAAGTACCGGCCGGATGATCTTTCCTCCGTGGAGCTCTGATGCGGGCGCATCAGCGCGCGCCCGCATCAGAGCTTCCCATAGCACAGAGTGAAGCAAGCGGCTGGAGCCTCTCGCTTCACTGTGTGAACTGACAGGTCTTTCTGCGGCCGGAATTCATTTAATTCCGTCCGCAAATAATGGACCTGTCAGTTGTTTGCGGCGCCGTATGGGAACCGGTCGGAGCGTATACGATGTGTGTACGCTCCGGCCGGGATCCCTTAGCAAATAATGCTATGTTCCACCCCGCAAATCTAAGGCTGTAGTTCTGCGGCGAGAACTACGGCCGTAGATTTACGCAGTGTGAACATAGCCTCAATGACAAACCTTGTGTATTCTTCTGCTGTCAATGATTTTTCCTCTTTTGAATGCATAGATGGAAAAGGACACGATAACGTGGTGGGGCAGTTTACACCATTTTCAAGTGGTAACCAAGAGCCTCATTATTTTTATGGAAGTTTTTTTTGGCAGTTGGGGGGGCTGCTTTTGACTATTGTCATGTCTGTAGTGGGTCTGTATCTGTATCTTGCCATTGCGGTGAGCTGTTGCATTTTTCTATGTTTTTATGTGTTTGCAACTTCAGCCATAGCAACGTGCTCCTGCCTAGTGTGAATGGTGTTCTAGGAGAGCTGAACAAATCTTTCTTCTTTTTCTGTATTATAGATGGAAAAGGTTACATTGGTGAGCAGGACCCTCGCTCCTCTTGTTGGAATAATTAGTGTGTAATTCTGTAATGTCTGATTGTTAGTGTATTACAGAATTATTATTTGTTGGCACATTATTATTAGTATTAGTAATAGTAGTAGTACAGTAGTAGTAGTAGTAGTTGTAGTAATAGTAACCCTGAGGTTGTTATGAATTTCTTATCCTACCTAGCTTGTGGGGGGTACAGCAGGCTATTTATTAAATCAGAATCCATTGCCTGTAAGTCCCAATGGGCACACACCTATTTTTAACTTACATATTTTCCCCATCATTAAACAATTTCAGTCTAACTTTCTAGCATAGCACTAAAACCAGACAGAATACAAATTCATATATTATACATTCTATATATGAAGATGCACTGATCAAATAGAGTCCCTCCTGTTTATTACAGAAGAGACAGGATGTATGGAATAAAAAAAATAGTTGCTGTTCTAATGCATGCAAATATGATGACATTCATTGTTCGCAATAATCTTTTCCCTTTCATGCACAGAAGAGTGGAAACAAAACCAGATGTAACATCCTTTATTTTTCACTGTGCAGATGGCCAGGTGCATTATACACAGAATAATACACAACAATAAACAGCATCTCCTGCATTAGCCAAGTTTTTATGAATCACAGCTTCCCGGCCACTTTGCTTGTATCTATGTATAATTACTTGCAGTGACATGGTGGATGGTAAATGGTATATTCAGTAACAGAGCATCATGTTCTATACTACATGTGGACCTAGCACTTAACCAAGAAGGTTTCTATAATTACTGGGTGAAACAAGCAATGTCCTACAAATGGACTCAGAGGGGTGCTGCGTGACAGCTATATTTCATGATGAATGATGTATAACAATACACTGGACAATTCTCCCCATCTTCTTAGTGTTGTAGTTCAGTATGTGCCCCTCCTGCAGTCTAAGCATTTCCTATTAGCACTGGCAGTAGAAATCTATGTCTTTCCAGGCCACCATAGGCACCTTATTAAAACCATCCATCAATGAAATTTGTATTTTTATTCTCTGTTTATACACTAGTTGCCCCCAAGACTCGGAGAGCACATATACGTTTCCACAATAACAGAACTTCTGCCTTAAGGCACAGTTTGCATTGAAAGAGCATTTATAGACTTGTTTTCTCCAAGAAGAAAGCAGATGAAACCATTCCGTTTACCAAAGGAAAAGTCCAACTTTACTATTGTGTTTTGTAAAGGGTATCAGTTCCTTCAGGCCATATGTTGTAATATGTTTTTCTCCAGTACATTGCATACATTTCTTACTGTATTACCCACAAAGTAACATCTGACACATTACAAACAGGGACATTACAGTGCACTGCAACAAGTCATATATGCAATCTGAGCTAAAAGGGACATGCTCTATAGAGTGACAGCAGAGAGAAAAGGGCTTCTGTCGCTTTGTTATTTATCTTCTTTCTATATCCTTTTTTATAATAAGAACTAGATGTAATGACATAGTTAATACTGTAATGTAATGATAGTTATACTGTAATATATAAACCTCTAGAATAGGAGAAACCACATGATGGCTGAGGCAGGTGCCTAATTATTGTGAAGGATTAACTTAAACGAACAAAGCTTAAACTATGGCTATGTGACACTTAGCAAAATCTCTCTATTTGTATGTTGTTAGTACTATTTCACTTTATATATACTGTCAGACACTGGTCCCCAATCAGGGTGCCATGAGAAACCTCTGGGGTGCCGTGGTATTCTGGTGGGAACTATGACACTGTCACTTTAAGCATCCCTAGAAGCTTAGCCATGCACCTTCTAGGGATGCACCGCTCACTTTGATGTTCCGCCCACTCACCGTAACACCGGATGAGCAGGCTACCTGTGAACAGAATGTAGGAGCTTCCTGCTCCTCCATTTAATCCCATAAGGGATGCCAGAACATGGTCTCTATAGCAGACACAATGATATGAAGCTTATTACTATGAGGGGCACAGTGGGGAGAGCATTATTATTATGAGGGGCACAGCATGGGGGCATTATTACTATGGAGGGCACAGAAGATGAGGGAATTATTACTATGCAGGGCACATTACAGAGGGCAATATTGCTATGAGGGTGACAGGATGGTGGCATTATTATTATTGAGGGAACAGCAAATTAGATTATTATTACTATGCAGGGCACAGTACAGTGGGTAATATTACTATGAAGGGCACAGCATGGAGGCATTATTACTATGGAGGGCATAGCAGATGAGATTATTATTACTATGCAGGGCACAGTACAGCGGACAATATTACTATAAAGAGCATAGCATGGGGGCATTATTACTATGGAGGGCATAGCAGATGAGATTATTATTACTATGCAGGGCACAGTACAGCGGACAATATTACTATAAAGAACATAGCATGGGGGCATTATTATTATGGAGGGCATAGCAGATGAGATTATTATTACTATGCAGGGCACAGCACAGCGGACAATATTACTATAAAGAGCATAGCATGGGGGCATTATTGCTGCTGTGAATTTTGACACAAGCATTTCAATGCTTTAAATGTAACCATCCTATGGTCTGAATCCCAGTTATGCCACCATATGTGTAGTATGACTTATTTCTAATCATCATCCTTGCTTAGTAGGTATTTTACTATCAAAAAGCCAACGTAGAATGTTAAATATCCTAAACTCATTGCTCACTCTGCAAAAACTGTTTAAAGGGGTACTTTGGCAACAATTTATTTCTTTAAAATCAACTGGTTTTAGGAAGTTATATAGATTTGTAATTTATTTCTATTTAAAAATTTCAAGTCTTCCCATAGTTATCAACTGCTGTATGTCCTGCAGGAAGTTGTGTTTTCATTTCAGTCATGACACAGCGCTCTCTGCTGATAATGCTCTTCAAAACAGGAACTGTCCAGAGTAGTAGCAAATGCCCCCCAAAAAGCCTTTCCTGCTCTGCACAATTCCTGTCTCAGACAGAGGTGGCAGCAGAGAGCACTGTGTCGGACTGAAAAGAAAACACCACTTCTTGCGGGACATACAGCAGCTGATAAGTATGGGAAGACTTGAAAATTTTAAACAGAAATAAATGACAAATATATATAACTTTCTAAAACCCGTTGATTTGAAAGAAAACTATTTTTGCTGGAGTATCCCTATAATCCTCTTCAAGACAGATATGTTCGCTAGACAGTCAGTTTACAGCTGCCCATTAAAGTCTATAGAGAAAAGAAGAGGGGATTCACAGACAGAGACACAGGAAATGCTCCAGCAGCTTGTAGTGAGTGTTTTAATGGAGCAGAATGTTTGTGTTTATGATAGCATACAGTATGTTGTGTATGATAGCATATGTGGAGCATTTGGCTTTACACTATGACACTTTACTTTTATTATGCCCAGTTGTTATAACTAATGTTGTAGTGTTTCCATTGTATGCTGTGCCCTGAAGTAATATGCATTGTGATGCTTATTTTTTATCATCTATTGTCACTAACTACTAACAAAAAAATGCATTTAATTTATTCGTTGTTGTGGCAACAATGGCTCATTTATTACGTCGCAGTTTAATGCTGGGTTCACACTACGTATATTTCAGTCAGTATTGTGGTCCTCATATTGCAACCAAAACCAGGAGTGGATTGAATACACAGAAAGGATCTGTTCACACAATGTTGAAATTGAGTGGATGGCCGCCATTTAATGGCAAATATTTGCTGCTATTTTAAAACAACGGCTGTTGTATTGAAATAATGGCAGTTATTTACTGTTATATGGCGGCCATCCACTCAATTTCACCATTGTGTGAACAGATCCTTGCTGTGTATTCAATCCACTCCTGATTTTGGTTGCAATATGAGGACCACAATACTGACTGAAATATATGTAGTGTGAACCCAGCTAAGTGTGGCATTTTGTGCTTGGCCATTTGCTAATACTCTACACTATAGATCCCTAATGGAATGGGGTCATATTAATATATGCCTACTGCATTATTGCTGAATAATTTAAAAAAATAGTGCTGTGAATTTTCTGAATTTTTGAATGAACATTTCAAGTAGTGTTCAATTCATAAAATTGCACAATCAGTGTTGTAGTCAGATAAAGATGTATGACATAACCTTCAGAAAGACATTTAAAGGTTTCTTAACCAGTACATTATATCATGGTGTCCAAAGAACATAAAGTTAACCAGTACATGAAAGAAATGATCATGGTGGTGTATTATAATCCAAAGCATCTACCATTTCTAATATTGCCTGGTCACCAATATTGCCTGGTCACTCAAGATAACTCCAAGGTTCCAGAGTCTGATGCACCAATAACTATACACAATAAGGCATCCTCTCTGCAGTGAGGTCCAGTCTGTAAGTATTTGGGTAATAGGTCATCAGTAGTGGGGAGCGAACTTGCTGAATGTCCAGATTCGTTAGACCCTGAACCCTCAGCATCTGACTCCCGGAGGCTGGAGAAGCCTATGGCTATACCCATGTTTTCCAGGACTCCCGAGGGCTGCATCTATCTTCTTGGGAAGAATTATTTGAGAGAGTTGATATCAAATACAATAAACACTTATATACCTTGGGTGCCACATACAGCCATTGGGCACCAATAAATCTTTAATCCCGTCATCATATTCCCTTTGCATCGATGATTTCTGAACGTAAAGACTAGCAGAGTAAGATGTGGTGATTCCAGAAAAATGGAGAACTTTATTGGCATGTAATGCTAGGCTCATGAGGTGTGATTGGGATGCTGAGTCATGTTTAGGGGTGTGATCTTGTAGGTCCTAATCACACCGCTGTGAGACAAACATTCATACTATATTTTTCAATGTAGTTCCCACTCGTCTGACTATGCAGTAAAAAGTTGTGTGTACAATTGACTTATAGTGTCCCTGGTTTAGCCCACTAAGGGCACGTTAACGTTATACCTATTGTGCCAGTTACCCAGTTAAAGGCGCGTGATACCTAGTGGGCCAGTTAGCCAGTAAAAGGCACTTGATATCCACTAGTGTGCCAGTTACCCAAGAAAAGGCATGTGATACTCAGTGTGCCAGTTGCCCAGTAAAAGGCACATGATACCCAGTGTGCCAGTTGTCCAGTAAAAGGCACATGATACCCAGTGTGCCAGTTGTCCAGTAAAAGGCACGTGATACCCAGTGTGCCAGTTGCCCAGTTAAAGGCACGTGATCCTTGTGTGCCAGTTACCCAGTAAAAGGCAGTGATACCCAGTGTGCCAGTTGCCCAGTAAAAGGCACGTGATACCCAGTGTGCCATTTGCTCAGTTAAAGGCACGTGATACCTAGTATGCCAGTTACCCAGTAAAAGGCACGTGATACCCAGTGTGCCAGTTACCCAGTAAAAGGCACGTGATACCCAGAGTGCCAGTTGCCCAGTAAAAGGCACGTGATACCCAGTGTGCCAATCTCTGCTCTGCTACAGCTTTATGCGTGATATGTGCGAATAACGTGACACTCTACGGACGCACATTTGAATCATGTATGTAACGATACGCAAGAAATACGAAGGAAACGTGTGAACATTGCCGTAAACGTTCGTAAAGTGTTCACAAATATTTTTCATTTGAAACTGCGGACAGTGGCATTATACTGCGATTTTGGGATGTTGGGTGCACCCAGGCATGCTCCCCCTAATGTCCCAGTGTCATTCCGAAGGTGTTGGCATCGTTTAGGGAGGTTTCATGGGGGACTTGGTGACCTTCAAGTGGTCGAAATTTGGATTTCCAAGTGCCAAGAATTTTTTTTCCCATAGACTATAATGGGATCGAATATTTGTTCGAATAGCCGACTCAATTCGAATTCTCGAAAGTCGAATATTTCACTACTTGCTCATCTCTATTGCTTAATTTTGTATAAAAAAAAAAAATCAAGATTAAAAAAATAAAATAAAATGTCACTATAATGGCTGATTGTCAATAGGATGAAATACGATTGGGCATATATCAGAAAACATTCTTGCAGTACCTACTTTCATACATTCACTATTTTATTATTAGTTTGTATCAGTTTGTAGTTTGTATTTTAGCTATTCATTGTTAGTATAGTTATTTACCAGAAATTATGCATTAATGACACCAAAACACTATGGCATGGATTTAGGGATGGTCCGAGCAGAGTTCGGTTCCGGATCGTACGAACCCGAACCCTCGGTTATTATTCCCGCTGTCTGCCCGCTCCGTGCAGCGGGCGGATCAAGCGGGAGGACCGCCTGGAAAACTGGGATACAGCCATAGCCATAGGCTGTATCCCAGTTTTCCAGGCGTTACTCCCGCTGGATCCGCGGGACAGCGGGAATCTGCTGCCGAGCGTTTGGGTTCATACGAACCTGAACCTTGGCAGGTTCGGACCATCCCTACATGGATTTATCAAAGAGAGTAAACTGCCCACAGCAACCAATCACAGCTCAGCCTTTATTTTACAAGAGCTTACAGTATATCAGTTTTTATTTTCTTCCATGGATGGTGGAATTATAAAATTCAAAAATATATACAAATATTTATTTATTTATTATTAATAATTCTTTTTAAATTATTTATTTATTTTACAGAATCTCAAATGAACACTCTCCAAAGCTTCAGATTCGGAGCCACAGTTACTTGAGGGCAGTGAGCGAAGTTTCCATTAACAGGAGTATGGACACCCTTGACCCATCGACCCTTCTTACATCTCCCAAATTCCGATCTAGAAATGAGAGCTATATGAGAGCCATGAGCACAATCAGTCAGGTGAGTGCTGTTCTCCCAACCACTTCACAATTCAATGGTGGGATTATAAAGCTCGCTATCGATCTGGAACATATGTACGGTGCATTGTGCATGTCCTACTTCAATAAGTTCAGAGGAGATTATAAGCATTCTTGGTGGAAGTAGTAAGCACTGTGTGAGAATTTACAAAAAATCCCAGATTTCTCAAAGAGGGTCTAGGTTCACACTATGTAAAAATGACATTCGTCTTTCATAACAACGGCCATCATTGTGCAAATGTCCGTTGATTCAGACATAACGGCTGTTATTTGCTCAATGATGAAAGATGGCCATCATTTTTATTTAGGGTGAACCTAGACAAAATACTGAGATTTCTATATGGTTTATATATACAAAGTCCATGGGAAACAGTAAATTTTAATGTGCAACTAGTCCAAGGACAGAGGCTCTGAAAGCTTGGAAACCTCAGCTACTGATAAAATGTAGTATTTAAAGCCTTCTAATGCTTTTCAATGCCTAGCTTTAACTAGAGAAGAGTGAAAGTGATGGGAGATATCTTTGTGACAGTCATAGCTCAAAGAACATTGTATTCCATAGGGGAGTTCTCCCATGCCTGCTTCTTTAGTATCGCCATACATTGTAGCCATTAACACAGCTGCACAATAGTAGTAGAGGGAAAAAAAACACCATTCACTCTTAGATGAAATGAATGTGCTGATAAAATATAGTGTTATCCTTCTATCTATGAGCTAAGACTCCCTTTGTCTAGTAGTTTCCAGTGCTA
Organism: Dendropsophus ebraccatus; assembly: GCF_027789765.1. NCBI lineage: Eukaryota > Metazoa > Chordata > Amphibia > Anura > Hylidae > Dendropsophus > Dendropsophus ebraccatus. The sequence goes on along the minus strand of NC_091455.1, from coordinate 70,172,203 downwards.
TAGCAAACTGCAGGGAGAATATATGAGTTGTTTGTATTTTTATTTTAATCCAACTCTCTAATATGTTAATAGAATGACAAAATGACAATATTATATATTTACAATACACAATACACTGCCCACAGGTATATCTATTAGTTCTAAAGAATGATGCAAAAGTGTGCATGTATGACCAGAGCCACAGAACACAGCCAAGTACAATGTTTGACTGTTTCCGCAACTCCTCTATAGAATGAATGGAATGGAAGAATTGGGTCCACATATTAAAGGGAAACTATCAGAAGGTTAGCCATTGAACGGCTATTGTTTGTACAATATGTGAACATAGCTTAAACGGGGGGAAAGTTTTTCAAATAAAATTCTTCTTGGTGATTATTTTTACACAAGAAAAAACTGGCACAGGAAAGTGTAGACTTTTCTATATCCGCCGCATGTTATTTGTATGTACTTATGAGAACTTGTGTTTTCTCATTTTCAGGTTAGTGAAATGGAAGTCAATGGTCAGTTTGAATCAGTATGTGAGTCGGTTTTTAGTGAACTAGAATCTCAGGCAGTGGAGGCATTGGATCTACCAATGCCTGGCTGTTTTCGAATGAGAAGTCACAGCTATGTTCGAGCAATCGAGAAGGGATGTTCTCAAGATGATGACAGTGTGTTACTTAGACCATCATCACCTCCACGCACAACGACTACAGTGAGGACAATCCAGAGCAGCACCGGTTAGTACTGGCGTCATTTATTATCCTATTCTTTCTAAGGCTTTATTTTACTCATAGTAAGAAAGTACTAAGAGGCAGTCATTTCACAAACATAATAAACAGCTCTGTTATAAGCAATGCTTTGTTATGCAAATAGATCAATTTGTGTGGAAAATGTCTGTATATACTTTGCAATTACATTAGCATTACAAACATTTTGTTGTCATTAACATGTTATTTTACAATGTTTGCCATTCCACATTCTATCTATGCTTCCAACCAAGCAAACAGAACTAGTTTAATAAGGAATAATCAATAAAAAGCAGTTGTCACCTGATCGTTGTCTTTCAACAAGTTTAAAGTGTCATTGTCACTTCACAAAACTTTTGACATGTCATAGAGACATGTCAAAAGTTTTGATCGGTCCGTGTATGAGTGTTCAGACTTGTACTAATTGGAAGATAGAGTCGGGAGAAGACACACTGCAGCGCATCCTCTCCTTGCCGAGTCATGTGATCAGTTGGACTTATAATGGAGCTCTATGGAGCCCAACTGATCAGTTAGACTGATCGCGTGATTCTGCAGCGCGTCTTCTCCTGGCTTTATCATCCAATCACTCAGACCCGGACCGATGAAAACTTTTGATATGTCTCTATGACATGTCAAAAGTTTTCTGAAGTGACAGCGACACTTTAAAAGTCATCAGCCATCGCCCGTGCATTACTCTGTGTAATGGGTGATTAGTGGCCAGCGGCTAATTAAAGGGGTACACTGGCGTCTGTATTTAGAAAATATCCAAGCTCCCCTGGTCTCCTCCTGTCATATCTCTGCATCAATTACAGAGATGGGACAGCGCCAAAGTGGGCTGTCTTAGCAGAGACGGGTTTGTCTGTGGCGGTGGCAGCTGTGGTCAGTGGGAAACCCAGGGACACAGCCTTAGGACACCTGGGGAGTATGGAGAGGTAAGCATAACATCATTCATATTTTCTATATACTCATGCCAAAGTACCCCTTTAAAGCAAGGTCTGCACGAACATCGCTAACATTGTGTGTGCAGCCCTACCAGCAAGATTATCAAGCCGTGAAATAGCCGTGAAAAAGTGCCGATCTACCTGATTGGAGATTGCCAAACCTGTCCATCATGTCGTGTAATAAGGCCTTTAAGCTCCACCAATATTGGCTTCAGATTTATATCTAATAGTTACCGTATATTAGGCTAGGTTCACACTGCATTTTCAGCATCCGTTTAACGGATCAGTTTTTTTTTTAACGGTCAAAAAGTAGTGTCAACAGTACTTTATTGTGCGTAAAAAAAACGCATCTGTTTTGATCCAATTTTTTTTATAACGGAAGTCAATGGAAAAACGGATGCACACAAATGCATCAGTTTTTTGCAAAAAAACGGATCCGTTAAATGGATGCTGAAAACACAGTGTGAACCTAGCCTTAGGGTATATTCACACGAACGGGCTCGCAGCGAGATTCTCGCTGCGAGCCCGGCAGGTCCTGGCAGTTCCCATACACTACATACTTGCTGCAGTCTAAACGACCGCAGCGAGTATGTAATTATACCGCCCTTAACCCCTTCTGCTCCGCCCGGCTCCCCCGCTGTAAGCATACATTACTTGTCCTTGCTGCACGGGTCCGGCGTCCTGCTCTCCCGCCCGGCCAATCAGTGGCTGCGGCTGGGAAACACACTGATTGGCAGGACAGGAGAGCAGGACGCCGGACCCGTGCAGCAAGGACAGGTAATGTATGCTTACAGCGGGGGAGCCAGGCGGAGCAGAAGGGGTTAAGGGCGGTATAATTACATACTCGCTGCGGTCGTTTAGACCGCAGCAAGTATGTAGTGTATGGGAACTGCCAGGACCTGCCGGGCTCGCAGCGAGAATCTCGCTGCGAGCCCGCCCGTGTGAATATACCCTTAGACAGATTTATATCAGTTTAAAAATTCAATGTAAATGTTATCTATTAAATTGTTAACTGTTTAACTGATAAGATGTTTGGGGATTTGAAGCTTTTATAAACTTATAGTATAAAATTATTCATCATAGAAATGTATACTTAAAATTGACATGATTCCCATACAGTTGGCTGAAACTAACAGACAACAAGTAAATAAGCAGAAAATTTCTTTTAGTTCATAAAGGTTTATTAGGTATATTGAATGCTGTGCTAGCTATAGCAGATCAGCTGCCATAGGGTTATATTTAGAGATGAATACTGATTGCACTCCCTGTGTGATACTACAATATAGTTATAAGCCATTAGAAACAGGAAAAAAGAATAATAACCCAATGTAAAAATATACCACATCAACACCATTTGTTTCAGGGAAAGAACAGAATACTAATGACCTGAACGGTTGCTGCTTATTGATCCAAGTCTATGGCAGAGTTAAAATTTCAGCACAGATTCTCAATCAATAAGTTAGCTGAAGGTGAAGAGGCAAAGGCAGAATAAATGGGAGATGTGTAACGTGTCAGTGCCATCCCTTAAATGATGGGTTTAATCACTTTACTTATGAAGTCCTTTCCAGAACTTGTTTTCCCTTTCAGTAGCAGATACGATTATGAATTATCCATAATTAATGAGTAAGCGAATCAGAATATTTTCTCATTTGCATCCCCTTAATCATAGAGTGATGACAGCAAGGAGACGCCATGCCAAAAACATTCACATGGAATATAAAACAGATGTTGTTTTGGTACTCTGTGATACTGAGAGGATCCGTGAATGATGCTTGCATGGCTCAGAATAACTTGTTATTTCGTGTCACTATCGGGGTGGCATGTTGATAATAATTATTCTTTTCACACCCTGAGCCTGCTGGGAATGCAATATTTTTGACATAGGACATTTGACAGGATTTGAACTCTTCAAAAAGTGTTTGCTCATGTAATCGAGGAATAGATCACTTAAAAACTGAAAGTGGCATTTGTATTTAGTCTATGCGCTAAAGCTTCTATCACTCATATATTGTGGTGGGGGGGAGTTGTGAGATGTCTTCTACCTCAGGGCTAGAACAAGAAACAACTAACGCAAGCAGCGCTGCTACTCTATTACCTAGGCGCTAGTGCAGATGAAATAACTGCCTAAACTTACTGTATATGAAGTAACACCAGTTTTAACGGGGTTATCCAGCGCTACAAAAACATGGCCACTTTTCCCCCTACTGTTGTCTCCAGTTCAGGTGCGGTTTGCAATTAATCTCCATTTACTTCAATGGATCTGAGTTTCAAAACCCCACCCAAACTGGAGACAACAGTAGGGGGAAAGTGGCCATGTTTTGTAGCGCTGGATAACCCCTTTAAGAAACCAAGACGGGCAGTCTAATGTGTGTAACTTTTCTAATGGGGATTGGAGTGTATTTTGTTCCAATAGCTTGTGACTAATTCATTAAAATGTAGCACTGCCATAGTGAGTGCCATAGTAAGTAAAAAGTCGCCAAAAAGTTGCAAAATTGCAAAAATTGGGTAAGCATATTCACCTGGTACTGACCAGACGTAGGCCTGCACCTGTTTGTGCGACTTTTTTAAAAGTTGCAAATTATAAATTGGGCACTTATCCCGGATTATACGAACTTTTGGATGAATACTCAAAACAGGCAGATTAAAAAAAGTTCCATCAAAAAAAAAAATTCGCCCGTCAAATACTGGTTCATAAATAGAACGTAGACCAAAAATTAGTGAAAAATACAATTATTCACCAAAAAATAGGCGCAAAGCCCTTGTCTGCTACAACCTGACAATACCCTGCCAGACTGTAGAAAACTAAGTAAACAGTACATTTAAAGTGTCACTGTCCCTTTTGAAAATGGAGCAATGTTAAATGTTTTCATTGATCAGAGTCCAGATTTTCAGACCCCCGCCATCATGAGACCCAAGAGAAATGTTCATGTAAGCCCTTTGTAAATGGCTTGTTTAGGGATTATATATATATATATATATATATATATATATATATATATATATATAATTATTATTATTATTATTATTATTATTATTATTATTATATTTTTTTTATTTTATTTTTTTATTCAAAATTTTATTAGTTTTACGTCACATGGCAACAGAGTACATGTAAGATATATATATATATACACAGTATATTAGAAAATGTACCCGGCGCTGCCCGGGTGTAAAGTGTCTGTGTGTTAATTAGATTTGTTCCATGGTCACCCAGGGGGCAAATCTATGCCCTTGTTTTTTTTGTTTAAGGGGAAATCACCAGGAGCCCTATATATCCCTTGTAACAGTTTGGGGGGTGAGCTCAGGTAATTAAAATCACAAACACATGATTAAAAACGCAAGTTGGATACAAAATACAAACTAGAAAAAGAGAGACATATGAAACCAGACTTCAATTTATAGTACAAAATATAGTGTGATCATACATAGTAAGTGAGCAATATTAATCTGTTGCTGTACACACATAACTTTAGAGCAATATTAGTATGTTAAAATTAAGTCATGTCTAGAATTTAAACCACAAGGAAATCTGCTTCCCAACCTGAAGATCCAAAAGGACTCTCTATTAAATAATTGGCATCTTAGAGAGCCCCCTCTTTTTGACGGGCATATTTTTTCTATACCCATCACTGTTAGAAATTGCACATTTCCCCCATGGACCTCTCTGAAATGTTTTGTTAAGGATGACACATTAACCACCTTGTTCCTGCAATCTGAGATATGTTTACGTATTCTAGCTTTGAGGCTGGTCGATGTGCACCCCACATATTGCAAGTTGCCCTGTGTGCACATAGCTACATACACTACATATGTGGTATTGCAGTTAATGTAGCTATGTATTTTGTACATGTTCCCATTCAAACAGGATTTAATTTCCTTGGAAACTGCAACATGTGAACAGGTTAGACATCGTTGATGTCCACACCTGTATGATTCCTTAACATCTAACCAAGTCTGATCCCTCACCTTATCCCTTGTGTACAATAATGGAGACAGGGCCATGCCCAAGGTGAGCCTGGTTATATACAACATTGGCAGTGTTATATACAGCCTGGTTATATACAACATTGGCAGTGATATATACAGCCTGGTTATATACAACATTAGCAGTGTTATATACAGCCTGGTTATGTACAACATTGGTAGTGTTATGCTGAGCCTGATACAACATTGACAGTGTTAGTGGGGTCCTGTATACCTGTAGTATATAGTTGGTGGAGGTCCTGTATACCTGAAGTGTATAATTCTGGGGTCCTGTATACCTGTAGTGAGTAGTTTGGGGGTAACATAAATAAGTTTATAAGTGAGACATGTATCTATATTTTTTTTATATATGACTGGGGTGGTGTACACATGAAAAAGTAGTGATACTCACCTACCACATTCCCCTGCAGCTGAAATTCTGTTGGCTCCCAGTTATTGCTCATCACCATTTCTTCCTGTACCAGCCACAATTCTACTGCGTGTGAGTGACTTAGCAGAGAGTTCCTGCAGGGATTCTGCATCACAGGAACCAGGAAGAAGCAGTGACAAGCTGGAACCAGAAGTTGTCACAGTGCCAGCTTTGGGGAATTGGGGTAGGGGCATATCACTTCTTGTTTTTTGCATAAGTAAATGAAAAAAGAAGCCCTGCAGCAATCACTGTTATAAATTGTCTTCTTTATTGGCCACGTCCAATCAGAACAAGTGAGATGGTAACAATTTGTATGCTTTACATTAGCTTCATCACAGCCTACCTTCACTTCATTTTTTTTTTACACCACCCTGAATTCCCAAAAAATGTTATCCCCATGCAACCCATTTAATGAAATAGCTGGCCTCAGGAAAAAGGCCTTAAAGGGGTGTAAAAAACACAAAAAAAAACTTCCTCTAAGAACTCTAGGACTCTAATTTGCCCATAGCAAACAACCCACAGCTAAGATTTCATTTCTAAAATCGTTCTGATAAAATGAACTCTGAGCTATAATGGGTTATAGGAAAATCAGGTGGCAACATCAGAGCCAATCTGTTTCTGTAAACAAAACTTAACACACATTTACACAATTTTCTAAGCAGGAGAAGAAATTATGGAAGCCTATGGGAGAAACAGCATAAACCCAAAGAAAGCACCACAAGTGAAAAAAAGGCTTTGTTTGTGTGGTGTATTTTATGGCCCCAATTGACTTCCATCTGACATCTACTCACAGCAGTTGTCAAGCACAAAAGAAATCCATAAGATTACACCAACAGTCACAAAAATGTGGCATTTTTCTAAAAAAAAAAAAACATTAGTTGTGACCCAAGCCTTAGGCTCTCTTGCAGTCAGCTTTGCCATTTGAACCCACAGTCATGAGAATGAATCAGGGCAAAATACCTAATTTTTAGGGGCAAAACTACAGCCGTAGCAGCCATAGCGGCTGCTACAGGGCCAAGGACATGAGAGAGCCAGGTGACCCACTCCTGCAATACACTGGGCCCCCTGAGCCGTCATCATTTGCAGCACCCGGTGGCCGAGCAGGCCGCCTGGGTGCTGCAAATGTGCCTTTTACTGCAAGCACTCCTGACTAGCACTTACAGTTAAATGTTAAAGTTTATCACTACACTTAACCCGTTAACAACGCATGACGGGTATACCCGTCATGCGGCTGTTAAGGGGGATCAGAGAGGGCTCCCGGCGTGAGCCCTCTCTGCAGCCTGCGGTCCCTGATTGCTATGTGTAGCCAGGGACCGCAGGTATTAGCCAACGGGGCTGATCGCCGCTGCCGGCTAATTAACTATTCATTTTTGGGTCTGGTCCTGTGACATTGGGGTTGCAGGGCCGTTCCATGGCCTCCCTTCCCTGCACGTGCACGCTTTGCGGGGTTGGCGGTCGCTGACCGACACGGTGTGGAGTTAGCGTAGGGACCCGTGTGGACCAGAGGACCTGCGCGGTGGTACACGGGGCAATATGGCTTGATCAATTCATATACAGACACTCTGGTGTTGATTTTTAATATAGGCCTAGCGGCATTAGTATCAGCCATAGATGGGATGTGCAGCGGTTCCATTCTCTCCAGTTCGTAATTAACTATTCAAATGCAGCTGTCAAAGCTGACAGCTGCATTTGTATAGTGTATGTGGCCCCTGTCCCTGGTGTCTAGTGGGGGATCTCCCCCCCGCGATGTGATTGTGGAGGGGAGATCCGTTGTAATGAGCCGGCTGGGGCTCAGCGTCGGAATGACGCTGATCCCGGCTCAGCAATTCATGTAGATGGTCTGCAGCAGACCATTATAATAGAGCACCAATCTGATGGATCATTGCTCTATTATATACACAACATTGATCTCAATAGGAGATCAGTGCTGTGTATATAGAAGCCAGGGGGCTTCTAATTACTGTGAGTGAAAATAAAATAAAGTGTTTTTATTAATAAATAACCCCCTCCCCTAATAAAAGTCCAAATCCCCCCCCCCTTTCCCCATGTTATAAATAAAAATAAATAAATAAAATAATTGCCCAAACTATTAAATGATTATATTCCTGATCTCGTATGGTAAACGGCGTAAGCGCAAAAACCCGCCAAAGTGCAAAATTGTGCATTTTTGTTTACATTAAATCCAGAAAAAATGTAATAAAAAGTGATCAAAAAGTCGCATATATGCAAACAAGGTACCAAAAGAAAGAACAGATTGTGGCACAAAAAATGACACCTCACACAGCCCCATAGACCAAACAATAAAAGCGCTATAAGGATAGGAATAGAGCGACTTTAAACACATTTAGTTTTTTTTTTTAAGGTTGAAATTTTTTAAAAGCCATCAAATAATATAAAAGTTATACAAGTTACATATCGTTGTAATCATACTGACTTGAGATACACAGATACCATGTCACTTTTACCATAGGGCAAACGGCCTAAATACGAAACACCTCGAAATAAAAGGAATTGCACCTTTTTTTCAAATTTCAATGCACATGTAATTTTTTTCTGTTTTTTCAGCATACTTTATAGAAAAAATAAGTCTGTATTTGCAAAGTGTAATTGGTGTCACAAAAAATTAGGGCTCATGTGGGTCTGTAGGGGGAAATATGCAAGCGCAGTGGCCTTTTAAACATGAGGAGGAAAAAACGAAAGTGCAAAAATGAAAACTAGCTCCGTCCTTAAAGAGTTAATGGATTTCTGGTGAGTCGGGGGGGGGAATCAAATGTTTGCTATGGAGTCCAGTCATTTCTAGTTATGCCCCTGCTTATTTTACCTTTAACTAGCAAGCAATCAATAAGTGTACATTATATATTGTACATACCTACAAATGTCTACTTATTCAATGCAGAATGATATATACAGAGAAAGAGAGAGAGAGAGTGGAGATAGATAGATAGATAGATAGATAGATAGATAGATAGATAGATAGTAATTTCACATAGAATAAAATGTCACAGTAACCAAAAACCTTTCCTGCTTTTATCTACCCCCAGTAGAAAATGTTCATCTTTGTGACTTTTCTTGGTGATGCGTGGGAGTGTTAGAATTATTTGAAGGTGTTGTGCTGCAAATGTATTTTCTTCAGAAAGCTCCTTTGATAATAGTGGATACTGCTATTTACTGAGTAAATTGTGACGTGGGCTTATCACTTGAAATCCTTCAGATGATATAAAATGACTGCGATGACTATGCTGAGATATATTTTCATTGAGTAATTTACAGCCGGGTTTAAGGTATTTTCCGGGAATACAATATTTATTATTTTAAATATAAATTTACCTTAAAAGCGGTTTCCCATTAGTTTCCATGGATGTCTGACTGTTCGTGTCCACCACAATCTCAGGAGGGGGGACCCTAAAATCCTCACTGGATGGGACACTGGGTTGCACATACACACTAATGCTCCATTTGCTCTTAATGGAGCTGCTGGAGACAGCTATCAGATATCTCCAGGGGCTCTACAGAGGATAAATGGAGCAGCAGTGCACATGCACAGCCCACCATTTGGGTTTTGGGGATCCCTGTTCTGTAGGCCCCAGCAATCGAACCTCAGCAATCTGTTAGTTATGCCCTGTGTCATGTGGATACTGTAGATAGGGTATAACTTGTCAAAATGGGAGAACACATTTAACATCCACTGCAAGGGTTATCTTATTTTCTATCCCAGTGTTGCTGTGCCTCAACTGATTTTTAAATAATTAATTTTATTTCACTAAATAAGTATTTGATCACCTACCAACCAGCAAGAATTCTGGCTCTCCGAGACTTGTTAGTTCATCTTTGAGAAGCCCTCCCACTTTTAAAGTGCTGTGGAATCTGTTGGCGCTATATACATAAAAATGATGATGATGATGATGATGATTACTATTATTATTAATTTTATTATTATTATTAATATTGAACTCATTAACTGTTAACTCAAACTCCAACCTTTCCACCATGGTCAAGACCAAAGAGTTGTCTAAGGACACCTGGGACAAAACTGTAGACCTACACTGTAGATCTGTTTAGAGAACTGCTCCAGTATGTGCAAACCTGGTCTGTAACTGCAGAAAACCTCTGTAATTGCAAAGAAAGATTTCTGTACTAAAGATTGAAGGGAATCTGTCAGATTCTGGGCCCTACCTAATGTGCTGACAGTGTGCTGTAGCCAGACCCCCTTGTGAGCATGATACCTTTTGGGAATTTGTCAGTGAAGTGGATTATGCACAATCTCGAGTCTTCTACTGTAATGAAGAGTCTGAGAAGTTGTGGCTCACACCACTCCAACGCAGCTAGCCTAGGAGATTCAGCTATATGTGATTGCAAATCAGTCCTCTTTAGGCAGTTTATGTCTGAAACGAACAGTCAGAGATGCTAGCTGAGCAGGAGGCCAGACAGCATTGATTATTCATTAAGAAAAGGAAGGAGGAAGCAGTGGTGAGGTGTGCTAGAGTGTGGCACAAACACTGAGCCACATCTCCTCTTTGACTCTTTATTACAGTAAGAGACCTGAGATTGTGCATTATCCACTCCATGGACAAATTACCAAAAGGTAACATTCTCACTAGGGGACTGCCAACTACAGCACACTGTCAGCACCTCAGGTAGGGCTCGGGTGCTGACAAAGTCTCTTTAAGCTCTATTTTTCTATTGTAACAAATACTTATTTCATGCAATAAAATACATAATAATATGATTTTCTGGATTTTTTTTTAAATAGATTCTGTGTCTCACAATTCAACTATATCTACAATAAAAAAAAATGACAGACCTCTCCATTCTTTGTAAGTGGAAAAACTTGAAGAATGGGCATTTTATCAGATATAGTACCTATTTTCTCCACTGTACATATTCACAATAGAAAATCTATTGTTATTATGCAAATGTCACTTCATTAGTTCTGTAACGTATTCTGAAATTTAGGAGCTTTGAAATATGTGACTCTAGTTTTTGGTACATGGCTTTTTACTCAGTTGTCTAAAGTTCCAATTTACTATGACAGAAGCTATTTGTTTAATCAATACTGTTCACAAAGATCAAGGGAAGCTGTGAAGTTTATCAGATGAACAAGAACAATACTGTACATATATTTTGCCTTTAACTCAGGAGACCCCTTTACTGCTTTAATAAAAGAAAAGAAAACTCCAGATTATGTCCTTTGAAATTTTCTGATCAAAGTTGCTATACTAAATCCAGTCACCACATTTCTATCTGTATTTTTGGGCATTATATTTTTATTTGTCAATGAAGCAACTCCCAACTAGAAAATGAAATTGAATGCTCTCTACCTATACAAGTAGAAAGGCAGTCTTTTGTATATATCTTCCACCTAAGAGTGAAAAAAAGAAATGCTAGCTGGTCTTACTCACCAAGTCCCCCTGAGTATTTTGAGCCATCTCCTGCCTTTCTAGCTGCTGCCGTTCCTGAGTTACAAGTTTTTCATAGGCTATGTTCACACAATGTCAAAAATAAAGAAAAGGCGGCTGATTTTGATATTTAAAATGACGTCAGTTTTTGCCACGATTTAACTGACTGCAATGGCAATGCATTGAAGTCAATGGAAAGACGGACTTATAATGCACACAACGCATTGAATAACGGACGTTTTTACCGCAGACGGTAGAATAATGAACATGATCATTATTTTCGGACGTCTTTTGCAAACAGCGGATGTTTTTTATTAGTTGTTCACACATTCTTTTTTCACTGTTCTTTCTTCATTTTTACTATTAACCCCTTAAGGACAGAGCCAATTTCAATTTTTGGTTTTAGTTTTTTCCTCCTTGTGCTTAAAAGGCCATAGCACTTGCATTTTTCCACCTAGAAACCCACATGAGCCCTTATTTTTTGCGTCACTAATTGTACTTTGCAATGACAGGCTGAATTTTTGCATAAAGTACACTGCGAAACCAGAAAAAAATTCAAAGTGTGGTGAAATTGAAAAAAAAAAAAGCATTTTGTTTATTTGGGGGAAATGTGTTTTTACGCCATTCGCCCTGGGGTAAAACTGACTTGTTATATATGTTCCTCAAGTCGTTACGATTAAAACGATATATAACATATATAACTTATATTGTATCTGATGGCCTGTAAAAAATTTAAACCATTGTCAACAAATATATGTCACTTAAAATCGCTCCATTCCCAGGCTTATAGCGCTTTTATCCTTTGGTCTATGGGGCTGTGTCAGGTGTCATTTTTTGCGCCATGATGTGTTCTTTCTATCGGTACCTTGATTGCGCATATACGACTTTTTGATCGCTTTTTATTACAATTTTTCTGGATTTGATGCGTCCAAAAATGCGCAATTTTGCACTTTGGGATTTTTTTGCGCTGACGCCATTTACCGTGCGAGATCAGGAATGTGATTAATTAATAGTTCGGGCGATTACGCACGCGGCGATAGCAAACATGTTTGTTTATTTATATATTTATTTACTTTTATTTATAACCTGGGAAAAGGGGGGTGATTTAGACTTTTATTAGGGGAGGGGGCTTTTTACTATTAACAACACTTTTTTTTTTACCTTAACACTTATACTAGAAGCCCCCCTGGGGGACTTCTAGTATAAGTGCTTTGATCTCTCATAGAGATCCATGAGATAGGCATTCGTTTACTTCTGGCTGTTGCAGCTGGAAGTAAACGAGTGCCGAGACGGGGACGGCACCATCTTGGAGCGGTCCCCGGCCGGCTTCAGAAACGGAGATCGCTCCTCCGGGATAACATCCCGGGGGAGCGATCTCCGCCACTAGACACCAGGGAACAGCTGAATCCGGTAATCGGATGCAGCTGTCATGTTTGACAGCTGCATCTGATTACTGTATTAGCGGGCACGGCGATCGGACCGTGCCCGCTAATACCTACGGTCCCGGGCTACAAGCGGCACCCGGGACTGCCGCAGTTCAGAGCGAGGTCGCCGCGCGGCCCCGCTCTGAACGTCCTTACCGGCATCAGGGCGTAAATATACGCCCGATGTCGTTAAGGGGTTAAATTCAATGGACTTTTCAATTAAGCCCCACTCAAAGGCCAATTAGTAACCCAAACTAAAATAATGTGCAAACACCAGTCATTGGCCAGACAGCTAAATGACGTCCGTTATTTTAGCCTCAAAATAATGGACGTAATTTCAAACGGAGCTCAAAAGACTGTTGTGTGAACATAGCCTAAAGGCGATCTATAACCAAGATAGGAAACTACATTTCCCATCATGCATTTCCCTGATTGGTCTGTTTGCATACTCTACCCCGTAGCTTTCTTTCCTGCCCACTGCTGTCATTATTATTGCACAGTATACATAGGACTGTTTTTTTTTCACAGATTTTGAATCACATCCCCCCAATATGTATTACATATTAGTTGATGATGTAGCAGAGCTGACGCACACATGGTGTAGCTATGTGCTGCATAACGGGCATCAATTTACCAGGGTGTGTAATGTAGGTTTAGATTTCTGCTTGCTGACTGTGAATGAAAACATTCTAGTTTCATCCAGACTCTAAGAACATCCATAACACTTACAATATACATAACTGAAACACAAAGACAGGTACATATGCCTGCATTCACTGACAGCAAGCAGATATAGAACTATACCTCTTCATATTACAGAAACCTAGGCTCAGGGACACATTTAAGTCTATACAGCACAGGTGCATGGAGATGATGCAGATGATGTCTTCTGGGGGTTGGCTTACCAAGTCAATAGACAGCTAACCCGGCCGCCATAGAGGAGATCACATGTCCGGTGACTACAAAGGGAGGGGGGAAGAGGGAGCTGCGTATGGTCTGAGTGGACCGACAGTAGAGGAATTTATACAAGAGTCAATAAGAATGAGTGAATTAGGAAAGGGTGCAAGATTGGTTATACATGTACATTAGACATAGGGTGGTATTGGGAAGGTGGATTGTTTAGAATATTGTTGTTGTTACCTGGATAACCCCTTTTTACAGGATGCAATGGAGAGGAGTTGACTATGGTAGGTCATGCTAAATGAGTGACAGGAACAGTGAGAATTGCTGAAGAGTGACAGGTGCAGAGAATTTTGAGAGGGTATGAGCTAAGAGAAGGGACTTATGAAGAGTGAAAAGCATAAGAACAATGAAATAGGATGGATTTAGAGGTTCATAAAAAGTGTCAGGCACAGAGAACATTGACAGGGAATTGACGGAAGAATGGGCACAGAAACAGTGAGAGAGAAAGGAAGGGACTCTTGAAGAGATAACACTAACAAGCAGACAGGAAGATTAAAAAGAACAGAACAGTGAAAGGTAGAAGGGATTGCTGACAACTGACAAATACAGAGGAAGAAGTCAACAATGGCAGGCACAGAGAACGGTGAAAGGGATTCATGTAGGAGAAGGGACTCTTGAATAGATAAAAGTAACAGGGGCTGGGCTAAGGGCCATATTACACATAGCGATCAGATCAGCGCTCCTTCTTCCTCGTTCCTTGCTCGTTCCTCTCTCGCAGTCTGTGTTATTACATGCAAAGACATTGAGCGGGGGGTGGGGGGACAGGGGAGCTGTGGGAGGGGCTGCCTGGACAATCCTTAGATTGTCCAGTCGTGCCGCAGTCTGCTGCTGCCACTCTGATAACAGTGGGTGACGGGCAGCAGACTGTCGCTATCGTTATCGCTTTGATAGAACATATTGAAAGACAACGATCATCTGACATTGTGCATGTTGCCTGATTGTTGCCTTCTAACATGACCTATTACACAAAACGATTATCAACCATAAACGAGCGCTTTTACGAAGGACCTGACATCATTCACCAGAATACCCAGAATGATAGTCATTAGTTTACAATCGTAATAATGATCGTTATTACAATTGTTCATATGCTCTGTACTCCTGATCCCAGCAAGCGACCATTGTGTACATACACCCAAAAATTTCCAAACAATTAATAAATGGTTACCGGGTTTTTATGGTCAGCTCAAAAGATGCGATCAACGGCACACGGACAAATGTTTGTTAGTTGTTTGATCATTGACTACATATACTTGGAAAGATTATTGCCTAAATTTAAACAATATAACTATTTTTGGCACAGTAACCTTTTCATATAATAATAGGGCCCTAAAAAGATCATAAAACAAGAGGGGGGTTGGGACAAAGGAAAGGACTGTTGGTGAGTGACAAAGCACAAAGGAAGGGATTCATAACATTGACAGTGTAGTTAACCCCCTATGATCTAACAGTGTAGTTAACCCCCTATGATCTCCCTAACAGTGTAGCTAACCCCCATGGTGCTCCTAGCAGTGTAGTTAACCCTATGATGCCCCTAGCAGTGTAGTTAACCCCCATGATGCCCCTAGCAGTGTAGTTAACCCCTATGATGCCCCAAGCAGTGTAGCTAACCCCCCTTGAGGCCACTAGGAGTGTAGTTAAGCCCCTATAATGCCCCTAGCAGTGTAGTTAACCCCATGATGCACCTAGCAGTGTAGTTAACCCCATGATGCCCCCAGCAGTGTAATTAACCCACATAATGCCCCTAGCAGTATAGTTAACCCCATGATACCCGGAGCAGTGTAGCTAACCCCTATGATGCCTTTAGCAGTGTAGTTATCCCCCCTTGAGGCCATTAGGAGTGTAGTTAAGCGCCTATGATTCCCCTAGCAGTGTAGTTAACCATTCTCCCCCAGGGGCCCCTTGTAGTGTAGTTAACCCGTCCCTCCCAATGGTTCTTAGTCTGTACAAAATTAGCGAGTCCCTGCTTCTGTGTGTATATTATGTAATATGCTAC
Organism: Dendropsophus ebraccatus; assembly: GCF_027789765.1. Lineage (NCBI taxonomy): Eukaryota > Metazoa > Chordata > Amphibia > Anura > Hylidae > Dendropsophus > Dendropsophus ebraccatus. Next base: position 70,156,362 of record NC_091455.1, on the reverse strand, counting down.
AAAATGTACCTACAAGAGAAGGGATTTACTTTGTAGGCATCACCACTCACTTTAGACTGTTAGGGGGGCATAATTTTCGCCCCATGGCACCATTGGCTACAACAGTAGCACTTGGCAGTGGAAAGACATCTATTTTAGGTTATAGGAAGAGGTAAATGAACTGCCCTGATGGTAAATTGGCCGAAGCTTACATGGTAGGACTTCACCCACTGACTGCCCACAAGGACATATCAGCGTTCATCATTGAAGTTACAATGGAACATCAAGAGCAATAATGTCAGATTAGTGGCTCAGGTCCATGGATCTGTAGTCACGGCACAGGTGGCATTCACTTTCAGGCCTGGTTAGCAGAGCAGTAGCTATAGTTGAAATATGGAAATGGTATTTGTAACAGTAATAAAGCAAATTGCAATGATGTCTCCTAATCTCCCCAGCACCCAGCTGTGAGTGCATACGAGGTAATTCCTTATTGTATTGGTGGGTTTAATTATGAGACAAAATGCTTTTCCTGCCTAAGCCTTCTCCAATCCTCTTCATTATTTCCCACTTTTATGAAGCAATTCAGTGCCTGTATTTTCAACATGATTTGATTGTAGTGATATGTTCTGCAGTGGTAACCTTTCCTACAGATGGCGTTTTGTAGATCCTAAATATGATTGCAGGTCTTGAAATAAGCATTACAAATAGCACAGCTGTATATTATGGAATCTGAATAGAAATATACATTCAATTCTATGTATTGAAATAACAGGAGAGGATGGATTCAGTGCACAATGTTACCACCAGACCATATGATCACTGTCCTACAATTATCACAGCTATGTATGATGATGATTTTAGTTGAATTTTTTAGTTCATATTATTAATAGGTTATGAATATGGATGGTTAAAGGGTTTATTAAAAATATTTTAACATTTAAAACTCATCAGGGTGGCAGGAGCAAATAAAAATGTGCTAATCCAACATCAGCCCCACTGTACACAGCTTCTCGTTCTCCATCCAAACACATAGGAAACCCCCTCAGCCAATCTCTAGCCCCAGCAGTGACTCAGCCAGTGACTAGCTCTCTGGGCAATTCCTATATGGTTGGATTGAGAACAGGAAGCTCTGACTAGTAGGACCACTATCATTAGAATGGCACCAGCGCAGGATTAGCTGCAAAAGTACCGGTCCTTTTATTTACTCCTGCCCCTAAACAGTTTTAAAGAAATATTTTTATGGGTAATCCCTTTCATATTTCATTCAGCTGAACAGATGTGAACCATTCTGAGGATAAGAAATCAGTGTAAAAATCTCTGGCCTGGGGGCTTTGCAAAAAGGCTTGGCATGTCGGATATTTATCTCAGAATAAGTCTATGTTGACATGGACAATAGTTCAATCATAGAAATAGACCTATTCACTTCAAGGGAGTTTAACTACGTGTAGACCAAATAAGTGGCTCCACACCTGGTATCCGATTAGCAAACAAAAGTAGTCACGCATATGTTTATTTATTTTTTTAACTTCTCATTTTTAGTAAGGATTCAGAATATACATAGTATCAGCAATCATATACTTTAAAGAATATGACCCAGGGCAGACTGTGGCATCCAGAGTCTTTTAGCCGGTAGGTGTCCTTATTGACCTGAGCCCCAGAATTTGAGGAGGCGTTCGTGTCCAGAGAAGGAGCAGACTGTAAGCATAGCACTCCTGTTATCTTCATGCAGAATATGCATCCTATTGTTGTCAACAGGAATCAATGCAGATTTTTCCATTGTGTTAAAATCAGCATAACAGCAAAAAAAAAAGCAGCAGGTAGCTCGGATATGGAAAAGCTCAATTGAAGAGGGTTGATCTGAAGCCAAATCCACAGCACTGAATCTGAAAATCCTCATTTGAAATCGGACTGTATGCCTCCAATTCCTGCTTTAGACTCTGAGGCTGATTTTTCTGACTATAAAAATGTGAACATACACTAAGTAACTGTACATGTAGCATTAATGTTGTGAATTTTCCATGCAGTTCTGTGCCCCTTTAATAAAATAAATAGGGACAGCAAAATTTGTGTTCAGTCTGCCTACCTTGGTAGAGGTCCGCTGTTCCTTAGCCAAATGATGTATTTTGCTGCTACTTGAGTAACCTGAATTGTTATGCCTACTAGCTAGTGCAGTATGAGGCTGTGGTTGGTCTAATGATGAGCGAACTTGCTAAATGTTCAGGTTTGACCCCCGCTACCTTGAGAAGTTAGATGCAGCCCTAGGGCAAAAAACTCTGCTCTGCAAGGTGGATTTGGTTCCCTGTCAGAGTGTTTCTTCAAGAGGTATTCCTAACTCCTAACTCTGACACTACTGAAGAGCTGAGATCAAACTATGGAGCAAAGATTTCCTATTAACACTCCTGAAGTATGTTATAAAAATCCTATGAGGGTGATCTTCATACAAAATTCATGTTTGACTACAAAGCCTCTCTGAGCCCAAATAATAATAGGATCACCGAATAGGGAGAGATCTAGAAAATATCTGTTGTCTTCTAGAACAATCAGAATAATATGTCTCCAAATAAAGCGTGCGCCTCTCCAACATGACACACATTCCCCAGTGCTATAGAAACAAGGCTTCTGTTTTCATGCCACTTTACATTTAGCGAAGACTTCTTGGCTTTGATCCTTGTCAGTTCTGTTTACTGCTATACAACTGTGTCTGCCTCCCTTTTTTGCCTTCATTGACCCTTGTCTCTATTTGATATTCAGCATAGCTATGTAACCTTGTACTGTATGCATGGCAAGCTTTTCTTTCACGATTTACTGTTCTAGTGCTTTTCAGCTAATTACATTATTTTTGAAGCAGTGTATTTTTTCATTGACTTCTAAGACTGGGCGTTATGTGTCAGACGTAGTACTGAACTCAAATAACCACTAACTATGAAGATCTAAATTAAAACATAACTTTTATTACTTATACTAATAAATAATTGTGCAAAAACGTGAGATTAAAACTGAATGGAGTAGCTCAGTGTCTAGATCAGTGTTTGTACGGTGTGTATTGTGAATCCAGTTGAATTGATTATATTGTATGTTTGTCAATAGACGCAACTTCTTGTACCAGATAGAGCAGATCGCTCAGTATCCGAATAGTTGATCAGATTAATCTGTATACTAATAGCCGTTTGGGTGTCTAGGGAACTCACAGTTCCTAACCCACAGCTATAAAGACACCTTTAGGATATGTAGTCTCTTTAAATAACATCAGTGGGAATTCACCGTGTTTTGAATAATCATACACTGTGTAGGTATGCACTCAGATGAATGATGTTCAAGTATGGCAGTGGCAGATTAAATCTTACAAACTCGGCAGTATCCAATGATGTAGCTACTAGTTGCCAATATATGATTACTGTATCGCAAAATGGTGTTTGCTAGTAATATGCGGTATTCAAGTTCTGCCTACTTTTAATGCTGCATACACACTGGGGCTGCGTTCACACTACGTATATTTCAGTCAGTATATGTATATTTCAGTCAGTATATTTCAGTCAGTATTGCAACCAAAACCAGGAGTGGATTAAAAACACAGAAAGGCTCTGTTCACACAATGTAGAAATTGAGTGGATGGACGCCATATAACAGTAAATAACTGCCATTATTTCAATACAATAGCCGTTGTTCTAAAATAACAGCAAATATTTGCCATTAAATGGCGGCCATCCACTCAATTTCAACATTGTGTGAACAGATCCTTTCTGTGTTTTTAATCCACTCCTGGTTTTGGTTGCAATACTGACTGAAATATACGTAGTGTGAACGCAGCCTGAAGCAGATAGTTCGTCGCTGTTGTGATCAACAAACATATAGTGCTTTCATGGAGCGATAATAGAGGAATCCCCTTTATATATCGCTGTATTGCACAAACTCAATGTATTCTTACAAACACTCAGTATTTGTTTCTGTGGTTGCGATCTGATGTAGTATAAGTAATGTTGCTAATAGGATGTATACACACACTGTAATCGTGTTGTTACAACCCGGCACCACGGCCGGCAGCGCCAGGGTGAACACCGCCAGATATCGCTATAATGGTATGACACTCATATACTACTCCATTGATTAAAACCTATTTACAAACTACCCACCACCACCCCAACGTTTCACCACATATAGCGTGGCTTTATCAAGGGGAACCAAACTATAGTGATGTGCCGGCGCTATACGGTGTCTTTTAAAGGATTGAGTAATTACGTATGCACCTCAAGTAAGTTTGTAAGGTTTAATCTGCCACTGCCAAACTTGAACATCATTCATCTGAGTGCATACCTACACACTGTATGATTATTCAAAACACGGTGAATTCCCACTGATGTTATTTAAAGAGACTACATATCCTAAAGGTGTCTTTATAGCTGTGGGTTAGGAACTGTGAGTTCCCTAGACACCCAAACGGCTATTAGTATACAGATTAATCTGATCAACTATTCGGATACTGAGCGATCTGCTGTATCTAGTACAAGAAGTTGCGTCTATTGACAAACATACAATATAATCAATTCAACTGGATTCACAATACACACCGTACAAACACTGATCTAGACACTGAGCTACTCCATTCAGTTTTAATCTCACGTTTTCGCACAATTATTTATTAGTATAAGTAATAAAAGTTATGTTTTAATTTAGATCTTCATAGTTAGTGGTTATTTGAGTTCAGTACTAGTGTACATGGCATGAAGTTCTGGGGCAACCCGTGGGTTTATCATGTGTCAGACATAGGGCAGTTTCTGGGTAATTTGGCCAACAGGGAAAATCTCCAAAAATGTCCCCTTGTGCACCATTCAAATATTACTGACAATATTAATAATAATGTTACATAATTAGATCAAAGTTACCATGTAAAATGACATTTCCCATAGGCCCAAATCAGGCAGCCAGAAATTCATTATACGGCACGCTGTACCCTTGAAATTCATTATAATATACACTGTACCCCATGTCATTCTTTACATTAATCATCACCCTGGTGAAATTCATTATAATATACACCATGCTCCCTGAAATGTACTATACACACCAATATAAATTTCATTCTAATTCACAATTGTATATAATAATAATAATTCATTATAATATACACATGTACACATTTTACTTTTTGCAGCTGCCATAATGATTTTGCATCTGTGTCCCAGTGGGTCAAAGCTGCAATATTTAAGCACTGTTGCTGAGAAAAGTCAAGTGTGTGCATGTACAAAATGGGGTAACACCTTATGTAACACAGAGTGATTAAATATTACCTTCATACTGATACTAAAGAAAACACCCTATACCAACAATACCCTACATCATGGCTAAATCATTCTGCCACACCATCATTACCACTACAGACCATATAGACCAAATAAGAGATTACAGTGCAGTTACATACAGTGACTCAATAACAATAACAATGACACCAATGATTTCCTCCATTAGCCAGGTCCCCTAGTAGGTAAATTTCTCCCATAAGCCAGTTCCCCAGGTAGATAAATTTCTCCCATTAGCCAATTCCTCACTGTTTCCATTGTAGCCAAGTCACTTTGGAGGTAATTTCCATTATTAACCAGGCACCTCCTGTAGGTAGATTTCTCCTTTAGCCAGGTCCCTATTAGTTTCTTCAATAATAAGGTCCCCTGTAGGTAATTTACTCAGTAGCCAGGTCCCCTCTGTAGTAGTCCCAAGTAGCCAGATCTCCAAGTTTGTTTGTTTTTTTACACGTACAGATACAGATTTTACGCATACAGATACAGATGTAGCTAGGGTTAACATGATCCCTGACGCAACAATTGTTGGAAATTGTTACAAATAGAAAGTTGAGTTAAACGCGTCATTGTGATCAAGTTAACCCAGGCTACATCTGTAAATCACTTAAGCAATCGTTTAGCGAACGGCAAGCTATGAAATTGTTATGAAAAGCAATCACAATTACGGTTTATGAATGATTATAATTGCATTCATATCTATATACTGTGAACAATGAGTGTTTACACTGAAAGACTTGAGAACAATAAATGATTTTCTGACTCCTGCTCAGAGTTCTTAGCAACTTTTAACTGCAGATATGCATCCTATGGACAAACACACAAACACTGAGGCAGAAGACATTTAAAAATATCTTCTGCCCTTCTGACAGCGGTGCCTCTGCCAACACAGCAAGGATGGCACCTCAGATTATAATTCCCCTATTCCCCTATAAGTAAGTCTATATCACATGACAAATATATATATTTTCAACCAACAAAAACACAAAGAACCAAAAGCTGAGGTGAGCCAAAAATTACAACAACTATTAAAAAGACATTTTCTAAATGTAAGTATAAAAGGTGAAACATAAAAACAGGGTTTTAAACTCTTTTGTGCTGCTTCTCTGCCATTTTCATAATACAGGTTGCTGTCTATTTTCTTGTTTATATATTTGTATATAAATACCCTGTTGTATTTCGGGCATGTGGCACTCCTTCTTTACTATAATTTATTATAATTTATACTGTAGGAAGTGTCTTTCTCTGTACTTGTGTACCGTTATATGTATATCAGCAGACAGCATCTTCATATGCCTGGTCTCCCACTGTGTTTTTCTTATGTTTTTCTCTGTTATATCTGTGTGAACTCCGTTTTTATGATCAATCTTTTATGCTGACATTCAAAAGTGTCTTTTTGACGAGTTCCTGTATACTAATAACATAATTCTTTTTATTGTTTACCTGAATTTTTTCTCTTGCATGTTTCTTTGTTATTGGAAGAAGCAGATAGACTGTAGTAACTAGATGTCGTTTTACTCCATCAGGAGAAGCAAGTCTTAACATGGTTGTCCTGGATAAAACATACAATAGCCTATCCCATTTTGTGTAATAGCGCATGTTGAAAGGTAACAATTAGCCAACATGCACAATGAAAAATCCTGATCGTGTCAGCAATGGTCTGCTGCTCGTCGCACCACATAATAGGAGCGGCGGCAGCAGACCACTGCTGACTTCAACGGGCAGCCCAAACGATCTAAGGATCATCCAGACTGCACTCCCGCTTCTCCCTGCAGTCCCTCCCACTACTCACTACTTGTTGTCTGTGCATGTAATAGTGCAGGCAGCAAACAGGTAACAAAGGGGAAGCGAGCACTGACCTGACAGGTTGGCTCTTGCTTTCCCCGGCAGATTTGTTGTGTGTAGTACGGTCTTTGGGGTTTCGATGTTTTGCATAACAGCCCAGCTAGTCAGATAAGTCACACACATATTTTAGTACACAGTTCATGATGATTTTTATGAAACCAATATGAAATTTTGGTAGCTTCTTTCCTGGCACATTTGGGTAAATAAAGTAACAGAACAAGTGACTTGCTGTCATTCGCATTGATCCATCACTGAACTGCAACCGTTGCTATGAAACCTAACATCAAAAATAGTAATGTTCTTGTGATCTCCGAAGGTAGAATGCTAATGCCGTGCTGTTCTTTGCAAACAATATGCCCTGCATATGAAGCAAGCTCTCAGCAATTAAACTGGAGCAAACAAATCTTCAAAAGAGAGCTGATTTACAGTACAGTAGCGGAGGAGAGCAACATGATTAGCGCCTCCTGTTTTTGCTGACATTTCCACTGTCATTTAGCTGTGTAAAAAACAAGACCTTCTTAGGACTTGTTCATACTGGATGTGTAAAGAGTCATTCTTAAGCCCCTTAGGCTTACTATAGAAAAGATAGAGGAAAACGCTTGGCACAATTGAACCCCTTGTTGTGCCCTACAATGCAGTTCCTTTCTGGCAAAATACTGTACATAGCCCATATAAACTGCTTACATTACGGCCAGAAGCTGTGTGCTTATATGCACCTGCACATGATCAAAAGGAGCTTGAAAACTGTATGCAGTGTTGTCTACTATAGAAGCAAAACACAGTATTAAGCAAGCATAGAACACAGACACTTCTGAATGACAAGAAGTCTTGACCAGCATAACATTTTGATCTTGTATTCATGGTCTCAAAGCACAGTATGAAGCAATCGCTCATTTTTGTTATGTAATAATAGGGCATGTATACATATTTCTTTCTGCTTGATGTTTAGGGGCATCTTCGGTCACTTCTTTTATCTTGCAATCTCCATGCACTTGCACAGGAGACTTCTATAAAGGGATTAGTTTGCCATTGCTTTGTACATTCCCTTTTATTAGAAAGATGCCCTGGTATTCCACTACTGAAGACTCCAGGGGTTATACTGAGTAAGAAAGGGGGTTTTCTAGCACTTAAAAAAAAAATCCATAGGCTGTTGGGGCTGAGCAAAAATAGAAAATAAAATGATACTTACCTAGGCTGCTTCTCTGAAGCTTCTGTTCAGCTTTGGCTTCCCAATCTCCTGTCTTCTTTCTCATTCCTGAATGAGCGCTCAGAGGTCCTGTGTCCCATGACTGCCAGTGATTTGCGAATCCTTTTCCAAGTGTTCATCTCAGCAGCGGGTATAAGACAGAAGATTGGGGGGGTCGGGCATGGTTGAACAGGAGCTGCAGAGGGTTAGTAGGGAACAAATCCCCTACCGTACCGCCACAAGGTAAAGGAAGCATTATCAAGTTCTTATTAAAATCAGTAAACATGCTGAGTCCTCCAGAAAGAGGTGTTATGTAGATGCTCTCTGGTCTGTCTAATTAGGGCCCAATTACACAGAGCAATAAGCTGCCATATCAGGTCACACATATGTTCATATGTTTTTCATCTCCATGTAAAATGACATTCGTCATTTTCAGTTTAAAATGACGGACATCATTTTGCTGCTTGGCCACCCGTGCAATGACGGCTGTACATTATTCTAGTTTAGGCTCACCGATTTTCCTTTGGATGTCTCTTTAATTGGAAACTCCATTGAATTTTATAGTAAAAACTATGAAAACCTGGGTGTGATCAACTAAAAAGTAACGTCCGGTGTTTACAAAAGACTTCCAAAAATAATTGTCATGCTTATTATTTTGACAATTGCGCAGACCACGCCCATCATTTTATACATTGTGTGCATTGGACGTCCGTCATTCCCCTGGCTTAAATGCATTGCAGTGAAGTCAATCAAGTCACAGCAATAATGGACGCCTTTTTAATTAGAAAAAGCGGACGCCTTTTCTCTTATTTTGACATTGTGTGAACATAGCCTTACAAAGAAGAAGCGATCATCAGCTGATTGTTGTTGTTTAAACTAGCATAAAAACCATCGGCTGCTGGCCACGCATCACTACGCGTAATAGTGATGTGCGCCCAACAGCTGAGGAAAGAAAAATAAATAAATAAACTTTACGCTTACCTGTCCATGCTCCTCTGGTATCCTTAAAGCTTCTGCCCGCTCTCCACAGCCACCATCGGCACTTCTGAGCCAGTCACTGGTGGCGGCACTATTTTGTCTCGGCCAGTGATTACCCTTGTAGCCTGTCACTTTTTTTATTATTATTATTATTATTATTATTATTATTATTATTATTATTATCAGAGTTCCCTTAATTCCAGAGTGCTATACAAGTGATAGGGGTGACAAACAGAAACAATACAAGATCAAAAACACATTACATGAAGGCAAATGGCAGACTGGTACATTGGGAAAGAGGACCCTACCCATAAGGGCTTAAAATCTATAATATTCACTATTATCACTTCAGAGACAATAGTAGAAATACAGAGCATACTATATTGTTTTGGCAACCCAAGCCTACAGTGCAGGCAAGGAGGGGAAGCCATAGCCCAATGGAAGGGCTGTATCAGAAAGCCACCAGAGTGACAGAAGAGACATCCAGTTACCTAGCAGGAACATGGTAACATGACAAATAGGGAATCCCCTCTATAAACTCAGAATTTCTTAAAAGGTTGATTTTTTATGTTGTTTTTTTTTTAAACCCCACAAACTTTTTAAGAGATACTTAAACACTAGAACATTGTATTTATTTTATTTGTTAATTATTAAATAAAGGGTTTCTATTCTGAAACTGGGTGAAATACTGAAGGTTTCAATAGGAACTTTTTTATTGTTTGTAACACATCCTTCTCTCACATGCCCCTGCAGGTAAAGTGATGTCATTTAAATCTGACTCCCCCTTCCCCAAACAGCTTGTACCTTCAGATAGCTGCTTTTAATCCAAGATCTGTCCTGGGGTCCGTTCGGCAGGTGATGCAGTTATTGTCCTAAAAACAACTTTTAAACTTGCTGCCCTGTGTCAAACGGCCGTGGCCTAGAATGTCTGTGCATTAGGCTGGCACACCCTCTCTGTCCCCCCTCCCCGCCCCCTTCATCATTTGGAATGCACTACACATGGGCTGGATTGTTAAGGCTCCTGTGCAGTGTTCACTGCAGAGGAATAGGAAAAATCCTGCCAGTGGCATTCCTAATGATAAAGAGGGTGGGGAGGAGGGACAGAGGGGTGGTGCAAGGTTAGGGCACAGATACTCTAGGCCACGGCAGTTTGGCACTGGGCTGCAAGTTTAAAAGTTGTTTTTAGGACAATAACTACATCACCTGCAGAGCGGACCCCAGGACAGATCTTGGATTAAAAGCAGCTATCCGCAGGTAGAAGTGGTTTGGGGGGGACAGATTGTAGGTAAAGAGTCGCTTTAAGCAAACATACGGATTTATGCCTAACCGGACATATAGACTGAGCTTATCTAGTTGAGACAACCCCTTAAAAGCATCCATCTAATTTAAAACCTACAATGAATCCAGAAACGATAGGGCATTCTGGCTGTAATAGGTCTGGCAGACCAGAAAATGTACATACTGTATGTGTAGTTCTCCGAGCACCACCAGAAGCCAATGAAGCTTGAAGTCTGTCATACACATTAACCCTCAATTGCCTACTCTAACAATAGTTATTTCCTTACTAGTGAGAACGCGGCAAATAGGTGTCTGACTGTGGTGTATGTTAATATCCAACAATCTAATTCCTGTTATAAAAAATACAATTGAAAGAAAGCAGTTCTGTCTGTTACAAATTGTATTATCAGCAGTGAAATCCATTGTATTAGAGAATATGCATTGTACAACTCTGCAGGGATGAATGTGATGAGGCAATTAAAATGCATTTCTGCAAAGGTTCTTTCTATCTGAGTCATAACAATGTGGGTTCTCTCCTGCTCAATGTGCACATGCCTTGAATCTAGCGCTATGAGTGGGTGTAAGCAGCAGAATATAAATAACCTTCCAGAACAGGAAAGTACAATTGAAGAATTACTGGGGTGAATATGTGCATTCAAGTAGGTGCAGAGGAAGGGAACTGCTGACCTGGGGTGATGGTTTGGCTATTGCCATTCTGTGTAATACAATGTCACTAATACATCTTCACAATGTCACCTTGTAGACTTAATAAATCTGTTGTGCACAATGATTACTCATATACAACTTTAGGCTATGTTCACACTGTGTACGATTCCGTCCGCAGTTACTACGCCGCCGTACATGTGCGGCTGAAACTACGGGCGTGTGAAAAATCGACATGTGGCCAGATGCGTATGCACCGCGAACATACGCCCGCAGTACAGTTATGCTTCCCTAGCTTGTTTCGAAGCGATCTGAAACAGGTCATTTACTTGGAAATCTTCGTCCAGCACCGTAAACCACACAGAACCTTTTGGATTGAAAAATCAAGTTCAATTTGGCTGAAATAAGTACTTCGTACGGGACCGCATGGAAATCCACGGCCGTGAGTTTCAACATTTCCGTCCTCAAACAATGGTCTTGTTAATTTTTCATGGCGCCGTATACGATCCGGCCGTAAGCTCATACGTAGTGTACATTGTGCGGGCGTATATTGTATACTTTCAAGCGAACGCATCAACCTCAAAACTACGTGCGTATATTCGCGGTTCGCACTACGGATGGATTCATACGCAGTGTGAATATAGCCTTAATATGAATAATGTTAGCAGGATGTGGGAGCTGATAAAGAAAATGTGAAGTACAGGACATAGACTTTTATTCTTGACAATGAAAAGATCTTCAGGAAACGCCATACCATATTATTTCTTTTTACTGAAGCATTAAAATGTATCGTTATTAAAGATACAAAGCAAACAATGTCTGTGTGCATGGTTGTGGGTTTGCATGAGGCAAAGCAGAATAACGTACATGACAGCATACATACTACCAGCACCTAACTGGGGTTTACAGTCACATTGATTCAGTAGGGTTCTCATGCCCTAGTTCTGCTACATCTATGCTTGCCTGTCTGGCTACCATACCCATCTCATCCCTGGAACTCTAGGTCCGCTGGCTCCAGGGCACTGTTACAGCTCATAATATGAGTGTTATTTACCAAACGTTAAATACAGATGTAAGATTCTTAGAAATGGCAGTGCCGCTTTTATTTACATCAATCCTGCGCTATCACCAGTTTAATATGCATGTAATATGTAATATGTATATATGTAATATGCATGTAATTCCCTATTTGGATAAGATATTTAAGCTACCTTAAAGTGTACCTGTCGTTATAACTTTCAGAACCAAAGAACAGTAGATATACAGTCATAGGCCATGTTTACACAACGTATAATTTTGTAAAAGTACGGCCGTTGTTGCCGATTGCAACAACGGACATGATTCATACGAAAATATACGTTACCTGGCCTCTATGGAATCCCGGCCGGAGTGTATACACATAGTATACACTCCGGCCAGGATCTCTCACGGTGCTGTAGAAAACTGACATGTCAGTTCTCTGCGGCTGCTATTCATTGAATAGAGGCCCCAGAAAACCCTGTCAGTGCACGGCTCGCTCCATAGTGTACAGTGGGGAGTTCTGATGCAGGCGCACATGGGTGCGCCCGCATCAGAACTCTGCGGTGCTAAAGACTGCAGTACCGGCCGGGATCATCTTTAATGAGACCAGCCGTTCCGTGACCCGGATGGGTCACGAAATGCCAGTCTCATACTAAGTGTGAACATAATATGCAAAACAAGAGTCCGTGGACCCTCAGTTACAAGTCTCAAAACACGGGATAGCCAGATATCTCTAGCCTGTTGCCAACGGGGTGCCTCCATGATGAGGAGAACACCATACCACCCTGATAAATAACCCTTAAGTCCCACTCTGTTGCGAGTATTGGAACATAGACAGGGAAACAACAGGGTGGCCCCTTTTGTCAATGTCTAACTCAAGGTGCGAGTATTGCGATCATGACAAGGGCTTGCAAAGGCAGGCCTCCACCCACAGACAGCCGTTTCGGGGTATTTGCCCCTCGTCAGTGTGGGGTAGGATTCTGGCTAGTTGGGGCAATGACAAATCAAGTGTGAACATAGCCATATAAAGGAAGTTTGCAATTTCATTTTTTTTAGTTATCATGCAAAACTTTTTTTTTCAAAGGAAGTCCCATGTTTCCCAGATCATTTGGGCGCTCACAGAGAAGACAGTCATGAGATTAATGCACACATTGAGCCATGGTTCTCTGTACTGGCAATGTTTAGTCTGTTTTTTCAAACCAGCACAAGACTAAGGGTCCTATTCCACGGGCCGAGGAGGGCCCGATCAACGATGTAAACGAGCGGCGATCCGTAGATCGCCGCTCGTTTACTGGGCCTATTCCACGGCCCGATGATCGTTGAGCGAGGGCTGCAAGGACATTGTTACCGATGTCCTTGCAGCACTTGCAGCATCATACATTACCTGTCCAGGCCACACTCAGCCAATCACAGGCTGCGGCGGTCCCGGCCTGTGATTGGCTGAGCACTCCGTCAGCTGACTGGCCATTCTGAAGATAGAGTGCGCGGGACCCGGGGATAAAGACAGCGTGGAGAAGAAGCCTGGACAGGTAATGTATGCTAATGCTGCTTGTCAAATCGTCGGTCGCCCGCCGTGCACCACTATTCAACCGTAGCGATGTGCTGTGGGGGAACAATAATTTTAGGTCTGGCCCTAAATGAACTAAATGACGCGATCATCGGCTGATCGTTCTCTGTATTTCACCGAACGATAATCGGCCGAATCGGACCAAATGGGGCCGATCCGGCTGATTATCGTTACTGTGGAATAGGGCCCTAAGGGTCCTTTTACACACACAGATTTATGTGACAGGAGAAAGTTTATAGTTTATAGTCTGTTTCTGGCTTTGGCGTCAGAAATCTGTGTGTGTCAAAGGACCCTAAAAATCTGCCTTCAGGAGACAGGACCTGGATTTCTGGTAAGTTCAGCTTTGTTTTATAGCATGATAACAACAAAAAAGAATAATGAATGTAAATTGAAAACTTGCTTTATATCACATGTACTGTTGATTTAGACTTTGAAAGTTATAACCACAGTGACACTTGAACCATCTCTAAATCCTGTTGTTTTAAGGAGGAAATATAGGTTTGCCTGATCCTCCAGGTTGCAGACAGGAAGAGAAACACGTCATCAAACAGACTTGCTCAGGTGCGGCAATCAAGGCTCACAGAGTTCAGCGTAACTCTTGCATTGCCGGAAGCTGAGAAGCAATCGGGTGTGCCACACAAAAGCAAAAAAACAGGCCCAGTTCACACCAGGCTACTGCACATTCCTGACAGGCAAGGAGTGAATCTAAATGTAATAAGGGTTACTTTAAAGAAGCACTCCGGGTTTCTTTTATTACCCTCAGTGGTCACGTATACCTACCATTGATGATCGGTTCCACGCAACTTAATTTCGGTTCTACGGCAGCCATTCCGGTCCCACTGATGATGGCCTCATGGCTCTTCTGGACCCTTTTTCCTTTTTCTTTTTTTTTAAACTGTAATTTTTATTGTATTTTCAACAATAAGAAAAGAAAAAGACAGTGAAAGACACGCACTGACCCCTTTTTCTGTCTAGAGCACTTTTAAAGGCCGGAAGTCAGGTTCTCCAATGCATGACAGCACTCTTTTAAAAAATTATTTAATAGTCTGATTTTAGACCTGCTTAGCTGCAGGTCAGCCAGCGAAGAGGTTAGTGCGGAATAAAGCCATGTCACGGGAAACCTTGTAAGTATACATGCCTGTCTGCAGTGGGGGGAGGAATTAAAAAAAAAACTGGAGTGCTTATTTAAGGGCATAAAGCCCACCAGAAGACCAAACCTCCTACTAACAGACCAATAAAGTTCACATTTTTATTATTTCTTTTTTAAAATTGGAAAGTGAATTGTGTACAATGTCAATAAATAAAATGTTGTCATTGAAGTAGAAGAACAAAAAAGTAAACCAAAACAGTTAAGATGGATCCATTGGATCCATCAGACACAAACAGTGCCCAATGAACCCCAATAATTATCAGGTTTCCAGCATGATGTCTGATATTTTTAATGGAAACTGCAGTGAGGCACCCATTGGAGCCTTTAACATAGATTTGAACCAATTTTAATAATGAACTGATAAATATGTGAATTTTAATGCTCTGTTAGTGCCGGCTGGGTCTTTTATTGGGCTTTATGCCCTTACAATAATTGCCATTGTTTTTTGTCTAGCAAACAAACTTTATAAACTATGGATATCATCCGAAAAGATGCAGTACCCAGGCACCCTGTGGGTTGAGCAGGGACACATCACACGCATCATGGGAGTATTCTGCCAGCCTATACTTTTCTCCTGGGTAAATGAATGAAACACCTGCTTTGGCATGCTGATAATCCTGAAGAGTACCATGCTGTAAATGGCAGAAGCCGGCAGCTAGAATAGAATTCAGGAGACACATTTCCGATGATTAATTGCCATGTGTCATATGGTCCTGCTACTGTATCTGGTTGTATGGACAACTGCTGATAATGGGAGCCTCATAGGGGGCCACAGATAATTGCTCAGTGAGCCTTTACTGTCATTATTCTGGGATATGTTACATCAGAAGACTGTGTAAAAATGGCAAACTACAGCAATTATCTTACTTATCTAGGAAAGAGAAGGGGTTATTGCCTGTATCCATGGTGATCTAGCACAGGTAATGGGTTAATCTTGTATACCTGAGGTCCAGTGGCTTACTCACCTTTCCAGACTAGCATCATCTTGGCTTTATTCTGATTATGATTCTCTCTGGTCACAGAGTCTTTAAAACTTTTGGGAAGTCATACCAAATGTTCTGACTATTTGGTATCTTAGTGCTGAGACTCCTGCCAATCACTAGATGCATCTATCACTTCATTCTCTGGCTAGACACTTAACACAACTCATTGCAGGAAAGTGGCTCCGGAGATTAGTATAAGTGTCTTGACTATGATCAGCGCCATCTTGGTGTAGACTCAGGCCGGGTGAAGATACGGAGATCGCTCCTCCGGGACAACGTCCCCGAGGGGGGGCGATCTCCGCCACTAGACACCAGGGAAGTGCTGCAGAAGGTAATCAGATGCAGCTGTCAACTTTGCCATCTATTTTGTAACCATCTATTTTGTTGGATGACTAATACATGCATGGTCTTTTTGATGAATTGAGTATTTATCTCTTATTTATGTATTTATGTGAGCACATGTACTTTCAAGATATTTGCACATATGTATGTGTGGGTATTGTGTTTGGGGCTACGGTGGGAGCGATAGGCATATTTTGATATACCTACCTTGTTATGGTTTACCCTTATTGGGCTTTTAAGTGTTTTTAAATTGTATGTCCATTTGCAATGTGTTTTTTTGATGTAGGTAAAAATAAAGGTGTTATTGACTCTTGATATATTTGGGTGCGCCACTTATTGTTTCTCTGTCTCTCTGGTATAATGTTCTGTGGTTGGAACATAGGCAGCATCCAGCCTAAATAAATATTGGTAGCAGCTACCACCTCTCTTTTGCATACAACCTGTTGGGACCTCGGTGCAGTCCTCGGTTGGTAAGATACGACCGAGACTGTGCTTTTGGCCATGATTTTTCACTTTTGTGTTTATTTATGTCTGAACCTGGTCTGAACACTGTCTTATTCCAGCCCTTGCTGGGTGGTGATTAGCAGGGTTCCACCACCTGTTTAGTTCACTGGCAGGTTTAGAGTTAAGCTTTGTTCCTGTGGTTTCTCTGTGACTGAGGGATCTTCCATCCAGTCAGTTGTCCTTGTTGTTAGCTGTGTATGCTCTGCAGTCAGGAGGCTGCTCTAATGGAATTCTGGAGCGGGTTTTGGTTCACTATAAGTTGTTCTCAGTATCCCTGTTTATTGCTGGTTATTCAGTATAGCTTCCCTGCCCTGCATTCCAGCTCTGCCTGCATTTATCTGTGTGTTGCCTCTGGTTTTCTGTCCTTGCTTTGTATTCTAACCATCCTTGCCTGCCACCTGCCCCTGACCATTTGCCTGACTTTTGACTTCTCTCCTGTTTGGTGATTCTGTACCTTTGCTGCCCGCCTGTTATTACCCGGACTGTCGACCGCATTATTGTGTTTGTTCGTCTTGTCTTGTCTTTTTGTTTCACGTTTACAGTCCAGGGACCGCCGCCCAGTTGCCAACTGCCACTTTTAGGGCAGATAGAGGCAGGTAGGCAGGGACAGTGGGCAGGGCTGAGCTTAGGGCTCACTGTCTCTGCATGTTTGGTGCAACTGGTCCTGGCATTGCCTTATTGTATATTTGAGTGGGAATTGCTTAGTGGAAAACCAGTATGACTGTAGACTATAAGTGTAAAGACAATATATGCTTGGCACCTGAATTAGTGTTTCATCAGTGTCAGTAGTGCAATAAACCTGGGAACATGAGATGCTCTTTATGCGTGGGCAACTGAGATTAGCAATATTGTGGGGAAGAAAGAATAGGAAATAGTGAGCCTGCATTCAGGTGGATGGCTTTCAAGTGGTATTGGTACAATGAAGATGAAAGATCCAGTTTAGGTGAGAAGAGCCAATAAAAATAAACAATATACAATTTCCAGATGGCTGGAGTATATATAGTTTGATGTTATCAACATGGGGATGCAACTGGCAACCATACCTGCTAATACTGTCCAGGTTTGCACACAGAAAGTGAGAAGGAGCCCAGCAATGAACTTCAGAGAACCCAATACTGAACAAGTATAACCCACAAAAGATAAAATGAAGGTGTGCTGATAAAGAGATTAAGTCCACTGATAATGTATTGTCTAATACCTCCCATTAGAATCTGTATACGCAACTAACTGTGACAGCTTTCTAGCAACATAAAACTTCGAAATTCTTTGGAAGCTTCTATATCTAATGGAATGTGCTGCCATCTTCTGGAAGTATAAGAGAATGCACCTTTCCCATTCACATCTTCTCTGTAGGGTACTATTATTGGAACTTCCGAAGAATTTGTAAAATGTGTAAACCAACAGAAGGCAACAAACATTACTAATAATATAACATGCATACAGCTTTTAGACATGTCAGGAAGACAGCAGTGGCTCTTAGAACTAACTCATCAAATATTTCTAAGGATCCCTATCACGTTTCCGATTGTATTAAATCATTTATTAATGTCTAATGATAAAGTTTACATATTCATACAAAGAACAGTGGCAGCCATCCGCACAGACATAAAGCGCACTAAATGTATAGTTATATAAACAGATGTAATCTATAGAAACATCCTCCACAGAGTATCTACAGTAAGGATTTCACGTGTGGCATATAAGACTACAGTAAGGATTTCACGAGTGGCATATAACACTACAGTAAGGATTTCACAAGTGGCATATAACACTACAGTAAGGATTTCTCGTGTGGCATATAACATTACAGTAAGGATTTCACGAGTGGCATATAACACTCTTTGCCTGTACAGTTTCAGGCTGGGTTCACACTACGTATATTTCAGTCAGTATTGTGGTCCTCATATTGCAACCAAAACCAGGAGTGGATTAAAACACACAGAAAGGATCTGTTCACACAATGTTGAAATTGAGTGGATGGCCACCATTTAATGGCAAATATTTGCTGGTATTTTAAAACAACGGCTGTTATATTGAAATAATGGCCGTTATTTACTGTTATATGGCGGCCATCCACTCAATTTCACCATTGTGTGAACAGATCCTTTCTGTGTTTTTAATCCACTCCTGGTTTTGGTTGCAATATGAGGACCACAATACTGACTGAAATATACGTAGTGTGAAGCCAGCCTCACATTGCATTTGAACTAGAGTAGTCAATTTTTTTACAGGCTAAAAAGTAATTGGAAATTTGACTGATAAGCACTTTCAGGGTCAGGTTAAGTCTAGTCATAACTGCAAGTGCTCGTCAGGAGTGCTTACAGTTAAAGGGACATTTGCAGAATCCAGGAGGCCCGCTCTGACACCTGGTGCTTGAAATGATGACAGCTCAGGGGGCCCAGTGTATTGCCTGAGCAGGCAAAGGGCCCCCCCTGATGCGACGGGCCCTATAGCAGCTGCTATGGCTGCTACAGTGATAGTTATAGTGATAGTTAGTTAGAGGTGGAGCCTATTGTTCCAAGGGGCTTTTATTCAAATCCATCCAGCGGGCCTGCCAGCTCAGTAGACAGTTGGGGGGCAGGGGGTCTAGAGATGATTTCAAGAGTTGAATTTCCATTTGGTTGCTGGACGATCATGCAAAACAACTAAAGGGGATGAGTAGAAATTTTTTTCCTTACAACTTCTAACCAAGTCAAGAACATTCTTAAGGAGGTAGCCACTGTTGAAGTTCAAGTCTACAATCAATAGACACCTTCATGTGAATACAGAACATTTATCCCAAGATGCAAACCACTGGTAGCACCCGAGAACAGTAGGGAGAGATGATATAACTGTGTAAGGCTATGTTCACACTTCGGCCGCAGGGTTCTGATGTGGGGGCATCAGCGCGCGCCCGCATCAGAACTCCCCATAGGACATAATGAGCCGCTTGCTTCATTGTGTGAACTGACAGGGTTCTTTGTGGCGCCGCACGGGATCCCCGCCAGAGCGTATAGAGCCTATACAGTGGACTGAGCGTATAGAACAATAGGCCATGTTCCCCTCCGCACAAAGTACGGCCATTGTTGCCGGTGGCAACAACGGCCATACTTTTATGTAGTATGAACATAGCCTTACTTTGTTAAAAAAAATTGACAAATGAAGCCAAGATTGCCATGTACAAGAATGATGACAAGAGAACTGTATAAAAAGAAAGGAAGAGCCCCAAATAAAAGTAAGCTGTATCATCTAGCAAACATGATAGAGTCAGTTTTACACACCACTTAGGGGGTGTATGGGGGAGCTAATATACACCCCTGACATCAGGCCCATTACTTAAAATTCACTTCCATTTGATGGTTATTGATCTAAAAATTAGGCTCAACCCATCTGACAATTAACTGAATTGTCAGACAAACTATAAACCCACATATTGCAAGTCGGGCACCCTAAGCTATTAAATGATAGATCTTTTGGGGGGATTGGCTACAGGTCCTCTTTAATAAATTATATTAAGTTTACTGTGTTTTAGGTTGTTACTATTTTATAGCCTGCTATACTGTTAGAAAACAATCTGCACGCCCTGCCCGCACTGTTGCCGGAACGTACGATCAACCCCTTGCCGACAATGCCCCTGACAACCACTCTGGCCGGGTGCAGGGAGTGCGCCGACAGCATCGCTGGTGACCGCCCCAGCCGGTTACTAGGGGCATGGCGGCGCTTCCTTCTGATGTAGCCGCGCCCAGGGCCTCACCAACCCCCAGCTAATTGGCATTAGGTGTTTGCGGTTGTTTGTGGTTGTCTGTGACCTCCGTCTAGTTGCATTATAAGGCCCCATAAACTTATAATGGAGTGCATTTCATGTAACTGAACAAAGATTACAGTGAGTGAAATGCAAAGCCACATTCTCCTCTGTTCCCTTCTAATAATCAGTGGTGCTCTGAACACTCACATCCCAACCAATCAAAAATTTTGACATGTCTCTCCAACATGACAAAAGTTTTGTTAAATAACAGGGATGCTTTACATCCATGATAGTCTAAGGGTATGTCCACATGTAACATATTTGCCAAATAGGCAAATTCTATGGGGCAGATATATCAATATGCCAGATAAAAGGCAGAGTTTTATGCAAAAAACTGGTGTACTGGTCAGGTCTGGTGTGGCGGTGTTATCCAGTCACAGTATGGTGGTATTGTTCAGGTTCGGTATGGCGGTGTTATCCAGTCACAGTATGGCGGTATTGGTCAGGTTCGGTATGGCGGTGTTACCCAGTCACAGTATGGCGGTATTGGTCAGGTTCGGTATGGCGGTGTTACCCAGTCACGGTATGTCGGTATTGGTCAGGTCTGCTTTGGCACTGTTACCCATTAACAGTATGTCAGTATTGTTCAGGTCTGGTATGTCGGTGTTGGTCAGGTCTGGTGTGGTGGTAAATGTGACGCCTGGAGCTATTACCTACCAATCTACCAATCCTGTGGTGAGAATTCCATCAGACACAATATGAAGACGGCTCTAATCATTGATTCAATGTGGAAATTTGTTTATGTTTTAAGCCGTTAAAAACCATGAAAAACGCGATTCAGACAATGTTTCTACATGTAGAGAAATGCATGTTGCCGAAACCAGGCTCCCATTTCTTCCCCAGTAGTCATGTGCTGTTACCAGGATTATTGGCCATACACCTATTAGTTACCACATGAGGGTCTGGTTTCAGCTGCATGTGGTGACGTACAGTAAATGTGGGAACGCGGCCTAAGACTGATCAGAAATCAATATGATGTTCAGAAAATAGAAAATCATGGTGTTAATTGGTGAGTGAAGATGGGGTGTCTGCAGGTTTAGAGCCTAGGGCAGCAGCAGCTGTACATACAGCCCTGGAGATGCACCTACTACATGCACTACTATGCACTACAGCTATATGGATGCACAGAGAAGGTTTAACTACTATATGGGGGCATGGAGCGGGCCTATTTAAACATGTGCACAGAGAAGACCTGTGCTATATGGAAGCACAGGGGGCTGTAAAACTATATAGAGGTACAGAAGGGGCTTGTCTACTATTTGGAGGCACTTATTGAACATAACTGCTTATATGGGGGCACAGGGGGCACTGATACTGTAAAAAGCAATACAGCAATACACATGGGGAGTTTGTGCAGAGATGAGGATGATGCTGGAGTGAGGAGCCTAAAATGCTTATCTTATTTTGTGGAGATGAGGCATGGGAAATTTTCATTGTGATAAAGATAAAGAAGAAAAGGAAAAGTAAAGAACTTCTATTAGCAAAAACGTCACCAATGTCACAAGACAACCACTGTGAGTTACTGGATGTAACTGCACTATAATCACTTTTAAGGTCTGCATAATCTGTGTACAGCTGGATCTACTTCTATATTGTCACTGCTTTATATAGTGGATTTTATGGTGTAGCCAGTGGCGTAGCTACCATAGAGGCAGGGTAGGCAGCGGCTATGGGGCCCGTGGGGAAGGGGGGCCTAGGGATGCACAGGGAAAATAAGAGCTGTCCTGTGTCTTTCTGCTTAACCCCTTATGTACTGGAGTGTATGGGTGACCCAGTGTTCACTTACATGCTGCAACACAAAAAAGGGTTAATAAGCAGAGGACAAAGAGATCTCTGCTTCACTGCTTGATAACCCCTGATCTCTTCTGCAGCTGCTGCAATCAAGTAGGAAAATGTGCGGACCTCCATCCAGAGGTCAGGAGTTATCAGTGCAGTGAAGCAGAGATCGTCTTGTCTTTCTTTTTAACTCTTTTTTGTGTTGCAGCATGTAAGAGAACATTGGGTCACTTACACACTGCAGTACATAAAGGGTTAAGCAGAAGGTAGTCTGTTCCTGCACCTACAGTATGTATTTAACCATAAGGGCTCCTAATGGGCCCTTATAGTTTAAATACAGTGGACTGACAGAACAAGTAGCCATTGGCTCTCTGCTCTGCCAGTAACTTTTGTAGCTGCAGGCAGGATTCTGCCACTGGTCACAAGAGATTTAATTTTTGGCCACATTACTGAGCCTATATATATGCAGTGCTTTGTGTTGTGCATAGGGGAGGGGGCTTACAGTTTCTTGCTATGGGGCCCCATGAATCCTAGCTATGCCCCTGGCTCAGGGCCGTCTTAACAGCATTATGGGCCCCTGGGCAGAGGTGCGAATTGGGCCCCCCCCCCAACCGCCACCATCAAATCCCCCACATCTTTGCATATAGTGCCCCCCATAGTAGCCAATCCCCCATATAGTGCCCCCCATAATAGCCAATCCCCCCATATAGTGCCCCCCATAGTAGCCAGTGCCCCCCATAGTAGCCAGTGCCCCTTAGTAGTCAGGCCCCCCCCATAGTAGCCAGTGCCCCCATAGTAGCCAGTGCCCCCCATAGTAGCCAGTGCCCCCTTAGTAGTCAGACCCCCCCCCATAGTAGCCAGTGCCCCCATAGTAGCCAGTGCCCCCCATAGTAGCCAGTGCCCCCTTAGTAGTCAGACCTCCCCATAGTAGCCAGTGCCCCCCATAGTAGCCAGTGCCCCCCATAGTAGTCAGTGCCCCCCATAGTAGTCAGTGCCCCCCATAGTAGCCAGTGCCCCCTTAGTAGTCAGGCCCCCCCCCATAGTAGCCAGTGCCCCCATAGTAGCCAGTGCCCCCCATAGTAGCCAGTGCCCCCTTAGTAGTCAGGCCCCCCCCATAGTAGCCAGTGCCCCCCATAGTAGCCAGTGCCCCCATAGTAGCCAGTGCCCCCCATAGTAGTCAGTGCCCCCCATAGTAGTCAGTGCCCCCCATAGTAGTCAGTGCCCCCCATAGTAGTCAGTGCCCCCCAAAACAACAAACCAGTTACTCACCCGTCCGCCGGCACCAGCAGCTCCTCTCCCGTCAGCGCGTCACTCCCGTCATCCTCCGGGCACAGGCAGCGGGGTACAGAGACGCTGCCTGTGCCGGAAGTGTCCTGCAGCCTGTATTGTGAATGATAAAGGCTGCACAACACGGGAGTGACGCGCTGACGGGAGGGGAGCTGCTGGGGCCGGCGGACGGGTGAGTAACTGGACAGCCCGCCCAGCCCGCCCCTTCTATCGCTGCTTAGCTGAGCCGATCAGAAGATCAGGAAAGTGCTGCTCATTGCACTTTCCTGGGCTTCTGATCGGCTCAGCTGAAAAGCGATAGAAGGGGCGGGCGGGGGGTCGCTCAGGGCCGCTCACTATGCATATGCATAGTGAGCGGCAATACAGGGGGCGGGCAGGACGGCTTCCTTGCGGTGCTCAGCACTGCTTGGGAGCCGTCTTTGCTTTATAGGACTTATAAAGCGAAAAAGCGTCTTTGCTCTTATAAAGCGAAAAATACAGATATGTCTCAAAGGGCAGGGGCCCCCTAGGATGCAAGGGCCCCCGGGCAACCGCCTACCCTGCCCAATGGGTAAGACGGCCCTGCCCTGGCTGTAGCAGTATAATGGTATTATGCAGCAGCAGTGAGGGGTGGAGGTTGGGGGGGGGGGTATGCAGGTTTGGAATTGGATGGCACAGCTTGGTCAAGGAAGGGGGGGCAGATTAACCACTTGCACCAGGGCTCATGAGAAGTTAGCTATGCCCCTGCCTGCAAATAAATAGGAGCTGTACATACAATAATACATCTGTTCATTTACTTTGCGACAATCAGAATGGAGAATGTAACAATAACCAAGTAAACTTATGAATTAAAACTTGCTGGAAAACAAACATGGTTTATGGGGGGAGACAAAGTATGCATACAAACTCTAAATAGGTGAGGCTAGTTACCACTGTTATTATAGGTATGTAGGACCTTGTGTGTTGACCAGCACCTTTAAACTGCTATTGTTAACTTTTAGGATTGCAGTATACTTTTAAATAATATTTTCTTTACTACAGTTTTTTTTCCTAAGATTGCTCTATAATCTGTATACATCAGATAGGAATAAAATAATTGTGGGTTAAGTGTCACTGTACAGTCCCATGAACCACAATTTGTAATCTGTCATACTCTAAGCCTTGTACTTACAATGATTATCAGTAATCTAGGTATAATAATTAGTCATTTGTGTTCATTTTTTAAAACAATATATCCACAAACAGCTCATTTCTTTGTGTCTCTGGCTGTAAAATATTCCTAGTCCAGTAGAGGGCGCAATACAACCAGAAGTTACTTTTAAGACCATTTGAAACAAGAACAGATCACATTGTAGTTGTTTATTATTTTTCCCAAACCAGTTCTGAAACATTTGTGCAGTTTGGTTGAGGCGTTATCCTGCTGAAGAGGCCACTGTCATAAGGGAATGCTGTTCCTATCAAGGGCTGTACCTAGTCTGCAACAATGTTTGGGTAGGTGGTACTTGTCAAAGTAAGTAGCAAGTACATGTGCGTTTTCCCAGCAGAACATTGTCCAGAGCATCACTGCACCTCCACCGACTTGACTCCTTTCCATAGTGCATACTGGTGCCATCACTTTTCCATTAAGTATTCATTGTATATGCTTTCCGTGGTGGACAAGGGTCATTGTGGGCATTCTGCAATGCCCAGTTTGTTCTGACAGTTTTCTGTCATTGCCAGCAATAACTTTTTCAGCAGTATCTGCTACAATGGTTCTTAAATTGCAACATCCATCAATGAGCCTTAGAAACCCATGACCGGGACCAAAACTTTGGTACACTTTTGTGTATGAGGTTCTCCCAACACTCCACCTACAGATGGTTGGGGATAAAGGACAGGCATGATGGAATTCCACTGCCTGACACCCCTTTGTTCTCAGAAAGATAAGCCGCCATTAGAAGATTCTGGCTGCGGATTACCAATCCCCATAGAGAACACAGCAATGCTTAACTGTGCCGATTGTCTATGTGTATGGGGAGGATGGGAGAGATACCTGTCAGGACAAACAGTTCTTGAAGGTTTGGCCACCTTTTAAGGGGTTGGCCAGACATAGAAATACATGGCTGCTTTATTCTAGAATCGGTTTTGGTGTGACATTGCAGCTCACTTCCATTGAAGTGAATGTAGCTCAATTGCAGTACCACATACAACCTTAGGACCAGTGTGGTGCTGTTTTTGCAAGAAAGTAACTGTGCTTTTGCTAATCCCGGAAACACCTTCAAAGGGTTTGTTTGGATTTAGAAAAAAAGGGCCTGATTACTGTTTCAGTGTCACTTTTGTCCACAGATTTTTTTGCAGCTCAACACCTATTCAAGCAAATGGCATTGCAAAGGCGGTGTTGTTTCAGGAAAAGAGGGGGGCTTATTGTAATCCTGGACAACCCAGATATCAGTATATACCGTATGCTGCTGAACTACCACAGTCAGGCACACAAACCTTTCTAACCAACATGCCTCATGGGGTTGGTCATGACCTGACCGGCTGTAATGAGAGAACAGGTAGAGGAAGGGTAAATAAAGGCTATGTTTCCTTTCAAATGCTTTTCTGTAATGATAGAGTGGAGGGGAGGAATGTACATCTGTGCGCTGTACGCTGGTACCTCCTACAGCACAAAAACCTAATCTAACCCAGCAAAAAATGTGCTCAGCAAAACTTGCAGTGGATACTATTTACTTATGCATTCCCGAGACTGTCTAGTCCCTCTTGGTTTAAGGAATGCTTTGATTCGCTCATGTGGTGAGGAAGCAGACTACATCCTTCCAAAAAAGAGTGGGCATTGACCATAAAATAGACCTACTGGGAAACTGCAGGATATGTAAGGTGAGCTATACACTTCTACAGTCCATTTCTGGGATCACAAGGAAAGCTGTATTTAAAGCTCAATTGAATATATGTGAAATGTGTTTAATATTCTTTCCGGGGTCTTGTTCTCTTCCTAAGTAAGATCATCTTTCACATCACTTCCCTGTGTCTCAAGTTCAGATACAAAAATGTCATTCTTGCTATGAAATATTCATTATGTAATGTCTTTCTGTAAAAAATAAGCAATAAATATTTTTACAGATTTCATGGGATATAGACAGTGCATTGATGAGGCCACTGATCAGTTATGGCATGGGCAGGCAGCTTTAGTAGAATATGATAAATCCGTAAAGAAATGACATAGGTAACAATTCGATTTCTTTTTCATCTTGTTCTCTTCTTCTTTTTCACCTAATCCGAAACCTCATTTTAGAGACACATTTTCAGCATTAAAGCAAATGTACAACTAGTGCATCGCTTGGGTTTTTTACATGAACAGACTGACACCGGTGATAGCGCGTGGATGCTGGTGTCGCAGTCCTTTTCTTGAACCTCCGCCCAGTTCCTGTGCACGATGGCAGGCTTTTACTAAGCACCGGTCTGAAACGAAGCACTGGAGGCCGTCCGGCCCCCAGTGTGACAGAACCCCCACCCCTCTGTGACACGGCTTCAATAGAATCAATGGAGCCGTGTCACAGAGGGGAAAGGAGATTGTCACACTGGGGGCCGGCGGACCTGCCCCCAGTGCTCCAGGATGGAGCGGTGCTTAGTAACAACCTAGCATCGTGCACAGGAACTGGGCGGCGGTTCACAAAAAGGGCTGTGCCACTGGCATGCCCGCACCAGCGTCGGTCTATTTATGTAAAAACCCCAAAGCAATTTACCTGCTGGGACATTTGCTTTAAATCCATACTAATCCCATCAGTTCACTAGATAGTAATAATATCATTAGGGAATCTGGTGCTTAGTAGGGAAGCTTTCTGTTTGTTATACATGAAGCAGCAAGTCGCGCATGTGCACCACCGCTTCATTCATTGTCTATAGAGCTGCCTTAGATAGCCAAGTGTTGTACTTCAGTATCTTTGGCAGCTGCATAGACAATGAATGGATCAGTGGCGTGGATGCGGAGCTCACCACTGCATAAAATCAGGGCCTTGTTTTATACATTGCGGGAGGTTCCCATGGTCAAAGTTATTTTAAATCTGAATACCCTTTTAACAATTTTATGACATAATAATTTTTTTTTATTAAGAAGGACATATAAAAAAGTATAAACATGTAAAGTTTATTTGTAAACAACTGAATGTATAATCCCACACAGTAAAGAGAACACAAGATATCTCCTTTGTAATACAGCTGCCACCTCTGCCACTTTACAAATTCTCTCTGCCTGTCAGTAAACCAATTCAGCAGCAGCTTAGGGAGACTTGTAAAACAGGACACAAACAGACACCCAGATTCCTGCCATGCACTCTCATTATACAGCACTCACTAAGTAAACACTTTAAGGGGTCACTCAGCCCAAGTCCAGTTTAAAGCTTAAATCCTTGTGTCAATTTGGTAGAATTAGAAGGCTATTTCATGGCTGTGGCAGACAAGGTGGTAAACATGAGTAGGTTGGAGCAGTGCAGGGCCTGCCTATGCTCCAGCACTCATGGATGACAGAGAGAAGAGGGCCGGATTTACTGTAATGATATGTTGGGAGGGGGTGGCTGAGCAGTGAGGTAATGTGCATTATTGTGTTCCCAGGAGCTGAACTTTACTTCGGGCTCACAAGGCATGTAAACCAGACACAGCTTTTGTTTGCATTCTTAGCCGAGAGTCAAGGAAATCAACGTTCACGTGTTTGTTCGACCATCTGCTGTTGTCGCAGGGAGCTTAACTTCAATAGGACATCGCATACAACCCTGCTTTTCTCTGCACAGTCCAAACTACTTTTAATGATTGAAAGAAAAAGTTTGTGTTTGTTTTATGCATGAAAAAGGAAGAACTTTATCTTATACTAGTGAAACTAGAGTTTCCTTTAAAAGAAAGAGTTCTGCAGACAATTATATGGGGGTTCTCAACTGTACAAAGCAGGGTACTATACTTACTGGTTTAGATGCCTTAGATGAAGCTTTTTGAAAACTATCATTGAATATTCAATCCAAAATCAACTTAATCATGGTTCATGTACTGGTAAAATCACATAGTAATGGCACTTTTATACAAGGGCCCCTGTCCATAGGCATAATATGGAATACTATGGAAAGCATCCATACTATATCATACAAAGGATTATATGGGCCTAGTATTCTTCATCACATTTCATATAACAAAGGACTTCTTCCTTGGGGAGAATACAGCAGCAGGCACACTGTCTACAAATCAATAAAATGAACCAACAGGGACCCCATACATTGTTGCTTCAGCTTTATGTGCCCTTAAAGAGTTTGTCCAGTGAAATTTGTTTTCTTTCAAATCAACTAGTTTCAGAAAGTTAAATAGATTTGTAATTTACTTCTATTTAAAAATCTAAAGTCGTCCGGTACTTATAAGCTGCTGTATGTCCTGCAGAAAATGTTGTTTTCTTTTCAGTCTCACACAGTGCTCTCTGTTGCCCCCTCTGTCTGAGACAGGAAATCCCCAGAGCTGGAGAGGTTTTCTATGGGGATTTACTGCTGCTCTGGACAGTTCCTGTCTTGGAGAGAGATGTCAGCAGAGAGCACTGTGTCAGACTGAAAAGAAAACAATACTCCCTGCAGGACATACAGCAGCTGATAAGTGTGGAAAGACAAGATTTTTAAATAGAAGTAAATTACAAATCTTTATAACTTTCTGAAACCAGTTGATTTAAAAAAACGATTTTCACTGGATTTTGCAAATTACACACATGTAATATTAATAGATACAAAGTAACCCATTATGGATCCATCAGAAATCAATCTAAAATCCTTCGGCCTCGATTACACATACCCATCACCATTGCAATTCATTTACTTCAGATTTTTATTGTAAAAGCATCAGACGGTACACTTTTGGGGCTGGCTGTGACGGCTCCTTTTAGCTACAACCTTACTTAATAATGAATACAATGCCATCTAATGTTTTGCCAGCTTTACATGTCAGGTAGATAGACTATTTTTATATTAGAGTATAGTGACAGAGATCATATGAATCCTTGTAGGTCTCCTTGTCTGGATTGGCTTGTTACATCTTTCCGTTTCTCTCTAAATACCAGAATGCCTCCATCCATTTACATCCTATTTACAAGATAATAAAGTGCAACCTATTAGATGATTGAGAAAGCGGGTTCTACTAGTAGTGAATTACTGTCCTAAAATACATTGGTCATGTATCTAGCTTTCCCAGGGGCATTTGTGTTCCCTGTGTTCCGCCTGGGGGTAGAATAAGCAGATAACACACCCAGCCCTGTACTGAGTGCATATTCCACATAATTACACATTGTCTCTCTCGCCTTTATCACTGACATAACTTCCAGGTCTGACAGATGTACGCTTCCTGCCTACTGACTTTTTGATCTTTTTACTTAGATCAAGTATAGATCTGTCTGGATTTATGTGACTTTCCTTGCATATGAAGAAGAATACAACACATTGTATGATTATCAAGTTTGTCTGGTTTGTTGCTTGGTCATAGACGGTATATATACACCATTTATATCTTACAGACTTTTGGGGAAATGAAATGCTATAACTTAATCTGCTTTGGTATCTATATTTTTTCCTATTTTGGTTATCTCAAAACTTTAACCAATAAGCAGTCAGATAATATTATGTTATAGTAATGTCAAATATTTACTGTACTTTCAATGTAAGTTTCTCGGTGTGCATTTCCATCAAATTATATGAGTCCACCTACAGTACCATGAAAAGACAATCTCATTAAGATGGGTCCCCATAATAACATTATACCTTCACAACTGGAGACTTCTCTTTCTCGGGCCTAGGCTTATATAATGTACCTAATATATGCACTTAGTACAAGCGGCTTTTCTTTCATGTACCATTCTTTGCTATTTTTCCAGTTTTGATTGATTCAACTATAGATGAATGCACCAACAGACGACTTTAACATCCAGGTGCACAAGTTCCTATATTGTGGCTTTAAAACAACGTGGATTATTACAGACCGGGTGAGATAGGCGCCGGGCTGCAAAGTCTTCAGTCAGTTTAATCTGTGCCTTGGGGAGGGAAATTAAGACTTCAATAAGATCTCTTTTGTGCTCATACAATACTGCCAGATCTCAGGAATTATCAGCCTCAGCCACGTCTTATTTATCAGCAGGAATATAACAATGTGTACTATGTAAAACAACTGCATCTATAACCTGTACCATGTGCTAATACTCTACAGACAGTAAATAAAGAACATGATAACTGTAATTCATGGCTAGATTCATAGGGGGAGATTTAGTAACAATTTGCGCCACTTTTTTGTAGTAGAAAAGTTGCAAAATTTTGAGCAGCCGCATAGCTGCTCAAAATCTTGCGACTTTTCCCCAGACATACACTGATCATGCCTACCTTGGCTTATGCTGAAAGTAGGCATGATTTATCATGTGTGACTAACTAAAATAGTCGCACATGGGTTGCAGACTGACTCCACACTAGAGGTGGTGTATTTCACCACCTATAATGTGGAGCTGGTATGCTCCGTGGGTCGGGTGCAGTGCACCCGGTCCACGGAGTGTAAGGGGTTAAGTAGCAATGCAGCAGCATCACTACTAACCCCTCTGTGGCTGTACAGTAAGGGGGGGTGCATAGCGCACCCCTCCTTAAACTACAGGAGCAACACTACACTACAGGAGAAAAGATTCCCTGCCCTACAGGGTTTCCCACCTAGAAGCAGAAAGCAGTCTGCTTCTGAGCGGGAAATTTAAAATCCCGGCACAGAAGTTACAGTCTGTCTCCCTGACTGGCAGTGCACCTGCACCAGCAAGGAAGGGGGTTAAGTGCACCCTTGCTCGCTGGGGCAGATGCAGTGAGCTCTCCATGGGTGGGGGGGTTGATGGCTGGGGGTTACCTGCTGCTTTGTCCACAGCTGGTAGCAGTCCTGGTATGTCCAGGTAAGCCCTGCCCCCTGTGACGTAGTCCAAACAAATCCTCTGCATGCCAGTATCTGAAAAAGAAAGGGAGAAGAAAATGCTCATTACCTAGGAGGCAAACCAGGGCCAATGAGACAATTGAGACAATGTTTAGAGCCAATTCTGAGACCATTTAGAGGCAATTCTGAGACAAACAATTCAGCACCACAGAAAATAGACCAGGTTTATCCCTGATAGTAAATTGCACTTTAAATAGACCAGTCTATTCTTGCCAAAGCAGAAATAGACCACACCTAGAAAAATCCCCTGTTGATGAACCTCCCCCATAGACTTCAGCTAAACATATGACCTGATGGCTTTCTTTCTCTTGTTGACACTTTGCACACACTGTATTGTGCAATTTCTTGAGTCATAAAATAGACGTTCCAAAAATGTACATGAAAGAAATAGAGTTTGCTTTTTTACATTTTTTAGCTATATGAATATGTATTTTGTGAGGTCATAACTCTTATGTTGGTCATATTCAATAGATTACATTAAATCTTGTATAGGGGTATTCTGATTGTACATCAATGTCTGAAATGAAGATTAAAGGGAACCTGTCACCCCAGGGCAGCCCCCCCCCAAACTAACCCCACCCCTGGACAGGGCCCCACATACATACCGGCTCCTGCGTATCCCACTGTAGCAGTGATTTCCTATTGCCATCGGACTCATCTCCGCTTATTTGCATATTGACTGCGCAGATGGGCCGACGGCGAGCTCTCCGTGATGGGACCGGCACCAGGAGCAGGACACACAGGAGCCGGTATGGATGTGGGGCCCTGTCCAGGGGTGGGGTGGATCCGAGGGGCTGCCCAAGGTGACAGGTTCCCTTTAAAATGGATTTTAACTATCCTTATCCTTTATTATCCTGGAAGGACAAGTGATGCATGAGGAACTAACATTGATCCTGAGAATAGGGCATGCATTTTTACAGACTGAGTTACCTCCTTAAAGACTGCTTTTAGAGCAGAGTGGTGGTCGGTAACCTTGACAACAACCTGTCAACAATAGTAGGGAAAAAGAGGGCATTTTAGGTGGATGCAGCATGTTTGCTAAATGAATGTACTTGCAAAAATATTTTACTTGACAAGCCCTGCAAGCATAACTATGTTAGTTGATATGGGACTACCCCTTTAACCCCTTAAGGACAGAGCCTGAAATGGCCTTGAGGGCAGAGACAAATTTTATGAATATGACCTGTGTCACTTTAGTCATTAATAACTTCGGGATGCTTTTACCTATCCGGCTGATTCTGAGACTGTTTTCTCGTGACATATTGTACTTCACATTTCTGGTAAAATGGAGTCGATACTCATAACGAATCTTTATGAAAAACACCAAAATAATGTGAAAAATTTAGAAAAAATGCATTTTTCCAACTTTGAAACCTTCCTGCTTATACAGAAAATGGTTATGCCACATAAATTATATATTAAATAGCATTAGCAACATGTCTACTTTATGTTGGCGGCATTTATTAAACTATATTTAATTTTTTTTAGACAATAGAAAGCGTAAAACATAAGCAGCAAATTACCAAATTTTCTGTAAAATTTTAAAATCAGATATTTTCAGGGACCTGTTCAGGTTTAAAGTGTATTTGAGGGGCCTGTATGTTAGAAAGCCCCACAAGGCACCCCATTTCAGAAACTGCACCCCCCAAACTCTGCAAAAGCACATCCAGAAAGTGTTTTAACCCTTTAGGGGAGTCACAGAAATAAAAGCTAAGTGTGTAAGAAATTTGAAAATTTTTATTTTCTGTGCAGATATTTTATTGTAATCCAATATTTTTCATAATGATAAACCTATTAGCAGAGAAATGCACCCCAATATTGATCGCCCCGTTTCTGCAGTTTATAGAAATACCCCATATGTGGCCCTATTGCGCTATTTGACGCAACCACAAGCCTCAGATATAAGGGAGCGCCTAGTGAATTTCAACGCCTCTGTTTTATTTGGTCATTTTTGACCATACCACTTCAGGTTGCAGAGGCTTTGGGGTGCCAAAACCTAAAAAACACCCCTAAAGGGACACCATTTAGAAAACTAGACCCCTCAAGGAATGTAACAAGGGGTGCGGTGAGCATCTGGACCCCACAGGTGCTTCACAGATTTTCAGAACAATGTGGTGTAAAAAAGGAAAAATTCTATTTTTTACACTAAAATGTTGTTCTAGCCTTCAATTTTCATTTTTACAAGGGGATAAAAGAAAAAAAAAACACCAAACGTTTCGCGCAATTTCTCCCGAGTACGGAAATACCCCACATGTGGACATAAAGTGCCAAGCGGGCGCAGGACAAGCCTCCAAAGGGAAGGAGCGCCAATTGGCTTTTGCAAGCTGGATTTTACTGGAATGGATTTCAAGGGCCATGTCGCATTTACAGAGCCCTCGTGCTGCCAAGACACTGGAAACCCCCCACAAGTGACGCCATTCTGGAAAATACACCCCTCAAGGAATCTAACAAGGGGTGCAGTGAGCATATGGACCCCACTGGTGACGGGCAAAAATGTGGAACAATGTGACGTGAAAGGGAAAATTTTCATTTTTTCACTTTCTCGGCACAAATGTGCCCGTCATCAAGGGGTCCATATCCTCACTGCAGCCCTTGTTAGATTCCCTGATGGGTGCAGTTTCCAGAATGGGGTCACTTGTGGGGGGTTTCCAGTGTTTTGGCAGCACGAGGGCTCTGTAAATGCGACATGGCGTTCATCATCCATTCTGGCCAAATCCAACCTCCAAAATCCAAATGGCGCTCCTTCCCTTCGGAGGCTTGCCCTGCACCCACACGGTGCTTTATGTCCACATGTGGGGTATTTACAGACTCAGGGGGAATTTTTCTACACATTTTGTGTGTTTTTTTCTCTTTTAACCCCTTGTGAAAATGAAAAATTTAAGGCTAAATGAACATTATAGTGTAAAAAATGTAATATTTCATTTTCACGCCATATTGTTCCACATTTGTGCCCGTCACCAGTGGGGTCCATATGCTCACTACACCCCTTGTTACATTCCTTGAGGGGTGTAATTTCCATAATGGGGTCACTTGTGGGGGCGGTCAACTGTCTTGGCAACACAGGGGCCTTTTAAATGCAACAAGGCCCTCGAAATCCATTCCAGCCTCCAAAAACCAAATGGCGCTCCTTCCCTTTGGAGGCTTACCCTGCACCCGCATGGCGCTTTATGTCCACATGTGGGGTATTTCCGTACTCAGGGGAAATTGCGCTACACATTTAGTGTTTTTTTTATCTTTTAACCCCTTGTGAAAATGAAAAAATCAAGACAAGATGAAATGATTTAGTGTAAAAATTAAACATTTTTTACACTAAATGTTGGCCTAGCCTTGTTTTTTTCCTTTTCCACAAGGGGTTAAAAAAGAAAGTGAACACAAAACGTGTAGGTTAATTTCCCCTGAGTACGAAAATACCCCACATGTGGGCATAATGTGCCATATGGGCACAGGGCAAGCCACCAAAGGGACAGAGCGCCATTTAGAGGCTGGAATGGAGGATGGAGGCCATGTCGCAATTACAAAGCTCCTGTGCTGCCAAGACAGTAGAAACCCCCCACAAGTGACCCCATTCTGGAAACTACACCCCATAAGGAATCCAACAAGGGGTACAGTGAGCATATGGACCCCACTGGTGACGGGCACTTATGTAGAACATGTGCCGAGAAAATATAAAATACAATTTTTTCATTTTCACGCCACAAATGTGCCCGTCACCAGGGGGCCATATCCCCACTGCCCCCCATTGTTAGATTCCTTATGGGGTGTAGTTTCCATAATGGGGTCACTTGTGGGGGGTTTTTTCTGTCCCGGCAGCACAGAGGCTCTGTAATTGCATCATGGCATCCTCTAATGGGAATGGCGGCCATGCCAATTTAGCTGGGGAAAAGGAACAATTCTAATTTATTTGGGGGTATTAGGCCAATTATTAGTTTATAAGGTTGAAAATGACAGGTGTCCATCAAATTCAACCTGTGTTGATCCAGAGGAAGGCAAAAAACCTTTGTGAGGCAGACGACAGTAGCCTCATCACAGGGGAAAAATTCCTTCCCGACTCCATAATGGCGATCAGAATAATCCCCGGATCAACGTGACCCCTGAAATAGGAATAAGGGACAGAATTTAGAAAATGTGGAACCCCAATGACGTGTGGTACGCCTTTGAGCGATCCAGTATGCAAAGGCCGGGGGGATCAGGACAAGTGTCACACGGGAAAATGGTGTCCTTCCTGATCCCCTTGTTGTGCCACACTCTGCACTTCTTCTGGGGTCTCCTGTTTTCCAGTGTGGGGGACGTCACCTGGAAAATGTTGCCCTGGTGCGATACGGGGTCCTTCATATCCAGAAGCGCTGGGACCACTCCATGGCTGCTAAATATTAGGGCTCTATTACTGCTTCTGATATTTTCGGATTGTGCCGCAAGCTACCGTAGCTCGGGCAGCGAGGGACCAGAAGAGGGGGGTGCTGGTATAAAAGTTATCCCTTTACAGGTGGTAACCTTTATCCATCAGTGGGAAGATCAGTTCCCGGACGATCTTCCCACTAACTCTGAGGACGGGAGGGGGGGAGTGGGTTCATCTGGGGGCATCTGGGGCTGGATTCGGGTGTCCCTTCCTTCATACACTGTAATGGAACCTGCACACTGCGGAATGGCGAAGGATAACCCTTTGTGCATTCCGCAGCTGGCACCCGCCGGCGAACTGATGCAGGAATGCATCTCCGCTCGTGTCACACTCCATTCTATGCACAGGCGGATTCCGCCCTCTGTCCAAAGAATGAACGTGTTCATTCTTTGGATGGACAACGGAATCTGCCCGTGCATAGAATGGAGTCTATGACACGGGCGGAGACGCACGCCTGCATCAGTCCGCCGGCGGGTGCCAGCTGCGGAATGCACAAAGGGTTATCCTTCGCCATTCCGCAGTATGCACCTACCCTAAATCTGTAAGAGTACCCTGAGGTACTGTCACAGAGTTTGTAGAATTTCACGCCATACCGTCATCTCTTCATGGGACGGTACTGCGGAAAAGACGTGTCTGGGGGGTAGCGTACGCTACGCTACCCCCCAGACACGTCACTGGATGATGAGGACGATGAGGATGAATGGAGGAAGGAACGAACCCCCCCATTCATCCTCACTGGCTGTTTCGGTGTCGGAGGCAATAATACCATAGGCGTCCGACGCCGAAAACACCCTGGGGGCCATCTTTATACGGGGACTAGTATATGGGGTATGTAAATGTTTATTGTAAAACTTTATTTCATGTAGTGTAGTGTAATGTAGTGTTTTTTAAGTTTTTTTTGACAGTAAGAAAATAATATCCCTACGCCAACAAAGGAGCTGCTGATAAATGCCGCACTTATGTGCGGCACTTATCAGCAGACAGTGGCGGTAGGATATAGGGGGGAAAAAACGCTTCTACGCCAAAAAGGAGGAGTTGCTGATCAGCGGCGCACTAACGTGCGATGGTGATCAGTACTCAGCGGCGTTAGGGCGCAAAAAAAGAAAAAAAAAATTTGAAAAAAAAAAAAAATCTTTTTAACCCAAAGCAACTGATCAGTGAATGATATTCACTGATCAGCCGCTAGGGGGCAGTAGAGAGAAGATTGCCGGAGATTGCCGAACCCGAAGACCCGAGTGTTTCCGAAGATTTCCGATGCTGGACGAACGAACCCGGAAGTGACGCGAAGAAGACGCGAGGACGGCGCGAGGACGGCGCGGACCGCAGATCTTCGCTCCGGACGACCAGATCAGGTGAGTATGGTACACCTGCACCACACACACCTGTTCTGCACCTCTCAGCTACCTAGCTGAGGGGTGCAGAACTCGGCAATACTGTTTTTTTACAGTATGATCGCCGTGATGGGCCGGCCGGTACTGGCCGGCCTATCACGGCGATCGTGGGGGTGGCATCGGCGCCACCTTTGTTGGGGACACTAATGGCGATTGGTGCTATCTCAGACAGCACCAATCGCCATTGCTTTCCGGGCCACCGGGTCACCGATGACCCGGAAAGCTGTTTTCAGCTGCTATATGCTGATCTGTATTGATCAGCATATAGCAGCGATCGTCAGCACGGGAGGGGTTAATCACCCCCCGTGCCGTCGAGCAGAGAT
The DNA here is from genome assembly GCF_027789765.1 of Dendropsophus ebraccatus. Taxonomy (NCBI): domain Eukaryota; kingdom Metazoa; phylum Chordata; class Amphibia; order Anura; family Hylidae; genus Dendropsophus; species Dendropsophus ebraccatus. Next base: position 70,118,696 of record NC_091455.1, on the reverse strand, counting down.
GGCCTGCTATACATTATAGCAGGCCATCTTCCCCGACCGCTGTGAACACACAGCGATCGGGGAAACATCGGGTGTATGTATACGCCCGTTTGCGTTAAAGCCCACCCTGCGGGGGCGTATACGTACGCCCGATGTCGTTAAGGGGTTAATAACAAGCAGAGGACAGCATATTGCAGAGCAGCGAGTTGTTAGGAATCCCATAGGCTATGACACATAGGGAATTTATTTGAACCGTCAATAGAAATTTAAAGTGTCACTGTGGTTTTTCTTTTGTTTTTTTGTATTTGGCTTTTATAAGGCAAATACAGTGGGGGGAAAAGTATTTAGTCAGTCACCAATAGTGCAAGTTCCACCACTTAAAAAGATGAGAGAGGCCTGTAATTGACACCATATGTAGACCTCAACTATGGGAGACAAAATGAGAAAATCACATTGTCACATTTTGTAAGAATTTATTTGCAAATTACGGTGGAAAATAAGTATTTGTTGGCAATGACAGAGGTCAAACGTTTTCTGTAAGTTTTCACAAGGTTGGCACACACTGTTGTTGGTATGTTGGCCAATTCCTCCATGCAGATCTCCTCTAGAGCAGTGATGTTTTGGGGCTGTCGCTTGGCAACACGGACTTTCAACTCCCTCCAACGGTTTTCTATAGGGTTGAGATCTGGAGACTGGCTAGGCCACTCCAGGACCTTGAAATGCTTCTTACGAAGCCACTCCTTCGTTGCCCTGGTGGTGTGCTTTGGATCATTGTCATGTTGAAAGACCCAGCCACATTTCATCTTCAATGCCCTTGCTGATGGAAGGAGGTTTGCACTCAAAATCTCACAATACATGGCCCCATTCATTCTTTCATGTACCCAGATCAGTCGTCCTGGCCCCTTTGCAGAGAAACAGCCCCAAAGCATGATGTTTCCACCCCCATGCTTTACAGTAGGTATGGTGTTTGATGGATGCAACTCAGTATTCTTTTTCCTCCAAACACGACAAGTTGTGTTTCTAACAAACAGTTTCATTTCATCAGACCATAGGACATTCTCCCAATACTCTTCTGGATCATCCAAATGCTCTCTAGCAAACTTCAGACGGGCCCGGACATGTACTGGCTTAAGCAGTGGGACACGTCTGGCACTGCAGGATCTGAGTCCCCGGCGGCGTAGTGTGTTACTGATGGTAGGCTTTGTTACATTGGTCCCAGCTCTCTGCAGTTCATTCACTAGGTCCCCCGCGTGGTTCTGGGATTTTTGCTCACTGTTCTTGTGATCATTTTGACCCCACGGGGTGAGATTTTGTGTGGAGCCCCAGTTCGAGGGAGATTATCAGTGGTCTTGTATGTCTTCCATTTTCTAATTATTGCTCCCACAGTTGATTTCTTCACTCCAAGCTGGTTGCCTATTGCAGATTCAGTCTTCCTAGCCTGGTGGAGGGCTACAATTTTGTTTCTGGTGTCCTTTGACAGCTCTTTGGTCTTCACCATAGTGGAGTTTGGAGTCTGACAGTTTAAGGGTGTGAACAGGTGTCTTTTTATACTGATAACAAGTTTAAACAGGTGCCATTACTACAGGTTATGAGTGGAGGAAAGAGAAGACTCTTAAAGAAGAAGTTACAGGTCTGTGAGAGCCAGAAATCTTGATTGTTTGGAGGAGGAGGGAGATTAGTCATCAACAGAGAGCAGAGAACAAAGGATTACTCAGTGCGACCTGTGTGAAAGCCGGTATTCAGAGAAGTCAGTGCTGACCTCAGAGGAGATAGCCCAGTGATGTAGCTGTAAATTAACTGTTTGTTGTTCTGTTTTGGTGCCTTATCTCCCTCCACCCCTCCCCTCTCCATAGAAAACCATGAAGACAGGGGGGAGAGCTTCAAGCTGCTTTTTCAAGATAAAAATGCATTTTTCAGCTAATAAACCCAATTACAAAGTTTCTTAAAATCGCCTGTACTATTGATTTCTGGAAAAAAAAATTAAACGACAGTGACACTTTAATATCTATAACATGTAAATTACTGCCACCTTAGCAAAGTCTAGTTTTCTAAAACACCTGTATGAGAACAGAGCTGCAGTTACATCTAGTCAGATGAAAAATCTATTATAAGCTTTATGACCAGCTGAAACATGCAGCAATGTGCTTATGATGCATAGATTGGTTAAGGAAAGGAGTCGTTCCTTCTGCCCATGGTCTAAGCACTGAAGCTCCTGCAGCTATGTTAGTTAAGAACACAAAAGGTAAAAGCCCCTTTGATCTTACAGTCTCCAGTTATTAGACCTGCTTATGCTAGAAATCTCTTTGAAAAGTGAACCCTTGTTTTATGGCAGGTAATTGTAATATCTCTGAACTATCACATATACAGCACAATAAAACAAAGAGCAGCTAAGTCCCACTTCACACTGAAAACACATGCACACTCATCCAAGCTGAGTGTGCAAGAGCATGAAAGAGTTAGGAGAAATAGAGTAATAGGCTATTCTGAGTATCAGGGTACACTTGTCTGAGTAGTGAAGAATTATTTTCAACTATTATTTTCAAATCAACTGATCTATCTAATGTAATCTACATCTCATTTATATAGGTGACTCATCTCATTTATCTCATCTCATTTATCTCATCTCATTTATATAGGCCACGCCATAAAAATTATGGTAAATGATGGTCGTCATTTACCAGCAAATAAAGGCTATTATTTTTAAACAAAGGCCATTAATATACATATTATATATTAATATATATATGCTTGAGAGGATGATGGCAGAGGGACACTAAGGGACACAGGGCACTGGAGGGACACTGAGCATCCCTCTGCCATCATCCTCTCCAGCAGCTGCAACCCGCACAGCTCTAGGAGTCAGGTCGTGACATCACCATTTTATCCAGGAAGTGAAGCCTTGATGCAGTAGTAAGTGCAGGGAAAAAAGCACTTTATAAGCATTTCTTGTAATAAGTGTATATTGGTGATTTGTATAATTTTTGGGGGGGCAATACAATACTTTAATAAAAATTTTCGCCAGACTTCTCCTTTAAGTCCACCTGTTCCTACAGTCTTGCTCTTTTTTAACATGTATTTTACCAGAAATGACTACTGGATAGCTTTGGGTACATATGCCAATAAAGTTGGAGAGAGTACACCTTACCTCATTAATATGAAATGAAGCCAGGTGTACTGTCCACACTTTCTTTAGTGCTGCTGGGTATGAGTCTGGGAGTCCAGTCAACTACAACAAATAGTACAAAATGTAAGATGGTGGGAACAGAGGATTTACAAGCAGTTTGGGGACACTAATCGTGGTGTTATGGTGTTCAAAAATGGAGGGACTGGTTCCTATTAAGTACTGATGCATAGGATATGCCATGTAAGGCTAAAAGATTTAGATTCCACCCCTGGGACTCTCAACTACCCGGAGATGGTAGTTGGATGACCCCCCCCCCCCCCCCCCCCATTAACAGATTTCCAGTGACTACATAATCCATGGAGTTTACTGGAGAAAAGGCCACATTATACATGACCCTATTTATATGTATAGGAGTTATGGGAATAGCCGACTCTGCCCATAGACCTCAGAAGAGCGTTCGAATTGTATCCACAGCAATAAATCCACTGCCCCCTATGCCTGACATGGAGAACAACAGATCTTATTAGTTTGACTTTCACTGTGTCCTTTTATTGTGATAAATATAAGTAATGCCAGAGTCTAGCAGCCCCAGATGAATGATGGGAGTGAGTCTATACATTATGTAGGGAAGTCAGGAAAAATAGCTGCCAGATGAATGATTATCTGACCAACGTCTATCCTACATCAATGACAGTTTGGGTTTCAGTATTTCCAATCCTATTGTTTTCTGCGATATAAGCAGCACCGGACGTGTCTGGCCGCCGCTTATCTCCCCCCAGAGAAATAACATGGCTGTTCAGCAGAGCAGTCACAGTTCTGGATAGTATGGGATCAACGCCATCTTACCAATGATCAATGGGTTGACAACTATATTATGTTTATGGCCTGCTTTAATTGCATTTCTGCTCTGTCACCCTCTACAGGCCCCCAGACAGAGCAGCTTACTTATCACTGCAACCTTTGAAGACCCTCTAAGGAAATCCAAATCCTCTTTACATTCTTATTTGTCTTTGCAATTTTTTCCCCATGTTTTCCTCATCATATATATGATATAATATGGAACAATAGAAACAGATCTAGAACTCTGCTTTCCTTCGTGAAAATAGGGCAGCTGCAATAAAGTTTTTATTCGGCTTTTCCTGTGTATTGTAATGTGTGTTGGGTGTTGGGGAAATTGTCCGAGTCCCGCTCCGATGACTTCAGTGAGATTGTACTAGGAGTATGTTTATGAAGGATCTGCACGTAAGGCGATCCTCGACAGAAGTTCTGACAAGTTCATGTTCTCAAGACTTTTTGTTTCCTAAATCAAATGCAGGACAGATGTAATTTCCTGCCTTTAGTCATTTCCCCATCTTGACAGGCAGTCAGTGTGCTCAGATTGCATTTACAGTAGGTGGGATCCAGATATGTGCAGCTTCCTTCTGTGCTCCACTGACAAAAGGGAGGATTATTTATATTGTGCCGCTAGGCCAGGTGGCTTGGCTCACTGCAGAGTACATAGCATGGATTACCTACAGGGCAGCATCCCACCAGCCACCACAACACGGCCATTTTTACACGCTGTATGCCTGGGCGCTGGCTTTTGTGCAGAAATGCTTTGAGAAGTTGCCAGTGCATGTCCTATTCCCATAAGAAGACAATCTCTGGTGCTTTCCCAGAACACAAAAACTGATATTCCACACAGCGCAGCCACTTTCTAAAAATGCTAATTGTCTTTCAAAGGATAGATAGATATATGTAAAAGAGGTGTTATGGTTATATACACACAATGCTTATAAATAAATAAAAAAAAGTTCTATAACTTAATTATATGCTTTGTATTCCAATTTCTCACCGTTTTTTGGAAGGGGAATTCCATTTTTTCAACTGAGCTGTTAGAAATATGTTTTGCTTTTTTTTTTGTTTTACATCCATTAAATTAAACCAAGTGTCAACATATGTTTTTTTTTTTTTAAACTGGTCATAACAATACAATAATGATCGTGTTAATTATTTTAATGCCGATACTCATTTACACCCATTTTCTGTACTGTATGCGCACTGATGGCTAATTCCTAATAGACTTCGATAGAGAACATAATGCCATTTAAAAAAATAGGCATATTTTGATATTTTACTGTGTGTGAACATAGCCTGTGTGCAACACCAGACGCTATTTATTGATAATTAAAATAACATTCTGTCTTATCGAATCCCGGCCAGAGTGTATACACTCTGGCCAGGATTCCATGTGGCTGCATAGAAAACCAACATGTAAGTTTTGGGCAGCCGCTATTTACATTTTACATTGTCTGCTGTGCTATAAGTTCATCCACCGGCCTGCATGAACTTCACTGACAGCAGCCGTTCAGTGACATGGCCACGTCACAGAACGTCCACTGTTATACACTGTGTAAATACACTGTGCCTTAAAGTGAATGGATCACCTACATTACTTCTTATTTACTGATTACAGCCAGATACTGATATATGTTAGTTTTCTCTAATATGTTACTCATTTGGATTGTACATGATTTTTTAGTTTTATTTTTGGTTCAATATTATGGGGGCACCCATCTTGCCTGAACTGGATTAGATAGGAATTTGAGATAATGCTTTACAATAAGCTCCATGGACACAGGCACAAAACACTAGTGGCATCCTATTTGTTCCATGGGAAAGTCTTCAAAGCATGCTATGTGACCTGCACAGTGGTCATTGTGTGGGGGAGTCTGAGCTGCTGTGATATAAAAAAAATTTGTATAATCATCATAAAAACATAGAAATCTTGATGTAAGCAATAAGTCATTTTCCGATAACACATTGCCTTCTGCAATGTTCAATTCCAGTGCTCTGCTGTAGTGAAGGCAGAACTGAAGCCATCACAGAACCGATGCATTTCATCTAATGAAGGCAGGACAGTGTGGGGGAGGGAGTAGGAGGCATGCTGAGGCTCAGCACAGCCTCTTTGAGACATGAGCTCTGAGCATGATCTAGAGCTGACTAATTCACTTTAATCCACATTTTAGGGAAATTTCTAAGACCTCCTACTTTAGGCTGGGTTCACACTATGTATATTTGAGGCTGTATTTGGTCCTCATGTCAGGTCCTCATAGCAACCAAAACCAGGAGTGGATTGAAAACACAGAAAGGATCTGTTCACACAATGTTGAAATTGAGTGGATGGCCGCCATATAACAGTAAATAACGGCCATTATTTCAATACCACAGCCGTTGTTTTAAAATAACAGCAAATATTTGCCATTAAATGATGGCCATCCACTCAATTTCACCATTGTGTGAACAGATCCTTTCTGTGTTTTCAATCCACTCCTGGTTTTGGTTGCTATACAGCCTCACAAATACAGCCTCAAATATACATAGTGTGAACCCAGCCTTAAAGTGCATTTTAATAAACCCCACCTCTTTGGGATCTGTCCCATAAAAAGTAATAGATGTTTAGGGTGTATATATGAAGGCATGCTTATATAGAGTTAACAATAGTTGGTGTATTGCATTATAGTCATCTGTACATACTTGATGAGACAGTGACTGCTTCCAGTACAGCAGTTTGTCAGATTTGTAGAGGTGAGTTTATTCCTTGGTATTGTTCTACACAGGATATCACAATGTATTATGGATACAATGGATTTTTTATAGGATTGCCAGTAAACTTACAACATTATGTGAGTTATTACAGTGCAGAAAGGAAGTTATTAAATGGCACGTTCTGCTATATCACTGTATTATATTATGGTAAAATGGGATTCCTCTTGAATAATAATCAGAACACTTACACACCTGTTGTATCCATAATATCCGCATGCATACTGATACTGTATATGATTTGTTTGGTTGTAAAACCAATAAACGTACGTATCCAAATGTTCTTCAGAACTTTGTATTTACTGTACACAATGTAGCCTTATTAGTCATTTCCTCATATGCCTTTTCAGTTACAATCAGAAGTGAACTGGAAACACTCAACCATTAAGTTATAAAGCAAACAATGCTTCATAGATTAGTGCATGAGCAATTTAACAAAGAAGGGGTAGGGCTTAATGATTAACACTGGGATTGTTCAGTAGAATGTTTATAATCTATGTTGTTTTATATACCACAGATTGCAGCTGTAAATGTTTAGCATTAAATATGCTACAAAAGTAACACCTGCTTTTATGCCTATCACTATCAATCTCTAACTGTAAATATTAGACACGTATGCTGCCCCTAGTGGTTTGGTTTGGTTCTGCTTCCAACACCTTGATCTTTGGACCTTTTTGGCCTCAGCTCGTTTCTGGCTTTATAAATCCATGCATTTGTTTATTTATTTATGTTAAAGCTCAAGAATTTTTTTTGCCCTTACATAATATTTTGCATTATTTTAGTATTGTGGCTATGACAAATACATGCAGTTCTAAGTTTTATTAACCAAAATGTCTTCGCTTTGTACTATTGCAGCTGAGTTCCATTAAAGGGGTACTTCAGCAAAAAAAACTGGTGTAAGAAAGCTATACAGCTTCCAGTCTTCTAGTACTTAAGAGCTGCTGTATGTCCTGCAGGAAGTGGTGTATTCTTTCCAGTCTGACAGTGCTCTCTGCTGCCACCTCTGTCCGTGACAGGAACTGTCCAGAACAGGAGATGTTTCTATAGGGATTTGCTACTGCTTAGCACAGTAGCCAGAGGCAGCAGTAGAGAGAACTGTATCATACTGAAAAGACTTCCTGCAGGACATACATCAGCTGATAGGTAGTGGGAAACTTTTTCACCAGAGAACCCCTTTAAAGTGTCACTGTCGTTATAGCTTTCAAAATCTAAATCAACAGTAGATGTGAATTAAAGCAAGTTTGCAATATACATTCATTATTTTTTTGTTGTTGTTATCATGCTGTAAAACAAAGCTGTACTTACTAGAAATCCAGGTCCAGTCTCCTGAAGGCAGATTTTCTGACTTGTGCTGGTTGTAAAACAGACTAAACAGGAATGCCGGCCAGTACAGAGAGTCACGGCTCAATATGTCCGTCAATCACATGACTGCCTTCTCTCTGTGAGTGCTCAGATGGCCTAGGATACACAGGACTTCCTGTTCACTGACTGTTTCCTGTTTCTTGGGGAAAAAAAGAGTCAGAAAACAGGAAGTGCTGTATTTTAAATTATAACTAAAAAAAAAATTATGAATTTAAATTGCAAACTTTCTTTATATCACATCTACTGCTGATTTAGATTTTGAAAGTTATACCGACAGTGACACTTTAAAGTGAATGGAGTTGAGCTGTAATACCACATACGACCTGAGGACAGATGTGGTGCTGTTTTTAGAGGAAAGCAGCCATGTTCTTCAATTCCTGGATACCACCTTTGAATATATATTTTTTTACTCTACTATAATAGTTAAGCTCGGCATATGCATAGAAAGGACAGTGACATAATAAAAAAAAAACCAAACTACATGACACATCTCTAAAGGAATGACTAGATAAAAGCTGTTTGAAGAATACAGCCTGTGTGCTGTGGAAGGACGTTGTGTAACCAGTTGCCAATAACATCATCTTAGTCATAGTATAACCGATAAGCTTATGCTTTTGTCTGCTGCCATATCAACTGGAGAGCTCTTAGGCAATAATCCACATGTGCTAGCTTCAGCTGTCAAACTTCTTGGTCCTCTGCCAGATCCAGCAACCGCCAACTGTAAGAGAAGAAACAAAGAAAAGCACATGTTGATATAAGAATTAGAAAATGTTTCCCTCAAACACACCCATCCTTACAGAGCGACGGTTATTCTTGTGAAAGAAAGAATCCTGCTGATCTTCCCCAGATAAGGGGATACAACAGATGGCTTCATTCACATAGCAAACTGATAGCAATGCGAGTTATGAGAGGGAGTCTTATTACTCTCTGCATCTAGCTGCTGGTTCCATGTATGCAGTGACTTCAGTTTGCTGTATTTCCTGAGAACGTTGAAGGGCATACAGACATATCTCAAGGCCTATTGTCAAGCTACAACTTCTAGCATTTCCTATAGCCCACAGCTGACTGAACATGCAAGGTGTTTGTAGTCTCAGCTGGAGAGTCGCAGGTTGCACACCGCTGCACAAAGAGGAGCAACAAAAACATTACTGACAGCTTAAAGGGTTTCTAGCCTTATAAAACTTTCTAATATATTTTGTGCTTGTCAATTTCTCGCCATTTGAAAAATCCCTGATTGATGTTAACCGAGGCAGTGGGGCCACCGTATCAGGCCTGCCAGGTGTAGGACACAGAATTAAGCAACTTTCTAAATAATCTGTCTTTGGTGTCTGTGTAAGTCATTCTTCTGGCTGTAAGAAAGATACCAGATGAAAGGAATCCATCAGCGAGCTGTGTGTTTGATGGGCTGTCTGCACTCCCCCTCTCTCAGTGTTAGATTTGGCAGCAGGGAGGGGAAGGAGATTAGCACAGCAGACAGGGGTGTGTAGAGTTAGGCGAACATACATGGAGGGCAGCTCATACAGGCTGTAGATAGGGAGGAAAACGCACACTAGAGCAGGTTGTAAACGGTTTATTAGGAATCCTAGAGATGAATAAAAGAATGAAAATTGCAGACTCAAACTTAGTATGAAATGTTTAACTTAAAGGGGTATTCCACTCAAACATAACTTTTAAAATGTTGCTGCCCATGGCGAAACTAACAATTCATTCCATACTTGTTTTTATCTATTCAGCCTCCCTCCCCCAGTTCTCAGCTGCTGCTTTCTGCTGAAGACACAAAAAACTGTGCTTGAGTTATGCTTGAGTGGAATATCACATTAAAGTGTACCTATCATTTAAACAAACATCTGACATGTCATAGCAACATTTCAGAGGTTTGTATCGGTCCAAGTCCGGGTGCTGAGCCCCCCTGCTGATCAGTAAAATGAAGGGGACGCTACTGCATTCATCTGCCCCTTCATTCTAACGATTGGCAGGAGTCTCAGCACCTGGACCCTGACCGATACAAACCTCTGACAAGTCGCTATGACATGTCAGAAGTTTGTTTAAATGATAGGTACCCTTTAAGGTCCAACAAAGGGCTCTTTTGCACGGCCTGAACTGAGGCTGCAAACAAGTGCCGATCAGAGAGATCAGCACTCATTTGTAGAGCTTTAAGGGTGCCTTTACACAGAAAGATTTATCTGACAAATTTTTTAAGCCAAAGCCAGGAAGAGACTATAAACAGAGAACACGTCATAAAGGAAAGACTGAGATTTCTCCACTTTTCAAATCCATTCCTGGCTTTGGCTTCAAAAATCTGCTAGATAAATCTGTGTAAAGGCACCCTTATGGTGCATTTACACAGAAAGATTTATCTGACAGATTTTTTAAGCCAAAGCCAGGAATGGTTTTGAAAAGAGGATAGATCCCACTCTTTCCTTTTTCACCTGTTCCCTGTTTATAGTCTGTTCCTGGCTTTGGCTTCAAAGATCTGTCAGATAAATCGCTCTGTGTAAATGCACCATTACAAGGATCAATCAATTGCAAAGCCAGGCTGCATCCATGATGGGCCTATTAATATCATCATAGTTGGCTACACATTCCTGTTTACATGGGAAGATGTGCAGCCAAATAGCAATAATTTATACAGCTGCACATGCTACCAGACAATGAACAAACATTTTTTCATTCGTTGGCTGACTGCTGGCCCTTTGAATGGGTCAATTATCGGCAATGAGTGTTTTTGCCATTTGAGAATACACCTATGTAATAGGTACTTAATAGAGATGAGCGTGATTAGATGATGTTTTTCAGGCCTCCCTAGGGCTGCATCCAACTTTACCAGCCATCAGTATTCAAATGACGAGCAATCGACATTTGATCGCCACTTTTAGCTATGAATAATTTTAGGAATTTTACATATAACTAAAAAAAAGTGATAGGGTCATACTAAAAGTCACTATGACACTAAAATCTGAATAATATAAAAGCCCTTGAATAAGCTGTAAGCAGTAATAAGCTAAATATAGTTTCACAATGTAAATCACTATGAAATATTCACAATATGTAAATACACTATAAAATTAGAGGCAGGATTTGTTGGCGCTCTGCACATTCATTGGGAGAGTTGAGGACACTGCAGTCTAAAGTGAATGAAAACTCAATTAAGTCATCAGTCCCCAGAACAAGTGACAAGTTACATGACAGCAGTGTTCAGGATATCAGGTCTGGTGTCCTCAGCTAACACGTGGCGATTGCTACATCAGTTCTGCTTTGTTTTGACAGTGTCTGGGTTGGTCATTGTTATTATCAGAGGTGTGTAAAACACTGTACCGCAAGATTATGCACAGTGCTGCTTTTTTTTTTTTTTTTTTTTTGCACTGCCAATTTGCACCAGCATAGGATCCTATACCTTTTTTTAGTGACAGTTCATTGCTAACTAATACAACTGTATAGCCATACAGCTGCAAGTACCTGGCCTCTGTATCAAACCATCTGCTTCATCTCCCAATCTGCTGTCCTATCTGCTACTGATCTCCATGTTTTTTTAATATGTAATTCTAAGTTCCCCCCTCAAGGGTGTGCTCAAACAGTTCCTGACTATTGGAATCCCTAATTATACCTGGCGTCATTACTATACCAGACCGTCCTCTGAAAACTGGTAAACATTACCGCAATGTCAGGTCCTGTTTAGACATTTAGCTGGTATATACTGTATGTGATTCAGACTGCGATTTCAGATGTGGATATCAGGATGAATTTAGAAATAAAAAAAACAGTTTCTCAAAAATACAAAAGCATAAAAACTGCACTGTCTGAACAAGACATTTTAGGCTAAGCTCCACCTGAAACATTTAAGTTTTGAAGCCTTTCTACAGAAGCTGACATCTTTTGCTTATACTTTTCCCTCAACTTAGCATTTACTCCTGACTATAACTAAACATAAAGGCTGAAAAACAGCACTGTGTACACTGTATAACAATGAAAACATATACCGTGTTTCCCCGATAGTAAGACACCCCCGAAAGTAAGACATAGTTGGACTTTCGGGGGCTGGGCTAAAGTAAGACATACCCCGAATGTAAGACATAGTACATAGGGCGGTATTTTTGTACTTTTATGTCCCTGCGCCCGTCCTGTCAGAGGCTCGCACGCGCGCGCACACACACACACGCGCGGCCCGGCACGAGCGCTGCACGTCATGTGCAGGGACGCCGGTATTGGTGCGGGAGCTGAAGGAGCAGCAGGGCCCAGGTGACTGCCCGCACCGCCCCCGTCTGGTCCAAGCGACCTTCCCCCCACCCCCCGTGCGCGCACCTGTCCGCCCTCTCTGAGGCCCCGTCCTGCCGCACCGTCCATGCGCCCACCACCCGTCCGGTCCGGCGTCCCTGCTCACTGAGGGGAGTACAGGACAGCCGCCCTCACGTGCTGCTGCTCCTCCAGCTCTGACATGGCCGCCTCCCTGCACACACAGGACAACGTGTGACAGCTGACCTGTCATCTCATCCCCTCAGTAACAGTACAGGATAGGAGGAATAATGGGCTGCAGCAGGCGGGATAACTTATAGCTGTGTGTGTTATCCTGCCAGCTGCAGCACATCCATTCCTCCTATGTTACAGTCCTGCACTGTTACTGAGGGGACTACAGTCATACACCCCTGTCCGCCCCCCTATACAGTCATACACCCCTGTTTCCCCCCCCTATACAGTCATACACCCCTGTCCGCCCCCCTATACAGTCATACACCCCTGTCTCCCCCCCCTATACAGTCATACACCCCTGTCTCCCCCCCCTATACAGTCATACACCCCTGTCCAATATAAGACATACCCCAAAAGTAAGACATAGTGGGACTTTTGGGAGTAAAAAGAACGTAAGACACTGTCTTACTTTCGGGGAAACACGGTATATAAGAATTCCTTTAAAAAAAAATCGCTAAGCAGCAGAAGCTTTGCAATAGTATTCTCCTGCAGAATAGCTGGGTTAGGCTAGGGCTATGAGGCAACATTTGTCACACCACACAAAGACCACGTAGCATCACACCTAATGTTAGTGAATGGTGTCATTGTGACTGCTCCACTGTAACGTGACAGTCATAAAAAAATTATTCATGATGAATGAAGCCCCACAGAATATTTTGGTCGAGTGACTTGGCTGGGACTCGCTGTTGTCATGTTGTATGCTGTAGGTACAGTGTTTTTTGAGCCTGAGATGTATAGCTATTTTGTGGAAATGCTACGAAACTGCATAAAAATGCATGAAGCAGAAAATACTGCCAACAGTGAAGAATTATGCCTGGAAAAAAAGTATGCGTGAAAGAGAACTTAAAAGAAAATATCTCCAAAGATGGAGTTACTTCCAGAATAGTTTGTATACAAAGGTCACTAAGGATGTGCTGTATGTATCCATAAGCCTGTCTCATGACAATGACCTATCTCCTACTAGCAGCCATTTCTTTATCAGCCTCCGTGTACCTATTCATTTATAAAAAATAAAAAAATAATTACATTCCCAATCTATATGATTGCACAATAAAGCACTGCGCTGCGTCTACCCGGTGCTACAATGCATATATAGTAGATTGTTGTCTCTGGTCCTGGATACTTTTAGCACGCTCTTTGAAGCCGAGTCCCTTCACTATGCTTAATCACCCAAGAAGTTTGAATACAACCCACCAATAGTCTTGTAAGAATGCGTCTTTTGAAGTAACCGTGACGACTTCTCTCACTCCCACAGAGGCAGCGAGAAACCACCAGACTTATTCATCCAAGCAGACTGGATTCCTCCTGTTAATATTTGATAGCAAACGTTTGATTTCCTACCATAAAGAATGAACGTGGAGAACCAAAAAGTTACATTTGAAGGCCTAGAAAATCTGTATTCAGCCGAGTCTTTGAAAATCCATATAGAAAGAATATAGCTGCAAACAGTGTATGGCTCACTCTGCTCAGCCTGCTGTGAAGAAATATCCCTCCTGTTCTGGACTATTCAGGCTGTATTTATTTGAAAGGGGATTAAGTCCTAGGGTGCCCTGACAGGAAACGTCATGTGATTAAGAAGAGGGCTCAGCCACAGCTTAGGCAAACTGTAAGCACAGGGAGGAAATGATTTCTGCTCCACTTCATGCATTTTGGGTGAGTTATAACCATAGGGTCATTCCATTCAACCTCGAGAGCCAAGGCTGTTCCACTTTAAAGAAAATTGCTTTATAAATTACTCGAATAAGGTACACACATGTATAATTCAGGGAAGAAGACATTGTGAGGGAGAATTAATAATTCTGGCATACCTGTGGGAGGAAGCTTGGTGAGACCAGAAGGCCACATCCCCCTTCGTACCGAGAAAAGTGTCTTCTACATTGACGCATATGTTATTGATTCTAATGCAGTGATGTCAGTAAGCCTACGGTGCGTACCCCAATAGTTCTCCCTCGGTGAAAAAAGAACAATAAATTCATTTAAATAAGGGATGGGAAACTTTTGGTCCTCCTGCAAAACTACAATTCTCATCTTGCCTGGACAGCAAAAGTTAAAGCTTTGGCTGTCCAGGCATGATGGGAATTATAGTTTTGCAACAGCTGGAGGGCCGAAGGTTTCCCATCCCTGATTTAAAGGGTACCTGTCACAAAGTTGATAAAGACATGCAGACGCAGCTGCCGCTGGAAGTTCTAGTTGCCTTGGATGCATCCCATGTTGGCCAGGTTTCATATACGTGCCCCATTTTAATCAATTGGGCCCCAAGGTTTTCCCCCAAAAGCCATTAACAAACAGGGTAAACGTGGTTTCTGTTGCTTGTGCACTGGCCACTGTGTATGGCCTTGCCCTAAAACAAATTTTGGGGTTTCCTAAGTGTCCTTTCAGTATCAGTCTTCAGTTGCCAAGATCCAATCACTGAGATTGGGGCTTGTTCGCAGGGCCTTAACATGGCACAACTAATAGAGTGGATGGACGTTTAGAATATGTTTGTCTTTTGTCTGGGTTTTCTGACAGGATAAGCACATTTTTACATAAATTATACAATTTAGAATAACTTGGAATGATCATGTGGGTAAGTTATACGGATTTGTAAATTACTTCTATGTAAAAGAAAAAAAAAGAAAAACTTCCTATACGCATCAGCTGCTCTATGTTCACAAGGAAGGGATGTAGTTATTTCCAATTCCACTTGGTGCTCTCTACTGTCACCTCTGTCTGTGCCAGTAACGGTCCAGAGCAGAAGAGGTTTGCTGTGGAGTTTTGCTTTTGGGACATATGGACAGTATGCTCTATTAGTACCTGTGGAAATGGACACATACAATTTAGTCTGCTGGCATACCATGTATTGTTTGGGGGGGGGAAATGTACAGTAATATCCCTGTATGGGTTTAAAAAAAAGTAGCAGCATTATGTAAAAACTAAATATGTCTAATGAAAGTGGAATAGGCACATAAATTATTTGGTGATTTTTAACAAAAAAATTCAAAAGGGTGTGATATGGCAGTTTTCATTGTGAAGCACTATAGTCGTCCTCCCTTCAGACTGAATATCCTTAGGTCATGTTCACACAGTGTGGCTTTTAAAGGATTTTTTTTACTTTAGCTAATTGCAGTCTAACAGTTACTCTCCTGTCTTATTGCTTTGCTTAGAGAACTACTTAGACTTGTCCATAAAAAATACAGATAAGACTATTGTCGATATACTGTATGGTTTAAGTGCTCGGTGCTTATAAATATTCCTGTGTAACTTACTCTATTGTGTACAAATTGCTCATCCTGAAGTCTACAAGACACTTGGCATGCAGCGACATGTGAACATAGCTCTCTTTTGTTCTCGCTATGAAACATGTAGATGTTTATTTGAAGTAGGTTTCTCATTTGCTTGGATGTTGAATATTTGACCAGTGTTGTTGAATTAATTGCAGGCCCCTCTGGCAGCGAGTTGTAATACAATGGTAAAACAAGAGCAAACACACAAGCATTCAGCTCTCCTTTTATAGGAGATGTCCCATGCAAGCGGACTGAAAGCACACCTTGTACCTTTTATGATTCATGAGTCATCTGGAGCTGGGGAATGACAGTGACAGCATGTCTGTGCCTGACATAAGCTATAAAGGAGCCTGTCTGTAGCTTCCATTACTATACTCTGAGGCATACATCCCTCTCACACTTTGCTTATGATTACGAATCAGTAAAACAATTCTGCAACTGATTTCAGCAATTGTAGATTCTTTTCATTATGGCATTATGGCAAAGTTCCTGGTATCTATTTTTCATGTTTTTATCTATCAGAATTAGGGTTAAGAAAATTGTACCTATGGGAACAAAAAATATAAACGTATTCTTCTTCCTTGTAGCTGAGGCTACACAACGACTTTGGTTGTGCAATACAAAGATTCCCATATAATGTTCATGAATAATAGCTGTGATGTGACGGTCCATCCTGGATGGATTATTGGTCGCAGGTTGCACAACGCTTTGCCACCATTGACCTCAATGTAATTCATATGCGAGTGCGACCTGCTTGTGATATATGTGTGTTTTTCTATGTTTTCTACAGCCAAATCTCAACTGTAATAAAAATGTAAGATAGCAATTTGCAGCCAAGTTGCCAAATTATTTTGCCTGTACCACTTAGATGTGATTGGCTGTCGCACAACCACAGTTATAGGCTATAGGCCTTATATGTGGCAGCATATACTGTAACAGAGCCATACAACCTTCAAGCTGTAATAAAGTGACCCCTACCTTGGATATCGAACAGAATCTAACAAAAATAATCCACTGCTCCTCTGGATTTCATATTACAGAGAAATTCTTCCCAAGAAACAGCACCTAAAGTAAACTATCTCCATGATATGGTGCCATAGTGAGGAATCGTATTGTGGCACAATAGCTGCCTACAGCTCTGTAGTACAGCGCTGCCATGTGCATTACACCTACTAGATGGAAACAAAACAAATGGTGTATTTTCTTAGGCTTTGTTGCCTACCATTAGCTCCCTGTTATGGCCACTGTATAAATTTGTGTATGATGCTAAAAGAGAGAAAAAAATAGAAAAAGAAAGGCCAGGGCCTACTATGGGAGATGGGAAGATGGTGC
This sequence comes from Dendropsophus ebraccatus, assembly GCF_027789765.1. NCBI lineage: Eukaryota > Metazoa > Chordata > Amphibia > Anura > Hylidae > Dendropsophus > Dendropsophus ebraccatus. Next base: position 70,101,587 of record NC_091455.1, on the reverse strand, counting down.
GTCTACCTATTATGATTGATATGATGGAAAGTAAGAGACATTATGAATAAGAAAGTTTCATATCAGTGGAAGAAAATGTGTAATTAATACCGTAATGTCATATCGGGCTTCTGATGTTGTAAGCGAGAGCAATTGATGGCAACACATCCTCAGTTTACCTTTGTCCTTTACACATCTTCTCTGAAGTAGTATTCATGTAACTCTGGATTTACAGCTGTCATTGGTAATGATAAGCTGGATAATGCCCTGTAATATAATATAATGTACACACAGGGAAGAAGAACAAAATTGTGAATTTATCTTTGTCTTATTTTTAGTATCTTCATGTATTACCACATATAAGAAGACACCTCCTCCAGTACCACCCAGGACAACAACAAAACCTTTCATCTCCATCACTGCTCAGAGTAGCACAGAATCTGCCCAAGATGCCTACATGGATGGACATGGACAAAGGGGGGATATGATTAGTCAGTCAGGGCTCAGTAATTCTACTGAGAGTCTGGACAGTATGAAAGCACTTACGGCCGCTATCGAAGCTGCCAATGCTCAGATTCATGGCCCAGCAAGCCAGCACATGGACAACACCATGACAGTAAACTCCACTTCTACAGTTTCCACCATCACTGCAGATGACAGGAAAAAGAATCAGTTCAGGAAAAACCTATCCATTGGAATACAGGTAATCCAGACATTACCCTACATATTGCATGGGGATTTGATTATTTGACCAGAAATACGGTTTTAAGTTTATCATACCTTAACTTGCTACGGTTTCCACTCTGTAGCAACCTAGGAACATGTTTTACAATTTTCAAGACTAAAAGAATCCATCAGATAATGAGGGGAGATCCGAAGCCACCAAAAAGTGGGGCGGTTTGCCATATCATATTCCTCCTCTCATTATGCTGAAAATTAAAGCAGTGACCTGATTGGTCCCTATAGACATCTACTCTACATAATTATTACAATGGTTTCGCTAAAATTGCTGTATTCCATTTATGGCTTCAGGTAGTCATCAGAACCTAAAACGATGAATATATTAATAGGACTGTGAATGTGGGACTATGATTAATCTAACATGTAGTCATATTATTCTGTATCTTTAACCCCTTACTGCTCCAGCAGCTTTTCCATGCAGTGACCTTTATATTATTGCTTCCATCCTTGTAAATGGCTGGTGTGAGGGCTTGTTTTTTGTTGGATTTTTCTGTGACAGCATTTTAGGGTACATACAAGTTATTTACAAACTTTTTATTAACAGTTTCTTAGCTGGATAAAAGTAGCATGACTGCAAATATATCTATATTGTGCAGGTTAGTATTATTATGCCAGTACTTAGATGTAGTTAGTAATAGTTTGTATGGTTTACTAAAACTTTATTTACATGTACAAAATATGTCAAAATGGGGATGTATTATTTTTGCAGGCCTTTAAGGAAAGGACACTTATATTTGCTCTTTAAGCTTGTAGGTCACTAGACAAATAAGTATAACATGGTAATATTCATTACTACAGGTACTGCAATACCTGCAAAGGAAACCCAAGGTGACAGTATACTGTCATCACCAATGCTTATGATAATAAAACAATAAACTGTTGGTGTGTCATGTTAGGAGCCAGAGTAACCATATAAAATATATATGCGCCCAATCAGGAGACCAATAGAACTGTCACTCAGTTCTGAGAAAAGGGGATAGAAAAGCACTCAAAGAGCAGAGCTCTGGGCACTTATCACAGAGGGCCCACCTCTGGGACACTAGCACTAGTGGAACCTAGAACATTAAAGTATACAAGTTAAACCACTGTAACCCAGGGTATGATCACACTCCTCTCCCCATTCTCCAAGTAGTGGGATAAGAATTCATAACAGATTCACTTTTCCTTTGTAACCTGAATTGAGGCAAATGATACCCAGCACCAGTAGCACTTCACAGAACTTTGAATAGTCAAATATATTATTAATGAGTTTGGTATTTGTGTGTTTTTCTTGCTTGTGCAAATATTTATCATTGTGCCCACACACTTCTAAACACACAGGTGTACAGGTAATGCTAGTAAGCGGCTTTACAATCGTAATAACTGCTTGATATTACTTTTTAGGTTGATGGGCCAGAAGAAGCCGCTACTGCAGAGCAGAGGGAGGCAGCCTACAGATATCAGTCAGTAGGAATCCAAGTGGAAGAAGAAAGAGCGTAAGGAATTATGATTATAGTTCATTTTATTATGCAGTATTAGGCTATGGTCACTCACTGCCTTATTTTGGCCATTTGACAGCCATCTTTTAAGACTTGCCGAACTGTTCCGGTTCAGCAATGTTCTCTGAAGCTGAGCGCTCAGTATTTGACTCCTGGTGCCTGTAGAAGTTGGATTCCGTCGTATGGAGTCCTAGAAAACATGGATACAGCCATAGGCCAAACAGTTTATCAAGTTCACTCAACACTATGGATAGATTGATACACTGAGATTTTTTTTCCAGCTATTTTTTTACATCTCTCCTACAGCCAGACGGTAGGGACAGCCAATGCTGGGCTGTATAACTAGAGGTATAACGCTAGTGTTCCTCTAGTGCAGGGATGGGGAACCTTTGGACCTCCAGCTGTTACAAAACTACAATTTCCATCTTGCCTGGACAGCCAAAGCTACACCTACATAAAGATATTCAAAAAAATAAAACCGGACCAAAGAGGCTACAAAAATGGTAGACGGTCTGAAGCATAAAACCTGGAAAGGCTTAAGGATCAGGAAAGACATAAGGATCTAAATCTGTATAGTCTGGAGGGAAGAAGGGAAAGGGGGGGAGACATGATCGAAAACCTTTAAATATGGTAAAGGACTACACTTCAAGACGGAAGTGTATTTAATAAAGAATGGAACACTAAAGCAATGGGCCACAATGTGAGGTTAGTTGTGGGGAAAGATCAGAAACAACATGAGAAAATATTTTACTAAAAAAGTAGTAGATACTTGAAACAAACTTCCAGCAGATGTGGTTGGTAAATCTACAGAAAATGAGATCTTTTAATGCCAAAAATCTTCTATGTTCCTATGTTTTTTGTTGCCATGAACTTCTTTGAATAGGCAGATATATATTCTTCTTATGAGGATAAAACAACAGAGTTTGGCTTAGTTTACAATTGCTGTGAATTATTTCAGTTCTTCTCTGGTTACTGTTCTGCTGACAGCAGGAAGTGGTATTTGCCCTGTCAACAAAAATGTGAGAAGTAATACTTCTGTTATCCTGTGCTTTATGACACACCGTCAGAGCCCTGCAGCCAGATACTGTACTGTGAGCATCACAGGTCGCTGTCAGTGACGGCTCCAGTCAGACATCCGCCAACAGACACATGAGCCTAGAAGATTTTTTTTTTTTATTTAGGCCCAGCCCCTAGCCCCTGCACACTATCCCCAGCACAGTCTCTCCAGCCCCAGCACACTATCCCCAGCACAGTCTCTCCAGCCCCAGCACACTATTCCCAGTACAGTCTCTCCAGCCCCAGCACACTATCCCCAGCACAGTCTCTCCAGCACAGTCTCTCCTGCCCCAGCATATTATTCCCAGCACAGTGTCTCCAGCCCCAGCAAACTATCCCCAGCACAGTCTCTCCAGCCCCAGCACAGTCTCTCCAGCCCCAGCACACTATCCCCAGCACAGTCTCTCCAGCCCCAGCACACTATCCCCAGCACAGTCTCACCAGCCCCAGCACACTATCCCCAGTACAGTCTCTCCAGCCCCAGCACACTATCCCCAGCACAGTGTCTCCAGCCCCAGCACAGTCTCTCCAGCCCCAGCACACTATCCCCAGCACAGTCTCTCCAGCCCCAGCACACTATCCCCAGCACAGTCTCTCCAGCCCCAGCACACTATTCCCAGTACAGTCTCTCCAGCCCCAGCACACTATCCCCAGCACAGTCTCTCCAGCCCCAGCACAGTCTCTCCAGCCCCAGCACACTATCCCCAGCACAGTCTCTCCAGCCCCAGCACAGTCTCTCCAGCCCCAGCACACTATCCCCAGCACAGTCTCTCCAGCCCCAGCACACTATCCCCAGCACAGTCTCTCCAGCCCCAGCACACTATCCCCAGCACAGTCTCTCCAGCCCCAGCACACTATCCCCAGCACAGTCTCTCCAGCCCCAGCACACTATCCCCAGCACAGTGTCTCCAGCCCCAGCACACTATCCCCAGCACAGTCTCTCCAGCCCCAGCACACTATCCCCAGCACAGTCTCTCCAGCCCCAGCACAGTTTCTCCAGCCCCCGCACACTATCCCCAGCACAGTCTCTCCAGCCCCAGCACAGTCTCTCCAGCCCCCGCACACTATCCCCAGCAAAGTGTCTCTAGCCCCAGCACAGTCTCTCCAGCCCCAGCAAACTATCCCCAGCACAGTCTCTCCAGCCCCAGCAAACTATCCCCAGCACAGTCTCTCCAGCCCCAGCACAGTCTCTCCAGCCCCCGCACACTATCCCCAGCACAGTCTCTCCAGCCCCAGCACAGTCTTTACAGCCCCAGCACAGTCTCTCCAGCCCCAGCAGGGGAAGTGGATAGTGCTACAGGGGCACAAAATCTAACATTTTTACTGTGAAGCGCAGTGCTAAAAAATGACCACGTAGCCTCAGCAGCCAATCAGCAATCAGCTAACATGTACAACATAAAGGAGGGATTTACGAAGACCAGCGTACTTGTATTTATATCAGGCCCGCCCCCTTTTCCCTGGCAGGAAACACTAAAAGGCGCACGCCTATTAGTTAATCTGGCCGTCCGGGCGCCTAAATCTGTGCCCGGCGTACAAAATCTACATCAGCTTCCAGCAGGTGTAGATTTTTATCATGATTTACGCCTGTGAGCAGGCGTAAATCATGCTAAATAAGGCAGGGAGGAGGCCACGCCTCCTCCCCGCCTTATCACGCCCCCGCAAGCTCCGCCAGCCTGCCTATCGGGCGAGTGAAGTGTACGGGAGGCGTACGCTAGGAAGAAGGGGCGAATCTGCACCTTTTCCCTGGCGTATGCCTGTGGCGTAAGCTTCGTAAATCCCCCCCCCCCCCCCCACAAAATGTACATCATGAAAGCAAGTATCTTATTGGCTGCTGTTTTGCATTTAAATGCACTGAATTCATTGTTAGGCTAAGTTCACACTACAGATAAATTCATTAAACAACGGCCGTAATTGCAGGTTTGCAACTACGGACGTTATTTATGAATTTACCTATAACATTCAATCCTGTGGAATCCCGTCCGGAGTACATACACTCTGTATACACTCTGGCCGGGATTCCTTGCGGCCGCACTGAAAACTGACATGTCAGTTTTGTGCAGCCGCTATTCATTGAATAGCGGCCGCACGAGATTGAGAGAGCAGACAGTGTAAAGTGCAGCTTCGGACTTAGTGCAGCTCTTTCCCGACTGACCACTAAGCTGTCAAGTGTAGTCAGGGCCGGACTGGGGAAGAAAAGCAGCCCTGGCACACAAACCCCACCAGCCCACATATAAATACCCCCCCACTGCAAAGTTCTACTATGTCACACTATTTTCTTACATATATAACGCCCAAAATTATCACAGAAGAAAAGTAAGTGTACACGACCAATATACTCACTAATACCGCCATACACTGACCATATAGCCACCAGATACAAATGCTGCAGAGTATTACACCCTGCAGACTATAGAAAAGAATATAGCAGTGATTTCATAGCCCCCTTCAGGGGCGTAGCTAATGTGTTCTGGGCCCTGGTGCGAGACGTCAACTTGTTCCCCCCTTTCACGGCCAAGTGATGCTACTGGTGTAATATATATATATATATATATATATATATATATATATATATATATACACACACTCACCGGCCACTTTATTAGGTACAGCTGTCCAACTGCACGTCACCACTTAAATTCTAATTAGCCAATCACATGGCGGCAACTCAGTGCATTTAGGCATGTAGACATGGTCAAGACAATCTCCTGCAGTTCAAACCGAGCATCAGTATGGGGAAGAAAGGTGATTTGAGGGCCTTTGAACGTGGCATGGTTGTTGGTACCAGAAGGGCTGGTCTGAGTATTTCAGAAACTGCTGATCTACTGGGATTTTCACGCACAACCATCTCTAGGGTTTACAGAGAATGGTCCGAAAAAGAAAAAACATCCAGTGAGCGGCAGTTCTGTGGGCGGAAATGCCTTGTGGATGCCAGAGGTCAGAGGAGAATGGGCAGACTGGTTCGAGCTGATAGAAAGGCAACAGTGACTCAAATAGCCAACCGTTACAACCAAGGTAGGCAGAAGAGCATCTCTGAACGCACAGTACGTCCAACTTTGAGGCAGATGGGCTACAGCAGCAGAAGACCACACCTGGGGCCACTCCTTTCAGCTAAGAACAGGAAACTGAGGCTACAATTTGCACAAGCTCATCGAAATTGGACAGTAGGAGATTGGAAAAACGTTGCCTGGTCTGATGAGTCTCGATTTCTGCTGCGACATTTGGATGGTAGGGTCAGAATTTGGCGTCAACAACATGAAAGCATGGATCCATCCTGCCTTGTATCAACGGTTCAGGCTGGTGGTGGTGGTGTCATGGTGTGGGGAATATTTTCTTGGCACTCTTTGGGCCCCTTGGTACCAATTGAGCATCGTTGCAACGCCACAGCCTACCTGAGTATTGTTGCTGACCATGTCCATCCCTTTATGACCACAATGTACCCAACATCTGATGGCTACTTTCAGCAGGATAATGCGCCATGTCATAAAGCTAGAATCATCTCAGACTGGTTTCTTGAACATGACAATGAGTTCACTGTACTCAAATGGCCTCCACAGTCACCAGATCTCAATCCAATAGAGCATCTTTGGGATGTGGTGGAACGGGAGATTCGCATCATGGATGTGCAGCCGACAAATCTGCGGCAACTGTGTGATGCCATCATGTCAATATGGACCAAAATCTCTGAGGAAGCTTCCAGCACCTTGTTGTATCTAGGCCACCAAGAATTGAGGCAGTTCTGAAGGCAAAAGGGGGTCCAACCAGTTACTAGCATGGTGTACCTAATAAAGTGGCCGGTGAGTGTATACACACACTATAATAATAATACCGGCACATACTGATTAATACCACTGACTAATAATACCACTGCCACTGACTAATACCACCACACACTAATACCACCATATACTAACATCACCAGCCCCCCCCCTTATAGAAGGGCCCACTCTCTCTCGCCCACATATAGATGCCCCCCTCTCTCCTCCCCCCCTCATAGATGCCCCACCTCTCTCTCCCCTGACATAGATGCCCCCCTCTCTCTCCCCTGACATAGATGCCCCCCTCTCTCTCCCCCCCTTATAGATGCCCCACTCTCTCTCCCCCCCTTATAGATGCCCCCTCTCTCCCCCCCTTATAGATGCCCCCTCTCTCCCCCCTTATAGATGCCCCCTCTCTCTCCCCCACATATAGATGCCCCCCTCTCTCTCCTCCCCCCTTATAGATGCCCCACTCTCTCTCCCCCCTTATAGATGCCCCACTCTCTCTCCCCCTTATAGATGCCCCCTCTCTCTCCCCCCCTTATAGATGCCCCCCTCTCTCTCCCCCCTCATAGATGCCCCACTCTCTCTCCCCCCCTTATAGATGCCCCACTCTCTCCCCCCTTACTCCCCCCCTTATAGATGCCCCCTCTCTCTCCCCCCCTTATATATGCCCCCCCTCTCTCCCCCCATATAGATGCCCCCCCTTATAGAAGGGCCCCCCTCTCTCCACCACATATAGATGTCCCCTTTCATAGATGCCCCCCCCTTATGGAAGGCCCCCCTCTCTCTCCCCCACATATAGATGGCCCCCTCTCTCTCCCTCCCCCCCCCCTCACAGATGCCCCTGCGGGACGCATTGGGCACAGGCAGCGTCTCTGTCACTGCTGCCTGTGCCGGTACATGGAAGGAGAAGAGTGCGGAGGATGGCAGAGCTGCAAGGCGGTGAGGGTGACACTACCCCCACGACCGACCGACAGACACACACACAAACACACACAGACAGACAGACTCACACACACAGACACACACACCTGACCTGACGCAGACCGCTCCCGCTGCCTGGCCGTAGTAGAGCTCCTGCAGCTGTGGCCCTCTGCGCGCTCAGCACGCTCCTGCCACAGCAGCCCGCCTGTCACGCTCGGCCCGCTCCTGACGTGCAATGCAATCCTCCAATGCAATCAACGTGGAGGAGGAGCGTGGGGCCGCTGCGGCCGGCTGTGGTGCACGTTCAACGCGTGCATCACGGCCGGCCGCAGCGGCCCCATGCTCCTCCTCCACGTTGATTGCATTGGAGGATTGCATTGCACGTCAGGAGCGGGCCGAGCGTGACAGGCGGGCTGCTGTGGCAGGAGTGGGCAGAGGGGAGCGGGCCGCAGCGGCGATTTTTTAAAATAATGTGTTTTTTTTTTTTTTGTAGTCCGGGCGGCCCACGGACTGGTAATCCGGCCAGCCCAGGGGCATTTGCCCGGCTGGCCAGATTACCAGTCCGGGCCTGAGTGTAGTCATAACTGCATAACTGCAAGCGCTTGTAGTTAAAGGGGGAATTTGCAGAACCCAGGAGGCCCGCTCACCCTCCTGGTGCTGCAAATGAGGACAGCTCAGGGGGCCCAGTGTATGGCAGGAGCGGGCCCCATAGCAGCCGCAATGGCTGCTACAGTAGTCGTTATGCCCTGGGCACTGTTTCTGGATGAAAGCTGTTATGGTTTTCTAATTTTGGATAAGTCCTTTAAGGCAAAGGAGTTTTTTTTAAGAATTATGCAAGAGAATCAATTATGCCAGTTCAGTTCAGTGATTTGTTGCTTGAGTGATAGTAGTCTGCTGCTATAGAGAAAGTACAGAGCAACTGAGAAGGAGAAAGCATACTACACTGTATTCTTTATTGTGTTCCTATATCTCTACTGTGCCGTGGTGAGGATAAAGCTCTGATCATACAACCATTGTTGTACTCCATATAACAGACACATCAAATAACAGAAACGGACCCCTACAGACCCCAGTCACTTATAATCATGTCTGACAGCTTCCATCCTATTGTCTGTCATTTTGACAGAAAAAAGTGCAGTATGCTATGCTACTCTTCCTATGAAATCTGACAGAACTGCTAACACAGCCAGCCAATGATGATAGTGTGAACACGCCCTATTTTAGCAGTCTAATTAATTTACATAAATATTTGAGCAAAATGTGACAAAAGGTAATGTGATGCATTAGTTATTCTCCATGGAAGGCTACTCCTGCTGATCCTAAAGGGAAGGAATGTCACAGCTTGTTTTGTCTCATGGCCTTTTAACCCACTCCTTGACCGGTCACTCATCACTGCCCTAAGTTCAGTTCTCTCATGGGAGGATCTCAGTGCTCTGTACCATGCAGTGCTAATGGATTTAGAGTTGCCTCATCTTCAGGGCTAAACACAGTTTATATGCTAGTTTACTACACACTATACTAGTATATATGAGATGACTTTGGATATATACTGTTGTATCAGTAGAGTATGTGGAGTACAGTCACTTTGGTTAATATAATTTCTTAAAGTAGTTATCACAAGATTTATAGTTATCAAAGGATAGGTGATAAGTATGATGTCTGACCGCAGGAACACCCACAAATTACAAGGAAGGAGGTCCCTCATCCTACGAGCGAATAGAACAGCAGCATGCATGCTTGGTCACCGCTCTGTTCACTATCCATGGGACTTCTGAAGGTTTTTTTTTTTTAAACATGGGACCTTGTGTGACATCTATCAGAGGTATATGTCATGGAGTTCCCCCGACAGAGTAGGGGCAGGTGAGGGGGTATCAAATTCCCTGTGACTACTGTCCTGATACCATCAGCTGAATAGAGGCAATATCTATGGTGCCTGAATTCCTTTAAATAAAGGTAGAAGAGGGTCTGTTGTTTCCTCCATCAACACATTACAACAGCCCCTCTCTCTCAGAGAATGCAGGCACAGAAAATAGAGTGTATTTTGCTCATGGTTCCAGAGAAAGTAGTCACAGGAAATTTGATCTTCCCTATTATGTAATTGGGCAGCACATTAGGAATTGCTGACAATGCAATTACTTAGGTAGAAGTGACAGATCAACAAAAGCTAAATATCCTCATACAAGACAGAAATGGGAAACTATTTGTCAACTAGACCTCAAAGAATAGTGACATTCCTCAAGAAAAACCCTCGCAGACCAACCTTCAATTGACATTTGCTGTTCTTGCTTGTTTTTTTAGTCTGGGCAGATCTTGTACTTTCAAATTTAGAATTCGGAAATTTAGAATGTGAAAATACATTATGGCTTAAAAACTGGTCCGTGTTACTGAACCTGGCCAGAGATTAAAAAAAGTTTTAAATTAGGTTTAAGTTATACAGCAACTTAAAACATAGCTCTTATGCACAAACTAGGGGATATGTCTGATCGTGGGGGTCCGAACTCTAGAAGACCCTGCAGTCATAGACCGGAAGCCCAAACCATCCTAGCTGACTGAAATAAAGGGTCAGCATGTGCACCATTTATTCACTATTGACGCTGCTGGAGACAGCTGAGTGCTGTACTCGCAACCAGCTTACTAAAAGGTATTACATACAGGTAAACCATGGGTAGGATACGCCCCTCTAAATAAGGCTATTTTAGTGTAGTCGAGAAATGCACCAAAACACTATGCTAATACTGGAGAGGTTTTTCTATATTAATTATTAGTATTAAATACCATATATTCAAACTTTACATGTGCCTAGTTTGGTACTGGGGTATATACAGACAAAATTGGTCTGGCCTATAAGAGCACCAGAGGATGGTCCCGGCATTGAGACAATTAGCCACCACCAGTAACATGCTTGCAAGTCTTATTGGATGATTTACAAATAACCATCCAGATCTTATTGGTATTGATTGATATTTGGCACTGATTAGTCTCGTGTGTAATGACAAAGTAATTAAAAGTGAATATCTACATGTTAGTATAGATGAAAGATTGGCTCTGAGAATCATTTCCTCTGGAGGGCCAATAAGCTCCTATCAGACATGTGACCACACAAATGTGCCCTGTCCGTGATCCCAATTCCATTTCTGTAAAATTACACAGTCGCACCCAGCCCAAAATTAACCAGAAAAGGACTTAGCTGCCAGCTACTGCTGCCAAAGAATGCTTCTAGTCTGCATCGCATAGTGCTCTTTCCAGCTTTGCAAATTGCTCCATTCAACATTTTCTTTCCCCTATCTGTCCAGGCTAAGCTGACTCATCTGTAAATGATAGTTCCAAACATTGACTTTCCCAAACAGGATTGTACAATTTTACATGCAACCTTTCAGCGCTGAGCCCTTAGTGCATCAGTAGTTTAACCCTTTTTCTTTGCTCGCTTTGGCTGAATTTAACTCATATTAATGCACACAATCTTTTTTTTCCCCTGTGGAAAATACCTAGGTTAAACAGGTGACTACCTGTCAGCTCAGTGCTCAATTTCCCTTCATTCCCCGCTCACAGCCTGTGCTATTACATACACAGATAGCGAGAAGCAGGAGGGGCCACCCGAATGGTCCTTAGATTGTTTGGGCTGCCCTTTGAAGTCAGCAGTGGTCTGCTGCTGCCACTCCTATTACACAGAATGAAACACAGCAGACTGACAATGCATACATTGTGATCTTTCAACTTGTGGTATTACACGCAACAATTATCGGTCTGAACAGTTGTTAAACGACCTCAACTGTTCAGGAGGATGATCTGGGAAAAAGTAGCATTCACTTCAAATGTAAGTCTATGGGGTCCGTCTAGGTCACAAACGCAGAGAGGGAAGAGATGTCTTTTTACCATATACAAGATCTATCATTAGGAACTGTTATTTGTACAATTCTCTAATATATAAGGTCAGATTTGGCAGAGGTCACCAAACCTATGCTTGAAGACTTATAGATCTCATCAGAGATAGGTTACTTAACAAATGGATCACTCGTACAATTAAACTCCTGTGGTGGCTTGTCTTCTTTTCTGTGAAGTCATGCAAGAAAATGGATGACTCAGACTGCTACAAAAGGACAGCAACAAAAGTCTTGAGCACTAGATGTGCCGTATCTGGAGCGATGGGTAATTACTTGAGAATTACGGTAACTGCTTTCAGAAATGGAGCTGACGACTCACTGGTGTGTCAGGCCGATGGCATGCAAGCTGGCACACTCATATTATCCACAGTGACATGCAGGTGACTGAAGCATCTTCAAATACATGAAAGGGATCATTGTTGTCCTGTTAGAAAAACTTTCAATGAAAGCAACAATAGTTGCACAGATGGAGAAGGACTGTGGGTTGTGGGGGCATGCAAGTTGGCGCTTGCTTTTTTAACATTAACCCTTTCATAACTTCACAGTCTACAGCTGCCATGCATTTTCGATAACTGTAAGGTGAACAATGTCAGCTGATGCCACTTAATCAGTGGATTCATTCGACCTAATCTAAGGGTAGGTTCACACTAGGTAGGTTCCGACGGATTCCGTAGCTCGTACCCGTTCACGGATGCGCGCCTTTCCGCCAGCTCCATAGACACCATTCTATGGGCGGCCTGATTCCACAATCCATGTGGAATCCGCCCATGCATAGAATGGTGTCTATGGCTTTATAAACATGATTCTGCGCTGCTAATACACAAATAATATTAGACCTTATATTTTTTAGATTTGTCCTATTAGTCTATAGCATCCCACCGATCCGCTGTTCAGCATCCGCCTGCACAGTGAACAGAGCTGGAAGCAGCTGTCTCTTTCACTGTGTAGTGGCCAGACCTGGTTTCTGCAGCTCAGTTCCCATTCACTTGAATAGGAGCTGAGCTGCAGTTATGTGTCGCCACTGCTACACTGTGAGTGGAGCCAACTGTGTGGTGCGGGCTCTGAACACTTGATTGGTGGCACCCTGTTGATCAGTGATTGATGACCTATCCTGTATTTACCTGGGAAAAAACTGTTCAAAGATTAGTTTCCCTTAAAAATAAAAATATTACCTAAAAATGGCCTTATTTATTCATCTAGCAGTTGTTGTAACCCAGCTTTTTAAAATTCCTGAATGCCTAATTGGGTAGCATGAGTGGGAGTGTATCATTGCATGACCCCCAGTGACACCGCATGTCAGAGCTGTGGAAGCAACACTAGTTGTCACTTGTCTTTCCCAGATACATTGCTCAGTAAATACTACAGTCAATCAAGTTTATTTCTGCGTGAGGCCAGTGGTTGGTGTGTGTGTGGGGGGGGGGGGGGAGGGGGAGAGTAGATAAGGTTTGTTTTTTATATATACTGGTTCAATCATCGGACCAAATTTAAAAACAGAAGAATTCCGAAAACCCCATTTAACAACTTAACAACTCCATAAATTACATCTTATTGTAAAAGGAAGCTAGAAAATGAAATAACTATGTTACCTACTGTAATTATCATTTACAGAATCCTACAAATTCTTTAATGAATATTTTAGCTGTATTCCCTAAGCCGCAACAAGCAGTTTTTTTGTCCTTCACATTTTTGTAACCTTATTCATGTGCAGCACGCATACATTAATAAAAGTACAATACAGTATATATATATATATATATATATATATATATACTGTATATATAAGTACAATACAGAATGTATAAATATAAATATATATATATATATATATATATATATATATATTTCAGTAGAATTGTTCATTGCAAACTGAATTTTCTATTAGACGTCTGTAGTAAACAACGTTCAATGTCAGAAGGCTTTTACTATATCAACAAGTAACTCCATGTCCATTGTGGCACAAAATACATTGCATTTCTTTGTTATAACTTTGTGTTATTGATAAAATGTGGTATTGTCTAAATAAAGAATCAACCCTGGGCAGGAGATCAAAGGATTCTAGTCAACCATAGATGAAATACTGAGCAGAGCAACCAACCAGCATGTACAATATGTATAAACATGTAACTGAATGAAATACAAAGTACCAAATAAACACTGCGACAATCTGTGTAGTCTTACGTGGGCAGAAATCTAAGAACAGGCAGTGTTGGACTGAGGTTCCTTGAGTCCATTAAAGGGGCTCATTTCTTCTGTACAGAACATATGCCACAGAACAAAAGTCAACATTTGCATCATAAACTTTTTTGGACCATTGCACACAACAATAATGGTAAGGGCCAGTTGGAATTCCGCTGCGGAACTCTCCACCGCAGAATCCCACCTGCCTCAGTGTGACACTGTTTTTCTATGGGAGGGCTCGCACAAGTGGCGTAGCTAGAAATGACTGGGCCCCATAGCAAGCTTTTGATTGCCCCCCCCCCCCTTCCTGACTGACCACTAAGCCGTCAAGTCTAGTCAAAGCAAAACTGCAAGCATTCATCAGAAGCAATTGCAGTTAAAGGGACTGAGATTGCAGAACCTGAGAGCCTTGCTTGGCCACCTGGTGCTGCAAATGATGACAGCTCGGGGGGCCCAGTCTATTGCAAGAGCGGGCAACGAAGCCCCCTGATGCGTTAGGCCCCATGGCTGCTACAGTGGTAGTTGCGCCCCAGCTTGCACGTCTCTGCTCTCCATGGCTGTCCGCTCAAAGAATTGACATGTCAATTCTTTGAGCGGACAGCCCGGATAGCAGAGGCGGGCGAGCCCTCCCATAGAGAAACGGGCCCCTGCATTATTGATAGTGCATGCAGAGATTTTCTTTTCTAGGCTATGTTCCCACACAGTATTTTGCTCAGTATTTTTCAACCAAAACCAGGAGTGGATTGCAAACACAGAAAGGCTATGTTCACACACTGTTGAAATTTAGTGAAAGGTTGCCATTTAATGGCAAATAACGACCGTAATTTCAAAACAATGTCAGTTGTTTTAAAATAACAGCAATTATTTGCCTCACATTTTACCATTACTGTTAATTATAGAAAATAATATAGATAGATATTTGTATATATAAATTAAAAGGTCATAAACATTCATGCAGCTGACAACATTTTGTTCTCCTAGTTAAGTCTCTGCTGATGATCAGTAGGAAACATTCTCCAGTTTATGACACCTTGGCAGTAGAAAAGTTTATCTCAGTGACCCATGATGGTGACTTTGGTTAAGCATGGATCTCAATGTTTGCTGAGAAAGTCCATGTAGTCATATTGACAAGCGAAAATCTTTTTCTTTCAAATCAACTGATATCAGAAAGTTATATTGTTTTGTAATTTACTTCTATTTAAAAGTCTTCCCATACTTATTAGCTGCTGTATGTCATGCAGGAAATGTTTTTTTATTTTCAGTCTGACTCACTGCTCTCTGCTGACACTTGTGGCCGAGACAGGAACTCTGTCTTGGTTTTCTATGAATCCACATAGAAAACCTCTCCTACTCAAGACAGTTCCTGTCTCGGCCAGAGATGTCAGCAGAGAGCACTGTGTCAGCCTGAAAATAAAAAAAACATTTCCTGCATGACATACAACAGCTGATAAGTATGGGAGGACTTGAGATTCTTTAATAGAAGTAAATTACAAATGTATATAACTTTATGACACCAGTTGATTTTAAAGAAAAAGATTTTCGCTGGACAACCCCTTTAAAGTTTTATACACATGTACAATTCTACATCAGAGGCCACATGTGTGCTCTGCACCTTTATTGACCTGACTGGTCTGCATAACTGTAGCTTTATTGCTTCTATAGAACTCCAGCACTTTGGCTCATGTTACAGTAAAGCATGTACATTCTCTCTACCTATGTTCCCACGCACATTCAAAGAAACAGATTTATCTGTGAGTGACAGACCTGACTTATCAAAAGAGGAATGCAAACAGAGGACAGGATGCGGAGCGCTGCAGACAGTTGTGGTGTCACCTTTTGTGATACTGATAAATGTTTTCGTTTGCATAATGTAACCTAAGCTACAAGTCAATTGCTGCGCAGAAGGGGATCTATAGCTAATACACTGCATAGCACATCCTGCAATGTTTATTTTGTAGAGAATTTTGTTTGTATAAAATCGAGCAGGTTCAGACATGAATCACAAATATCTGATCCACTTTCCGTAACCTGCAAAACTTTCTGTTTATATTGTAATAGTATGCTATGACCTGTACAGACCATGCCACATAGCTCTTCTGCATGTAAAATAACAATAAAGATGGTTTACACTGTAAATATTTAACCAGTCGTCTTTTACTTATATGGAAGCATTTTTTCAGCAGCCATTTTCACCTGTATGTATTTGTGTCACGTGTTATAACAATGACATCAGCAAATGGCAATTATGCTTCTGGTTTCCTATACACTAAAAGATTGCCCTCTGGGCATGCAGTCTGACGTCTCTGCTAACATGTACTGTACATGACAAGTTACAAATAGTGCCGTATAGAAAAATAAAAAGCAAACAGGCTAGAAATGCAATGTTTCAGATATGGGAATTCTAGTTACATTACATCAGTTAGGATTTTTTGTATTGTTTTTTAAGGTTATGGTTAAACAGTGCAGATATGTTGCTGCTGATTTTCTGCACAGTGGAAAATCCATTATGGGGCTGTGTATTGCACACAGCTGTCAAAGGGCACCCACATGAGTGTATGTACCGCACCTCTGTATGCCTCCAATGTCTTGTACAATGTCCATTGTTTTTTTTGCGCTGCATTTCTGTTTTTTGTTGCCTTTTGTTACACTTAGCACTTACCCATAAGTTATGGGAAGTTTATAAATGCTAATACATGCATTCATAAAAGCAAAATTGCATATAAATTGCTTTTAAAGTTCTGTGATTTTGTTTTTAGCAAATTGTTGAGATGATAATGGACTGTGCTATGTGTGCTATATGAATAATTTTCCATTTATCTCTTTATTAAAGGTTGCGCAGGCTGACCCGGTCAAACAGTGTTACTGCTGCTGTGCAAGCAGATTTGGACCTCAGGGAGCACTTTGAATGTCCAGTGGAGCTGGCTGACCAGGAGTTTCAATATAGTCGGCCACTGACCAAACAGTATTCAAGAGATGCATGTACCTCCACAGTCAGCATCCAGGGCTCAGGCAACCATTACCATGCCTGTGCAGTGGAGGAGGACTTTGATGCTGATTTTGACCCTTCCATACTACCTCCTCCAGACCCTTGGATTGACTCTATTACAGAGGATCCACTGGAAGCAGTTCACAGATCAGTTTGTCATAGAGATGGACATTGGTTTTTAAAGCTTCTTCAAGCAGAAAAAGATAGAATGGAAGGTTGGTGCCAACAAATGGAAAGAGAAGAACAGGAAAATGATCTGCCTGATCCTAGTAAGTACTTTATAAGGCCTACCATATTTGTTTATGTTGTCAGCCATTCTTTACTGCATAGCACATGGATGCACATTACCATTGACTTTAACTTTTTATGTGAAATGATGAAAGAGAGATATATTTCCAAAAGGTGCAAAACCATAATTTAAATAGTAAGCAAATGTTTCCATGTGAGTATGGAAAGTACCTACTGGGTAGAAAGTACTTTGCAGTACAACTATGTGTTTTTACATTTGACTTTGAAGTTTAGAACTGTCATTCATTCCTAAAAATAAGATCAGTTTTTCCTTCCCTTTTCCATGAGTTCATATATGTGTAAACCTATTGTTGTAGGAAGCTTGTACATCTTGTTTTTTCCCCTTCTTACTAGTCACTCTCTGATCATTCAAGGGAATCTGCTTGGGGATGTTGCAAAGAGATGCATGACTATTATAGCAGTCCATTGTGTTGATTTTCTATCAAATATGTATTACTGTTATGATAATTAGCCTGTTTGGTGCATTGGGGTGGTCCTTTACCTCTCAGTGCAGCAAAATGGCGGCCTGTCCACTCCTTTCGTGATGCCCCCTAATGAATACTGAGCTGTCC
Source organism: Dendropsophus ebraccatus (assembly GCF_027789765.1). NCBI lineage: Eukaryota > Metazoa > Chordata > Amphibia > Anura > Hylidae > Dendropsophus > Dendropsophus ebraccatus. The sequence goes on along the minus strand of NC_091455.1, from coordinate 70,083,746 downwards.
CTCTGCAGTGATGGCTGAGGGGGCTTTGCTAGAGGAATTAGCAGGGGGGGGGGGCTTTTCATAGAGATAAAGAACCACCTCAAGCACCAAATTGTTTGATTAGCATAACAGTAAAAAGAAAATTCATAGAAATTGCACCACAATAGTAACTGTCCAAGGCCTCCTATTAGAATCTATCAGCGGGTTAGGATTCCCTATTTTAAAGATTTTCTTTAAACAGGTTATGAGATGAAGGAGAAAAAAATGCATGCTTAAAGGGGTTATCCAGCATTACAAAAACATTACCACGTTTACCATCTGGAGACAAGAGTGGTGCAAAAGTGGCCAAGTGGATAACCCCTTTAAATCCAGAAACAACACCACTTTTCTTCAAGAGCTGCATCTAGTTTGCACCTTGGCCCAATTTATATTTGTTACAATTCTATGCATGGTGCTAAACCTGCAGGTTTCAATATTTGAGGCACAATCCATCTTGCATATGTAAGGAGTAGTGAACTTTCTTGGTTAGTTTTGTTCCCTCTTTCTCCTCCCTCTTTGCCACTCATAGACACATTGGGGGAGATTTATCAAACTGGTGTGAAGTAGAATTGTCCCTAGCAACCAATCAGATAAAAAATTTTATTTTCCAAGGAATCTGTGAGGAATAAAAGGTGGAATCTGATTGGTTGCTAGGGGCAACTAAGAAAATTCTACTTTACACCAGTTTGATAAATCTCTCCTATAGTTTTTTAAGTGTATTTTGAGGCATAAAGTGTTTATTTTATGTTCATGTTAATTAATTGAATTTTCTTATAGCTATAAATACGCCAGGTGTAACAATAAGTGTGGGCTTCTTGTCTTGGCCTCTCATCTCCTAAAAACATAATTGGGAACATTTATGAAGACCAGTACTCGTACACCGATCTTAAATTAGGCCCCGTCCACAATAGCTCCACCGGATTCACTAAGAGGTGCACACCAATTAGTGAAACCGGCCTAACCCGTGCCAGCCATAAGGTGGGCACAGTAATCTTCTTCTGCTCCTGAGCAGGTGTAGATTTCTGCCATGATTTACGCCTTCGAGCATGCATGGTAAATCAGGTGGGGAGGAAGCCATGCTTTCTTCCCGCCTTGCCCCCTCTCCACATTTTCCACCCATTGGGCGTGTGGGGGATACACCAGGGGCGCAACAATAGTAAATGCCCCCCAATGTCCAGTGTTTTTGATGCTTCTTTTTTTTATCAATCAACACTCTTGCCAGAAAAAAACTTAAGACAGGCATCTAAAGACTAGTAACACAGGCTTTATTTTGTAGCCTCAAAATACACAGCATGAGCACAACCGAAGTTTATCTGTCAAATAATCACCAGTATAGTAACCATTACTTAAAATAAGGCTATAGAAGGAGAGGCTTCCTTTACAGAGCCCAGGAAATGATTTTTTGTTTTTGTGTATCTATAGCTCACCTGATATTCCCAATACTCCCACTAGTGACTAGTACTATATTTGCACTCTCATTGTGTCACTGCTCATTGACTGTAATGACTACACAACTTCTACGACTGACCACAAGGAAAATGTGTTCATTCTTAAAAAAGCACTTGTAAAAAACTGTTCGTACAATTGCTTCTATAGAAAAGTATATTGTGGTAGCACACAAATGTAATGGTTGGGTCATATTGTGGTTTGAAATAACAACATCTAGAATCCTCGGTTCATTGACCTGTATATCTCCACATGTAAGACAGGTTTTAAATATCTAGCAGTTCAAGTTTTACATAACAAAAAAAATACACACCTAAAAAGACAACAAATGTGGAGACTTTGCACAGAGCCTATTGATCATGCGTGTCCTGATGCTTTCATCACTAATGAAATTTCCTGCCGCCAGACTTTTATTGTAGCACTGACCATCCCAACCTGGACAAATACAGCTCTCCTACCATGAAAAGACTTTACACTCTGTCAGAAGCTGACACTTCATCTCCACATGTCTCCCACAAGCCTCCTTCCCCCTGTTACCTTCCTTCTGCCCTGATCATTATCATTGCCCTCTGACACCATTGGCTGTTTCCTACTAATGGAATTCCGTTCTGCTTGTCCTACATTACTCCAGCACCATCTGTCAACTGGAGCCTTACATCCTAGATAACTAGCTCTGGTCTGAACTCCTGCCATGTCAACACTTATTTACACCTACCACCACTTCTTTGAAATTTTTAATGTTGCACTTGCTGTTCCTTGATGTTATAAAGCACTGTATTAGAAGCTTTTATCCTTTAAAATTATTATTTTTTTTGTTGCTTTTATTTCTTTTATGTTATGTATGAAGCCGCACTGATTTTGTATCATTGCCTATTTATATCTCGATACCATCATAGTCATCATAGGGTCATTCTAGTTAACATCTAGGCATTGGTGTATACACATACACATATATAATCTATTCTATATGGTGATTTGACATACATAAAACATGATGGTGGGGCTGTGGGATTTAGTGTTTATGTTATGCTTTGTGTCAGGATGGGTGTCTGGATGTAACTGGATACATATGTAAGCAATCTGTCTTTCAAACCACTATGACGTTTTCACATAGCTAGAAGACATTTACTCCCCATTGTTAGCAGTAACTTTTTTCCATGCCTGTTATACTACAGAAGTTAAAGAATTAAATACAAAAAGGGCATTTGCTGAAAACATGTGGTCTGACCACTCAGGAACCTGTGCAGTATAAGCATTAGTTATCATATTTAAGCTACAAGATATGTTACCTCTTCCCACTGGGTGGTCCCCCAGGAAAGGCTTTTACTAAGGCTAAGAGTATACACTAGAGTTATACAGGATAACTTGCTGCTGTGGCTTCCAGACAATGATAAAGAAGCTGCATGTGAAGAAGCCCTTCGCTCTTTTGGGTTTTCTTTTCTGAGATTTCAGAACTTTTCTCTCTAGGGGCATAAAATGTAAGAATAAAAAACTTTGTAATATACTTTATCAATACTGCTTCATTTCCTCAGCACCAGTGCTGACTAGTCGCTGTTCTCTCTGCTCCAAATGTATGTGAGGATGTAATGGTGCGTTTACACGAAACGATAATTGGCCCGATCGTACGATTAACGATGTCGGAGTAACGGTTTTTTTTCATAACGATCAGCGTTTAGACGGTTCGATATATCGTACATAAAATCGTTTTGCGATCGTGTTGCGATCGCTTAAGCCTATCTCGCACATTGGTTAAATCGGCGAACGACTGTTCACACGGAACGATCTGCGAATTTTTTGCGAACGACGAACGACGATTTGATAACATGTTGAAAGATCAAAATGAACGATTTCTCGTTCGTCGTTTGATCGTTCGCTGCGTTTACACGTACGATTATCGTTCGAATTCGATCAGTATCGCGCAAATTCGCATGATAATCGTTACGTGTAAACGCACCTTAACAAGATATCATTATGAGCAGAGACTGACAGAACAGCAGGCAGCCAGGTCAGGTAAAAAAAAAAACAGTACTGATAAATTTAGTATATTATAAAGTTTTTTTCTCTTTACATTTTAAGTACTATATGTGCTGCTGATATTTATAAAAGAAACTTGGAACTGGCTATATATTAGTCAGCCAGGAGTTCGAGCAGTGTCTTTCAAAAGGCGGAAACACTTGCAGACTGTCTTCACACCCAGAAGTTGTGTTTGGAAAATTGTCCCTGCAGTTTTGGCACCCAATCTAAGGCCAGGTTCACACAGCGTAAGACACCGGCCATTCTGTGACCCGGCCTTGTTAGTGAAGATCCTCCCGGCTGGGATGGAGCGCACCTGTGTGTGCCTGCATCCCAGTATACCATTGCACACAATGGCCGGAGCCTGGCTTTGGCTCAAAAGCTGCAGTGGTAGTTCTCCTAACAAAAACAACAGACTCACCACAGAATAGAAGCCTGGACAGAACGCGACTGTTTTTCTGCTCTCTTTATGGGTCATATTGCCACTGCAGTATAGTGTTAGTCTGACATTAGTGACTGTCACTACCACTTAGATCACTAGAAAAATTATAAGTGGGCTTAAATGGCCACTGTCATAAAAGGGACACGTCCAATCTTTTGATCAGTCAGGGTCTCATGTGTTCAATGCTCTCTACCCACTCCTTGTTGAGAACACATGCACACTTAGCCAAGCTGAGTATACAAGTGTAGGGGGGTCAGGAAAGATAGGTAATAGCTAGATAAACGTTCAGCAAACAGCTATCCTATGTGTATGGCCAGCCTTTATATATACCATTCACTTTGAATCCACTACTGGCTTTGTCCCACAACTCTCATCAAAAGCTGCAGCAAAAATATTTACAAAAATATTCAAAAATACATCACAGTTGCAATAAAAGGCTATCCCTAATTCCAAAAGGTATCCATTTTTCACAGGACAGGGGGTAACAGGTCTGACCTCTTAGATCAAGAATTGAGGTAAATTACAATTTTAATGAACTGAGCGACATACAATAAGTAAAAAGAGGCAAAATAATACATAATATATGGTCCAATTTGTAGAGCAGAAAACAGCACAGAAAGTCTGGTGCCGATCTCATAACGAGAACCTAAGATTTGCAGATTTCTCCATGTACTTGGAAAGCAAATCCTAACATGACAGTTCTGATCAGCACATGGTAGGAGGCAGAGATTACTATGACAGTTACTGAATGGCCCCCATCCCCTTTCTAACATGTCCTAGACCCCCACACTGGGTTACACACCAGTCTTATACCATGTGCATATTCTGCAGATACCGTCATGTTTCAGGAGTTAACACAACTTTGTAGACAGCGTTGGCCTTGATTATATTTTTTAGTACTAACCCATGTTTGCCACAGATGTTGTATTTAAGTTCTATACAATAAAACCCCCCAGCTACCCCGCTTCTACAGCTAATCAGCTCGTGTAGTTTTACTAGAGGGTCCCGCTACAGAAAATCTGCATTGTATTGAATCTATTTTCCTTGAACTGCTGCAGCTAACATGAAGCCTGGCCACTCCCATTAAAATGATCCAGGCCTTTGTAGGACAAAGCAGCCCTTGTGTGAAACAGCTGCTTCATGGAGCTAGCTCATTACAACTTGACAACAGCCTGTAACACTGCAGGGATCTGTGTGCCATTATCTCACTGGCAGCTAAACTGCTTGATAAACTCAATAGCTAGTATTTTAGCCTAGAAACACAAATGGTACGTGTACAAGTCATATGCACCCACATGTACAAGAGATGCCCGCGTATATTTATGGGCTACAAATATTTCATTGATGAGAAATAGAATAGTGAGCACTGACAAATCTGTTGGCGCTAAACAAATAAATATTATTATTATAAATATAATATATAAGAATATGTGGCTATTATTATTATTATTATTATTATTATTATTATTATTTTTAAAAGCATTCCTGACTCCAGAGCGCTGTGTACATGGGCGTTAACATACAAATCATAATGTAAAATCGAGAATAGACGACAAACATTAAGTAATTGACTGACTATTACATAGGGAGAGAGGACCTTGCCCATGAGCGCTTACAATCTACAAGGTTACTAGTATGTTTGGCCACTTAATTTTGAAGTACACAAGTCTTTTAGAATGTAGACACCAATAAGAAACAACTGGGGATTCATATAGAAAGTTACTGACCGCCCGAGTGTTAGACGTCAGAAGATGAGGTGCTCACCTTCCTTTACTTGGAGACTGAAGAGCCTTCTGTCTGTCTTGAAAGCACAGCAGTCAGTTCAGACTTGCAAAGATAAAAGCATTCTTGACATTATTAGCTTCCTAGTAACAGCACAGCGAGGCAGATTTACTGACAATGCTTAACCAGATACCATTCCATTTCTGTGGTTATCCTCTGCAGTTAACAAAGTAAGGAATCAATTATGTCCTTCTTTAATCTAATTACTTTTATAGTAGAAGGAATGGGGTTCTAAGTAAGTCTACAGGTGCACGTTTCTTTATGGTGCAGACTTGTGAACACATACAATAGTAAAGATTCCACAGCATAAAAGTAAACTAGAGGATGCTGTTTGCTGATCCTATTTCATTCTTGTTGCATACTGTATATAGCACCAACCTAGTTTGCAATACTATACAAAAATTGACATTGTTTATATCAGTATGTTTTTAAATTACATGAAATTATATAGAATATTCTTTATCAAACCACATTGTATAAATATAATATTTATATACTTTATACAGTTGCACAGCAAAGTCCCTTATTCACAATACTAATGACCTTGTTTCAAATATTCACATAAAATAGGGCAGCTTCCTAAGATGGCAAGGAGTCTATCAGTATGCTTTTGGAGAGTGAGAGGAAACCCATGCAAACATGGGTAAAACAAATATACAAATGTTGTCTTTGTTAGGATTTAAGCCCAGGATTGCCAGGCTGCAACCCTATATGTGTGTGGAATAGTATTCATTTAGGATATAGTACTATATTAGCCCCTTTACTCTACAACCACTTTTGGTGTTAAGGACCAAGCCCTATTTTACAAATCTGACCGGTCTCGTCTTATATACTAATAAGTTTGTGAAATTTAAACCTATCCAAGTGATTCTGTTTTCTCGTGACAAAATATACTTCAAGTTGGCCAATACTTTTTAGGCTGGGTTCACACTACGTATATTTCAGTCAGTATTGTGGTCCTCATATTGCAACCAAAACCAGGAGTGGATTAAAAACACAGAAAGGCTCTGTTCACACAATGTTGAAATTGAGTGGATGGCCGTCATTTAATGGCAAATATTTGCTGTTATTTTAAAACAACGGCTGTTATACTGAAATAATGGCAGTTACTTACTGTTATATGGCGGCCATCCACTCAATTTCAACATTGTGTGAACAGATCCTTTCTGTTTTTTGGTTGCAATATGAGGACCACAATACTGACTGAAATACATACGTAGTGTGAACCCAGCCTCAATGTGAAAAACTCTAAAATGTCCTAAAAAAATAGCATTTTTCCAGATTTAAAAATTCTATGCTTGTAACAACACAAATTCACATTTACTATATGTATAATCTATGTCGGCATTATTTGCTAAAGGTCCTTTTACGTTTTAGGATGTTAAACGGCTCAGAAGTTCAGCAGCAAATTTTTAAAATTGTATGTACAGTAACAGGAGCAAAGATCATATACACTTAGGGCCCTATTAAGCGGAGTGATAATCTGGCCAATCAGGGTCATTTATTGTAACAGATTATTGCTCCGTGTAATAAAGACAAGAATCAGCTGAAGAAACGATCATCGGCTGATCGTTATCTTTTAACTTGTTTATACATCATCAGTAATAGTAATGCTACGTTTACACGGAATGATAATTCACCCGATTGTACGATTAACGATGAGTAACATTCATAATGATGAGCGCTTAGACGGTACAATATATTGTACGGAAATTCGTTTTGCCATCGCTTAAAGCCTATCTCACACATTGGTTAAATCGGCGAACGACTGTTCACATGGAACGCTCTGCGAATTTTTTGCGAACGATCAACGACAATTTGAGAACCTGTTGAAAGATCAATCGTTGATCGTTCGCTGCGTTTACACGTACGAATATCGTTCAAATTCGACCGTTATGGTGCGAATTCGCACGATAATCGTTCTGTGTAAACGCAGCATTATAGTAATGCATAGCAGATGGCTGATGCTAGGGTAAAGAAAAAAATAAAGATTATACTTACCTGACCACACTCCTTGGTGTCCTGCTGCCTTGTTTCTGTGTTCTCTGCTCACCGCTGCTGCCTCCAGCACTTCTGCACATTGTTCCATCTGTCCCAGTGTTTGGCTAGGGGCCTCTCACTTCAGAGACAGGATCAGAAGTCCCCAAGGTGGCTGTGGTGAGCAGGAACACAGGAAAAAAGCTGGAGGACACTGATGGGGCCCGAACAGGCCTAAGGAAGGACTGCACAGACATCACTAACAAAGTCCATGTAGACATTGTTGCATGATAATTGAACTGTGTATGGGCTCGGTAAGCGCCCTTACAGTGCAATGTCGGGTCATGTAATATGGCCCTAACAGTGGCAACAATCAGTTACACTAACAGGAATGACGATTAGGTATACTAAATGGAGCGAAGATCAGGTAAAGCAACAGAGCACAGGGATGACTATAAGGTAGAGCTAGGGGACAGGGGCGACTATTGGGTACAGCAATAGGGGTCAGGGGCAGCAATTAGATACAGCAATAGGGGACAGGGGTGACAATTAGAGATGAGCGGACTTTTCGGATATCTGGTTCGTGAGAACCAGAACGATCGGCGTTGGATTCCTGCTGTCTGCTTGCTCCGTGTAGTGGGTGGATACCTTCTAAAGAATGCCTGGAAAACTGGGATACAGCCATTGGCATTGTCTGTATCCCAGTTTTCCAGGCGTACCTTAGAAGGTATCCAACCGCTGCAAGGAGCAAGCAGACAGCGGGAACCCTACGCTGATCGTTCTGGTTCTCACGAATCAGAAATCTGAAAAGTCCGCTCATCTTTAGTGACAATTAGGGTAGGAAGGGGTTAACTTGTTACTGTGTGTTTGTGCTTGCCTGGTGCAAGGGCTGTTTTTCTCTTCCAGGTCTGAACCCACACACAGCGGAGCAGGTCATAGAAGGAGAGTTGTCAAAAGCCAAGCCCTTCAGTCATTTTTTCCTGTGATTGGTCGGCCTTTAATGATGGACCAATTAAAGTGATCCCCGACAGAGGTGGTGATAGGTCCCTGGCTGGTTGCTGGGACCTGTCACTAGTCGCTGACATCACAAGTTATACTGTCACTGTGCAATTTTGCACACGTACATGGGGCTGTGCTAACATGCCTCACACTGGACAGGTGAGGAAAGTATTACTCTGACGCTGTTCTCCTTGGCTGTATACAATACATAGAGCGAAAGGGAACTTTGAATTGTACTTGCTGCAACTGGTATCCAGTCACAGGGGAGAGGATACAGCGACTTCCAGTCCCGCTCAATGCTCCCTCTTCTCACCATTCAACCTTGATGATAGCCTGATTGTAAAGCTTCTCCAAGCAGTCAGGCTGTAAATCAAGCTAGAGTAGGTGTCCCCTCCCCCACAAGCTTACCAATGCATTGAGCTGTCAATGAACACAGTCTCAGGCAACACTTTCTGCAACATGGAGATATAACTAATGTGTAACCAAAAGCTTGTAACAATCCTGGTAATGCTGGTAACATAGTTATTTCTCAATGGTCATTATTGCAAATGAAACTGTTTTCTGTATTCTTGTAGTCTTAGAGAAGATTCGCAGTGCGGTTGGCTGTGCCCAGCTCCTGATGTCACAGAAGTTCTATCAGTTCCGAGAGCTTTGTGAGGAAAACCTGGTATGTAAAACCCATATCGTATATAATAACATTACCAATTTATTGCTTCCCATGTGTATTAAATTTCTTAAAAAATATTTAAAAAAATGTGGCTAAATACAAGCAGCTGACCTGGCATGCTTATTTATTTGGGAAATTTCTACACCCTTTTATTGTGTCTGGTTCAACATGCTCTAAAATTACCGAGAGTTTTCCTGTTTATAATCCCCCTCATTACAATTCCCTGGCAAACATCAATGACTTGTATTGCACACAGCACATTGTTTGTGTTTCCATATGTACTTCTGCCCAGACATGCTTGCTCCAGTGCTAGCATGCATAATTGTATTCCACTAATGCACTGATATAACATGCCTCTCTAGTTATTAGGTATTAACACTTCTGATGACCTAAATCCCAGTAATTGCTGGAATTACTCTTCTTCGCCTCACATCTGTCATATATTATTTTAAAATGGGAAAATAGTGCAGCAGCTTAGCTATGACTCCAACTTCAGTTTACATTTTTGGAATGGTTGTCTTTCCTCCCAAGGGCACCTTGGTGAGCTGGGCAGATGGGTAATGCTTTGCCAGTTATGTTGTTAATCAGAAGATGAAGGATAGACTTGCGTCAGGGCATCCTCAGAGGGCAATCCATACCACCCAATGGCAAAATCAGTCAGTGACTAAACCCCATCATTATATGGCAAAGAAGGGGCGGTAACACTTCCCACAACAAATTGCATCAGAAACAATAAAAGTTCCCAATCCTTCCCACAACCACTCCTTCCATTCGGTGCACTGATACATTCTTTATCTGACATTATTACATTTCTCACAATAGGTAGTAGGTGGTATACAGTATACAGAGAAAAACATATGGACTGAAAAAAAAAATACTGTGAGAACAGTATAATGACAACAATTAGTAATTAAATATCTAAGTGTAAAACTTAGATATTTATATAATCCCATGCTTTAAAGCAGTGTTTCCCAACCCATGGCGCTCCGGGTGTTGCAAATCTGCAACTCCGATCATGCTCTGAGGTCAGGATGAGAGTTGTAATTCTGCAACAGATGGAAAGCCACTGGTTAGGGAACACTGTTTGAAACAGTATATAACTAAATTTTTAGGGAGTATCATACCCTGTAATAATGCAGAAATGATTTGTATATCAGTAGCAAATATAGGCTTTTCTAAGGACCACACATAATTTGTAATTATAAAAGCCACAAAACTATAATGTAAATTAAAATGGAGAATTCCACCCTTATGCTATGACCTCAGACAATCTCTTTACCTAATCTGACCCTCCACCCCCCCAGTTGTGGTTGGGTGCCCTGTTAAACTGCTCAATGTTAGAGAAGCAAGCAGTATTATAGGTCGAGCACTCAGCAGGGGGTTGGCTCCCAATAGGGATTCTCAGCTGGACGCACTAAACTGTTAATAAGAAGTAGTGCACAAGATAATCAGCATGATCATTCAATTAGTAACATTTGGTGATATGTGTAGAGAAGGAGGGTAGCACTGGATGATTGTTGTGCCACTTCCCAGGTAGTTATTTAACTTGGACAATGTTCACCTTGGCATGCTGTCCCTGTTATGCTAGCAAACCAAACCTTAATGAATCTATACTTACCTGTCCATGCTCCCCGGTGTCCTCTTCCATGTCTTCAGATGCCTCCAGCCCGCTCAGGCAACCACTGACTGAGGGACAGTGCAGCGGCCAGTGATGGGCTGAGAAAGCGGTCACTCTTGAGACACAAAAATGACAGCTCTCGCTGCCAATCACTGGCCGTGGTGCTGCCCCTTCTCCGCCAGCCAGTGATTGACTGAGTGGGCTGTAACTCTTCTGTAAAACTCTTTGAGAATTACATATGGCTGCCTGTTATATTGAGTACTTAGATATTAAGAGAGTTACCATGAAGAAGTAACAACATAATTCCTATTGTCTTTATATTTGGCAGAATCCTAATGCACATCCAAGACCTACTTCTCAGGATTTAGCTGGGTTCTGGGATATGCTACAATTGTCAATAGAAAACATTAGTATGAAATTTGATGAACTTCATCAGTTGAAGGCCAATAGCTGGAAAAAGATGGATTCAATTGATAAAAAGGTAAGTTACATTTACCAAAGCATTTTTGCTGTACAATAATTACAATTGTACAGTTGTTGTTGTTATCGTTCTTCTATATTATCACAATGCAACCATAGGGATTATATAACCTGGTGAGCTCTGGTAGGATTGAGCCTTGACTGACGTACAGAACAAGGCTCATTCCTCCTTGCTATACCAACTGGTTCTCAATGTGGCTGAGTGAATTGTTTGCAAAGGCATTTTATTCTGTAAAAAAAAAAAAGGCTTGCGGTATATTTCGGTGTAAAGCGCAATCATAAATTTACTTGCACATTCTAGGAGGTGCTACCAAGAAAAATAAGGAAGCACAGAAAACACCACTGAACCTGGTATTCACTACAAAAAACAGCAACAAAAACTGCAAAGGAACCTCTGCCATCCTTCAAAACTAGGACACAATAAACCCTTTAACTTATAACGTGTAATTATTTATATCTTTTTGGTGGGGTGTTCATTCTCAGGTAATATTTTAATATTTTCCCTACAAGATGAATCATTTGCCGATTGTAAAACATTTCACTTCAGATGCCGATCCCACGAGGTCTACACCTTTCATTTTTGATACTGAAGTTGGGTTTCCACTAATAATACTCCTGGATCTGCCAATAAATTTGTGAACTCCATCCTATTAGGTAATATAAGGTAGTACTATTATTGGGATTTAAAGAAGCTCTAACATATTTATAAGAAAGTCAATGTAAGTAGCCAGCATCTACCTATGTTCTGATCTATTCAGTCTGTTAACTAACTAAAATTGTTGTGATCTACTACTTTGGCACTATTCACTTTGGATTACCCTAAAAGAATACAGACTCAAACAATGGAAAGTTTCAAAATAACAGAACTAAAACCATCACATTCTACTTTTCTATGGTTAATTGGCAAACTAAAGCTTTGGTTTATTTCATTGTTAAACGTCTGATTTCTCTAGTGTCTGTTGCATTGTTAGTCTTTGTTCACACCACATTTGACCCATATGTGTTTTTTATGGGATTGTTTGGTTTAGAAAACCACTTTTTTAATTATTCTACAATATTTTTCAGTTAATAGAGAAGGTCCTATGTTGTTTCTTAATGTGAATGACCTGTTGTGTCCATGCATAACTCACTAATTTTAAGAGAGACTGTGTTATACTTTTCTCTATGGTGGTGCAGCAAGAAAAATAAGCCTGATGTTAGGATTTCCATCAGATTACGGCCTACAATAACCTTATTTTTGAGGGTCAATTTAGGTTGGGCCCACAGAGGTAAAGAAGACACTGCAGTATAAGGCTATGTTCACACTACGTATGAGACCGGCCGTTCCGTGACCCCGGCCGGGTCACGGAACGGCCCGTCTCTGGCTGGATCACCTCGGCCGGAACTTAAGTACCAGCCAGATGATCTTTCCGTCCGCAGATCTCTGATGCGGGCGCATCAGCGTGCGCCCGCATCAGAGCTTACCATAGCACACAGTGAAGAAAGTGGCCGGAGCCGCTTGCTTCACTGTGTGAACTGACAGGTCTTTCTGCGGCCGGAATTCACTGAATTCCGGCCGCAGAAAACTGACCTGTCAGTTATTTGCGGGGCCGCACAGATCCCGGCCGGAGCGTATACGATGTGTGTACACTCCGGCCGGGATGCCATTGCTTAATAGGCTGTGTTCCACTGCACAAAAACTACGGCCGTTGTTGCCATCGGCAACAACGGCCGTAGTTTTACATAGTGTGAACATAGGGCTAAAATGTGGTGTGAATAAAGACCGTGTAAGCCAATAGACATGGAGAATACAAACCTACAGCCCCCAATAGCTGCAGAAATAACTTAAGGGGTTTGTGTAAACAACTGGATAGGAGACCTTATGGAAGGTAGATGGACATGGAACTAACATCTAGTGTGTGATGACTTTTATCTCTTATTATAATAGCTCATAGTATACATAGAAATTATGTATATATTTATATGTTAAATTATATACACATTGACACTTGTAAGCTATATAGACTATTAACTAAACCTTGTAAGAATAAGTTTTAGAATACTATATCTACATGACAAGAACAGATTCCATGATTTATTTACTATTTTTCAACATAGATCATGACATATTTTCAGAATGATATGAAATCTGTCCAGTATATCAGTAATCATTTACAAAGTGAATATAATAATATACTAGTCACCACATTTCATTAGGGTTGAAGGTACTTTCCATGCCTGAGAATTAATATTTGATAAAGGTGTTTTCCAGGAACATAAATTATGGCATATTCATAGATTTGTATTCTTAGTACTTCACCAAGGTCCCAATTCTAGAGCCTCTTTCACCATTCTGGCACCTTTCTGTTCTTACATAAAGCGTTTCCCCCCTTTATGTCAGTACCATGCTTAAACAAGGTTGGTTGTCTGTTTCGGTGAAATAGCTTAGCCAGCCTCTTTCTCTGTGATGGTTGATTGGCTGATACAGATAAAGAAAAGGCTGCTGGCTTAGCTAATGTACTGAGTCAGGAAGCCAACACCATTTAAGCATGGTACTGACATGGGGAGTTCTTAGCCTTTTCTGGAACAAACGTAGAAGTAAAGTTGCCAGGACCATGGCAGAGACTCTGGAATGAGGAGTGCAGCATTAAATCGGGGTTCACACTGCATCAGAAGCTCAGTTCAGAGCCTCCATCGACGTTGCTCTTTGACACTGACAAACAGTCATAATTGGATATGAACAAAGCCAGACAGACCCCATTCATTTTATTGGGTCTTCTGAATTTCCCAATCGTGTCCGTGTAACAGGACAAAAATATGTCACATGCAACATTGTTTGTACCGTAATTTCAAATGCACCCTAAACAGAGCCTCTAATGCAGTGTGAACTAAGGACAAAACAAAATACCTTTTCTTGTCTCCGGACAGATTATTTAAGCTTTCTTTGCACCCTTGGCCTGTTGTATAATAAGTCAATATCTAGTACATATATTCTGTTATATTTAAAGGGTCACCTTGAATATCAGTTTATATTCAGATATATTTAACATAAATCATTTATTACCTTTGACATTTATCCAATGTACGGTCAGATGTACTATACAAGGTCTGAGAAAAGAATACCCCTTTTTAGAGCCTTGTTCATGGGCCAAAACAAAAGTTCATAACAACATTCCCAATAATCGACCCATATAAAAGGCACAGTGATCAGCGACAAACAATAAAATGCTCCTTTGCTGACTGTATTGCACCATTGCTAGTTGGTCGCACATTGCCCTGTGTAAACGAACAAGTCAACAATTGTTCTTGTGGACCGGTCTATGCAATGATTAAACCATGTAAAAGTCTCCCTTAATGAACATTAATCCATTAGATCTACGCTTGTTTTAAGCCCATGTCAGCCTGTCTAAAAGGGTTTTTAGAATACAAATACAAAATAAAATCTCTAAAGACAGTAAAAATTCTACAAAATTATAGAATTAACAATACACAGCAATCATATTAACATACTAATCTATCATTTTAAATGATCAAAATGCTAGTTTTGTGGCTATTTTTCATATTTCTTCTCATTAGTAATCGGTACCTATCCTGACGTGTGCTCTGGTTAGTTCCTCATGCTTAGTGGTTTATTACAGTGCCTCCAAAGTAAATTGACTAAGAATACAAAAGAAATACTGTGACTTACTGTGTATGAAATAACCTTGTTATCTACCTCACCGGAAGCAATAGTCTTCCATCATTACAATTTACACTCAACTTGATGGCAATGATTTCGGTAGACTTAAGACATGTTCACATGAAGGTGCCAGAGACAAGCTAGAAATTAGCCATATCACTGACATGGCAAAACGAAATTACAAGCAGCATTTGTGCTGTGCTATATAGTTGTGTAAGGTGATTCCCTAGGATTCCCCTAATTTATATTTGCTATGTGGCAGAAAATCAGTGTACTGAGTTGGAAAGGAAAAAAAAGCTAAATCTGGACACAGGTAAACAACTGTTAGACTTAAAGTATTGGGCAATTTATTGGTTTTCCAGATATTTTACACTATCCTCAGTCACTGGGGACTATTATACCAGTGAGTCTCCTCCTGGGGGACTGGACTCTATGGCATTTATTCACCAGGGACAGGTCACTATTCCATTGTAGAACTGGGATAATGGCTATGTTTACATGGATTTATAGGAAGCTTACAGTCTTTGATAAATTTCCACTTTTCATTGTTTTAAAGTGTCACTGTCGTTACAACTTTCAAAACCTAAATCCACAGTAGATGTGATATAAAGCAAGTTTGCAATTTACATTCATTATTTTTTGTTTTAGTTATGGAAAAAACGGCACTTCCTGTGTTCTGACTTTTTCTTTTTTAAAGTGTCTAAACACAGAACGTCCCTTGTTTCCCAGGCCATCTGAGCGCCCACAGCGAGAAGGCAGTCATGTGACTGATGGACACATTGAGCCGTGACTCTCTGTACTGGCTGGGAGTTTATGTGCTAAGTCTCTTTTTTTCAACCAGCACAAGACTAAAAAGTATAACATTGTTTTACAGCATGATAACTAAAAAACAAAAATAATAAATGTATGTTGCAAATTTTGAATGTTATAATGACAGGTGCACTTTAACTACATGATGTGGAAGGGAAGCTCAGAAAAATTGTGACTTAGGCAACAGAAAAGTCAAAATCATTTTAGCTTCTCCGAACTTTCACCTATCTCTATGCAAAAAAAACATAGATGAGTTGCTTAGAGCAATTAATTACTTCATAACTTTGCACTAGTTTTTATACCTAGGGCCTATAGAATATGATATGTACATTATGTACATCTCCCATGCATAGCACCAAGTAATGTATACGTTCAATAAGGCTATGCATGGACAAGTCCAACTTTCCTAACATTCTGATGATTGGGTATATCCAAGAAGGTTAAACATATTATACAGACCATCTTGAGAACTTGCTAGATCATTTTGTGACTACAAACATTTCCTATTAATATTAAGTAGCCCTTGACCCATACAGACATTTGTTAGCTTTTTTCTTACCAGTTGTAATCTCTTTACTCCTTTTCCACATGTTGATCACCACTCTTAAAGCTCTCATTCCATCCCCCAAGTGCCTCAGCTAACTGTGTATACCCATTAAGTGCAGTTTTCTGTCACTATTTTTGCGTCATTGGATGATAAATTGTGTCTACCATTTCTTATTTTAGCTGTATTTATGACACCAAGAGCAATAACATTTTGTTCTCTTTTTTGAACATTGGACTTTGCATATATGCTTCCAAAATAAATGTAATGCAGATATACATATGAGTGAGTTTGGATTTTCCTTATTATTAAATTTATTTTGATATTATAAACTAATAAAATAAATTAAAAAGGAAACATAAATTGGCCTGGTGTCCTACTATAGAGGGAATAGTTTATTAGATTTTTTTTGCCAGTTTTTTTGCCAGGTGCAATCCATATATTTGATATGTTGGCACACTCTGTGGTTAAAGAATAATAATTTCTTTATTTATGTAGCGCTTACATATTACGCAGCACTATATGGAGACTATCATCACTCACACTGGTTTCTGTCCTCATTGGGGCTTATGGCCTAAATTTCAAATTAACCTATCCATATGTTTTTTGAGGAAACTGGACGATCTAGAGGGAACCCAAGCACAGTCAGAGGGAAGATAAATACTCCTTGCAGATGTTGTCTCAAAAGACACGCTGTCTCAAAAGGCTTTTAACCAGCAGGTGGACCAGTATCATCAATGGGAATCCAAAGAAATTACTGTAGTAAAAACAAAGTACTTTGGGTATATTGCCAATCAGGTACGGCCTTGACAGCTAAACAGCATCCAACCCGTAATTTGCCCTATCTTTTGAGGAGTTATCGACTGGCTTTACATAATTTTGACCGCTTTAACTTTTGATAGTTTAGTTACATAGGTCCATTTATAAATTTTGGCTGCACCAGTTTTGTTTGTTACCTGTACATACGTATTCATACATTCATCGGTCAAACGTCTTCTATATTGCAAAAAAAAAGGGGGGGGGGGGGGGGTCAGTCTCCTATCCACCAATTTAAGGTCATATCCTCCTATACTTAGAATTCGAATAAAAAAGACAAACACAAATTATATTATGGTGTGTACTAAATTTATGTCTGTCTTTTTTTGTTTAAATTGTCTTCTATACATTTGCAAGTATCTCCTCCGTCTTGTCTTCGTCCTGTATAGTTTTCCATGGAGTAATTCATTCCTTTTTATGATCCTATGCCGTTTATGCTGCCATCATGCATAACATCTACCTTGGCACTGCTACTTCATAACTTTCCACCTAAAAGATCAAGCACACTTATTCACTTTAACTGACCACTAGACAGGAACTGTATCCCATTAAGTAAAGGGAACAAAAGTTAAACATTTTGGGGTCTAGGTTGCCATTAGTGCACATACATTGCTCATGAAGCATACCTGTAGTCATATGTTCCAGCCATTTCAATTGGTATTTATAGAATCTTCCTATTGGGTATAATAGTCCTCAGATGATATTTAGTAAAACATAGCCTAACATTCTGAAAACTGTTGAATATATGACGTGTGCCATAGATTAGGGAGAATGTAATGATACAGTTACTTACACCTGTCAGTGAGTGTTCGATTTTCTGCAGGACCTCCACAGGGGAAATGAGGCATTACACCGCACCCTGTCATATCAATGACTTGTCTGTTTAATGCAAAACAGAGAAGGTCATCCGAGATAAAATACAATCTTTGTAATTGTTCTCCACTCTGGCAGAAAATATATGGATCCAAACCATAAGGACTCCCGGACATTAACTCAGAATGCACTAATAGTGTATAGTAGATAATTGTCTGAACAACTCCTTTCGATTAATAATATTATGGATAATTTATTTATGGATTGTTCTACTAATATATTCCATTAAAGACCTGACAAGTGTGAGAATGTTGGCTATTAAGAACTTGACATCCAGTGGCATCTTGTTAAGTCAGCTTTTACAATGGAGCAATGATTTCTATAAACAGCCCCAGGCTAAAAGTTATACTTTTGTGTCCCTGCTCTATTCACTTGTAACCTTACAGTTGAACTAGCATGACCTTGTTTGGACACTTTTGAGCACATTTTGTGCTCATCCTGTGACTCTCAGGTGCCTGGAAAATTGCTTTCCTGATGTGATATGTCTAGTAAACAATTCACATTACTCATTTCTTACATTACAATTTCTGTGCTCCAATATGTCACTATACAACTGGCTCTCACTAGTACATTTATTTAAATGGCTGTTTGTTTCTTTTTGTATCGATCTATCCTTGGATGTCAAAGTCATTGAGAAGATTTAAACATATATAAAATATTCATGCAAAGTGACAATGTGAAAAATTGCTTTATAGAGAATCAGTCTTCTCGATATCATGCTTAGAAATGTAGACATGGGTAGATAGGTAGATAAAGGAAAGTAGATGAAACAAATTATACCTGTCACCAAAGGGGCATTGACACATCCGCAAAATACTGTCTGTGCACCAACAGTTCTCTGCGGACCTGACTTTTAAGGGCAGCTTCACATGTAGCCAATCACAGCGGATTTCATGCTGCGAGTTCTGCAGTCAAATCCACTGACATTCCCGCTACTGTAGGTTTCAATGGACTTAAATACTACATTTTCATTTAACTGCGACTATGTAAATGCCACCCCCCCTTAACCCACCGCCGCCCGCAGCATACTTTACCTGGCCTGCCCTCCAACTGTATCTTAGGCTCCCGGTTCCCATAGGTCCCTAACTGACGGGGTGGTAGCCGGAAGCCTCAGATGCAGCTACCCTAAAAGTTTACGCTACTGTACTGACCCAGCCACGCGGGTGGGGGTGGCATATATGCTCTAACTCAGCGTGGCTTCTATGACACTTGAGCTTAGAAAAACTATAGCCTTGCAAAAGCCGTCAGCTAACTATCATTTGTTTTATCTACTATCAG
This sequence comes from Dendropsophus ebraccatus, assembly GCF_027789765.1. Classification (NCBI taxonomy): domain Eukaryota; kingdom Metazoa; phylum Chordata; class Amphibia; order Anura; family Hylidae; genus Dendropsophus; species Dendropsophus ebraccatus. Next base: position 70,064,325 of record NC_091455.1, on the reverse strand, counting down.
CTATCTTCCCATGTCTTCAGCTCGGAACATGTTACAGAGCTGACAGATTTCATTTAACCAACCAGTTGTGAACAATTCTTTTACTCCTGGTTTCCAATGGATTACAATGCTTAGCTCCTACTTTAGGGAATTGCAGACATGAGAATCACTCGATGCACTGTTATTTATAGAAGTGCTCATCTTACAAGATGAACCTAAGTCCAATAACACGTGTAGTGAGAAACTAAATGTCCCACCATTGTCCAGCAAATCCATAAGCATTTATAGAAGCCTGTATTCCCTCATCCTCTTTACTATGGATTGCATGTAATAGTAATTCTGATAGTAAGAATGCACACTTTAATACCAGGTTTAGACACTACTTCACAATTGTAACCATGGCTATAGGGGCAGGGAATGGGAGGGCAAATAAAAAAATGTAAAAAAAAATACATTCAGCTCTCTGCTCAATCCTGGTCCAGTGCCACCCCTGCTTCAGAGTGCCTAGAAGAGTGCCGCCCCTGTACGCTCAGCAGCACGTAATACTGCAGCCAATCACTGTGGTCTTCAGTGGTCACATGAGCAAGTGCAGTGGTTTTTCATTGATTGTTGGCTTTGAGACGCTTAGATGGATGCATGCAAAACAATAGATAGGGCTTATGCAATCCTACCAAGTTCAGTCTCGTTCCCATCATAATCAGATCAGTACTTTTATGTAAACAAAAGTTTTTCATACCTTTTTAACAATTCTCTGTAAGATTAAAGGGGTACTCCAGAGGGGAAAATTTTTTCAAATCAACTGGTATCAGAAAGTTATAAAAATTTGTAAATTACTTCTATTTAAAAATCTCAAGCCTTCCAGTACTTATCAGCTGCTGTATATTCTGCAGGAAGTGATGTATTCTTTTCAATCTGACACAGTGCTCTCTGCTGCCACCTCTGTCTGTGTCAAGAACTGTGCAGAGCATGAGGTTTTCTATAGGGGTTGCCTGGACAGTTCCTGACACGGCCAGAGGTAGTAGTAGTAGAGAGCACTGTGAACTAATTGTGAGACAATTATTATGCACCCTGGTGCATGTCCCAACGGATTAACTAAGAGGCTCTCGTCTTTTAGTAAACCCGACAGGGTGAATAGGCGGGGCCCGCATATTCATCTTGTTTAATGTCCCCCATTCACTTTAACCTGTAAACAGTCCATGTAGATTTACAGTGTAAACCCAAGTACTGATACCATAAGACTTTATCACTGCACAATCTAGTTGTCATGCGCAGCTGTATCTAGCTTACGTGGATATAGTAGGTCAACACTGTTTACACTCAATAAACATATTAAACAGATTACAACACATGTTATTGGAAACTGGGTTAGTTACACTGTGTTTTAATAGCTCACTCATCTCTGCATACACATATTGGCATGCTGCCTTTTTTTTGTACAACTTTTTTTTTTTTTCTACATTATTGCATTATACTGAGTTACTTATAGCTCGTGTTTGCCAACAATATCCATATAGCATTGATTTATTTTAATAGAAGCCAAGCAGCTTTTACTGTCTCCTCAGTGCAAACTGCTGAATGATGTCATTTAATTAACCTTATTTGACTGCTGTGAAGCCATAGCTGCTTTATATTTAATGGATGTCAGAGAAACCATACATCTGTATTTACTTATGCACCATCAAACATGTGTAATTTTAGGTTTTGTACAAGGCTTTCCAAACTTTAACTTCGTATTCTTTAAAGCCGACAACCCTATAACAAATGTTTTAAATAAGGACGGGTTGGAGGCAAGGAAACAGCTAATAGCCATTAGTAGCCATTATGTGTGCGATGGGGTCCTCCTCAAAAGCGTTGAGCCATGAGGGAAGTTGGGAGACCACCGTTCATATTCACCAAACTAGGGATTTTTGGATGGCTTTTATCAGACCTTATAGAACTCAATCTCCTTGTTTTCTCCTCATCAAAGAACTGGGAAAAATTCTCCAGCATGGGGACTATACCAACCAGCACCATAGCTCTCCCTACCCATACCATCCCTTAAATGAAAGTCTTTAAAAAGAGAATCAATAGCTAGATGCACACCTTCTATTATAGTGTATATATATAATTAACAAACTCTGATACTTTGTTGGGACATTCATTCCCCTCAAAATCATGTAAAACTTTGCATTACATAAAGTGATATTCATTACAACATGCTAGAAGAATTCCTGACATTTAGAATACACTGTTATGCTATGTTCACACGATTTGCAACAACGGCCGCGATTACTACAGAACGTACATAGTGCGTCCCGGCCAGAGTGTAGAAACGTAGTATACACTACGGCCAGGATCCCTATCGGCACAGCAAAAACTGACATGTCAGATTTCTGCGGCCGCTATTTACTGAATAGTAGCCGCAGATAAACTGTCAGTGCACACAATGGAGCAGCAGTAGCTCTACTCCACTCCATTGTGTGAAGCAGCGCCCTCATCCCACTTCATCAAGAGTGAAGATCATCCAGCCGGTACTGCAGTAGCGGCTGGGATGATCTTTTCTGACACCGGGCATTCTGTGACCTGGCCGGGTCACAGAACGGCCGGTGTTATACGCCATGTGAACATGGCCTTAGTCTTCAATAAGATGGCAAGTGACTGGCAGCCATTTAGGAATCCGCTGTTGCCATCATTTTATAGCTGTTTGGTGAATAAATGAGCTACACTATCAACAAGGAAAGTTACTTACAATATGCTATACTAATCACCAGAAGGTGACTATCAAGAGTATAAGACAGGCCTACTGACATTGGCTACTCTTTAAAGGAAATCTGTTAGCATGTGGAGCCGACCCGTGCGCATTAAGTGACAGTTTACTAGTTAACTGGGTACCTTTGCCTTAGCTTTCAATGCATAAGGGGCGTAGCTGGGATTCATGGGGCCCCATAGCAAAAAACTTGTATGGGGCCCCATGAATCCTGTAGCCCCCCCCCCCCCCCCCCGCCAAACACAGACATTGACGCACATACACACAGACACAGAGGCACCATTAACATATATACAGATACGCCACTGACATACACACATATATACGCTGTAATGTGATTACACTAGTGCTGATGTATACACCATGAGTAGACTGTACACAGGGAAATCATCTCAGTGTAATAAGAAATACTCAACCAGAAATAAAAGAAAATGCAGCAGATATTAGTGGTGGGTTCTTTTATTAGAGCCCAGCATTAATAGAAGCTGCTGCAGAACATCTTTGGGAGCAAACCTGTCAATCACTTGAGACACTACTGACATACACAAACACACACACATATACACCAGTGCTACAGACATTGCTGACATACACAAACACATATAGCCACAGATACATACACATACAGACATATAACTATATACACAGATACATATATCTACACACTGACATATACATATACCCACAGATACATATATACACTCACCGACACACATACACAGCACTTACAGCTCCCAGGCTTCCCCCTCCTCCTTCTGTAGTCTGGGCTGCTCTTCACATAGGTATTGAGGACCTTTGGGTCATGTGACCCAAAGGTCCTTAATCCCTCTCCTGTGCCGTCTGGCAGGTCCTGCTCCTCTGTTCAGCCCGCTCACCCGGCACTACAGAGTGGGGGTCCCTCTTCCTCTCTGGACCCCTGGGGGAGCGGGGTACCTACCATGAAGGCAGGGCATGGACAAACATGGAGGATGGCGCGGGTGTGCAGGAGACCATCCTGCGCAGAATATTCATGAAGAAAGGGGAAGAGCTGGGAGTGGTGAGGCGTGCCAAAGAGAGGCACGAGCCTCTTTGAAATTTATTTAAAGTGGAAGATATGAAATTATGCAGCATCTCCTGCACTAAAACCTAAGGCAAAGGCACCCTGCTAACTAGTAAATTGTCATCTGATGCACACTGTCAGCATTCCCTTTAATGTGTGGGTATAATACAGAAAAGGCCATATTGTCCATAAATATATTTTACAGATAATCTAACTGTAGTTACTTGATAAATCAAGAATGAATAGTTCCATATAATCTGCATTTTAGAACGTTAAAACAGTGATACTCTGTATAGTTCTAAAAGTGAAGGATTGCTATCCATCGAAATGTGGTTACAGTCTAGTGGATATTGCTATCTGTATTGTAACAGCAGTATCACGTCTACATTTGGTGATGACAATGCTGAAATACAGTATGTGACAAAATGAAGTATTACAGTGATCAGTTACCTCCAATTTATTGTATACAAATAAAGCTTTTTGATGTATTTATGATAATTGTTGTTGTGTTTCCTGTTTTTCATCCTCTTTGGACATCAGATACAATGTTCCACAATCATAAAGGGCTGAGTACTTTTCTCGATCAGGACGAGATATTTCATTCAATGAAAATTGTCTAAACTCAATTCCAGCAGACTAAGTTACCATCTAATGTATATTGGGGTGTCCTAAATCTTCCTAAATTGTCTGGGGAAAGAAGCATTGAGCTTGTTGAATTTCCAATGTCTTTCTTCTTACAGGAGATAAACTGGCACCAAGGTATTTGGGAGCAGCTTATTCCCCTCTCCCCATTGAGAACACATACACTGGCGATCAAAATAAGAGAATTTTTTTTTCAGAAATACTGTAATCTACGTTGATTAACATTTGAAGGATTTTTGTAAGGGGGACACCATGCCACTAGAACAGTGTTTTACAAAATAACCAAAGTATATCAACATAAAACCTTTATTTTTTCAAAAAATTTGATGATCATAATTGGAGAACAGCAACTAGTCTTTCACACTGCTCTGCTGTGATTTTGGTCCACTTTTATCCAGTCTCTTCCACAGTTCTGTGACTGTCGTGGGCTTCTAGGCCATAATATTGTCACCAAGGATTTTCCAGAGTTGTTCTATTGGGTTTAGATCAGGACTCTAGGTTGGCTATTCATTGTTTCAATGTTTTCAGTCTCAAGGAACTGCTTTAGCCGTTTTGCTGTGTGACAAGGGGCATTGTTCTGCATGAAAATTACTGGCTGAGTGAAGAACGCAAGTAGGGAACCACATGTTGTTGAAGAAGGTTCTGATACACACTTGCATTCACTCTGCAATGTAGCTGTATGAGAGGTCCAACTCCTGCAGCAGAAAACATTGCCCAAACCTTGGAACGTCCTCCACCACCTTTCTTTGACTTCTTTATACACTCTGGGGGAGATTTATCAAAGGGTGTAAAATTTAGACTGGTGCAAACTGCCCACAGCAACCAATCACAGCTCAGCTTTCCTTTCAGCACTGCCTTAAGCTGAGCTGTGATTGGTTGCTGTGGGTAGTTTGCACCAGTCTAAATTTTACACCCTTTGATAAATCTCCCCCTTTGGGTTCAGTCTTTCCCCAGTTTGTCAGCGAACATAATGTTTCCCATCTGACCTAAATAAATTAAACATTTCAGCACTAAAATAAACTCTGGAGCACATCTCCTTTGTCCTCACAATATGCTCCTCAGCAAAGGTGAGTTAGGATATATTCTCAGAGGACTACACCATGACCTTGACATTTAGGAAATAATGTATTCTCTAATTTTGATCACCAGTGTACATGCAAGTGTATAGGCAGGTCGGGGGGAATAATTGTTGGCGAAATAAGCATTTTCCCAATAGTTATCTAAAGGTTTCCACGCACTTAAATCAGACAAATCTGTGAACTTTGGTGGGACCAGACAACTTTCCTTTTGTCTCTTCTGGGGAACAGAGTGAATTTCTACAACCCTTCTGTTTCTTACTGAGATAAGCCACCACCAGACCTGTCTGGTAGAGATGAGTGAATCTACAGTATGAACGAAGCAAATTGCTTTGTTCTATCTGCATTCTCCTCATCAGACTGCGGGCTTTGAAGTCTGCTCCAATCCGTGCCACTCCTCCCCAGGTGCTGGGAAAAGATGAATCCAGTCCTGGGAAACTGGGAGAAGTTTCCCAGGACTGGATCCATCCTTTCCCAGCACCTGGAGAGAGGCGGCACGAAGCGGAGCAGACTTCAAAGCCCGCAGTCTGATGAGGAGAATGTATATACAAGTAGAAACAAAGCAATTTGCTTTGTTTCTTCTGTAGATTTGCTCATCTGTCTGGCATTGGCTTACCCTTCCTCTCTCCATTGAGAACACAGAGATGTTTGGCCTTGCACTCACTGGGCCTGTCTCCTGCAGGAAGGAGAAACACAGAAAGTAAAGTGCTCAGCTATCTGCTTCTTCTAACTTGTTCTAGCAATTGATAGGGGTTGGACCAAACAATTACCTATTAAAACTTTTTACATGCTTTTAGGACTTGCAAAATTGTATTGTATTTTGTATTGCCAAATGTTTATGCATTTTGATTAGTTTTTATTACAAAGTGTACACAATCTGTAATTATCAACTTTTTTATTGAATGGGTCCACACATACTAATAGTAAAGAAAATGTTACAGTCTCTACTTATATATAAACAATAGAAAATTGTGAAAAAATAAATCATATTTTTAAAGTATTAGAATCCCTTTATATTGGATGTCCAGCAGATTTTTTTAAACGGACTCGGGCTGGCTTAAAAGTAATAAATAAGTCACCCTCTGCTGTCCTCATGGTGCCTGTCTCTACTGATCAGTACTTCCTGTTTTCATCTTGACGCACAGGAAGTGGCAACTCAGCCAATCACTGGCAGAGGCAGGTCACCGCTAGTAATTAGCAGCCATTTTCTGCATGCTGAGACAAAAGGAAGGGCCAGACAACCCTTTAAAACGAAGATGTGTATACACTATAGGCATTATTTTCTTATAGTTAGAAATGATGTTTTGCTTGGTAACTGTTCCCTATGTTTCCTCTTTTAAAAAGCTTGTCCAGCGCTAGCAAAAAAAATTTCTTAGAACTGATATTCCAACAATGTCAGGTCATCTCTGATCAGTGCTTCCTGCAGAATTTCTTGACACTGTTTTACTACTGTCAAGCGTTTATTTGTGGATTTTGGCAACACATTGGCCCAGATTTGCTAAGTTGCCTGTCTAGTTTTTCACAGAGCAACCAATCTGAGCTCAGGTTTAATATATTTAAGAGCTCTGGTGAGGTTATTTGCTTTCGGAAACCAGACGGTGTGCGTTTCAGGCAACTTGATAAATCTGGACTGTTAGTTCAATGAGGATCCCTGCATGTTTTACTCACCAGGAGGGGGTAAATTTGAGGGTTTTTTTGCACGCAGGAAATGCCTGCTCAGACTAGTAATGGCCATAGTCATTGGATGAGCAGGCTTTTCCTGTGTGTCAAGAGATCACCTGGAAGCACTGATCGGGCCTCGACGCTGTCAGAACTGCATAAAGTCATAAAGGTCAGTATTGGTTATTTTAGAACCAATCAGAGCCCTAAAAAATTTTTTGCAGTAACTGGACGGCTTTAAGTGAATCTATAATAAAGAAAAACTGAGAGAATAGCTTTCATAGCTTGTATGCAGAATTTCTATAATGCAATGAACCTTCTGCTTTAATCAGGAGAGAAGGGTTCCTCCTCCCGTGCCAAAGAAGCCATCGAAAGGTCAGGCCCCACTGGTCCGGGACAGATCTCTGGAAAGTACAGAGAGACAGCGGCATGAAGCCCGGAAGCGGCTGATGTCTGCAAAGCGTGCTGCGTCTGTCCGACAGAATTCAGCTACTGAGAGTGCGGATAGCATTGAGATCTACATCCCAGAGGCTCAAACCAGGCTATGAAGCCATCACAAGCAACACTGGGGGGATATTATATATCTATATATATTTATGACACAAAGTTACATATATAATATATCCTCTAGTTTGGTTTGGAAACACAATCATGTGTATATGTTATTTTGTATTTTTCTTCTCTTTCTATACTCTCTCTCTTTTACTTCAGTCATTTTCACCCAGCTGTCATGAAGTCCCTCTTTCAGATTGTGCTGTATGCAGTCGGTTCTCTGAGGCTATGATCCTGCATCTACCCTTCTCACTTATTTTACCATGATAACATTCTATAGACATCAGTCATTTCCACTGGACCTTCTTTTATTTTACATGCATAAAATAAAGGAGGAGTAACTCCTTTGTATAGAACTCCTCATTGTGCCATGTTTTATTTACCTTTTGTCTAGAGCTACAGTAGTCTGTAATCTAGTGTACAGCAATAGAAAATTGTAGGGTATACAGTACTGTGGACTCTGATGTCTTCCTATTCTAAATGTGAAAAGCATGGGCTCGAATTCCCAACTTCTTTTCTATGTAGAGCAGATGGAGCACTTTATTGTAGGCCACAGGCGCACCTCTCCCCAAAGGCAACAGGTGACAGAGGAGAATAGCTGTACTTCCAAGGGACAGGCGGGCAGGTAACAGATCTGTTCACATTATATGACTTTCACACTTGCCTGCATGATACACTATGAAGCTTGCTTATGCTATTACAAGAGTGCACTTAAACAGACTAGTTCACAGTGAAAAAAGATGTATACAGATTTATTCTGTACTGTAATACGGTTCACTTTTTAGATTCCTACTAAGTTCAATTTGGAGAGAAGGCAATAATGTGTACCAGCTATACGTAGACGCTGCAACAATGCAGAAACTGGTCAACTCTTTCAAAGAGTTTCCACCTTAATTCTAATCCCCATGTGCAAAGTCAGAGATCCACAATTGTATACTTACTCATCTAGATTTCTTTTTTAAAGATTACCGTAACGCACATAACTGTGAAAGTGCCAGATCACTCTTTGCTTTACTGGAAAAATACTCTGCAGGTGAACCGGTCTGATAGTATAGTGGCTGTAGTAAGGAATTGTAGTTGGTTGCATAGACTTTTGCAATGTTATTTAAACAGAAGCAGTAGCATGGGGAAAGGCTTCAATACAATATATCTGCAGGTCAATATGAGTTATCCATAACTGTAGTGCATCCTTTTATATCCTTACTATTAAATGGCCTTAAAGTTAGAACTCCTCCAAAAGATTTATATGGGATGCTATGGGAAACAACCTACCTTAGAAATATTTTGCAGCTACGGTATCTAGAAGACAAGAGAACTACAGTAATTCTTATGGAAGGTAAAGTAAATGAAAGGAAGACCCATTTGGAAAAAAAAAAATATTTGGTTTTAGAAAATGCTCCCACTTTAATTTACTAACTTACTTTCACATAAAATACCATATAAAACCATTGCTTGCATCAGCATATATTACCCATTAAATGACATCAGTGTTTAGTTTATCAAATACAATAACTTAAAAAAAAAAAAAGCACTACATTATAACTTTTTGAATATTTTTTCTTCATTTTTGTACATATTTTGCTAGGTGCCTGTGTCTACTGTAGTCCAGTAATAGAAAATGTTATTAAATACATATAATGATGCACTTTACCTTAATATGGACCGAGAACAGGAGCTCAGGAGAATTACCCACGCTGTGAATTTCATCATTAGGATTTGCTTTCAGACATTGCATTATTCTAGAATTCAGCACATAGTATCAATCCATGATACACCTCCCATGTGTTTAACTCAATTGTACAGAAACAGAATTGCTAACCATACCAACACGTAGTGATGCACAAATAAAAAGAACAACTACATGCAATGTGTCATACAAGACTAATAGCAGCAGAGGCACATTTAAAACTAAATATAGGCCATATTTTCAATGTGCATGCTCCATATTATCATTACAAATCATCAGACATGACATACTTCAGTTTGGATAGAAATTCATTTGGCCCTATACATTAGAAATCAAATGTACCATTATAAGATCGAGCCTTAAAGAACAAAAGTTTTGAATTTGCACTGATACACTACATTATGCTACTGTGTATATCACTTAAACTATACCAATCTACTAACTATGATCATAGACAATATATTAATACATTTAGATATTATATATTTAATAAATGGTACCTATGAAAGTGGGAAAATTATATAAAGAATTCTTATTGTAACAATACAACAATACCACCAGCAGTTTCCATAATTGGAGACTTCTGCAGCTTTCACTTGCATATGGAAATTAAAATACTAAGTAAAAAAAAAAAAATTCATTGCAAAATAAACTAAAACTATAGATCCTGAGATCTGAATACTGTATTTTACAGATTTATCCTATCATAAGGTTAACTATAAATAATTCATAAAAACACTTATAGATGTTCACAGAAGTGTCAAAAGGTTTGATCAGCCGCATCTCAGTCCTGGGTCCGGCTCCAATTGTTAGATATAGACGGGTGATGCGTGTAACTGTGCACTTCACGCCCTCCCCAACCTGGCACTTGATTTAACTCTTTAAATCTCCCGACTATATCCAATGATCATAGGGGATCTCTGTGACCTGGACTGATCAAAACTTTAGACATGTCTCAGTGATAAAAGTTAATTACGGTAAATCACACTAACACCATAAGATTGGACCATGTAGGTTGAATTAGTGGGAGGTCATTGGCTTTCATTTATGAAAACTAACCGACAAACTCATTTTGTTGCCCATTAAAAGAGAAGTACGGTGGGGGTAAAAATCATTACAGGCAGGGGGTAAGGAGAAAATAAAAAATAATTTAGTCACCTGTCCTTGCGCCCGTGCAGAGCTACGTCCCGCTCTTGGACCCCAGCCAGCTGCCTTCTGAGCTCCCCTCTGGCTATGTCCTGACCCAGCTTACAGATGCCCCGCTCAGCCAGTCAGTGACTGACATGAGAAAGTGCTGCAGTCACTGATTGACTGAGCAGGCTAAATCCCATCTCGAGCCCAGGTGGTGACATACCCGGAACCTGACAGCCAGTGGGGTCCGGGAGCTTGGTGATGAGGCGCAGCGCAGGCACTGGGAGCGGAAAGAATATTGTCTTTTTTATTTCCCGCCACCCCCCACCCCCTGCCCGTAATGATTTTTGAACACCCCTGACTTCTCCTTTAAAGTACTGGGAAGAAATGAAAGCTGCACTGAGAATGCCTGCAATAGGCAACAAGGACATTTTTTTTTCTATTAGTTTTGATAAATAAGAGCTGCTTGCTTTCTTACGTGCCCTTACCACCCATAACAGCCAATCAGGGTTCAGTCTTTTTTACACAGCTCTGAAAAAAATCTAAGCTGCACTCTGATTGGTTGCCATTCGATAACAAGGCTAGTTTTTTCTCAAACAAAAAAGACCAAAATGAACAACCTCAATTCTTTCTTCTCTGTGATTTTTAATTATGTTCGCTGGGCAATATGGCATCATGTCCATAAGAGTTGGGAAGAAATGTTACCGGAATGTCACAGGTTACGGGCATTGGTGGCAACAAGTATTGTGATAATAGAAATTATAAAAACACTCATTTTTATTCTAGTGAGATGCTTGCTTGCTTTGCATATAGTTGGGCATCCATTGACACTCATAGAAATGGTTTATATGTATCTGCTCATTGAGTGAGATCGATTTGACGATTAATGTGTCCTTGCCCATAGACATTTACAAAAAAAAAGTCTAAAACAATGTAATGTGGTAGATTTATTAAAAAAAAGTTTTCCAATTCATTAATTCTTATTGTTATAAAGATTATGCACAATATAAGAAAAAATAGTAATGTTTAGCAGCCACTGTAACATGACCAGAAAGGTAAGGGGTGTCCATGGCATGTAATTCTGATAACTACTGATCAGCGGGAAGTTTACATTTGGCTGAAACAAGGACACTACACAAAGCAATAATGGGGGAAAAATGGGAAGGATTATTATGATACCTTTAGAAATATATTTTTGATTGTAGAAATAGATTGCTTGATTGTTGTAATAACGATTTAAGGTCTCCTTTTTCATGCATGGAGAACCTGAATTGGGCAATTGGCAAAGGGTTGTCTGAAAAGTAGGTATCCAGTGATGTTTCAATTTTTAATGCCTGTTCATCTTTGAAACGTTTTCATGGAAAGGAATTTTCATGCATAGGGGAAACTAATACAATTAATATGAATTGATATTAACTATAAATACTAACTACAATATATACGGTACTTTTTAAACATTACCAATTTTGGAAAGGAAACAAAAAGGTGATAATTAAGGGTAACATTTCAGATCACATAGGATCCATCATTAACACAAAGCAATGAGCTGATACTGGACTGATCAAGTATCAGGTTAACCTACATATTCATTTGGAAGAGCTGCCATAAAAACATATAACTGTTTTTTTTCTAACCAGTGTTACACTATTCCATAGGCTTTGTCTGCCATAGCAGCTCTGCCTTCTTAACTTTTCTAGCCAGTGGCCTAGAGTGACAATGCTACCGGAGAACAAAGGGGAAACATCTAAAATAGACGTAGCAAAAGTTTTGATAAGTTATGGTCTGGGTGCTGACACTACCATCTACTGCTAGTACAAAAGAAGAGAAGTTCTCAGCTGAGCACTTATTTCCCCTGCAGTCTCCTCAGCCTTATAGACTTAGTATAGAATTTATCATCTTAGCACTTTCCCCACTCATTCTAGCAATCTTTGGGGTCTTAGCACCCAGACCGCTACTCATTAACACTTTTGACATCACAAATGGTCTTAAATGAAAGTAACAACTTAAAGGAGAAGTATGGCAAAAATAAAAAATCTGCAGGAGGGTGCGGGAACATAATAAAGAATGTATACTTACTTGTCCTTGTAGCGATGCCTTCCCGATATTTGCCGGCTGCCAGGCTCCTGCTCCTCCTGCCATGTCATGACCCGTTCTCAGGAATGCCCGCTCAGCCATTCAGTGACTGAGGTGTGACAATGCTGCAGTCACTGAATGGCTGAGCAGGCACTTTCACCTGGATTGTGGCATACCAGAAAGCTGGGAGAGGCTATCAGGGAACTTGTGATGCAGCGCTGTGGAAAGACTGGTAAGTATACATTCTTTATTATTTTCCTGCACCCCCTGCCTCCAGCAAACTTTTCATTTTGGCCAGACTTTTCCTTTTAGACCTTGCCATTTGTCGTATATACTGTCAAATTAAAAAAAAAAAAAAAAAAAACATTTAAAACTTTTTTTTCCCTGACTTCTCACAATGGGATCCAAAGCAACACATTTGTTATGTTTCCACACACTGGATAATCTAGATGTGATATGTAGATATTTTCACTACTATCTATATATTTTCATGTACAAATTAAATTGGTGGATTTGGATGTTCAAAAGTGCAAAGACAGTAAGTACACTATTTCTCAACATTACTCCTCCTAAGCCGCATTCTCAAGTGTTGCATTACTTAATAAAATTTTCATATGCAATTGTAAAACGGAAAAAAGCACTCTATATCAATAACAGTAAGCCCAATGTGTTTGCATAAAAGGTTACTCATATCCAGTATCCCACCAAAGAGTCTTTGAAATATTCTCATTACAAATTTTAGTTGCATTTACGTAACATCATAGACAAATATAGTATAATATATACATACAAATTGGTGATATGAGTTGTATTAAGTACTGAGAGTTGTTTAAAAATTGAGTATTATATTTTTTGCAGATGTTGCCATAACTCTGGACCTTTTTTGTAATGAATGTTGATGAATAAAAATGAAATTTTTAATATTTAAATGGAAAATGATTTATTTATATTTCTCTTTATTTCATCTGTATTGTCAATGTTTGAATGTGCATCTGAATATTTACATTTGTGCATTAATTCTATTATTTTTCTTTCTTTTTTTTTTCTTTTGTATTTGATTGCATACAATAAAACCATACCTGGAATGTGACAAGGGTCATATCTGCATTCCCAGTTGTGATTTTAAAAGATGTTTTGTTTATTCCAAATAAAGTTTTAAAAACTGGAAGCATTTTGATAGATGTGAAAGAGCATTTGTATGCTTTTATGGACTTTCCTCGAGTCACCTTCCAAGTTTGGTGCGTGGACTGGAAAACTGTAAATAAATTAATGTTTCCCAAAATGTAAAAAAAAAAAAAAATAGAAAAGCAAACAAAAAAAGATGAAATGGAATAAAATTATTAATGCATTGATTGTAATGGTTGTGGATGTTTTTAATATAATAGTGATACCATAAAACAGCCAGCAAAACCAGAATACCACAGGAACGCAGCACAGGACAGAATATGACTTACAAGGGCCATAATAAAGATAAAGGCCGATGGTTGTGGTATTTATTAACTGTACTTTGCAATTTGCAACAACGGCCGTATTATATTTGAATGAATGGAATGCCGGCCGAAGTGTATACACATAGTATACGCTGAGGCTGGGATTCCATCTGTCCACACGAAAAAAAACTGACACGTTGGTTTTTTGCGGCCGCTATTCATTGAGAAGCGGAGGCACAGAACATGTTAGTTCACAAAATGGAGTGTGCTGCTCTGGCCACATGTTCCATTGTGTGCAGCGGTGAATTGTTGGTATTCTTTTTTTGGTGAATTCGGATGTGGGCGCACATGGGTGCGCCTGCATCCCAATTCAACAAAACAGAAGATCATCCAGCCATTACTGCAGCATTGGCCGGGATAATCTTTAATAACAGAGAATGGCCAGTGTTATACGCAATGGGAACATAGCCTAAGTCTATGGGAGGCCTTCTTGAAACTAGCCTAAGACGTATTGGGGTCTCCTCAGACTTTTGTTTTTGGAGAGATAAGCAAACGCCAGAGTGGTCGTGGTGTAGCTTATGCCTCTACATAAATCCTGTTCACACGCAGTGAAACCTACACCAGCTGAGAACTGGCATAAGTTTCACTGGCAAGGAGCCCAATTCCAATAAAATATTCACAAAAAAAGAATGCGCATTGGGCCCATTTACGCCACAAAGTGGTGTCTACACCACATGATACATGTCCCCCTATATCTGTATAAATATTTCAGCCAAACACTGCTGTTAGAGCAAAATAGTGGTCAGTAACTTAAAAAATTAGTTTACTAAATTAACATATTTTCAAAAAATTTTAACTTTACGAGATCTACACATTTAACTATTTTAGTTGAGATGGGAATAGAAAAATGGAAAAGATTGCCATGTTAAAACCATCATGGCGAAGCTAGTTTCCAGCCAATAGCTCAGGTATCATGGAAAAGTACAAATTGAGCTGGCACTGCACAAATCTTGTGAAAAAAATTATATAAAAGGTATATATTGGTCAGAAATAGAGTTACTCCTTATGGCTGCTTATGTTTAAGAATACCCGAAACAACTGCTATGATCTAAAGTCAATGACCTGCTATGCATTACTAAAAGATTATTGGCAAGTATTGGGATTATCTGGCGAGTAAAATGTTTTCATATACTGTTGCAAGTTTATAAAAAAACATGCTTACCTCTCTGTGCTCCCACAGTTTCCTCCTATGGATCTCCGGGTCCCCTGCTTAATGATCCCACCCCAATTTCTGAGATGGATTTGTCTCAGCAGTGACAGCCCGCTTAGCCCATCACTGGCCACAGTGATGTCAGTGATTGCTGAGTGAGCTGTCATTGCTAAGATAAGTCAATCACAGAAGAAGAGGCAGAATCATTCAGGACACGGACATGGAGACCCGTAGTAGGACCCTGGTGGAACATGGAGAGGTAGGCATAGCTACTTTTATGTTTTCTATATACATGTAACAATATATATATTTCCCTCATCGTATAACCCCTTTAAGAACAGATTACCACAACTACCAGTCGCTGGGAAGTTAATATCTCCTTTACCAGAGAGTCATCCTCTTACCCATTATACCTTTAGGCTATGTTCACACTACGTATATTTGAGGCTGTATGTTTGAGGCTGTATAGCAACCAAAACAAGGAGTGGATTGAAAACACAGAAAGCATCTGTCCACACAATGTTGAAATTGAGTGGATGGCCGCCATATAACGGTAAATAACTTCCATTATTTCAATACAACAGCCGTTGTTTTAAAATAACAGCACATATTTGCCATTAAATGACGTCCATCCACTCAATTACAACATTATGTGAAGAGAGCCTTTCTGTGTTTTCAATCCACTCCTTGTTTTGGTTGCTATACAGCCTCAAACATACAGCCTCAAATATACGTAGTGTGAACATAGCCTCAGCAGTGAAAAACAATTATGATGGATGCACACATAAAAAATAGAAACAACAATTCACTTTGGAATATTTTACCTTAAGAATGCATGTAATTCTGAGTACATCATTATAATAGCCTCCTTGTGTCCTAAGATTGACCACTGTCAGTTCACAAACTCATTTACATATTGACCTAACCAAGAATGTTGAATAATTCCATATGGACAGGAACACTAAGAACTAAAACACAACAATCATCATGATCCTGAATCTAAATAGGTTGGTTCATTTTCATTGCATTTCTGGTACATATACATATCTCAATAGTTAAGCATCTTGAGTGATACAATGACAATTACAGTAGATAACAGATGTTGGAAAAAAAATTGCACCCCCAAAACTTATACAAATTGCCAATATAAACTAATTATGGGAAATGCTTATAAAGTGCTTTTTTCCCTGCACTTACTACTGCATCAAGGCTTCACTTCCTGGATAAAATGGTAATGTCACGATTCGACTCCCAGAGCCGTGCGGGCTGTGGCTGCTGGAGAGGATGATGGCAGAGGGATGCTCAGTGTCCCTCCAGTGCCCTGTGTCCCTCAGTGTCCCCCTGCCATCATCCCCCCTGCCTTTAAAATGTCCTACGGGGTTAGTAAGACTAAAAGACATTAATGAAACAATTGTTCCATATACTTCTTTATGTGCGTCATATAGATTCATCCTGTATAGCCATCCAAGAATACATATACTTCTGTAACATTCAAACACCCCATACATAAGGCAATGCCAACTCAGCACTCCTTTCATAAGTGCTCATAGTTTAACTGCAGCAGGGCAGCCCATGTTTATGATGTTTAAACTGAGTGGGAGCCAACTGGGAAAGTATTCATTCCAGAAAACAAGAAGTGGCTGCAGAAATGTGGAGTGGTCAGCCCGGGACAATTTTACAGACATGTAGATGCTTATTCCTGGCGAAGAATCGGGCTATGTTGGCGTGAAGACTACTGAGGTAATTGGGTAATTTATCCCAAGAGATTTTGAAGAACTTGGAAGATTAATCACATGCCAAAATCCCGCTGCTACTGCAGCTACCAGCTGTGAAAGAATGGTTGCCAAAGAGTGAGCACATTAATGAATGCCTAAGAAAGACTGGATGTTTATGACTGAGCGTGCCTACAAGGGGATGCCAAGAGTCTCCAGTGGGGGAATGGCAAAATCTAGGAAATCTATAAAAGGACTATTTATTAAAAATATACCTTTTAGTCCTAAGAATGCTAAATTATAGAGAAACTCAATACTCTTAACCTAATTTTCAGGTCAAATATTTGTTTAGCACCATAGGTTTGGGTAACCTTAATACCATATTAGTATAGTAACTGTTGAACGCCTTTGCTCTATCAGAGGTTTTAGTTTATTTTATTAAAACCGTAAAATAGTAAACACACACCAGTATACCTAAAGAGCTTATCCAGAAGAAAATGGATTGCTGGGATCAGACCTCCGTACCCCCCCCCCACACACACACACACAATCTCTGTATTGGGCCCCTGGCTTCTTTGCGTGACCCACGGTTCTATTCATTCTTATGGAGCTTCCACAAAGAGCCAAGTAAGCACTTTCCGGCTTGCTCGGCTCTTACCATTGGCTCCATGGGAACATGGCACATGACCCGTGGCTATATTCAAACCAAAGAAGCCGGGGGCCGAATATAAAGATTGGCGAGGGATACGGAGGTTGGATCACCCACGATCTATTACTTGTCAACTATCCTGTGGATAGAGAACAAGCTAATTTTCCCTAGACAACCTCTTTAAATCTTGAATTACCTCTAAAGAAAAAATGTCGATCACAAATGTTGACCACAAAAGTGATTGTCATGCTGCTTTTCTAGACCCCTCAATGGCATATCCACCCAGTTATGCAGAACTATGGAGAGGACACATAGGACTGCATAATTAGGCAGATTTATCACTCGGGAGTCTGGGAGAATTGAGGCACAGCCGAGAAACAGCTAAGCAGAATTTTCACAACTGAGCAGGATGAATCAAGAAAATGATTATAGATGTACAGTATGTTGTTGTTCTTTAAAGGAGAAATAGCTCTCTTCACTATATATTAGCTTATACTCCTAAAAGAAAAACTCTGTAATGACTACAGTCTGGATTATGGTACAGAGTATGAGCTTAGGAAATCTACTACAAGTAAAGCTGGCCATACAATTAGAACAGCTGTTAGCCAGAAACTCATTTGGCTTACAACTAGTGTTGAGCAAGTCTGTCGAAATGTTCGTGTTCGGCAGTGTTACCCAGACCCAAACACTCTGTGTTTGATTTGGATGCGGCCCTAAAACTGGGAGAAAAACATGGATACCACCTAGTTGTATCAAACTTGTGTAGCCACGCGGAATCAATTGCCAAGCATTCTATTTCGGGCAACATTACCAAACCCAGACATTTCAACAGGTTTGCTCAACACTTCTCACAGCTATAACCCAATTCCTCCATTAACGTTGTTAGAGTGTGTGTGTTTAAATGGAACCTGTCACCCCCCGTGCCGGGGTGACAGGCTCCCGACCCCCCGTTAGAGCCCCATATACTTACCTAATCCCGCCGGGTCCCGCCTCTGGAGGTGGTCGGGTGACGGAGATCTCAGCCGCTGCAGCCCGGCGCGCGCGCTGAGAGATGAGTCCAACACCCATAGAGAATGACAGGAGAGTCCAGCGCTCCGTCATTCTCTATGAGCGTTGGACTCATCTCTCAGCGCGCGCACCGGGCTGCAGCGGCTGAGATTTCTGTCACCCGACCACCTCCAGAAGCGGGACCCGGCGGGATTAGGTAAGTATATGGGGCTCTAACGGGGGGTCGGGAGCCTGTCACCCCGACACGGGGGGTGACAGGTTCCCTTTAAAGGAAAAAGGACTGAAAATGTCTAAATTTTGCTGGGGCCATATTGGCCAGCTTTTCTGTTAATCACCCAATGTAATAGAGTACTTACACTAGCCTACCCCCATTTACACATTTACAATGTCCACTTTAATTTCCATAGAAACAAAGTATCCAGTATCTTGAAATTCATCGTTTTTTTCACTCGACAGCTGCCATGGCGTGAGGACCCAGACACCAACGTACACATTAGATAATCAGTCAATCATAATTAGCCGGTTTGAACTACTTTCATGTAATGTGTAATCTAGCTCTATGAAACAAGAAAAAGGTAAGACATGCCTGCACATCCACATGATATACATTGATCTACTGCTTCTCAGAATAAATATCATCTAATGATCATTAACTAGCATAAGATTATTAGTATATATATATATATATATATATAGTATACAACAACAGCTCAATATAGCCCCACTCCATTCAGAGGCATGTACCAAGAGTTTAAAATAGACTGTGGATAGATGTAACCAAAAACAAGCAATTACAGATGAGCCAACCTCGAGCACGCTCTGGTACATGCAAACATAATATTTGTATAAATATAAGATGTTTACAGGACTCAGGTCCTACCATGTAGATATGCAACAATCTCCTAGATCGGTGCTCGCTCACTGAGCCCATACACTGCCCGATAACCGGGCAGCAAGACATTAGTGATGTCTGTGAAGCCCTTGTTAAAAAAATAAACTCCCATATGTCCATGTTTCCTGACGTTCTGCTAGCTTAGGCCCGCTCCTGGCACTGTGTAAAGTCACAAGCCGCTCAGCCAATCACCGGGAAAGGGCTGCCTGTCACTTCAGAAAGTGCCAGGAGTGGGACGAAGCTAGCAGGACGTCAGGGACGTGGAGAGGTATGTAGGAGATAAAAAAATTTTTTACACAGTCACTATCCGTCAGCCATGCATCGCTATTACAAATAGCAATGCACGCTCAACGATTTTCGGTCTCTACCTAAAGAAACGATCAGTCAATGATTCTTTCATCAGCTGATGATTGTCTCTATTACACAGAGCGATAATCGGCCGAATCAGACTGATACCGACAATTATCGCTCCATGTAATAAGGCCCTAGGCCTAAAATATGTGGGGTTGGTGACAATTTAAAGTATGTATATAAAGCTATAATGTTGGTGGTTACAGTAATTTGTTGGTATGGTGGAGTTTGGTTTTAAGCACATTATATATGGGCATAATATGGTACACATAGATTCATGTGCATGCTGGTCTTTGAATTCTAATATTCCCACATACTCAGTTTACATAGTATCAAACATATCTGAACTGTCATTACTAAGAATCTAAAGAATGCACAAGGAGTAGATAAAAAAAACTCTAGAGAATCAACAACTGAAAAGATGAGAAAGCAGAGCATTGTAGTAAGGCTAAAAAAAAAGAATGCCTTAGGTTAAATACGAAGAACAATATTGTCCAAATTTGCTGCAGTAAAACTAATGTGACATGGTTTCTCGTGCAATCAGTAAACTCAAGTAAAGGTAATGTATCAAGCCTGGTACAAAGCGGAGTAGCTGCCAGTGGCTTTCATTTTGGCCTGTGAAAAATGAAATCTAATTGCTTGCCATGGCTACTTTTCTGTAATCTTCCTCAGTATGTCCACCTTAAAGCAAATGTACTATCAGCCAGGCACTGTCCAGGGCTGGAGCACTGGAGGTGAGCCGGCCAACCGCCAGTGGGAGGAAACCCCCACCCTTCTGTGAATCAATGGAGCCGCATCACAGAGGGGCGGGGGGTTTCCTCCCACTAGGGGAGCGCCGGCCCATCTCCAGTGCTTCAGCCCCGGATGGTGCTCGGTAATAGACTGGCACTGTGCACGGGAACCGGGCTGCAGTTAGAAAAATGGACAGCGGCATTGGCTTCTCCAGGCCGGCACCGTTCTATTGATATGCTACACTTAAAGCAAATGTACCTGATGGTACATTCGCTTTAAAGCAAAGCAGAAGAGTATGTTTACTGGCCATAGCAGCAAGAACTGCAATGCGAGGAAGTCAATGGAAATCACACAAAACTAAAAAGGTACCCTTTAACCCTTTAAGGGAGATATCGTAGTTATGGATGTCTTCAACATACTTTTTTTTGTATTGGCATTAAGAAAAACAAATTTCAAGAAAATAGGGGAGTATTTATTGAATCAAAAGCGCAGAATAAATTAAAAGTTGGGGGTGGGGGGAGGAAATGTGATTTTGTTATGACTAAAACACTTTACTAAAAAAAAAGAATATGATTAAAAAAAAGAGTAGAATAAAACAGCAGGAGTGAGCGCCCCATAGACACTATTAAAAATGACTTTACAGGCAGCTGGACTGTAAAAAATTTGCAAAAGTAGAAGGAAGAAGAAATTACTATGGTTACACTACTAGAGGGATGAGTGCTATAGTATAATAAGCCTGCCTACAGAAGGTATATAGAGACTGAAAGTTTAGCTAACAGAGATTTGAATTAAATTAGACAGAAAAATACAAAGCATATGATTAATAGAGTGAAACTTGGATTACGAGCATAATCTGTTCCAGGAACATGCTTGTATCCAGATCATTTGTATATCAAAGAAAATTTAGAAAAGACGCTAAAGCTTAGTGTCACTGTTATAATAACTTTCAAAATCAACAGTATATGTGAAATAAAGCGCGTTTGCAATATACATTCATTATTTATTTTTGTTGTTATCATGCTGTTAAACAAAGCTGAACTTACCAGAAATCCAGGTCCAGTCTCCTGAACGCAGATTTTCTGACTGAAAAAAAACACAGGAATTCCGGCCAGTACAGAGAGTCACAGCTCATTGTGTCCGCCAGTCACATGACTGCCTTCTCTCTGTGAACGGACAGATGGCCTGGGATACACAGGACTTCAGGTTTTCTGACCGTTTCCTTTTTTTTTTTTCTTTTTTTTTTTAAAAAGTCAGAAAACAGGAAGTGCTGTGTTTTCAATAACTAAAAAAAAAAAAGAATGTTATTTACAAACTTGCTGATCATCTACTGATGATTTAGATTTTGAAAGTTATACCGACAGGTACACTTTAAGCTAAAGAAAAAAAATGAAATGCAATTGATTTGTTTCACAAACCAAAAATCTGGTAGGTAAGGTGTTCTGTATCAATAAAGAGCATCGTATCAGTAAAGAATGGGTTAATCAGATAATTCTCTCTACACACACAACTCCCTAGGTGGCTGCAGACCTGCTGGTACTAGTGTCGGCTACCTGGAGCAGCTATTCTTGAAGGGGTTAATTCAGGGATCAAAGGGAAGCAGTGGTGACGCGAACGGGCACTGGAGGAGTCGGAATGCGTCCGATCACCAGTAGAGTGGATCAGGCTTTCTGCCCAGTGCAGGATGGGGACTAGGGTCTTGTGTTAAGAAATCTTGCTTTTTTATGGAGTTAAAAATTTTTTAAAAATTGTCAACTTGTCTTGCAAAACGCTCTTAAACCAAGTTTACTTGTATATCAAGGTTTCACTGTTCTACTAAAGCACAAAAAGAGGAAAAAAAGAGGATTTTTTTTTTCAAAAATTTTTTATTGAGAAATAGCAAAGATATAACCTATTCTATTAACGAGGGAAATAAAATAATCTTCACATATATTTAATGGTCTATACCCCGCTTTTTAATCCTGCACAAAAACAGGATTTCTTCAAGGAATGTACCAAGGCTAGTTACAATGAGACTATGTTTAGCCCAATAAAGTTAATGCTGGGAACCTGTTGGGCTACTTCATTTCATCAGATCTTTTGTGGGCAGAAGTCTTTAAATTCCTCTAAACTATCACAAATGTGGTGGCTATGTATTAACCCCTTAGCGACCCATGACGTATCTGATACCCCCCGTTCAGACCCCGCTCTGAACGGCGCTGATCCCGGCTGACACGTGCAGCCGGGCAGTGCCTCTATTAGCCGGCGCGGGTCCCGTTGCCGCGCCGGCTAATTAAGCCTCTAAGTGCAGCTGTCAGCCTCTAAGTGTGCAGCCTCTAAGTGCAGCTGATCCCGGCTCGGCAATAGATTGCTATGGCCTGCAGCAGGCCATAGTAATCTATGACCGATCTAATCGATCTTTGCTGTGTATATACACAGCATTGATCTCTATGAGAGATCAGTGCTGTCTATATACAAGTCCCCCAGGGGGGCTTCTAGTTACAGTAAAAAAAAAAAGTAAAAAAGTGTTTTTATTAATAAAAAATCCCCTCCCCTAATAAAAGTCCAAATCACCCCCCTTTTCTTATTTTATAAATATAAATTAATAAATAAATAAACATATTTAGTATCGCCGCGCGCGTAATCGCCCGAACTATTAATTAATCGCATTCCTGATCTCCCACGGTAAACGGCGTCAGCGCAAAAAAATTCCAAAGTGCAAAATTGCGCATTTTTGGTCGCATCAAATCCAGAAAAAATGTAATAAAAAACGATCAAAAAGTCGTATATGCGCAATCAAGGTACCGATAGAAAGAACACATCATGGCGCAAAAACTGACACCTCACACAGCCCCATAGACCAAAGGATAAAAGCGCTATAAGCCTGGGAATGGAGCGATTTTAAGGAACGTATATTTGTTAACAATGGTTTGAATTTTTTACAGGCCATCCGATACAGTATAAGTTATACATGTTACATATCATAGTAATCGTAACGACTTGAGGAACATGCATAACAAGTCAGTTTTACCATAGGACGGACGGCGTAAATGCAAAACTCCCCGAAATCAAAACAAATTCATTTTTTTTTCAATTTGACAGCGCAAATAATTTTTTTTCCGGTTTCGCAGCATGTGTTATGGAAAAATAATGCCTGTCATTGCAAAGTACAATTGGTTTCGCAAAAAATAAGCGCTCATATACGTCTCTAGGTGAAAAAATGCAAGCGCTATGGACTTTTAAACTTAAAATGGAATAAGCAAAAGCGCAAAAACGAAAATAGGCTTTGACCTTAAGGGGTTAAGGTACATGAATGTAAATTGGAAAGAAATCATATGCCACTTGTATAGTGTAGTAAAGGACTAATGGTGCATTTACACACAGATTTATCTGACAGATTTTTGAAGCCAAAGCCAGGAACAGAGTATAAACAGGGAAAGGGTCATAAAGGAAAGACTGAGATTTCTCCTTTTTTTTTCCAAATCCATTCCTGGCTTTGGCTTAAAAAATCAGTCAGATAAATCTGTCTGTGTAAACACACCATAAGGGGGAGATTCATCACACTGGTGTAAAGTACAATTGTCTTAGTTGCCCCTAGCAACCAATCAGATTCCACCTTTCATTTTTCAAATAATCTGTGATGAATGAAAAGTGGAATTTGATTGGTTGCTAGGGGCAACTGAGCCAGTTTCACTTTACACCATGTTTGATAAATCTAAGCAGAAGAGTATGGAGACCATCATTAAAGGGGTTATCCAGCGCTACAAAAACATGGCCACTTTTCCCCCTACTGTTGTCTCCAGTTCAGGTGCAGTTTGCAATTAAGCTCCATTTACTTTAATGAAACTAAGTTTCAAAACCCCACTCAATCTGGAGACAAGAGAGGGGGAAAGTGGCCATGTTTTTGTAGCGCTGGATAACCCCTTTAAGAAGACAACAACACTTTTTGTATTCTAAAAGGATTTAACTTTAAGAGCACAAGGAATATTTAGCACCAGTGGCGACAGGTTTCTGGCAATATGTTCCTGTAATAAGATCCACTGAATAACCATATGGCTTCTCGGAGGAGGGAAATGTATCCTGCTGCATAATCACAGCATACTGAAAGTCGCTAAAGGAGTCCAGTGACTGCAGAAAGATCCAAATAACCCTTAACGCCTTTAGCTGGATAACATTAATTCTGAAAAATACAAAAAATTATAATCATATTTTCCCACAACATTCTGAGCTCAATACCCCATTAGACAAAGAGAAAACAGAATGCTTGAAATCTTCGCTAATTTATTCAAGAGAAAAAAGAACCAAACTTTGCAAAGACACAAGTATCCAGAGTAGGCATCGGATTCCCGCTGTCCGCCCGCTCTGTGCAGCGGGTGGATACAGCGGGAGGACCGCCTGGAAAACTGGGATACAGCCTATGGCTATATCCCAGTTTTCCAGGCGTTCCTCCCGCTGGATCCGCCCGCTGCACGGAGCGGGCAGACAGTGGGAATCATTGCAGAGGGTTCGACCAGGTTCGGACCATCCCTAATCCAGACACGTTACTTGGCTAAAGCACCTTTGGAAGCGATTCCAGCCTCCAGTCTTCTTGGGTATCATGCCACAAGGTTTGCACACCCGGATTTGGGGATTTTCTGCCATTCTTATTCATGGGGAACATTAGGGAACACCTTTTCCAGCTTTTTTTTTTTTTTTTTTTTTTAAAGATGTTTGAGTTCCAGCTGGGCCACGTTCACAGAGATGTCCCTAAGCCAAATACAGCCGATAATCGTTTCATGTAATAGGGCCTTAAAGAGGACCTGTCACCCCCCAGCTAGATCCCTTTATACTGGCCTCATCTCGCTAAGTCTCGGGACGGAGATATCCTGGTCAGAAGCCGGCGCGCGCTGTGGGGAGAGGTCCGGCGTCCATAGAGAATGAATGGAGCCGTGGGCACGCTGCAGAGATGAGTCCGACTCCATTCATTCTCTATGCACGCCGGCTTCTGACCAGGATATCTCTGTCCCGGGACCGGCTCCGGGATCTAGCTGGGGGTCGGGAGCCTGCCACCCCGGCACGGGGGATGACAGGTCTCCTTTAAGGCCTTATTCACATCAGTATTTATTTGTCTGTCATTTGCAATTTTTAATCAGCATTTCTCAAAAAGTCATTCCCAATGCACGTTTATTGTTACCATATTTGCGAATCTGCAAAAAAAGAGGGAAGTTGCCTAAGAAAGAGGGAAAAGGCAGGAGACAGATCCGCTTACATCATTCCATAAGCAGTCCGCAATTTGCAAGCACCCACTGATTTCTATCATGGATCACGGCCTTAGCACAGATCAGTAACAAATTTTGATGTGTGCCAAGGGCCAACTTAACAAACATGCTATTCTTACCTTTACCTTCCCACGCTTACCCAGTGTCCTCCGATGGAATCTCTGTGTTTCAATCCACTCCTGGTTTTGGTTGCAAAATACTAACCAAAATACTGTGTGTGAACATAGCCTTAAGGGTAGCTTTACACGTACCGTATCGCAGTGGATTTTCTGCTGCGGATTCGCAGCAGATTTGACTAAATGAATGAACACAGCATCAAATCTGCTGTGGATCTACAGTGTGGATTTGATGCTGTGTTCATTTAGTCAGATCCGCAGCAAAAAATCCACTGCAATACAGTACGTGTGAAGCTACTGTAAAAATGATACAATAATGAGGAAAAAAAAAATAAAGACCTATATTTAATTTCCATCAGGGGATTTGAACCAAACAATGAACTGCTGCCAGGTCTGTAGACAGGTGAGTTACCCCTAAATCACAGCTCCAACACATTTGGTTTTAGAGATTCAACTATATCTGAGTGTTTCTTTCCGACAAACTGCTTACAGAGGACTGAGCTGCAATCAGAGACACTGACTGATAGCTGAGTGAGCAGGAGGCCAGGCAGCTATTTATTCATGAAGAAGAGGGAGGAGGGAGTAGTGAGGTGTGCCAGAGTGTGGCACAAACAACCCCTGTTTGACGCTTCATGACAGTAGGATTGTGCATAATCCACTGCATAGACAAATTACCACAAGGTCCCTTGCTCACTAGAGGACTCCCAGCTACAGCACACTGTCAGCACTTAAAGGACAAGTGCCATGAAAAACTTTTTCCCAGTAATTGAAGCACATTACAAAGTTATATAACTCTGTAATATGCTTCAATCACCTATCTGCCTCCCTTCTCTGTCTTTTCCCCCCTCCACCCCCCACCAGGAAGTGTCCTATCTCACACAGACCTGATTACTGTCGTCACCGTCACCAGGCAGCTCCTTCTTGTGAGGATGAGTCATCAGCAGGAGGGCTGGTCTAGGTCCTGTTACACCAGCCTCCCCCACCCCCTCCTTGTCAGGTGACTCTGCTTGCTCAGCTTATCTTCTCTAGTGACATGACTTCTTCACTGAGTCCACGCAGCAGGAGAGAGGGTATGAGGGGAGGGGGGAGAGAGGGTATGAGGGGAGGGGGGAGCTGCCTATGTGCCGGAGTCAGTCTGGGGGAAGATAAGCAAGTGAGATGTGACAAGTGATGGCTTGCAGTTGTTCAGCCAATGGGAGCTGAGCAAGCCTGTCACCTGACAAGGCAGGGGAGGGGGGAGGCTAGTGTAACAGGAGAAGGAGCTGAGAGAAGAGCTTGGTGACGGTGACCACAGTAATCAGGTCTGTGTGAGTCAGGACACTTCCTGGTGGGGGGTGGAGGGGGGAAAAGACAGGGAAGGGAGGCAGATAGGTGATTGAAGCACATTACAGAGTTATATAACTTTGTAATGTGCTTCAAATACTGGGAAAAAGTTTTTCATGGCACTTGTCCTTTAAGGTAGGGCCCAGGAGCTGAGATTCCCTTTAAGGCTGCAATCAAGTTCTTCAGCCACTGGTAATCAAATGCCATATGCTAGGGTTCGGACAAACTTTATGGCATGGTGTACAGACAATAACCCAGTCAACACTGTCCATTGATGAAATTCAGTGATTTTAAAGAAAAAAAATAAGACACAAGTGTTATATAGTTATATATTGAACGTGCAGCATCTAAGCTTGTGGATGGTGTGGAAATGCGCGACAATACCTCTTATCTAAAGGAACTAGGGAAAACTAAAAATATTCCACCAATGACAAAAGTAGTAAAAAAGTCTAAAAAAACAAAACATGAGTGAAACCAAATACCTGCAGTTACCAATTAACATACTCAAAATAAATATTTTTTTAATAATTTCATTTAATATTTACATGCATGCTTCTAAATCTGTCACTTAATGAAAAGAAAACATATGAATATTTATTCATGCTCCTCTGCCCTGTCCAGCCCTCTTAGCACGTAGGGAAACTGCTAAATTATGTATTCTGACAGCTGACTTGTTTGTCAAGTGACCTCAAATCTAGAGTCAATGTGCCTCATGCACACGGCGGCTGTATTACAGTTTCTTTTTGTATGGACTCATAACAGGGCACCTAAAGAGGAACGCAAGACCTTACCTTATTTTTGTATGCATCAGATTTCATATGGAGAAAGAGTATTTTTCTAACTGGTTTAAAAAAAAAAAAAAAAAGCTTACAAACACAGAATCTGTTCTGCATATCTGTTCTGGACCGCGGACCGGTGGTGCATCAGGTTCCATCCCAATTATTACATTTTTAAAGCACCCTTTATTCCATGGCACCAATAATCTTAGATGTCTGTACACTATTGCTCAGACACCTGCATGGTTCTCTTGGAGAAATTAGGCCTTAAAGAGATATTGCCACAAGCTTAGATGCTGCACATTCGATATATACCTGTATAACACTTGTCTGTGTCTTCTTCCTGCTCTAAAATTGCTTTGGTGGACAGTGTCATCTGGGTGGAGTTTCATCACAGTTGGGTCCTCCCCCAGAAGGGAGATATGAGCCAACTGCTGTAAGTGGGGCAACAGGATCACTTTAAACCCATTCACTCTTGAGCTGTGTCCATACATTGTAAAATAAAATAAAAATATGGCTGTAATTTTAAGATTAGAGCTGTATTTTCAATTTTATAATGTGCTCCATTAAAGTCATTGGGAAATTGGACAGTTCACACACTGTATAGAGTAACGGCCGAAACTAACAACTGTCCAAATAATGAAAACTTATTATTTACCACCTGCTTTTGCAAAATACTGCCTTTTTTCCACTTGTTCACACAAAAATTAAGACCGTACTTTGATATATCGTTTACTGTGTGTGTGAACATAGCCTTAATGTTAATAACCAGCAAAAGGCTGTTTAAAAGAGGAATTATCAGCAGGTTAGATAAATATAACTTGCTGCTAGCTCCCTACTGTGCAGGAGGCACAGAGGATAAAGGTATGTGTCTTCCCTTATCCTCTGCAACGTTCCTGTACAGTTAATTTTTTTACTCCTCAGCCCTGTAAAACAGTTAGGTGCACTGGAGTGCTGTTCAGAGCACTGCTGTACCCCCATCTGCCCCTGGCTGGCCCACCCCTTCTAATGATAATCAATGAAGCGAACCAGTGGGGGGAGGGCCAAATTGGCGCTATGGGGGAGGGCCAGTGCTCCTAATGGTCTTACTGGACCAAGGAATAAAAAACTAACTGCACAGAACAACGCCCAGGATTACTGCTTCATACTTTTGCTTGTACGTAGTGACTGAGATGCATTACTCCCACAAAACAGTGGCGGCAGCTCTGTAGACTTGGGCTATAATAGAATTTTAGGACAAATTTTCCCAGTAAATAATCCAAGTAATGGTGGATTTGATTCATTATATGATTCGTTATGTAGCTATTAGTTCATACCCCATCCGTAAAACATTACAATCCTTAATGCCATGAAGTAATACAAAACACACTGTGCTGTGATTTGTTATTTTCTATATTACAAAAACATACAAAAAATAATACATGTCAAAAGAAACAAACTTTACATAGCAGTTAATATTCCAGATGGGAACAGTATCCAGTTACATGGTATTCTCATTCCATCCCCAGGCAACAAAAACATTTTTACATTACCTTAAACAAAATACTTTATTATATACTGAAAAAAAATGGAAAAAAATGTGGTAGACAGTATGTGAGCATTCTCTGCTGCTCTGGAATGATAAAAGGTCTATCTGTTTCTTTCTAAATATTGCACAGTTTGAAAGGTACCAAAAATTATAAAAAGTCACAATCTTGGGAAACATCTCACATTTAAGCAAAATCTACCAAGAAACGTAAAGCATGTTGTTTCTACAGTAGCTCTATCTTTAGGAAGATTGGAATGAAATACAGTATTGTTAGGATGTAGGTGTAACTGTATAATATATACAATTACACAAACACTTGATATCTGCTCTCCTTCACCCCTGAGATTTGTCTTAAATTACTGAAAAGTTTGAGAAAAAAAAAATATATATAGATAACATGGTGACTTTCTGAACTCATTATCCATGAATGGCAATGGAGAACCTCACTAAAGTCAAAAGGGTGTAGTCACAGTTCATAATGGGCCAAGACAAATAAAAAAAGTAACAAAAATAGTCATTGAAAGGGGGTAAGACCTCTTTGTGTCAAGAAAGCTTCACTTTCATAATCCCGTGTGCAAATAACACGAATATATATATAAAAAAAAAAAAAAAAAGTATCATTTAATGCAAACTGTCTTTGATATCGACTCGGGCAGTTCGAAAGAAATGTTCAGAACACTTGGCAAGTGAAGACAATTTAGGACACAAGTTTCGACTGAAGCTCCATCTCTGCTGCTTGTTTGAGGGCAACATCGACCAACAACTGGAAACCACTGAAATCCTGATTGTGATCCGGTGGGGTAGGTGGAGGAGTGTTGAAAAGTCCACTCTGTGTATTTGTGTTTTGTCCTAATTTTATAGTGTCTTCATGGCAGACAAGTGAGGTTTCTGTGAGTTTATTTACCTCAGACTGCTGTTTTTCTGGGATTTGTCCAGCATTCAATACATGGGTGAAGTTGAAAGGAGCATCATTTAGTGATGTTACAGTGGTATGACAGATGACTGAGGGGCGTGCCAGGAGAGACTGCTGAGAAGACAGTTGTGAGGCCAGTAACTTCCCTGAGCTCTGGTTAGATCCTGTCGAGCTGAAATGAAAAGAGTTCTCGTCTATAGTGGGAATGTAGGGCTTCGCCCCAGTTGGTGAGTCCATCTGTATAACATCGGTAATCTTGGCTCCCTTCCGTGAAATGGTGAACTGGTTAGGGTCTTTTCCATCTTTTCTTAGCATATCAGGCAAAAGCCTACGCCTTGCATTGATGAACCAATTGCAAACCTACAAAGAAAAAAAAAATCCATGACTTTCGTTCCTCATTACATTGGAGTTAAGCTTCACAAATAATGAATTGACACGACATTTAGTAAGCAGGGAAGAATGGGAATTCTTTGGCATTCAGCTGTTGCTGAACAACTCATGGCAGGCTAAGCATCCTAGGAGATGAAGTTTAGCAACAACTGTAGTGGGAAAGCTGCCCAGCCCTGCTGTAATTCTGGGATGGGAAATGCCAGATGAATTCTCATCATCTTAGTAGTGCAGTATCTGGATTTTTTTTTAACACATCCCATACCCTTCTCATAATTGTTACACCCAAGCAAAACTATGCACTTAGTTCCAAAGGGAATTTAAAGCGTAACTGTCATGTTTTAGTAGTATAAGCGATTTTAAGAAACTCTGTAATAGGTTTTATCAGCCAAAAAAGCCTCCTTCTGTACTCAAGAAGCAATCTCCCAGCCTCCCCCCCTGACTTCTTATCTGTGCATTATCAGGCAAACACGTCTTCATTACAGAGAAGCCAGTGAAGACGGGCTCTGCTCTCTCCATTGTAAGCCTATGAAGGGGGGAGGGGCCGAGGGAGATGAGGGAGCAGGAAGAGATGACATGAAGGTCAGCTGTTTGTAGACTCTCTGGGCTCCTAAAATGCTAAATTCAGGCGTCAGAAAGGTCAGTGCTTATCTATGAACTTACTGAGAGAAGATTGCAGGGTGTTGTGCTTTGCAGGACTGCTCCGTGCTCAGTCACTCCTAACAGCCCCTCCCCTCTCCATAGCCACATAATGGAGACAGAAATCCTGCTGCTTTTGATGTGAGGGGGGAGGCTGGGAGATTGCTTTTTCAGTACAGAAGGAAACTCTTTTAGTACATAAAACCTATTACAGAGTTTCTTAAAATCGCTTGTACTGTTGATATTTAATGTTTTCAGAAAAATGGCCCTGAAATGACAGTTACGCTTTAATGAAAGCAAAGAATAAAACTCAAAAGTAAAACCTTAATAAACCATCCATGCAAAGTGCCTATAAGAGCATTTATTTCAGCTTTTATATCTGTCATACACACACCACTATATCTCAACCCTCATATCCATCCATCTGCAACCAAGTACAAGACCAAGCGTGGGACTCAAGAATGTCACTATCCTACTGAGTGCCAGAATCCAAAAGTATTAGCCAACATGAATCCTACCATTTCAGTAGGTGTATTTTATTTCCACATATATGAGTTTGGGGGTTTCTTAACACATTTGTGCTAAAATGGGAGTAAAAAAACAAAAATTATATAATTTTTTTTCCCCCCCTCTTCTTTAAACATGTAGGGGGAGATTTATCAAACATGGTGTAAAGTAAAAACTGGCTCAGTTGCCCCTAGCAACCAGATTCCACCTTTCATTTTCTGTGAGGAATAAAAGGTGGAATCTGATTGGTTGCTAGGGGCAACTGAGCCACTTTCACTTTACACCATGTTGAATAAATCTCCCCCTTAGTGCCCATTTGTGTAAATCCTGCGAATAAAATGGCACACCAATGCAGGTAGAAACAACCTTCTATAGAAGAGTCTGGGAGCGCTGTCACTTCTGCTAATGAATTCATTGTTGACCTCTGACTAAAACTTCCACATGCAGGCTGATATTATACATCAGAAATCAAAAAGTTTCTACTAAAACAAAGGAGTAGTTGTGTCTCTGTAATAATGTTACGCCTATGAGACGGCTGAAAGCTTTTTTTTTTTTTTAAATGTTGTTCACATGTTATTTCCCATACCTTAGGCTAATGGTGGGAAGTTTTCCTTTGAAACAAGATGCTGTTTGTCTTCTAGCAGAGACTGAGGTGACTCACTAGACTGCTGAACTTACTGTGCTACCAGGCATATCTTCAGTTACCTCACGCCAACCTGGACAATCTTAACCCTTGCACTGCAAGCAAAGCTTCCTGTTTCGAGTTGGGGAAGGCACAAAGGACTTGCAATTTTCTTCTCCATGTTTGTGTGGGAGCCAAAGTGGGATTCACAGAGAACAGTTTCTTCTGGGTTGTTCATCAGAGTAAAGCCTAATACACTCTCTTAGTGACCCATTACTTGTTATGTGCAAAACACACAATAGTGTAACACTACACAAGCATAAGAGCAATTCCCCCCTGAATGGTGCCACATTATTGCACATATTCAGAGTGCATCAACTTCTCAGAATACACAACCTCAGCATTTAAAAGCCCCCAGATGAC
This sequence comes from Dendropsophus ebraccatus, assembly GCF_027789765.1. Taxonomy (NCBI): domain Eukaryota; kingdom Metazoa; phylum Chordata; class Amphibia; order Anura; family Hylidae; genus Dendropsophus; species Dendropsophus ebraccatus. The sequence goes on along the minus strand of NC_091455.1, from coordinate 70,031,289 downwards.
GCCAGACCAGGAATGATCTATCACCAAGACGTGTATTCAGAAGGTAAACTAGGCGACACTTCACATAGGATCCCACCCCTGTCATATAATGAGGACAGCCTATTTCTTACAGCTACATGTTTACTGGTCAAATTCCTTTTAGAGAACGTCAAACAAGAGGATGTGAGGTTTCCTGGGTAAACTACAGGAAAAGAACTGTTCGATTCGGTGCACACCATTCTGACAGTTCTGTACTCATTGTCTTGTATGGACTTTTAACACTAACTATCAACCATGCAGAGACTTCTCGATTTGCCATGCACGTACTCAACCTACCGGGACATACTGCAACTTAGAATCACACAAGAGACATTTTCCCAGTGGCTTTTATAGGTAATTCATTTTATAGTAAACAGTGTCTACACAATGAATGGTCTTTAGCCCTCCACATTTTACTTCAAAATAAAGTCAAATGGAGTTTATATATGAGCAAAAGCTCATAATAATAATGTTCCTCAATATACCTGTAGTGTGGAGAGATGTGTCTGCCGAGACAGGAGGGCTTTCTCTTGTTCGGAGGGGTAGGCGTTATAGCGGTGCTCATACAGCCAGTCTCGCAGAATCTGGACTGACTCTTTCGGTAGGTTCCCACGTCGTCTCCTCTTCCCTGAGCCAGCAGTGGAGGAGAGATCCAGTGGAATATCCATACCATCATCATCCTCAGTTTCACTGCCTGATAGTGGAACTAAACCTAGGAAAAAGACATGTCAACAATAAGTTGCTGTTAAACACCACAAGAATACTTCAAGCACATGCTCATTGCAAGTAAAACTTGTCCAAAAAGAAATCCAGTGCTGTATTCTACAATATTCAATCTAATAATAATAATAAATTGTGTCAGCATAATACAGCAGTCAAGTGTTTCCATGAAGAGAGTCAAACAATTGGGTAGAGTAGTTGTGAAGCATGTTCCTAAAATTACATATTTTTCCCTCGGATGAGCCAGTCATTGTGTTAATGGATCTTGATGCGAGCAGCACAGACCTGTCACCAATCCATTTTTATACTGAACCACAGAAGTCTAAATATTTCGGTTTCCTAGCATCTTTATAGCCGCTATGACATTGCTTTGTTTACCTTTATTCCTCTATACAATGCGAGCGGCGCAGTGTTAAGGGCACAGACATCAATCAATCACGGCCGATTGTTAGAAAGGTATTGTGTGGCAGAATGAATGTGACAGACGCTGTCTTCATCACAGCCCTCCATCACCCATCTGAACACAATGTGGAATCTGAATGAGCTGGGACTCTTATAACGGATCATTTCAGAATACGGCTGCGTGACAAAAAGCCATGAACGCACCACAAACTATAAATCCCTCAATCTTAAAATAAAACAGATTCACAATGTGTGATACGTTAACACAGAGGCGTCTTGTGTATTTGGTGGCAGCACTCAGAGCACCGCAGTGTGACAAATGTGTGCTAGCTACCGTACCTTTATCCAATCACTGCAATACTGTTAATATGTTATTAGCACAGTGCTTTCCCTTTCTGAGCAACGCTTATGTCATTTCTTACTGACACAGGCCTGACAGATGACTCAAGAATGTTGCAAAACAGAAACCTGAGGGCTGCTTACTTCATGTTTAATCCCAGCGCAGCAACATGAGAGTTTAGTCATTTACACAAAGAACATTGACTCAATCTGGCACAGTGCTGCCGACGCATTAACGTAAAGAGGGCTGGCTGTATACCGACAGTGTCCCAGGACACCTCAGACTAGCATATTGTATCAAAAAAAGCTTAAAGTGGCCTTCACAAAGTAAAAAGCTGCCTCAGGAAGCCTGCCAAGCATTAAAAACAGTGCCTGGGTGCGTAAACAGCTATAAAACCAACAAGTGTTTTAAGGCCGTCTATCCCAACAGGAAGCTGCTCAGACTGAAAACACAAGTAGTCAGAGCCCTTATCAGCTGCGTAAGTAAACAGTGTAGTTATTACTGCTCTGCTTGAGGAACCTGTCATTTCTCATTGTTACTAACGCTGCTGAAAACCCCCATAAATGTTTATGTGAGCGGCCGGATGAGACATTCGAGCCTGAGCTCAATACATGTCACTTCTACATCAGATTATCTGGGGGGGTTGTCACCATTTTAGGTTCTCACGTTTTGTGAGACAACAATGTGTAAACAGAACCTGTAGTATAAAGGAGTTGCAAAGTCTTATGTAGCTGAGCCGGTGAACTTTGGATGTTTTTAGTATAGAACGTGCCCCAGATTGGAAAGTAGCTGGTCACTTATGTTCAGAAAATGGGTCGGTAAACATGGCGATTGGCCTCTCTTTACTAAGTCGGCTTTTTAGCAAAATGGTCATGCTTATCAATACATGTGGATATCCATGGCAAAATATTTGCTAACTCTATATAAGCTTTCTGATTTTAGTGCCGCCATCCAAAGTCCATCGCTAGTTTGGAGAAAAGGAGTAGGGTTATTAGGCTCTTCTATTAGCCGGCCTTACATACACAGGAGGAATCCACAGGGTGTAATCTGCCCATACAACTTCAAAGAGTTTCCTTCCAGCCTCTCTCCAGAAACAGCTGCTTCAGCAAGATCAAGGCAGGCCATATTGGACTGTGGGGTTTTTGTTGTTGTTTTATAAAAGGCACGATTAAAAAGGCTCACACACAAACTATTGACATACAAACTAGTGACACTGACAGATGTCAGCACATTATGGTTCCGAGGGTGGAAGTGGTTAGAAAACAAAGCACGTGGCAATTGTGGGAACCACACACAGCACATAGGTTTACGTGTTTGTGAAAGTGCACAGGGTACATGAGAAACGTCAAACATTTGGTGCACACTAGGCCAGAATCCAGCAATTCACTGAATATGAGCTATGTCCAACCAAGTGTAAGAAGTATTAAAGGGAATATTCATTTATGTGCCAATTCTTTATTAAGTTTTTTTTGTTTTTTTTTACACAACTGTTGGATACAGAAGCATTGCATTCCATGACTTCAGTTACTAGGAGATCTGTATAAATTATTAGAGGAGTGAGTGTCAAAGGGGGAAAAGTGTCAGCCGTACACTTGGCCATGGATGACTTTTCACAAACAGGAATCTAAGGGACTTTCCAAAAAGATGTATTTCTCAAGTTCCCCTTCAGTGCTCTTTAACAAAGAGGTGATAGGTCATGAAGTACACCTAAAAGCCATAAAATCTCAGCGCTCGGGTCATTTTGCAGAATAGCTGGGAAGGAGTCTACCATATTGTATGAGAAATCGTCGAGGGAGACAGCACTACTATGCCTTCTCCTTACAACAATCTGAACAAAAGCTCCAAACATGTCCAAATAGCAGGGGGATGGGGAGCAAGCCTTTTGTTTCAACTGCTTGAAAAAGTTTCAAGCATCTGCAAGCACTTTCTCACATCCTGATCTGTCAGCAGCACTGCCCCCTCCCTGTCACCCTGCTCCTCTCCTTCCAACGTGCCCTGCTGTCTTCCATGTGAACAATGCTGAGCACACACAATCCGCCTCACATGGCACAGACACTCAGCTCTTTTATGTGCAACTCACTCTTTAAATTTCCTCAACTGTGCATTTCCTAAAAGTGGATAACAACTGACTGGCGAAAAAGGAAAAAAAAAAAAAAAAAAAAAGTGTGTCCCAGTCAACAAAAAGTTCTGATGACCTTTAAATGGTCTGGTGTTTCCTCCAGCTGAAGAGTAAATTCTCAAGAAGTCATGGTAAGAAGGTCCTGGAGGAGCAGTGCACTGTCCCATCCTCACTATGTCAGTGCTGAGTGGAGCACATGGTGCTCAGAGGAACAAAGGAATTCAAAGTTGTGAGTCTGGGAGGGATGTGGAGAGGCCAGCTCTTACAAAGGACTCGCTCCATCTGGCTTCTAACTCTCTACAAACTTTTCCGAAAGTGGTTAACAAGACTGAAAAAGCTCATAATCAGCAAAATGGTTGTCCTAAAAAGTTATGTAGCCCTTCCCTCAGGAATGCAAGTGGACTCTCCAAACAAAGACTTTCCCAGGAAGCTCAGTCTGGGGCAGCTTGGAAGGGAAGAACCGTCTACAGGGGGTAAAAGTCAGTGTAAAGTGGGGCAGAAGCCTTGTGGTGGGGCAGGAGGGCAGCTAGAGCCACAGTGCCAGCCCTGGAGCTGCCAGGCTCTCCCAGGACATGTGCGTGGAGTCACCTCCCTCGTGGAGAAAGTTTCTTTGTTCCACCACAAGTGCGGCTGCTGCTGAGCCCTCAGCCATGCTCCCCATGCTCCTCTCCTTTGTGTGCAGCACCGAGCTCACAGACTCCTGCACCAAACTTTTCCCAATCACAACCACCTGACACCGACATTTCCCTCACTGCAAGAATAAAGCTAGAGAGCAAAGAGAGAGAACACGCGCAGCCGGCGCTTCCCCACTCACAGACACAACAGGCAGACACCTCATCCAAGGACTTTCCCCAGGACCGTCCGCACAGGCTGTCACCTCACAAAGGGCACGGGGACACGGAGGTGACAGCCTGTGCACAGCGCCGGACACCCGCACGGCACCCACCTTTCTTCGCCTTCATGGTGTCAGCTCCCCGGGCTCCCGGTGACAATGTGGCGGCGGTGGCGGTGCTGTGTCCCGGGATGTCACTGGCTGGAAGTTTGTCTGTGTGTGCAGGTAGATGGATGTCCCGCTGCTCCCCTGGCCGCACTCACACTAGTAATGAGGGAGCTGTGCACTCCTCACACCCTCCCAGTGACTGTCAGACACAGGGGGAGGAGAGAGGCAGGCTGCTTCCCCCTCCGCAGCAGACACGGCGCTGTACACAGGCTGCGCCAGGGGGAGCTGCTCTCACTCCGCCGCTTCCTGTGCTGCTCCAGACAGACGGCTCGTCACTGACTGCAGAGACGGCTCATCACTGACTGCAGAGACGGCTCATCACTGACTGCAGAGACGGCTCATCACTGACTGCAGAGACGGCTCATCACTGACTGCAGAGACGGCTCATCACTGACTGCAGGGACGGCTCATCACTGACTGCAGAGACGGCTCATCACTGACTGCAGAGACGGCTCATCACTGACTGAAGAGACGGCTCATCACTGACTGAAGAGACGGCTCATCACTGACTGCAGGGACGGCTCATCACTGACTGCAGAGACGGCTCATCACTGACTGCAGAGACGGCTCATCACTGACTGCAGGGACGGCTCATCACTGACTGCAGGGACGGCTCATCACTGACTGCAGGGACGGCTCATCACTGACTGCAGAGACGGCTCATCACTGACTGCAGAGACGGCTCATCACTGACTGAAGAGACGGCTCATCACTGACTGAAGAGACGGCTCATCACTGACTGAAGAGACGGCTCATCACTGACTGCAGGGACGGCTCATCACTGACTGCAGGGACGGCTCATCACTGACTGCAGGGACGGCTCATCACTGACTGCAGAGGCGGCTCCTGCGCCCATTCTTCTCCCGGTGACAGCTGCCCCTCTCCTGCCTCCTGGAGCTGCAGGACGAGACGCACTCTCCTCCTCCTCCTCCTCCCTGCAACTTTACAGCTTAACCCCTTACAGCCCGGGGGTCGCCCACAGTGTATACGGCCCGGGGGTCGCCCGCAGTGTATACGGCCCGGGGGTCACCGTATACAGCCCGGGGGGTCGCCCGCAGTGTATACGGCCCGGGGGTCAGTGTATACAGCCCGGGGGTCACCCGCAGTGTATACAGCCCGGGGGTCACCCGCAGTGTATACAGCCCGGGGGTCAGTGTATACAGCCCAGGGGTCGCCCGCAGTCTATACAGTCCGGGGGTCACCCGCAGTCTATACAGTCCGGGGGTCACCCGCAGTCTATACAGCCCGGGGGTCAGTCTATACAGTCCGGGGGTCAGTGTATACAGCCCAGGGGTCGCCCGCAGTCTATACAGCCCGGGGGTCACCCGCAGTCTATACAGCCCGGGGGTCACCCGCAGTCTATACAGCCCGGGGGTCAGTCTATACAGTCCGGGGGTCAGTGTATACAGCCCGGGGGTCACCCGCAGTCTATACAGCCCGGGGGTCACTCGCAGTCTATACAGCCCGGGGGTCACCCGCAGTCTATACAGTCCGGGGGTCAGTGTATACAGCCCGGGGGTCACCCGCAGTCTATACAGTCCGGGGGTCAGTGTATACAGCCCGGGGGTCACCTGCAGTCTATACAGCCCGGGGGTCACCCGCAGTCTATACAGCCCGGGGGTCACCCGCAGTCTATACAGCCCGGGGGTCACCCGCAGTCTATACAGCCCGGGGGTCAGTGTATACAGCCCGGGGGTCACCCGCAGTCTATACAGTCCGGGGGTCAGTGTATACAGCCCGGGGGTCACCCGCAGTCTATACAGTCCGGGGGTCAGTGTATACAGCCCGGGGGTCACCCGCAGTCTATACAGTCCGGGGGTCACCCGCAGTCTATACAGCCCGGGGGTCACCCGCAGTCTATACAGCCCGGGGGTCACCCGCAGTCTATACAGTCCGGGGGTCACCCGCAGTCTATACAGCCCGGGGGTCACCTGCAGTCTATACAGTCCGGGGGTCAGTGTATACAGCCCGGGGGTCACCTGCAGTCTATACAGCCCGGGGGTCGCCCGCAGTCTATACAGTCCGGGGGTCAGTGTATACAGCCCGGGGGTCGCCCGCAGTCTATACAGTCCGGGGGTCAGTGTATACAGCCCGGGGGTCACCCGCAGTCTATACAGTCCGGGGGTCACCCGCAGTCTATACAGCCCGGGGGTCACCTGCAGTCTATACAGTCCGGGGGTCAGTGTATACAGCCCGGGGGTCACCTGCAGTCTATACAGCCCGGGGGTCAGTGTATACAGCCCGGGCGTCGCCCGCAGTGTATACAGTCCGGGGGTCAGTGTATACAGCCCGGGGGTCAGTGTATACAGCCCAGGGGTCACCTGCAGTCTATACAGCCCGGGGGTCGCCCGCAGTCTATACAGTCCGGGGGTCAGTGTATACAGCCCGGGGGTCACCTGCAGTCTATACAGTCCAGGGGTCAGTGTATACAGCCCGGGGGTCACCTGCAGTCTATACAGCCCGGGGGTCGCCCGCAGTCTATACAGTCACTCCTCATTGACATGCATGGAACACCGGCAGGCTGGTGCAGGCTGGCATCCCCCGCTGACAGATGGGTATCTAGCTTTTCTTACTACCGGATGGAGCAGAACTTTCGGTGTGAATGATCTCGTACACATGAGTAGTTTCCTGCATTGTTTCCGTCCCCCACCCGAAAGATCCCCCCAGGCTATAAATAGCAGTGTCCCCAGCGATGAGGTCATGGGCGATCACTGCTCCGACGCTACACGTCTCCTTCCAGTCAGCGAGACTGTCACTATAGCGATGACGTCACCGAGGCAAAGAAACCGCCGCTACAATGTGACATTGACTGCTGCGGTGTCACGTGGTACCCGCGGCGGCTGTCAGCTCTCTTCCCGCGCAAATTCACTAGCTTTGTGTGTGTGGCACCTGTCACTCCGCTGCTACCAGCACCCCAGCCTGGCTGTTACCCCTGCTCCTACCTGCACCCCAGCCTGGCTGTTACCCCTGCTCCCACCTGCACCTCAGCCTGGCTGTTACCCCTGCTCCTACCTGCACCCCAGCCTGGCTGTTACCCCTGCTCCCACCTGCACCTCAGCCTGGCTGTTACCCCTGCTCCCACCTGCACCTCAGCCTGGCTGTTACCCCTGCTCCCACCTGCACCTCAGCCTGGCTGTTACCCCTGCTCCCACCTGCACCTCAGCCTGGCTGTTACCCCTGCTCCTACCTGCACCCCAGCCTGGCTGTTACCCCTGCTTCTACCTGCACCTCAGCCTGGCTGTTACCCCTGCTCCTACCTGCACCCCAGCCTGGCTGTTACCCCTGCTTCTACCTGCACCTCAGCCTGGCTGTTACCCCTGCTCCCACCTGCACCTCAGCCTGGCTGTTACCCTTGCTCCCACCTGCACCTCAGCCTGGCTGTTACCCCTGCTCCCACCTGCACCTCAGCCTGGCTGTTACCCCTGCTCCTACCTGCACCCCAGCCTGGCTGTTACCCCTGCTCCCACCTGCACCTCAGCCTGGCTGTTACCCCTGCTCCCACCTGCACCTCAGCCTGGCTGTTACCCCTGCTCCTACCTGCACCCCAGCCTGGCTGTCACCCCTGCTCCTACCTGCACCCCAGCCTGTCACCCCTGCTCCTACCTGCACCTCAGCCTGGCTGTCACCCCTACTCTACCTGCATCTCAGCCTGTCACCCCTACTCTACCTGCACCCCAGCCTGGCTGTCACCCCTACTCTACCTGCACCCCAGCCTGGCTGTTACCCCCTGCTCCCACCTGCACCTCAGCCTGGCTGTTACCCCTGCTCCTACCTGCACCCCAGCCTGGCTGTCACCCCTGCTCCTACCTGCACCCCAGCCTGTCACCCCTGCTCCTACCTGCACCTCAGCCTGGCTGTCACCCCTACTCTACCTGCATCTCAGCCTGTCACCCCTACTCTACCTGCACCCCAGCCTGGCTGTCACCCCTACTCTACCTGCACCCCAGCCTGGCTGTTACCCCTGCTCCCACCTGCACCTCAGCCTGGCTGTTACCCCTGCTCCTACCTGCACCCCAGCCTGGCTGTCACCCCTGCTCCTACCTGCACCCCAGCCTGTCACCCCTGCTCCTACCTGCACCTCAGCCTGGCTGTCACCCCTACTCTACCTGCATCTCAGCCTGTCACCCCTACTCTACCTGCACCCCAGCCTGGCTGTCACCCCTACTCTACCTGCACCCCAGCCTGGCTGTTACCCCTGCACCCCAGCCTGGCTGTCACCCCTGCTTCTACCTGCACCCCAGCCTGGCTGTCACCCCTGCTTCTACCTGCACCCCAGCCTGGCTGTCACCCCTGCTCCCACCTGCACCCCAGCCTGGCTGTTACCCCTGCTCCCACCTGCACCCCAGCCTGGCTGTCACCCCTGCTTCTACCTGCACCCCAGCCTGGCTGTCACCCCTGCTTCTACCTGCACCCCAGCCTGGCTGTTACCCCTGCTCCTACCTGCACCCCAGCCTGGCTGTTACCCCTGCTCCCACCTGCACCCCAAAATGATCAGGAGCAGGAAACACAAGGAATTTGTCCTGCATATAGGACATCATAGCTATTACATGACAAGTTTGGTACTTTATCGTGAAACTACCACAGCTCTGTCTCTATAATACAGTACCACACTCCCTAATAGAGCTATACTAGGGCCAAATAGTCCCTCCACACTGTTACCCCCATACAGTGTCCATATAATAACCACACCAGCCTGTGCTGAGAGACCTGCAGCCAATGTGAATTAATGGTAGAGCTCACAGCTCTCTGTTCTGCCGCTGCATAAGGGACCCTCAGGCTGCGTTCCTCACGGAACACGGACGTGGAATGCCTATAACGGACTCTACATCTCCCGGGCAGCATCTGTGATAAGATGCTGGGAGCGGGGGAACTGTACAGATATACACCGCGCTGTAATGACAGAGCCACGCAGGTGATTTATTACAGCGCGGTGCATATCTGTACAGTTCCCCTGCTCCCACCATCTTATCACAGATGCTGCCCGGGCGGGGGAGAGTCAGTTATAGGCATTCCACGTCCGTGTTCCGTGAGGAAAACAGAACGTGGGAATGCAGCCTGACTCTTCTGTAAGTGCCCTGCTTCGAGGCACTCACCTGCAGCTCTCCATCTGTTGCAATATTACAGTTCCCATTGCACCCAGACACTTGAAGGATAGTGTTTTCATTGAGCAAACGTAGGAAACCAATCACAGTAACCAAACACAGCTTTAATTTCTCAAATTACTCTGGTGAAATTAAAAGTGGGCATTGTAACCCCTAAAACCAGGGGCGCCGCAATCATGAGGCGACCTGAATCGTCTGCCTCAGGCGGCGCCACCAGCTGTCATCATGGGGGCGGCATTCAGTGGCAGATTATAATATGAGCGGTTCGGGCGGCCGCCCACATTATAATCCGCCACTGACTGTACCCAGGGCCGCTTTAACCAGAGGGCACATGGTGCACGTGCACCGGGCCCCCTGGTTAAAGGGGCCCCCCCGAGCAGGCCGGCCGTTGCTATGTGCGACCAGTGCGGTCGCACAGGGCTCCGGCCACCAGCCTGTCATGGGGGAGCGCCATGGATGGGTAATCTACTTACCCCTCCATGGCGCCCCCTGCAGGGCCCCCCCGTCCGCCGCTGCCCCCGTCCGCTGCTGCTGCGGCGCTTCAGCGCTGCAGCAGCAGCGACACTGACAGAGAGAGAGCCATTGGCTCCCTCCCTGTCAGTCACTCACTCTTGTGGCCGCACTTCCTGCGGTCACAAGAGGCCGCACTCTCCCTCTAGCGCCCGACGTCACTGGAGCGTCGGCGCGAGGGTGAGGGGAGTGCAGCCTCTTGTGACCGGAGGAAGTGCGGCCACAAGAGGGAAGAGAAGAGGAACGCGAGGACCCAGGTGAGTAACAGTGTTTGTTTTTTTCAATGTTATATGGGAGGGGGAGCTATATACTACGGGGGGGGGGGGGGGCACAGGGGGCTATATACTATTGGGGAGCACAGGGGGCTATATACTATGGGGGAGAACAGGGGGCTATATACTATGGGGGAGAACGGGGGCTATATACTATTGGGGAGCACAGGGGAGCTATATACTATGGGGGAGCACAGGGGGCTATATACTATTGGGGAGCACAGGGGAGCTATATACTATGGGGGAGAACAGGGGGCTATATACTATGGGGGAGAACGGGGGCTATATACTATTGGGGAGCACAGGGGAGCTATATACTATGGGGGAGCACAGGGGGCTATATACTATTGGGGAGCACAGGGGAGCTATATACTATGGGGGAGAACAGGGGGCTATATACTATGGGGGAGAACGGGGGCTATATACTATGGGGGAGAACGGGGGCTATATACTATTGGGGAGCACAGGGGGGCTATATACTTTGGGGGAGAACGGGGGCTATATACTATTGGGGAGCACAGGGGGCTATATACTATGGGGGAGCACAGGGGAGCTATATACTATGGGGGAGCACAGGGGAGCTATATACTATGGGGAGCACAGGGGGCTATATACTATGGGGGAGAACAGGGGGCTATATACTATGGGGGAGAACGGGGGCTATATACTATTGTGGAGCACAGGGGGCTATATACTATGGTGGAGCACAGGGGGCTATATACTATGGGGGAGCACAGGGGGCTATATACTATGGGGGAGCACAGGGGAGCTATATACTATGGGGGAGCACAGGGGGCTATACACTATGGGGGAGCACAGGGGAGCTATATACTATTGGGGAGCACAGGGGAGCTATATACTATTGGGAAGCACAGGGGGCTATATACTATGGGGAGCACAGGGGGCTATATACTACTGGGGAGCACAGGGGGCTATATACTATGGGGGAGCACAGGGGGCTATATACTATGGGGGAGCACAGGGGGTTATATACTATTGGGGAGCACAGGTTAGCTATATACTATTGGGGAGCACAGGGGCTATATACTATTGGGGAGCACAGGGGAGCTATATACTATTGGGGAGCACAGGGGTCTATATACTATGGGGGAGAGCACAGGGGGCTATATATTATGGAGAGCACAGGGGGGCTATGTACTATTGAGGGGGAGCACAGGGGGGCTATATACTATTGGGGGAGAGCACAGGGGGGCTATATACTATTGTGGGAGAGCACAGGGGGGCTATATACTATTGGGGGAGAGCACAGGGGGCTATATACTATTGTGGGAGAGCACAGGGGGGCTATATACTATTGTGGGAGAGCACAGGGGGGCTATATACTATTGTGGGAGAGCATAGGGGGGCTATATACTATTGGGGGAGAGCACAGGGGGGCTATATACTATTGTGGGTGAGCACAGGGGGCTATATACTACTGGGGAGAGTGCACAGGGGGGCTATATACTAATGGGGGAGCGCACAGGAGGGCTGTATATAACTGGAGGAGCACATGAGGGTCTATATACTACAGGGACACCTTAAAACTATGGAGGCACAGAGGGGTGTAACTATGTAGGGGTACAGAGGGGTGTAACTACTGTATAGGGGTACAAGGGACCTAACTACTGTATGTGTTGGAGCCTAAAATATTTGTCTGGCAGATTCTGGAGAGAAGATTCACAGCCAGGAGAAGACTTCAAGGTGGCCCACGCTGGATGGAGAGAAAAAGAAAAGGTGACAGACTCTGATCGGAGAAGACGCCTCCGGTGAGTCACTGGATGTAACTTCACTCTGTTATAGGCTTGTACTGATAGGGGTCATGGTGTGGCGGTATTATGTAATGGTATCAATGGTGATATCTTTCTGTTTTGTTTAGTGCAGTTTTTATGTAATATGTAATCACTGAATGGTGGAAATAGTGTTATAAGGTAACTACTGTATGTATTGGGGCTCTTGATACAGTGTGGGGGCAAATTCAGTACATTATACAATGTGCAGAAAGGTAAGGGGGGGCCCACTCTTGAGGGCTGTGCACTGGGCCCACCAATGTATTAAAACGGCCCTGACTGTACCATGTACTGGAGCCCCCCCGCCCCCGGGCAGTATCTGTAATGAGATGCTGTGAGCGGGGGGGACTGTATTCATAAGCGCCGCGCTGTACTAAATCAGCCGCGCGGTGCTGATACTACAGTGCGGCGCTTATGAATACAGTCCCCCCCGCTCACAGCATCTAATTACAGATACTTCCCGGGGGCGGGGGGGCTCCAGTACATGCATTCCACGTCCGTGATCCGTCAGGATCACGGAACGTGGGAATGCAGCCTTAGTCCCCCGGCTGATGTGCGGCTGCCCGGAGTGTCCCGTCCTGTCCCCGGCAGCGCGCGCATCAGAGAGCTCCCCGTGCGCCGGAAGTCACAGGCACAGGCGCACGGGGAGCTCTGTGATGCGCGCGCTGCCGGGGACAGGACGGGACACCTCCGGCAGCCGCACATCAGCCGGGACCAGACCAGAGAGGCTCGACGGGGGAACGGAGGGCAGGTGAGTTGTGTGCTGTTTTTTGTTTTTGTTTTATCTGCTGTGCAGGGGGGGGGGGGAGAGGGGGACCATCTATAAGGTAGGGGGGGAAGGGGGCCATCTATAAGGGAGGGGGGAAAGAGGGGGACGATCTATAAGGGAGGGGGGAAAGAGGGGGACGATCTATAAGGGGGGGGATCATCTATAAGGGAGGGGGAGAGGGAAGAGGGGGACCATCTATAGGGGGGGGGCATCTATAAGGGAGGGGGGAAAGAGGGGGACCATCTATAAGGGGGGGCCATCTATAAGGGAGGGGGGAAAGAGGGGGACCATCTATAAGGGGGGGACCATCTATAAGGGAGGGGCGGGAGGGGGACCGTCTATAAGGGGGGGGAAGAGGGGGACCATGTATAAGGGGGAGAGGGGGACCATCTATAAGGGAGGGGGAAAGAGGGGGACCATCTATAAGGGGGCATCTATAAGGGAGGGGGGAGAGGGGGACCATGTATAAGGGGGGGAGGGGGACCATCTATAAGGGAGAGGGGACCATCTATAAGGGAGGGGGAGAGAGGGAAGAGGGGGACCATCTATAAGGGGGGGGGGGGAAGAGGGGGACCATCTATAAGGGGGGGGAGAGGGGGACCATCTATAAGGGGGGGAGAGAGGGAAGAGGGGGACCAACTATAAGGGGGGGGGGAAGAGGGGGACCATCTATAAGGGGGGAAGAGGGGGACCATCTATAAGGGAGGGGAAAGAGGGGGACCATCTATAAGGGAGGGGGGAGAGGGGGACCATCTATAAGGGAGGGGGGAGAGGGGGCAGTAGTGGATTATAATGTGGGCGGATTGACGGGGGGGGGGGGGGGGGGGGGCGTCATTCTATAGTTCGCCTCGGGCAGCAGAGAGGCTAGAATCACCCCTGCCTAAAACGTATTCCCTATCCACAGCTATCTCCGGTGCTCCCATAGACAATGCATAAAGTGCATGACGACCCAAGCAGTGGGAAGAGTCAGGGCCCTGTACTGGAGATTGTGTGTCTGGCAGGGGGTCTAAAGGGTCACCCCCACACACACACACACACACACACAATCAGACAGTTATTACCCTAGCCACAGGATACATTTTAGAGGCTTTAAAGCAAAGCTGTGATTGGCTGCTATGGGAAAACAAGCCAGATTTTGTCTCAGATTGAAAAATCTGGGCCAGTTTTTTTATACTGCACATAGGCCACCATAACAGAAATCCTGTACCACCAGGCTCAGGCTGAAGCACTGGAGGCGGGCTGGCCCACCCTTGGTGGGAGGAAACCCCAGCCCCTCTATGATAGGGTACCATTGAGTCTAATGGAGTCACGCCATGGAGGGGCTGGGGTTTCTTCCCACTAAGGGTGGGTCGGCCTGCCTCTAGTGCTTCAGCCTGGGCCTGGTGGTACAGTCACTTTAAGAATGGGAAAACTTACAGTTTTTCATACTGCCATTTAAAAATACAACCTATAACAAAAAAAAAAAACTAACTTGTGTCCGTGCTCGTTGGAAAAAAAAAAAAAAAAAAAAGTAAAAACCTTTGAAATACTGAGATGAAAAACACAAGAGAAATCACTATAATTAAAGGTGTCCAATCAAGGGGAAGTAATTCCCGGCACCACTCAATCCTTACTCCGGCCAGTAGTAACCACATTCACCGCTATAGGAAGACCTCCGTACTGCTGCAGGGTGTTGCTCAACAACAAGACCAAGTGTCCATAGTACAGCAAAAACAGAGAATAATTGTGGCACTGGGCTACAGCCGTCTCACGCGCATGCGCAGCGCGCTTCCTCAAGGCCCTGAGGAAGCGCGCTGCGCATGCGCGTGAGACGGCTGTAGCCCAGTCACTAGTCAGCGTCTTCACCGAGCCGCTCTACAATAAAGGCTTTTTTACTGCACATTGGGGTGAGTGCCACAATTTTTCTGTTTTTGCTGTACTATAATTAAAGGAAACCTGTCACCCCCTATGCCGATGTGAAGGCCGCCTGACCCCCCGCTAGAGCCCTGGATACTTACCCCATCTTGCCAAGTCCCGTTCCTGGAGCCGGTCCCGGGACGGAGATATCCCCGTCTGAAGCCCGGCGCGCGCACTGCTGAGATGAGTCCGACGCCCATAGAGAATGATGGCTCCATTCATTCTCTATGGGCATCGGATTCACCTCAGGAGTGCGCGCGCCGGGCTTCAGACGGGGATATCTCCGTCCCGGGACCGGCTCCAGGAACGGGACTTGGCGAGATGGGGTAAGTATCCAGGGCTCTAGCGGGGGGTCGGGCAGCCTTCACCATGGCACGTGGGATGACAGGTTCCCTTTAAAGTGTAGCTGTCATGAAAGAGAAACCTGTTAGGGTGCCTTCACACCTACCGTATTGCTGCATATTTATAGCATGAAACTCGCACGAAAGTAGCTGCTTTTTTTGTGGTGTTTAACTCTCCTGTGAAAATCATGTTAAAGTCAAAACTCGCATGTAAAAATCGCACCAAACACGCATCAAAATCGCACCAAACATGCAGCAAAAATAGACATACATTGACTTTATAGCAATCAGTATCACTGTGGATTTATGTGTGAGAAACTCGCAGCGATACGGTATGTGTGAAGGCACCCTAAGGGTACAAACCCACACACCGTATACGCAACAAATACGCAGCAGATTTGATGCTGTGTTTAGTTATTTAGATCTAATCTGCTGCGTGTTTGTTGCGTATTTGCTGCGTATCGCAGCAGTAAATACGCTGCGTATACAGTGTGTGGGTTTATACCCTTAAAGAAAAATGTCAAAAAGTTTTGATCAGTCAGGGTCTGATTGTTCAGACTGACTGATCAGTGGAACAAACTAGGAGAAAACGTGCTCAGCGCTTTCCTCTCCTGACAGCCACATATTGTAAGTCTGTGGAGCCGTCCTGCTCACTAGACTCTTTTCCTGTACACTCAGGGGGAGATTTATGAAGAGGTGTAAATATAGACCTGGTGTAAACTGCCCACAGCAACCAATCACAGCTCAGCTTTTAGCTCTGGTAAATTATAAGGTGAGCTGTGATTAGTTGCTGTGGGCAGTTTACACCAGGTGTATATTTACACCCTTTCATAAATCTCCCTCTCAGACTCTGGTGAAAACTTTTGACATGTCTGTGACAGTGCCTGTTTAGAGCATTACTGTCACTTTAAAAAGATATTTGACCTGTAAGACAGACCAGGAAGGTTGTAAGTAGGGTTAAAAGGACCTGTCAAACGCTTCTGAGTTTGACAACATTCTTCAAACGCTCGTCATTTGTTTCCCTGCAGCTACAGAAGTTGGATGCAGCCCTAGTGAATCCGGGAAAACATGGATACATAGGCTATACCCACCTTTTCCTGCCAGCCCTAGGGTGGGATCCAACTTATGCAGCTGCAGGGAAACAAACGTGAAGCGCTCGGAAAATGTTGTTAAACCCGAAGAGTTTGACAGGTGCGCTCAATACTAGTTCTTAGGGTATGAACACAGTCATGGCCGCCAATTAATTTGCCATTATTAAAAAAAAAAAATACCATTGTTTTGAAATAAATGTGGTTATCCACATAACCACAAAATTTTAAGTGTTTAAACATAGCCTTTCTGTGTTGCAGCCTAAGATTTCAAACGTGCTTTTTGCATACTATTTTTGTCATCCTTGATGTAGATTTTGATTTTTTTTCCCTTTTAGAAAATAGTGTGTGGTAACATATGGGTTTTTTATGACATTTTGTAAGCGGACATTTTCTCTCTATAAGTCATGTGATACCAGGATTTCTATGGGGGTCGCATGCGCTGCGTCTCTATATCCATATCCCAAGCTTCTGGGTTAGCAGCCAATCTCACTGCTTATCCGGAAGCCACCCATTGGGACATGTACACTTTAGGGTAGCTTCACACGTACCCAGTGGCGTAGCTATAGGGGTCGCCGGGGTCGCCATGGCGACCGGGCCCCTACGCTAGGGGGGCCCGCACGGCCCCCCCTTGCCACTTGTGACAGTGTCACTTTAAGCATCCCGAGAAGCTGCGGCCGCGCAGCTTCTCGGGATGCACAGATCGCTTTGATGTTCCGCCCGCACAGTGAGCGGGCGGAACATTAAAGCGATCAGAATACAGGAGAAGGACATGTCAGTGTCCTCCTCCTGTATTCTCTCCCATAGGCTGCCGGCACTTCATACCAGCAGCCTATGGGAGGCCGGGACGTGACCTCTCCGGCAGGCGTGATCATGTGACGTCATCACGCCTGCCGGAAGTCCCGTCCCTGCGGCTCGCAAGATGGAGCCCAAAGAGGAGGAAGAGCTGCTGCCTGCACAGCGCGGATTAGGTGAGTAGGATGTTTGTTTTTTTAGGGGCACCTCTGGGGGCATTATTAGTTCTTGAGGGCACCTCTGGGGGCATTATTATTGTATGGGGGCACCTCTGGGGGCATTATTATTGTATGGGGGCACCTCTGGGGGCATTATTAGTTCTTGAGGGCACCTCTGGGGGCATTATTATTGTATGGGGGCACCTCTGGGGGCATTATTATTGTATGGGGGCACCTCTGGGGGCATTATTAGTTCTTGGGGGGCACCTCAGGGGGCATTATTATTGTATGGGGGCACCTTTGGGGGCATTATTATTGTATGGGGGCACCTCTGGGGGCATTATTAGTTCTTGAGGGCACCTCTGGGGGCATTATTATTGTATGGGGGCACCTCTGGGGGCATTATTAGTTCTTGGGGGCACCTCTGGGGGCATCATTATTGTATGGGGGCACCTCTGGGGGCATTATTAGTTCTTGGGGGCACCTCTGGGGGCATCATTATTGTATGGGGGCACCTCTGGGGGCATTATTAGTATATGGGGGCACCTCTGGGGGCATTATTATTGTATGGGGGCACCTCTGGGGGCATTATTAGTTCATGGGGGCCACCTCTGGGGGCATTATTAGCTCATGGGGGCACCTCTGGGGGCATTATTAGTTGATGGGGGCAACTCTGGGGGCATTATTAGCTCATGGGGCACCTCTGGGGGCATTATTAGTATATGGGGGCACCTCTGGGGGCATTATTAGTTCATGGGGGCACCTCTGGGGGCACTATTAGCTCATGGGGGCACCTCTGGGGGCACTATTAGCTCATGGGGGCACCTCTGGGGGCGTTATTAGTTCATAGGGGGCAACTCTGGGGGCATTATTAGTTCATGGGGGCACCTCTGGAGGCATTATTAGTTCATGGGGGCACCTCTGGGGGCATTATTAGTTCATGGGGGCCACCTCTGAGGGCATTATTAGCTCATGGGGGCACCTCTGGGGGCATTTTTAGCTCATGGGGGCACCTCTGGGGGCATTATTAGCTCATGGGGGCACCTCTGGGGGCATTATTAGCTCATGAGGGCACCTCTGGGGGCATTATTAGCTCATGAGGGCACCTCTGGGGCCATTATTTGTTCATGGGGGCACCTCTGGGGGCATAATTAGCTCATGAGGGCACCTCTGGGGGCATTATTATTGTATGGGGGCACCTCTGGGGCCATTATTAGCTCATGGGGGCACAGCAGGGGATCCTACATACAGGGGGCATCCCACATTCCTACTCACTTTACTGCACATAACACCAAACAGTGCAGTTACTATGGGAGCCTACAGGGGGGAGAAAGGAAAGGAAGCTGCTAGAAATGTGCGGAGCCTAAATTGTTTGTCTCGCAGGTTCTAAGGGGATGAAACGTATCTGGAAGGAATCATCTTGGAGGACTGGGCCGGATGAAGAGGAAAAGGGAAAGTGACGCCTCAGATCAAAGAAGACGTCACCGGTGAGTCACTGTATGACGGTTTTCTTATTTTGTAGAACATCATTTAGTAGGGGTGCCCCGAGGTGGAAAAGGTTGGGAAGCACTGCGCTAATCTGTCCCGCTGCGCCCGCTGGCACATGCTGTCATCTGATTGGGCCTCTTACCTAATCAGATGACAGCAAGTACCAGCGCCCCCTCCTCCAGACATCTGCCTTCGCGGCCCAAGCTATGTCCTATGGCCGTATCTTTACCGCGTTGAGCTCCAGCTTGTGCTGCATCTACATTATCTGTACTCAGAGATATCACTGTGTTATCTGTGGTGTTACATAGGACTGCAGGGGACATCTACTACATGATCTGTACTCAGAGATATCACTGTGTTATCTGTGGTGTTACATAGGACTGCAGGTGACATCTACTACATTATCTGTACTCAGAGATATCACTGTGTTATCTGTGGTGTTACATAGGACTGCAGATGACTACTACATTATCTGTACTCAGAGGGATATCACTGTTATCTGTGGTGTTACATAGGACTGCAGGTGATATCAGGTGACTTCTCCAGGTTGCAGAAGTTCAAACTTCATCATGCCCTGCTGACAGTTTATAATGGGAGTTGTAGTTTTGCAGCATGTGGCTCTTCAGGTTGCAGCACTACAACCCCCATCGTTTCCAACTGGCAGTTCATGATGAGAGTTGTAGTTTTTCAGCTGTAGAGTCAAAGATTGGAATACAATGATTAGACAATGACACAGTACAGTCCATTAATGATAGGGGGCAGTAGTGCAGTACATGAGGTGGAGGCAGTGACAGGGCATTAGAACATGGTGGCACATTAGAGTAATTGGATATAACGTTAGATAGGACTTTGCCTGATCGGGTGAGATGGGGGGCCCCAAGCTAACATTTTGCACCAGGGCTCATCAGCCTTTAGCTACGCCCCTGCACGTACCGTATTGCTGCGTTTTTAACGATGCGTTATTTACATGCGCGTTTTGATTTTCACATGATTTTCATGTGAAAATCAAAACCCGCATGTAAAAATCGCACCAAAAACACAGCGTTAAAAACGCAGCAATACGGTACGTGTGAAGCTACCCTAAAAATGTGAGAAAAAAACCCAAAAACCTTTTTCGAACCTGTGGGGGTCTATGGAAGGAAAAATGTGCACAGCGCTCCATTCAGGAGACATGCCTCCTCCTGTAGATACATTGGATGAGCCCTCTGACTACTACCTATAACCTGCATTCAGCTGAAGAGGACTTGTAGTAGTGACCTGTCAGCCATAGCGGCTGCGGATGACAGCAGTCAGTGACATGAGTGACGTCCCCTTCCCTCACAGTGACTCCCTCCATGTATGAGGGGCAGGCCGCCTCTGTCGTGCTGTGCCCCGCACTGATTGCACACAGCCGGGCACGGGGGGAGGAGACTCTGGCAGTGCCGGTGGGTGAAGTCATCCAGGGGAGGATGAGCGGGAGACGTGGCTGCTGAGAGGGTTTTACACGAGTCTCATGTTGTTGGTGGTGGCTCATATCCGGCAGCACGGAGGGGGCAGACGCCTCAGCCTGAGTCACTGCACTCGGGCCCGGGGGAGGGGAGACCTGATTTCGCCTGGTTCCGCCTCAACCTTCCCCCACTCATTTACTGCTCTCTGGCAGCTGAATAACAGAAACTGCTTTTGTTTCCCGGCCAAGCTGCTGCATGTGAGGGTTGTAAAAGTAAGACATTCCTCCCAGGCAGTCAGCACGTTACTGTGTGTCTGCCCCCGGCAATACAGAGCAGCCCATACCCTGCAGCCTGCACTGTGTCAGTACTCTCCTCACTGCCTGCATTGTGTCAGTACAGGGGGCGCTCTCCTCACTGCCTGCACTGTGTCAGTACAGGGGGCGCTCTCCTCACTGCCTGCACTGTGTCAGTACAGGGGGCGCTCTCCTCACTGCCTGCACTGTGTCAGTACAGGGGGCGCTCTCCTCACTGCCTGCACTGTGTCAGTACAGGGGGCGCTCTCCTCACTGCCTGCACTGTGTCAGTACAGGGGGCGCTCTCCTCACTGCCTGCACTGTGTCAGTACAGGGGGCGCTCTCCTCACTGCCTGCACTGTGTCAGTACAGGGGGCGCTCTCCTCACTGCCTGCACTGTGTCAGTACAGGGGGCGCTCTCCTCACTGCCTGCACTGTGTCAGTACAGGGGGCGCTCTCCTCACTGCCTGCATTGTGTCAGTACAAGGGGCGCTCTCCTCACTGCCTGCACTGTGTCAGTACAGGGGGCGCTCTCCTCACTGCCTGCACTGTGTCAGTACAGGGGGCGCTCTCCTCACTGCCTGCACTGTGTCAGTACAGGGGGCGCTCTCCTCACTGCCTGCACTGTGTCAGTACAGGGGGCGCTCTCCTCACTGCCTGCACTGTGTCAGTACAGGGGGCGCTCTCCTCACTGCCTGCACTGTGTCAGTACAGGGGGCGCTCTTCTCACTGCCTGCACTGTGTCAGTACAGGGGGCGCTCTTCTCACTGCCTGCACTGTGTCAGTACAGGGGGCGCTCTCCTCACTGCCTGCATTGTGTCAGTACAGGGGGCGCTCTCCTCACTGCCTGCACTGTGTCAGTACAGGGGGCGCTCTCCTCACTGCCTGCACTGTGTCAGTACAGGGGGCGCTCTCCTCACTGCCTGCATTGTGTCAGTACAGGGGGCGCTCTCCTCACGTCCTGCATTGTGTCAGTACAGGGGGCGCTCTCCTCACTGCCTGCACTGTGTCAGTACAGGGGGCGCTCTCCTCACTGCCTGCACTGTGTCAGTACAGGGGGCGCTCTCCTCACTGCCTGCACTGTGTCAGTACAGGGGGCGCTCTCCTCACTGCCTGCACTGTGTCAGTACAGGGGCACTCTCCTCACTGCCTGCATTGTGTCAGTACAGGGGCACTCTCCTCACTGCCTGCATTGTGTCAGTACAGGGGCACTCTCCTCACTGCCTGCACTGTGTCAGTACAGGGGGCGCTCTCCTCACTGCCTGCATTGTGTCAGTACAGGGGGCGCTCTCCTCACTGCCTGCATTGTGTCAGTACAGGGGGCGCTCTCCTCACTGCCTGCACTGTGTCAGTACAGGGGCACTCTCCTCACTGCCTGCACTGGTCTATTCTCACCATGTGACACACTGTAGTACTACTGTCCATACTGTGGTGTCCACCTACCTCTGCTGTCTGTATGCCTCCACATCTGTGACCGCCGCAGTCCACACTTCTTTATTGTGTTTGCTGACTGTTCTGCATGCTGAGCTCTGTCATCAGTCTGGAGCCGCAGGTGTTACTGTGGAGCTTTAACGTCTATGGGATTCCTGTCACACACACATGAAGGCTGCCGCCTGATTACCCAGCCTGATATATAGTCACTATGGCTGGGTTCACACATTGCAGCTGCTGGGTCATAGTACTGTATGGCGTCAAGCACTGTGGGTTAAAACCGCACACAGTTTACCAGGAATTGCTCTGCTTTTTGGCAACTATGAGTGAAGGTCATAAAATCTCAGGGGAACTTATGGAGACGCCCTTTTTTAACTTTCTTGTATAATTTTTTGACATCACTGTTCAAACACAAAAATAAGCATTGGAACACAGCTCCATTGGTGCTAGTTTTGAATTGCTTCTGAAGGATAAGCTATCTTTTATACATAGCAACATATTGCTCAAATAGACCCCAGTCCGTAGCATACTAAAGGCTGGGAACACACTGTGCTTTTGCTGTTTAACAGATCCATTTAAAGGGGTTATCCAGCACTACAAAAACATGGCCACTTTTGCATGCACTCTTGTCTTCAGATTGGGTGGGGTTTGAAACTCAGTTCCATTGAAGTAAATAAAGCTTAATTGCAAACAACACCTGAACTGGAGACAAGAGTGAGGAAAAAGTGGCCATGTTTTTGCAGCGCTGGATAACCCCTTAATGGTGCGTTCACACCTACAGGATCTGCAGCAGATTTGATGCTGTGTTCAGTTATTTAAATGAAATCTGCTGCAGATCCTGTAGGTGTGAACGCACCATAAGGGTACAAACACACACACCGTATACGCAGCAGATTTGATGGTGAAGACTTGATGCTGTGTTCAATTATCTAGATCTAATCTGCTGCGTATCGCAGCAGTAAATATGCTGCTTATACGGTGTGTGTGTTTATACCCTAAGGGTACAAACACACGGCTTATACGCTGCGTATTTACTGCTGCGATACGCAGCAGATTGGATCTAAATAACTGAACACAGTATCAAATCTGCTGCGTATCTGCTGTGTGTGTTTGTACCCTAAGGGTACAAACACACACACCGTATACGCAGCAGATACGCAGCAGATTTGATGCTTTGTTCAGTTATTTAGATCTAATCTGCTGCGTATCGCAGCAGTAAATACGCAGTGTATATGCCATGTGTGTTTGTACCCTTAGGGTAGCTTCACACCTACCGTATTGCTGCGTATTTAACGCTGCGTTTTTATCGCTGCGTGTTTGGTGCGATTTTTACATGCGAGTTTTGATTTTCAAATGATTTTCATGTGAAAATCAAAACTCGCATGTAAAAATCGCACCAAACATGCAGCGATACGGTACGTGGAAGGCACCCTAAGGGTGCATTCACACGTACAGGATCTGCAGCAGATTTCATGGCCCAGATTGGATTTGCTTTGAATCTGCAACTTCAAATCTGCTGCAGATCCTGTACGTGTGAACGCACCCTAAGGGTACAAACACACACCGTATACGCAGCAGATACGCAGCAGATACGATGGTGAAGACTTGATGCTGTGTTCAGTTATTTAGATCTAATCTGCTGCGTATCTGCTGCGTATCTGCTGCGTATCGCAGCAGTAAATACGCTGCGTATACGGTGTGTGTGTTTATACCCTAAGGGTAGCTTTACACGTACCGACTCGCAGCGTTAATAACGCTGCGAGTCGGCTAGGTCCTGGCAGATCACTTTCACTACATACACACAGCGGTCTGAATGACCGCTGCGTGTATGTAATTCTGCCGGCTGGCCTTCTGTTGCCGCCCGGCTCCTGCTCCGCATACATTCCCTGTCCTCGCTGCACGGGGTCCCGGCGTACTGCTCTCCCGCCCGGCCAATCAGTGGCTGCGGCAGGGCAACACACTGATTGGCCGGGCTGGAGAGCAGTACGCCGAGACCCCGTGCAGCGAGTACAGGGAATGTATGCGGAGTGGGAGCCGGGCGGCAGCTGAAGGGGTTAAGCGGCCGGCAGGATTACATACACGCAGCGGTCGGAGCATACTTTACCTGCTCAGCGCCGCGGCTGTGTGAGGCTCCCGGCTTCCGTCGGTCCCCATCAGCCAATCAGTGGGGAGCGAAGGGAGCCTCACACGCAGCCGAGGCACCGAGCAGGTAATGTATGCTCAAGGCCGGGGGCTGCGGGGGGGGGGGGGGGTTAAAGGGGCCGGGTTACATATCCGCAGTGGAATGAAAATGAAAATTCGCAGCGTGAAATCAACTGCGGATCAGGTACATGTGAAGCTACCCTTAGGGTACAAACACACACAGCGTATACACAGCAGATACGCAGCAGATTTGATGCTGTGTTCAGTTATTTAGATCGTATCTGCTGCGTATAGCATCAGTAAATACTTAGCGTATAAGCCGTGTGTGTTTGTACCCTAAGGGTACAAACACACACGGCATATACGCTGCGTATTTACTGCTGCGATACGCAGCAGATACGCAGCAGATTAGATCTAAATAACTGCACACAGTATCAAATCTGCTGCGTATCTGCTGTGTGTGTTTGTACCCACACACCGTATATGCAGCAGATATGCAACAAATACGCAGCAGATTTGTTGGTACAGATTTGATGCTGTGTTATTTAGATCTAATCTGCTGCGATTTTGCTGCGAGTTTGCTGCGTATCGCAGCAGTAAATACGCTGCATATACGGTGTGTGGGTTTATACCCTAAAGGGAAAAAATTTGATGCATTTGTGTGCATCAGTTACGATTTCTCCTTTTCAAATCCATTCCTGGCATTGGCTTTAAAAATCTGTCAGATAAATCTCTCTGTGTATATGGACCATTACACTGTGTGCACAGCCAATGACTGCAGGTGGCCCAAGGATGACAATCCGTGAGCCCTCTGTGCCATGTCCATGCACCACGCACTGTGTATGGTTGTGTGCATGAGTTCCTAGGCAAGGTTTACACTGTACTTTTCTTTTCACTTATACCCTATACATTAAATGGGGGAAAACGGATGCTGTTGTATGCCATACTGAGAATCTGTCTCATACTGACTAATAAATCAGGTGCACAATGTAAAAATACCCTAGGGAACTTAGAGAGATGTCAAAGCCACTGCAAATGTGGAATTCCCCCCATTTTCTCCTTTCATATTTATTCCTTAGTATTAGGGTACAAACACACACACCGTATACGCAGCAGATCTGCAGCAGATTTGATGGTGCAGATTTGATGCTGTGTTCAGTTAGGGTACAAACCCACACACCGTATACACAGCAGATACGCAGCAAATACGCAGCAGATACGCAGCAGATTTGTTGGTACAGATTTGATGCTGTGTTCAGTTATTTAGATATAATCTGCTGCGTATTTGCTGCGTGTTTGCTGCGTATTTGCTGCGTATCGCAGCAGTAAATACGCTGCTTATACGGTGTGTGGGTTTATACCCTTATTTAGATCTAATCTGCTGCGTATTTGCTGCGTATTGCAGCAGTAAATACGCTGCGTAAACGGTGTGTGTGTTTTTACCCTTAAAATTATTGCATTAAAAAATCTAAAGGTGTAAACACTCCCTGGGAATTAATTAATTTCTCAAAGCTAGAGTACCCCAAAACTCTCAGATCAGTGCTATTTGAACTGCCTAATAAAATCAAAGTTAAGGCCTTGTTACACATTGCGACTATCTGCCAAGTATCTTCTAATGCCACCAGCCACACATCTCTACGTCTAATGGGTGACGCGCGTCCGACCTCTGGTTAAAGGGGTTGTCCAGCGAAAACCTTTTTCTTTCAAATCAACTGATATCAGAAAGTTATTTAGATTTGTAATTTACTTCTATTAAAAAATCTCAAGTCTTCCTATAGTTATTAGCTACTATATGTCCTGCAGGAAATGTTGTTTTATTTTCAGTCTGACATCTCTGGCCGAGACAGGAATTTTGTCTCGGTTTTCTATGAATCCCCATAGAAAATCTCTCCTGCTCTGGACAGTTCCTGTCTCGGCCAGAGATGTCAGCAGAGAGCACTGTATCAGACTGAAAATAAAACATTTCCTGCATGACATATAGGAGCCAATAAGTCTGGGAAGACTTGAGCTTTTTTAATAGAAGTAAATTACAAATCTATATAACTTTCTGATATCAGTTGATTTGAAAGAAAAAGATTTTCGCTGGATAACCCTTTAAGGGTACGTCACACTTACCGGATCCGCAGCAGATCCGCAGCAGATTTCATTTAAATAACTGAACACAGCATCAAATCTGCACCATCAGATCTGCTGTGGATCTGCTGCGGATCCTGTAGGTGTAAACGCACCCTTAAAGGAAAGGGCTGCACAGTGCACGCCTACCTGCACCATTATCAAGCTATGTAATAGGCTTGTTGTGCAATGTTGTTGGCATTACCACACAACATTGCATGGTTATTGGGGAATAGCCCAATGGGGGCATAGTTTCCACCACATTCTGAATGCATTTCAAAAACATATGTAGTAACACAGTTTGGAAACTACTTTTAATAGCAGTTATAACAGATGGTTATTAGACCATAGACTGAAAAAGATTTTTTAGAACAGAAAATGATGCCATGGTATTAGCACAACAAAGGCTTGCAACAAAAGACTGGCACATAACATGAGCACCCAGTCATCTCAGCACTGCAGTCTGTGTTAAATCTAACAACATGACAAGTCTTTGTGCACAAAAACCTGGTCTGTGGGTCTGACTAATCCTCTGAATCACAGAGACTCAGCAGGTGAGGAATCAAATCCAGGTCCGGTAAGTCTCTCCTTCTCACTGTCCTTTAAACAAAATAATAACCCTTCTGGAGCGGAAAACAACTGCAGTCAAGAGGTGACAGCAGAAGAGAACTAATGACTCAGCTTGTTGTAGGAGTCAGCCTTCATTTCCTGGAAGTTACACTGTCATTTCAGTGACACAAAGGCAAGAGTACCTAGAAGGGGATATTGTTTTTAAATGAGGGATCCTAAATATGGGGACAACCCACACACCTACTCATTTTACAGCGCATGACACCAAACAGTGGAATTATTACTGTATGGGAGCCTATCGTAGTGCACAGTGCTTGGTGATGCACTCTGACAGTGCCAGGAACGCTGCAGGCCACTCTGAAAGTTCCACATATGCTGCTTGTGCGTTTCAATGAATATCAAGTTTGGCCCGCGAGTTTGTCCAAGTTTTTAATTTCGGACCACTGTCTATTTGAGTTTGACACCCCTGCTTTAGAGGATGAGGATTGGCTTAATCAAACGGAATCTTTGCCCTGGGTGCAGAAGCTAGCTACACCTTTGGCCCCCACGATGGGTCTAATTAGCTTTAAAGCTTTTGTCTGAATCCAACCTAGGGACACTTTCACATGGCATACGCTCTGGTCGGGATGCCATACGGGGCTGCAAATAACTGACATGTCAGTTTTCTGCGGCCGTAACTCAGTGAATTCCGGCCGCAGAAAGACCTGTCAGTCCACACAGTGAAGCCAGCGGCTCCTGACGCTCGCTTTACTGTGGGCTATGGGAAGCTCTGATGCGGGCGCACGCTGATGCGCCCGTATCAGAGCTCTGCGGCCGGACGGACACAGACCGGGGTCACCGGGCACAGACCGGCCATTCTGTGACCCGGCCAGGGTCACGGAATGGCCGGTCTGATACGTTGTGTGAACATAGCCTAATGCTGAGTTTACACAGAACGATTATCGGCTCGTGTAAACACGGCGAACGCTCAAGCGACGAGCGAGAAATCGTTCATTTTGATCTTTCAACATGTTCTCAAATCGTCTTTGGTCATTCGCTAAAAATTCGCAGATCGCTTAGTGTAAACAGTCTTTCACCGATTTACCCTATGTGTGAGATAGGCTTAAGCAATCTTAAAACGATCGCAATAATGATTTTTTCTTACAATTTATTCGTCAAAACACTGATCGTTAAAAAAAAACAAATCGTTGCTTCAAAATTGTTAAACGACCGATTGAGTGAATTATCGCTCTGTGTAAACGGAGTATTACACAGAGCGACAAATGGCCTGATTCGGCTGATTACGCTTAGTGTAATAGGGTCCAACTACAAGACCTGATGAGCCAGGTAAGCGAGTGCTGATCTGCTCGATTTACAATCGCTCACAGAGCCTATTAAGCGGCTCGAAATTTGTGTAACCCTTGCTTTAAAGGGGTATTCCAGCATATAAAAATTATAAGGATGTTATGCTTACCTCTCCACGCTTCCCTGGTGTCCCCCTGCCTTGTTCCTGGGTCCCCTACTGACTGCAGCAGCCGCTGACACTTCCAAAACTGTCACTGCAGTGACAGCCCACTCAGCCAATTATTGGTCGCAGAGCTGTCCCGTCCTGTTAGCAGTGGCTAAAGAAGTGGGATGCAGCCCTAAGGAGTCTTGGAAAACATGGATAAAGCCTATGGCTGTATTTATGTTTTCCAGGTAACCCTAGGGCTGCATCCAGCTTCTTCTGCTACCAGTGATCAAGCTCGGGTTTGGAAGAACCAAAGCATGCTCAAGGTTCTCTCATCTGATAAAACAGACCAAAAGCAAAAATTAAAGAATCACAGCTGGATTTACACATAGGGGAGATTTATTAAGCTGTCTTATGCTGCGTTTACACGGAACGATTATCGTGCGAATTTGCGCATTAACGAACAAATTCGAACGATAATCGTACATGTAAACGCAGCGAACGATCCAGCGACGCAAAACGATGGCAAAACGAATTTTCCGTACGATATATCGTTCCGTCTAAATGCTAATTGTTATAACAAAAAATTACAAAAAATTACTTCAAAATCGTTAATCGTACGATCAGGCGAATTATCGTTCCGTGTAAACGCAGCATAATAACGATAACGATCAAATTTGAACTATAATCGTACGTGTAAACGCAGTGAACGATCAAATGACGAGCGAGAAATCGTTCATTTTGATCTTACAACATGTTCTTAAATCGTTGTTCGGCTTTCACAAAAAATTCGCAGATCGTTCTGTGTAAACAGTCGTTCACCGATTTAACCTATGTGCGAGATAGGCTCAAGCGATCGCAAAACTATCGCAAAACGATTTTTCCATACAATATATTGTTCCGTCGATCCGCTGATCGTTATAAAAAAAAAAATGTTACTTCAAAATCGTTAATCATACGATCGGGCGAATTATCGCTCCGTGTAAACGCAGCATTAGTTTAAAAGTTTCAAATAATAGCTTCTTATAAAGTAAGTTCTTCCACCTATTTCCAGCCCTTTCATACTTTTAGTATTGAGGTTGGATATCCCATAGAACTGCTGAGGCTGTTTTGCTCCATGCTTACTGATGGCTTAGGGCAGTACAAAGCAGTCAGCCCCTTCACATTCTCCATCTGCATGGTAAATCAAGCTTTCATACAAAAAAGAAAACAAATGGATTTCTAAAACCACTTAAGATGACCCCTCCTGACCTCAGGCCTTAAGACGGCACAGCTGTAAAAACCCTACAACAGGTAAACTCTTTCTATACTTCACAGGAATGGCTCATTTTTCAAAGCTTTGGAGCAGTGGAGGCACATAAAACTGTAGTTGTTAGTAGACGGTAATAAGGACATGGCTGTCTTCCAAGAGGTTAATGTAAAGCAACCAGATTCGCCTTGTCTTTTGTGTCTGCCTGTTTCTGAGCCTGTTGTTTTTCATAGGTAAATCTTAGTCAATCATTCTAAAGATGTGTCATCTCAACACGTAGGTGGATGTATTTGAATAAAACTATTACATGGGGATGCTGGAGTCTTTTGAATGCAAGCAGAACTGCTGAGAGGAACTGAGGACAATTGGAAACACAAACAAGCCTTCTTGCAGCAGTTATGTCACTCTACCACACTGAGGAATGCAGAGTAATTTGAGCTCGCAGAGAGTATCGCTTTACAGCCTCAGCAGCATGGAAAACGTGCAGGATTGAGAACACACTTCTCTCTTCTCTGTTTTGTTCTCTTGCAAGGTTTTCATTTTGTAGAGACTTCACGAAAAAAAGGAAAATGGAAAGATACCAGAGTATAATATGTTTAAAGCAAGGGAAAACAGGAGAAGCACAGCAGTCGTGTAGGTCACCTTGGGTGACATCTTCTTTACAGAAATGATGGATTGTCAGAAATCTTTTTCCTTAGGGCAATTCCATATGTTGATTGCAGACAGAGCTTCTTTCAGAAGTAGAAGAGAATGGATGTTATTTTTACTCCAGCGTGAAACATACAAGGAACAACAACAAGGAGATCACTGTCACCTATTGTAGCTTTGGCGCAGAATAACAGGCTCGGTGCAAAAAAGGGGGCCCAGCATATAACGGGCATAAACAAAAGCTCTAGGGATCATGCACATGGCCATGTTACAGGCCCATGTTGTATATATACTGTGCATCGCAAAACATTTTTTGAAAAAAAAGGACAAAAAAACTCCCAAAGAAACATTAAAACCCAAAAACGTTGGGGGAGATTTATCAAACATGGTGTAAAGTGAAACTGGCTCAGTTGCCTAGCAACCAATCAGATTCCACCTTTCATTCCTCACAGACTCTTGAGGAAAATGAAAGGTGGAATCAGTTTCACTTTACACCATGTTTGATAAATCTCCCCCATTGTATGTAGCATGTTTTTTAAAGGGGTTCTCCTGTGCTACAAAAACATGGCCACTTTCTTTCAGAGACAACACAACTCCTGTCTCCAGTTCAGGTGCGGTTTGCAATTAAGCTCCATTCACTTCCATGGAACTGAGCAGCAAAACCCCGCCTAAGCTGGAGACGAGTGGGGCTGGAAGAAAGTGGCCATATTTTTGTAGCGCTGGATAACCCCTTTAATTCATTCTATAGATTGTAATTAGAAATGAGTAAATTTACATTACAAACAAAGCAAAACGCTTTGTTAGCTCGGTAGTAGGGATGAGCGAACCATCGGACTTTTGGTCCAACGGCATCTTCGCTCAATTACTGAGCCTACGATGCCTGCGATCCCGGGTGCGTAGTTGCGATCCTGGGAATCTGCGGGCAGGATCTTCCGGGGAATTCAAGAAACAACTATGCACCCGGGATTGCAGGCATCACACTGGAGTGAGCGGCTTTCCGACCGAAAGTTCCGCTCATCTTTACTCGATAGTCGATTTATCATACGGCTGCCATTGAACTCTGTGCTGCTCCATGTGCCTGGAAAAGCTGCATCCAGTCCTGGGAAAGTTCTCCCAGTTTCCTAGGACTGCATCTAGCTTTTCTGGGCTTGTGGAGTGGCAGGTTGATGAGCCGACTGCCAAGCTAATGAAGCGCTTTGCTTCGTTTGTACTGTAAATTAGCTAATCTATCATTGTAATGTAATGTGCAGTGGAAATGGACGCCAGCTCCAAGGTGGTATAGATTTTATCCATACTTTATATTCAGCTGCAGGCATAAATTCTAATAAATGTTGTGTATGGGGAGGACACGCCTTCCTGTGCGCTGTCCCACCACAGCCACTGATTGGCTGAGCAGGATGTCAGGTATCCGCGACCCGGAGAAGCAAACAAGAGCGTGGCCAGGTAATGTATTAGCCGAGCAGCTGCCGGGTTAAGTGAGAAGGGGATTTACATACAGCACTCTCAGCGGAATGAAAAATTCACTGCGAGTATTAAAAGCCATAGAAAATGACAGGGCACTGGATCACTGAGGAACTCACAGTGTGAAGTCTGCTGCGGATCCTTTACGTGTGAAACTAGCCTTAAATAGCATTTTACAAAAAAACATCTATGGTGTGGGTGAAACTTACACATTTACTTTTAGATTGAGGTTATGTCGCACTGTTGTCTCTTGACTTCACTGAGAGAAATTGCAGCATTGATAACCACATGTAGCTACCACCATTCATTATTATTATTACATGCAGCACAACAACAAGAGTTTCCAAAAATACAGTTCTAAGAAAGGTTCCCTCACCATTACCACTACAAGTGAACGTAACCTAATTGGGGATGACAAACCACACGGACGCTAAGGTGTACCAGTGAGCCACACTATAAGAAAACATGTCAGTATGTGTGTTATTTGCTGTGGTTTTACTCTGTGTGATCTCATTTTTAGGTCTTCGGTCATAAAGTGGTTTTTGTTTTTTTTCATGTTTTTTTTTTTTTTTATGTCCTTGGCTGTGTTTTTTCTATTTTGTGTAATATTGTACAGATATTTTTACCTAGTAAGTTTAAAGCTCTATTTATTAAAATACTAGACACAAAAGCCATACCTAGAGCTAGCTGTCTTTTGACAAAGAATGCCATTAACCCCCTAAAATACTACAAAAGTGCCCGAACTAAAAAGCTATTTACACAGAAATTTGGTTGAGCAGAGCAGCCAAAATTGCTTTGTAAAGTGGTCTTCTATGTATATTACATTTTTAGAGAGATATTGTAATACAGAGTATTTTAGTAAAGAAAAAGCCCTTGGGTATACTGCAAAATCTGTATGTCCAGCCAATTTTATAGGTGATGTTTCATCATAGCATCCTACCATTTATTAGTGTAGGCTTAGGCTGCGCTCACACTATGTATATTTCAGTCAGTATTGCAACCAAAACCAGGAGTGGATTAAAAACACAGAAAGGCTCTGTTCACACAATATTGAAAATGAGTGGATGGCCGCCATTTAATGGCAAATTTTTGCTGTTATTTTAGAACAACGGCTGTTATATTGAAATAATGGCAGTTATTTATTGTTACATGGCGGCCATCCACTCAATTTCAACATTGTGTGAACGATCCTTTCTGTGTTTTCAATTCACTCCTGGTTTTGGCTGCAATACTGACTGAAATATACGTAGTGTGAACCCAGCCTTAAAGCTGAATAACTTTCTCGGGCAGGGATTAAAAGTAATGGGCCATCTCATCAGAAAGTTACCTTTTTTTAAGTTTTGTACTTTCGTTCTGGCCACTAAGCCTAATAATAAGCTTATACTTCCTGTTCTGTAGAGAAACAATCTTGGTGACACATTCCCTTTTGGGCTATGTTCAAATACAGTAAAAAACAAGTATCAAAATATGGTCCTGCTTTTGAGTAAAAATAAAACGTGTGAACAGTTGAAAAAAACGACTGTATTTTCCAAAAGCAAGTGGTAAATAATAAGCAAGCTAATTATATTGAAGTTTGTAATCAATTACAGTCGTCATTCTATACGCCGTTTGCACTGCTGGCCAATATTCCATTGACTTCAATGGAGCGCATTATTATTTTGAAAATAGGGCCTATGTTTACCTCAAAATTATGACCGGATTTTAGCTTTATTTTATGTGTGTGAAGATAGCCTGGAGCATTACTAAAAAAAAACACCACTCCTTCAGCAGATAATCAGCCCGTGTAAATGCGAGAGTGATTAGCGGAGGAGGGGAATCGTCGGCTTATTGCATCTT
The DNA here is from genome assembly GCF_027789765.1 of Dendropsophus ebraccatus. Taxonomy (NCBI): domain Eukaryota; kingdom Metazoa; phylum Chordata; class Amphibia; order Anura; family Hylidae; genus Dendropsophus; species Dendropsophus ebraccatus. Next base: position 69,997,883 of record NC_091455.1, on the reverse strand, counting down.
TTAAACTGGCTTTAAAATTTATCACTATTGGCCTCACATCTCAATGGGGATATGTAGTCAAAAGCAATGGGAAACTGACAGCAAGGATATGTATATATACATGCTGTCAGTATCCAGATCACACAAGCAGTGCATACATACTTTCTTCGCTGCTGTGTGATCCAGCATCCCACTTTCTGGCTGATGGCTGTATCTAGAGGCTGCCACCTCCTCTAGAATGGTTGACAGCCGGAGGAGCAGAGTGTGGGCTGCCAGATCACACAGCAGCACACTAGGTATGTATGCACTGCTTGTATGATCTGGAAACTGACAGCACGGATATATGCACATCTTTTTCCATGGCGGCACAAAGATACAAGGATCAGCCGCTCAATTAACTGTGCTGTGTAGAAGCACTGCAAACGAGCACCGATCTCGCTAATCGACCCTTGTTTGCGGCCGCCCTTGGACGACAAGTCTTTCAATGTAAAAGGACCCTTACAATGTTCATAAACCGTACAATTTAGGTAAACTACAGCTGTAATTTGAGGGGGAAAATACAGCTGTAACTTTGAGGTACTTATGTGCTCCTTTGAAGTAATTGGGAAATTTAATGGCAGTGCACACACCATATAGAATAATTGATTATCACCATCCATATAATGAACGTGCTCATTACCACCCACTTTTGCAAAATAAGTCAGTTTTATCTGTTCACACATTGTTTTCTTTTCCGTGCACCTGAATCTCCCCTTTAAATTTACCATATGTACTAGTTTTGCTGTAAATTCGAGGAATACTCGATTTTGTGTGAACTAGCTGAAAACTTGTCTGTGGATAGCTTGTGGATATTGAATTGTTTCCTCTTCCATGTGCTCTTGATCTGTATAGCTTCTGAAAGTAGATACTGTACAAAACTGATATTTTCCTTCCTGTCCTCTACAAATGCCTCTTTGTATGTCATCCAAATATCACATAAAATAGATGACCAGGAGCTACACAGTCACTCCTGAAAAACATCAAACAAGACAGGAGACCTGACACTTTAAACCTGCCTCAGAGGAAGTAAAAGAAATGTGTCCTTGTTGTCCATACTGAATCCACAAGAAAATGAAAGCTAAATTCTTATCAGTACCTATTGACAACAAAGACATTTTTACTCTTAGGTTGCACAGACGTGGAATGCCTGTAACGGACTCTCCATCTCCCGGGCAGCATCTGTAATTAGATGCTGGGAGAGGGGGAACTGTACAGATATGCGCCGCACTGTAATGACAGTGCTGCGCGGCTGATTCATTACAGCGCGGTGCATATCTGTACAGTTCCCCCGCTCCCACCATCTTATCACAGATGCTGCCTGGGCAGGGGGAAAATCCGTTACAGGCATTCCACGTCTGTGTCCGTGCGGAACACGGAATGTATGAATGTAGCCTAAGACAGGCTTAAGGCCCAACCAAAGTATTACCACACATAAAACTTGAATAATACCATCCACCTGTGAATTTGTCACATAAAGCATCATTTAGATGATTAACGTGAATTCTTTTATATAAAAACTACAAACTTCCTGGAAAATGTAAACAGTCTAAAAATCCTGGGGGAGATTTATCAAAGGGTGTAAATAAACACAGGTGTAAACTGCCCACAGCAACCAATCACAGCTCAGCTTTCAGCTCTGGTAAAATAAGAGAGGAAATGGGATTGGTTGCTGTGGGCAGTTTACACCAGTGTATATTTTACACCCTGTGATAAATCTGGACCTTTATCTCTACAGCAAAATATTTCTTTGATTTTAACCCCTTAAGGACCGGGCCTAAAATGGCCTTAAGGACCGGAGCAAATTTTATGAATACCTGTGTCACTTTATTCATTAATAACTTCGGGATGCTTTTACCTATCCGGCTGATTCTGAGACTGTTTTCTCGTGACATATTGTACTTCACATTTCTTGTAAATTGGAGTCGATACTTATAACGAATCTTTATGAAAAAAAACAAAATAACGTGAAAAATTGTAAAAAAATGCATTTTTCCAACTTTAAACCTTTTCTGCTTATACAGAAAATGGTTATGCCACATAAATTATATATTAAATAGCATTAGCAACATGTCTACTTTATGTTGGCAGCATTTATTAAACTATATTTCATTTTTTTAGACAATAGAAAGCGTAAAACATTAGCAGCAAATTTCCAAATTTTCAGTAAAATTTCAAAATCAGATATTTTTAGGGACCTGTTCAGGTTTAAAGTGTATTTGAGGGGCCTGTATGTTAGAAAGCCCCACAAAGCACCCCATTTCAGAAACTGCACCCCCCAAACTCTGCAAAAGCAGATCCAGAAAGTTTTTTAACCCTTTAGGGGAGTCACAGAAATAAAAGCTAAGTGTGTAAGAAATTTGAAAATTTTAATTTTCTGTGCAGAGATTTTATTGTAATCCAATATTTTTCATAATTATAAACTTATTACCAGAGAAATGCACCCCAATATTTATTGCCCCGTTTCTGCAGTTTATAGAAATACCCTATATGTGACCCTATTGCGCTATTTGACGCAACCACAAGCCTCAGATATAAGGGAGCGCCTAGTGCATTTCAATGGCTCCGTTATATTTGGTCATTTCTGACTGTATCACTTCAGCTTGGCAGAGGCTCTGGGGTGTCAAAACCTAAAAAACACCACTAAAGGGACACCATTCAGAAAACTACACCCCTCAAGGAATGTAACAAGGGGTGCGGTGAGCATCTGGACCCCACAGGTGCTCAGTAGTGAATTATAATAGGGGCGTTTTGGGCGGCAGCCCGGGGCCCTGAGCTCCTGGGGGGCCCATGACCACCCAAAAAGACTAAAATACTTTCACTGGTGTACTGTCTCCTGGCTACACTTCCGCCATGATTTGCAAAAAAAATCACTGTTTTTTTATGGCAATTTTGCACAAATCAGGACAACATGACATTATCTATCCTGTACTATGAATGCCAGGCTAGTGCTGCCATAGTTACAGTGGGGTGGGGGGGCCCAGGCTTGGTGAACAGCCCGGGGACTATGGTAAAGTTAATCCGCCCCTGCAGGTGCTTCACAGATTTTCCCAACAATATGGCGTGAAAAAAGACAAAAGTATTTTTTACACTAAAACGTTGTTCTAGACTTCAATTTTTCATTTTCACAAAGGGAGAAAAGGGGAAAAAAAACACAAAACATGTAGCGCAGTTTCTCCCGAGTACGGAAATACCCCACATGTGGACATAAAGTGCCAAGCGGGCGCAGGACGAGCCTCCAAAGGGAAGGAGCGCCAATTGGCTTTTGGAAGCTGGATTTCACTGGAATGGATTTCAAGGGCCACGTCGCATTTACAGAGCCCTCGTGCTGCCAAAACACTGGAAACCCCCCACAAGTGACCCCATTCTGGAAACTACACCCCTCAAGGAATCTAACAAGGGGTGCAGTGAGCATATGGACCCCACTGGTGACGGCACAAATGTGGAACAATGTGACGTGAAAGTGAAAAATTTCATTTTTTCACTTTCACGGCAAAAATGTGCCCGTCATCAAGGGGTCCATATCCTCATTGCACCGCTTGTTAGATTCCCTGAGAGGTGCAGTTTCCAGAATGGGGTCACTTGTGGGGGGTTTCCACTGTCTTGGCAGCACAAGGGCTCTATAAATGCGACATGGCGTTCATCATCCATTCTAGCCAAATCCAACCTCCAAAATCCAAATAACGCTCCTTCCCTTTGGAGGACTCGGGGGAAATTGCTCTAAACATTTTGTGTGTTTTTTTCTCTTTTAACCCCTTGTGAAAATAATAAATTCAAGGCTAGACCAACATTATAGTGTAAAAAATGTAATATTTCATTTTCACGCCACATTGTTCCATATTTGTGCCCGTCACCAGTGGGGTCCATATGCTCACTACACCCCTTGTTACATTCCCTGAGGGGTGTAGTTTCCATAATGGGGTCACTTGTGGGGGGTTTCAACTGTCTTGACAACACAGGGGCCTTTTAAATGCAACATGGCCCCTCGAAATTCATTCCAGCCAAATCCAGCCTCAAAAAACCAAATGGCGCTCCTTTCCTTTCGGAGGCTTACCCTGCACCCGCATGGCGCTTTATGTCCACATGTGGGGTATTTCCGTACTCAGGGGAAATTGCTCTACAAATTTTGTGTTTTTTTTATTTTTTAGCCCCTTGTGAAAATGAAAAAATCAGGACAAGATTAATGATTTAGAGTAAAAATTTAAAACAAATTACACCAAATGTTGGTCTAGCCTTGATTTTTTTCCATTTCCACAAGTGGTTAAAAAAGAAAATAAACGCAAAGCGTGTAGGGTAATTTCCCCTGAGTACGAAAATACCCCACATGTGGACATAATGTGCCATATGGGCACAGGGCAAGCCACCAAAGGGACAGAGCGCCATTTAGAGGCTGGAATGGAGGATGGAGGCCATGTCGCAATTACAAAGCTCCTGTGCTGCCAGGACAGTAGAAACCCCCCACAAGTGACCCCATTCTGGAAACTACACCCCATAAGGAATCTAACAAGGGGTGCAGTGAGCATATGGACCCCACTGGTAACAGGCACATATGTAGAACATGTGCCGTGAAAATAAAAAATACAATTTTTTTCATTTTCACGTCCCAAATGTGGCCGTCACCAGGGGGCCATATCCCCGCTGCCCCCCTTGTTAGATTCCTTATGGGGTGTAGTTTCCAGAATGGGGTCACTTGTGGGGGGTTTCTACTGTCCTGGCCGCACAGAGGCTTTGTAATTGCATCATGGCATCCTCTAATGGGAATGGCAGCCATACCTATTTAGCTGGGGAAAAAGGGACAATTCTAATTTATTTGGGGGTGTTAGGCCAATTATTAGTTTATAAGGTTGAAAATGACAGGTGTCCATCAAACTCAACCTGTGTTGATCCAGAGGAAGGCAAAAAACCCTCGTAAGGCAGACGACAGTAGCCTCATCACAGGGGAAAAATTCCTTCCCGACTCCATAATGGCGATCAGAATAATCCCTGGATCAACGTGACCCCTGAAATACGAATAAGGGACAGAATTTAGATAATGTAGAACCCCAGTGACGTGTGGTGCGCCTTGAAGCGATCCAGTATGCAGAGGCCGGGGTGATCAGGACAGGTGTCACACGGGAAAATGGCGTCCTTCCTGATCCCCCTGTTACGCCACACTCTGCACTTCTTCTGGGGTCTCCTGTTTTCCAGTGTGGGGGACGTTACCTGGAAAATGTTGTCCTGGTGCGATACGGGGTCCTTCATATCCAGAAGCGCTGGGTCCGCTCCATGGCTGCTAAATATTAGGGCGCTATTACTACTTCTGATATGTTCGGATCGTGCCGCAAGCTACAGGGCAGCGAGGGACCGGAAGAGGGGTTGCTGGTATAAAAGTTATCCCCGTACAGGTGGTGACCTTTATCCAGCAGTGGGAAGATCAGTTCCCGAACGATCTCCCCACTAACTCAGAGGATGGGGGGGGGCATCTGGGGGCTGGATTTGGGTGTCCCTTCCTTTATACACTCTAAGTGCACGTGCACACTGCGGAATGGCGAAGGATAACCCTTTGTGCATTCCGCAGCTGGCACCCACCGGCGGACTGATGCGGGCGCGCGTCTCCGTCCGTGTCATAGACTCCATTCTATGCACGGGCGGATTCCGCTCTCCGTCAAATGTGTTCATTCTTTGGACGGACGATGGAATCCGCCCAAGCATAACATGGAGTCTATGACACAGGTGGAGACGGGGGGTGCCAGCTGCGGAATGCACAAAGGGTTATCCTTCGCCATTCCGCAGTGTGCACGTACCCTATATCTGTAAGTGTACCCTGAGGTACTCTCACAGAGTTTGTAGATACCGTGATCTCTTATTGGGACGGTACTGGCGGAAAAGACGTGTCTGGGGGGCAGCGTACGCTACGCTACCCCCCAGACACGTCACTGGATGATGAGGATGAGGATGAATGGAGGAACAAAGGACCCCCCCATTCATCCTCACTGGCTGTTTCGGTGTCGGAGGCAATAATAGCGTATGCGTCCGACACCGAAAACACCCTGGGGGTCATCTTTATACGGGGATTGGTATATGGGGTATGTAGTGGTGTAGTGTAAAACTTTATTCCGTGTAGTGTAATGGTGTTTTTTACATGTTTTTTTAACATTAAGTATAAAAAAAAAAACTACGCCAAGAAAGGAGTTGCTGATAAATGGCTCACTTATGTGCGGCACTTATAAGCAGACCGTGGCTGTAGGATATAGGAAAAAAACACTCTACGCCAAAAAGGAGGAGTTGCTGATCAGCGGCGCACTTACGTGCGATGCTGATCAGCACTCAGCGGCGATAGGGTGCGGAAAATAGAAAAAAAAAAAATGGGAAAAAAAAAAATCTTTCTTCAACCCTATAGCTACTGATATGTGTATTATATACACTTATCAGCCGCTAGGGGGCAGTAGAACGCCAATTCCGGAAAAAGCCGAAGTTTGACGACGCTGGAGCCGATGATTACCGATGGGGACCGCCGGAAAAAGACGAAGACGCCGACGAAGACGATGACGCGTTCGGAACCCGGAAGTCGCGTTCGGAACCCGGAAGACGCGATCGGGACGCTGGATCCGGTGAGTATGGGTCAATACCTGCTCTGGACACCTCAGCTACCTAGCTGAGGTGTCCACAGCAGGTATTTACCCTTTCATGGGGTACTTATATCGCCATGATCGGCCGGCCGGTCCTGGCCGGCCGGTCCCGGCGATCGGGACGTGGCACCGTGGCCACCGTTACTTTTAACAGTAATGGCGGTCGGTGTCGTCCTCGGACAGCACCGACCGCCATTGCTTTCCGGGCCATCGGGTCACCGGTGACCCGGAAAGCTGCAGATCGCCGCCATATGCTGATCTGAATTGATCAGCCAATAGTGGCGATCGTCAGCACGGGAGGGGTTAATCACCCCCCGTGCCGACAAGCAGGGATGGCCTGCTATACATTATAGCAGGCCATCTTCCCCGATCGCTGCGTGTGTACACGCAGCGATCGGGGAAACCGCGGGCGTAAATGTACGCCCGTTTGCATTAAGGCACGGGTTTTGGGGGCGTACACTTACGCCCGCGGTCGTTAAGGGGTTAAACATACAATAAAAAAGCCAGTTTTTATAAAGCATCATGAGTGTATAAAACAAAAAATGTGGTTAATGCACATATATAATACAGGGGTGCCTTGGATTACGAGCATAATTCGTTCCAGGACTGTGCTAGTAATCCAAATGACCCAAAGCAAATATTCCCATAAGAAATCACTGATATGCAGTTGGTTCCACATCCCAAAAATAATGATTTTTTTTATTCTGAATAACATGTAAAACAAATGGAACAAACATTAAGAAACAGCTAAATGTGTCATATTATAAGTTACTGTACAGTATAGTAATCAGCATGTGGTGTATAATGTATAGTAAGTGCATAAACTTGAAAAAAACAGCAGCAGTTTGTAGTTAGAGAATGGAACTGCAGATCCTCATAATGAAGTAGCGTAGTACAACAGGCTAGAATAGAGAAGTAGGGCTGCTGTCAGAGGTCTGTGTGGTCACATGACAGCAATGGGGAAGGGGTGTGTGTTCAGCATGGACCAATCAGGAAGTAATAATCTCAGAACTGTGCAGGAGAACAGTGACAGAAACTTTTCTATACAGCAGTGTTAAAGGGAATCTGTCAGCTCCTGGGCCCTACCTGAGGTGCTGACAGTGTGCTGTAGCTGGCAGCCCCCAGTGAGCATGGTGCCTTTATGGTAATTTTCCGTGCAGCGGATTATGTACAATCTTATGTCTTCTACTGTACTAAAGAGTCACAGAGCAGTTGTTCGTGCCACACTCTGGCACGCCTCCTCCTCCCTCTTCATGAATAATCAATGCTGCCCGGCCTCCTCAGCTGTCAGATTGCAGATCAGTCCTCTGTAGGCAGTTTATGTCTGAAAGAAACACTCAGGTATAATTGAATCTCTTCTCCCTAATGTGTTGGAGTTGTGGTCTAGGGGAAACTCTCCTGTCTAGAGATCTGCCAGCAGTTCATTCTCTGGTTTGATTCCCTGATGGAAATTAAATAGATGTCTTTTTTTTCATTATTGTATCATTCTTAAGGTTATGTTCACACACAGTATTTTTGCTCAGTATTTTGGTCAGTATTTTGCAACCAAAACCAGAAGTGGATTGAGAACACAGAAAGGCTATGTTCTCACTCTTGAAATTGAGCAGATGGACGTCATTTAATGGCAAATATTGGATGTTGTTTTAAAATAAAAGTAATTATTTGCTATTAAATGGCAGCCATCCACTCAATTTCAACAGTGTGTGAACATAGCCTTTCTGTGTTTTCAATCCACTCCTGGTTTTGGTTGCAAACTACTGAGCAATATACTGAGCAAAAATATTGTGTGTGAACATAGCCTTAAAAATTATACAATAATTTAAAAAAAGACCTCTATTTAATATCCATCAGGGGATTTAAACCAGAGAATGAACTGCTGGCAGATCTCTAGACAGGTGAGTTACCCCTAGACCACAGCTCCAACACATTAGGGAGAAGAGATTCAACTATACCTGAGTGTTTCTTTCAGACATAAACTGCCTACAGAGGACTGATCTGCAATTTGATAGCTGAACGAGCAGGAGGCCGGGCAGCATTGATTATTCATGAAGAGGGAGGAGGATGCATGCCAGAGTGTGGCACAAACAACTGTGACTCTTTAGGACAGTAGGAGACATAAGATTGTACAGAATCCCCTGCACGGAAAATTACCAAAAGGCACCATGCTCACTGGGGGCTGCCAGCTACAGCACACTGTCAGCACCTTAGGTAGGGCCCAGGAGATGACAGATTCCCTTTAATGGCTGAGTGTAAGTGCAGGCACATTATAGTAGCAGTGTGTATAGCTGAGTGTAAATGCAGTCACATTATAGCAGCCGTGTGTATAGCTGAGTATGAGTGCAGGCACATTATAGTAGCAGTGTGTATAGCTGAGTGTAAGTGCAGGCACATTGTAGCAGCAGTGTGTATAGCTGAGTGTGAGTGCAGGCATATTATAGCAGGAATGGAGAGGATGGGAAACACAAGGCTGACAGAGACTGCTGTGATTTGGGAGGTGAAAGAGACTTCCTTGGTCAGATTACGGTGCTATAGACCACACTATGCAGACCATGCCCCTCCTCACAGTACAGTGAGCTCATAAACCAAAGCAATGCTCTTAAACCAAGTTACAATTTTAAAAAACCTGTGAGCTCTATTTGCAAAGTGCAAAACTCTTAAACCGAGGTACCACTGTATATCAGAAAAAGAGCATAAATTATACACACAAAAAAACAAATGGCACTGAGAGAGCAAAAGTATAACAACAAATGCTGATAGCTCCCTATTGTGCACAGGTCTCTGAGGATGAAGGTAAGTCTCTTATCTTCATCCTCAGCTCAATTCCTCATTCTTTGTGGTTTTTAGTTTAATCCCATGTCTAGTAAGGACATTTGGAGCACTGGGGGCAGGACTATCAGCCACATAACACCGATCTACCCCATCCGGATAGTCCTTTCTAATATTTATTAGTGGAGCCAGCTAGCTGGGGGTGGGCCAGATCAGGGCTCTGGGCACCGTAGCCTTCTATCCCCCCCCCAGTTCTCAAAACAGTGCAGATGATGAAGGTAAGACATTTAAATTTATCTTCAACAACCTGTGCACAGTACAGAGATATTAGCAGGTTAGATTTGTCTAACATCTTGTTTTCAGTGCCTTTTTTAAATGCAAAAGTTGGAGAAGATGCAGAAATGTGTCCAACCAAAGTTGCCATTGACTATTACACCTATCATATTTGTTTTGTTGAGCCACAAAAGCTCTCTCAAGTTAGTGGAGACTTCTTAGATAATATCTAAAATGTTTGAGATTTCCAATTCATGGTAATAAATATGCTAGACATATAAAGAATTTGGCATAAGGGAATGATGTATGTGATGTCATTGCTGCAGGACCGATAGGCGCCACCAGAGTAGCAATGGTGCTGGAAAAGATTTACTGGTGAGAAATGTATTTGTTTTTAATTTATAAAATTTCCAGCTCTCAGTTTTCATAAAATGGAGGAAAACCCTAAAAAGGAAACACTATCTATAAATGCTCCATTAGAAACATAGAAGATTGTCGGCAGAAAAAGACCACAGGGTCCATCTAGTCTGCCCTTTTAGTATTTCCTTTCTATCTTAGGATAGATATATGTTTATCCCAGGCGCGTGTAAATTCAGTTAGGGCTTATTCCCACATCCTGTATTTATGGATGCTACAGAGGGGGAAGCTCTGTAATGGAGTGTTTTCCTGCCCGGTATAATGTATCAATATCATGCTGGGAGCAGGGAAACTGTTTGAATCTCATGGCTCTGCAGGGATGCTACAGTGCTGTGGAGATTCAAACAGTTTTCCCCCTCCAGGGATTATATTGATACATCATGCCAGGCAGGAAAACACTTCACTATAAAGCCCCTATTCCACGGGGTGACTATGAGGAGCAAATGAGCGCTGTCAGCTTTTGTTTGCTCCTCGTTCCCCGCTCGCTGCCACTATTCCACGCGGCAGCAGTAAGCGGGTGAGTCCGGGGGAGCTGCGGGGGGAAAGGGGGCGGCCCGGGTGATCGCTAGATCGTCCAGGCAGCCCATAGTATATAACAGCGGTCTGCTGCCGCTGCTCCTATTCCGTGGAACTACGGCAGCAGATCGTTGAAAAACAAACGACTGCAACGATCAGCCAACATGAAAGATGTCGGCTGATCGTTGCCTTCTATTCCACGGGACGATTATGGGCCAAATACGCCCAATAATCGCTACGTGGAATAGGGCCTTAAGGCTTCCCCTTCCATAACATGCGTAAATACGGGACGTGAGAATAAGCCCTTATTGTAGATTTACCTCAGCGCCGTTTCTAGCGACGGGCAGACCGGGCGACCGCACAGAGTGCCGACAGATAGGGGGCGCTCTTGGCACCTCCCCAGACCTTACCTAGCCGCGCACGCCTGTGCCCGGCCGGCCGTCGCATCATCTGCCTCTCCTCCCTCCGCGCCACCTGCCCTTCGGCCCTATCACCTAATGGAGCGCGCTCAGCCGCCTGACAGGCCGCCGCCAACCCGGTTCTTCTCTTTCCAGTAGGTGCCTTGACATGGGGACAGCACAGGGGGATTATTACTATGGGGACAGCACAGGGGGATTATTACTATGGGGACAGCACAGGGGGATTATTACTGTGGGGACTGTACAGGGGTGATTACTACTAAGGGGACAGAGCACAGGGGGGATTATTACTGTGGGGACTGTACAGGGGGGATAACTACTAAGGGGACAGAGCACAGGGAGCATTATTACTATATGGGGGTACGTCAGGGGATGCTACTTACAGAGGGCAACCCACATAGCTACTGACTTTACTGCACACGACACAAAAAATGGAAGTTGCTGGAAAAGTGCAGAGCCTAAGATGTTTGGCAGGTTCAGAAGAGATGAACTGTAGTTGGAAGAAATCATCATGGTGGTCTGAGTCAGAAAAAGAGGAAAAGGAAAGTGACGCCTTAGATCAAAGACGTCACCTGTGAGCCACTGAATGCCTTTTTCTTTTGGGGGGGGGGGGCACTTTTAGCAAGATTCACCCTGTAGTTGAAATTACCTAGCAACGGCCCTGATTAACCTACCACATCTGCTGGAAGTTTGTTCCAAGCATTTACTACTCTTTCATGTGTATGATGAACTCCTAACTATCCGTGACAATATATTTAGGATCCAACATGGCCAATCTTAAGCACAATAAGCTATTTCCACAGGGGTCCGTCTATTCCCCTCTCCTCATTAAACATATAGTACACTGTATGACCAGCTTTACTATTTTATAGAATTAATAGTGGGTTTGCAGGAGGCTTGTTGCAACAGAAAGCTATTGGTGTACTATTCCTAACATTATGTTGGCTGCTAGTAAACTCAACAGGGTATTCTACTTTGTGACTGATCTATAGATATACATTTTGTTATTAAACTAACATATTAAGATTTTTTAATGTAAATGAATGAAGGCACGTTCTATTACTGCGCAGTGTGTCTGACGCTTTGTTACTTTAATCTGACTTTAAGCTTATTTAGATAATAGTATTTCTACTTTTCAGCTAGTTCAGCAAATGAATGAATAAATACACAAAATGATGTAAAGAGAACATTTCCCACCAGAGCAGCTCTTAGAGAAGCGACTGTCCTTGTGTTCAGCCTCATATAAATCACACTGCAGGGGTGGTCTGTCTCATTCTCCAGACCTTTACATGAGCAGATTTCTGTCTGCTGGGTTGTGACAAGGTATTTTTATACTGGTCACAATTAGTTGTGAATTTTTTTCTGCACAACCTTTTCCCTGAGAAAGTCTGTTCCCGGTGCTGTCAAAACATCAGAATGCATTGCTCTGCAAGTTCCCTCTACCAAAAATTTTCCATTTGCTTTTGATTTTCAAAGAGGCAACATAAGTAGGTGGTTTTCAGCAGAGAAAAAATTCAGTTCAGATTTGGAGGTTTTGAAAAAGTTGTTGTTTTTTTCCTGCTAGTATTACTGTGCTTACTGATACACTGTTTTATTGTGTCTCTATTCAAAGCAGAAGAAAGTATGCTTACACTATGTTATACATTGCTAATGGTGAAGCCTGTGCTCATGATTAGAAATAAGTGAATCTGACGAATTCCGATTTGCAGCGAATCGGACGTTCAATTTCCCCTCATTGCAATTTGCAAATTCGCCAGATTCGTTTCGCAAGTTCACTAAACATGGTGGCCGAAATAGCAAACGCACATGTTAGCTTATACTTACGCAGTTCACAGTTGAGAACATTACAGAGTTGCGAATATTACGCATTTGCAAATATTTCTCACTTGCGTACATCAAAAGATAAACGTTCACATGTTTGAAAATGATTGTTACAACCATTTCGATCATCGAACAAATTGTTTGTATTAGCAAACACAAACAATTAGCGGCATGTTTATATGAACATTTACGAACATGTTTGCTAGCCACTGTTTTTATTAAAATCCGTTTGTATGCCATTTGCGAATATTCACGAATTTGTGTGAATATTCGCAAGCTTTGCGAAAGAAATTTCCGAGTGATTCGCTTATCTCTACTGATGATGTCAGTGGTGATAGTTTAATGGTACAATTAATTGCGCGACTGGGCCGCTCTATCGTTCATGCAGTCGGTAACATTCTTATTGGCCGCAGATCTCCTGTTTATACAGAGAGTTGTGCAGCCAATGTGCAGGTGTTTTCCTGTTTATCAGCTGATTCCTGACACTTTTACACACACCAATTATTGGCGGAATGAGTATTTTTATGTACGCTCGTTGGCGATAATTGTCCCATGTAAAAGGGCCCTAAGGCTACCATGGCTTCTGTTTCTGCTCAAACATTATAGAATTCACAAGACTTTCTCAAAAACATAAGCCTAGAAATCTTCGTATTATTGATAAATAAAGTCTATATCCATAACAATTCTTGAAGAAGTCTTGAACTTCTATCCCCTATCTTACACTGCTCTTGTGATAGGCCTCCCCATGTCAGCTCTTACAAACAGACTGCAGGGAAACACAATGTGAGGCTGGGTTCACACTATGTATATTTGAGGCTGTATTTGTGAGGCTGTATAGCAACCAAAACCAGGAGTGGATTGAAAACACAAAGGATCTGTTCACATAATGTTGTAATTGAGTGGATGGCCGTCATTTAATGGCAAATATTTGCTGTTATTTTAAAACAACGGCTGTTATATTGAAATGATGGCAGTTATTTACCGTTATATGACGGCCATCCACTCAATTTCAACATTGTGTGAACAGAGCCTTTCTGTGTTTTCAATCCACTCCTGGTTTTGGTTGCTATGAGGACCTGACTTGAGGACCAAATACTGCCTGAAGTATACAGTGTGTGAACCCAGCCTGAAGCTGCATCTTATTGGATACACTGGAGATTTTGCTCACAGCTATGGCCCTGTTACACAGAAGGATTACTGTGCATTGTTTTATTGTTCAAATTAAAGCAATAATCTTTAAAACGACTCTGTACCCACAATCTGACCCCCCCAAACCACTTGTACCTTCGGATAGCTGCAATAACAGTCATTAACAATGACTGTCATTGTGTGTATTGGGGTGAGCCATTTCAAATCCTTAATCTGTCCTGGGGTCCGTTCGGCAGGTGATGCAGTTATTGTTTTAAAAACAACTTTTAATCCTACAACGCTGTGTCTAACGGCCGGGGCTTACATTAGTATATGCATTAGGCTGGCATAACCTCTCCTCCCCGCCCTCCTCAGCATTAGGAATGATCCAGGAACATTTACTGCTGTTTGAGCTTTGCACAGGTGTATTAACGATCCAGCCCATGTTCATTATGCACAAAGCTGGGAAATAGGAAGCAATCTGCCAGGATCATTCCTAATCATGAGGAGGGTGGGGGAGGAGGGACGGATGGGTTGTGCCAGCCTAATGCATATACTAATGTAAGCCCCGGCCGTTAGACACAGGGCTTAAAAGTTTAAAAGTTGTTTTTAAAACAATAACTGCATCACCTGCCGAACGGATCCCAGGACAGATCTTGGATTAAAAGCAGCTATCTGAAGGTACAAGTGGTTTGGGGGGGACAGATTGTGGGTACAGAAAGGGCCGTATTTACCATTAGGCACCCGTGGTCCGGTGCCTAGGGCAGCACCTTGCAGGGGGGCAGCACCAGGGAGCAGGGGGACAGAAAAAACATTTATTTTTTATTTTTTTAGTTTCCCTCCTCCCGTTCAGACTTGCCAGTAAATCTGGTGTCTTTTCTAGGGGGGTGGGGGGTATGGGGGTATTGGTCAGGTCTGGTATTGCCAATAGGTGCGTGAAGATGGGGCGTCTTCAGATTTAGTGCCTAGGGCAGCAGCAGCTGTTAATACAGCCCTGGGTACAGAGTCACTTTAAATGTGTATGCGGACACTGATCAAACAACAAACAAGAAATTATTTGTGTGTGTCGTAGATTGCATCTTTTCAGCTGACTTAAAAATTGTTGTTAATCGTTCGCATACGTTTCAGTTATGCATATACACATTGATTAGTTTTTCACTGGGATCAGTGGGAGTATATTTATTAAAATAACGACCGCAATAACAGTCATTAACAATGACTGTCATTGTGTGTATTGGGGTGAGCCATTTCAAATCGTTCCCAAAAGCGTTTGTTTAGCGATTGTTTATTGTTGCAAAAAAAACACTTTGTCTAATAGGATCCTATAAAAAAACAGTGAGTCAGAAAACTTTATAACTCCTTAGCTAATCCTGATAGGAGCTATACAGCAGCACTCCTGCTTCGCTTTGCTTTGGCTGTCCAGGAATGATGGGAATTGTAGTTTTGCAACAGCTGGAGGGCCGAAGGTTCTGGGGGATTCTGTCGCTCTTAACCGTTCTCAGTAGCGCGCCTCTCCGCCCGAGCCACAGACACCCTTCTATGCATGGTTGGATTCCGTCTTCCGCCAAAAGAACTGAGGTGTCAATTCTTTTGGCTGACAGCGGAATCCGCCTGGCCATAGAATAGTGTTTATGGAGAGGCGCGCCACCGTAAATTGGAACAAGCAACAGAATCCGCCGGAACTTTTCCGCACGGATTTGGTAGCGTGAACCCACCCTATGGCTGGGAGGATTCCGCTTTTCGACAAAAGAACTGACATGTCAATTCTTTCAGCGTACAGCGGAATCAACTCAGCCATAGAATGGTGTCTATGGAGCCGGCAGAGAGGCCCGCCGCCGCAAGCAGGTACGAGTGACGGAATCTGCCGGAACTTATCCACACAGATTCCGTAGTGGGAACGCACCCTTGGGTAGCTTTAGAGACCAACTCTCTTTCCTTCCAGAGGAAAGGCAGTTTGCAATGTAACCTCAAATGATTACATGAGTCTTGATATTGTTTTAGGAGAGTAGACATAATATTAGAATATTTAGGTTTGTTTCAGTGTGACACCATTATTACTAAAGGATGTAGAAACTTAATCTCTTTATTTAGAGGTTTCATATTGCATTTTATGTGCAGCTGGTGGTTAATCTCAGGGCTCAAATGAGCTAACAGCGCTCCATACACCTTTGTCATTCTAATTGTCCATTTTATGGAGCTGAGTAATTTACTTCTCCTGGAGTGCTAGTGACATTCCCAACATACAAAAATATACTAATAAATGGAGAGGAAGTCATTACTTTTGAGAAATCATTTTACTAAGTAAATATTAATCTATTTGCTACATTAAATATTATAGGTCAATTACTTTTTCTGCAATGAAATCATATGGTTGGTGTCCCTGGAAAGCAAGAAGACCAGTATTACACATTAGTATTTATTGCAAAGACTAGGCATTACTGGCCTTAAAAATATACCTTAAAGAGTCACTGTCGTATTTTTTTTTTTTTTTGCAGAAATCAATAGTCCAGGCGATTTTAAGAAACTTTGTTATTGGGTTTATTAGCCAAATCTGCCATTATCTGCATGTAAAAAGCCTTTTCCCAGGTCCCCCCCCTCCTTCCTCTTTTTCATCCACTCTGAAAAATCTGAAAATTGTGACTTGTTGCAGGAGACGTACCCTGTCTGTTCTAGGGAGAGGGGAGGGGGGAGGAGGAAGGAGGGAGTTAGCCGGCAGCAGAAAGCAGATAACAGAGGATTACAGGCACAGAGCTGGGTGACAGCTGTAATCTGAGCTCAGACAGGTCACTGGTGATGGTCAGTAGAGATATCCCGTGAGGGATTTGTAGATTAACTCTTTGTTGTCCTGTTTTGGTCTTTTCTTTAGCTCTCTCCATAGGAGAACAATGAAGACAGGGGGGAGAGCTTCAAACTGCTTTTTCATGATAAAAATGCATTTTTCGGATAATAAACCCAATTACAAAGTTTCTTAAAATCGCCTGGACTATTGATTTCTGCAAAAAAAAAATTCACGACAGTGACACTTTAATAGATGGATTTTTGTAACCCTTTTTCTGGTCTTTAAATGCAAAAATATTCTTCTATTTGAACATAAACTGCAGAATGTTTAAAAATATTAAGTTTTTTGTACACCTAAGGTTCAGACTTCCGATGACAGACTTAAATTAATGTAGATTTAAGATGTCAGAATACACTAGAATGTACATGCTATTAATTTACAAACATTTGTTAATTACATTGATAAATGTTTCTGTGCTAAGATATACTCATTGCTGTATTGTTATAGTGCCCTCTAGTGTTGAGTATATCCACTCTTTAGTGCATCCTCCTTCTGTCCCCCAACTGGTGGACACACATGTGCAGTTGATTCCCTACTTTATGGCATCCTTAGCAGTGGCGAAGTAGCAATAGCAGTGGGAAGAACTGCTGGTTACTGTCAGGTAGAAAAAAACTGGCACCTGCACAGTAATTGTCATCATCTTTGCTTGTCCTTAAAGTGAAATGTGCATACCTGTTTGTAGCCCTTGATACTGTATATGGCCTGTGTGCCTCCACATACTAAAAAGTTTATATCTTTCTGCAAAATGGATTTACCTATATTGAAGAGAAGTATCTTTTTACTGGCCAGCCAAGTCAAGCTGATATTTACCATTTCAGATCAGACAATATAATCCAGTGTCCCCAGATATCTATCAAGTGTCAGCCTCTGGGTCAAATATTTGTGTAAAAATCTCTTCTAATAGTTGGTTAAAACTGTCAAAGTTGTTTGACAGTGCTAGCCTTTCAGCTAATGGTATGATCTGCTTTATGGCTGCTCTCTCACCTTTTGACCTTAAATCCTTTAGGACCACCAGTGTGTTATTTAGTGGAGAATAATAACTATTTAACAGAGTCAACAGGGAATGTAAATTATGAGTGAACAGTGGTGCTTTCTAACAATGTTACTCTTCTGAAATGTTGGAAAATAGGTTGGAAAGTTGTAGAATATAATTTTAACATTTATGGACTCAAGCACCTTAAACTATTTTAACAGCAAAGTTTAAAACACTGTGCAGCTATTAAGATATAATTACAATTTTTTTTAAATCATTTTTTAATATAAACAGCGTTTGCTGTAACCATGAAGACATGTAACCTACGCAAGTGTTATTAAAGGGGTAGTCCCGTTTTTTTCCTGACACCGGGGAGGAGGTGGCTGAGGGAAACGTCCACTCACCTCCCCGGTTCCAGCGGTGGTTCTCGCATTGCGGCGCTCCGGTTCCCGGCCGCTCCCTGGTGTCTGACGCGGGCCCGAGACGTGACGTCTCAGGTCCGCTCAGCCAGTCAGTGACGGAGGCGGGATCCGCTTCAAGTCCGTTCAGATCCCGCTCAGCCAGTCACTGACTGAAGCGGTGTCCTGTCGCAGTCACTCATTGGCTGAGCCGGCAGTTGATCACCCAGGTATGTGTTGTCGCAGCTAGATGAGCTGCAGATGGCTGGCAGCTGTCAATGGATCCTGGAAGTGGCGCTACAGGACACAACGTTGGCTAGAATACTTTGTCTATTATTTTCCCTTTTTTTTTTTATTTCATGGTAAATCGATAGTACAAGTGATTTTAAGAAACCCTGTAATAGGTTTTATTAGGCAAAAGAGTTTCCTTCTGTAGTCAAAAAGCTGTTTTCCAGATACCATAGCACAGCCTGGCACCCTCTCCATGGCGAGAGGTGACTGCTATTACCGCTTACAATGGCAGTGGTTCTAGAGCTGTGATTATCCAAAGCAACACCTTATCTTTTTTTTCAAAATTATTTTGCAGTTTCTTTTACTGCCTTGTACAAAATATAAAAAATATAAAAGCTACACGTAATTCTCTTTCACAATCTTTCAGGCCTCAAGTCTTGATTCCTGACGCATTCATTAACAATCTGTTGCAGTGTTGAACTTCAAAGAAAAGATTTCTGACAATAAGTCCCAGCTTTGCTTCCCTCTAGTGGTAAAACAGTGACATGTTATCTGCAGTGACCTCAAGGCAGAAAACCGTAATTACTTTTTATAGAGATTATTATGTCTCAGTCTAGCTGCCTCCTAATAATCCTGCACCATTTACTGCCTCCATACACGTTTTAGCAATTTTGTTTTTCTGTTGTATTGGCAAATTTGGTTCCTTTTGGGAGATTCTCCAAAGTTTTTGTGTGTAAGTGTGTAAGTGTGTGTAAGTACACTGAGTTTCTATTGTAAGTTAGAGGGTGGTCCAGAAGTAAAACATACCATACTAGAAACAAGTATTACACAATATTATAACAAAGGATAAAATTATTTGAATTAACCAATTCTGCTTTGTTGCTGGAATCTTCTAAGCCTGACAATTCCTTTTTTATTTCTTCCTCCACTGCATTTTTTTGTTTATCTCATCTTCCAGATTCATGATGTCTTTATTTTTCTATCAACTGAGCCTTATGAGAGCTTATTTTTCTAAAGGATAGTTTATACTTTCTTATTGCTTAATATATATATATGTATATATATATATATATATATATATATATATATTTATTTATTTGTGGAGTAAAAATAGGAAAACAGAACAATTACACAATTTTGTCCGTGCTGATTATTTCAATCTATGGCAAAAATTACATACACTTTGTCCTGTGGTTTGGTACAATTGCAATGATACCAAATTTACAAAGTGTATGTTTTGTTTCATTACTTTAAAGAAAAATGCCATATACTAACCCCTCCATGACTATTCTATTTCCCCTACTCTGGAGCTGTGTGTTGTACTTTTTATTGGTTCCATTTTGGGCTAAGTGGAATCTTTTGATCTCTTTTTATTGTTTTTTTGTTAAGTGAAGTGGTAAAAAAATTATATGGTATAAATATATAAATAAATAGTAAAAGTAAATATATAGGCTTTTTGAAAAAAAAAAAAAAAAGTGTGCTGACTGAAGCCAAGTCGGGAGTGCTTATATGTTATACTTATGCACTATAGAAATGGGGGTACATGGGTACATGGGTACTATGGGTACATTACACTACATCATACATTTCTAGATCCACGGTCCTGAAGGGCCTCATGGTAACTGTGACATACGTCTAGGTGTTTGTACCATTATTACCATTAAGAACGCTTTTTAATGTCAAATGAACGGGTTCTGGGCTCACCTAGACACTTACCCACATTCTATATTTAATTCAGTGAAAGCTTTACAGTGAGTTGAATGTACAGGAAACTGCAGTCAGTGTCAATATTGCGGTTTAAATGTAACAAGAAGCAATTATAGAGTTTCCTACAATAGCAGGTGGACCCAATAGACTGACATTTTCGTTTGCACAGTTGATTTAAAAAAGGGGTTAGGAGGCCAGTCTGTACAAGGCGTACACGGTAAGGCTGGGTTCACACTGCGTTTTTGCAATCCGTTTTTTGCAAAAAACTGATGCATTTGTGTGCATCCGTTTTGATCCGTTTTTCCATTGACTTCCATTGTTAAAAAAAAACGGATCGAAACGGATCCGGTTTTTTTGATTGACACAAAAACGTAGCTGACACTAATTTTGTGTCCGTCAAAAAAAACGGATCCATTTTGATCCGTTTTTTTTTTTACAATGAAAGTCAATGGAAAAACGGATCAAAACGGATGCACACAAATGCATCCGTTTTCTTCATCCGTTTTTTGCAAAAAAACAGATAAAAAAAAAGGAATGCAAAAACGCAGTGTGAACCCAGCCTAAGTAACATCAGTTCGGTTAAAAAGGTGTTCCTCATCTTCTCGTTCTTCTACCAATCTTTGACATGATGGGATTTCAACTTTTACCTTTTTGAATGACATGTATTTAGTGCGTGTTCACATGTTCAGGTTTATAATTGCAATAAATAAATACAAAGCCAAGAGTAGATTTGAAAAGAGAAGTGTCCCCAATGTATGAGCCTTTCCTGGCTTTATACTGAATAATTGCAAATGCAAATAAATTGGTCACTAATACAAAAGCTGTTAGGTCATATTAACAAGTACCCCTTGTGTCTTCTCTATTTAGCTGTAGTTTCATCTGCATCAGCACTGTAATCATGGGGAAACTGTAGCATCCCATGTTCAGCAAGTGTACAAATATAAGCTCCTGTGTATGGCACAATGCAATTTATTCTGGGGTATCATAGTATAACATGTTTTGTAAGCGTAGCTTTACACGTACAGTATCACAGTGGATTACTGCGGCAGAACAGCACAGCGATTGGCTGAGCGGGACGTCAGTGACCCGGGAGCTGGAGAAGCAGGCGGGAGCATGGGCAGATAATGAATTAGCTTGTTTAAAGCAACTCTGTACCCACAATGCTTTTAATCCAAGATCTGTCCTTGTGTCCATTCAGCAGGTGATGCAGTGGTTGTCTAATTTTTTTTTATTTTTTTTCCAAACTTGCATCACTGTGTCAAATTGACGTGGCCTAGAGTGTCTGTGCCCTAGGCCTGTGACACCTCTCTTTTCTTCCTCCCAACCCTCCTCATCATTAGGAACGCCCCTAGAAGATTTTCTACTATTCATCACTTCTCTAAGTAGTGCACTTGTGCTGGATCATTAAGGCACCTGTGCAGTGTTTAGACAAATGATATATAGAAGAAATCCTTCCTGGGTGAGCTCCTAATGATGGTGAGGGCGGGGAGGAAGAAAGGAGAGGTGTCAGGGCTAGGGCACAGACACTCTAGGCCACGCCAATTTGACACAGGGCTGCAAGATTTAATGAGTCATAGCTACACTGCTGAAAACTGTTCTGTACTATCATCCATGCTGCTGCTGCTTCACAGAGAGTACAAGAAAGTTAGTGAAGTAGGATCTGTTCTTTATGTGTGTTGTGTATGGGAGACATCATAGCTGCTTGTCTCCACCCATTGTGGAAATTCTAACAATTAGAAGTGGAGCTATATAGAGGTGGAAATGGAATGGCAAACCATAGAAGTACTTTCTTTACTCATGGACAGGGCCGCCGATAGGGCAGTACAAGTGGTACTGCCGTATGGGGCCCGGACCCTAAGAGACACGGGGGGGGGGCCCGGCGGGCCCGCCGGCCGCTGCCCCCCGACCGCTACGCTAGGGGGGCCCGCACGGCCCCCCTTGCCACCTGTTTTTGAGCATCCCGAAAAGCTGCGGCCACGCAGCTTCTCGGGATGCACTGATCGCTTTAATGTTCCGCCCGCACAGCGGGCGGAACATTAAAGCAATCAGAATACAGGAGAAGGACCTGTCAGCGTCCTCCTCCTGTATTCTCTCCCATAGGCTGCCGGCACTTCATACCAGCAGCCTATGGGAGGCCGGGCCGTGATCATGTGCCCCTCCGGCAGGCGTGATGATGTGACGTCATCACGTCTGCCGGAAGTCCCGTCCCTGCGGCTCGCAAGATGGAGCCCGAAGAGGAGGAGGAAGAGCTGCTGCCTGCACAGCGCGGAATAGGTGAGTAGGATGTTTGTTTTTTTTAGGGGCACCTCTGGGGGCATTATTAGTGTATGGGGGCACCTCTGGGGGCGTTATTAGTGTATGGGGGCACCTCTGGGGGCATTATTAGTATATGGGGGCACCTCTGGGGGCATTATTAGTGTATGGGGGCACCTCTGGGGGCATTATTAGTGTATGGGGGAACCTCTGGGGGCATTATTAGTGTATGGGGGCACCTCTGGGGGCATTATTAGTATATGGGGGCACCTCTGGGGGCATTATTAGCTCATGGGGGCACCTCTGGGGGCAATATTAGTGTATGGGGGCACCTCTGGGGGCATTATTAGTGTAGGGGGGCACCTCTGGGGGCATTATTAGTGTATGGGGGCACCTCTGGGGGCATTATTAGTGTATGGGGCCACCTCTGGGGACATAATTAGTGTATGGGGGCACCTCTGGGGGCATTATTAGTATATGGGGGCACCTCTGGGGGCATTATTAGTATATGGGGGCACCTCTGGAGGCATTATTAGTATATGGGGGCACCTCTGGGGGCATTATTAGTATATGGGGGCACCTCTGGGGGCATTATTAGTATATGGGGGCACCTCTGGGGGCATTATTAGTATATGGGGGCACCTCTGGGGGCATTATTAGTATATGGGGGCACCTCTGGGGGCATTATTAGTATATGGGGGCACCTCTGGGGGCATTATTAGTATATGGGGGCAACTCTGGGGGCATTATTAGTATATGGGGGCACCTCTGGGGGCATTATTAGAGTATGGGCGCACCTCTGGGGGCATTATTAGTATATGGGGGGCACCTCTGGGGGCATTATTAGTATATGGGGGGCACCTCTGGGGGCATTATTAGTTCATGGGGGCACCTCTGGGGGCATTATTAGTATATGGGGGCACCTCTGGGGGCATTATTAGTATATGGGGGCACCTCTGGGGGCATTATTAGTATATGGGGGCACCTCTGGGGGCATTATTAGCTCATGGGGGCACCTCTGGGGGCATTATTAGTATATGGGGGCACCTCTGGGGGCATTATTAGCTCATGGGGGCACCTCTGAGGGCATTATTAGTATATGGGGGGCACCTCTGGGGGCATTATTAGTGTATGGGGGCACCTCTGGGGGCATTATTAGTATATGGGGGCACCTCTGGGGGCATTATTAGTATATGGGGGCACCTCTGGGGGCATTATTAGTATATGGGGGCACCTCTGGGGGCATTATTAGTATATGGGGGCACCTCTGGGGGCATTATTAGTTCATGGGGCACCTCTGGGGGCATTATTAACTCATGGGGGCATCTCTGGGGGCATTATTAGTGCATGGGGGTACCTCTTGGGGCATTATTAGTTCATGGGGGCCACCTCTAGGGGCATTATTAGCTCATGGGGGCACAGCTGGGAATCCTACATACAGGGGGCATCCCACACAGCGCAGTTACTATGGGAGCCTACAGGGGGGAGAAAGGAAAGGAAGTTGCTAGAAATGTGCGGAGCCTAAATTGTTTGTCTCGCAGGTTCTAAGGGGATGAAACATATCTGGAAGGAATCATCATGGAGGTCTGGGCCGGATGGAGAGGAAAAGGGAAAGTAACGCCTCAGATCAAAGAAGACGTCACCTGTGAGTCCCTGTATGACACTTTTCTTATTTTGTAGAACATCATTTAGTAGGGGCGCCCCGAGGTGACAGCTACTAAATTATCTGTACTCAGAGATATCACTGTGTTATCTGTTGTGTTACATAGGACTGCAGGTGACTACTACATTATCTGTACTCAGAGATATCACTGTGTTATCTGTGGTGTTACATAGGACTGCAGGTGACAGCTACTACATTATCTGTACTCAGCGATATCACTGTGTTATCTGTGGTGTTACATAGGACTGCAGGTGACTACTACATTATCTGTACTCAGAGATATCACTGTGTTATCTGTGGTGTTACATAGGACTGCAGGTGACATCTACATTATCTGTACTCAGAGGGATATCACTGTGTTATCTGTGCTGTTACATAGGACTGCAGGTGACATTTACTACATGATCTATACTCAGAGATATCACTGTGTTATCTGTGCTGTTACATAGGACTGGAGGTGAAATCTACTACATTATCTGTACTCAGAGATACCACTGTGTTATGTGGTGTTACATAGGACTGCAGGTGATATCAGGTGATTTCTCCAGGTTGCAGAAGTTCAAACTTCATCGTGCCCTGGTGTGCTGGTGTCTGTATGTCTGTATACATGTGTGCTGGTGTCTGTATACATGTGTGCTGGTGTCTGTGTGTGAGATCAATTCTAGAGAACTGGCTCATATATCCCATTTTCCCCAGTGGCTTAAAATGTAACCTCTGTTATACAGTTATAGAATTGTAGAACCTAAATGTGAACAAGGTGCAATTCAAATAGACACTTACTTGTATAGCTGCCTCTTGTGCTCTGTATGCAGTGCATTATATTCACCCTTGCAACGTACAATTTATAGCGTGTCTACAAGCCCAGCGGGGCTCATTATGATGGAGACTAAAACTTATACAAGAGTGGGGTAGGGGTTCCCCTGTATTCAGAATGCTGTTGAGTGCTAGGCAATGCCCCGTCTGGGATTATTGAATTTCGAGGGTCTATGCAGAGCAGGATAAAGACACCTCTGCTGCACAAACAGGATCTCCTAGAAAGCGTTCTCACCGCCATGTATTCGCTATCACTGTCTTGGGTGAGCTAAACTAGTCTGCCTGGGGGGGGGGGGTGATTTGTATATGCTCACTAACATGGAACAGCCTCATTATATTAGCCTTATCAACATATTCTATGTGTGTGAGCATACTCGGGGGGGGGGGGGGATA
Organism: Dendropsophus ebraccatus; assembly: GCF_027789765.1. NCBI lineage: Eukaryota > Metazoa > Chordata > Amphibia > Anura > Hylidae > Dendropsophus > Dendropsophus ebraccatus. Next base: position 69,972,650 of record NC_091455.1, on the reverse strand, counting down.
TTGGTGAACATATACAAATCAAACAGCCCCCCCAGACCCTCGAAATTCAATAACCCCAAACGGGGCATTGCCTGGTACTCAACAGCATTCTGAATACAGGGGAACCCCTACCCCACTCTTGTATAAGTTTTAGTCTCCATCATAATGAGCCCCGCTGGGCTTGTAGACACGCTATAAATTGTACGTTGCAGGGGTGAATATAATGCACTGCATACAGAGCACAAGAGGCAGCTATACAAGTAAGTGTCTATTTGAATTGCACCTTGTTCACATTTAATTTCTATAATTTTATAACTGTATAACAGAGGTTACATTTTAAGCCACTGGGGAAAATGGGGTATATGAGCCAGTTCTCTAGAATTGATCTGAACCAAATTATACCTCCCAGCAAGGCGTGGGTCGAACACACAATTTTTTTTTTTTTATTAATGTGGGGGGCCCAGACACTTTGGTTGTATGGGGCCCCGAAATTCCTGATGGCGGCCCTGCTCATGGACACATGACAGTATACTCTAAAAAATCACCTGAAACAACACCTAAACTTTTAAAATACATCACTAAATTATGTACGAGAGGGAAATAGACCAGGGTAACACTGTACCAAATTGCCCACGAGACAGTAAAAGTAGGGAGGGGTGGGATCTTTGCATGCTTTCAGAATCAAGGAAAGATATACTTGATTGAAGTGGTCAGGTAGTATGGCTGTGCCATTTGTGATTGTATAGGGAAGTCACATGCAGTGACTAAATTAAGGGATTTGATGACCTCATCAGCCCTTATGAGATGGTCTAACATGTTCTTCTGGTCAGCTGTTAATCTAGGGGTTTGTAGAATATAGACATTTTATGGTTTTGGCCTTGCTATCAGTATCCTGTTAGTATAGCGTGTGTATCAATTACTGATATAGGGGGATTAGACGTCTGAAGAAAATGAACTTCTGTCTATTTAAAGTGGTTCTGTGTAAAGTGGATGGGTCACTGTTGTGTGTGCACGCCTTTATTTGTACTGGGCAAGTGATAATCAGTATAGACAAAGGTACAATTACAATTTGCACTTGCATAGCAATAAATACAAAAATTGTGTTTTGTAATGGAAAGTAAAGCCCTTATTATACGGGGCAATGCAGAGGAGCAAACAAGCGCTGTTGCAGAAAGAGGGTAAAAGCAAGGGGGGCTGTGGGGAGATGTGTGGGGGGCTGCCCAGGTGATCGCTAGATCGTCTGGGCAGCCCATAGAAGATAGCAGCGGTCTATTCCATGGTGCAACGGCTGCAGATCGTTGCTATGTAAAGCCCCTATTACACGGGGCCACTATGAGGAGCTCCTTTTCTCCTTATTCCCCGCTCGCTGCCGCCGCTATTACCCACCGGGCGACCCATAGAATATAGCAGCGGTCTGCTGCCGCCACTCCTATTCCACGGAGCGACAGCAGCATGTCCAACATCGTTGCTGTAGGCAGGGGCGTAACTAGAAATGGCTGGGCCCCATAGCAAACTTTTAATTGGGCCCCCCCCCCCTCAACCGATCACTACACTGTCAACACACCCAGCTCTACACAGGGTCTGTACTACATATAAATTACAGTGCAAATATATTTAGTGACTCACAGGGGACGTCTTCTCTGATCGGAGTTCTTCCCTTTTCATCTTCTTCTCCATCTGTCCTGTGCCATTATGAGAACTTCTCCAAGCCACGAATCCACAGAATCTGCCAGACAGACATATTAGGCTCCTCACTCTGGCTCCTCACCAGTAAGCTCCGGGGGCCCAGGCCACGGGCCCCCCGATGCTAGGGGCCCCGTAGCAGCCGCTACGGCGGTAGTTCCGCCCCTGGCTGTAGGAGTCATTTGTCTTTCAACAATGTTGGCTGATCGTAGCCTCTATTAGTAATAGGGCCTTTAGTCGTTTGTCTTTCAACATGCAACGATCAGCCGACATCGTTCATATCGGCTTATCGTTATCTTCTATTACACAAGACGATTATCGGCTGTAACGGCCGTAATCGTTTTGTGTAATAGGGCCTAAAGCCCCTGATAGCCTGTATTATAGATGTCTACAGCAAGTCAGTTTTGGAAGCTTTGAAGAACCTTCTGACAAGGATTACAAATCAGACATTCAGAGACAGTGACTCAGCACTTGATGACACCTAAATGCATATTGCCAAATAGTCAAACAACAGAACAGGCTTTGCTGTCATCAGCAGCCAACCCTGTACGAGCTGTAAACAATGGAATTAGTCTCCAGAATTCCAGAAGACTATGGCCTCAGGTGAGAAGAGCTGACATGAAACATGAAACCTTCATTTACAGCAGCCTGAAAGCCTGTCTTTCATCACTATGGAATACAATACGAGCATTGTTCTCCTGAAACAGAAAAAATATTGCTCTAATCTTATATGCCACTTTCTGGTGATTCTTATCTATCGTCTGGATTACAAGAGAACACAATTTATATAATTGAAGAAATAAATCTAATTGTATTAATGAGCAAGGACACTGTCAGATTTGTCAGTTCATACTATCCACACAGTGAGATTTCAGCATCCCTGATTCTTTGTTCCCATAGGAGATGGGAGAAGGTGTCTGGTGGCGGCTGGCTGGTGTGCATATGTGTAGGTGGAAAAACACAGGCTGCTTGCCACATGTGGCCAGAATACGGCAGGGCACGCCAGAATACGGCAGCGCACGTTTGTCAGCATACATGCAGCCAACAGCCTGTGCGTTTTCACCCTTTAGAGGATTCAAGATGGTTAAAGTATTTTGCCGTCAGCCCAGAACAATGTATAGGTAGCCTAACGGATTTTGCTATGCAGTACACATATTGTAATAAATATAATTTTTATAGAGCGCTATATTCTACAGCGTCTCTGCCATGATGCCCAGATAGCGGGGATTTGCATGCCTTTATTGCTGAAATAAAAGACTAATTTCCTTCATCTAACATTACCCAAGAAAATATGGTAGGATAGAGTTTTAGCACATCTATTGGGCACTGCAAGTATCTTTATAGGTAAAATTTCAGTGATTGGTTTCCATTAATAAGAACAAGTGAGCGTCAACAAACAATGAGGCAATAAGAGCAAAGGTCCTATTACACAATTACGCTTTCGGCCGATAATCGTCTTGTGTAATAGAAGACAATGATCAACCGACATGCACAATGACAACTGATCGGTGTCTTTCAATATGCTGACAAATCAACGATCTAGATAGCCGCAATATGCTACCATCACGACAGCAGACCGCCGCTATCTTCTATGTGCTGCCCAACAATACACCAATTACCCAGACAGCCACCCCTCCCCCCGCAGCCCCCCTCCAGCTCTTACCTGCTCGCTGTTGGCGTGTGTAATAGTGCCGGCAGAAAGTGGGAAAGGAGGAGCAAGCGAGCGCGGATCTAAAAAGGTCGTCGCTCGCTTGCTCCTCTGAATCGCCCGGTGTGATAAGGGCTTAAAGTGTCACTGTCGTTTTTTGTTTTGTTTTTTGCAGAAATCAATAGTACAGGCGATTTTAAGAAACTTTATAATTGGGTTTATTAGGCAAATATGCCATTATCTGCATTTAAAAAGCCTTTCCCCAGGTCCCCCCCTCCCCTCCTCTCTCTCATTCACTGCTCATTATCCTGAAATCTCGACTCTTTTACACAGTCGGATCCTGTCTATTCTTTGAAGAGGGGAGGGGGGGAGGAGGGAGATTAGTCGGCAGCAGAGAGCAGAGAACAAAGGATTACACAGCGGGACCTGTGTGAAAGCCGGTATTCAGAGGTCAGAGAGATCAGTGCTGACTTCAGAGGAGATAGCCCGGTGATAGCCCTTTGTTGTCCTGTTTTGGTGCCTTATCTCCCTCAACCCCTCCCCTCTCCGTAAGAGAACCATAATGACACTGCTTCAAACTGCTTTTTCATGATAAAAATGAATTTTCAGCTAATAAACCCAATTACAAAGTTTCTTAAAATCGCCTGTACTACTGATTTCTGCATAAAAAAATTAAACGACAGTGACACTTTAAGGACCCTGCTCTCGAGACTTACAATCTAAAGCAGGGATGGGCAACCTTAGGTGCTTGAGCTAGTGCAAAACTCCAACTCCCATCGTGCCTGGACAGCGGAAGGCGTCCAGGCACAATGGGAATTGTAGTTTTGCAACAGCTGGAGGGCCGAAGGTTCCCCGTCCCTGATCTAAAGGGATGTTGTACATTAGTCCATTTATAGCTTCACAGTAATCCCATTCATTCATTATTATGTTTTTTGATGTGTAGGAAAAAGACAGAACCCAGAGAACTTCATGCAGTTGCCTTGGTCTCTTTTGAGCTCAGGACCTCTAAACAATCCGCTGTAAATACTTTAGTGTTAAGAACCAGGGAAAACATAGATTGACATAGATCACAAAAGGTGATAAGTAGCTGATCTAGAAGCACTCTGCAGATCATAACAGACATTAATTGTTATGTGATTTATATGTAATTGCATTGAATAATACTTCATCAGGCTAGATTCACACACTGGATTCTCAGCAGATTTTATGTATCTGTTACGTGTAAAAATGGCCTCAAGCTTCTCTCTTCCAGTTCATATATTACTTACGATCATACATGTGATTGACATACAGTACACCATTTATGGGCCCTGATCTATAGATAATAATTATAAGACTGTTGACACATTAGTCTTTTTCTTCCAAGAAACATCTTGCAGTTTGCCCAAAGCAATGTGCTGACATACGTGGTGAAGCACATCTGTCTGACCTAGCTGCCAGATACTGGCATTTTTGTAGGTTCGGATACATATTTTTGTAGAGATCTCTAATATTCTCAGGCAGAATTAATTTTTCATGACTTCAGGAAGAGCAGATAAAGGCTATATGATGAAATGATCTATAATCAAGATGCTGTTTTAGCCACATCTAAGGCTGGGTTCACACTGCGTTTTTGCAATCCGTTTAACGTATACGTTTTATGGGGGGGAAAAAACGGATGCAAAAACGGATGCAATTGGTGGTCATCTGTTTGGATACGTTTTTCCATTGACTTCCATTATGAAAAAAAAAAAAAAGGATCGAAACGGATGCACAGATTTTTTTTAAGGGACACAAAAGTAGTGTTGACTATGTTTTTTTGTCCGTTAAAAGTAACCAATTAAAAAAGGATACGTTGAACGGATTACAAAAACGCAGTGTGAACCCAGCCTAAGGAATAACAGATATAGGTTATGTTCACACATATCACACATAGTATTTTGCTCAATATTTTTTTTAACCAAAACCAGGAGTTGGTTGAAAAAAACTGTGCAAATCTTTCCATTATAATTTTTCGCTGTCAGTTCCTCTTCAGATTTTGGCTACAAATACTAAACAAAATTCTGACCAAAATACTATATGTAAATATAGCCTAAAAGTTACCATGGATCATCTAGGTATGGTTGGAATTATGTAACGATTACTAACAGTCTCATAAACCGATTATTCATAAGTGATTGTGTAGTTACTTGGTGATAGACTCAACAACCATCATTTACAATGTAATCTCTTGAGGTGGCCATACACCTTCAATAACTGATGGTCAAACAATTGTTTGGTGTCAGTTAACTCTCCTGGACGCAGCCTGTCCTCCACATACACAGGAATGTTAGCCATGTCCGAGCTCCTTTGCTCTCTATGGGTGTGGGAGGAGTAAGCCGCAGTGAAAGAGATCTTGCAGCTTATCTCTGCCTGAACAAAGGGGACGGTTTTCCATATATAGACGCTATGGAGAGCTTGTGCCATGATAATCTGTGTTACTGCAAGACCCAAATTCCTTAAGGCCATAGAAACGTAGTGGCTGCATGTGGAATTTGTATCTGTATTACCTTAAGGAAAATCATCAGATCTCTAAGAACTAGCAGTATAGCTTTTGTACTGAAAGGTTCTGATGACTCTATTTGGTACGATACAACGCGTTTCATTGCTGTACTGTATCAAAACATGTTGTATCTTTCCAAAGACAGCTTCAGCACCTCTCATCTAGATTCTACTGAAGAATCTGATGAACCTTCTGAGGTCATCTGTCTTTACAATAATATACTTTGGCCACATTAGACATATACATCAGAATAATTTCCCAGCCTACAGAATATGCTGACTGTGAGCGCCAGTTCACACGGAGTAAAAGAGGTGGAATTCTGCAATGGAACTCTCCGCCGCAGAATCCCGCCAGCCTCTGTGCCATAGGAGGGCTTGCACACGTCCGCTCTCCGCGCCTCTCCGCTCAAAGAATTGACGTTGCTGCTTCATTCACTTAAAGACTGTTTTATCCCGGTATCAGTGGCAGTCCCAGCAGTCTGACCCCCTCACTTCACTAGTTATTCCCTATCTCCACTTTGCTTAAAAGAGAACTTATACAATCCAAAACTTCCCCCATAACAAAGATAGTCATGCAGTGTTCCCCTATAACAGTGCCAGCCATCAAGTACATCACTGGTACTTACCAGTTTCAGTGCTCACCACTCCTCTGACATTGAAGATATATGTGAGCAGCCATTAGAGGGAGCTCCACCACTGACAGTATGCCTAGGCTGTGCACCCTTAGTCACTTCTCTCTGAATGGGTTGGTACATAAGGGAAAGACAGGCCTACTTTAGTAGGTAGGGCATGGCAGTCAGCAATAGAAATCTCCTGGCCTACTGCGCCCCCAGCTGCTCAGTGTGTGGGCTCTGGACACAGGTGGAGGTTTCATTAACAGAGAGGAAAAAGAACATTAGCCCTTCCTAGCTTCCACATTGTGTACATAGCCTATTCTCTGTGTGTGGTCACACTCTGTCATGCATCAGTTTACACAATAAAATGTTCCTTGAAAAACTGCTACATTAAATAACAAGCGAGCAGTTCTGGTTTTCTGCTTAGTTCAATGAGTGAATTCTAAATATACAGCAGAGTAACATATAGTCTAGAGTTCTGTATATTTATAGCCATCTCATGGGTTCACAACCTACACCAAAATCCACAGAGGAAATAAGTTATAGCCTTGTAATAAAAAGATGTTAGAATATATTACATTTAATGTGTTTAACCCCTTGAGTCCTGTCGCAGCATTAATGAGAGTAATGCAAACCGGAGGTTTAGAAAACTTTAAAACTATGTTTTCTGTAGTTGTCTTATTAGCAATTCCACAAGTAATGTTTACCTCACATGCCCACCAGAGGAAGGAACTATAAAAAAGAGTGATTATAGGCAAAATAGTCCAACATTCCCCGTGTAATAGGGCCGACCATCAGCCAATAAATTAGCTTTTGCCTCTTGGTTGATCAAGTTTTTAAAAACAAAACATTGGACGCTGTGATCCAGTGATTGTTCATGTCACCCTCTGTAAATGAGCACCGATCTACGAGGTAGGTGCTCGTTTTCTGTAGAGGGTCAAGTCATGTAATAGGGTCGTAAGGCAGGTGTTACACATAGCCAAAGCCAGAAGTGCATCTAGTGGGAGATACATTTAAAGGGGTTTTACAATGCTCTGGAGCAATTTTGGCCCACTCATCTTTGCAGAATTGTTGTATTTCATCCACATTTGAAGGTTTTTTAAGGTCATGCTACATTATTTCAATTGGATTAAGGTCAGGAGGACTTTACTACTCTAATTCTTAATTTTGTTTTTCTGAAGCCATACAAAGGTGGAGTTATTGGCATGTTCTAGATCGATGTCCTGCTGCGTAACCCAAGTGCGCCTCAGCTTGAGGTCAAGAACAGATAGCCTGACATTCTCCTTCAGGATTTGTTGGTAGACAGCAGAACTCATGGCTCCATTTATCACAGGGCCATTACATGGGCCAATGGGGGCCCGATAATACCTGTAAACGAGCAGCGATCTGCTAGATCGTCGCTTGTTTACTGGGCCTATTACATGGCCCGATAATCATTTACCAAGGGCTGCAAGGACATTGTTACCGATGTCCTTGCAGCCCTTGTTTAAACTACTTACATTACCTATCCACACTCCAGGGCTGCTTCTGCGGTCTGCTTCTCTACAGGTCCCACACGCTCTAGCTCCAGAGTCAGCTGACAGGCCGCTCAGCCAATCACAGGCCGGGACCGCCGCGGTCTGTGATTGGCCAGGCAGCCTGTCAGCTGACAGGCTGCTCTTAAGCTAGAGCGAGCAGGACCCGGGGAGAAGACCGCAGGAGCAGCCCTGGAACGTGGATAGGTAATGTATATCGTCAGTCGCCGGCCGCGCACCACTATTACACGTAGCGGCGTGCGGTCGGCGCCCAACGAAAATAGGTCAGAACCTATATCAACGATCAGCCGATGATCCTTGTCATCTGCTGATCGTTGTACTTATTAAATGGAGCGATAATCGGCCGAATCGGGCCGATTATCGTTCCGTGTAATAGTACCCTTACACTTTCCAAAAAGTTCTACTTTTGGCCAGTCAGTCCACAGAGCATTCTTCTAAAAGTCTTGGGGATCATCAAGATGTTTTCTGGCAAAACACAGACAAGTCTTTATGTTCATTATACTCTGTAGTGGTTTTCATCTTGGAACTCCATGCAGGACATTTTTGATTAATCTCTCTATGGTGGAGTAATGAACACTGACCTTAACTCAGGAAAGCGAGGCCTGCAATTCCTTAGATGCTGTTATGGGGTGTTTTGTGACCTCTTTGATCAGTTATTGCTACGTTATTGCTTGGGTAAATTTGGACGGCCGACCACACCTGGGAAGGTTCATTACAGTTCTGTGTTTTCTCCATTTGTGGATAATGGATATCACTGTGGTTCTCTTGAGTCCCAAAGCTTTAGACATGGCTTTATAAACATTTCCAGACTGATCTCAGTTATTTGTTTCTCATTTGTTTCTGAGTTTCTTTGGATCTCCCCATGATGTCTTCCTTGTGAGGATCTTTTGGTCTACTTCACTTTGTCAGGCAGGTCCTATTTATAGGGAATCTGTCAGCACTTGGACCTGACCTGAGTTAAAATTATTATTACACGGGGCGACATAAAGGAGTAAACGAGCGCTGTCAGCGATTGCTTGCCCCTCGTTCCCCGCTCGCAGACCGCCACTCCAATTCCACGCAGTGATAGCAGCAGATTGCTGCTATCATAATTGTTTGTCTTATAACGTGTTGAAAGACAAACGACAGCAATGATCAGTCGACATTGTTCAAGCCGGCTAATCATTGTCTTCTGTAATGCTGCGTTTACACAGACAGATTTATCTGACAGATTTTGGAAGCCAAAGCCAGGAATGGATTTGAAAAGAGGATAGATCCCAGTCTTTCCTTTATGACCTGTTCCTTGTTTATAGTCTGTTCCTGGTTTGGGCTTCAAAGATCTGTCAGATAAATCTGTCTGTGTAAACGCACCATTACACGGGATGATTATCGCCCTCAACGGCAGATATCGGTCGATAATCGTTTCCTGTAATAGGGCCTTAACACTGTCAGCAACTCGGGTCAGGTCTTTGAGAACAGGTGTGACAGTAATAAGACACTGACAAACATCCAAAAGGTTAAAAAATCAGGAAGGGGGCAAATACTTTTTCATACTTTTTTTGCTTCCTGTATGCTGTATTTTAGTCCACTTCTGTTTGTGGTTAACAGATTATACATTGGAGGAATGAATGACATTTTACAGCAGAGCATGTACAAATATACATTGTGGCTCCCTTTAGCAAGCACCCACATCTCCTGAGTAATACAAGAAGTACCATAGGAAGCAATTCATTACTATCGAACAAAAAACAGTCACAGTGCCTGCACAGATACGTGCTTGTGGGAGAGGATAGTAGGCTGGACTCATGTGGTGGATTGGGGGTCGTGGTGCTGCTCACAATTAGCCAAAGTTCATGCTATAACAATCAATAAGAGAAGAAAAGGAGCGCACTCACCCCGTACTGTAAAACTTCTTTATTCTTTCATCAAAAGTTAAAAGCCATCCATGGAATCATCGGGTGGTAGAACGCCAAACACTGAAAATCACAAAAGACGTGACAGCTGCTTCGCGCCTAGCTGGCGCTTCTATCAGACGTCGCTACCTCATTCACGTACACAGGTGGGATATACAACTGATGACGTGGATGAGAAGGCGTTACAAGGGTAATTAAAAACATGTGATTATACCTGTGCTACAGAAACATACTGAGATCTATTCTGTCATTCAAGCCACTAGCTCCTTGAGCATTAGTGGCTAATATCCAGCGTGCTTCTCTTTGTAGGAGCAATTTATTTACATCTTGTCCAGATCTCCCTTGCACTTTTTCTAGACCCATAAATTTTATTTGTTTTATATCGTTATTGTGTATGTCTTTTATATGTTTAATAAAGCGCGTAGCCCCTATACCTGTGCGGAGTGAACGTATATGTTCACTAAATCTGCGGTTAAGGCATCTAATCGTTTTGCCTATATAGTGCAAACCGCAGGAACAAATCATTGCGTAAACTACATTTTTACTGCGGCAACATATTAGATCTTTTATTATTTGAGTTACACCACCTAGGGTAATTATTTTATTTTCCCCATAATATGGACACCATGAACATGATCCACATTTAAAATTACCTTTGGGGATATTCTTAGTGAGCCAGTTTTCATTTTTCTCATCATGTAATTTACTGTGCACCAAGAAATCTTTTAAATTTTTACATCGTTTAAATGTTACCATAGGAACGGTGGGTACCTGTGTGGCAAGAATAGGGTCTTCTTTTATTAAGTACCAGTTTTCATTGATGGATTTTTTTATTGCATTAGCCAATGGAGAATATTTAAATGTAAATGCAAAATGGGAATTTTCATTATTTCTGTCTATTGTTTTGTTCTTAGAGTTGTTACTTTTTTTATTATATAATAGTTTTTTTCTATCTTGATGAAAGGCTTTGTCTTTACTTTTTTGTAATTCATTACTGGGATACCCTCTTCGAGAGAGTCTAATCATGAGTTCATCGGCTTTACTTTGAAAAGTATTGTCCTCACTATTGATACGGCGTAACCGTAAAAATTGTCCGTACGGAACTGCTTGTTTGGTGTGAACAGGGTGGTAGCTGTCATAGTGTAATAGTGCGTTTGTAGCAGTGGGTTTACGATAACTGGATGTTGTGATATGATTGTTTTTGATTGAGACCATTACGTCTAAAAATTCTATTTCTTCTTTGTGAGTTTTCATAGTGAAGTTCATGTTAAATCTATTGTTATTTAGGTAAGTGACAAAGTCGGAAAAATCTTCTGGAGTACCTTTCCATAGGACGAATATATCGTCTACGAAACGATGGTAGCAAATTAATTTATTCAAAAAAACATTGTGTTCGGAAAAAATCATATCCTTCTCCAACATGGCCAGGTAGAGGTTTGCGAGGGTACAAGCGACGGGCGTGCCCATCGCTGTACCCTCGCATTGTACATACCATTTATCCTGGAATTGGAAAGAATTGTTCTGTAAAATAAATTCCAACGATTCGCATACAAAATCAATAAAATCAGAAGTTTTATCGGTAAACTGAAGTAATGTTCTGATGGCTTGTACGGCTAAATGATGTGGAATCTTAGTGTATAAACTTTCGACATCTATCTGTCAGGACTGTATCTTTGCGGAGCATTATGCGCCCCTCTGCTCGTGCTGTACGGCCGAGAAGGCGCTGATATTCTCTTATTCTGTTCTGTGTTTTGTTTTGCTGTGTCTGAACACTGGTTTATATGCTCACCTTTGTTGGGAGACACACCCGACTTCACCTGCTGAATTCTGTCTGGCCATGTCATGGTTAATCTGTGTTTGGGTTCTGCTGTGACTGACAGGTCATCCTGCCAGTGGATCTGTCTTGTTCTCAGGTGTCTGTGCTTGGAGATCAGGGGGATGGTCCAATTACGTTCTGGATCAGAACCCTGGCCTCCTATATAACTAACCCAGTCTGTGCTCTCATTGCCGGATATTGAGCTTGTCTCTGCCTGGTTCTGTGGTTCTATTCTTGCTCTGTTGATTCTGACCCTGCTTTGCCTTTCTGACCATTCTTGTTTGCTGCCTGCCCCTGACCATACTGCCTGTATATTGACTTTGCCTTCGGATTGTGATTTTGTACTTTTGCTGCCCGTTTGTTGTGACCCGGACTGTTGACCATTCGTTATTGTGTTTTGTCTGTCTGTCTTGTCCTTGTGTCCCACCTAGCCAGCGCAGGGACTGCCGCCCAGTTGCTCGCCGCCATTTTAGGGCGGATTGTGGCAAATAGGTAGAGGACAGTGGGCGGGGCTGAGCTTAGGGCTCACTGTTTGTCTTGTCCTGCTGTCCGGTTCCTAACAGAATATCCGGCCGTACTTCTTTTTTTTTTTTTTTTTTTTTCTCTCCACCTTGCTATGGACCCCATGAAAGCTCTGGTTGAGCAAATGCAAAGTCTCAACCAGCTTGTTCTGGACCTTACGCAACGGGTGCAGCAGGTAGAGTCTTTCCTGGGCCAAAATGCCATGCTATCTGCTGCTGCTCCCCCAGAACCTCCAGTGCAGCTTCCTGATAGGTTCAAAGGCAAAAGAAAGGCCTTTCGAATCTTTAGAGAGGGATGTAAGTTGTTTTTCAGACTTTGTCCCCGGTCCTCTGGGGATGAGAGCCAGAGAGTAGGCATTATTATGTCACTCTTACAAGGACCTCCGCAGGAGTGGGCTTTTTCTTTGCCTCCAGATGCCACTGAGTTATCTTCTGTGGATCAGTTTTTCTCTGCATTGGAGTTACTCTATGATGACCCTGACAGGGCAGCAGCAGCTGAGAGGCAGTTGACTACTTTGAGACAGGGCAAGCGACCGGTGGAGGAGTATTGTGCCGAGTTCCGCCAGTGGTGCGTTCCATCCGGATGGAATGATCCTGCACTTAGATGCAAATTTAAGCAGGGGTTGTCTGATGGCATTAAGGATGCCTGGACAGGGCATCCAGAACCTTCCACCCTTAAGCAGGCCATGAATTTGGCTATTCGTATAGACCGCAGGCTCCGTGACAGACATAGGGAGAAAGTAGACTCTGACTCTTCTAAACAATCTGTCTCCTATTCTGTCAAAACCCCTCTTGTTACCCCTACTATTCCTGAGGACGAGCCCATGCAGCTGGGACTATTAGACGCCAAGACCAGGCGAGAACACCGGAGACACAATGGTCTATGTTACTACTGTGGTGACAGTGGCCATTTCATCAGTTTCTGCCACAAGCGGCCCAAGCGGCAAGAAAACCTGCACCCAGATCATCGGCGTCCAGGTGACTCCCAGGAAGGTCACTTGGGCGCACAGGTACCCTCCGGCGAAATTAATATTTCTAGTTCTGTTGTACCTGATTTGCCTGTATCTGATGTGAATTTAACATGTTGTTCTGCTCGTCCTGTCAGTAAGCCTGTTCTCCATGCCATGGACTCGTCTTCTGATGAATGGGAGTCAGATGGCAATCTTCTAAGTGAGGTTGAGTCCTGTGAGGGTCCTGAGGCCCCTCATAAAAGGGGGGGTACTGTCAGGACTGTATCTTTGCGGAGCATTATGCGCCCCTCTGCTCGTGCTGTACGGCCGAGAAGGCGCTGATATTCTCTTATTCTGTTCTGTGTTTTGTTTTGCTGTGTCTGAACACTGGTTTATATGCTCACCTTTGTTGGGAGACACACCCGACTTCACCTGCTGAATTCTGTCTGGCCATGTCATGGTTAATCTGTGTTTGGGTTCTGCTGTGACTGACAGGTCATCCTGCCAGTGGATCTGTCTTGTTCTCAGGTGTCTGTGCTTGGAGATCAGGGGGATGGTCCAATTACGTTCTGGATCAGAACCCTGGCCTCCTATATAACTAACCCAGTCTGTGCTCTCATTGCCGGATATTGAGCTTGTCTCTGCCTGGTTCTGTGGTTCTATTCTTGCTCTGTTGATTCTGACCCTGCTTTGCCTTTCTGACCATTCTTGTTTGCTGCCTGCCCCTGACCATACTGCCTGTATATTGACTTTGCCTTCGGATTGTGATTTTGTACTTTTGCTGCCCGTTTGTTGTGACCCGGACTGTTGACCATTCGTTATTGTGTTTTGTCTGTCTGTCTTGTCCTTGTGTCCCACCTAGCCAGCGCAGGGACTGCCGCCCAGTTGCTCGCCGCCATTTTAGGGCGGATTGTGGCAAATAGGTAGAGGACAGTGGGCGGGGCTGAGCTTAGGGCTCACTGTTTGTCTTGTCCTGCTGTCCGGTTCCTAACACTATCGTGCCCAGAATAGCACCCTCTACCGAGCCCACTGAATCCAATATTTTTAAAAATTCATTTGTATCTTTCACAAGAGCTGGCGCCCCTTTTAAAAGGGGTCTTAGGAGCCAGTCAATATATTTGGACAGTGGCTCGGTGAGGGAACCAATTCCGGACACGATAGGTCGTCCAGGTGGAGGATTTTTTCCTTTATGAATTTTTGGTATGTGGTACCATATCGGTGGTCTGGGATAAGTGGGTATAAGTTTTTCTGCTTTGAATTTTGAAATAATTCCTTTTTCTATATATTTCCTCAGATGTGTTTGAAGACGGGCTTTTATTCTAGCAGTGGGATTCTCTTTTAAAAGATGGTAAGTATTTTGATCTTCTAGCTGCCTATTAGCTTCATTTATGTAATCCTTTTTCCACATTAACACTGTATTCCCCCCTTTATCCGCCCTTTTCACAACTATGTCATCTCTTTTACATAACCATTTCAGGGCTTCTTTTTCATCAATTGTTAAATTACTAGGGTCTTTGGGATATATTAAAGCTTTAATTTGTTCCAAGACTTTTATTTGAAAAAGGTCCAGGTTACTTCCTGCTGGGATAGGGGGGGAAAAGGTCGATTTTATGCCACCGGAAAAATCACTAAAGTTACCATCATCATTGGTTTGAGGGTTCTCATCCATCAGTTCGACTAAAGTTGACAGGCAAGCTATATCGTCTGGATCTGTAGCACCTGCTAATACAAAACCTATATTGTCACTTACTACAGGGATTTCTCCTTCTCTGACGTTTCCTATGGAAGTGGAACGTGCATTAGTTGAAAAAAACCTCTTTAAATTTAACTTCCTGAGCGATCTAAACAGGTCTATCTCAAAATCAATTCTATCAAACTCTTCTACAATACAATAGTTTAACCCTTTATTTAATAGTGAGACAACCGAATTCCCCAACTGAATGTCCGTTAAGTTGACTATTAATGGTGGATCTACGGGTTCGGGTTGCGCCATGACACTTGCTTGCGCTTCACGCTCTCTGTTTTTCCGATGACTCTTTCTCTTACTTCTCCGTGTTTTACTTCTTCTAAAGGGACAGTCTTAGTACAATCTTCATTTCTGTCTGGAACGATGCTGTTAGTATTTTGTTGTTTTGGCATAGATGTTTTTATTATTCCTTTTTTCGTGGGAAATCTTTTTTGAGTGTCTTTCTCTATCGTTTCTTCTGCAGACGAAGATTCTGATTCTGTGGTCCAGAAATCGGATGATTTTTTGTTTTTATTGTAATTACTGTTGTTATTACCAGGTTTTCTTTGTTGATTTTTTCTGTACTTGTTGAATTTATTAAAAGTTTTTTTGCCTGAAAAAGCTCTTCCAAGTTCATAATCGGTTTTGTCCCGCAAAAATTTATCTTTCTTTTGTTCTTTTATTTCTTCTTGCATTTTTATTAATTTTTTCTCTATTTTCTTTGAAAAGTCCATGAATTGTTCGTCGCTTATTCTGGTACTTAATTCTTTTTTGCTTTTACACAGGTCATTTGTGATCATCTCATATTCTTTTTCATTTTGTTTTAGTACTAGTTTTGTTAAGTTCATAGCGTGGATTTGATGGGCCATATTCCATTCATCTATGAATTCTTTTTTGTCATGGAATTGAGAGATCTCTTTAAAGTTCCGCAGGCCTCTAGGAGCTCGTTCACATTCAATGTATGACCGTAATGATTTTATGGTCCAAAAAAGTCTAAGTTCTTTTTCGGCAAGATTTGAGATTTTGTATTCTAAACTTTTATTACTCAATCCTTGTATTGTTTCTTTCTTATCACACAGGGTGAAAAAAGTGTTGGCGTCTACTCGACCCGCATGGTAAGTTTGTTCCACTTCTATATTGTCCATATTTTGTGCCAAATATTCATTCATGCTATCCTGCACCTCCATTGTAACAACACTGATGTCGTGTTGATACTTTTGAATAGTTGTTTATTTCTTATGTATCGTGCTAGGCAAGAAATAGGAATATGTAAATCGAACAAAAAACAGTCACAGTGCCTGCACAGATACGTGCTTGTGGGAGAGGATAGTAGGCTGGACTCATGTGGTGGATTGGGGGTCGTGGTGCTGCTCACAATTAGCCAAAGTTCATGCTATAACAATCAATAAGAGAAGAAAAGGAGCGCACTCACCCCGTACTGTAAAACTTCTTTATTCTTTCATCAAAAGTTAAAAGCCTTTTAACTTTTGATGAAAGAATAAAGAAGTTTTACAGTACGGGGTGAGTGCGCTCCTTTTCTTCTCTTATTGATTGTTATAGCATGAACTTTGGCTAATTGTGAGCAGCACCACGACCCCCAATCCACCACATGAGTCCAGCCTACTATCCTCTCCCACAAGCACGTATCTGTGCAGGCACTGTGACTGTTTTTTGTTCGATTTACATATTCCTATTTCTTGCCTAGCACGATACATAAGAAATAAACAACTATTCAAAAGTATCAACACGACATCAGTGTTGTTACAATGGAGGTGCAGGATAGCATGAATGAATATTTGGCACAAAATATGGACAATATAGAAGTGGAACAAACTTACCATGCGGGTCGAGTAGACGCCAACACTTTTTTCACCCTGTGTGATAAGAAAGAAACAATACAAGGATTGAGTAATAAAAGTTTAGAATACAAAATCTCAAATCTTGCCGAAAAAGAACTTAGACTTTTTTGGACCATAAAATCATTACGGTCATACATTGAATGTGAACGAGCTCCTAGAGGCCTGCGGAACTTTAAAGAGATCTCTCAATTCCATGACAAAAAAGAATTCATAGATGAATGGAATATGGCCCATCAAATCCACGCTATGAACTTAACAAAACTAGTACTAAAACAAAATGAAAAAGAATATGAGATGATCACAAATGACCTGTGTAAAAGCAAAAAAGAATTAAGTACCAGAATAAGCGACGAACAATTCATGGACTTTTCAAAGAAAATAGAGAAAAAATTAATAAAAATGCAAGAAGAAATAAAAGAACAAAAGAAAGATAAATTTTTGCGGGACAAAACCGATTATGAACTTGGAAGAGCTTTTTCAGGCAAAAAAACTTTTAATAAATTCAACAAGTACAGAAAAAATCAACAAAGAAAACCTGGTAATAACAACAGTAATTACAATAAAAACAAAAAATCATCCGATTTCTGGACCACAGAATCAGAATCTTCGTCTGCAGAAGAAACGATAGAGAAAGACACTCAAAAAAGATTTCCCACGAAAAAAGGAATAATAAAAACATCTATGCCAAAACAACAAAATACTAACAGCATCGTTCCAGACAGAAATGAAGATTGTACTAAGACTGTCCCTTTAGAAGAAGTAAAACACGGAGAAGTAAGAGAAAGAGTCATCGGAAAAACAGAGAGCGTGAAGCGCAAGCAAGTGTCATGGCGCAACCCGAACCCGTAGATCCACCATTAATAGTCAACTTAACGGACATTCAGTTGGGGAATTCGGTTGTCTCACTATTAAATAAAGGGTTAAACTATTGTATTGTAGAAGAGTTTGATAGAATTGATTTTGAGATAGACCTGTTTAGATCGCTCAGGAAGTTAAATTTAAAGAGGTTTTTTTCAACTAATGCACGTTCCACTTCCATAGGAAACGTCAGAGAAGGAGAAATCCCTGTAGTAAGTGACAATATAGGTTTTGTATTAGCAGGTGCTACAGATCCAGACGATATAGCTTGCCTGTCAACTTTAGTCGAACTGATGGATGAGAACCCTCAAACCAATGATGATGGTAACTTTAGTGATTTTTCCGGTGGCATAAAATCGACCTTTTCCCCCCCTATCCCAGCAGGAAGTAACCTGGACCTTTTTCAAATAAAAGTCTTGGAACAAATTAAAGCTTTAATATATCCCAAAGACCCTAGTAATTTAACAATTGATGAAAAAGAAGCCCTGAAATGGTTATGTAAAAGAGATGACATAGTTGTGAAAAGGGCGGATAAAGGGGTGAATACAGTGTTAATGTGGAAAAAGGATTACATAAATGAAGCTAATAGGCAGCTAGAAGATCAAAATACTTACCATCTTTTAAAAGAGAATCCCACTGCTAGAATAAAAGCCCGTCTTCAAACACATCTGAGGAAATATATAGAAAAAGGAATTATTTCAAAATTCAAAGCAGAAAAACTTATACCCACTTATCCCAGACCACCGATATGGTACCACATACCAAAAATTCATAAAGGAAAAAATCCTCCACCTGGACGACCTATCGTGTCCGGAATTGGTTCCCTCACCGAGCCACTGTCCAAATATATTGACTGGCTCCTAAGACCCCTTTTAAAAGGGGCGCCAGCTCTTGTGAAAGATACAAATGAATTTTTAAAAATATTGGATTCAGTGGGCTCGGTAGAGGGTGCTATTCTGGGCACGATAGATGTCGAAAGTTTATACACTAAGATTCCACATCATTTAGCCGTACAAGCCATCAGAACATTACTTCAGTTTACCGATAAAACTTCTGATTTTATTGATTTTGTATGCGAATCGTTGGAATTTATTTTACAGAACAATTCTTTCCAATTCCAGGATAAATGGTATGTACAATGCGAGGGTACAGCGATGGGCACGCCCGTCGCTTGTACCCTCGCAAACCTCTACCTGGCCATGTTGGAGAAGGATATGATTTTTTCCGAACACAATGTTTTTTTGAATAAATTAATTTGCTACCATCGTTTCGTAGACGATATATTCGTCCTGTGGAAAGGTACTCCAGAAGATTTTTCCGACTTTGTCACTTACCTAAATAACAATAGATTTAACATGAACTTCACTATGAAAACTCACAAAGAAGAAATAGAATTTTTAGACGTAATGGTCTCAATCAAAAACAATCATATCACAACATCCAGTTATCGTAAACCCACTGCTACAAACGCACTATTACACTATGACAGCTACCACCCTGTTCACACCAAACAAGCAGTTCCGTACGGACAATTTTTACGGTTACGCCGTATCAATAGTGAGGACAATACTTTTCAAAGTAAAGCCGATGAACTCATGATTAGACTCTCTCGAAGAGGGTATCCCAGTAATGAATTACAAAAAAGTAAAGACAAAGCCTTTCATCAAGATAGAAAAAAACTATTATATAATAAAAAAAGTAACAACTCTAAGAACAAAACAATAGACAGAAATAATGAAAATTCCCATTTTGCATTTACATTTAAATATTCTCCATTGGCTAATGCAATAAAAAAATCCATCAATGAAAACTGGTACTTAATAAAAGAAGACCCTATTCTTGCCACACAGGTACCCACCGTTCCTATGGTAACATTTAAACGATGTAAAAATTTAAAAGATTTCTTGGTGCACAGTAAATTACATGATGAGAAAAATGAAAACTGGCTCACTAAGAATATCCCCAAAGGTAATTTTAAATGTGGATCATGTTCATGGTGTCCATATTATGGGGAAAATAAAATAATTACCCTAGGTGGTGTAACTCAAATAATAAAAGATCTAATATGTTGCCGCAGTAAAAATGTAGTTTACGCAATGATTTGTTCCTGCGGTTTGCACTATATAGGCAAAACGATTAGATGCCTTAACCGCAGATTTAGTGAACATATACGTTCACTCCGCACAGGTATAGGGGCTACGCGCTTTATTAAACATATAAAAGACATACACAATAACGATATAAAACAAATAAAATTTATGGGTCTAGAAAAAGTGCAAGGGAGATCTGGACAAGATGTAAATAAATTGCTCCTACAAAGAGAAGCACGCTGGATATTAGCCACTAATGCTCAAGGAGCTAGTGGCTTGAATGACAGAATAGATCTCAGTATGTTTCTGTAGCACAGGTATAATCACATGTTTTTAATTACCCTTGTAACGCCTTCTCATCCACGTCATCAGTTGTATATCCCACCTGTGTACGTGAATGAGGTAGCGACGTCTGATAGAAGCGCCAGCTAGGCGCGAAGCAGCTGTCACGTCTTTTGTGATTTTCAGTGTTTGGCGTTCTACCACCCGATGATTCCATGGATGGCTTTTAACTTTTGATGAAAGAATAAAGAAGTTTTACAGTACGGGGTGAGTGCGCTCCTTTTCTTCTCTTATTGATTGCAATTCATTGCTATGTTTATGTATTTTAAAGGGAACCTGTCAGTAGATTCAAGACCACGAGAAGCATGAAATGTCGACAAAGCATTACATTTTTCTCTTAAAGGTAACCTATCAGCACAATTGTGCTAATATGGTTCCCGGCAGCATAGTATAGAGCTAGTGTGTAGCTCGCGGAGCAAATTAGCTGCGGCTGCAGCTTTACAAAGGGAAAAAAGGTGTTTTATTATGCCGTGTGAGGCTGTGAGAGGGGCAGCAAATAGTCATCTGGGCGGGGAGCCACCTGTGACTAGTCACTGCTCTCTGCCTGTCAGCGCACAATGTGGGGATGATTGATAGACTGAGAGGCCACTAATGGGTCTCTCTGCCCGTCAGTCATCCCCAAACCTTTGGGGGCCTATTACATAGAAAGATTATTGTGATATCGCTCAAATTTAAGTGATAATCTTTCCGTGTGTATGCAGGCAACAATTAATTCGCAAATCTTTTGGTTTCTGTATACAACGTTCATTTGTAATTATGATTGTTCGTATACAAATGATCAGTGGTGTCCATTGGCTGTATACATTAGGAAATCTCCAGCATACCCACAGACCTCCATCACCTGAAGGAGGCCAGAAATGTGTTGTTCTGATCTGGCAGGCAGGATTTGCGTTTTTCTGAACAATTTTTTTTTAAATATGAGAATCTATGTATGATAGACACTACAAAATGGCATCCTTCCTAGGTATACATTGGGGAGTCCCCGGACATCTACAGTACCCCTGCCTGAAAACTGCCTCACAGTATGATTGTCAACACATCTGTAGTATTACAGCATCAGTTTTCTCATGTACTCGCCAGCATACATAAAATTACACAATATGGCATCTTTTTTTTTTTTTTTTTAGGGGTAGATGGTGGACTATCTATAGTTGTTGATGGTCCTGGTAAATGTAGGCCTACCAATCATAATATGTATGGTAGAGATGACCAGACTTGAGTAAATCCAACAATAATTGAACATTAATTGGTATTAGAGCTGAGCCAATTTACAGTAAAGCACTTTGTTATTTCTGCAATCCGCTCATCAGCCAGCTGCCTTTTAATTTCTCCCAATTTCCCAGGACTGGATCCAGCTTTTCCCAGCACCTGGGGAGGGGCGGCACAGAGCATCAGTGAGTTATGCTGGGTTTACACGGAATGATTATTGTGCGAATTTGCGCGATAACGATCGAATTCGAACGATAATCATACGTGTAAACGCAGCGAACGATCGCACGACGAGCGAGAAATCGTTCATTTTGATCTTTTAACAGGTTCATAAATCGTCATTCATAGTTCGCCAAAGATTCGCTGATTGTTCCGTGTAAACAGTCGCCACGCGATAGTCCGGCCGCCCGCCGCCCGGCCCCCCCGCTCGCAGCCCGGCCCCCCGCTCGCAGCCCCCTGCGCCGGCTCGATCGCCCCCACCGCGACCATACTTTACCTGCTCCGCGTAGCAGGTCTTCCACATCCCCGGCTCCCCTCTTCAGTGCACTGATTGGCTGAAGAGGGGAGTTGGGAATTTCAAACGGCTCCTCTTCAGCCAATCAGTGCTGCCGTGCATTGATTGGCTGAAGAGGGGAGTCGGGAATTTCAAACGGCTCCTCTTCAGCCAATCAGTGCTGCCGTGCATTGATTGGCTGAAGAGGGGAGTCGGGAATTTCAAACGGCTCCTCTTCTGCCAATCAGTGCTGCCGTGCATTGATTGGCTGAAGAGGGGCGTCGGGAATTTCAAACGGCTCCCCTTCAGCCAATCAGTGCTGAAGAGGAGCACTGATTGGCTGAAGAGGAGCCGTTTGAAATTCCCGGCTCATCTCTTCAGCCAATCAATGCGCTGAAAAGGGGAGCCGGGGATTTGAAGACCTGCTACACGGAGCAGGTAACGTATGCTCGTGGCCGGGGCGGCGATCAAAGCGGAGGGGGCAATCCGAGCGGCGGGGCGATTGGAGCGGCGGGGGTGGCGATCAAGGCGGCGCAGGGGGCTGCGGTTGAGCGGGGGGGCGGGCTGCGGGCACGCGATCGCAAAACGATTTTTCCGTACGATATATCGTACCGTCTAAACGCTGATCGTTATAGAAAAAAATCGTTACTTTGAAATCGTTAATCGTGCGATCGGGCCAATAATCGCCTCGTGTAAACTTAGCATTAGGGTCCATTTACACAGAAAGATTATCTGACAGATTATCTGTAGAGATGAGCGAGCATGCTCGAGTCCATCCGAACCCGAACTTTCGGCATTTGATTACTGGTGGCTGCTGAAGTTGGATAAAGCCCTAAGGCTATGTGGAAATCATGGATATAGTCATTGGCTGTATCCATGTTTTCCAGACAACCTTATAGCTTTATCCAAGTTCAGAAGCCCCCGCTAATCAAATGCAGAACGTTCGGGTTCGGATGGACTCCAACCCCAACCCGGTTCGCTCATCTCTAATTATCTGCCAAAGATTTGAAGCCAAAGCCAGGAATGGATTTGAAAAGAGGGGAAATCTCAGGCTTTCTTTTATGACCTGTTCTCTGTTTATAGTCTGTTCCTGGCTTTGGCTTCAAATCTTTGGCAGATAATTTTTCTGTGTAAATGGACCCTTAGAAGGCAGCAGTCTGATGGGCAGATTGCAGAGATAAAGCAGGAAGTTGTCATAATACTGTGGCTTCACTATGTATCTTTGCCCTTAGGTTCCTTTTCAGGGGGGGCTACCACAGATGGCACATTGATGCTCACTGTGCGTTGGTGCCTGGGAATGAAAACTGCAATGAAGTCCAGGTCTGGTGTCTGACTTCATTTTTGGGTCTACTTTTTTTTGAGAGGTGGGCGTCTTAATTTATATTAGAATCTGAGGGCCTCTGCATATCTCTGATCAGTAGGCAAGTAAATACAGTACCAAAGGTAGGCTATGTTGGTGCCATTCACAAACCTGTAGTGGAAATTCTGGCCACTAGAGGTCACTGGTCACAATGCAACTACTATCTTTGCGGAGCCTTTTGCCAAGCATAGGCCAGGAATATTTCCTTACAAAAGTATATTGCACAATATGGCATTGTAACAAGTTGGGTTTTGCTTCAGATGAAGGTACCAATGACACATTGATTTTGTAATGTCCATTTGGTCATGGCACATATTACTTCTATTGGGATGACTTTGCCTTTCTTATCATGCGTCTTCCTATTTGACTTCACTGCATTATACAGTACTGTATTACACATTGACAGATTGTTGCATCAAATATGGCATATAAGAGCATATATAGCCTTGCTGAAAAACAGAACAATGTATTTAAAGCCCAGAGATCCTGTTCCCCCCAAGGACCATTTCTTTCCTGGACAAATGTAACATTTCAGAGTCGCTGCACTTTGTCCTGGTTACATATTTACTTCTGCTATCTTCCGTCATCTATACTTCTGTTTTCCTGCTGCATCTGTCTTGGATAATACAGCGATTCCTGAGTCATTAGTGAGGGGAAATAGCTCACATACTTCTGAGAAGCCATTGCACATTGAAAAGAGGTCCAACAGATGCAGCTGTCCACTAGTTTTAACAGGACGGCTTTTAGAGAAAGATTAGTGCATACAGCTTAAAATGTCACTGCCGTTATAAGTTTAAAAATCTAAAACGACAGTAGATGTGATATAAAGCAAGTTTGCAATTTACATTTATTATTTAGTTTTCATGGAAAACATGGTACTTCCTGTTTTCTGACGTTTTTTGTCCTCACATAACAGTAAAGTCAGAGAACAGGAAGTCCTGTGTATCCCAGGCCATCTGAGCACACAGAGAGAAGGCAGTCATGTGACTGATAGACATATTGACCTGTGACTCTCTGTACTGGCCGGAATTCCTGCTTTTTGTCTCTTTTTTTTTTTTTTTTTTCAACCAAGTCAGAAAATCTGCGTTCAGGAGACCTGGATTTCTGGTAAGTTCAGCTTTGTTTTACAGCATAACAAAAATAGCACATCTAGTGTTGATTTAGATTTTGAAAGTTAAAGACAGGCACACTTTAAGGTTTAGATCTAAGCACTCCTGGACAAGGACACAAACTCCATGTGCTGGCTGTTCCTATGCCAGGATCACATTCTGGAGATCTGCTCACCCATATGTTTAAATTGAAAAGCAGAAACTAAAATTCCAGGATCTGTTCCTACAGTTAAATTGTTATGGTCACTAATCAAAAGGTGTGATCAGTTGGGCTCGCACTGATCAGGATAACAAGTCAGGAGAAGCGTAAGGGTCCATTTACACAGAAAGATTATCTGCCATAGATTTGAAGCCAAAGCCAGAAATGGATTTGAAAAAGGAGAGATCTCAGGCTTTTCTTTATGACCTGATCTTTTCTTATAGTCTGTTTCTGGCTTTGGCTTCAAATCTTTGGCAGATCATCTTTCTGTGTAAATGGACCCTTAGGCAGTACACTTCACTTCCCAGCTGGTAGTGATCTCCTTGTAGTGGCTCCATTATAAGTCAGATGCTAGATGATGATTGACAGTGATTAAGCAAATCGTGCTACTGCATGCTTCTCTCTGCCTATTTTCCTGATTGGTTTAGAGTCTCGGCAATTACACCCCAACCGATCAAAACTTTTGATGTCCTTGTGACCGGTCTGAAGTTTTTCTTAATGACAGGTGCTCTTTAATTTTGGCCCTGTTCACACATATTCTGAAGAAATTTTGTGGTATGTTTGTGAGAGCATAGAGAGAAAACTTAACGAAGGCCAAGACAAAGCAGGCAGACTTGTGTGCACTTAACATAGTAACAACTTAAGGGGTTATACAGGCTTTTTAAGCGGATGGCCTAGCCTCCAGATTCCATCAATCTTTGACCAGCAGGGGTCCATCTCCTGGCTTTACTGCAATCACCATACTGGATGACTGGGCTATAAAAAAAATACCACAACACACAAACTCTGATAAAAACACTTTATTTTATAAAAATGTTGAATATTGCAAATGATCTGAAAATAAGTGTATCTTTTGCCTTTAATATGCTGATGGTTTATACTCTTTGCTAACCGCAAATGGGTCACCCTTGTGCATCTTCCTTAATACTTAGTGTGGGACAGTCTGAGAAATAGAATATCCAGAAGATGAGAGAACAATGTGCAGTGCAAGCAGCTGCCAGATAGTGTGACCTATAGCAGGTGAAACAAGGCGCATGGTTTTAGCATATTGGAAGTATAGAGGTACAGAGACATTTTCACATGAACCATCGCCACTTGGAGCATCATTTGTTTCCACTCTGCCAGACCACATAGATATACAATTTAATAGACAGTCCTTTATTTCCATTTTGTTTATTTATTTTTTTTACAAAATTGCAAAAAATCCAGCTTGAGTCAAAAAACAGAATCTTTTGGTCTGCTGTGCAGCAATTCTTTATACTTCCTAGTAAAATGTTACAATTACATCTTCTGTTTCCAGTTTGCTTATAGATGTGCGTACGCCATACTGGCTTGGAATAAATCCATAAATACACAAAGAAGGTTTACAGAAATACATGCATGCACAGATCTACCAGATGAAGGAACTCAGAGAGCAGAAAGCTAGGGAAGCATGGAGACCAAGGCAGAGACCTAATCATCCTTGTCCTTGGCGCCGTGTTTTAGGATGCGTGTAAACTCAATGTAATTAAAATTGCCCTTCTTGTCGATTGGTGCTTCTCTAAACAGCTCGTCCACCTCCTCGTCTGTGAATCTGTCACCCATTGTGGTCAGCAGCTCTCGCAGATATTCTTCAGGTATATGACCTGTAAAGAGACAAAACAATCAAGAAAAGAGACAAACTGACATTTCCTAAGATCTCTCCAGCTAAAGCAGCTTTTTTTGTTTTAATTCTTAGATAGCAGGGTCATTAAGTTCTTTATCTAGACCATATACATCTTTGTTCTGAAGGATATCTATATTTTATTAGTTGACATTCTGTCACAGATTTTTTGGTCATACTATGCTAAGCTTATTTTGGTACACACACCCCATTAGTATTTAGGCCTTATTCACACGTTCCGTAATTTACGGATCCGTATTTCCATATCCGAGTTAGTACACATTGAAGACTATTGGCCTTATTCACACGATCAGTAGCAGAAATGGATGAAAATCAATCCATAAAAAAAAGGACATGTCCTTGTGCGGACCAGGTGCGGACCCAGATTTTTTTTCACGGATGCTCTCATTGACATCAATTGTCTACGGATTGTTTGCGGATTGCAACATGTTTGGCATCCGTATTTCCGTAGAAAAATATGGATAACTCATGCTCCTATTGGCACAGCAGTATATAGAAGTGCTGGGATCTATAGTTCTCCGGATCTCTGTTGCTGCACACCGTATGCCGATTGTAGCAGAATCCTATTGTGTGCCGATTATAGCAGAATCAGTAGACGAATGTTATTGAGGTAGTGTTGGTGATGGTATATCAGAGAGCTGGGATCTGTAGTACTCCACAAGGTGAAGACCATACAGAAGGGTGCCTGCTCGTAACATTGCATACTTTATATTGTGCCGAATTTAGCTGACAGGCCATTCATTCACTGCTCACAGTCTCTTAATTGATTCATTGATACTTTCCAAACCACATAGTAAACACCAATTTATTGAGCTAATTGGTAATGATGATTGGCAGCTGGGCTACAAAGGTACAAGTACCAATTACCTCAATAAATTGGGGTGTTCATTGTAAACACCCCAATTTATTGAGGTAATTGGTACTTGTACCTTTGTAGCCCAGCTGCCAATCATCATTACCAATTAGCTTAATAAATTGGTGTTTACTATGTGGTTTGGAAAGTATCAATGAATCAATTAAGAGCACTGAAGGCAGAACGGCACAGGAGGATCGAATAGGAGATCGCATCCTTGCCGCAGGAGGGGGTCTGATGATCACCATGGCAGGAGGGGGTCTGATGATCACCATGGCAGGAGGGGGTCTGATGATCACCATGGCAGGAGGGGGTCTGATGATCACCATGGCAGGAGGGGGTCTGATGATCACCATGGCAGGAGGGGGTCTGATGATCACCATGGCAGGAGGGGGTCTGATGATCACCATGGCAGGAGGGGGTCTGATGATCACCATGGCAGGAGGGGGTCTGATGATCACCATGGCAGGAGGGGGTCTGATGATCACCATGGCAGGAGGGGGTCTGATGATCACCATGGCAGGAGGGGGTCTGATGATCACCATGGCAGGAGGGGGTCTGATGATCACCATGGCAGGAGGGGATGCTTCCGTGCTCGGGTTGGGATTGCAGGCATCATCAGACTTCCGTGCTTCCGGATGCAATACGGATGTCCAATCCATAATTTTTAGCGGGTGGTTTCCGGACCCGAAAAAATTACGGAACGTGTGCATGAGGCCTTAGGTTTATCTCTCTATACAGAGCTGCCATTCATTTCCAGCTGTTGTGCTGTCTCCTGTGACTACATTTCATTAGTGCATGGTGGAGTAAAAGGTGCTTTTGCCTTTTCATTAACACTTTCATGACCAAAGGTCATTGATGCATTGATGTTCTGGTCACAATGAAGCAGTGTTCTTCGCCATGACCTCTAATTTTTATTGGTATCGTAATATGGTGTACAAATAAAATTTAGACCACCATTTTCTTTCTGATATATAATTTAAAAAATAAAAAATCTGCCATCCTGGTATAGAATATAATATAGAATATTCCACGCACTACAATATGTAATTTATTATTTTTTTTTTTACATTTTTTTTTTTTACTGGGAAAGGAGGTAATTTAAGCTTTTATTAGGGCTTATTTTATAAGTTTTTTTTTTATTTTTAAAAACTTTTCATTTTCACTTTAAGTTTTCACTGACTTCCCGAAAAGCCACATTCGCATTGTGCTGTTTAAGGGGTAATGACAGGCAGCTGCGCGACTGTGGCTGCCTATCATTACCTCCGGCTCTAGAGACACATTTAAACAGCCCTGCACACATCAAATCCCCTTCAAGGCCACAAACATTTATATACGTTCCTGCTACACTGGGTGTCTGCAGCAGAAACGTATATAGCCGTGGACGTCAAGGGGTTAAAGAACATGAATGTGGCGCTCAGTGTTCTGATGCTTCACTCAATTCTCTATGCAGCAATTGTACCTGTGCATGATCACTACAACCTACATGTGCAGCATAAGTCCCTAATGCAAGGCTACATGCACATTATAGACCATTAAGGAGATAGTCATTACAGTCAGTTTTACTGTGCACCAAGTTCTGTCTGCCTAGTCTTTTTTTAAATATAGGTTTGTGTTTTAATTTCATTTTCATTTCTTTCATGCCTTATACAACCATCTCCCACAGAATCATTTACATACCTTGTCCATCTTCATCAAAGCATGCAAACGCATTTCTGATCACATCCTCTGGATCTGTGCCATTCAGTTTTTCTCCAAACATGGTAAGAAACATAGTGAAGTTAATAGGTCCAGGTGCCTCGTTCATCATGGCTTCCAAATATTCATCTGTTGGGTTCTTACCTGAAACAAAAAAAAAAAAAAAAACCAACTTCAAAAGGCTGTTCATAGCTATTTATACATTATTCATTTAGTAAATTCTATAACTTTTACTTTTTTTCTTATATTTAATTTTATTTTTGGGTGTGGGAGGAAACCGGAGTACTCGGAGGAAACCCACACAAACACGGAGAGAACATACAAACTCTTACTTAATGCCCAAGAGCTGCCTTCGCGATTCTGCAGACATATTGTCCAGCCATTATTCATTTGTTCTGGTGATTTGGCCCAGGTACTGTACTAAAATGTGTACACCTATGTCTTTACAAGTGTCTTCAAAGGGATAATAATAAATAATAATAAATAATAATAATAAATAAATAATAATAATCTTTCTGGTCCTATATATAGTTAACATCCATCATTTTTAGGTTTAGCAACAGACCCCAAAAGATAATGCAATCTTTAGCCCTCAACGGCTCACAAATATTGTTACATGTACATTTTACGTGCCTAACTGTAAGAAACAGCCAAAAGAGAAGGCAAGGTATGCATATGCGGCAGCCTCTGGTTATCCCAGAGATCACGTAAACTAGACTGATGATAGTGACAGTTTCCTCTATAAGGGTATATTCACACGGGCGGGCTCACAGCGAGATTCTCGCTGCGAGCCTGGCAGGTCCTAGCAGTTCCCATACACTACATACTTGCTGCGGCGAGTATGTAATTATACCGCCCTTAACCCCTTCTGCTCCCCCGCTGTGTATATACTTTACCTGTCCTCGCTGCACGGGTCCGGCGTCCTGCTCTCCCGCCCGGCCAATCAGTGGCTGCGGCTGGGCAACACACTGATTGGCCGGACAGGAGAGCAGGACGCCGGACCCGTGCAGCGAGGACAGGTAAAGTATATACACAGCGGGGGAGCAGAAGGGGTTAAGGGCGGTATAATTATATACTCGCTGCGGTCGTTTAGACCGCAGCAAGTATGTAGTGTATGGGAACTGCCAGGACCTGCCGGGCTCGCAGCGAGAATCTCGCTGCGAGCCAGTCCGTGTGAATATACCCTAAATGGGACTTCTATAGCAGCTCTAGTTAGAAGTGATCAGCATTACAGGATTGTGTATAACACAGAAAGCATGCTGCGAAATCATGTTATCCAGCGCTACAAAACCACGTCCCCCTTTCCCACTCTCGTCTCCAGTTCAGGTGTGGTTGGCGATTAAAGGGGTTATCCAGCGCTACAAAACATGGCCACTTTTCCCCCTACTGTTGTCTCCAGTTTAGGTGCAGTTTGCAATTAAGCTCTATTTACTTCAATGGAACTAAGTTTCAAAACCCCACCCAAACTGGAGACAACAGTAGGGGGAAAGTGGCCATGTTTTTGTAGTTCTGGATAACCATTTTAAGCTCCATTTACTTCAATGGAACCGAATTTCAACCAAACCATAACCCCTTTAAGCTTAATCTAAAAACACATGTTTTATTCAATGGATTTTTTCTGCAGGTCTGAAACACATATGTGGAAAGAGCCTTAGGGCCCCTTTACATAGCACAGTGGGAGGCAGGAAACATATGACAACCAGCAACATAGCTAAATCATTTGTGCTGCCATTTAAATACATCGTTATCGGCCGCACATCCTCTGTTTATACACCAAGAGATATGTGGCCGATAATGATAATTTATGTGGCTGTACAAGATTCAACCAACCAATGAATGAGCATCAGCCAATTGCCATCTCCTTTACACAGGCTGAATATGGGGTAGATAAGCCCTCCTAGGAAGAGGGACTCTCATTACTGATTTTTGGCCAGAGTAAAAGAACCATTAAAGGCATTATCCAGCACTACAAAAACATTGCCACTTTCTGTCAGAGACAGACCCACTCTTGTCTCCAGTTCAGGTGCGGTTCGCAATTAAGTTCCATTCAATGGAACAGAATTACAAAATCTGTACCCAAACTGGAGACAAGAGCTGTCTCTGGAAGAAAGTGGCCATGTTTTTGTACCACTGGATAACTCCTTTAAGCAGTACAGGTGCCAGCGGCAATTAGTGGCTAGCAGCTAGGGCTCAAGATTCCCCAATAATGCTGGCCAGTACCTGGACTTCACACTGCTTAAGGGTATGTGCACACTACAAAATTTCCAGAGACTTCAAGGGGATTCTGCTGGGTGGCCTTCACTTGAATTTCTGTCACTCCATGGACTCAAAAGATATTTGCCGGTGGATTCCGTCGTCACCGGAAAGAATTGACATGTCAATTCTCTGGGTGGACGGCCGAATCTGCTGGCAAATATCATTGAGCCTATGGAACAGGTGGAACTTCAAGTCTCTGGGGAAATTCCGTAGTGTGCACGTACCCTAAGGCTGGGTTCACACTATGTATATTTGAGGCTGTATTTGGTCCTCATGTCAGGTCCTCATAGCAACCAAAACCAGGAGTGGATTGAAAACACAGAAAGGATCTGTTCACACAATGTTGAAATTGAGTGGATGGCCGCCATATAACAGTAAATAACGGCCATTATTTCAATACCACAGCCGTTGTTTTAAAATAACAGTAAATATTTGCCATTAAATGATGGCCATCCACTCAATTACAACATTATGTGAACAGAGCCTTTCTGTGTTTTCAATCCACTCCTGGTTTTGGTTGCTATACAGCCTCACAAATACAGCCTCAAATATACATAGTGTGAACCCAGCCTAAAGGGGCAAACCCAGTTGCTTGTTGCAGTAATTAATGCAGCAGCAACCTCCCTGTTATTACTACAGTGTTTGAGCTGCGGTTTTGCTGCAATGTTCCCGCTATTTTGTAGCGAATGGCAGTTAAACAGTACCATTTTACCCATTATCACCATTTTACTGCAATTGCACAGTTCACTGCAAAATAGTGCAAACATTGCTGCAAAAACACCTTGTGTGAGCACAGCCTAAGAGCAGCCTTATGGTTATATTTGTTAGCTCTGTGTAACAAGAATTATTTGGAACATCCTGTTTTTGCCACAGTTTCCACTATTATAACAAATGCTACAATGTTACCATGACATTACCACAAAGCGTGATCAGAGCCATAAAGTGGGAGCCATCCTGATAACGAAAGGACTATGCACTTAGTGGCATCTGTCATACAAAGAGCCCAATGCTATGGAATAGGACTTCAATGCTACGAATGACTTACCAAGAGAAGCAAGCATATCATGCAAATCTTCCTTATCAATAAAACCATCCCGATTCTGATCAATCATGTTAAAGGCTTCTTTAAACTCCTGGATTTGGGACTGATCAAACATAGCAAAAACATTGGATGTTGCGCGCTGAGGGCGCTTCTTGGTGGTCTTTGTCTTTGCTCTTTTGCTTGACATCTTGGCGGTTGTGTTAGTCTGCAGGGAAAGGAAAGGATGAATTAGTGAATCTCTATGACCAACACTCATGCTGCCATTCTTTAGCACCATCAGAGCCTTTAATGACAATAAAAGGTGCCCATACATTAAAGATTATGTGGATATGTGAGAGTTCCTCGGGCTCAGTTGAGGCTCTTTTTAAACCATGTTTTTGTGGTGTACAACAGCGATACCTCTGCTGCATAGCTATTATGGATGGTCTTTGTGGCATTCATCAAAACTAAAAAGGTTTTACTGTGCAGTATAAACAGTTTTTATTACTGGATCGTGCTCTATATAGTGCAGAGTTATGAGCTTCCCCATATAGCAGAACTGAAACACCAAAGACAAGAATGGAGGATACACATGCATTTCCCTGGCTATTCTCATGTGACAGGGGTCTATGAATCTGTATACAGTGGGAGATTTCATGAAACATTCGGCAAAAATGGTGTCCGAGAAGCATCTGCTGACCTATAAGGGTGTCTGGGCACTTGTGTGGCCTCACCCAACAGCCTGTCATCACGGAAATAGCTGGATGAGAGGTTCCAGGACAGAATGTTATCAGATTTGTCCTTAGCTCACTGTCGATCATGGAAGTCAGTATATACTAAAGGTGACCATATACCTTATACAGCCATACCCACCATCAGCAGGTCGTATAAGGTGTATGGGCAGATTTATAGTAAATAAGTATTAAATACACCAATTGCTTTCATAGACCTCCATAATCTAAACAAGGAGCAGGCCGTATCGTCTTGGGGAAAGGACACACATTACCTGTAGTTTAGCTGTCTGTGGCTAAGCCTGCTTATAACATTTTCTGCTGCAGAGAAGTGCCAAAGAGGCGTCTCAGAGAGGTGACAGCAATTGATAGACCTCCTTTATATAAAGCTTAATCTCTATATAGATAAAAAAAAGTTATGTCTTTCTAATAACCATCTTTCTAATAATCGTAAACGATCCAAACGACCGCTATTGCGAAAGACCTGAAATCGTTCACCCATTTACATGGAACGATAATCGTTACTTATGATCGTTCTTGCGGTCGTCTTGTCGTCGGTATTGCGTTAGTCACTACTGCGAACGACATCTTATTCAATGCGAATGATTTGCGGACGAGCAACGATAAAAATAGGTCCAGGTCTTATTAAACGATCAACGATTTCTCATTAACTGCTATTCAACCGAATGATTATTGTTTAAATTTGAACGATTTAAATCTGAACGATAATCTTCCCGTGGAATAGGGTCCTAATATTTCAATTCCTACTTAGCCAGTCCAGCTCCCAGCTGACCAGCAGATACTATTGTACCCAGCCTAAGCAATGCTCTGCGAGCTGAACAGCCTGTAACGCAGACTGACATGCTGTAAGAGGCTTGGTGCTGCCGGTATAACCCTGGTGTAAGAGAGACCCAATAGAGGTAAAGTAGTGACACATCATTTTGCCTAAATCTGGCTTAATCCTTAAACCTGTAGAGAACACAAGGGAGGAAAAAAGTCATCACACTGCTCAGCTGTCACAGACATCAGTAACTCACAACCATGCTATGTAACTCAATACATCCCTGGAAGTAACTAAAAGAGAATCAGACAAAAGCAGAGAAAAGCTCCATACACACATCAATGAGGCACACCATGCCAGACTACTCTTCTAACAAACACAGCTCTGCTAGCCCTACAGTATAGCTGCAGCCATTCAGAGCAGTACAGAAGAGTGGTGTTACCTGACTCATCTCCGCAGGGCAATAACAGCCGATCCCCGCTAGATCTTCATATAGGCTTTGTGATAGCACTGTCACCGAGCTCTAAAAGGTCACATTCCTGCTGTGTAATGCCGTATCCAAATAAAGGCCAGCTTTATATATTGTATGATATCACTGTGGGCTCAGCGGGTGAGTGAATGAAGGGGGTCTACAGTGCGTCAGCACAGGGAGCAGCGGCACTTCTCTATCTCCTTTTCCTCAGCACTGCTCATCCAGCTAGCTCTGACATGATGACATATCACATCTTTCCTATCCTGGGGCTTCTTCATTACTGATGCATTTCATATCTGTAAACTTGATGATAAAAAGCAGGAAGATACAATGGATCTATGACCTTAGATAGTGACAGCACTATCTGGCCAGACAGGGTTGGCCGACCTAACCTAGTTCTTAAAGTGTTATCTATATTGTGTCAACAAGGGTCACATCTGCAAGCAGTCTGTCTGGGTTACCTCTCACCAGAAACAGTGATAGATAAATCTGAAATTCAGCATGTGAGCCCACTGGGGACAGGGAGTGAAGTGAGTGAGGACAGTCTCTATACCGTGCTGCAGCATATGTTGGCGCTTTGCGAATATATAGAATAAATAAAGCTTAATCACTGTGTAAATACACAACCAACCCTATTAATGGGGTCTGTTAGGCTCTGGCATGCTGCCTGTTGGTTTCACTGGAAAATGAGTGTTGTATGTAGCAATAGTTTTCCTGTAAAATGTGACAATATGTGAGAGCCTCCTAGACACATGTGAATACAGGCTTAATTGTTGGGCCACGTATATAACTGTTATGCAATGAAAGTTTTATTATTTTTGTGCACAGGTCAGGTATCTTTGTATAGAGACGTGGACCCTGACACTGAGGGGTAACGGCGTATGACAAAGGGTTCTATCACAGGGATAATTACTCTTGGAGCCCTCTAGTGGTCTGTCCTTGTCAGCACAGCACCATGCTTCTTCACTCCTCCAGCAAGGTTCACATGTAGATGTTGTGCTCAGGCTAGATTCCTCCTCACTGGGCCCCTGCTCTTTGCCCTCTTTTCTATTGTAATGCCAGCTGTCAGCATTGCCTGTTCTTTTCCTGGGTTTTAATAATACACCCCTGTAGTCCACTCTATTGCACCCTCATTACCCATAAGACACAATCCTACCACCAATATTCTACCCCATGTTAGAAGTTACCCCGATTATTTGGCATATTATATACCATATGAATCTGGGGAAGAAAAAGGTTTATATGAAAGTGTAAACATCCACAAGTGCAGTACAATAGACTTCTATAGAGGCTGCATTAAAGCTCTGTGTAATCTGAAACTTGTACCATGTTTTTCAGTTAGATTTAAATACTTAAAGAGGCATGCCCACAAAAAAAGCTGTGGCCTACTAGCCTCCTCCATGAGACACTGGAGAATACTTCATTGACTTGTTAACTGGTCCTTCCCTGGACCACATGACAGGGAACAGACTGATACTTTAGTGTGTTATGTGTGCAGCTGAAGTTACTTTCTCCATTTACTATATAATGAAGTCTTCCAATACTTATCAGCTGCCGCTTGCCCTGCAGGAAGTGGTTTATTCTTTCCAGTTTGGCACAGTGCTCTCTGCTGCCACCTTTGTCTGTGTCAAGAACTGTCCAGAGCAGCAGAGGCTTTGTATGGAGATTTGCCTTCAGGGCATACAGCAGCTGATAAGTACTGGAAGATTTTTTTTTTACTTACAAACTTACAAATCTGTGTAACATTCTGACGCCAGATGATTTAAAAACATTTTTTTCCTGTCTGGAGTACCCCTTTAAAGATGAGCTAAATATTATCCTGTGGCCTACCAGCTACCGCAAAGGCTGTGTATTTAAAGGGGTTATCCCAAGATCCTAACTTATCCCCCATCCACAGGATAGGGATAACTAGCTGATCAGTCAGGGTATAACTGCTGGGATCCCCACCAATACAAAGAATGGTGGTAAATTGTATCCTGAATGACGACAGTGGCCAGCATTACATAACTTCTCTATAGAACGCCCAAACACTGCCGAGCTCAAAGCTTGGCCAGATTCAGAGGCCCCATAGAGAAAGAACGGCGTGCTGGTCGCTCAACTACGTTCCTGTTACATTCACTCAGTAAACTGACGTCATTACAAAGATCTTAGGGGTCGGACTGCAACTACCCTGTGGATGGGGGAGAGCCACTTAAAGACAGTAATGTATAATCTATAGAGGTGGTAACATTTATTCTGGAAGTGCTTCTGTAATACAGGTACAGAAAACATAGTAATAAATTGCAGTCAGTACTATGAAAGCCCTTATAAAGGTGTGTCAAAACTTGTTCAGGGATTCCACTGCGCTGTGTCAGTACAGATGTATTCTCCCTCCCCTAAAATCATACCTCTGTTCTCAAACTTAAAGGGGTACTTAAAGGGGCTAGGGGGCTTTTCTGGCTATGGCCGGGGAGGAGGTGGATGAGGCCAACAATGTCCACTTACCAGGTAGCGGCCAGGCAGCACGATCCGGGACCCGGCGCAGGAACCGGGGAGGTAAGTGGACATCATTGACCTCTTCCACCTCCTCCCTGGCTATAGCTAAAAAGTACCCCTTTAATCTTTTCTAGAAGGCTGTTCCAGCACCCAGCAGTTTTCCAATGGGAAACCATGGAAATACATTTAATTGTTTTTTTTATACTCCATGGGTGAGGTGCAGAGAGAGTGTACAAAGTTAAGTAGTAATGTAAAGGCATAACTGCTTGCCTCCTTTGGGCATATAATAAGTGGCAGTGCATTGCACACTGCTCCTTACTGCAGGAGTGGAGAATCCCAGCTACAAATCTAGAGCAGAAAACTTCTGCTCTGGAGGGGCCCTGCCTGTACTGCTGCTAAGCCAGCACAGTTTGCCAGCCAGGCTGGGGGTTAAGTTGTGATGCTATGCACAGCATTAACTCTTAATCCCCTAGGAGAAGCAAAACTCCAAAATGCAGGGCTCCAGACTAAAAAATTTACCTGGGAGCCATTGGCTCCTAACCTGAAAAATTTAGGCGCCAAATAGAATATTTGGTCGCCAACATTTTAAACCATGTAAAATTAATGTTATGTTACATGGGACTTACTGTGTGCAGAGGCCACGGCAGCCTCCTCCTCCTTTAGATCCTTTCTTTTCTTAGTTTGAAAATGTTCAACATGGAAACTTGCAACTTGACAACCATATCCAGTCTGACAACCATATACAGTCTGACTCAGTACTTCAGCTTCACTTGGCTAGCCTTTTAATGAGGCTTACTCTTCTGAACTTGAACTTAAAGGGAACCTGTCGACCCCTGTGCCGGGGTGACAGGCTCCCAACCCCCCTATACTCACCTCATCGCGCCGGGTCCCGCTTCTGAAGATGGTCGGGTCACGGAGATCTCAGCCGCTGCAGCCCGGCTTACGCTGAGAGATGAGTCCAACGCTCATAGAGAATGACGGGAGAGTCCAGCGCTCCGTCATTCTCTATGAGTGTTGGACTCATCTCTCAGTGTGCGCGTCGGGCTGCAGCGGCTGAGATCTCCGTGACCTGACCACCTCCAGAAGCGGGACCCGGCGCGATGAGGTGAGTATAGGGGGTTCTAACGGGGGGTTGGGAGCCCTTTAAAAGCTTGCAACAGTCTATACATACTGAGCTAGACTTATGACTGCAGCCATAGTGACCCCCCACAAGATGAGTATATAGATAGATATATCTCTCACCTAGTGACTAATGCAAGTGACCCCCTACAATACAGACACCTGAGGGGCCCTGATAATAATAATTGTGCATATATCTATCTCCCAGTGTCTGCAGCCAGTTTGCCCTAAACTTATAGATGGCCCCCTCCCCTTATAGATGACCCCCTCCTTTTATAGATGACCCCCTCCTTTTATAGATGACCCCCTCTACCCCCATTATAGATGCCCCCTCCTCCCCCCATTATAGATGCCCCCTCTCCCCCCCCCCCATTATAGATGCCCCCTCTTCTCCCCCCCTTATAGATACCCCCTCCCCTTATAGATGACCCCCTCTATCCCCATTATAGATGCCCCCTCCTCCCCCCCATTATAGATGCCCCCTCCTCCCCCCCATTATAGATGCCCCCTCCTCCCCCCATTATAGATGCCCCCTCCTCCCCCCCATTATAGATGCCCCCTCCTCCCCCCCATTATAGATGCCCCCTCCTGTTCCCCATTATAGATGCCCCCTCTTCTCCCCCCCTTATAGATACCCCCTCCCCTTATAGCTAGCCCCCTCTCCCCCCCTTGAAGATGGCCCCTCTTCTCCCCCCCTTATAGATACCCCCTCCCCTTATAGATGACCCCCTCTATCCCCATTATAGATGCCCCCTCCTCCCCCCCATTATAGATGCCCCCTCCTCCCCCCATTATAGATGCCCCCCTCCTCCCCCCCATTATAGATGCCCCCTCCTCCCCCCCATTATAGATGCCCCCTCCTGTTCCCCATTATAGATGCCCCCTCTTCTCCCCCCCTTATAGATACCCCCTCCCCTTATAGCTAGCCCCCTCTCCCCCCCTTGAAGATGGCCCCTCTTCTCCCCCCATTATAGATGCCCCCCCTTCTCTTCCCCCCATTATAGATGGCACTCTCTTCTCCCCCCATTATAGATGCCCCCCCCTTTCCTTTATGCTAAGCAGTATTTAAAAAAAACAAACACACAAACTCACCTGACAACCCGCTCCCCCGGCGATCCTCTTCTTCTTCAGGCGCTGTCCCCGGCTGATGCGCGGCTGCCGGGGGTGTCCCGTCCTATCCCCGGCAGCGCGGCGCGTCAGTGAGCTCCCTGTACGCCGGGGCTGTGACTTCTGACACAGGAAGCGTCTCTGACGCGCGCTTCCTGTGCCGGAAGTCAGGGCCCCAGGCAGCTCACTGATGCGCCGCGCTGCCGGGGATAGGACGGGACACCCCCGGCAGCCGCGCATCAGCCGGGGATACTTAAAGAGACAGCGCGCCGCCGCCGGGGCCAGTCGCAAATGGCGCCCAGATTAATAAATCTGGGCGCCATTTGCAAAATATCAGTCGCATTGGCGACCATTTTGGTCGCCATCTGGAGCCCTGAAATGATGGGTGTTGTGCTCCTCTTTGGAAAAGATTTACTTACTTTTCCTGGCTCCTGTGTGTATTCATGTGCACAGCAGCCTATAGGGAAGATCATGTGACCATCACTAGAAGCTGCTGTTCACATGAATTCACAGACAGCAGCCAGGAAAAGTAAGTGAATCTTTTCCAAAGAGCAGCACAACACCCATCATTTTGGTGTTCTGCTCTTCCTAGGGGATTAAGAGGTAGTTCTGTGCACAGCATCACAACTTAACCCCAGCCTGGCAGGGAAACTGAGCCGGCTCAGCAGCAGCAGTAGGGACAGGGCCCCTCCAGAGCAGATGTTTTCTGCTTCTGGCCAGGAATCTCTGTTTAGGAGAGCGGGGAATCCCTTTATAATGAGGGGGGATTCCCTGATCTAAACAGTCGTACCCGAACGCTTCTGATAACTGTTGGCTAAACAATAGTTCAGCTGACAGTTATCTTCCCCAGTTTTGTTTAGCTACCGAGCAAAGTGTGAGTACTGAACAAAACTTTGGGGAAAATGGTGCTTCAAGAAACAAATTGTTCAAGAATGGAGGCACCACTGTATGTATAAAAACATGTCCGCTTTTTACCAGAAACAGCACCACTCTTGTCCTCTGTGTGTGGTATTGCAGCGCAGTACCATTGAGTTGCACTACCACACACAACCTATGGACAGGTGTGGTGCTGTGTTCTTTCTACCCTTGGCTAACCTGTATAGGCATGTTCACACATTTTTTTGTTTGTTTTTCCAGCTGCAGTTTTTCACCACATTTTCTAGGACTGCTGAAAAATAAAATAAAAGACCCACTATAGAAGTCATATGGCTCCCACTGCTTAACCACCTGTGTGTGAATCCATCCCACAGAGCACACCTATGTTTTCACAGGGCTTGGCCCGTACAGACACCACATATCCTCAGAGCACCAGTGATGTGGGAAGTCACATACAAGACGTCTGCGGAGACGTTTACAGGGATGAGGATTACGCAACCTCTCAGGCTAGAACATCTGCATTCAGTTTGCTTGGCATTCTAGAATTTCTGATTATCCCAAGATGTTACAGGGTCTCCTGCAATGTGAAGACAAGGCAACCTAAGAGAAAGCATTTATGGGTGTCACCATCTCACCAGCCCCCAAAAGCTTCTAAGTACATTGCACTTCTGAGCAGCAGGGGCTCATGCACCAGCTAGGTAAAGCAGGACTGGGCGTGATGAGAAGAATGCAATAAGACATAAGAGCGTGCCATATGTGCACCATTATCAACAGAGACAGGAAGACTACAGGGAAGGAAGTGGCTCCGAGTGCAAGATCTAGATAGACAGTCCGCTCACACTACTCATACATCAGTTACAGGAGCCGCCACCACCCTGTACAGCTACAGCGTTTGGCTGGGTTCACAATATGGAACCCGAGCTGAGAATTTCCACCGGATTCCGTAGCTCGGACCCATTCATGGCCGTGCACCTCTCCGCCCATGCCATAGACACCATTCTACGCACGGGCAAACTCTGCCGAAAGGATGCATAATGGTGACAGATAACCTGTTGCGCATTCAGCAGCTCGCACCCGCCGGCGGAGTGATGCAGGCGCGCCCGTCTCCGCCCGTATCAGACTCTATTCTATGCACAGGCGGATTCCGTCATCCAACCAAAGAATAAACAGGTGCGAGCTGCGAATGCGCAAAGGGTTATCCGCCGCCATTCCGCAGTGTGCACGCACCCTAACACACAGGGCTTCATCCACTGCCACACAATATGGATTCTGCCCAGACTGTCTACTGCTAACATACGATACATACAACACAAGCCACTATCCAATATTATTCTACAGATCGCCAAGATGCCTGCAATACTAGGAGACGTTAATAAGGCTGTCCAATACCATACAACTATCCCATTCTATAAGACTAAGTTATACTGTACAAGTACCCATACTACACAACGACCCATATTATATGGCTACCCCGTATCATACAAGTCCCCCATACTATAATAAGCCTAGTTTATCTTATACAAGTCCCCCATACTATAATAAGCCTGGTAAACATATATATATCTTATACAAGTCCCCCATACTATAATAAGCCTAGTATATATATTATACATGTCCCTCATACCATAATATGTAAAAGAACACTGCAGAGACACCATCACATGTCTCGACGTCAGTGAACTAGCCAGACCTTCCCTCCGGGAAGGAACAACCAAGCCAAAGGCGTTCTCCAGTCAAGGAAACCACCTCAGCAAGGTATCCATCCACAGACAGCTGTTTCTGGGTTTTTGCCCCTCATCAGTGTGGAGTAGGTTTCTGGCTAGTGGGAGCAATGACTAGTAAGTGCATGCAAAAGGACGCTGGTTGACCTCAGGGAGATCAACCAAAACACCGCAGAGACACCATCACATGTCTCAACGTCAGTGTATTCTAGCACATTGCCCCCTGGGAAATCAAATATGCAAGAGAACACTGCAGAGACACCATCACATGTCTCGACGTCAGTGAACTAGCCAGAGCTTCCCTCCGGGAAGGAACAACCAAGCCAAAGGCGTTCTCCAGTCTAGGAAAACACCTCAGCAAGGTATCCATCCACAGACAGCTGTTTCTGGGTTTTTGCCCCTCATCAGTGTGGAGTAGGTTTCTGGCTAGTGGGAGCAATGACTAGTAACTGCATGCAGAAGGATGCTGGATGACCTCAGGGAGATCAACCAAAACACCGCAGAGACACCATCACATGTCTCAACGTCAGTGTATTCTAGCACATTGCCCCCTGGGAAATCAAATATGCAAGAGAACACTGCAGAGACACCATCACATGTCTCGACGTCAGTGAACTAGCCAGAGCTTCCCTCCAGGAAGGAACAACCAAGCCAAAGGCGTTCTACATGTCCCCCATGCTATAATAAGCCTAGTATATATATATATTATACATGTCCCCCATACTATAATAAGCCTAGTATATATATATTATACATGTCCCCCATACTATAATAAGCCTAGTATATATATATTATACATGCCCCCATACTATAATAAGCCTGGTATATATATTATACATGCCCCCCATACTATAATAAGCCTAGTATATATATTATACATGTCCCCCATACTATAATAAGCCTAGTATATATATATATATATATATATATATATATATATATATATATATATATATATATATTATACATGTCCCCCATACTAAAATAAGCCTAGTATATATATTATACATGTCCCTCATACTAAAATAAGCCTGGTGTATATATATTATACATGTCCCTCATACTATAATAAGCCCGGTATGTATATTATACATGTTCCCCATGCTATAATAAGCCCAGTATATATATTATACATTTCCCCTATGCTATAATAAGCCCAGTATATATATTATACATGTCCCCCATACTATAATAAGCCTAGTATATATTATATATGCCCCCCATACTATAATAAGTGTAGTATATATATTATACATGTCCCCCATGCTATAATAAGCCTGGTATATATATTATACATGTCCCTCATACTATAATAAGCCCGGTATATATATATTTTACATGTCCCCCATGCTATAATAAGCCTAGTATATATATTATACATGTCCCCCATACTATAATAAGCCTAGTATATATATTATACATGTCCCCCATAATATAATAAGCCCAGTATATATTATATACGCCCCTCCCCCATACTATAATACGCCTAGCTCCTACCATACAGCTTAGAGTTTATATTATATGGTTATGTAGACCAGTGGTCCCCAGTATGATGGGAGTAGTAGTTGTGCAGCAGCTGGGGCACACTGCTGTGCAGTCCTATCTAGAGGAGCCAGGATCTAACAGCCGATGACTGCCGGGGCATGCTGGGAATTGTAGTCTTGCACCAACCTGTAGACCGTAGACTGTATATAACGCCAATCTGCTGCAAAACTACATCTCCCAGCATGGAGCCAGGACAAGCTGGGAGTCAGGAGTGTTGGCGATCACTGACATGGTAGCCGATCGCACAGCTACACCTCACCCCTCCCGCAGGCACATGACGGGCGTTGTAGGCCAGGTGTACGGCGACCCCCGCCAGGGCTTTGTGTAGTATGGCGCCGTCCCCTGCTGCCCCGGCTACCGTAGGATATAACTGTACACCGAGTCATCACTTACCGTACGCCGAGCAGAGACAGATGGAACCGGCCGGAGCTGCAGTCACTACACAGACGTTCTCACCTCAACCTCCGACCAACACCCCGTACACAACCACTCCTCCAGATAGTCACTTCCGCATTGCTCGAGGCTCAAAGCGGATGGACCGTACCACTCAGCAACACGGGGGAGGACTGCTCGAACGTAGCCTGCCACTATAAAATATAACGCTTACGCCAAACTGTCTTCATTTACGTTATGACGTATAAACGGACGCGCTGCATTTACCGTAAATCTTTGACGGTTAAAGAAAGGAATAGGCGGGTGACACGTTTAGCAGATAGTGTAGACCACGGAGAAGGGTGGGACGCATTCCAGCCGCGGTGACGTCGTGAGGACTGGCTGACATATGTCCTTGTATGGAAGCAGGCGCCCAGCTCTCGCGGGATTTCCGGATGCATGGGCCGCTGCTATACTGGGGTGATGAGAGGCTGTAGCAGGGCAGAGGCAGCTGTGACTCCTGTCATACATGGCGGCATGTGTGACCACTGGGC
This sequence comes from Dendropsophus ebraccatus, assembly GCF_027789765.1. NCBI lineage: Eukaryota > Metazoa > Chordata > Amphibia > Anura > Hylidae > Dendropsophus > Dendropsophus ebraccatus. Next base: position 69,929,003 of record NC_091455.1, on the reverse strand, counting down.
TGAACTATGGGCAGCTGTCTAGGTGCACAGCAGACGCCACTAACACCCAAATATATATATATATATATATAGGGCCATAGAAATGAGGGAATGAGGCCTAGTACATGGCTGTAGGGTGGAGCCTGCCTAGGGGTAGCAAGCAGGGCCGTATTACCAGCTGCCATAGGCGCTAAGGCTGCAGATGCCCCATCATCTTTCACCAATTAGCATCATGATTTTCTAGTTTTTGAACATTATATTGATATCTGATCAGTCTTAGTCCACATACCCACATTTACTATACGACACCACATGCAGCCAAAACCAGGCCCTCATGCGGTAACCAATAGGCGGATGGCCAATAATCCATAATACCGCTATACTGTGACTGGATAACACCACCAGACCTCACCAATACCACCATACCCCCCTCCCTTGGAAAGACACCAGATTTACTGGCAAGTCTGAATAGGAGGTGGAGAATCAAAAAATAAAAGGAAAAAAAAGTAGTTTCCTTCCGCCTGCTCCCTGGTGCTGCCGCCCTGCAAGGTGCTGCCCTAGGCACCGGACCACGGGTGCCTAGTAATAAATACGGCCCTGGTTGCTAGGTAATAATACTTAAGTAAAAAAAGGTGGTGCTGTCATCCATTAAGGGTACAAACACAGGGCGCATTTGCTGCGTATGTATTGCTGCGATACGCAGGAAAAACGCATGGAAATCGCTTGTTGGTTCTGCGCGATTTCCATGTGCGAAAATCGCAATTGCGTATTTGCGTGTTGCGATTTTCGGGCAGATTGTTCATGTGTCGTAATTGTAAATAAAGGTAGTTGCTGTGTGTGAAGGAGTAATAAAAAAAAAACAACCCTTTTTAAACTGAACTCAGTCGTGATAGATGTTGTGTGGTGACATAGTGAAAGTGTAACTCACAAATATGTCAAGCAATCGACCAGTTCGCCTTAGGCGACCGTATTTAAAAATGCTTTTGCAACTGGCATTAAGCCTGCATAGACGTGAGTAAGAGGTAAACTTAATAACCAAACGTTTTTATGTAATTCTGTGGGGGTTTATGAGCCTTATAGTGAAGGTGTTTTTTATACATTTCTTTATTAGGCTGTTGGTATGCAGAGGGGGCCACATTAGGGGATAATGCTGAGGGAGACAATGATGTGAGAGCCTCAAATACTGGAAAACACATGTTCAAAGGTGTGACTGATAGTGTCACAGACTCTCACACCAACGTAATTAACTTTACCTCATTCAGCATCTTCCCCTCATGTTGTCTTTTCTGTATCCTACCAGTCTAGTCAGTGCAGAGAGACAGCTGGTATACTGAGGGGCCACATGAGGGGATAATGGTGAAGGAGATAAAGCTAAACACACTTGTGTGATAGCAACAAAAATACAAACACAGGTACTCACAGCTGTGACTGATAGACATTGTCACAGTCTCTAAACACTGTATATATTTTTAACTCATTCAGCATCATCCCCTCATGTTGTCTCCTCTGTATACTACCAGTATTAGACAGTGCAGAGAGACGTCTGGTATACTGAGGGGTCACATGAGGGGATAATGGTGAAGGAGATAAACTTATACACACTTGTTTGCTAGCTACAAAAAACAACAGACTGGTTCTCACCATTGTTATTGATACACAGTGTCACATTCTCACAACAATGGTTAATGCTTTACCTCCTTTAGCATCAACCCCTCATGTGGGCCCCTCATCAGGGCAGTTTCTAGCTTTACTGCCGCCTGTGGCGAGAACTGACAGGAAACACGGCTGGGCACTGAGCCGTAACTTGTTGTAAAGATAAGGACACAGAACGCTTATGCCACCCCCCTCAAAGGCTGTGTTATCTGCCGCCTGAGGCAAACACTTCACCTCGCCTCATGCCAGATACAGGCCTGCCCCTCATTATAACACAAGTATTATACAGTAAAGAGAGACAGCTGGTATGCTGAGGGGAAGATGCTGATGGAGGTTACACTAGCTACACTGGTTTGAGGCACACCAATACTGGAAAACTGGAAATCATATCTGTGCAAGAACCATATTCACAAGTCTAGTGATGGGGTCTGCACCAATTTTAAGTAAAGGTCCATTTACCAGTGTCTGTTCTCCGGTGAAGGTCCCATTTGAAAATAAGTAGGAAACGTGTTTTCTTACTTTTCTCAAACGTTGTTGAAATATTTACATACAGAATTCTTGCTTAAAAGCAGGATAAATGGCATTTTCTCTCTCCCTCACTGGCCCTTTCTACTTAGTTACACAGGGGGGTGACTGCTTTAGTAGTGTAAAGCTCCCCCTGTAGTATATAGCCCCCCTGTGTGCTCACCCTCTGTATTATATAGCCCCCCCCCCCCCGTACACTCTCCCCCATTAGTATATGGGCCCCCCCTTTGCACTCTTCTCCAGTAGTATATAGGCCCCCATGTGCTCTACTCCTGTATATAGCCCCCCAATGCTCTCTCCCAGTATGCAGCCCCCCCCCCTGTGCTCTATCCCCCTGTATTTGGCCCCCTGTGCTCTCTTCACCAGTATATAGCTCCCCTGTGCTCTATCCCCCAGGATACTGCCCCTCTGTGCTCTCTACCCCTGTATATAGCCCCCCTGTTCTCTCTCTCACTGGATATAGCCCCACCTGTGCTCTCTCCCCTGTATATAGCCCCCCTGTGTTTTCTGCCCCTGTATATAGCACCACCTGTGCTTGCTCTTACTCTGTGCTATCTCCCCCTGTATCAACCCCCCCTGTGTGCTCTGCCCCAGTATATAGCCCCCCTGTGCTCTCCAACCTCCATTTTAGCATAAAAATTTAAAAACATATACTCACCTAAGTCCTGCGCGTCCACTTCTCTTCCTTCTGTGCCGCGCTGCAGCAGTCAATAGAGGCCAATATCCCCGCTGGAGCTGGAATGTAACTTGGCGCCTTTGTGTACCCTGCCACTACTTACCCCTCGTGTACCCTGACACTGGGTTCCCCTTGGTATACCTTGCCAATGTTTCCCCCTTGTGGTATGTAACATCGTCTAATCTGGAACATAATTACTAATTCATTTTAGTTATGTAGTCCGGCACATTACCATCAAAACTACAATGGTAGGTATATTTATAGGGTGTTCACACTACGTATATTTGAGACTCTATATTTGAGGCTGTATAGCAACCAAAACAAGGAGTGGATTGAAAACACAGAAAGGCTCTGTTCACATACTGTTGTAACTGAGTGGATGGCCGTCATTTAATGGCAAATATTTGAGGTTATTTTAAAACAACGGCTGTTGTATTGAAATAATGGCAGTTACTTACCGTTAGATGGCGGCCATCCACTCAATTTCAACATTGTGTGAACAGAGCCTTTTCTGTGTTTTCAATCAACTCCTGGTTTTGGTTGCTATGAGGACCTGACATAAAGACCAAATACAGCCTCAAATATACATAGTGTGAACCCAGCCTAATAAAACATCTCCATTCGTTTTAGGGGGGTAATATGGAGGGCTAATGTCAAAGAGTAGTAGCTTTGTAATGCAAATGTGCACATTGTCCAAAACTACAACTCCCATCATTGACAGATATTTGAACATGCTGTTAGTATAATTTATGCACCTAAAATGGTCACATGTTGCTACACTAGAACTCAAATCATGGACTGTCACTGAGTTATGTAACTAGAGGTTGAGCAGCATCAATGGCCCCTTGTATAACTTCAACGACTAACATTTTGTTTTGAAAGTTAAACATGATTTCAGTAGGACTTAGTTAATCTAATTAGTCACATTTAGCAAAAATGCATCGCTATACCTGGACTGTCACTAATACATAATGGAAGTTGGAGTTCATGACCAATAAGGGGCTCAGGTTGAAGTACTACAACTCTAATCTTGTACTATGCGTGAGACATGATTTCATTAATAGTTATGCAATCGGTATGGGCACATCTTCCAATAATACTACTATCAACATGGACTGAAATTGAGACATGATGGGAGTAGTAGTTTGCAAAACACTATGCAACCTATTTTGGTTTCAGCTTGGGTTCAATACCTCTTTAGCACAGTGATGCGCCCTGAGCATACAATTTTTTAGGACAATATGGGGGGCTGGGGCTAAGGTCCAGGGGGGTGTTACTGTTGCCAGTGAGGTCAACTGCCCTTGACGGTCGCAGGGATCCGGATTGGTTCGTCACGGAATTGCTTGGTTTTGGGGGTGTAAGGAGGTAGGGTTTAGGGTTGATGGGGTGACAGCCGCTGTGGTAGGTAGTGTAGTTGGCTGCCACAAAGTTCCTTGCGTATGTGCATACTATAGTGGGCGTGTTGGCTGGCAGTTTACTTCCTATGGTTACAACCCTCAACTCAAGACATTACCCTTAGGCCTTATGCACACGTTCCGTAATTTTTTCGGGTCCGGAAACCACCCGCTAAAAATTACGAGTTGGACATCCGTATTGCTTCCGTATTGCATCCGGAAGCACGGAAGTCTGATGATGCCTGCAATCACCACCGAGCACTGAAGCGTCCCCAGTTGCCATGGTGATCGCAGGAGGACACTTCTGTGCTCGGTCTTTACAGGCATCATCAGACCCCTCCTGCAATCACCATGGCAACCGGGGATGCTTCCGTGCTCGCCCGGTCTTGGCATCATCAGACCCCCTCCTGCGGCGGCATCAGACCCCCTCCTGCGGCGGCATCAGACCCCCTTTGCGGTAATAACACCATCTCCTATGCGATCCTCCTGTGCGTTCTGCCTTCAGTGCTCTTAATTGATTCATTGATACTTTCCTAACTACATTGTAAACACTCCAATTTATTGAGGTAATTGGTACTTGTACCTTTGTAGCCCAGCTGCCCATCATCATTACCAATTAGCACAATAAATTGGTGATTGCTATGTGGTTAGGAAAGTATCAATGAATCAATTAAGAGACTGTGAGCAGTGAATGAATGGCCTGTCAGCTAAATTCGGCACAATATAAAGTATGCAATGTTCCGAGCAGGCACCCTTCTGTATGGTCTTCACCTTGTGGAGTACTACAGATCCCAGCTCTCTGATATACCATCACCAACACTACCTCAATAACATTCGTCTACTGATTCTGCTATAATCGGCACACAATAGGATTCTGCTACAATCGGCATACGGTGTGCAGCAACAGAGATCCGGAGAACTATAGATCCCAGCACTTCTATATACTGCTGTGCCAATAGGAGCATGAGTTATCCATATTTTTCTACGGAAATACAGATGCCAAACATGTTGCACTCTGCAAACAATCCGTAGACAATTGATGTCAATGAGAGCATCCGTGAAAAAATCTGGGTCCGCACCGGGTCCGCACAAGGACATGTCCTTTTTTTTTTACGGATTGATTTTCATCCATTTCTGCTACTGATCGCGTGAATAGCCCAATAGACTTCAATGTGCACTAACTCGGATACGGAAATACGGATCCGTAAATTACGGAACGTGTGAATAAGGCCTAATGTTCCAAATAACAGCATCTATTCTCCCAGCTTCCACAAACAGTTCTATGGTGGAGTGTAGGTTGAAAATCCAAACAATCATCGGACAAGAGATAAGAAATTCTTAATAAGTACTCAAAGTAGGGCAGTCTTCTATCCACAAATCAACGGTTGTCCCTATCTAAATTCACTGTGGGGGCACATTATGCCATACACACACAGCCTGCTGCAGCCGTACCGCTCACACACACACAGCTTTCTTAAGCCATATACCAAGTTTTACATTAAAACAAAAAAAAAAAGGGTACTGCGCCCATAGTACACACACACACTCATACACACAGCCTGCGGCAGCAATAGTACACACACACACACACCCTGCTGCAGCCATAGCTCACACACACACAATCCTGCAGCCATCTAAATCTAAAAAAAAACATACATCTTCTAAAAAATAGAAAACCAAAAAAAAACTACATCAGTGCCTCAACCCCAACTCCTGTCTCTTCAAAAACCTGTCGATTAGACAAAAATACTCTGTATCCCACTGATCCAAAACTACTAACATGCCTAAAGAGAACAGAAAACATCCCCCCCCAAACACATTTCACTCCTGACGCTTTCTCAAAAAATGACAATGACTTACTGTGAAGTACTTCTTAACCAGTACCATCAAATGGTGCCACTGAACAATTGGAATGGTGCCCATACACAAAATGTATGGGATCAAATTATAAATATAACAACAGGACTCATTTGTAGATTTAGTAAACTAGTCTGTGTAAAGTCAGAGTCAAAACCTTTACGGCAACCACAAAAGTAAGGTAAAAATAGCTCAAAAAACACATCAATCAATAAGTAGCTCCAACAACTTGACTCAAAATACCCAGTAGAGAGGCTACAGTTAACAAGGAGTATTCTGGAAATTGACTAAACATACTTGTGTCTTATAGACAGCTTCCCGACGCTTACACTAATGTACACACTTTGGCATAATTTGGAATAATCACCTAATTATGGCACATCAAAGATCCTGCTGACTTTATTTTCTCACTATATGAGGAATCTGATATTAGGAGGGTTTACATGACACGGTAATGCTGATGATTTGTCAGTAAAGATCCTAGACTGACTATGACAACTTAAGTATCCTCCATTTAGTTAAACTCAAAATCCTAAAACTGTATACGCAACACCCAGTGTGCCCAACTTACCTTCATGTGTACTGCAGTTTAATCTGGTTACCAAGGCTAAATTTAATATGCTTCGGCCACCTCCTGTCAGCTGTAGTCAACATTTTGTATGGGCGAGTTAAACGCGGTGTATAGGCCTACGTCTATACTCCCGGGAACCACCATCCACAATACATGAACTCCTCCAACTCCACGTCTCCCCATAATTAACACATGGTCTACACTATACACAACCAATTATGCCTGAGTCTAAAACTGGCTTTTCCCCATACTCTCAGCCACCCACCTGTCGACTTCTGCCATTCAAAATTTACACAGTCACACATATTGTGCATCAACTACTACTGTCACCCACAGTTGTGGCCTATATAACCACAATGTGACCTGAATCTGGGCAACTGTAATTTTTCTAATGTGGACCAATCAAGCATAACTGCTGGCATAAATTGTGACTTTTCAATTACCTTTACGGCACACTTCACAATTTTGGACTCACAGTGTCTGTTAATGTCAACCATAGGGGTATTGTTGTGGCGGCCAGCCCCCCCACCCCCCCCCAGCTCCTCCCCGCCACTCCTGAACTCATCCACTCACTGCAGACGCGTTGAATAGTGGTGGCAGCAAGTGGGTAACGAGGAGCAAAATGAGCGCTGAAAGCGCTTGCTTACTCATCAAGACAATGGGTGTAATAGGGCCATAATTGCAGCAGTTGTCTCGCATAGTGTCACCGGGCAGCCTATTTATCTTCTGCTTTGCCAGGGAATGGGTCAAATCAAATTAATTGCATACATTGCCAAGTTTGTTAAAGTGTTAATTTGGATGCTAGTACAAAATTTTTTAACACATCCATTAACCATCTGAAATCCATCTCCTACCAAGACCCTTCACCACTAAATGGGAGATAAATCATGCACTAAATTAATGCACACCATACAAGACAACACAAAATGTACACTATTATGTAATTTAAACATTGCACAGTTTATGCTATGCCTAAAAATGGTTTGTCGCCAACAATGCACTTGTTTTGTCTCCATAACAATATTATGTAGACTGTGTGGTTAGCCAGTTATAATATTGTTACTATTTGTTCTCTACCATTAGAGGAGCAGACGACATCGTCAATATTGGGTACATCCCATCCTCCAGGCCCATGACCATGCAGGAGTATTTAACAATCTATACCATGATTTACAAAGGTATGTTTTCCGTGTACAGTTTCACACTGTAACCTTGTTGTAGTCATTAAGTTGGTAAACGGGGTTCTTATGTGTGGGGAAAAAATGGCTACTTTTCGCTCTGCTGTTGTCTCAGCACAATATTGGTTTACTAATAATCAGAATTTTCTTCAAACACACAGAGTTTCAAAAACTCACTTATTCTAAAGACACCACTAGGCTATAAATGTACCTGTTTTGTAATGCTGAAGAAACCCTTTAATTTAATTTGTCATATAATATGGGCGCTTATTTTCTTTATTTAATAGAATCCATTACTACATCCGCATACTGTCAAAGATTAACGTAAATAAAAAAAAATCTTCAGAGCATATACATTGATAACAGGGATGTATAATGTTGGATATATGGGTACGATTATACGGAAAATTAAGTGGCTTCTTTTTCACCAATAGCCCAAATATCTATGATTTTTATTCAGAATACCATGAGGAGTTGACCACTATGAAGCGCAGACTGTTAACTCTTTGCATGGTCCCACGCTCTGTACTTTCAGACCCACCTAATTTATTTAATTTAATATTATATATCTATTATCTATTAACATATAATATCTTTCACAATTAAATTTTCTTAAGGTACGAAGAGAAATTTCAAGCCTTCTGCCGCCTAAGTGTTGCTCAATTTGACAATCTGTTACAAATTATCGCTGTGGATCTGATCTTTCAGGACACTCAAATGAGAAAAGCAATAAGTGCAGAGGAAAGGCTACTCATCACCTTTCGGTCAGTTTACAAGTGCTGATAATTAAAGTTAATAAAATACATTTAGCACCACAATATTGATCAGCCATTCACATGTGTAGTTGTTGAGTGTTGTGTACATATTAATTCTTATTTGTGATACTCTCCCACTGGGTGGTGAAGCACACACGTTTAATCTTCACCACTTGTATTTCTTGAGTATGACATTTATAAACCATCTACTTACAACAACATTTTACATTCCTTATTGAAGACCTTATAAAAAAACATATGTGCGCAATATAATCTTCTATGTCAATTTACACTTATACTTAGTAAAGTTCTACACTAAATATTTAAATATCTTTCAAAGCTTATTACACACTTGTATTCTAACACTTCACAGCCTACCAAAATAGTCTTCAACATTTCCGACAACTATTGGTTGAAGGAGTCCAAAGATAGGTTTAGGTATTGAATTTTCCCAGTCAAAATTTTAACATTTTCTCCAATAATAAGCACTATCTATTGGGCAACAGACAGCCCACATTCTCCTTCTATAAAACACAGAAAATATATATGAATTGGCACCTATATTTTGTTAAATGTCGATGATTTTTAAAAATAACACAAGTAAAGGGCTACAATGAAGTAAATGATAAAGACAAAATTAATTATATGTATCCAGCTTCTAAAACCGAATTAATTTAAGGTCAATGTAAACACATTATATTGACTGGTGGTATAATAGGGCCCTTAGTCAGGGAGTCCCAAACTTTAAAACTAATCTAAAATTTCCTAAATTAACATGTTTAAAATGGGCAAAAAACATCACACTATAGTCGTTGAAATTCTGTGTTGAGTTTTTATGTTGTTGATGTGTTATGAGAATCTTCAATAGTTAGTGTTTAAATACTTTATGATAATTCAGTAAAATATTAATTACAACATGTTTGGCTTAGTGAGTACAGATTATTGTGAGTTATGTTAAATAATGTCTTCCCATTTTTTGTCATTTCATGTCTGCAGGACTGTTCGTACTTCCATTGCTTTCATCACCTGCAGTTTTTTAGCCACAGGCGAGAGCTATGCATCCCTGCACTTCCAATTCCGAGTTGGTGTCACAACCATCTCTGGAATTGTGAGGTGTACATGCGTCGTCATCTGGCAGAAATTGCAGCCCAGGGTGATGCCGAGCCCAACCGAGGAGACTTGGCGACAGGTTGCAGCAGGCTTTCAAACTGTTGCCAATTTCCCACACTGTCTAGGTGCAGTCGATGGCAAACATGTCAGGGTGCAACAGCCACCGCACTCAGGATCCAGATATTATAATTATAAAATTTTTTTTTCTGTGGTCCTGATGGCGGTGGCTGATGCAAACTGCAAATTTGTTGCCATCGACGTTGGTGCCTATGGTAGTACTGGGGATTCTCGGGTGTTGCAAACATCACAGATTGGTCTGCAAATTCTCCGAGCGGGCGATACGCTCCCAGAAGCCGAACCTTTGCCTGGCTCCACAGATCCAGTTCCATTTGTGATGATATCGGATGAGGCATTCCCTTTGCTCCAAAACCTGCTGCGCCCATATCCACGGAGGGAACTGGATACCAGGAAAAGAATTTTTGATTTTCGGCTGTCCAGGGCACGAAGAGTTGTGGAATGCACCTTCGGAATCATGAGTAGTCAGTGGTGTGTCCTGGGTACTACCATCAAATTGGATGTGAGAACAGTTGACAACATTATCAAGGCTTGCTGTGTTCTCCACAATTATGCTCGTCCTGAAAGAACTGATGAGATAATTGAGAACCAGCAAGCCAATCTTGATAATGTTGTCAACTGGGATTTTCAATCTCCATCCAATTTGGGGGTAGCTATCCGGGATCATTACGTTGACTACTTCATGTCCCCCGAAGGTGCCGTGCCCTGGCAATATGCCTGTGTTGGTGATGAGTAGCCACTTCTGCACGGAAGGGCCTGTGGATCTCTCTGGATGACAACCCGAAAAACCATCATGTCAATCATGTGTGACATATTAGAGAGACAACATTCAGCACCATCAGCATTCATAAAGGTAAGTAGGATATTCACCATGGTACCATGTTATGTTAATAAACAACTTAAAAAGTATGATGATAAGTTTTTAATAGTTAAAAAAAAAAAAAAAAAAACATGGAGGAAAAAAATATACATCCCAAAACACCATTATTGGGCGCAACTGTCACCCACTCATTATTTAGACTAAATTGATTGGAAATAAGATGTTTTTGGAGGCCAAACCAGAAACAGGCTGTAAACAGTTATCAGGTCACTACGTAAATACTAAGTTCAATGGACTATTCTAAATAATTTCAGGCTTTACCATCGAAAAAAGTGTCAATCATCTCTCTTTGTTAACACACCCTTTAGAGATTAGGAGGTATGGCTCCAATCTTAGTTGACATTAGACCCCATTGTAATAGCCTAGGCCAGAAAAAATGTTCCTATTGAAAGGGTACATTTGGTAAAAAAGTGTAATATCTTGTTCCCATAACCCTCAGATTACTAGGACATTAGATCACAAACACATCCTCCTAATATATGCCATACCCCTAGAAATATTTGGTATAGTAAAAATTAACCATAACTAATACACTCTATAATCCATTTTAAAACAAAATCAATGTTAACTGAGTTGTTTGTAGCCATACTGTCTGGGTGTGTACAATTGAGTGCTGTAATCTTATTACAAATTTGTAATAACCTGTAATTTTTTTTTAATTTGATCTTTACATCACACAATTTTTTTATTTATACAGGAGAATATAGCAACTTTGAAGATTTCAAACACTTTGAAAATATTTTATGGCCCCAAAATTCCCTGCTATTTTGGTTTTTCCAAAAATCTATAAATTCATCATTCAGTTAGTAAAGTGTGTGATGTTATGTTGAAGTGTTATGGTGATGTTATATGTGTCTCCATTTATTTAATTTAACCACAAAATAAAACGCTCAAAACCATTCTCTCCTAGGATCCATTGAATTTTGGTGTCTATAAAAACATGATGGCTCCATGTGTGCGCTAAATAAAATAAAACAATATTGATGAGACCACAAACTATTTTACATGCAAAAATATAATATTCAATAGCTGAATATAGGTAAGTACTGTACTGTGTGTCACCATGGGTTACTACACAATGTAATGTAATTCTGGGTGGTAAAATTTGTGGGTTTTCTAACATGTTCAATGAAATTTCTTATTGAAATTAGGAATATATGTTATTTTTATACCATATTCAAACTATAGAGCACAATTTAACCTTACAGTAAAAAAATAAAGGGCACTGTTAGAACAGAGAATAACGTGAATCCTAAGAGAATTAATATGCACAGGCGGGGTTTCATACAAAACTTTTTAATAATTAAAGTATAAACTTTGCGATGCAATTCTTTGCACAACTTGCATGAATGTGACAATGAAATTTTGTGTGTCACATAACGTTTGTAAAGACTAAATATAAAAAACATTGCTTGCTATTGTACATATTTGCTGTACATACCTTTTGGTTAACAACAGTTACATTCAGTAAAAACCTGGCTTTGTTACATGACTTGCCAGAGGTGGGTGCGGGTAAAGAATCATTCTTAAAATAATACACATTGCAAAGTAAGATAACTTTGTAATGTATGTTATGTTTGTGAATGACAACCTTCCCTGTGTCCCACAACCCCCACCCGTGTATGCAGATTTGTGGCGCCCTATACATAGTTGTTACATGTTGTGCCCCGTCTCCAATCAACACTCAATGACGTGTTCTTTGGACGGGCGCCAAATAGCTCTAACTGTCCCAAATGTTGTCCACCCTCTGCAGGGTCATCCAATGCTCAGCCACAATATGCAGAGCATAAGTGTGCTCAGCCAATCGTGGAGGACCGGCAGATGTCACCGCAGCATCATCAACAGTGATTGGCTGAGAACACTTATGCGCTGTCAATCAGGGATGAGCATCTGATGACGCTGCAAAAGGCGGATAACATTTGAGACTTTCCCAGCAGCTCACCATCCATCCAAGGAATACATCACTGTCTGAAGATTGGAGAGGGGGGTGGACACGTGACAGGTATGTATGGCTCACTACACTTCCAGGTACACAAGTGGGGGTGGTAGAACTTGGGAAAGGGGGCCATCCACAGTCATAACCTACCTTATTAAGTATAATACATTAATCATGGGTATTATTTTAAAAAATGAAATTTACTGCCGCACTAACCTTGTAAACAATCCAAACATGCTATTTTAAAATAAAATAAACACAATGAAGCCAACACAGTTAATGGTCACAAAATATTGCTTTTGTAAAAAGCTTGAAAATTACATTTTTAAAAATAACAGAATTAAAATAGTTGTTAGTCTAATACTTCAAAATAAACCAAACACCACACCAACACAGTATTGGGGAGTTTGATATGTACATCCATTTTTAATAGTTAAATGTGGAAAGTATTATAAAAAAAAAACATGGCTCAGTCAAGCCCCTGTTGATGAGAGCAAAGCCATCATGTGCTACCTGAATGCGACTCGGTAGAGTGCATGCTGTGTGTTAATATCTTGCTCAGCAATATTTGTGAGTAATGCAGAATTGTGGACTGTGTGTATGAGACAATGTGAAATGTGTGTCCGTCACACCTACTTAACCACAGAATATGGTGATGTATTCACTGTAGCCATCCAAGGGCTTAATGTTAGTTGTTGACAATAAAATTTTTCCTAGTTGTTGTTATGTACAGCAATATTTAGTGCCATTATGACTATTAATGATGGAAACACTGGCCAACATTATGCTAACTACCATGGAGACTGAACTAATCACATCTCCTTACTGTGCTTGTAAACTTAGTTTCCATATATCATCTGTAACAATATGTATAGCAATCCAACAAACAGTCAGCTTGGTCATAGACTCATCTATTATGCTAACATTACAAAAAATATAACAATTTAACTATAAATAACATTTTAAGTATTACAACATTTATCATTTTACAATTTAAGGACTCATTAAGACTTACAAAACTTGGTGGAAATAAGTAATGAGACTACAGAATATGGCATGTAAACATGCCCCATGTCTAAACCACAGCTACTCTTTGGTCATGTGACAATCTTCCCCAACCTTAATCCTAGCATATTAATTACATGTAATTAGGTAAAGGGAACTGATAAGTAATAGAAAATAGGGTTTGGTTTGCTTAAACTTTAACTAACATCCAAGTTCTTTGTGTTTTTTTTTGTAAAATATTATTGCATTAAACTAAAATATAGGGAAACTTAAAGTGAGCCTGTTACCCCCCATGTGCCATGGTGACAGGCTCCCTACCCCCCATTAGAGCAACCTATACTTACCTAATCCAGGCTGGTTACGCTGCTAGATCAGGTCGGTTGACAGACATATCAGCCGCTGCAGCCTGGCGCCCGCACTGAGAGCTGAGTCCAACACTAATATAGAATAACGGAGTGCTGAACTCTCCTGTCATTATCTATGAGTGTTTGACTCCTCTCGCAGAGTGAGTGCCGGGCTGCCGTGGCTGATATGTTTTGAACCCAACCATCTCCAGAAGGGTGACTTGACGGGATTAGGTAAGTATAGGGTGCTGTCAAGGGGGGTCAGGAGTCTGGCACCCCGGCACAGGGGGTGACAGGTCCTCTTTAAATGAATGTCATTGACACATGTAAAATCATTAACAGTATTAATTAATTATTTCTGTGCAGCTTCATCAGCCACAGGAAGGGGACATGCGGTGGACCTTTAAATTGGCTTAGTGTCAATGCTGTTTAATGTGTATGGAGCCTTCTAATGTGGCATTGTCACTGAATTTGAAAATTAAAAAAGGTTTGTTCAATATTTATGGAACTGTTGGAACGATTGTAATACCATAGTATGTGTCGTATGTTCACTAGTAATGTAAGTTCTTAAATTTTGATGGATTGAATATCTTACTACTAGAGATGGGCCAAATTTAAATGAGATGTTTGAAAATGTATAAAAATTTGCATACTGATATAAAACTTGCACACTTTCAATAATGAACAAAAAAGTTCATTTGTGTGAAACTTAGTTTGGGAACATATATAAACCAACCCAGACAAAATTATGCTATTGATCTGATATGACTGAAAAAAAAAAAAAATCTATAGTCCATGTAAAATACACTAGATATACTGTTGTGCTTTCTGGACTATTCATCCATGACTACCATGTATTGAATGAGACGGCTGTTTTCCAATATTCCACAGGTCCATTTACATACAAGTCAACAGTGGAATGGCATGACCCTTGCGTGGAACATGTGTAGAAAGGAGTTGTAGAACATTACACCTATGGGTGATAGTAATGGCGCTAGGCTCTTTACTATAAACACCACCTTAGATTTGATATTCAATTGTGCAGGTCTAATATTACAGCAGCAATTGTTTATAGAGTTACTTTTTGAAATGACTAGGGTAAAGCAAATCATTTAGAAATTACTTAGTCCTAATAATGAACGATATGTCAAAAATGGTTCAAAATTTAACATTAGGGCTTGTTTGGGGTGTTGTGGTTTTAGAAAGGGTGAGAATATTCAACACTATCTAAACTATTCCTTTATGGCTAGTAAAGTATAATGTGTCTATTTTTCAACAATGACAGTACTGCCATGAAAGTGCATAAAATAATTTTAACATTAAGATAGTTTACTATTAGTGCAATAAAATTTTCCTAAAAATTTTCCCTTTAATATTTAACAGATCAGAACACATTCCAGAAATGTTGCTAGGATCTAGTTTGTGGACCTTTTGCCGTAACGCATTGGGGGTGATTCTGTGTTTGGTTGTTGGACTACTGCACTTCTTGTATGTAAAAAATTGCTATGGGTAAGAGGACTGGAGGTTGCAGAAGGGGAATTGAGTAGGCTTAGAAAACTTTGCTGTGTTGAAACCATTGACCCCATAACTGTGGCCTCTTCTGTGTCTGTAGGCTGTGCTATATCTTCTACAGCTATTGTGGGACAACTCTGTTGTATATTTGGTGAAGAATGATGATAGAAAGTGCTTGTGTCAAAAATGGGGCTGGTACGTATTTTTTCAAATATGTTTTTAATTCCCGTTATAATCTCAATATTGTCGGGTATGGGTTGTGGATTACCATAAAACCTCATCAGTTCAAAAACAGCTGGCACACACACCCATCGTCTACTGTGTGGCATTTCTCTTAGGCGTGCAGCAATCGAGGCCCCAAGCTGGTCCCAGTGATCTTCTTTTTCTACTCGTTGAATTAGGTCTAATGTTTCTATTTCCACAGCGCGTGGCATGGTACTGCGACTAGTGGATTGTGCCCTACGAGTGCCAGACCGTGTCAACCTTTGTGAGCTGGAGGAACGTTGCCTCACCGGTGACCTTGTGATATGTGAGGGTCCTGGAGCAGAATCCTGTGATGGTGGCAAATCCCCTGCTGAGCCAGATGAACTACACATCACATCCTCAACTTCAGTTTCAGGGGCAGCTATATTCCCCTCAGTTCTGAAATGTGCAAAGTGTAAAGTGTATTAATTGTTAAGTAATGTGGTGTGTTTACTTTTGAAATGTAACATTCAATTTGGTAAAACATTAGGAAGCTAAACCTAAAGGGGAAATGTTTTATTTTTGCAACTCATAGTTAGTTCAAAATAGCTTAAATCTTAAGTCAACTAATATTACCTATGTAACAAGATATACTTATATACACATACATACCAAAACATAAACGCTGGTAGTTAATTTAAATAATATACAGGAGAGAAATGAGGGCTGCACCTCACACCTATGGCTGACAATAGTGTCTCTCGGCTGCATAAGAGACAGCAGAATTGAATGTAGACATTGATGAAGCCACACTGGCCCCTGTTCCGCGTGCAGGTATCTGATACACATGGGTCACTACACTAAGTCCAAAAATGTGCCGGTCAGTGCCTAAACTTTTTCCAGACTCGTGCTGTTTGTGGTTGAGCTTATCCGTTGGCGGTGATGGCCTGGTTTAGGGGTGGCATTTTTGGGTCTGGTCCTGTGATATGGGGGTCGCAGGTCCGTTCCATTGCCTCCCTTCCCTGAATGTGCACGCATGCGGTGGTGGAGGCCACTGACCGGCAAAATTTGGACTTACTGTAGGGTCCCATGTGTATATGATACCTGCACACCGTACATGGGCCAGTGTGGCTTGATCACTTCAAACATAAGATTATGCGGCCTCTTATGCAGCTGAGAGGCAATAGTGTCAGTCCTAGGTGTGCGGTGCAGCGCTCTGTTCTCTCCTGTATGGCATTGATTAGAAATTAAAATGTAATGTAATTTGCTTCTCATAACAAATTGGGATAGGTGCTAATGCTAATTGCTAAGTCCAAATAGTTAAATTAAAATCACACTGCCACCTATACCCTCTATTAGTGCAATAGTCATAGTAGGAGATTTGCCCTTATCATCAGGGCGCTATACATTATTAAAAAGGCTGATGAAGGAAACATGTGTTGGTAAAAATTGAGATGGTAAAATTGGCAATAATGGTTTTGTTATAATCAACCATAATAGCTGGCACAGAGGGTGAAAAGGGGAACCTATTGCTGTCTTGGAGTAGAGTGTTTATGCATTACATAATGAGGTGAATGCTCCAGTCAATGTGTGGTACTGTAGTAATTATTTGGTGAAAACACTTTGTGAGTGTAGTGCCTGTTTTGTAGCAATGTAAGTGTGTGATGATACTGGGGGGGGGGGGGGGGGGGTTGACGATTTTAGGCAACTTACCGTCTCAGCTCTCTTCCAGTTCTTAAAAACTGCATCTGCTCAGCATAGACAAATGGTCGTTTGTTAGGCGATTTCCCGCTCTTTCCAGGGTCATTCTCATAGCGTCTAAACTGATCTCGGACTGAACGCCACCTATTGTGCACATCATTAGCTGAAAGAGTAGTAAGAATAAGTTACAGTCTTGTGTTGCATAGTAATAACTAAATTTTTATTTTACAAATCAAAAAAAAACAAAAAACAAATACAGTGGTGAAGAATAGTGGAGCTAAACAAAATAAATGAAAAGGCTTTTAGTGGGCAGATGTGGAGAATTAAAATAAAAATTTAAAATAAACAAGTTAACACACATTCCACAAGTATGAGCGAACATTTACGTACAGATTTGCTTTTGTAAGCGTGGGGCCATGGTGTCTATTTCTGGGTACAGTGTTCTAATAATTTGTGCCCACGCATCTTGTTTTAGGTGACGGTCGCTGTATCTTGGGTCTGTTAGGTCCCAAATGCAAGGGCACCCTTCAACCTGTGTAAAGTGATAATATATTTGTGTTAAAATAGTAACTGCTTCAGTACTGCTGATGTATCACATAAAAAAATGCTCAGTCATATTTAATTACCATAAAACTTTACATAGTGGTCATATTTCACAATGTCAGTATAGGTAGGAGGCAAGGACAGGCACACCAGTAGGCATCATGGATAGCATTTATGGCCCAGCAAAAAGGAGCCAAGGGCAGACACACCAGTAGTTTACATGGATGCCTGTTAGGTCCTGCAGTAGCCAATATGGAGGCAATGGACTGTATAACGGTGCCATTGATCAACTTGCTGTAGGCTGTTGTGCATAGTGATGGTTAAGGGGTATGTGTAGGGTCAGAGTGACTAGGGCCGGTGCTGGGGGACCATCACACCCAGCATGGGTTTCAGGCAAAGGAGCATTTTATCAACTTTTGTGTGTGGGTGTTAGTGGGGATGGGAGAACAGTTTTATGGGCTAGAGGACTGGTGTGTGTGATGTCTGTATTTTGGAGATAATGACTTGGCAGTGTGTGGCCTGTATACAGACAGGCACACACCCGTCCACTACCCCTGTAGACAGAACCCACACACCACTAATCTGCCCCTGAATACAGACCCCACACAACAGTCCTCTCCCCCAGTATGCAATTGCATTATTGTGGACATAGGATTTTAATATAAGTTTATCGCTGGTGATTGGTGCAGTTGAGCAATGCTTGCTACTTATCAACTATGTCCCACTCCTCTAGCTAAAATCACAACTCAGAGAAGAGAAGATAATGTAGCATGTACCTAGTAACCATTACCCGCACATATATGCTCAACAGCATCCTCAACAGACATCAACACTGCTGCTGTCAGACATTGGTGTAACGCCTGGAGTAGTGGATCCACTGGACCGGCACCAGCGATGGCACAAACCTCACCAGGGAGCGGAGTCTAAGGGGCCGCTGGTTTTCACCAGAGCCCGCCGCAAAGCGGGATGGACTTGCTGCGGCAGACGACCCCCAGGTCGCTACCCCTGGCTTGGTTGCTGGTGACGGCAGGCGAGGCGTGACAGGAGCAGGTACTGACAGTGGCGTGTAAGCGTACCGCAGGTGACAGGCTGAACACAGGAACAGCAGAGAGACGGGAAGCAGGAACCAGGGACTAGGAGTAGGGACTGGGTAGCGGACAGGAGTCAGGAACAAGGACTAGGGACCAGGTAGCGGACAGGAATCAGGAACAACAGGGAGCTGGGCCAAACGCTATGGGAAGCATGTAGAGGCTCCAACACAGGGGACAGGGCATGCTGGGATTTATAGGGAGTGATTGGGTGCAACTACCAATTAGGGGCGGACTGGCCCTTTAAATCTGAGACAGCCGGCGCGCGCGCGCCCTAGGAGGCGGGGACGCGCGCGCCGGCCGGCACAGACGGAAGGAGGAGCGGGACGAGGTGAGGCGCCCCCCGGGGCCGAACAGACCGCAGCGCCGGGTCCCTGCACCAGGACCCCGGCAGCTGCCTGAGCTGGATGGCGGTTGCGGCGGTGTCCCGGAGCACGGGACGCCGCCGCGGCCATGACAATTGGGCTCATCTATGGGTTCAGCATCCTCATAAAGTCACATCCTATGAGCGGTTGGTACGCAGTGAACTCCACAATTTGATCTTCACCCTCCTCTGCTGTAATTCTCTGTGCTGCAGGAGCACAGTGAAGGCTCATATCTGAATTACACCACACTGTCTGATAGTTACAGTAAAAAATCTAACATCCACATAATGATTGTTTATGTGTCCACTTTATTTACCTCCAACAAACTGCATCACTGCATCAAGAACATTTATTGTTACATGCACCCGCACTGTCATGTGGTATAACCCTAAAGTGATTGTTGGTGGTGATTTTTATTGTAAGCGTTGTGGACTAGTTAACAAGCACATAACTTCACACAGCCATTCCACAAAGTGACCCCCCATCAAAAGCTCTACCAGCATTGGATAATTAGACAGTTTGGATGCACTATGTTGGGCAAAAATATTAGGACAATTTTAAAGTTATGTTGAACAACTTTACATTTTTTCACAATTCTTAATGTAGTTGTTAGTTTAGACTAGCAATCCTAAGTTGAGAAAAAAAATTTACAACAAGCAGCCAACAATACTATTTCATTGTTGTTTTCAAGAACTTTGATGCTTCCAAGTGTAGCAGCGCTCCTACTGTGGCCCAATATAGTATACAAGACTCCACTGTGGCCCCTATACGTCTGTTCAACAAATAGTTGCATCTCTGGGCCCCCATATATTTTGTGAGTTATTATTTGCACCTAAATTTATGTAGTGTGTAATAGTACAAATAAAGATGAGAGGTGTATTAGTAGCACAGGTAAAGATGACAATTGTATTATTAGTACAGGGATAGATGAAGTGCACAGTAGAAGTGTAGTTAGAGATGATGGGTGCAGTAGTAGAACCAGTATGGTGAAGGGGTGTTTCAGTAGTAGAGGTAAAGCTGAGGGGTGTTATAGTAGTACATGTATAGAGGATGGGTGTTTGAGTACAGTTACAAATGAGCGGTCTAATACTACAGGAACAGATAATGCAAATGGACAAAGCTAAGCACACAGGGCCTAATGAAACCTTAATGCATGGTGGGGGAGGATGAGGATAATAGGGTTGAAGCAGCATGGGGCACACTGGGTGAGGGGACAGCATGGGTCACACTGGGTGAGGGGACAGCATGGGTCACACTGGGTGAGGGGACATCATGGGTCACACTGGGTGAGGGGACATCATGGGTCACACAGGGTGAGGAGACAGCATGGGTCACACTTGGAGGAGGGGGGTGGGAAATGGGGCACCTTGGGTGGTGGTGGAACATGAGGCAGTGTGTGTGTGTGTGTGTGTGTGTGGTGGATTAGGCACCCTGTGTGGTGGAGCTGGACATTTTTGGGGTCAATTTGATAACAGGGTGCATTTAGATTTACCCTCCCCCCCCCCCCTTCAGTGCAGCCCTGGGGAAGGAAGGGAGTTACTTGAGATACTAGGAAGAAGCAGTGTGCATCTAAAGGCATAGGGGCGGGGTGGCCCCCTATGAATTAATGTTACACTGAATGTCAAAATTTTATTCTTCTTTGATCGGGGGTCATATTTTCCCTTTCCTATTACTCTTGGCAGGACCACCATGATGATTTCTTCCAGCTACAGTTAATTTCATTAGAACCAGGCAGACAAACATCTGCGGTTCTACACTCCCATCTACTTCCTATCTTTTTCCCACCTATAGGCTCCAAAATGTAGTCATTGGGCTATTAGGTCAGTAAAGTCATTAGTTATGTGGGTCGCCCACCGTATGTTGGATTCCCTGCTGTGTCCCAATATATTAAATATGCCCCCTGCTGTGCCTCTATATTGTGCTAAAGTCCCCTGCTGTTTTCCCATACTAAAAATGACTCCACTGCTGTGCCCTATGCCTATATAGTAATAATGCACCTGCTATACCCACCATTGTAATAAAGTTCCCCCCCTACCTGCTATATAACTTCCCCCCACACACACTATCCCAACCTAGCCTCCCTTCACAGACTATCCCATCTAACCCCCCTAAACATGCATAAGGTAACATCTGCAGTCCTATGTCATACACCACAGAAAACACAGTGTTTATAGATAATGTAGTATATGTTACCTGCAGTCCTATGTCATACAAAACAGATAACACAGTGATTATAGATAATGTAGTATACTGTCACATGCGGTCCTATGTAACACTACAGATAACACTGTGATATCTTGGAGTATAGATAATGTAGTTTATGTAACCAGCAGTCCTATGTAACAGCACAGATAAGACAGTGATATCTCTCTTAGTACAGATAATGTAGTAGATGTCACCTGCAGTCCTATGTAACAGCACAGATAACACAGTGATATCCCTTTGAGTAGATAATGTAGAAGTCACCTGCAGTCCTATGTAACAGCACAGATAACACAGTGATATCCCTTTGAGTAGCTAAGGAAGAAGTCACCTGCAGTCCTATGTAACAGCACAGATAATGCAGTGATATCTCTGAGTACAGATAATGTAGATGTCACCTGCAGTCCTATGTAACAGCACAGATAACACAGTGATATCTCTGAGTACAGATAATGTAGTAGTCACCTGCAGTCCTATGTAACACCACAGATAACACAGTGATATCTCTGAGTACAGATAATGTAGTAGTCACCTGCAGTCCTATGTAACACTACAGATAACACAGTGATATCTCTGAGTACAGATAATGTAGTAGATGTTACCTGCAGTCCTATGTAACAGCACAGATAACACAGTGATATCCCTCTGAGTACAGATAATGTAGTAGATGTCCCCTGCAGTCCAATGTAACAGCACAGATAACACAGCGGACACAATCTTTGTACAGCCGATCAGTGAGGTTTGTATATGAAGGGAGGTGGTGGGTGGTGGGAGGTGGAAAGGGGGGGGGGGGTCGCTGGATCCGTGATCAGGGCATGAGCTGTGTAGGTTTGGGCACCGGGGCCACCAACTTAGCAGACTGTGCACTGTACGGAGGGCTGGCCATAGAAACGGCCCTGTGGTGGAGCATACATGGGGCAGACCTGGGGGACCACGTTGAGGATCGTCTGGACAATGATGCAGAACGCTGTAGGAGGGAACAAACCTGGTGTACCCTCCTCTGCCCAGTCACTCACCACCGGCATTTCCGCATTTCGGCCGCCCGCACATCCTCCCCGCAGCTGACCCGCCCCCAGAGCGCGCTTAATATCCCGTCCCTGCCGCACATGGAGGTAATCGCAGAAGGCTGCAGACACTGAAAGCATCGGCTGATAGTCTCCCTGCCTTTACTGGAGGTGAATCGCAGCGACACTATCAGCCGATGCTTCTGTATCAGCAGCCTCCTGCGGGGACCTTCATGTGCGGCCTGGAGGGAGTGTATGTATACGTGCGGCTAGATGCTGTTTGCCGCTCTGCATAGACTTGTGGCCGCTCCCGCGCGCGTCCACCCACTTCAAATGCTGGCAATCTGCCAGCCTTTCAAAAAAGAAAACAATTATTTCATTTAAAAAATAACAGCAACAAAATTCACAAGATAAGGGGGTCTCCATGCCGCCATGACACATAGCACCATGCCCTGCTGCTACGCCATCAGCACATGTTGCTGATCGTGCAGAGTCTCCATGTTGAACCAATGTGTCCATAGACCATCCGGCTGCCTGCTCACCTGGGCGAACACTCTCCCCCCCAAAATACACATACAAAATACATACAAACAAAAAGTACACAAAGAAACTTACCAACACTATTAGTCTTGTAACGTTGATTCCCATACGACTGTAGGTCGACATTTTCACCAGTCGAAATCTCGGGTGGCCGACGAGCCTTCTTCTTCGACCGTCTCCTCCAAAGTCTTGGACGTAACTGACGTTGGAACGTCGTGACGGTGTTGTGCACAACTTTACTCAGTCTCCACAAACTGACAAAAACGCTGCTCAAAACGCCGCTGTCCTGTGAACAATAAAATCTGTCGCGAATCGCAAGCGATTTCAGTGTCCCATTGAAGACTATACATTCTAAAATCGCAGTAAAATCGCACCGTATTCAATTGCGCGAATCTCGCAGGAGTCAACGCGCAGCAAATGCGCCCTGTGTGTTTGTACCCTAAGGGTATATTCACACGAACGGTCTCACAGCGAGTATGTAATTCTGCCGCCCTTAACCCCTTCTGCTCCCGCCCGGCTCCCCCGCTGTAAGCATACATTACCTGTCCTTGCTGCACGGGTCCGGCGTCCTGCTCTCCCATCCGGCCAATTAGTGTGTTGCCCAGCCGCAGCCACTGATTGGCCGGACGGGAGAGCAGGACGCCGGACCCGTGCAGCAAGGACAGGTAATGTATGCTTACAGCGGGGGAGCCGGGCGGGAGCAGAAGGGGTTAAGGGCGGCAGAATTACATACTCGCTGCGGTCGTTTAGACCGCAGCGAGTATATAGTGTGTGGGAACTGCCAGGACCTGCCGGGCTCGCAGCGAGAATCTCGCTGCGAGCCCGTTCGTGTGAATATACCCTTAAAATGAATTGTTTTCTATTGGAGCTTCAGGTCTGCTAACACAGACTGTATAAGTGCAGGTGCTACTCTTTAGAAAGGATTAGTGGTCGGCAACCTGTGTGGGTGACCACATAGAAATCAATAGGTACTTCTTTCTATCTAGCAGGATCCTGATTTAAGGACAGAAAAAAATTGATGTGTGGATGAGGCCTAAGTGCATACTATTATAATATACATTTAACTCAGCTATATTATAAAGCTGCAGATCTCTCATACATAGATTTGTGAACTCCCATGTCTTCCAATATGATTCCAATGAAAGCTAAAAAAAAATAAAACAAAAATTAGTGTACCAAGTGCCCCAGACTGTTCACTGAACTTGCCATGTCTATAGTTCATACAGGGACAGGCACATTAAAGGATTTCTGAAACAGTTTTAAACTTTGGGTATAAACACACACACCGTATACGCAGCGTATTTACTGCTGCGATACGCAACAAATACGCAACTGATTAGATCTAAATAACTGAACACAGCATCAAATCTGCACCATCTAATCTGCTGCAGATCTGCGTATCTGCTGCGTATACGGTGTGTGTGTTTGTACCCTTAGGGTACAAACACACACACCGTATACGCAGCAGATATGCAGCAAATACGCAGCAGATCTGCAGCGGATTTGATGCTGTGTTCAGTTATTTAGATCGAATCTGTTGCGTATTTGTTGTGTATTTGCTGCTTTGCAGCAGTAAATATGCTGCGTATACAGTGTGTGTGTTTTTACCCTTAGGGTACAAACACACACAGCAGATACGCAGCAAATACGCAGATCTGCTGCGTATACGGTGTGTGTGTTTATACCCTTAATGGGGAAAATGGGGATGTGAGTACTCATCAGGAGAGCTTACAGTTTAAGGGCTTAATACACAAGGGCCTTTGAGGGGCCCCGGGTTTACTAGGAGCCACAGGAAATATGGGTAGTCCAGAGCTATGGGCTGCCTGAACCGCCCATATTGTAATCCACCACTGACAAAAACACACAGTATGAACACAGCCTAATATGATGCATATTCTCTAAAGCAATTACTAATGGATCTTTTTATCACAGTGTAAAAATGTGCTGGTGGGTATTTCCTTTGTGTGGCCCTTCATCATTGTCAGCCACACTGTTTACAGATGTGCAGCCAACTAATGGTGTGTTCTCACAGAGAGATTTATCTGACAGATCTTTGAAGCCAAAGCCAGGAACAGACTTTAAACAGAGTGGAAAGTAAAGGAAAGACTGGGATTTCAAATCCATTGCTGGCTTTGGCTTAAAAAATCTGTCATATAAATCTCTCTGTGTAAATGCACCATAACAACTGTAAAAAAAAAATGCAATAACATTTTAACATCTTTACCGGCCGGGTGTCAGCTCCAAAATGGCTCCAAAGAGATCAGTATACTTATACTAGAAGTCCCTCAGGGAGGCTTCTAGTATAAGTATAAAAAATAAAAAAAAATTATTGTTATTAGTAAAAAGCCCCCTCCCCTAATAAAAGTTTGAATCACCCCCCTTTTCCCAGGTTTTAAATAAAAGTAAATAAATAAATAAACATGTTTGCTATCGCCGCGTGCATAACTATTAAGTAATCACATTACTGATCTTGCACGGTAAATGGCGTAAGCGCAAAAAAATCCCAAAGTGCAAAATTGCGCATTTTTTGTCGCATCAAATCCAGAAAAAATGTAATAAAAAGTCGTATATGCGCAATCAAGGTACCGATAGAGAGAACACATCATGGCGCAAAAAATTACACATCACACAGCCGCATAGACCAAAGGATAAAAGCGTTATAAGCCTGGGAATGGAGTGATTGTAAGGAACGTATATTTGTTAACAATGGTTTGAATTTTTTACAGGCCATCAGATAATATAAAAGTTATACATGTTATATATCGTTGTAATCGTAACGACTTGAGGAACATGCATAACAAGTCAGTGTTACTCCAGGCCAAATGGCGTAAAAACAAAAAACCCCTAAATAAGAAAGAATGCGTTTTTTTTGTTCAATTTCACCACACTTTGAATTTTTTTCTGGTTTTGCAGTGTACTTTATGCAAAAATTCAGCCTGTCATTGCAAAGTACAAGTAGTGACGCAAAAAATAAAGGCTCATGTGGGTTTCTAGGTGGAAAAATGCAAGTGCTATGGACTTTTAAACACAAAGAGGAAAAAAACGCAAAAAGAAAATTGGCTCCGTTCTTAAGAGGTTAAGCAGTCGTTTGATCACCAGAGGATACCCCAAAGAGTAGGCATTTATTAGGGCAAAACAATGAGATCCTACACATGTGTTAAAGTGAGATAGAAGTAAGGTGAGGATAAAAGAACGTAAATGTGTATTTACCTTTAAACATAGCCCTATTTATAATGTGGGGCTTACATCTTTAAAAACTGGTGCTTAGTTGAACAGGACAAGGTTTTAAGTAATGTTATAAGTGAAAAGCCCTAAGTACCATTTAAGAGAAGTAAAAATCTCTGAGATTAGTAGGTAAATGAAATAGCATGGTCAGAAAAATGCGCCCTGTAGTAATTTTAGATGTGGCCAGTGTAACTATTGCTGCTATATGAAATATGTTAGGACTGTGCGTTTAGGAGGGGAGACTATTGGGGTGAAGTTTGTTTGATTTTAATTATTCTTTTTTGAAATACTGTTCTTTATAGATGTCTGATGTAATTATAGCAAATGGACTGAAGAATAACAAAGCAGCAGCCACCCACCATCTAGTGCGGGTTTATTGAGACAAAAAAACGGGTACGCGGTACACAGATATGGCAGTTCACATTGCAGGTGCCTTCAAATGAAGCTACAGCCGTTTCACACTCTTGCTCTTCTTCTGGCCTCGTAGAAGAAGAAGCACAAGAGCGTGAAATAGCTGTAATCTCATTAGAATACAACTGCAATGTGAACTGCCGTACCTGCGTACCGCCTACCTGTTTTTTGTCTGTATAAACTCGCACTTGATGGGGAGCGACTGCTGCTTTTTTAGTTATCTCTTCAGTCCATTTGATGAGATGTTTCCATGTCAGAGCCCCAACAAGTAGTACAACAGGATTTACACATCTAAATTTGTATAGGACCGTATCCCACAGCACCCACAATGCCGAAAGAGAGTGCCAAGTGTCAATTTCATTTTAATTAGGCAATTATATGTGAATGTTTCTTTAAAAGGGAGGTGAGTACAGAGTAGCGTCAGTCGTAATAAAGCATGAGAATTAATGTGTGAAATGGCTGTCGCCCAGTATCTCCGTCACACGCCTCTGTAGATGGAATAAAGATAATTCGTTTTTAATTTATGAAGCAGTTGTGAGAATCATGAGTGGAGAAAGCAGAAGTTGTGACTCTTCTTAGAGTCCTATTACACGGAGCGATTTATAACGATAAACGATCGCAAACGAGATTGTTTATCGTTAACCTGAAATCGTTCACCATATTACACAGAATGATGGTCGTTAGTTACGATTGTTACTACGATTATTATTGCAATCGTTACTAAGATCGTTTATTCCTTCTGATCCCAGCAAATGCGGAACTTGAGCGAACGAATGTGGAATTAGTGAACGATTAACAATAATTTTAGGTTCAGATCTAAATAAACGACACAAATGATTTTTCGATCGTTGCCTGCAATTACACAACGATTATCGTTTAAATTCGAACGATATAATGATTGTTTGCACGATAATCGTCCTGTGGCCCTTAGGGCCCTTAGGCTGTGCACTGCCTGCTTTCAGATGTAGGTTCTCTTAACCTACAGGATATTGCAGTGTATGATGAGGGCATTGTAACCCATTACAGTTTCCATGTAAAGGAAATTATATCTGGCCAATTCATATTATTATTCCTCATATTCCATGACAGTGCTGTCATTAAAATTAAATTAGGAAATCCATTTACATGTATATATAAAATTATCATAGAGATGTAATTAAAAAAAATAATCCTCCACCCGTTAATAGCCGGTTAACTCACACTTTATTCCTCATAGCTCAGGACATTACTGTCATGTACATGAGAAATTCCATTACTGATATGTAGAAAAATTTTCATATGCATTTTAAACAAAGGCCCATCTCATCCATCCCTTAATAGCCAGTCGATAAACTCCATTTGACTGTCTCTTATCCCAGAACAGAACCAGAAGCTGCTGTGGTGAGCAAGAGGAAGTTCACTGGTTTTAAGTGACTATGACTGTAGTGAAGTGCAGGTGTTATTGCATTTATTTTTACCTTGAGTGGTCCATTGTTGTTGTTCTTTTAAGCCAGGGTGTTCCTCAGGGAGAATCTGTATGTGCCATGTCCTTCATTACCTGGTGGTAATCCTGAGGACCCATTCTTCATGATCTTCATATTGGGCCTTTCTAAATCCAGATGATCTTCATGTTCTTCTTGATCTCCCAGAGACTGAGAAGGATAGCTAAATGTTTTGGCGTGGCAATTAGGTTTGGATGGCTAGGAGAGAACAACAGAAGATTGTGAAGTGATGATCTGAGAATATGACAGTAAATTTGGTCCCACGATCCTTGATTTTCAGTTATGTGTATTATTTATCATAAAAAGAGCAGAGCCTCTGAAGTAACATGGCAGCATAACAGACTTTACTCCTTTAAACAAATAAAACCTATGGCCATAGTCTGACACTCAAAAATGTTATATTTTTTCCAAATTATGAGACATTGTGAGGATTTATTGGGATGAGTTATTGGAACTATTTTGGGGTACAAATAATTTTTTTTCATGCCTTTTTAATCCTTGTTCCTTGGGAGCTGACTAGAAAACAGTAGTGTAGACAATTGAGAATGAGAACTGGGCGATCAATGAGGGAACCTCTCTCCTTTAACCACTTATGTTCTGTATGGTATCTGCCGTGTATGGAGTCTACGCCTTACTCTACTAATGACGCCAAGAGATATATCATTGTGCATTAGTGGGTTAGATAAAAAGAACATTTAGAACTGTGTAGAATTTCTGTACATTTACTTACTACATGGATGTGAGGTGGGGGCATCCAAAGAGCTTCCACAGGGTCCCATAGGATATGCTGGATAAAACAATGCCCTTTGATGTTTCTCTTGACTCCTAAGCGCTTGGCAGGATCTTTATGAAAAAGCTGAAGAACAGAAATATATTTACTATTTGGGATACAAGTAGTAAAACCTGATAACAATGAAGACTTATACTGGAATACTGCAGTGTAGCATTGCAGTATCATACTCACCTTCTTAATGGTGGGCTTCACGCTGGAGTGGCTGTCATCAAAGAGCGTGGCATTGTATTCAAACTCACCAGTAATCATTTTGTTTAGATGATGCCATACAAATACCAGTCCACTCTGGTGCCATACTCCTTCCCAGCCAGTATTTGCTTTAAAGGAGAGAAAAGATACTAAAGGTGTAAAAACTTATTAGAGTCTACACCATGGGTCTCCAAACTGCGGCCCTCCAGCTGTTGGAAAACTACATTTCCCATGCCTGGACAGCCAAATCCAATGCTTTAGCTGTCCGGGCATGATGGGATATGTGGTTTTTCAAAAGCTGGAGGGCCGCAGTTTGGAGACCCCTGCTCTACACACTCAGCAAAAGCATAAAAGAACAAGAAAAGACTACAGGCTGAAAACTATTAATAGATCAGTCACACCAGTAGGGGACTCCTCTTCTGCTCACCTGAGGAGCCATATACCCTATGGTCCCAGTATATTTAGTGGCTGTGCAGTCTCCAGAGATGTATTGCGGCCCAGACAGAAATCCGTCATCTTAATATACTCGGTATCATCCACCAAGATGTTATCAGGCTTGAGATCTCTACAAATAAGAAAAAGCATTGAATAAAGTCAGTGCCCATGATATAATAACTTATCTGAAATTAAACGTCCTTATCTGTGGATGATGGCCTTAGGGTCCTATTGGACTAAGTGATTAACAATAAATGTTTGCAAATGAGAACTTTTGGGAATTACGTAAAATAATGATTATCACCACCATAACACACTGAATGTAAGTCATTAGTTACGACCGCAATTACGGTCGTTTGTATACTCTATGATGTGCACAAACATGATTTGCGATCGATAAGTGAATGATTTTAATGATTTTATAGTCAGCTTAAAAGATGTGATCAACATACTAATAAATTTTCATTTGCCACGGAAAGATTATCACTTAAATTCAAACTATATAATGATTTTTCGCACAATAATCTTTCCGTGTAATAGGCCCTTTGGAATGGATGCCACACCTGAGTTCTACAGCATAGAATTTACTGCAAAAGAAAATGACTTAAGTAACATATGGAGGATAACACAGGAGACTCCTATGCAAGATTTTATTCAGAAAGAACATTCATTGACTATATGCAGGACAGGAAATAAATGTTACATTGCTGGGGCCCATATTACCTGCCTTTGGCTGTCAGAATAGGGCGGTTAGCAATCATAGTGATAGAGGGGACCTCTCTCCTCCAACCACCTAGATGCTGTGCTCTGTATAGCATCTGCGATCTAAAGTGGGAGCTCATCTACAGAGCCTTCTACATACTCTGCTAATGATGCCAAGAGATATGTCATGGTGCTTTAGTGAGTTAGATTAAAAAAAAAAAACATTTAGAACTGTGTAGAATTTCTTTACATTTTCTTACTACAGGGCTTCCACAAAGTCCTCGGCATATGCCAGAAAAAAACAATGCCTTTTGATGTTCCTCTTGACTCCTAAGCGCTCGGCAGGGTCTTTCTGAAAAAGCTGAAGAAGAGAAATATGTTTTTAATTTACGATACAAGCAGTAAAACATGATTACAAAGACATACTGGAATACTGTTGTGTAGCATTCCAGTATCATACTGACCTTGTTAATGGTGGTCTGCCAGCCGAAGTGGCTGTCGTCAAAGCGTGTGTCATCATATTCACACTCACTGGGAATAACTCCTACCCAGCAAGTATCTGCCATAAAGAAGAGAACAGTTACTAAAGGTATAAAAAATTTTTTTGAATCTATACAGTAATGCTCTACACACTCAGCTGAAGCATGAATGTAAGAGAATGTGAGAAGACTACTGGCCAGACAAGAACCATTAATAAATC
Organism: Dendropsophus ebraccatus; assembly: GCF_027789765.1. Lineage (NCBI taxonomy): Eukaryota > Metazoa > Chordata > Amphibia > Anura > Hylidae > Dendropsophus > Dendropsophus ebraccatus. The sequence goes on along the minus strand of NC_091455.1, from coordinate 69,897,991 downwards.
AGTCACACAATAGGAGACTTCTCTTCTGCTCACCTGATAGAGCCAAATACCCTATGGTCCCGGCATATCCAGTGGCTGTGCAGTTTCCAAAGGTGTTTACGTGGCCAAGACCAAAATCCGTGATCATAATATGCTCAGTATCAGCCACCAAGATGTTATCAGGCTTCAGATCTCTAAAATTGAGAAGATGCATTGAACAAAGTCAGTGTCCATCATATAATAATGTATCTGGAATTAAGCTCAGAAGAATGTAAGAAATATGTCTCTACCTGTGGATGATGTCCTTATAGTGAAGAAACTAGATACCAAACAGATGTTCTACCACATAGAATCTACCACAAAAGAAAATGACTGAATGTATAATGTGCAGGAGAACACAGGAGTCTCTTAGACGATCATACTAGTCATAAGATAGAAGATTTTATCCTTTTTATTGCACATACAGTAGTATTACCATATATTTCTTATATATTAAAGGATTTTATTTAGAAAGAACATTCATCAACTATATGCAGGACAGGAAATGAATGTTAAAATGCTGGGGCCTATATTGCCTGCCTTCAGCTGCCATAAGAATAGGGTGATCACCGATCATAGTGGTAGAGGGGGCCTCTTTCCTCTAACCACCTAGATGCCATGCTGTATATAGCATCTGCAATGTATAGAGGGAGCTCATCTCCTGAGCCTACGCCGTACTCTGCTAATGATGCCAAGAGAGCTGCTGGTGCTGCTGTGGTGAGCAAGTAAAAGTTCACTGGTTTTAAGTGACTATGACTAGTGAAGTGAAGTGCAGGTGTTATTGCATTTATTTTTACCTCGGATGGTCCATTGTTGTTCTTCCAAGCCAGGGTGTTCGTCAGGGAGAATCCGTATGTGCCATGTCCTTCATTACCTGGTGGTAATCCTGAGGACCCATTCTTCATGATCTTCATATTGGGCCTTTCTAAATCCAGATGATCTTCATGTTCTTCTTGATCTTCTCCCTGAGACTGAGAAGGATAGCTGAATGTTTGAGCATGGCAATCAGGTTTGGATGGCTAGGAGAGAACAACAGAAGATTGTAAAGTGATGATCTGAGAATATGACAGTAAATTTGGTCCCACGATCCTTGATTTTCAATTTTGTGTATTATTCATCATAGAAAGAGCAGAGCCTCTGAAGTAACATGGCAGCATAACTGAGAAGACATTACTCCTTTAAACGAATAAAACCTATTGCCATATTCTGACACTCAATTTTTTCCAAATTATGAGACATTGTGAGATCTTATTGGGATGAGTTATTGGAACTATTTTAGGGTACAAATACATTTTTTTCATGCGTTTTTAATCCTTGTTCCTTGGGAGCTGACTAAAAAACAGTAGTGTAGACAATTGAGAATGAGAACTGGGCGATCAATGAGGGAACCTCTCTCCTTTAACCACTTATGCTCTGTATGGTATCTGCCGTGTATGGAGTCTACGCCTTACTCTACTAATGACGCCAAGAGATATATCATTGTGCATTAGTGGGTTAGATAAAAAGAACATTTAGAACTGTATAGAATTTCTGTACATTTACTTACTACATGGATGTAAGGTGGGGGCATCCAAAGAGCTTCCACAGAGTCCCAGGGAATATGCCTGGAAACAGGGTCGGACTGGACCACCTAGGGCCCACCAGGGGAATTGATCCTGAGGGCCCACCCAATATTAACTGTACATGGAAGTAGTACCTGATCATTTGTAGGCTTCACTGACATGAACGCACCTTTTAGCACATAATACAGTATGCAGGCTTAAAGGTAAGCAATCAGCACAATTGTGCTGACATGGTTCCCTGCTGCACAGCATAGCTTTGCTGTGCAGCTCCCCAAAAAAGCAACCAGCTGCTAGCTAGCTTCAGAGCTATGCTGTGCAGCAGGGAGCCATATCTTTGTGTGGATTGCTTACCTTTAAATCATGGTAAATCTGGTGTGGGAGGAGGCCAGGCCTCCACCCTCCATTATGCAAGCTGAGGTTAGGGCTGGTGTATGACACAGAGAAGGTATGTATCTACACCTTCTCTATGACATATGCCACTAGCATAGCTTTAAGAAATCTCACCCTTGTGATTTTTGTGATATGGATCCCAAATAAAGTCATGAAAAATTCCTTCCACAAAAACCATATTTTATTATGGTCAGCCCAAACCAAACATAATAAATTATTTAGTTGCATAAATAACAAAATGAACCAAATAAATAACATGAAATTAACTTAAAGAAATTACTGTGTACAGTAACTGCAAAGTGCAATACAGTAACTTTAAATAGAACAAAATTAATGTAATAACTTATGACCTGTTTAAATCTGTGTCAGAATGACTATTTTTCAGTAGCAAACATGAAACATTATGGTGGTATCTAATCCACTACATGATGGTCATCAATGGCGCTTGATGTACCCCACTGACTATAAAGGGGCCGGACTAGTTTCTGTCATTATGTCAGAATAATACAGCATGCTATAGTAAGTTGTCCAGTATGACAGTTGGAATTTATGACGGAGGATCCTAACCTTTGATCAAAATGTATACAGAGCTTTGGAAATATATACATACAAAGAATACTACACTATAAAACCTATTTATAGTAGCATTTTTTGGAGAACAGAAGACGAGTTTGCAAACCTATCAACAATATCATCATAATCCAACATCATAGAAATATCCCTCTCAATGTTCAATAAAATTAAGGATTCTAAGAGTTCTTGTCCAATTGAAGACCTTTAAGCGATTTTTAACTATTTTTAGTTTTGAAAAGACTCTCTCACAGGAGACCTGAGTACAGGCGAGAGTTAGGAGTGACTTGTATGCTGCATAAAGATTTGTATATGAAGCCGAATGTAAGTTATAATCAAACAAAAGTCTGTAGCAGCATGTCAGACAGTTTTCACATGCTGCATGTCTACTTTCAGTGGAATCATCCTCATCATCTTCATCACCCTCAATTACTTCAGAGGTAGTAGGGAATGGCTTTTTTAGTGAAGCATAGTTTTCTTGAAAACTAAGAAGCTCTTGTTTCAGTTGCACAATATCCACATCTGCCAATTTAGCAACTGTTTTTAATGATTCAGTGGGAATGTCTTTTTTTGTTTGGTGGTCAAACCTTCTTGGGTCTAACTGTGCCAGTTCATGTATAAGGGATTCATTTTTGGAAAATTTTGACTTAATGCTTGTTGTTGCCTGGTGTAGAATCTGCTTGGGTTTTGGGGTGCCGTATTAATTGATCAAGGACAACTAGATCTTTAAGGGGTTTATTACAAAGAGGATAACATAAATATCTACAAAGGGGAGACTAACTAAGGGATAGGAATATAAGGGAAGGGAGAGGGTGGTAGGAAGGGATGGTGGGAGATAGGAAGTGCCTAACTATTCATCTGTGTGCAACCTTATATACCACTCACACAAACTCTCATAGCCCACACATGGCCCGTCCCTGGAACACCTCCAAATATTTTCTCAGCCAATCATCACAGTTCCTTTATGTTTTAAAGACAATGATGCAGAGGTAAACATGTTCCTCTAGGTGGCGTCCTTTGGGTAAAGTAAGGTCCTTGTCCTTTGGATGACTCTTTTGGGCGTGCTATGCCCATCCACAGGTGACGCTGATAAGGAGGCTTTGAAGTAGCCGCATGGGCTGGTTTATGGCTTCACGACAGCAGGAAAGCTCTCCTGCTGTTTGCCTCCAGTGTTTTCACTTAAATGCAAGGCTTGTCCAGCATTGTCCAGCATTTATGACTCTCCATTTCATTGTCTTTGGAAGGACCTTCATTTAAATAGACTCAGTCCATTCATCATCTTTTTGCCTTCTGCCACCTGAGACCATGAAACTGTTTCAGATTTATACAAGGTGTGGTCCATGTTGGTTCCAACACCTGGTCTATGACAACATTGTATACTCTACATTGAAAACCCTTGAGGGGGTCAGGAGGAAGCTCATCTTTGGATAGTTCACCAGGCATAGTTTTTTTCTTTGCTGGCCTTTTTTGTGGTAAACTGTGCTCAATTACTACAGTTATGGATTGTTCCTCAAAAACTGTTTCAGCCATATCAATGAACTTGTCTACTCTCGTAGTTAAGTCGGAAAATGAATCTCTAAGATTAAGAATCTGTCTTTTGGCATTTTCTATCATTCTCCATGCCTGGAGAATATCAAGCCCACGAGTTTGTAGATAGTCAGAAACTGGATTAGCAATTTCAAAAATTTGCATGAACAAAAATGATATTAGTAAAGTTTCGTACTTTGTCCAGCCATGAAGCAAGTTGTGTGCCTCATTTACAGCTTTGCTGTCAAATCTAGGTGAACCTGCAATGTGTTCCAAGCAGAACAATAGAGTAATGTAAAGTTGTTTCGAATAATCACGAGATGAGCCAAAAATTGTACTGAGTGCCCTTGGCTTACTCCACCATCGAGTGTCTCCAATTTTTTTTAGTCTGGTTAATTTAGCAGGGCCCTGAGACTGAACTGATACCTGATCTGTCCAGATAGAGGATCTCTTGTAAGATTCAGAGAAAAAAACTGATGTTTTCTCCAATAGTCCAAAGAATGATTTTACTGATGTGGCACACTGAGTCACATCAACAATCACTAAATTTAGTATGTGAGCGTAACACCAAGTATATATTGTGTTGCATGATGTAGCTTTTATGTGGGCCTGGACTCCATTGTAGCACCCACTCATATTGGCGGCGCCATCAAATGAACATCCAATGATATCATTAACACTTAAGGAGAATCGTTCTAATTCCTCTTTTAGCTTTGTAAAAAGCTCTTCTCCTGTTGTGTTGCTAACACTGATCAAAGAAAAGAGCCTTTCATGTACATTTCTGCCCTTCACATAACGCAAAATAATGCTGCATTGCTCTTTAACGGAAAGGTCTTGTGTGCTGTCCATTTCTACACTAAACTGCACAGCTTCTTTTACTTCTTGACTGATTTTCTGTTTTACCATGTTAGCCATTATTAAAATTAGTCGATTTATGGATGTTTTGCTTAAGAAGGTAACAAGACTGCCTCTTCCTTTACTTTCTGGGTGTTTGCTTTTTCTTTTTTGGCTCAACATGTCTTTTGAGCGTTGGATCACATTTGCTACATAGTATTGCCAACTCTAGAAAATTACCATGATTTAGTTCTACATTGGCTAAAGAATGAGCAGCCTCATCCTTCCCTCTATAGGCAGGAGCTAGCTTTGCAATGCAAAGAATAATATCTATGGTTCTCTTAACAACTGCATGGTTTTGTTGGACCTTCTCTTTATGTCTATTTTGTAACTCAACATTAATCAGTGTTTCAATATCTGCTTTATTTTCCGCAGACAAAAAAGCCGATACAGAGACCTGATGCAAATTTGACTCCTCATGTTCTTTAATGCGTGCATAAACATGTTTTTTGTCAGCCTTCCACCCAGTAATAAAAAAACTTTGTCTGTTTGGATAAAAAGCCATACATGTCGAACAAAAAAGGTTCCGTGTTTCTACATGATAGGACAGCCATTTCCTTGGAATTGCACTACCACCAGGCACAGAACGTAGATAAACCTGGTGTGCTTGAAAGGGTAGTGTATGGACAGCATCCGTCAATGGCTGAATTGGGTGCATTTTCATAAAATTCAATTTGGTGGACAAATTACTTGTGGGGTCTGGTGCCTCAAATGCATTGCACACAGTGGAAGTGGAAGGCAGTTCTGACAATATCCCTCCCTCTCTTCCTCTAATTCAACTAAGTTATGATCTGAAACTTCTGGGGACACATCCTCTATTGCTTGTGATAAAGATGATTTGTCAGCTTCATCTTCATCAAGTATGGATGTTACCACATCTACCACTACCTCATTAGCTTTAGAGCAAGATGTTGTTGGCTGTACTGAGCTTTGGCTTGTCACACCTACTGAGTGCCACAATTTCTGCTGCCCTGGAGCTGATCCAGCTTTTGCCAGATCTTTTCGGGTAGCCTCTAATCTTTTTTAGGAGCCAGTTTTATATTTTTTCTTTTTGGGGCCTGCTTCTTCACATACTTCTTGAGAAGGACAAGGTCGTTTAGAAGACATTGCCCTATAAATAAAAAGTAATTAAAATCTTAGCTTTTTTTAACTGTATGATACTTTCCTATGTACTGTACACTAACAATAACCAAATAACTGGTAACACTTTTATGGTCGGGCTAATTTTGGCCTTAAAGTGTCCCTGTCTTTATAACGTTCAAAATCCAAACAGTAGATGTGATATAAAGCAAGTTTGCAGTTTACATTCATTTTTTTTTAGTTATCATGGAAAACACTGCACTTCTGGTTTCTGACTTTTTTTTTCAAAGAACAGGAAACAGTCATATAACAGGAAGTCCTCTGTATCCCAGGTGATATGAGCGCTTACAGAGAGAAGGCAGTCATGTGACTGATGGACACATTAAGCCGTGACTCTCTGTACTCACTGGGACTTTATGTGTTTGTTTTTTTTCAATCAACACAAGTCAGAAAATCAGCCTTCAGGAGACTGGACCTGGATACAGTAAGTATAGCTGTTATACAGCAGCCTTCAGGAGACTGGACCTGGATACAGTAAGTATAGCTTTTATATAGCTGCCTTCAGGAGACTGGACCTGGATACAGTAAGTATATACTGTTATATAGATACCTATAGGAGAGTGGACCTGGATACAGTAAGTATAGCTGTTATATAGCTGCCTTCAGGAGACTGGACCTGGATACAGTAAGTATATACTGTTATATAGATACCTATAGGAGACTGGACCTGGATACAGTAAGTATAGCTGTTATATAGCCGCCTTCAGGAGACTGGACCTGGATACAGTAAGTATAGCTGTTATATAGCTGCCTTCAGGAGACTGGACCTCGATTTCCAATAAGTTCAGCCTTGATTTATAGCATAACAACAACAAAAAAAGACTGTATATTGCAAACTTGCTTTATATCACATCTACTGTTTATTTTGAAAGTTATAGTGACAGTGACAGTTTAAGGACCTGGGCCTGTTTTTCATATCTGACCTGTCTCATTTTATATGGTTATAACTCTGTGATGCTATGACTTATCCTATTTTGAAGTACATTTATTATTTGCATTGGAGGATATGTGGATTATGTGTGTATTTCACTTTTTTTTTTACTCATTATTTTTAGTGTTTTTTTACATTTTCACTTAATTTTACTGTTACAGTAAAGTTTGGAGACATCTTGTGATTACATTGACCTCAGCATCTATAGGGTTAACTGCTGGGATCCGAGCACAGCTCATGTGCCTGTTTCATGCGAGGACATAACTACAGTATATGTCCATTTTTGGGTCTAAGTGTTCAGGTCCGTACCGATTGGGAGAAGGAGCGGGGAGAGGACCGCGCTGCAGCATATCAGCTGCTAACTTTCAGTTGGGCTCACCACAGATTTACCTAGACTATCAGTCAGAGACTGACTGATCACGTGGCACAGAGATGGTAGAGGACCACACTGAGCCAGCATGTTCTCCTGGTCGGTACAGGTCTGATCACTCAGACCCAGATCGTTTAAAACTTTTGACATGTCTCCTTTTAGGATGACAGTGACACTTTAAACCAGCGCTTGTCAAACTATTTCTACTGGAGTCTCACCCAACAGACCAAGGCAATGCCCGCGCCTCACCAGACTGACCAAGATGGTGCCTGGGCCTCACTATCTGTGGTGAAAGTTTATTTAAAAGCTGAAAATACTGCTAGGGCTGCCTTTTACCTTTTACCAAGCTCTAGATTCTAATAAAGTACTAAATAAATGAATAATGTTGCTAAAATGGAGATTTTGGAGGACTGTGCAGATCATAGTTGCTTTTGTGAAAACTTGTTCCCCAGCTGGGCCTCACCAACATCTAGGGGGCGCCTCACTGGTGAGGCCCGTCTCACAGTTTGAGAAGCACTGATTTAAACCCTAAATATTTCCTAAAAACAGACAACCTGATGATGATTTCTATTATCTTGACATGCTAAAGACAAATAATAGTATGTCCCCGCACACCATCTAGTAAGCGTGCTGGTTGAACATAATGGTAAATTTGAAAAAAGTATGGTCCATGCACTACTGAACACAAAAAAAAAACACAGCAAGTTTTCAAGTAGGTCATTGGTTGGAAGCATGGCACAATTATATACCCTGAGCAGGGTCACTGACCTAGTGGCCAATACATTGCATGTCACCTATATCTTTTTCAAGAGATATGCAGCATTGACTTTTAGACCAAAACTTCTAATTAAGAGATATAAACTAATTAGAGATTCCAATTTATTGAAACTAGAGATGAGTGAATTTACAGTAATAATAAAATTAAGCGCTGCATTATTTCTGTAATCCGCTCATCAGCCGGCTGCCTTTTAACTGACTACCGCTCTGTGCTGCTCCTCCCAGGGTGTTGGGGAAAGCTGGATTCAGTCCTTGGACACTTCTCCCTGTTCCCCAGGACTGGATCGAGGTTTTCCCAGCACCCTGGGAGGAGCAGCACAGAGCGGTAGTCAGTTAAAAGGCAGCCGGCTGATGAGCAGTTTACAGAAATAATGGAGCGCTTAATTTTATTATTACTGTAAATTCGCTCATCTCTAGTTTCAATAAATTGGAAGCTTGTTCATCAAACTCATCCAACAATCTAAAAAAAATCTTTTTTGGCAATAGTTTTCAGATGAAAATGCATTTTATGACTGCAGGAGTTTTTTTTTTTCCACCTTTCAAACATGTTTTAGACATTCATCTAGTGATAATCATTACCACTTTGACTGCAGCATTTCATAAGTTAATGTACAAAAAAGTCAAAGCTAAAGAATGGGTATGGACAGTATAGGCAAAATGTAGTGCGTGTGGTGGAAGTGCTTGGTCTAAATCATATGACACCACCAAGCACCACTAAAGCTAAAATTATTGGCTTTAAATCAAGGCCAGGAACAAGTCTCAAAGTGTTTTACAGTCCATAGAGGACAGGACTTATGTTATACATCCTTGGCTCCCATTAAAAACTGCAGGCCAGCAAGGGGTGGTTTAAACTAACAAGTTATCTCCAGATTCCTGTGATGTCATGTCACCACAGGAGCTGCCACTGACTGTCTTAGTGGTTAGTTCAGCAGTGATATGATGTCATAGGGATCAGGAGATAGAGGAGACAAGTGGGGGCTGTTGGAGGCCAGCAGAAGGTGTGCATAACTTGGTTGTTATGTTTAAAGGGAACCATTCAGCCCAATCTGATGACTGGCTCCCTGATATGGCTCCCTGAACTGCTGTATACAGCTCCTGCAGCAGCCGCTGTATACCCCCAAAAAAAGGACTTTAATCCCCCGGACGTGTGACAGGCAGCGGTGGGGAAGTATCTAGTCACCGCACTCTGCCTGTCAGTGCGCTCGGAGTGATGATTGACAGGCAGAGAGGCCAGTAAGGGACCTCCCTGCCTGTCATTCATCCTCTCTGAGCGCACTGACAGGCAGAGTGCGGTGACTAGATACGGGCGGGGAGCTGCCCAGATGACTACTTCCCCACCACTGATTGTCACACGCCCGGGGGATTAAAGTCCTTTTTTCGGGTATACAGCTCCTGCTGCAGCCGCGGACGGTACGTGCTGTGGCTGCTGCAGGAGCTGTATACAGCGGTTCAGGGAACCATATTAACCCGATTGGGGTGATTGGTTCCCTTTAAACCACCCTGCTGCTCTGCAATTTCTTTTATTTTGAACGGACAACCATGTAAGAAGATACACCTTTGGCAGGAAGAGGGTTAAAGGGGTTTTCCACAATCAAAATACTGATGAACTATCCACAGGATAGGTCATCATTATCAGTTGAGTCCAAGTTTCTGAACACCCACTGAATATTCTGATGTTGGCAAACCAATTTATTTTTATAGTTAATTCTCTTTATGTCTTATGCAAAAATAGATGATAGGCTATGTGTGCTTCACCTACCCTGTATCACTGTGAAGCAAGTATCCGTATCCAAATCGTCTGAACTGGTGCAGTATGTTTACCCAAGCACAGGACTCACACGTGACCCGAAGACCTCATTTAATCATTCAGACTGTGCAGCAGTCACAATATATAGAAGAATGCATAATACCATAAATACATTCATCACAGTGGAAGCATACTAGTGTGCAGAATATTTCTGCATTATTTAATTTTTAAAGTGTCACTGTCATTTCAAAAAACTTCTGATATTGTCAGAGAGACATGTCAAAAGTTTTGAACACTCAGACCCGGACAGATTGTGAAAACAAGTGGTAAGAGTACCGTGTTGCCATGTGGTCCACCCCCCCCCCCCCCTTCCCGTTCTATGCCAGTTAGAAAAAGTAAAATTTATCATGTAACAATGTCCCAGGAGAGGACTGCGCTGAGTGTGACTTCTCACCACTTATTACCACTCAGACCTGCACCGATCAAAACTTTTGACATGTCTATATGACATTTTTTGAAACAACAGTAACACTTGAAAACATTGTAGATGGCCTTGTTTCGGTCTTGGAGACACAGTAACCCTTGGATAAGCAAGAGTACAGCCAACAGAGCAGAGCCATACTCTGCGGCAGAACTGCAACTCCCAGCATACCTCCTTGTGCACTACAACTCCCAGCATACCTTCTTGTGCACTACAACTCCCAGCATACCTTCTTGTGCACAAGAAGGCATGCTGGGAGTTGTAGTGCACAAGAAGGTATGTTAGGAATTGTAGTGCACAAGGAGGTATGTTAGGAGTTGTAGTGCACAAGGAGGTATGTTAGGAGTTGTAGTGCACAAGGAGGTATGTTAGGAGTTGTAGTGCACAAGGAGGTATGTTAGGAGTTGTAGTGCACAAGGAGGTATGTTAGGAGTTGTAGTGCTGGAAGTATGGAAGTACTGGAAGTATGCTGGAAGTTGCAGTTCTACCGCAGTAGCCTCCCCACACAGCAACAACTCCCAACATACCTCCTTGTACTACAAATCCCAGCATACCTCCTTGTACTACAACTCCCAGCATACCCCCTTGTGCACAAAGAGGTATGTTGGGAGTTGTAGTGCAAAAGAAGGTATGCTGGGTGATGTTGTGCACAAGGAAGTATGCTAAGAGTTGTAGTTCTGCAGCAGGAGCCTCCCAACACAACAATTCCCATCATACCTTCTTTTGCACTAAAACTCCCAGCATACCCCCTTGTGGACAAGAAGGTATGCTGGTAGTTGTAGTGCACAACAAGGTATGTTGGGAGTTGCAGTTGTGCTGCAGCAGCCTTCCAATATAACAGCTCCCAGCATAACTTTTTGTACAGTACAACTCCCGGCATACCCACTTGTGCAGAAGGAGGTATGCTGGGAGTTTTAGTGCACTAGGAGGTATGCTGGGAGTTGCTATATTGTAAGGCTTCTGTTGCATGACTGCAACTCCCAGCATACCTCGTGGTGCACTACAACCCCCAGCATACCTCCCTGTGCACAAGTGGGTATGCTGGGAGCTGTAGTGCACAAGGAGATATGGCAGTTGCAGCAATCCGCTACCCCCCTCCCCCCAAAGTCCTGGACCAGATCCACTGCCACTGTACTGGCAGACGATGAAGGACTGCAGCATCGGTGGGTCCTGGGAGAGAGGGGTGGAGGATCGCTGCGATGGAGGACCGCTGTGCTGGGGAGAGGAAGGCTGAAGCTGGAGGACCGCTGCGCCGGCGGGTCCCGGGGGCGGAGGGGCTTGCGATGGGGAACCACTGCATCAGCGGGTCCCGGGTGGCAATTGTTAAATGACTTGCTGCCCGCTAGATCACGGGCTGCAGTCATTTGAAGTGGGGGCCGCTCTATATGCAGCAGACTCCTGCTGTATATGGAGCGTCTCGGGAGGGGTTAAATGCCGCTGTCAGTGTAACAGCGGCATGTACTATGTAAAATAGCCGACACTAGCGATCGCTATGTGCTGGTTATTTGAATTCGGCGCTGCTGGGAGCAGACAGTGCGCAGGCCGAGGAGATGATACTAGGGGGCAGGGGAAGCACTCAGAGAACCTGGCCAGCGCTCAGGTAGCTGCCGTCCATGTTCTCTGCGCTATACTTTATGTTAAGCTGCACTATTATGCAGCTTACCATAAACTATCGATACCAGGAAATCCTGGTACCGAATTGTTTTTTTTGCCCGGAATATCGGTAGTAGTATCGATATTTCGGTGCATCATGCATCACTATTGGCCACACATCACTACATGGACAGGTGTGCGATCAGTGGCAGATTATTATACATGTTGAAAGACAGTGATCAGCAGACGAGTGTTTGCTCACAAGTTGGCTGATTGCTGTCTCTATTACACAGGGAGATATCTGCCTGATCTGGAGGTATGTTATATCTGTATATACTGTATGTTATGTGTGTATTGTTGGTTGTGTGTACTGTATATATTATGTATGTACTGTACATATGTTACGTGTGTTGTACTGTGGGCTAAATGTGTACATGCTTTAATACTTAGTTGAACAGGGTTACACTGCACTGCTGCCCCCCACATAATCACTGGCACTGCTGCCTCACACACAGACCTCTGGGGAAGGTAGGGAGATGGGAAAGAGGAGCTGCTAAACAGACCATGTGCAGAATGTTACTGGATGCCTGAAGAGGATGGTCCTGCCTCATTACAAAGTAAGTGATGAGCTGCAAGACAAGAGGGGTAAGAGTCCTTGGGGGGCTACCATTACAGCCAGGCACAGGCAAGTAAGGCAACTATGATCATCCCTGTGCACCAACTCATACCCATCCCCCCCCAAAAAAAAACTCCTCCAGCATCATGCCCAGAAGCATCCCAATGGCAGGAAGGGGTCATTATAAGGTCACTCCTAATTTGCATCATCCACAGCAGCAGTATCCTGACGGCAACCCTCCACCCCCGAGTCATTACCAGGCCACTCCAAATTCCTTCAGCTTTATCTCCAGCAGCAGCATCCCGACGGCACCCCCCTCCCCCGGACACTCCTAATTCCACAGCAGCACAGCCACAGCATCATGTTCAGCAGCAGCAGCTCCAGTCACACAACCCCCCCTCCCCTCATGATTGTTACCGGGACCCGGCTCCAGGAGCTGTTCTATGCTTTGTCCTCCAGGCTCTGCATACACCACAACCCCGCGCACCCAGGCACTATGACCACGCCCCCCCTGTATTACTTTCTGCCCTGGAAGAAATCACTACGCGCTGTGCCATGGCAGGCAGCTCCGATGCGGATACTGAAGCATGGAGACTGCCAGGCACGGTCACGGCTGCTGGGGGGCCCGGGGGGGCCTATGGCGGCCCACTGTAGCTCCGGGGCCCACCGGGAAAACCCCCGGTCCCCCGATGGCCCAGTCCGAGCCTGCCTGGAAAAAACAATGCCCTCTGATGTTTCTCTTGACTCCTAAGCGCTTGGCAGGATCTTTATGCAAAAGCTGAAGAACAGAAAAATGTTTTCAATTTAGGATTCAAGTAGTATAACGTGATAACCATTAAGACTTATACTGGAATACTGTAGCACATCATTCCAGTATCATTCTGACCTTCTTAATGGTTTTCTTCACAAGTCATCAAAGAGCGTGGGATTGTATTTACAATGGTGCCATACTCCTTCCCAGGTGTTCAAACGGCCTACAGGCTGTAACCATTACTAGATCAGTCACACAGTAGGAGACTTCTCTTTTGCTCACTTCAGGAGCCATGTACCATATGGTTCCAGCATATTTTTGTGGTTTTGCAGTAACCAAAGATGTTTTCGTGGCCGAGAGCGAAATCAGTCTTAATATACTTAATATAATTATATTTCTTCATTATAAGACGATTTTTGCAGAACCAAAAAATAATATAAACCACATTGTTTACAACATAATGCACACAGTTGTCCAGTGGTCCTATATCCATACAGAGAGATGCAAAATATATATACCACCATACCATTACATCGCTACAATTTCAATAGTGATAGTTGAATTATTTGGATCTGAAAGACTGCGTTGATGGGAGTACCCAACTATTTTAAAATTTTGTTTAAAATATATATTAAAATACTGCTGGACAACTTGAGAAATCCATCCTACCTCGAACTATCGACCCCCATCTGAACCCATTGCCACCTTCCATGCAATCATTGAGGGTAAGGAGGAAGCAAGCCAATTTATGAGCAAGTTTAACCTTACACAAAACAAACTCTTAATTACCAAACTCTTGTTCCTTCATAGTTGGTTCGAGTTACCTAAAATTGCGACAACTGCAGTGTAGGGGATACTATAACTATTTAGACCTCCTCCCAATACTCCTGAATTCTATTACACATCCACAAAATATGAATAAAGTGTAGACCTCTAAACTGCCGCATCTGGGGCACTGTGTGGTTGTCTTAACACCCATTTTATACAAGCTTAGCATGTGATGCGCTTCAGCCAAAGGAAAGGCTGGTGCGCAGCCTTTTCTCTCCTATTCACTGCTCCGCAACATGAAAGTGACAGAGATCCGAGGACTGCGGACGAAGATGACGGGGACGGGGCCGGCAGGATATTCAAACGGCAATCGTCACCGGAGGGATGGTAAGTATATATGCTATGTGTGTCTGTGTGTTTTTTTTTAGGGGGGGGGGGCACCGGAGTACTCCTTTAACCTCTTAAGGACATATGCCGTACCGGTCCGGCATACGTCCGCAAGAGGAGTTCAGAGGGGGGCCGCACTGCAACCCCGCTGTGAACTGCGATTCTGACTGCTATCTGCAGCACAGGACCGCGGCTATTACCGGGAGCGGGCCGATCGCCGCTCCCACTAATTAAGACCGTTAGATGCAGCTGTCAAACATGACAGCTGCATCTAATTGTGTTAAATGCAGCCCATCCCCGGTGTCTAGTGGCTGGATCCCCCCCGCGATGCGATCGCGGAAGGGGGGATCCCTTCATCTTACCGAGCCGGTATTCTATTGCAATGGTCTGCAGCAGGCCAAAGCATTATAGCACCGATCTGATGGATCTGTGCTGTGTAATACAGCTACACTGATCTCTATGGGAGATCAGTGTAGTTGTATTAGAAGTCCCCCAGGGGGACTTCTAATTACTGTGTAAATGTAAAAAAAAGTGTTTTCATTAATAAAAAGCCCCCTACCCTATTAAAAGTTTGAATCACCCCCTTTTCCCGTTTTATAATTAAAAATAAATAAATAAACATGTTTGGTATCGCCGCGTGCGTAATCATGTGAACTATTAATTAATCACATTCCTGATCTCGCACGGTAAACAGTGTAAGTGCAAAGACCCGCCAAAGTGCAAAAATTGGGCATTTTTGGTCACATCAAATCCCCAAAAATTGTAATAAAAAGAGATCAAAAAGTCGCATATACGCAATCAAGGTATTGATAGAAAGAACACATCATGGCGCAAAAAATGACACCTCAGACAGCCCCATAAACCAAAGGATAAAAGCGTTATAAGCATGGTAATAAAACAATTTTAAAGAACTTTTTTTTCTGGAAAAGGTCTTATTTTTTTTAAAAGCCATAAAATAATGTAAAGTTATGCAAGTTGCATATCGTTTTAATCGTACCAAACATATATAACATGTCAGTTTTTCCATACGACGAACAGAAAACGTAAAAACAAAAAAAAAAAAGAAAAAGAATAGGGTTTTTTTTTCAATTTTATATTTTTTTTATGGTTTCGCAGCACATTTTATGCAAAAATTAAAACTGCCATTGCAAAGTACAATTAGTGACTCAAAAAATAAGGGCTCATGTGGGTTTCTAGATGAAAATATGCAAGTGCTATGGCCTTTTAAACACAAGGAGGAAAAAACGAAAACGCAAAAATGAAAATTGGCTCCGTCCTTAAGAGGTTAAAGGGGAATAAAAACTCCTATGCATAATTCTAAATTGCATGGCCTTATGTGATTTATTGATTGAGACTTTATCATTGTTTGCACAAATGTTGTTTTAAAACTCTTCGAGGGACATATATGAAGACCGGTGTACTCGTACACCAGTCTTAAATTAGGCCCAACCTGAAACTGCCCCGCTGGATTTACTAAGAGGTGCACGCCTCTTAGTGAACCCGGCCTGTGAAATCTGCACCTGCTCCTCAGCAGGTGTAGAATTCTGCCACGACCTTCGCCTTTAAGCAGGCATAAATCATGGTGAATCAGGCCACGCCTTCTCCTCGTCTTGCCGTGCCGGGGGATACACTGGCGTACATCAGGGAGAAGGGGAAAATCTGCTACTTCTGCGATGCCCTGGCCCCTAGGGGCCACTCCGCAGTGTGGATGCTAACAGGCAGGAATCGGGGCAGCTGTAGGGTATAGGTTTGTCACGGTGTAGGCACGAGGGTGATACAGCTGGAAATCGGGCTCCTGACCATGCGGGAATACTGGGCATGCGATTCCTCGTTGTCCTTAGTCAGGGCACCAATTATCACACCAATGCCAAGGTTCAGAAACAACGGTATTGTTACAGTGGTAACTAGTAGCAACAGTCTCTCCAGGTACAACCGGGAATAAGGCAATCTTGAATAAAGCAGAGTAATGGGTGATGCTGCAATAGTGAGAGTAGCGTGCTGAATGATGGGTGTAGTAGTGAAACTGAAGTTGAGATGCTGGGTGGAATGAGACTTGAATGAAATACTTGCTGTTGATGATTAGAGAAGATGATGATGAGAGGAACTGAAGAATGACTGAAGAATCGACACCCAGATGAGAATCTTGAGACTTGAGACAGGAACACAGCCAGTGGACTGGAGCAGCAGAGCACACGCAGGCCTCTCTCTTAGCAGGGAGAGAGAACAGACACACAACCTATCCCCTATGGGGCAGGTGATAGGCCGAGGTAGAACAGGAAGTCACATAATAACCCCAGCCAAAAGCTTGATGACCATTGGTGTTACCATGGAAGCAGGGCACAGTCACGTGACATCCAGCCATTGCATCATCACACCATTAGGCATATACAGAGAAATACACATGAGAAGTACCATACTTGAACACTGGGAGGCGACATAATACCTTTAGGCACTGATACCTGAATAGATATACAATAAATGAATGGAATAGCAGACCTGAATACTGAGAAGGGTAACACAATACACGCAGTTTGCAGTGGACCATAGCTTTCCAGAACAGAACTGGTTATAATACAAGTGTGAGGATGAGAAGGGCTGTTCTGGGACACTGCACTTCTGCCTGGCGTATGCCAGTGGCACAACCTTCATAAATGCCCCCCCTCTTCCGTAGAGCCGACGTTTCTTTCCCACATATTACAGACTCTTTCTTTCTCCTTGTCCTTAAAATTAGAAATCAAATGTTTATATAATAATCCCGCATATTCCTTTCACAAATTACCATACTTTATGAAATAGCTGACAAATGGGCCATCTTCCAATGGATTCCGTCCACAACTACCTCATTCTAATAATTTAAAAAAATCATTCTCCTTTTTAAATTTCTGGGTTTGTAAAAAGGAAAAGACCTCTAGCCTACCACTCAACTTATAACCTAAGGTCGGGCAAGGAGAAGCCCCCATCTTTCTTGGGCCTACAGAAAGTTCTATACTTTAGTCTAACCTGTTTTCTGCCCCAAATTAAACCATTAATAGGATTTCTATGTTCCTTATCCATACATTACTCATCCATACGGATAAGCAATAAAGAGAAAAAGCAGTTGTGGCAGTATCACCATTTTAATTATGGCCCACCTGTTAGCCATGGACAATGGCAACCTCCACCATAACCCAACGGCCTTCTCCAAGCTATTTATATATGGTTTAAGATTTGTTTCCCCATATATACTCATGTCGTCTGTTATCTTGATTCCCAAGGGGTCTGAGAGATCAAGTGTCTTTAAATTCCCAGTTGTGGAGATCTTGTCTTCCCCCAAAGGTAACATACTAGATTTCTCCCAATTAATTTCTAATCCTCACATTAGCTTAAATGTGCTTAGTTCATCAATAATATACAGAATCTTACTAGCTGGATCCTTCTAGTACATGGGCTACCATTAACAATTACTCGAGCTTTAGGAATACAATTTTTTATCCATCTCCTCATGCTATGCCCTATTCCAAATTTCTTCAATACCTCCCAAAGGTAACCCCACTCCACCCTGTCGAAGGCCTTGGAGGCATCTAACAAAATTTGCGATCTTAATATGCCCGGTATCAGCCTTCAAGATCAGGCCTCAGATCACTAAAAATGAGAGGCATTGAATAACGTCAGTGCCCATCATATAATAAGGTATCTGGAATTAAACTCTGAAGAATGCAAGGAGTATGTCCTTACCTATGGCAGATGCCTTTAGAATGGAGAAACTGAATGCCACCTATGAGTTCTGCGGCATAGAATCACAAAAGAATATGACTGCATGTAACATATGGAGGATAAAACGGGAGACTCCTAGACACTCATACCAGTCAACAGACTCATATTGCATCTAGTAATACCACATATTTTCTATATAGTATAGGATTTTATTTAAAAAGAATATATATGCAGGACAGGAAATGAATGTTTGATGGCTGGGGCCGCTATTGGTCTGTATTACTGAGGACCTCACACTTACAGGAAGCAAAAGAAAAGTGACTTATGACAGAAATAGAAAAATATTGTTAAATTTCAGACTAGAATAGTGTAAGTTTGTTGCAGGTGACCCTAACTTTGGGAATTTGTTTAGAGAAAAGCCGATTTTGGGTGTATAAGGAACAAATCATTATGCAACTAATTGGTAAAAAAAAAAAAAAAAAAAAAGGTGAAAAAAGTAAAATTAGTAGGCAAACCTAGGAGAAATTTCCCAGAACTGGATGCAGCTTTTTCAGGCACCCAAAGTGGCACAGAGTTTAAAGGCAGCCAACCCATTAGCTAACAAAGCACTTTGCGTCATTAATACTGTAAATCTCTAGTCATTACTATTGAACCTTGTGGAGTTCATTTAGTTCATTTAGGGACGGCTGGTTAACTGTACAAGTGCCAGAATTTATTGAACTTTCTGAATACATACTATTAGTACACAGGCTAATGTACTGACAAAGAAATAGAAGAAATATATTTTCAAGGCAAGATAAACAATAAAAAATGTCCATGCCCTCATGACTAAAGTTGTCCTGATCCCCAAAAGGTTTATTACACCCAGTAGCCAAACACACGAGGGGAGTATGAATACACTTTTGGATTAATTCCCAGTTTAGACTAAAAAAATAAAAGATCCTGGTAAATCTGCATAAAAACAGTGATCAGTGCCATAAACTGTATGTCCCATCATACTAAGCAGCACCATCCGGGAGATACAGTACTGTATGTACCAGCAGAGGGAGTTCCGGTCAGTGAAACACCCTGGAGTTTGTCATGGCCGCGGCGGCGTCCCGTGCTCCGGGACGCCGCCGCAACCGCCATCCAGGTCAGGCAGCCGCCGGGGTCCTGGTGCAGGGACCCGGCGCTGCTGTGTGTTCGGCCCCTGGGGGCGCCTCACCTCGTCCCGCTCCTCCTTCCGTCTGTGCCGGCCGGCGCGCGCGTCCCCGCCTCCTAGGGCGCGCGCGCGCCGGCTGTCTCAGATTTAAAGGGCCAGTCCGCCCCTAATTGGTAGTTGCACACAATCACTCCCTATAAATCCCAGCATGCCCTGTCCCCTGTGTTGGAGCCTCTACATGCTTCCCATAGCGTTTGGCCCAGCTCCCTGTTGTTCCTGTTACCTGTCCGCTACCTGGTCCCTAGTCCTTGTTCCTGATTCCTGTCCGCTACCCAGTCCCTACTCCTAGTCCCTGGTTCCTGCTTCCCGTCTCTCTGCTGTTCCTGTGTCCAGCCTGTCACCTGCGGTACGCTTACACGCCACTGTCAGTACCTGCTCCTGTCACGCCTCGCCTGCCGTCACCAGCAACCAAGCCAGGGGTAGCGACCTGGGGGTCGCCTGCCGCAGCAAGTCCATCCCGCCTTGCGGCGGGCTCTGGTGAAAACCAGCGGCCCCTTAGACTCCGCTCCCTGGTGAGGTTTGTGCCATCGCTGGTGCCGGTCCAGTGGATCCACTACTCCGGGCGTTACAGTAGGCTCCAACCATGGATCCCGGCGAGGTGCCTGATCTCCGTGACGTCGCCAGAGTGGTCGCTCAACAGGCTCAACAGATCCAGCAGCAGTCGCAGCAAATCCAGCAATTGACTGCCGCCCTACAGCAGCATACTACAGGCCAGCGCCCACCACCACCTGCAACCACCTCGGGACTTCGATTGGCCCTCCCGAATAAATATGGAGGTGATCCCAAGTTATGCAGGGGATTCCTGACTCAATGCACAATGCATATTGAATTGTTAAGTAGTCAGTTTCCCACCGAGCGCTCTAAAGTGGCCTTTATCATCAGCCTATTGGAGGGTAGAGCTCTGGCCTGGGCCACGCCACTGTGGGACCGTGATGATCCTGTTGCTGCCAATCTCCGGGCCTTCCTGGCCGAGTTTCGCTCCGTCTTTGAGGAACCTGCCCGTGCCACCTCAGCCGAGACTGCTCTTCTCAACCTATCACAAGGGAGCTCCTCTGTCGGTGACTACGCCATCCAGTTCCGCACCCTGGCAGCAGAATTGGACTGGAATGAGGCCGCCCTAATAGCCACCTTCAAGAAGGGTCTCTCCAGCCGAGTGAAAGACGTACTCTCCGCCCGCGATCTTCCTCCTTCTCTAAACGATCTTATCCTACTGGCTACCAGAGTCGACAACCGGTTTTCCGAGAGAGAGGAGGAGGTTCGGCAGGAACGACGACTGAGCCTGCCCCGTCGCCTTCCTCGGCTGGCACCGGTGTTCCAGAGTCCCGTTGCTCCCATACTGCAGTCGCCTCCAGAAGTCCCTATGCAGGTGGAACGAGCTCGCCTGACTGCTGATGAGAGAGCCCGCCGCATGGAGCTGAATCTCTGTCTCTATTGCGGTGGTGCAGATCATTACCGGCAGGGATGTCCCCAACGTCCTCAGCGTCCGGGAAACGCTCGCACCTAGGTCCGGTGGGAGAGGCCTCCCTAGGTGTGAATGCCACCTCTCCAAGGTTGACTATACCCGTCTCCATCCAGACACCTACAGGGCAAGTTTTCCAGACTTCTGCCCTCATCGACTCTGGCTCTGCTGGCAGTTTCATCTCTGCTTCTTTGGTCCAAAGATGGCGGCTACCCGTGATCCAGCTAGCCCAACCCCGGTCTATCTCTTCGGTTACGGGGGAGATTCTTACCGAAACTGTGCACTGCCAGACGGCACCCCTAGCCTTCCGGGTGGGCGCCTTACATCAGGAGAGGATCTCCTTCTATGTCTTGAGCCATTCCTCCTCTAACATCCTGCTGGGCCTTCCTTGGCTGCAATTTCATGCCCCTAAGCTGGACTGGAGAACTGGGGAGGTTCTCAGCTGGGGCCAGGACTGTCATAACCGGTGTCTGAGATCTCCTCAACCCAAGTGCTCTACGAGGTCTCCTGCTAATGACAAGCCTCTAGCCGGTCTACCAGAGGACTACCAAGATTTCGGTGATGTTTTCTCGGCCAAGGAGGCGGACTCTCTACCACCTCATCGGGTCTATGATTGCCCTATAGACCTTCTTCCCGGGGCATCTCCTCCACGTGGTCGGGTATACCCTCTCTCTGTGCCCGAGACGGAAGCCATGTCCTCCTACATCCGGGAGCACTTACAAAAGGGCTTCATTCGTAAATCCACGTCTCCCGCTGGCGCAGGATTCTTCTTTGTCCAGAAGAAGGACGGTTCCCTTCGCCCATGCATAGACTACCGGGGCTTGAATAAGGTGACTGTTAAAAACCGCTATCCTCTTCCACTTATTCCTGAACTATTCGACCGTCTTCGTGGAGCTAAGATCTTCTCCAAGCTGGATCTCAGGGGAGCGTATAACTTGATCCGTATTCGTAAAGGAGACGAATGGAAGACCGCTTTCAACACCAGAGATGGGCACTACGAATACCTGGTCATGCCATTCGGCCTATGTAATGCTCCAGCGGTCTTCCAGGAATTCGTGAACGACATCTTCCGAGACCTCCTCTATGTCTGCGTCATTGTCTATTTGGACGACATTTTGGTCTTCTCCCCGGATCAGCAGACTCATGTGGCACAAGTGCGTCAGGTCCTCCGAAGACTACGGGCCAACCATTTATACGCCAAGCTTGAAAAGTGTGTTTTCCATCAGCGCAGTCTTCCATTTCTTGGCTATATCGTCTCCGACCAGGGTCTACAAATGGACCCGGCCAAGCTCTCAGCTGTCCTCCAATGGCCACGCCCTGTGGGACTTAGAGCAATCCAGCGTTTCCTTGGATTCGCCAACTATTATCGGCAATTCATCCCTCACTTTTCTACCCTGGTCGCACCCATCGTGGCTCTCACTAAAAAGAAGGCGGACCCCAGACGTTGGCCTCCTGAGGCCGAACAAGCCTTCAATAGCCTCAAGTCTGCCTTTGCCTCTGCTCCTGCCCTAGTCCGCCCGGATGTCTCCAGGCCGTTTTCTCTCGAGGTCGATGCTTCTTCTGTGGGCGCAGGAGCCGTTCTCTCGCAAAGGGACACAGCAGGCAAGACCAGAACCTGCGGGTTCTTTTCTAGGACTTTCTCCCCTGCCGAGAGGAACTATACTATTGGGGACCGTGAACTCCTGGCCATTAAGTTGGCACTGGAGGAGTGGCGTCATCTACTAGAGGGGGCTAAACACCCCGTTAACATCTACACGGACCACAAGAACCTCCTCTACCTCCAGTCGGCTCAACGCCTCAATCCCCGGCAGGCCAGGTGGTCTCTCTTCTTCTCTCGGTTTAACTTTACCATCCATTTTCGTCCAGCCGAGAGGAACCTAAAGGCCGATGCATTATCCCGAGCATCCGATGTCATGGGGCATGAGGAATCTCCTCGTCACATAATACCTCCCGACCGCCTAGTACCAGTTGCTACTTCTGCTCTGCAGAGACTGCCCCCCGGGAAGACTTATGTGCGCCCCGCGCTCCGTAGACGCATCTTGAAGTGGGGGCATTCCTCTTTGGTGGCCGGGCATCCAGGAACTCAAAAGACTGGGCAATTGATCACCCGTCACTACTGGTGGCCCAATCTCCTCCAGGATGTCAAGGATTTTGTGGCTTCCTGTGCAGTCTGTGCCAGGAATAAGTCTCCCCGTCAAAGACCTGCCGGCCTACTTTTGCCCTTGCCAGTCCCGGACCATCCCTGGCACCACATTGGGATGGATTTCATCACCGACCTACCACCATCTGCGGGCAATACTGTTATTTGGGTGGTGACGGACCGCTTCTCTAAAATGGCTCACTTCGTGGCTCTTCCTGGCCTACCCTCTGCTCCTCGTCTGGCTCAGTTGTTCTTCCGACACATCTTCCGCCTGCATGGACTTCCTCTTCACATTGTGTCCGACCGAGGCTCTCAATTTGTCTCTAAGTTTTGGCGTGCCCTCTGCTCGCAGCTCCAAGTAAAGCTGGACTTCTCATCAGCCTACCATCCCCAGTCTAACGGGCAAGTGGAGAGAGTCAATCAGATCCTGGGTAACTACCTACGGCATTTTGTGTCCAGCCGCCAAGACAACTGGTCCGACCTCCTTCCATGGGCGGAATTCTCCTATAACCATCTGGACTCGAGTTCCACAGGCAAGTCTCCTTTCTATGTGGTCTACGGGCATCATCCTCGTCCTCCTCTGCCTCTCTCTCCATCCTCTGGGGTCCCAGCCGTGGAGGAGCTGTTATCTGACCTGCAGTCGATCTGGGAACAAACTCGACAGTCCTTACTCAAAGCCTCAGAACGCATGAAGGACCAGGCTGATAAGAAGAGGAGACCTGCCACGAATTTTCGTCCAGGTGACAAAGTCTGGCTCTCGGCCAAATATGTTCGACTCAAGATTCCCAGCTACAAGTTGGGTCCCCGATTCCTTGGTCCTTTTTCGGTGCTGAAACGCATAAACCCTGTCACCTACAAACTCCGCCTGCCCCCTACTATGCGGATTCCGAACACCTTCCATGTCTCCCTCTTGAAGCCTGTGGTCCTCAACCGGTTCTCCGATCAGTCTCCGTTCTCTGTTCCACAAGCCGTCTCAGACGACGTCTACGTTG
Source organism: Dendropsophus ebraccatus (assembly GCF_027789765.1). Lineage (NCBI taxonomy): Eukaryota > Metazoa > Chordata > Amphibia > Anura > Hylidae > Dendropsophus > Dendropsophus ebraccatus. Next base: position 69,873,984 of record NC_091455.1, on the reverse strand, counting down.
TTAAAGATATTCTGGCCATGAAAACTGTCAGAGGGAGACGTTTCTTCCTGGTGGACTGGAGAGGATTTGGTCCGGAGGAGAGGTCCTGGGAACCCGAGGCTAACATCCTGGATAAAGATCTCATCAAGGGGTTCCTGCAGGCAAGAAAGAGGGGGAGGCCAAAGGGGGGGGGTACTGTCATGGCCGCGGCGGCGTCCCGTGCTCCGGGACGCCGCCGCAACCGCCATCCAGGTCAGGCAGCCGCCGGGGTCCTGGTGCAGAGACCCGGCGCTGCTGTGTGTTCGGCCCCTGGGGGCGCCTCACCTCGTCCCGCTCCTCCTTCCGTCTGTGCCGGCCGGCGCGCGCGTCCCCGCCTCCTCGGGCGCGCGCGCGCCGGCTGTCTCAGATTTAAAGGGCCAGTCCGCCCCTAATTGGTAGTTGCACACAATCACTCCCTATAAATCCCAGCATGCCCTGTCCCCTGTGTTGGAGCCTCTACATGCTTCCCATAGCGTTTGGCCCAGCTCCCTGTTGTTCCTGTTACCTGTCCGCTACCTGGTCCCTAGTCCTTGTTCCTGATTCCTGTCCGCTACCCAGTCCCTACTCCTAGTCCCTGGTTCCTGCTTCCCGTCTCTCTGCTGTTCCTGTGTCCAGCCTGTCACCTGCGGTACGCTTACACGCCACTGTCAGTACCTGCTCCTGTCACGCCTCGCCTGCCGTCACCAGCAACCAAGCCAGGGGTAGCGACCTGGGGGTCGCCTGCCGCAGCAAGTCCATCCCGCCTTGCGGCGGGCTCTGGTGAAAACCAGCGGCCCCTTAGACTCCGCTCCCTGGTGAGGTTTGTGCCATCGCTGGTGCCGGTCCAGTGGATCCACTACTCCGGGCGTTACAGAGTTGTACTACAGTCAGCTCAGATGTGCATGCATATAACCAGTATGCACAGGTGGTAATTTTAACATCTTCACCACCAGTCTTTTTAGCAATTTTAAGCCCTTGGTGGGTTGAGGCTACATTTGCCTTTGAAAACTGCAGAGAAAATGAAGAAAAAATCCACTACAAGAATAGCTTGTGCTTTATAAGCAACTGCTGGCATAACATGGTCCTGCAAAAGCCTTTCTTTATTATAATCTGACAGGCCTGGTAGTTGCAGTGAGCAGATAAATTTAGGTGTATGTGGGGGGGGGATATCAAGATTGGATGTCTCTCTGCCCAGACCGCCACAGAACATAAAAATTTGCATAGGCTTTGCACAACACGAGCATTTATGCAAATATTCTTTTTCCACTGCCAACGCAGCTTTATCAGCAGGGGCGCTAAGGATGAAGGCAATCCATATGCTATTGAGGTGATTTAGTGCACTCAGGTCAGCACTACCCCTCTCAGTACATTGATCCGCCTTGGCCAGCACACCCCGGCGCTCTGCAGTAATGATCCACTGGGGTGGATCGGTGCACTAAGAAATGTAGTCCCATCTCCAGTGCACCAAAATTAACTTCCTCCTCAGTGCCCCATGCACAATGTTCACAGAACGTATCTTTTGTATTAATCATGGCTGTTGTTGCCAATTTGCAACAATGACCGTGATAAATACAAAAGATATATTGCATAGTACACATAGTATACACGCCGGCCGAGATTGCAACCGGCTGCACAAAAAACTGACATGACAGTTTTGCGCGGCCGCTATTTACTAATTAGCAGCCGCACAGAACTGCCAATTCACACAATGGAGAGTGCGGCCCGCATCCCTAATCGATAGAAATGAAGTTTATCCTGACACCGGCCGTTCTGTGACACGGCTGGGTCACAGAGCGGCCAGTGTCTTATGATGCTTCTAACCTGCTAATAGTTGGTAGTTTCCCTCTGTCAGAACTGGCAGCGTAATTTAAACAATGTAAAAGCCTGTCGTTGGTGGTATAGGGGACAGATCATCTCCTCCCAATATGATCAGGGGCTCATGGCCTGTACTAGTCTTCCATGACTGTTGTGACTGATCTATTGCTAAAATCTAGCATTAAAATGCAGATCAGATCTATTGATGTAATACTATAGTATTACATCAATTCCTGTTAGCATCAAGTTCAGTGCTCAGAAGCATTAGGCAGACTCGTAGAAAATGAATTGAGCACAGGTTGCCCAGACCCAGTGAGTGCTTCATTCACTGCAGGGACAATTGCATATCTATCCTTAATATTAGTGCTCCCACCTGCCACCAGTTTATAATCCCTAACAATCCACAAACAATCAGTTTGCTTCCTGACTCAGAATATATTTTTAGAGAAACAAAGTTAAAATACGTTACAAGGTATTATTGGTCCTGCAAAAAATAATATTAGTCTTACGGGTAAGACAGTTTCTCTGAAACCTTGATTTTGAAGTGTCTTGGGAATCAATGGTATGGGAAGGAAGGCATAAGCCATCTTGAATCTCCAGGGATGTGCCAGAGAATCTACACTCAGTGCCCCGTCCTTTAAGGAATCTAAGGAAAATAAATCTTTTAGCTTCCTGTTTCGTCGTGTGGTAAACAGGTCTACTTCTGGAAGTCCCCATTTGTCCACCAACATCTGAAAAATCTCTTCCTTCAGACACCATTCTCCTTAGTCAATAGTATGTCTGCTAAGGAACTACACTTTGAGATTTTCCGCTCCCTTCAGATGTGTTGCTTACAAGGAAAGGAGATGCCTCTCTGCCCAGACAAATATATGTTCTGATATTATCTGTAGAGTTTTGTTTGGGGCTTCCTTGATATCATCTGAGAGTATGTGTACATGAGAGCCTTCTAAGGTAGATTCTGCTTGTTTTAAGGCTATCAGGACAGCTTTTAGTTCCCTGAAATTTGACAACTTCCTGGAAGTTCTTGGCGACTTGCCCTGTAACAGAAGAGAGGCCACATGTGTTCCCCATCCAGATTGACTTGCATCTGTGGAGAGGATAATTTTTGGAATGGGTTACAATGTACTCCTTTCTCCAAGTTAGCAGATGTCGTCCACCAGAGAATGGACTTCTTCACCTGTCTGGGAAGAAACATCACCTTGTCCAATACTGAGTCCAGTCTGTTCTAAGATGAAAGGATTGATGTCTGCAGAATTCTTGAATGAGCCTGGCTCCAGGATGCAGGCCATCATAGATCACAAAATGTGCATGGCTTCCTTTATGCTGCATGAGTCCTTCTTCCTGAAGAGACTGATCCGCTGGACTAGAAATGTAGAATCTCTTTTCTGAGGGAAGAAAAGCATTTGTTTTTTTGAATCTAGTAGGATACCATGTAATACCTTCCTCGTATCTGGTACTAGATCTGACTTTTTTATTTGTTTATGATTCAGCCAAGGGAGGTCAGAAGATCCGATGCTACCTGCAGATCCTGTTGGAGCTTCTGGTTGGATTCTGCTATGAACAAAAGGTCATCCAGATAAGACACAACATTGATTTTCAAGAGATGAAGGTAAGATATCACCCCCCCCACCCATGACATTCAAGAAGATTCGAGGAGCTGAGGATATCCCAGAGGGTGAAGCTGTGAACTGGTAATGACATAGATTTCCATCCTCAATCTGAGGTACTTGTGGGAGGAGCCATGAATCGGTATGTGGTAATATGCATCCTTGAGATCGAGGGATACCATCACCGAATTTTCTGAGACTAGGGGAGTTGTGGTTTTTATCGATTCCATCTTGAACTTTAGGTAAATTTGTTGATCGGTTTCAAGTTTATAATTAACCTGTAGGAACCATTGGGTTTTGGTACAAGAAAAAGATTTGAGTAATGCCCCTTCCTGAGTTCCTTCACTGGGACAGGGGTTACTACATTTGACTTTATTAGCTCGTTTACACTTCTCACAAGCTCTTCTTGAAGGGCTTTTGATGTTTGTCGGGAAATCAAAAACCTTTTGGGGAAAAAGCGTTAACAGTTTTATACTGTAGCCTTGATGAATTATATTCAGTATCCACTGATTTTGGGAGATGGAGTGCCAAGCTTTTCGAAACTCAGCCAGACTCCCTCCGACTGGAATGCCGTCATGGCTTGTCTTGGGAGGATTTGCGGTTATAAAAAATATTTTTCCCTTTACCTCCTTTATTGTAGCTCCAACATTCTCCTTTCCCTTTGCCTCTATAATTCTCCTGGAATCTGTATTGTTCCTTCTTTTTGGGGGTCTTACCCTCCAGAAGAGATGTCTTTTTATCTGATGACTTTTCTAGAATCTTATCTAGAGCAGAGCCAAAAACATACTTGCAAAGTTGTGCTGCTTTCGTGTGGGCTTCATCTTTAGGGGTTACATGTAGCAGGTAGGGAAGGAATAGAAGTAGAAAGAAGTACTGGAGCAGATGTAGGAATTACTGGACCAGACATAGTGGCTTAGGTATTAACTGCAGCAGGGATATTTACTGGAGCAGCTATTGTAGCTGGAGCTTGAGCGACAGTAAGGGCCCTATTCCACAGGAACGATAAAAGGCCGAATCGGCCCCATTCAGCCGATTATTGCTCAGTTATCATCGGCTGATCGTTCATTTAGGGCCAGGCCAGGGGCGTAGCTAGGGGTTCAGCCTAGGGGGGGGCGAGTGAGTCTGAGTGGGCCCCCAACCAACCTTACCTATAGGGAACCTCAGCAGGTGACAAGGTTTTCTGAATAATAAAAGGAATATTCTTCTACATTACTCATAGTGGATAAGGATAAAGAGCAGTGTAAGAGGCTTCTGTACATTTCATATATAGAACCACAAAAAAATGTAAAGTGCTTAAGATTAGAAAAATATAGCTGCCTTCTTCCACAGACAGCACCATTCTTGTCCTCAGTTTGTGTGTGGTATTCGACTGAAGTGAATAGTGCCAAGCTGTGATACCACACACAACCTAAGAACAGGGGTGGCGCTGTTTTGGAAGAAAGCAACTATGTTTTTTTTCTTAATTCTGAAGAACCCTTTTAACCAGATTATCTTTGCCTAAAAATAATAGTGGTATAGGTTATATGTTTTTAGACATTAAGGCTATGTTCACACTGCATATGAGTCCGGCCACATTTCGTACGCCGGCGTACATGTGCGGCTGAAACTACAGGCGTGGGAAAAATCGACATGCGGCCGGATGCGTACGAAAAGCGAACATACGCCCGTAGTACAGTTATGCTTCCCTAGCTTGATTTGAAGCGATCTGAAACAGGTCATTTACTTGGAAATCTTCGCCCAGCCCAATAAACCACACAGAACCTTTTGGATCGAAAAATCAAGTTCAATTTGGCTGAAATAAGTACTTCGTACGGGACCGCATGGAAATCCACGGCCGTGAGTTTCAACATTTCCGTCCTCAAACAATGCTCTTGTTCATTCTTTACAGCGCCGTATACGATCCGGCCGTGCTCATACGTAGTGTGCACTGTGCAGCCGTATATCATATACTTCCCAGCGAACTCATCAAACTCAAAACTACGTGCAGAAACATACGCAGTGTGAACATAGCCTCAAAGGGGTGAGCTGGTTGTGATCATACATGTACAATCCAAGATATGTGATGAGCTGCTAGATATCCATTTCTTATCTATCTATCTATCTCCTATCTATCTATCTCTATCTATCTATCTTCTACTATCTATCTATCTATCTATCTATCTATCTTCTACTATCTATCTATCTATCTATCTATCTCCTATCTATCTATCTCCTATCTATCTATCTATCTCCTATCTATCTATCTATCTATCTATCTATCTATCTATCTATCTATCTATCTATCTATTATCTATCTATCTATCTCCTATCTATCTATCTCCTATCTATCTATCTATTATCTATCTATCTATCTCCTATCTATCTATCTATCTATCTATCACATTACAGGAGGAGATATAAGAGGACAATGATCACATGTCCTTCATGCACCAGCATCTTCTCAGCCCCGCCCCCTCATGACATCACCACAGGTCCTTCATCCACAAGATTCCTCTCCAGTTCTCAGCCCCGCCTCCTTATGATGTCACCACAGGTCCTTCCTCATCGCTCTGCAGGCTGTCTGCAAAAGAAATAGCTTTTTCAGACAGCATTAAAGGGAACCAATCACTGGAAAAAAGCATATAGAGCTTTTGAAATGTGCTGTTAGAGCACACAGCACACTTGCCACACGTGTTTCCATAGCCTCCGTGCCTTCCCCGTGTAAGCCGCAAAGTAACTTTATAAAACTGGCGCCCTGTATGCTAATTACCTGAGGTAGTGACCTGGGCGGTGTTCGGCTAGCAGGTAGTCACGGTCCCCTGGGCGTTCTTCCGCTGTAATCACGCCCCTCTGGGCGTGATTCAAATGGCTGAGTGGCTGTGGCGTCACTCGGGAGCGCGCCGTGCCCAACGTCGGCGCGCTTACGTACTGATGCCGGACGCCGCCGCACATGCGCAGTGCAGCCGCTTTCATTCCGGTTGGACTGCGCCTGTGCAGAATAGCCTCGAACTCCGGCTAACAGGCTATTCGAGGCTATTCTGCACAGGCGCAGTACCGCCGGAATTGAAGCGGCTGCACTGCGCATGTGCGGCGGCGTCCGGCATCAGAATGTCACAGCTACTCGGCCATTTGAATCACGCCCAGAGGGGCGTGATTACCGCGGTAGAACGCCCAGGGGACAGTGACTACCTGCTAGCCGAACACCGCCCAGGTGACTACCTCAGGTAATTAGCATACAGGGCGCCAGTTTTATAAAGTTACTTTGCGGCTTACACGGGGAAGGCACGGAGGCTATGGAAACACGTGTGGCAAGTGTGCTGTGTGCTCTAACAGCACCTTTCAAAAGCTCTATATGCGTTTTTCCGGTGATTGGTTCCCTTTAAGCCTCTGAGACCTCAGTGGGCCCCTGCCAGTGTGGGCCCAGGAGCCACCGCCCCCCCTGCACCCCAAATTTCGCTTATGGGCCAGGCCTAAAATCATCGTTCCCCCACCACGCATCGCTACGGTGGAATAGTGGTGCGCGGCGGGCAACCGACGATTTGAGAAGCACAATACATTACCTGCAGGGCTTCTCCTCCTCTCCTCCTCTGCTCTGTCTTCCTCCCTGGGTCCCGTGCGCTCTAGCTTCAGAGTGGCCTGTCAGCTGACAGAGCGCTCAGCCAATCACAGGCCGGGACCGCCGCGGGCTGTGATTGGCTGAGTGGCCTCTCAGCTGACAGGTCATTCTGAAGCTAGAGTGCGTGGGACCCGGGGAGGAAGACAGAGCAGAGGAGAAGCCCTGCAGGTAGTGTATGCTGCAAGGGCTTCAAGGACATCAGTAACAATGTCCCTGCAGCCCTCGCTTAACGATCATCGGGCCGTGAAATAGACCCAGTAAACGAGCGGCGATCTAGCAGATCAGCGCTCGTTTACATCGTTGATCGGGCCCTGCTCGGACCGTGGAATAGGGCCCTAATAGTAGGAGTAGGTCTGGAAGCAGCTATTTCAGCCTTTATCATATCTCTAATTTCAGATAAGAAGGAGGATCTGTCTTCCTTTACAATATCTCCTATACAGGAGGGACATATATTTTTCTTGCATGAGGAAGAGAACCTAGCGCCACAGCAGATGCATTTTCTGACTTGAGGGGCTTTAGCTTTTTCTTTAGTTGTTCTAGAAATATTGCAGGCTAGTGAAACAGAATCTTAAGGAGGCTACATAAGGAAAGCCCACCCCCTGGTGCAAGGCTATTAGAAAATATGGGAAATACATACAACACAATCCCTCACCTTATAAGTTTAGCATACAAATTAGGGACACTTACTGCCGGCTGCGGTTGAGGGGCTTTGTCTGCTGGGACAGCCTTCTCTGCAGGAGAGGCCTTGTCTGCTGGAGCACCACTATCCATGTTCCCAGGCACAGACCTCAGATCAGAGCCCTGAAGTGAGAGCAGATTCTTTAAAAAGACCATGCAGACACCCGGAAGTTCAGTTCCGGTGTGTGACGCTCCCGAGACGCGTCACTTCCAGATCTGCCGCGGGCATCCTCCCACCGCTGGCCTAAGCCGTAAGTAGGCCTTACTGCACCCATGCCCTTTCCTAAGCTGGAGGCCATGGCAGAGGAGATGCTACAGAGGCCGCCACATGCAGTATCTCTAGCACGGCCACCCGTCACACTCAGGGATATGGTGCGCACAGCGGCCATTCCCTCCTCACGGCCACACAGTCCTAACTCACTTCAGTAGGGACACCTCATCTTCATGATGGACCCCAACACTATCATGCCTGCCCTTACAGGGACAGGAAAAGCACTGGTGAGAGTGGGAAGGGGAGGGGTTCTTAACCTCTTGTGTTTGTGCTTTTCCTGTCCCTTAGAGATGCTCCAGCCAAGTACCGCCAAAAATGAAATTGGTTATAGACATTAACTAAATAAGGTCAAAATCACACTGCAGTCATAGGCTCTGTATAAAGTCTTTGTCAGCAGTTCATTCCCAGATCAAAGCCCCCCTAACAATATGACTGACCTGTATGTCCCAGTAGTAACGGCAAGTGAAAATGACCCGTAGTGAGTAATAATTTACCTTGTAGCTAGAAAAATGCCAATATAAGACAATATAATCAATAGTAATGCCCCCTTTCCCAATAATAATGTCCCCCGTGGCCAGTAATAATACCTACATTGTAGCCAGATACAATGCCCCCTGCAGCTAGATGCAGTGCTCTCTTTAGCCTTTCAACAAATAAGCCCCATATAGTCAGGTTTGCGCCATGTAGCAAGATAAGCCTTGGTAGCCTGGAATGACCCATACAACTAGGTATGCCCCTTGTATCTAAATACAGTGGTACCTCGGTTTTCGAACCTAATTGGTTCCGGAAGGTAGTTTGAAAACCAAGCAGTTCAAAAACCGAGCAGTGTTTTCCCATAGAAAGCAATGTAAATGTGTTTAATTGGTTCCGGCACCTAAAAAATTAGCAAACACCACTCATTTTTTGCATTGAAAAGTGCCCAGTTTATTCAATGCAATAAGACAGCAAACAGTACTATGCAGTACAGTATGCAGAACTGTATTTAAAACAACAAATGTTCAACAAAACATCAGTGAATGGTAAAGAGGGAGAGTGAGAAGAGGAGGGATCTTCTTCTTTTATACTGTAATGTCCTCAGGCAATTCACTGAGTTGAAGAAGAGTGAGAGGAAGAAGAATGGACTTCAAAAGTGTCAGAAGCCAAGTCACTTTCTGGAGTCTTCTCTTTTGTCTGCCTTTTTGCTGGAGGTTCTCCAACGAGAGGTATACATAGCTGTCTCAATAAAAACCTGTCAATGGAAACCTGCTTTTGTCTTTTCTTGAGGATCATTCTAAAGTAAGAGACAATACGGTCATTCACTAAGTTAAGGATACGGTCTGTTCCAGCTCTGTCAGGGTGGTGCTTTTCAAAAAAACTTTGCATTTGTGACCACTTACCACACATTTCTTTCAGGACTGAGGTGGGAACTTCTTCCCTTTGCTCCTCTTCTTGAGCTGCAGATTCTTCTGCCAAAATTTCTTGATGTTCCTTATCTAGATCCTGCAGTTCTTCTGTTGTGAGCTCATCTCGGTGCTCCTCCACCAACTCTGCTACATCTTCAGCATTGACCTCCAAGCCCAGGGACTCACCCAGAGACAAAATTTCCTCAACAACAGGCTCAGCTCTACATTCTGATCCTTCTGTGCCCTTATCTACTACAGCATCAGGCCACAATTTCTTCCACGCAGAGTTCAGTGTGCGAAAGGAGACATCACCCCAAGCCTTGTCTATAAGTCTTATGCAATGAAGAATGTTAAAATGCTCCTTCCAAAACTCTCGGAGGGTCAACTGAGTATCAGATGTGACTTCAAAGCACCTCTGAAAAAGAGCTTTTGTGTAGAGTTTCTTGAAATTTGATATCACCTGTTGGTCCATGGGCTGGATTAGGGGAGTATTATTTGGTGGCAAAAATTTGACTGAAATAAAGTTGCAGTCCTGCATCAGAGTGTCCTCTAGTCCTGGAGGGTGTGCTGGAGCATTGTCCATGATAAGAAGTGCTTTCAGTGGCAGCTGTTTTTCATGAAGATATTTTTTCACAGATGGACCAAAGACTTCATGTACCCATTCACGAAAAAATTGCCTGGTCACCCATGCTTTATTATTTGCCCTCCACATTACATTAAGCTTGCTCTTCATAACATTGTTTTTATTAAAAACTCTGGGGTTTTCGCTATGGTACACAAGCAATGGCTTCAGCTTTAAGTCTCCACTTGTGTTCCCACACAACAATAGAGTCAATCTATCCTTCATTGGCTTATGCCCTGGCAAATGTGTTTCCTCTTGTGTGATGTAGGTTCTGTTCGGCATTTTTTTCTAAAACAGGCCAGTCTCGTCACAGTTGAACACTTGCTGTGGAACAAAACCTTCAGTTTCTATGTATGCTTTAAATTCTGAAGCAAACTGTTCTGCAGCTTCTTTGTTGGCACTGGCAGCCTCACCATGTCTAACTACGCTATGAATTCCACTTCTCTTTTTAAAGTTATCAAACCAGCCGTGATTGGCCTTGAACGTTTCAGCTTCACCACTTGTTCCAGGAGTATCTCTAGTTAGATCTGCATACACTTGCAGTGCTTTGTGACTGATCATGGCCTCTGAAACACTATCACCAGCTACCTGTTTTTCAATTATCCACATCAGTAATAATCTCTCCATTGTCTGAGGCCTTTGCTTTGTTAATGTTGTTACTCCTTTGGCTACGTCAGCTTCTTTAATAGCATCTATTTGTTTCAGTATTGTGGATACTGTTGACTTAGCCATGCCATACTGAGTGACTAATTCACACACACGTACACCTTGCTCAAACTTGGCAACAATTTCTTTTTTTAACTCAATTGTTGTTCTGATTTTTTTCCTCCTCTTTCCATCCTTTGTATCACGTTTTTTGGGTGGCATAATGATGGTATTGATGGAGTACTATGCTGTACTGTGCTGTACACTGTATACAATCTAGAAGAAGAACGAACAAACAATGTGTAACCCTTACTGTACTCCCTACAGGTTCAGTAGTGGACCAACTTCTCTCATTCTTTATAGTGCACCCCAACCTCAGCTCTGTAAAGGATGGGAGATGGTGGTGCACTAGCTGTATGTAGCACTGAAACATTGCCTCAGGGGCTATACGGTACAGTACTCACCAGGTGGACTTGGGTGGGACAAGGGCACTGTCACCAGTGATTCACACTGCCAGGGATACTGCTTCTGTACACTGTACTGTACTGTATACTTTACAGTACAATCTAGAATAAAAAACAGGCATGTAACCCTTACTGTTCCATACTGTACCCCCCTCAGCAACTACTGTACAGGTACAGTACTGTACCATACCCATACTGTACTGTACAGTAGTCCTATACTGTACTGTATTCCCCCTCACACAGACACACACACTACCACAACTGACCCCCCTTACAACACACACACTATCACCAGGCATAAACATTCAACTGGCCCCCGCTCCCCCTCATCGGCATACTGTATATCTGTGATGCTTGGCTGATGCCCCTTGTAACTAGAGCTACCCCTTGTAGCCAGGTATGATCCCTACAGTCCCTGCAGCCAGATATGCCTCCTGTGCTCAGGTATTCCCCTTGTAGCAAGATGTGCCTCCCCGCAGTCAGATATGGAGGAAAGAAGGTGAGCAGCAGTGGTTGGTGTCACAAGCATAGAGCAATATCTCGGTGCCAAAAGCAATACTGTGGTGGGGGGCGCAGTTGTTTTTATTTTAACGCCTCCCACATACTCAGGGCTGGTTCTTGCATCAGCTGCTGTATGTCATGCAGGAAATGGTGTTTTCTTTTCAGTCTGACACGGTGCTCTCTGCTGATATCTCTGGCCGAGACAGGAGCTCTGTCTCGGTTTTCTATGAATCCCCACTGAAAACCTCTCCTGCTCTGGACAGTTCCTGTCTCGGCCAGAGGTGGCAGAAGAGAGCACTGAAAAGAAAGTTTCAGACTGAAAAGAAAACATTTCCTACATTTCAAAATTTCCTACAGCAGCTGATACGTTTGGGAAGACTTTAGATTTTTTAATAGAAGTAAATTACAAATCTGTATAACTTTCTGATATTAGTTGATTTGAAAGAAAAAGATTTTCGCTGGACAACCCCTTTAACCCTTTGAGGACCAAGCCCAAATTGACCCAGTGGACCGCGCAAATTTTCATTTTTGTGTTTTTGTTTTTTCCTCCTCTCCTTCTAAGACCTCTAACACTTACATTTTTCTATCTACAGGGCCATCGCACTGCGTCATTCCTGATCGGCGATCGCCGCAGACTGTCATTAACGGTGAGGTCTGGGTTGCTCACTGCCTGTGAGGTGAGGGCTGCTGCTCACTCCAGAGAGCGTTTCATAGCTCAGCTTATACCGGTACGCCCAGGGTTATCTGGGGACAGACTTCCAGGGCGTACCGGTACGTCCTTAGTCGTCTAGGGGTTAAGTGGTAATCATTAAAATAGCTTTGTCTAATAAGACCCTAAATTGTTCTCCAGCACAGTGCCAGCTTGTTCCCCCCAGTGCTTCACTTCCTCCAGCACTATGTCATGGCACAGCAGAGAAGAGTTGGTGCTGTCCTATGGTTGCCCAGAGAAGTACAGGAGTGTGACTACTGCTGGTAAACAGCCAAACATCTCTGGTCCTGGCCTTAAATGGAAAGAAAAAGAAATCCTTGGGCTCCGTGAATGGAACTTTCAGTAGCCCAGACAGCCCGACCCCCTCCCGATCTTTATTGATGGATGGAGTCCGATCACTCACCTGCTATATAGCTCTATTCTTTTTTATATGGACACAGTTTGGATTGGCGCCATAATATGGAACCGCAATGGTTTTGGTCAGTGTTCACATTGTATATTGGGAATGTCGTCCTACCATCGTGGAGTGGGGAAGACCCTGGTCTAGGTGACTTTGATAGCCGGAAGGATCAGGGATCAACCAGTCCGGAGGTCCCGAGTGCGACACCCACAGAGGGCGGGGACCCGAATTGGACGCTTCTACTTCACCAGAGGACGATGCCTATTACTAATTTTTTGGTTTACTCTAAGGGACACAATGACCTTAACCAAGATGGCTTCAGCGGACGCCTAGCGCTTACAGCGCATGCGCAATCTCCGAATACCGATTGGAAGTGACGGCAGTCGCTCCGTATGGAGAGCGCACGCGCGGTCCCGTGACACTGAATGTGAGTTATGACGCCCATCCTGACGAGTCCTCTGATTGCACCCCTCCACGTGTTGTTCCTAGTCGATCTCGGTTTGTAAACACAGGCACTGCTCATGCGTGGAGGGGTGCAATCAGAGGACTCGTCAGGATGGGCGCCATAACTCACATTCAGTGTCACGGGACCGCGCGTGCGCTCTCCATACGGAGCGACTGCCGTCACTTCCAATCGGTATTCGGAGATTGCGCATGCGCTGTAAGCGCTAGGCGTCCGCTGAAGCCATCTTGTTTATTCAAAATACCGGGAGAGAGACGGCCTCCCTCCATTAACCCTTTAATGTATATGAGCTGGACCTATTATGAATTATGTGGACGATACTGCATTGATATAGGATCGGACTTTATTTTTATGAATAGTCACTATCACTTCACACTGTATTATGTTTAAAATGGGATTTTGTACACTGTAGTAAGTATTTTTGAAGATTGTCTATATAATCATGTAATTATGATGTCACTGATTATGGGCTGAGCTTATGGACTTTAAATACCAGCCCCTTCCTTCACATGTGTATGTGTTGCTTGAAAAAGGTTTCATTGAGAAACTGAAACGTTGTATTGCACATTATGGGTGAATAAATCCACCGTATTTTTTCACTATTTTGGAGTGCCGCCTTCTTACCTTATTACTGGGTACAAATGACCTCTGGAAACCATTCACGAGCCCAAATAAGGAAGGCTTCCCTTTCAAGCATTTTACATACGGCTTCAATTAAAATACCAATATGGTTTAAAGGTGACCAAAGCATTTGGGAGTAATTTGCAGGGCTATTTGCTGTTTGTGTGCAGAGAGATTATAGGTTGTATAGTAAGTGTGTGAGGAGCAATATGAATCAGGCAGTAGAGGGAACTTATTGTAAAGAGTCCTGGAAAACATGGATACAGACATAGGCCGTATCCATGTTTTCCAGGACTCCCTAGGGCTGCATCCAACTTCTTCAGCCACCTGTAAAGAAATGCAGCATGCTCAGGTTGCACCATCTTAGATGACTAATAGTCAGTACAGCAGGAAAAAACCCAGCAAACCCTAGATGTGGGTGTAGGGTAATTGATTCACACCCACCAATCCAAAAAGGCCCAAAGGCCTTTCCAGGACTAGAAGGAGCAGCACGGACTTCAAAGCCAGCAGCCTGACAACCTGCCAGCCGACCCTAACGAATCGCTCATCCCTAAATAATATGGACACAGCTCAATAAGAGTGTCAGTACTGTGTCCCACTGTGTAATTGCAATTTACATTGTCAAAGGAGTACACTGGCAAGAAAAAAAAATATTTTCAAATTAACTGGTGCAAAAAAAACAATACGAATGTAAATGAATTCTATTTTCTATTTTTTTTTTTATTTACTTCTATTTAAAAATCTCGAGTCTTCCCATACTTATCAGCTGCTGTATGTCCTGCAGGAAATGTTGTTTTCTTTTCAGGCTGACGAAGTGCTCTCTGCTGCCAACTCTGTCCATGTCAGGAACTGTCCAAAGCAGCAGCAAATCCCCCCCATAGAAAACCTCTCAATACAGATGATAACTATGGAAGACGAGATTTTTAAATAGAAGTAAATAACAAATCTATATAACTTTCTGAAACCCGTTCATTTGAAAGAAAACCCTTTTCGCTGGATAACCCCTTTAAAAATTTCCAGTCTTCCAGTCTGACACAGTGCTCTCTGCTGCCACCTCTGTCGATGTCAGGAACTGTTCAGAGCAGGAAAGGTTTCCTATGGGGATTTGCTCCTGCTCCGGACAGTTCCTGACATGGACAGAGGTGGCAGCAGATAGCACTGTGTCAGACTGGAAAGAATACACCACTGCCTGCAGGACATACAGCAGCTGATAAGTACTGGATGACGAGATTTTTAAGTTACAAATCTGTATCGCGTTCTGACACCAGTTGATTTGAAAGCAATTATTCTTCTCTGGAGTGCCCCTTTAAGTAAAACTTTACCAGTGTTTTTTCGGTTTTGCAGCTGACTGGTGGACCTTTGAACCATAAGGACAAAGCTACCTGGAAAGACCTTCACGGCCACAGTGATAAATCTCTGCCACCAGTATCATATGAATATGAAGCTGTTTAGTCTAGTTCTCTATTTCCTAGTCTTACATTTAATTTACAATCTACTATACCATGAGATTGTCTAGTCTATCTTTGTACCTTTATTTGCATCTTTAATCCTTTGTCTTTTGGACTCTATTTTTGGAAACTATTGTATTTCTCTGCAGCTGATGATTTGTAGATCTATGAGAATGTGCTGATGTGTATGAACATGGAGTCCTCCTTCCTGTCAGCTGAAACCATCTATATAAGTTATCAGCCCATCAGAAGTTCCTTATTGCTTCCAGAGAATTGCCACTAAAATGATCTGTATAAACACTTGGAATAGTCACCGTCCTATCATTTCCATAAAAACCCTCAGGTCGTGGAGGGGGAACCTAATGCCCTCCAGCTGTTACAAACCCACAATTCCCATCATGCATGGACATCCAACGCTTAAGGCTCTCTGCTGCCACCTCTGTTCATGTCAGGAACTGTCCAGAGCAGTAAAGGTTTGCTATGGGGATTTGCTACTGCTCTGGAGAGTTTCTGACATGGATAGAGGTGGCAGAAGAGAGCTCTGTGTCTGAACCACTTCCTGCAGGACATATAGCAGCTCATAAGTAGTGATGAGCAAACAGTAAAATGTTCAAGTTCGAGTCGAACCTCGAACAGTAGTGGTGTGCGGTTCGAGGTTCGACTCAAACTCAAACCCCATTAAAGTCAATGGGAGATGTTCGGGTTAATTTTGACACCTATACAGGTGAGGAGAAGCTGGAATTACCATCCAGAAGAGTAAACTGGATACATGGAACAACTTATAGTGCGTTTACACACACAGATTTATCTGTCAGATTTTGGATGCCAAAGCCAGGAATGGATTTAAAAACAGGAGAAATCTCAGTCTTAAATACTTTATCACCTGTTCCCTGTCTACAGTCTGCTCCTGGATTTGGCTTCCAAAATCTGTCAGATAAATCTGCCTGTGTAAACACACCATTAGTGAAGAAAATTTGGCTCTAAGAATGACAGAAAAAAAAATTAATAGGGTAAAATTCTTTATTCCTTTCAATGGATAACTGAGGTAGCAGAGTTGAGAGAGTGACATAGCAGAGTTGAGGCGGCAGTGACGTAGCATAGTTGAGGTAGTAAGGTATTCGTTGACAGCAAACAAGAGTACTGGGTGTTTCCATTCATTGACAAAAAGCAAGGTTACTGTGTGTTTCCATTCAGTGACAGCAAAACAGGATACTGGGTGTTTTCAATCAGTGACAGCAAATAAGTTTACTGGGTGTTTGCATTCAGTGACAGCCAAATAGGTTACTGGGTGTTTGCATTTAGTGACAGCAAACAAGGCTACTGTGTGTTTCCATTCATTGACAGCAAATGAGTACTGGGTGTTTCCATTCATTGACAGCAAACAAAGTTACTGGGTATTTCCATTCAGTGACAGCAAGCAACGTAACTGTGTGTTTTCATTCAGTGACAGCAAAATAGGCTACTGTGTGTTTTCAATCAGTGAAAGCAAACAAGGAGACTGGGTGTTTGCATTCAGTGACAGCAAACTAGGGTACTGGGTGTTTGCATTCAGTGACAGCAAACAAGGTCGCTGGGTGTTTCCACTCAGTGACAGCAAACAAGGAAACTGGGTGTTTCCATTTATTGACGCCAAACAAGGCTACTGGGTGTTTCCATTCATTGACAGCAAACAAGGTAACTGGGTGTTTCCATTCATTGACAGCAAACAAGGTTACTGGGTGCTTGCATTCAGTGACAGCAAACAAGGTTGCTGGGTGTTTCCACTCAGTGATAGCAAACACGGACACAGGGTGTTTCCATTCATTGACAGCAAACAAGGTTACTGGGTGTTTGCATTCAGTTACAGCAAACTAGGTTACTGGTTGTTTCCATTTATTGACTGCAAACAAGGTTACTGGGTGTTTTCATTCAGTGACAGCAAACAAGCTCGCTGTGTGTTTCCATTTATTGACAGAAAACAAGGCTACTGGGTGTTTCCATTCATTGACAATGGCATTCACCCAGCTTTCATAGCATCTTATAAAATGGGGTCACCCAGCTTTCCTAATATCTTGTATAGTAGTCAGTACGATGGCGGACACCCAGCTTTCCTAGCATCATGTATAGTTTGAAGTATAATGGCGGTTACCCAGCTTTCCTAGCATCTTGTATAGTAGTCAGTATAATGGCGGTCACCCAGCTTTCCTAGCATCTTGTATAGTAGTCAGTATAATGGCGGTCACCCAGCTTTCCTAGCATCTTGTATAGTAGTCAGTATAATGGCGGTCACCCAGCTTTCCTAGCATCTTGTATAGTAGTCAGTATAATGGCGGTCACCCAGCTTTCCTAGCATCTTGTAAAGTAGGCAGTACAATGGCGGTCACCCAGCTTTCCCAAAATCTTGTATAGTAGTCAGTATAATGGCAGTCACCCAGCTTTCCTAGCATCTTGTATAGTAGTCAGTATAATGGCAGTCACCCAGCTTTCCTAGCATCTTGTATAGTAGTCAGTATAATGGAGGTCACCCAGCTTTGATATTGGAAAGATGAAAAGCTATTAATGCAAAAATTTATTTTGGGGGGGATACCCGTGTGAAAATTACACTTTTTGCAATTGAGAAAGTTTTAGCAACAGAGAGAACTCTATTTCCTGGTTTTATATATATATATATATATATATATATATATATATATATAATATATATATATATTGTAGGGATCTTCCCGGGGGATGGTGTGTTTGGAGACAGTTCACATCAGACTTGGACTTATAGAATAACAGCTTGGCGTTTATTTGCAGCATAAACAGTCCAGCAAACAGAAATACAGCAACACTGTGCTTTTGAGAACAAAACAAACAAAAAGGTCTTGCCCGTCTGGGCGCTTACTAACAGGTTTCTTCCCCTATCTGACACTATAAGGGTACAAACCCACACACCATATACGCAGCAGATACGCAACAAATACGCAGCAGATTTGATGGTTTAGATTTGATGCTGTGTTCAGTTATTTAGATCTAATCTGCTGCGTATCGCAGCAGTAAATAAGCTGCGTACACGGTGTGTGGGTTTATACCCTTACACAGCGTCTTTCACCTGGATATCGCATGGTGTATATTAGCTCCAGCAAACACACTGGCTGTTTACTCCTGGCTGAGAGCAACCACCTGCAGCTCTGCAGAGCTTTTACCTTTTTCAGGCTCATCAGAGCACACCTGATCACAACACCCAAACTGGATCGGGGGAAGAGAATGGCAAGTCCCACTACCAAAACCTACCTGCCATTCCATGTAAATCCAGGCCCGGTAAAAATAAATAACAACTCAGCAGCATAACACTGCTGAGCAACAGATCCATCCTGGACTTACCATCTCACCGTATGTAGTAACCTGGGTGAGATGTACACCCCCTCGAGCACTTCTCCCGTGACATGTCTACATACGCCCCCCCCCCCCCCCCCTCTTTTTCAGACCGGAGGGCTGAGCATTTTGTCCCCACAGACAGTGTACCCATGATAAGGTGTCAGCATTTGCCTGTAACTTTCCTGGCCTGTGTTCCACAGTGAAATTGAAGTTTTGTAGGGACAGAAACCATCTAGTCACCCTTGCGTTTTTCTCTTTGTTAAGCTTCATCCATGTTAGGGGGGCATGGTCTGTCACTAACTTGAATTTCCTGCCTAGCAATTAATACCTCAGGGACTCTAGGGCCCACTTCACTGCCAGACACTCTCGCTCCACAATGGCGTAGTTTTTCTCGTCCGGGGATAGCTTCCTACTCAAGTACATCACCGGGTTCTCCTCGCCATTCACGACCTGTGAGAGGACGGCACCTAACCCTGTGTTAGAGGCATCTGTTTGTACTAGAAACTCTCGCCTAAAGTCAGGGGTAACTAGCACAGGTTGTTGGCACAAGGCAGACTTAAGGCTTTGAAAAGCCTTCTCGGCCTCTGGAGTCCATGTCACCATTGCAGACTTCGAACCCTTTGTCAGGTCAGTTAGCGGGGCGGCAACTGTGGCAAAGGTCGGTACAAACCTACGGTAATAGTCCGTAATACCCAGAAAAGCTCTGACCTGTTTCTTTGTGAGGGGTTTAGGCCAATTCTGTATTGCCTCAATTTTATTTAGCTGTGGTTTGATTAACCCCCTTCCAATAATGTAGCCCAGGTATTTGGCCTCCTCTAAGGCTAATGCACACTTCTCTGCATTGATGGTTAACCCCGCATCACTTATGGCATCTAACACCGCCTGGACCTTACAGAGGTGACTTTCCCAATCAGGGCTAAAAATGACCACATCATCGAGGTAGGCAGCGGAGTAATCACGATGTGGTCGCAGAATCAAGTCCATCAACCTCTGAAAAGTGGCAGGGGCTCCATGTAACCCGAATGGCATCACTACATATTGGAAGAGCCCATCAGGGGTGGAGAATGCAGTCCTCTAGCCTCAGGAGTAAGTGGGATCTGCCAGTAGCCCTTAGTGAGATCGAGGGTGGTTATGTACCTGGCATTACCCATCCTTTCAATCAACTCATCTACCCTGGGCATGGGGTAGGCATCGAACTTGGAGATCTCATTTAACTTTCTGAAATCATTACAAAACTCTCTGTGACACCTCAATGACTCCTAGGTCAAGCATACGTTTTACCTCGGCTGACACCGCCTCCCTCCGTGCTTCTGGTATCCTATAGGGCTTGAGGTTTACTCTGCTTCTAGGCTCAGTTTCAATGTGATGATAAATGAGATGCGTACGCCCTGGAAGGTCAGAAAACTTATTTTTCTGCAAAAATTCCTTAACCTCCTGCTTCTGTGACACTGATAGAGTATCACCGATCTTGACCGGAGGGGTTGGTTGTGACAAATTATTAACAGTGTTTGTCGCCACCAAGGATTCCCTGTCTTTCCAGGGTTTGATCAAGTTTATGTGATACACTTGGAAAGGCTTCCTTCTACCTGGTTGGTGCACCTTGTAGTTTACCTCACTGATCTTTTCTACAATTTCATAGGAACCTTGCCACTTCGCCAAGAATTTACTTTCTACAGGGGGAACAAGTATGGGTACCCGGTCACCTGGGCTGAATGTCCTGATTCTTGCAGAACGATTGTAAATTCTGCTTTGGCCCTCTTGCACCCTCTGGAGGTGTTCCCTTACTAGGGGCATTACAGTGGCTATACGGTCCTGCATTTGTGCTACATGCTCAATAACACTCTTGTATGGGGTGGACTCACTTTCCCATGTCTCTTTCGCTATATCCAATAAACCCCTAGGGTGACGACCATAGACCAACTCGAAGGGAGAGAACCCCATGGACGCTTGGGGCACTTCCCTAATAGCAAACATCAGGTAAGGTAGTAAGTGATCCCAATCACGACCATCTTTTTCCTCTACTTTCTTTAACATATGTTTCAGGGTTTTATTAAACCTCTCCACTAACCCGTCTGTCTGGGGATGATATACAGAGGTACGTAGGTGTGAGATTTTAACCCCTTCCCCCAATATGACGTCCAGGGACGTCATGAAAAGCAGTGCCATTCTGCAACATGACGTCCCTGGACGTCATGCCTTCTCTGCCTCCCCCCACTTTCCCTATATACGATCGGGAAGCAGGAGGAGGCTGTGTCACACTTCCTGCTGTGTCACCTTGTCCCACCAAGCGTTGCAGATCTGCAGGAAGTGCTCGAAGGTAGCGATCCATCACGACTTTCTCTAGGATTTGTGCAGGAGTAGAGGTGTCTGGCTCCAACCATTTTCTTGCCAGATAAATAAGGTCATACATCTGGGACCTTGCTGACTTGTCCAGACTGTAGCTCCAGTTGCGTACCCTCCGGGCACGGACAGCGGCAGTAACTCCTAGTCGGGCAAGTATCTCTGCTCTTAGCCGAGGATAGTCCTTGACCTCTTGCTCACTGAGGTCATAGTAGGCCTTTTGAGGTTCCCCTGTTAAATAGGGAGCAATGACCTCGGCCCACTCAGTGGTAACTTCTCTCACTCAGCCACACGCTCAAAGACAGTTAAGTAGGCCTCAACATCGTCATCAGCAGTCATCTTTTGCAGCGCACGCTGCACAGCTCTTCTCACGGACAAAGTCTCTGGAGCGGCTGCTGCCACCGGGTGTGGATTAGCACCTGCAGGCGCCTCTTGCTTTGCTATCAGGTGCTCAATAAGTTTCTGTTGTTGAGCCATTGTGTTTGGAATATGACCTCGGTGGTCAAGGAAGCGCTGAGTTTGTCTGTGTTTTTTTTTTTACACTGTCTGAATTGTGTTGTATTTGCCAGCCACACCCGCTTTTCCTGGCAGACTCCTGGCAGTGCAGGGGTTACTGCTCTGCTTGATCTTCTCAGCTGAACTTGCTGCTGGGATCAGGGCTGGTCCAATCATCTGCTGGACCCAGTCTCTGATCCTAGATAAAAAGCAGCAAGTTTCTTTCTTCCCTGCTGACTATTAGGGTATATTAACACGAACGGTCTCGGAGCGAGATTCTCGCTGCGAGCCCGGCAGGTCCTGGCAGTTCCCACAAACTATATACTCGCTGCGGTCTGAACGACCGCAGCGAGTATGTAATGCTGCCGCCCTTAACCCCTTCTGCTCCGCCCGGCTCCCCCGCTGTAAGCATACATTACCTGTCCTCGCTGCACGGGTCCAGCGTCCTGCTCTCCCGCTCGGCCAATCAGTGTGTTGCCCAGCCGCAGCCACTGATTGGCCGGACGGGAGAGCAGGACGCCGAACCCGTGCAGCGAGGACAGGTAATGTATGCTTACAGCGGGGGAGCCGGGCGGGAGCAGAAGGGGTTAAGGGCGGCAGAATTACATACTCGCTGCGGTCGTTCAGACCGCAGCGAGTATATAGTTTGTGGGAACTGCCAGGACCTGCCGGGCTCGCAGCGAGAATATAGTTTGTGGGAACTGCCAGGAGAATCTCGCTGCGAGACCGTTCGTGTGAATATACCCTTAGAGTTCACTCGCCTCCCTGTTTAGTTACTCTGATCTCTGTATTCTGGACCTTCTGCATCTGACCTCGACTATTCTCCTGTCTGCTGTTTTTGTACTTCGCCGCTCGACTGTTGCTGACCTGGTTTGTCTGACACCTCTTATTGTGTTTTGTTTGTCTGTTCGTGCTTTGTGTGTCGCACCTATTCAGTGTAGGGACCGACTCTGTGGTTGTCCTGTCCGGGCCATTTAGGGCCGTCCGTGGCAAGTAGGCAGGGTCAGTTGGTGGGGTCAGCTCAGGGCTCACTGTCCGTGTCTTGTCAGACTGCCTATGCCATACTGACCATAACACATTGCTTGCTCATGGCGCAGGTTAGCGTCTGTCAGAGCCTGTTGCTGTTGCAGACTCACTTGCATTAACTGCTTCATCATCTCCTCCATGTTGCTTGACTGTTTTTGGAGTGAAGCAGCAGCCTTCACCCAGGACATAAGCAGCTGTAGCCAAGTTGATGCACACCGTTGCCCCTAGCAACCGTTTTGCCCGCTCCGCAGCACCAATTGTAGGGATCTTCCCGGGGATGGTGTGTTTGGACACAGTTCACATCAGACTTGGACTTATAGAATAACAGCTTGGCGTTTATTTGCAGCATAAACAGTCCAGCAAACAGAAATACAGCAACACCGTACTTTTTAGAACAAAAACAAACAAAAAGGTCTTGCCCGTCTGGGCGCTTACTAACAGGTCTTCTCACCTATCTGACACTATAACACAGCGTCTTTCACCTGGATACCGCAGGGTGTATATTAGCTCCAGCAGTGGCTGCATTCGTACTGCAGCTTCCACCAAAACACACTGGCTGATCACTCCTGGCTGAGAGCAACCACCTGCAGCTCTGCAGAGCTTTTACCTTTTTCAGGCTCATCAGAGCACACCTGATCACAACACCCAAACTGGATCGGGGGAAGGGAATGGCAAGTCCCACTACGAAAACCTACCTGCCATTCCATGTAAATCCAGGCCCGGCAATAATAAATAATCGCTCAGCAGCATAGCACTGCTGAGCAACAGATCCCTCCTGGACTTGCCATCTCACCGTGTGTATCAACCTCGCTGAGATGTACACCCCCTCGAACACTTCTCAAGTGACATGTCTACAATATATATAAAACAATAACACACTGTATATTTGAACAGTATTTCACCCCCAAAACTGACAAAAATGAATTTTTAACTAAGCAACCCCTATGTATGATTGATTGATGCGTATGATAGATGGGAAGACATCTATTTTATACTATTATTCAGCAATAAAAACTGGCAAAAATGGACTTTTGGAAACTGAGTGTGAATAAGAAAATAATGGAGGTCATCCAGCTTTACCAAACCCAAGTATTGCTGTCTATGGAGAGGAAAATGCTATCTAAGTCTACGCTTCACCCTAAGTCCCTAAGCTTGTCCCTAAGCTTGCTAAACACCCCACTAACTAACTAGCTAACTAAGCTAAATAACCGCATGCAAGCAGACAGAGAGCAGTCTATACAGCATAGTGAGTGAGCAGAAGTTGGCGCCCAGAACAAATGACAGTGATATATATATATATATATATATATATATATATATATATATGAGATGGTCATGTGATTTTAGCAGCCAATGAGACCCCTACACCTCAGCAATGACATTTCTGACACTTCTATGTGCTCTGCACTGATGGCAAAAAGGAGCTCGAACTTTACATGAACACTAACTCCAACGAACAGTAAAAGTTTGGTTCGGTTAGAGTTTGAGAAAATCGAAATGTTCGGCTTCAACTTAACTTTTCTAGAACTGTACGATCAACACTACTCATAAGTACTGTTAAACATGGGTTGTTTTTATTAACCCCTTAGTGACCGCCGTGCTGCTTTTTAACGGTGGCCACTAATGGGCTTTATTCCGATGCGTACGCCTTTTAACGGGGCAGCAAAGCGGGGTGTCAGCGGTTAGTGTGACAGCTGACCCCCCCCCCCCCTGAAACTGCCCGGAGCGGAGGATTCTCCGCTCCGAGCAGTTTAACCCGTTAAATGCCGCTGTCAAGCCATGGTGTCGGTCGTCGCCGTCAGGGCCGGTTTTAGACTAGATGTGGCCCTGGGCAGAGTTAAAGGTGGGGCCCCAAATGCTGAAATATTTTAGCAACAATTTAAGGTCCCCATACATTTTACTCTTTTGTTGGTGGTACCTGTTGCTCGTGGTGGGTTCGGCCATCAGTGTAAGGTGTATGGGGCTCTCTGGACAGTCCTCTGACAGATGATATCAGTGGACATAGGGGGTCGAGCTTGATGGAAAATCAATGCCCAACCTCTTTGTTCTAAGAGAGATAAGCCGCCATCAGATCTGTATGGCTATGGCTTTCCCCTCTTATAGAAAACACAGGAAAACTCAGATGTGCCAAATTTCTGTGTATGGGGAGGACGGGACCGGATGGGACAGATAATTGTCAGCTGAAGGATTGGTCAGCCAGCAGTTATTAGAAGCGTACGGCCACTTTTAAGGCCGTATTACACGGCCTGATATTCTGCAGAAGTGAGCGCCAATCTGGTAGAATGGAGCTCGCTTAGAGAGCCTCCTACAGCAAAAGCTATGGAGGAGATTTATCAAACTGGTGTAAAGAAGAACTGGCTCAGTTGCCCCTAGCAACCAATCAGATTCCACCTACTTAGAATCTGAGTGATGAAAGGTGGAATCTGATTGGTTGCTAGGGGCAACTGTGCCAGTTTCACTTTACACCATGATTGATAAATCTCCCCCTATGTGTATATATACAGTATATCATTAGTGATGTGTGTGCAATCCTTGCTGTATATAGTAAACAATAAAGATATATACTACCTGATCACGTTCCCCGGTGTCCTCAGGCCGTGTCTGTGATATATACTACCTGATCACGTTCCCCAGTGTCCTCACAGAGCGATAGCATCCTGATTCGGACAATATTCGCTCCATGTATTAGGGCCCTTACTCAGTTCAGAAGGTTACATGCCGGGACTGCCGCTACATGCCGGGACCGCCGCTACATTTCGGGACTGCTCCTACATGTCGGGACCGCCCCTACATGTCGGGACTGCCCCTACATGTCGGGACTGCCCCTACATGTCAGGACCGCCGCTACATGCCAGGACTGCCGCTACATGCCAGGACTGCCGCTACATGCCAGGACTGCCGCTAAATGCCAGGACTGCCCCTACATGCCAGGACTGCCCCTACATGCCAGGACTGCCCCTACATGTCAGGACTGCCGTTACATTCTGGGACTGCCCCTACATGTCAGGACTGCCGCTACATTCTGGGACTGCCGCTACATGCCAGGACTGCCGCTACATGCCAGGACTGCCGCTACATGCCAGGACTGCCGCTAAATGCCAGGACTGCCACTACATGCCAGGACTGCCGCTACATGCCAGGACTGCCGCTACATGCCAGGACAGCCGCTAAATGTCAGGACTGCCGTTACATGTCAGGACTGCCGCTAGTGGTGTAAACACAAGAACTATTTATATGAATTGCTTTAAAAAAATTAATTAAAAAAAATCACTTTAATCAGGACCAAATATTACCTCCATACCGTTATTGAAGAAAACACACTATATATAGGCCAATATTACCACCATAAAGTGACCGCCCCATAATGACTCTATATACACTATATACAGACCAATATTACCGCTATAGACTGACCACTGTATAATAAATGACTCTATATACACTGTATACAGACCAATATTATGTGGCTGTCACCCTATGGCTGTACTATTGGTCTGTATATAGTGTATATATAGAGTCATTATGTAGCAGTCAATCTATGGCAGTAATAACTCTATATATACGCTATATACAGACCAATATTACCGCCATAGACTGACCACCACATAATAACTCTATATACACACTATATACAGACCAATATTACCGCCATAGATTGACCACTGCATAATGACTCTATATACAGACCAATATTATTGAAATAGGCTGACCCCTGTATAATGGCTCTGTATAATGGCTCTATATACAGACCAATATTATTGAAATAGGCTGACCCCTGTATAATGGCTCTATATACACTCTATATACAGACCAATATTACCGCCATAGAGTGACCACTGCATAATGACTCTATATACAGACCAAAATTACTGCCATAGACTGACCCCTGTATAATGACTCTATATACACACTATATACAGACCAACATTATGTGGCGATCACTCTATGGTTGTACTATTGGTCTGTATATAGTGTGTATATAGAGTCATTATGTGGTGGTCACTGTATGGCGGTAATATTGGTCTGTATAGTGTCATTATGTGGTAGTCAATCTATGGCAGTAATGACTATATACAGTATATATGCTATATACAGATCAATATTAATGCCAAAGAGTGACCACTGCATAATGACACTATATACAGACCAATATTACCGCCATACAGTGACCACCACCTAAGGACTGAATACCACCTTATTTTTTTTCTCAATAAAATACACCGTATTGCCTTGGTGATGTCATCATACACTATACATAGGAGCTGCAGCAATTACATAGGACTGATGAGGCCGGAGAATGGCTGCAGCTCCTATGTACAGTGTATTCACCTCAACACTTGGAGTCAGCAGTGCTAATACACACACACACACACCATTATATATATATATATATATATATATATATATATATATATACACACTCACACACCCACGAAAACACATTATACAGATACAAACCATCCAGCCCACACACTATACACAGGACATGTAACACACACTACATTCATGCATTATACACATTACACACTACATATACAGTATACTTACTCCCTCTAGCATGCTGGTTGTAGTGGTAAATCCCCCTCATGCTCCTTGCAGCAGCAGGCTGTCATCCTCACCCTGCAGCCCTCTCCTCCATCGTCCCGACAGCTCCACACCAGAGCAGGAAGTCACGTGCAGTGAGAGGAGCTGGAGGGAGGGGGAGGGGGAGCAGACACGGAGCCCAGCGTCCTGCAGCCTCTGCGTGACCCCTGATAGCAGCAGCCGGGGATCACTGCCAGACGCTGGAGGACGCTGTCCGTGCTCTCCTCTCCACTGGAACTGCGGTAGGGGGCCCCTGGGGGATGGGGGCCCTAGGCATTTGCCCTGCTTGCCCCCCCCTAACGCCGGCCCTGGTCGCCGTGGGTCACTTACGCGATCGCGATGACCCGCGCCGCCGTCCGGTGTCCTGGTGGTCTCCATGGTGATCCGGGGTCCTAATGAAGGTCCCCGGGGTCACCATGGAGATGCCTTATGCTGACAGGGGTGGCCGTGGCTATTGCCTGTCATGAGGCATGATACAATACATTGCAGTACATTAGGTACTGCAATGTATTGTATCAGTGATCTAAGTATTTTACACTAGTGTACAGTAATGAACACTAGTGTAAAAGTAAAAAAAAGTGAAATAAATGTGCACCAAACACAACTCCCCCCCCCAGCCCCCCAATAATAAAAATGCATTACATTCCCCATACACTATAAAACATTACATAAAAGTGATCAAAAACACAAATCCTATACATATTTGGTATCGTGGTATGATTATATCGCACGACACACGCTGTAAAAAAAAAAAAAAAAAAAAACAGTACCAGAATAGCTGTATTTTATCAATCCACTTTAGAAAATACGTCATAAAAGAGATCAAAAAGTCATATACATATAAAACTTCATATCAATAGAAACTACAGATCTTCCCGCAAAAATTAAGCCCCAAACCAGCTCTGTCGCGCAAAAGATAAGAACGCTATGGATCTTGCAATGTGGCGACAGTTTTTGTGGGTTTTTGTTAGGAAGATAGTTTCTATTGCTCAAAGCGGTAATAGTTAAAAAAACCTACACAAATGTGGTATCGCCGTAACCGTAGTGACCCAGAGAATACATGTATTATGTTATTAGTGACCGCCGATACAGATTTTTACGGCAATCACTAATGGGCTCTATACTGCTGCCATCAGTTCTTTATGGTGATGGTGCAGAATAGTGCAGCAGTGTCGGTAATGCCCGCAGCCCCCTCCTCTCAGCTACCAGAGGTCGCTGAGGGGTTGGGGCAGAGTGTGGGCTCAGTCCCGTTCTACTCAGGAGAAGCTGAGTTACAAATATTGGGGTGAGTTTTCTCCTGTTTCTCGTGAAATTGAGAAATTTCAAATTAAACATATTATTGGAAAAATTCTATTTTTTTCATTGTTACTATCTTTTTTTGAATACTTTCCTCTAATACCTGTGGGGTGAAGATGGTCACCACACCCCAAGATGTATTTTTTGAGGGGTATACTTTCCAAAATGGGGTGACTTCTGGGGGTTTCTATTCTGCTGACACTACAGGGGCTCTACAAACACACCTGGCGCTCAGAAACTTCTTCAGAAAAATCAGAACTAGAAATGCTAGTTGGCGCTCCTTCCCTTCTGAGCCCCGCTGTAAGCCCATACAGTGGTTTACGCCCACATATGGGGTACCGTTGTACTCAGGAGAACCTGAGTTACAAAACTTGCGGTTTGTGAAAATTGAGATACTTTAATCTTAACAAATATATTATTGGAAAATTTCTATTTTCCATTTTTTTTCTGGCCTAATTGTGAATACATTCCTCCAGACCCTGTAGGGTTAAAATGCTCATTATACCCCTAGATTAATTATTTAAGGTGTCTGGGGGTGTCCAGTATACAAGCCTCCTAAATCAACTTAAAAAAAAGAACTGGTCCCTAAAAAAAATCAGTTTTGGAAATTTCATGAAAATTTGATAATTTGCTGGTTTGTTCATTTCTAAGCCCCGTAACACCCTAAAAAAGTGAAATATGTTTACGAAATGAAGCCAGAATAAAGAGGACATATTGATAATGTGACTAATTTTTGTCATGTGACTTTCTTTTTTTGAAGCAAAGAATTTCAAAGTTCATAAAGTGCAAATTTTTCATGATATTTTGATGTTTTTCACAAAAAACACACAAGACAGTGACCAAATTTTGCCACTAACATAAAGTACCATATGTTTCGAAGAAACAATCTCAGAATCGCTAGCATACATTAACCCCTTCAAGACCAAGCCTATTTGCACCTAAAAGACCAGGCTCATTTTTCAAAATCTGACCTGTCTCACTTTATGCGCTTATAGCTCAGTGATGCTTTAACGTATGCTAGCGATTCTGAGATTGTTTTTTCGTCACATATGGCACTTTATATTAGTGGCAAAATTTGGTCACTACTTTGTGTGTTTTTTGTGAAAAACATCAAAATATCATGAAAAATTTTAAAATTAGCATTTTATGAACTTTGAAATTCTCTGCTTCTAAAAAAAGAAAGTTGTATTACATAAATTAGTTACTAAGTCACATTACCAATATGTCCTCTTTATTCTGGCTTCATTTCATAAACATATTTTACTTTTTTAGGGTGTTACGGGGCTTAGAAATTTATCAGCAAATTACCACATTTTCGTGAAAGTTTCCAAAACTGATTTTTTTAGGGACCAGTTCTTATTTTAAGTTGATTTAGGAGGTTTGTATACTGGAAACCCCCATAAGTGACCCCATTTTGGAAACTAGACACCTTAAAGAATTAATCTAGGGGTATAATGAGCATTTTAACCCTACAGGGGCTGGAGGAAAGTATTCACCATTAGGCCGTAAAAAAATGAAAAATTAAAATTTTCCAATAATATATACATTTAGATTAAAGTTTCTCATTTTCAAAAGGAACATGAGAGAAAAAGCACCCCAAAATTTGTAACACGGGTTCTCTTGAGTACTACGGTACCCCATATGTGGGCGTAAACCACTGCATGGGCACACAGCGGGGCTCAGAAGGGAAGGAGCGCCAATTGGCTTTTCCATTGCAGATTTTGCTGAAGAAGTTTCTGAGCGCCAGGTGCATTTGCAGAGCCCCTGTAGTGTCAGCAGAGAGAAAAAAAAACATAAGTCACCCCATTTTGGAAAGTACACCCCTCAAAGAATTCATCTTCGGGTAGGATGAGCAATTTGACCCCACAGGTGTTAGAGGAAAGTATTCAAAAGTAGACAGTAAAAATGAAAAACTCTAATTTTTTCCAATAATATGTTCGTTTAGTTTAAAATTTTTCAATTTCACGAGGAAAAAGAGAAAAAAAGTACCCCAAAATTTGTAACGCAGGTTCTCCTGAGTAAAAAGGTACCTCATATGTGAGCATAAACCACTGCATGGGCACACAGCAGGGCTCAGAAGGAAAGGAGCGCCAATTAGCTTTTTCAATGCAGATTTTGCTGAAGAAGTTTCTGAGCGCCAGGTGGGTTTGCAGTGCCCCTGTAGTGCCAGCGGAGTAAAATCTCGCCATAAGTCACCCCATTTTGGAAAGTGCACCCCTCAAAGAATTCATCTTGGTATGTGGTGAGCATTTTGACCCCACAGGTATTAGAGGAAAGTATTCAAAAGTAGACAGTAAAAATGAAAAACTCGAATTTTTCCAATAATATGTTCCTTTAGTTTGAAATTTCTCAATTTCACGAGGAACAGGAGAAAAAATATACCCCAAAATCTGTAACGCAGGTTCTCCTGAGTACAACGGTACCCCGTATGTGGGCATAAACCACTGTATGGGCACACAGCAGGGCTCAGAAGGGAAGGAGCGCCAATTTGCTGGAGCAAAACCGCAGCTAGTAACAGTTATTAGAATAGCGCAGTTACTAAAATACAATAAAAAAAATTAGATTACAGGTAATGTGGGGTGGTTACGGACAGTCTGGGGTGGTTCCGGGTAATCTAGAGGTGGTTACGGGCAGTCTGAGGTGGTTACGGGCAGTCTGAGGTGGTTACGGGCAGTCTGGGGTGGTTACGGGTAATCTGGGGTGGTTACGGGTAATCTGGGGTGGTTACAGATAATCTGGGGTGGATACGGTCAACATGGGGTGGTCACAGGCAACCTGCTGTGGTTACGACAACCTGGGGTGGTTACAGGCAACCTGGGGTGGTTAGAGGCAACCTGGGGTGGTTACGGGCAACGTGGGGTGAATACGGACAACCTGCTGTGGTTACAGACAATCTGGTATGGTTACAGGCAACCTGCTGTGGTTACGGACAATCTGGGGTGGTTGCGGACAATCTGGGGTGGTTACGGACAATCTGGGGTGGTTGCGGACAATCTGGGGTGGTTACGGACAATCTGGGGTGGTTACGGACAACCTGGGGTGGTTACGGGCAACCTGGGGTGGTTACAGACAATCTAGGGTGGTTACAGGCAACCTGCTGTGGTTACGGGCAACGTGGGGTGGTTACGGACAATCTGGGGTGGTTATGGACAATCTGGGGTGGTTACGGACAATCTGGGGTGGTTACGGACAATCTGGGGTGGTTACAGGCAACCTGCTGTGGTTACGGATAAACTGAAGTGCTAATAGGTAATCTGAGGTGGGTACCTGTAATCTGGCGTGGTTACGGGCAATCTGGAGGGGGTCACTGGCAATTTGGGGTGGTTAGAGGCAAGGTGCAGTGTTCAGAGGCGACGTGCGGTGGTCTGAGGCGACGTGCGGTGGTCTGAGGCGACGTGCGGTGGTCTGAGGCGACGTGCGGTGGTCAGAGGCGACGTGCGGTGGTCAGAGGCGACGTGCGGTGGTCAGAGGCAACATGCGGTGGTTGCGTGCAATCTGGGGGGTTACATGTAATCTGGCATGATTACGGGCAACCTGGGGTGGTTACGGGCAACCTGGGGGGGTTACAGACAATCTAGAATTGTTACGGATAGAGTGAAGTGCTTATAGCTAATCTGGGGTGGTTACATGTAATTTAGGGTGGTTACAGGCAATCTGGGGTGATTACGGACAATCTGGAGGGGGTCACTGGCAACGTGCGGTGGTTATGGACAATCTGGGGTGGTTACGGACAATCTGGGGTGGTTACGGACAATCTGGGGTGGTTACAGGCAACCTGCTGTGGTTACGGATAAACTGAAGTGCTAATAGGTAATCTGAGGTGGGTACCTGTAATCTGGCGTGGTTATGGGCAATCTGGAGGGGGTCACTGGCAATTTGGGGTGGTTAGAGGCAAGGTGCAGTGTTCAGAGGCAAGGTGCGGTGGTCATAGGTGACGTGCGGTGGTCATAGGCGACGTGCGGTGGTCAAAGGCGACGTGCGGTGGTCAGAGGCGACGTGCGGTGGTCAGAGGCGACGTGCGGTGGTCAGAGGCGACGTGCGGTGGTCAGAGGCAAGGTGCGGTGGTCAGAGGCAACCTGCGGTGGTTGCGTGCAATCTGGGGGGTTACATGTAATCTGGCATGATTACGGGCAATCTGGGGTCGTTACGGGCAACCTGGGGGGGTTACAGACAATCTAGAATTGTTACGGATAGAGTGAAGTGCTTATAGCTAATCTGGGGTGGTTACATGTAATTTGGGGTGGTTACAGGCAATCTGGGGTGATTACGGACAATCTGGAGGGGGTCACTGGCAACGTGCGGTGGTTACGGGCAACGTGTGGTGGTTACAGGCAACGTGCGGTGGTTACGGGCAACATGCGGTGGTTACGGGCAACGTGCGGTGGTTACGGGTAATCTGGGGGGTTACGTGCAATCTGACGTGATTACGGACAACCTGGGGTGGTTATGGGCAACGTGCGGTGGTTACGGGCAACCTGCGGTGGTTACGGGTAATCTGGGGGGGGGTTAGGGGTAATTTGGGAGTAAACTGCAATTATTACTATAATAAAAAGTGTGTGTTTTATTTTTTTGTATGTTTGTCACTTTTTGTACTTTATACATTCATGTTCACTGTA